>NC_139684.1:33761655-34961655 GCF_964106915.1 Podarcis gaigeae | reverse complement strand
TCAAACAGGGTGTGTGCACCGCATCATGTGATTTATGCAAGGAAGGGCTTACCTTGTTTTATTCAAGTTGACACCCCTGCAGGAAAGGAAGAGATCTTTATTGAGACAAATAACAGCAGTAGACACAAGGCTCCGGAGTCATGGTTCCGGGAGTCAAGAGCAGGGCAAATGATTCAGAACTGAATGTAAGCAACAAAGATGTCCCTATAAGTTTCCACACCCCTCCAGCCAAGCTTTTAAAGACAAGGTGTGGCATCTCAATTGCAAGACCTGCTTGCCTTGCAGGAATGCTGGGATTGCAAATACACGCTTCTTGAGGATAGGTGGGTCTGCACCCATCTGTGAAGGCAGCACCTGATTCTTGGGGACAAGATTGCACCCTCCTTTTCAGCCTCTGCTGCCTTAGGTTCAGCCTTCCCACCTTGGCTGCTCTGAGCTCCACAAACACACACACACACACACACACACACACACACACACACACCTCAAGCCTCCACTAAGGCTCTGCATTATAAAAGGCATGGGTATTTTAGTGTAAATCTATCCTAACATATGCAATTTTGCCCGGTATGTAGGCTCTTTCCCCTAATATGATGCATTTTATATGTTATTTTTACAAATACATGTGTTTTAATGCATGCTTTTCATTCAGGTATGCATGTTTGTACACAATAGGGTACAGCATCACAAAAAAGTGGAGAAAAATGGGAGTTTTGAAGGATAACTGTGTTTTGGTTGCATGTTCTTTCGAAAAGTGTGAGCTATGTAGATGCACGTTACAATTTGAAATGAACCCAGTTTCTTGCCCACCCCTAATGCACACAGGGCTTCTTCTTTTTACTCACCTTGTTTTAGTCTCTCATTTAATACACACAAAGGGAAGCATCCTATATCAAGATCTGCCAAGATAAGTGAGGTTTAGGCTCTAGCAGATCACCAGCTAAGCCAGGAAGTCTCCAGTGCAGCTGGGCTATGTCGGTGTATCTCCCAGCCAATCCTAAACCAGGACAAATCTTTTAAAATGATGTTTTGGGGGCGTGGTGTGTACAGAGGGAGGAAACTTAGGCTGGATCCTAAACCTGTTCAACCCAGTCACATGACCTGGAAACTTATTGTAAATTAAGCTGGCAAAAAGGGTGGTGTATTGAATCATAGAATTCTAGAATCGGGAGGGATCCCCAAAGCTCATCTAGTCTAACCCCCTGCAATGCAGGAACCACACTATTTTAAAGGCTTGTTTTCCCTCTGTCGAGCGTAGGCCAGCTCAGCCAGCAGTCGCTCCACTCCTCAGCAGGATTAGGATCTGGTGTGTTTTATGGCAGCTTAATTTGCACCAGCTTGCTCCGTGCTAGCTTCTTGTGTCTAAGATTCCTCCGAAAGAAATTATTTCTGTATGCAGCATGTATATATGCAACATGGAGTTGCTGTTAATGGGTGGAGGGTCATCATGTGCCTAGCCAGTAATTTCTTCCCTGTAAAATGCTGTTATCCAACCAATTAGTGCAAAAAATCAAGATAACATTAATAGCATTTCTTCTTCTTCTTCTTCTTCTTCTTCTTCTTCTTCTTCTTCTTCTTCTTCTTCTTCTTCTTCTTTGCTCTTAATTAAAAGGACCCTGTTTTCCCCACCCCACCCCACCTGCCTTGCAGTGACTAGTGAAAGCATGGTTATAAAATCAAGATTTCTTTTTCTGGTGAGCATGAATTTAAAAAGAAAGATATGTCCCACTCTCATATTTACACAAGGTCCCTCAAAGATGTTGCTGCACAACACTTCTCCTAATTAAACCACACTGGAGGTCGTTTGCAGTAACACACCTGGCATGTTCTTTGTTGTTTGTGTTCATTAAAACACAGTGTTTTGTGCAGCCTTGTGGAAGGAAAGGATATTCATCAGCTAAATTGTCACTAAGTGTTATATCAATATTTGTTGCATGTAGGTATCCTCCACACACACACACACACACACACACACACACACACACACACACACTGAAAACCACCAACAAAGAATATTAAGGAATCTAGCACGGTCTAACATTTCATGCATTGTCTACACAGGCAGGAGGGGGACAAGGAGGTTTAGTCCTGAGGGTGGACTATACTGCTTCAGACTGCAAGAGGGGAGGGTCCCATTTCTGAAAGCTCTCCATAAAGACCTCCCTGCAAGTAGAACATTTCTACCAAGGCTTTTTGGTCTGAGGCACTACCTGTTTTACTCACAAGCAGTCTTTTTAAAGAACAGTGGGGAGCATTAAAAAGGCAACCTGCAACTGTGGCAAGAAGTGGCACATTCCGCTTTGCAACCTTCTGCCACTGCCTGAGCCCACAGATGCAGCAAATGAGGAGAGAAGTAGGGGGTGGCATGGAATACACGACTTCAGGCTGTGGCAGGCAGCCTTTTGGAGCAGTCTGACATATTATAGTTCATCCTCCCATGCAGGGAGCATTCTGACTTGCTACATTTTTCTCACAGTTTTGCTTCATGGCAGAATTCTGCATGTGACAGCATTACTGAGTTCAAGCAGCTTTTAATGCAATTTTGCAATATTTGGATTCAATAATATACAGTGGTACCTCAGGTTACATACGCTTCAGGTTACATACGCATCAGGTTACAGACTCCGCTAATCCAGAAATAGTGCTTCAGGTTAGGAACTTTGCTTCAGGATGAGAACAGAAATCATGCTCCGGCAGTGCGGCAGCAGCAAGAGGCCCCATTAGCTAAAGTGGTGCTTCGGGTTAAGAACGGACCTCTGAAACGAATTAAGTACATAACCAAAGGTACTACTGTACTGCAGATCTACTGTAGCCTTCAGACAGTGGGACTGCATGGCCCAAAGAGCTATGATGATGATGATGATGAGTTTTCTCCTCCAACTAAAATCCTACTCTGAGTAGACACATTGATATCAATGAACCTAAATTAATAGGTTCAAAGGGTTTGTCTGTTCTGAGCAGGATTTGCACTGAATACTTCTTCTTCTTCTTCAACATTTATATCTCAACGTTTCCTCCAAGGAGCTCAAGGTGGCATTACACTCTCCCCTTTTCAGCTCAAAACAACAATCCTGTGAGGTAGGCTAGGCTGAGAAAGAGAGTGACTAGCCTAAGTGAGTTTCATGACTTAGTGGGGACTTGAGCCCTTGTCTCCCAGCTACTAGTCCAACATTCTATCCACTACACCACTGATGCAGTACATTATTATTATTATTATTATTATTATTATTATTATTATTATATTTAGTATTATTAAATTTATTACCTGCCGCTCACCCAAAAGTCCCAGGGCAGTAAAACCCAATATTGCAACAGTAAAACCCAATATTAAAAACAGTTTAAAATAGCTTACAATCACGAAAATAAGGTGGGTCCTAAAACTATACACCCCAAGTGTCAAAAACCAGGGTAAAGAGCATTCACTGAAAGCTATAAGGTGAAGATGCCAGATGGACTTCTGTGGAGAGGAAGTTCCACAATTCTGCAATCACCACAGATAATTCCCTCTGCCAGGCTGACGCCACCCTGAACTTCAGAGGGGGGTGGACATACCAAGAGGGACCCCTCAGCCAATCTTAACACCCTCAAGGGGTTATAAGGAAGGAGGCGGTCTTTCAGATATTTAGAGTCTTAAGTAGTTTAGGGATTTAAGCACTAATGTGAACACCTTGATTTAGTACAAGAAACAAACTCCAAGCAATGCAATCTCTAAGCAGTGTATAACAAATACTATGTGTAGAGAAACTACAATACTGTATAATAGACTACAAAACAACTTGTTGGGTGGAGCAGAGCTGCTACTCGCTTCTGGCAGGTGGGTCACAGCTGCTTACAGGGTGTGGGAGTAGGTGAAACACCTGTATTTATTAAAAAAGAAGAAGTTATGGCTGTTTTGATGCTGCATCGCAAATGAGTGAGAACACAAGATTCAGATTTTTGGCTCCACACCTGGATCAGGTGATATCATGTCCATATTGATCCAAATCGAATTGGGTCAGATCCAGATTGCTGAAGCAGGTCCAGAACTGAATTGGAACTGAATTACAGAAGCTGGTTGTCCATCCAGGCATGACCCCTTTGAAATATTTTATAAATAGAATATAAATTGGTAAATAAATAAATTTAAGTTATCCGCCCTCAGACATGTGACTTTTCATCATCTGCTCATTCATTCAATGTCAGCAAATATGATCTAGCCCCAAATACCTCATTATTATTGCTGCTCCCGATATCCTCTGTTCTCAGCCATGAAATATTGAAGCCTCTAAAAATTAGTGCAAGCAGCTGCTTATTTCTGCCCGACTGCCGTATCTCCCGTGGGGATATTCAGTTGTGCAAAATGGACTGAAATTCTCTTGCGCCTGATATGTCTTTATAATTGGAGGCTCAACAGTAAAATGATTTTACAGCTCATTTTTTTACTACCTTCCTCCACTTACATGTAGCCATCAATGAAGAGCACACATTAAATCCTATTATGCTCTTGCTAGCTTCTGCTGATGGAAACAAGCTGGAAGAACTGCGCTTCATGAGCAAATAATGCAGGAATTGATGGGCGATCATTATGGATTGGAAGGATCCTAGTGTTTCTTCTGAGATTGCTGTAAGGCTGGCTCTCAAGCCATTGTAGGCCAGGCAAGCAAACACACAAGAGATCAATAGCAAAATTGTATCAGGGAGATAGGAATGAACAAGGAGTGGCGTGATTTAAAACACATATAACTGCTTAATATTTGATAATATCGAAGTGACATGCAAAAGAATCGTACAATGAAAAAAGTATAATTAGAAACATTATAAAATTATAAATATACCTTACGTATGTATACAAACTCAATGAGAGGTCTGAGCTTGCAGTATCACTCAATGTTTTTGCTCTCATTTTGAAAAGATATCTATCCATATTCTGCAAATAAAGTATTGTTTTGTTTAGACTACTATACTATACTAGGGACGCGGGTGGCGCTGTGGTCTAAACCACTGAGCCTAGGGCTTGCCGATCGGAAGGTTGGTGGTTCGAATCCCCACAATGGGGTGAGCTCCCATTGTTCGGTCCCAGCTCCTGCCCACCTAGCAGTTTGAAAGCACATCAAAGTGCAAGTGAACAAGTATGTACCATTCCGGCGGGAAGTTAAATGGTGTTTCTATGTGCTGCTCTGGTTTGCCAGAAGCAGCTTAGTCCTGCTGGCCACATGACCCAGAAGCTGTCTGCAGACAAACGCCGGCTCCCTCGGCCTATAGAGCGGGTACCTTTACCTTTACCTTTTACTACACTACACTACACTATACTATACTGAAATGTTTAAATGTTCCTTTTATCCTTGAAGCCAAAATATACACATACACAACAGCTTCAAGGGAACCCCAGTATTTAAGAAATGCAAAAATATTTGCAGGGGGCATTCAAAGCAGTTCATTAAAGACTCACCATACTCAGTTAACAATTAAATGTAGGGCAGGGGTGGGAAACTGAGTGGAGGGTGGACAGAATGGAACATCCTAAAATGGAATGGAGCCTCCTGGAAAGAGGCACTACTGGCTGGCTGGCACCCTGAACCGCAGGTCCCACCTGTGAAGGCTGCCTTTCAAATGCAGTCATTTCAGCCATCAAGTAATGAATATGCGTGCCTGAACCAGACTATAAATCAGTGATGAGTTTTTAAAGCCATGTAAACAAGTTCCCATCAAAGCAGCTCGCTAAACAGAGGTAGTTTTGCCCACCAGGAAAGCGGAAGACAAGTAATATATGCAATTTGCAACATTATTGAAAAAGGCAACACGAGAGCAATTTTAAATCGGTGTGCCTGTTTCTACGGCAATTAGACACATGGCTAAGCAGTTATTACGTTTCTTTATAGACTTAATTTGGGGCTTAAAAGGCAGAGGACACCTTGTCACACTTGGGAGAAGAGCTTCCAGATTTGAGAGGAAAAGGTGTTTAAGAAACCAAGTTTCCTAACAGAACTTTCCTATTGGGTCTAACAGAAAAACAAACTTGCCCTAAACGGAGACTTTTGGTGATCTCTCTTACAGGGTGATCATGGAGGTGCAGTGACGATTACCATCTTAGAGGGCTTTAAAAGAGAATTAAGTAAATTCATGGAGGAGGAACCTCTCAATTCTAATAATCAATGGTGGTTATTTTCTATCTCCACTGTCAGAAGCAGTATGCCTCTGAATGCTGGTGGCTGGCAACCGAAGGGGAGAAAGCTGTTGCACTCAGATCCTTCTCATAAGCATCTTGTTGGCCACTGTGACAACAGGATGATAGTAAGATGGGCTCCATCAGGTTCTTCTTATGTTCTTCTGCCTACAGATAGTCACAGCTTCACCAGCACCAGAAGCTTAAGGTATTTTGCCATCCCTAGCAGCAAAGCCACATAACAGGTCAGAGCCTAGGCTCATTGGGAGAGCACATGCTTTGCATGCAGAAAGTCCTAGGCATCTCCAGGTAGGTCTGGGAAAGAATTCTGACCTAATTCAGAAATGTGGGAAATGGATCTTGACATTGCAAAACATAAGTGTAAAAGGAATTAACAGATTCACCCATCCCTACTATGACTGAGAATATGTCACTCATGCATAAGCTACCCAAAATAAATAGGTCTTTAGAGCTTTTCTAAGGGTTTGATGTTTGGCAGCTTCTCAGAGGTCAGCTGACAAAGTATTCCAGAGTTTTGTGGCCAACTCAGAGAAAGCTGCCTCCCTTCTACCTGCCAACTTCACTTGTGGGCAAATGAGGTTCTCCATTGTTTATCATAGCATGTTGGCAGGTTGATTTGGGTACAAGCTGTCCTTTTGCATTCTTTATAACCGCATTTCATATTCAGAGATCCTAGCAATTGCCATGGACAGAAATGGGCAAATCTGTCAATTACAATTTCTCCTAGTTTCTCATTTTTCTCTGCATTTCCACATCAGTTTGCAATACAGTGGTGCCTCGCTAGACGAAATTAATCCGTTCCGCGATTCTCTTCGTCTAGCGGTTTTTTCGTCTTGCGAAGCAAGCCCATTGACAGCTTAGCGGATTAGTGCTAGAGCTGTCAAGCGGCTTCCAGCGATCAGCTGTTAAGCGGCTTATCAGCGGAACAGCTGATAAGCGGCTTAGCGGCTTAGGAAAAGGGCAAAAAAGCAAAAAAAAACCGCTGGGGGACGCAAGATTTTTTCGTCTTGTGAAGCAACCCCATAGGGAAATTCGTTTTGCGAAGCGCCTCCAAAACAGAAAAACCCTTTCGTCTAGCGGGTTTTTCGTCTTGCGAGGCATTCGTCATGCGGGGCACCACTGTATTTTTAAACGAAAAAGTGTCCTTGTGAAAATTCATCAGCACTCTCATGCGAATTTCTCCTCATATACTCATTTTTGTGTGCAATTTTGAATCAATTTTTTTTGCAAAGCAACTTCTCCTATGCACACTTTACCCTACTTTGTTGCATGCTACTGCCTTGCAAAAATTGGAGAAATGCAAATTTCAAAGGATGTGGTTGTGTTTCAGTTTATAGTGCTTGTGTGAATTCGGTTGGTTTAACTTTAAATGTGAACTGGATCAAATTTCTCCCCCACCCCTATGGGTAGAACAACCCTCAATCAACATGCCTAATCCTTGTTTAAAGCCACCTCTAGGAATACTACAAGGCCTCTAAATAGTAGGAGCTTCACATTCTGTGCTTATGAGCCTTGCTAAACTGAGACCGAAACTGGCATCCGATTCTTCAAGGTGGATGTTCCCTGTAATCTGCATGAAAGCTCAACTTGGTGCCAAGTGTAGCTGGCCAGAGAGAAGGAAGATGATCTTTCTTTGTAGCGGCATCATTTCACAGTTTTAACATCTCCAGCTTTCATGATAAACCTTTCGACTTTGCTTTGACATTAATTTCTGATAAATGCCACAGGTTTACCTTGGTATTTAAGAAAACAGCAGGAGACCATTACTCTGTGACAATGTTCTATTCCACTGATACTATCTCTTAATTGGAGATAATTTCTCGTCATCTGAAAAAAGATGTTTGGCAGTGTTCCCCCATTTAAAGAAGAAAAAACACACACACACATGAACACATACACACAACCAGTGCTGTTGTAAGCTGTAATAAGATAGGGAATAAAATACCCAGAGCAGATGTAAATCAAATCTTTTCCATCAAGTTGGTGAAAACAAGACCATTGTTGCAGACATCGCAGTGTGAACCCCAGCTTTTAATTATTTATACAAACTACTTTCATTATGGGATGCTCAGCAGGACGGACAGGGTTGCAGATGACATCAAAATAGGTAGGGGAGGGGTGGAAATGGAACAAAGCAGATCAGGGGGGCAGAAGGAAAGAGAGAAATCATGTTAATTACTTTGGTGGAAGAAGACGAAGGGGAGGGGAGCCCAGTAATGGTGAGACACCATTAAAAAAGAGAGGGGGGAATGAAAGGTTGACTATCCAATTGCAAAAGTGTGATTTAAAGACAGACAGATAAATATGAGAAACAGAGAGAGGTTACAGCCACAGTATATATTTAAAGCACATTTATACCACTCTAACAGTCATGGCTTCCCACTAAGAACCCTGGGATCTGTAGTTCCCCCCTCACAGAGCTACTGTTCCCAGCATCCTTAAATGACATATAGTTCCCAGGATTCTTTGGGGGAAGGCATATGCTTATAGAATCATGGAATTACAGAGTTGGTAGGGGCCCAAAGAGTCATCTATACAAACTCCTGCAAAGCTTTAGTTGTGCATTAAATGTATGGTGCAGATTTCTCCAGAGAGAGAGCAGAGGCAGTTTTTAGTGCGACCAATGCAGCCACACTGGGAGCAGCACTGCAGGGGGCACCACAGCAATGTTGTAGAACAGAGTGCAAGAGGCAGGGCGTGTTGAATTTTTGTGTCGCAGAGGGTGCCGATGAAATTTGAGAACCCAAAGAACGCCACTGGAGAAAGAGGGAGAATGATCCCTTTATAGGGGGAAACTGTGATCCTTCAGGTGTTGTTGGACTCTGCCCAACACGGGGAGTGGGTCATGGATCCTGGGAGGTGTAGTTCAGTTGTAGTTTGCAGAGTTCTACAATTGCAACACAGAAACTAAGGAGCAGGGAGCTGGCAGCCAGTGCCTCTGGAATGGTTTGTAAAAAAGAAGGCAGGTAAGTGGAGGCTGGCTGAGGGCAGCATTCACCCTAATGGACCAGCACCCACTATTCTAACTGCACATTCTTATCCCACTCAATAAAAACCAGTTTCCAGCTGGTATAAGTTTGTAATATGGATATGCCTTGGGATTTCCCAGTCTCAACCAAGTGAATGCATCAGTGCTAAAATTGGTGCTTAATGGTTAAAAACTTCATCTGAGGCCATGTTCCAGGTGCTCCCACCTTTAGAGGTGAGGTCAGGGACCCTTCTATGATGAAATTGATCCCTGCATCTTCAGATAGGGCCGGGGATGTCCTCAGTCAGTGTAGGCAATACTGAGCTAGATAGGTGTGGCTCGGCCTATTGAAACTTCCTATGTTCCTGTGTTCTAATTTAGTTCAGTCGGTGCCTGGGTTGTTGCTTTTTCAGGCATTGAGTGAAAAGTATTTTGCTTGCTCAAATGATTTTAGTGGCATTTGATTGCATTCTGCTGTTTGGATGCTCCTCTCCTCTGCTTTGTAATTTTGATCATTTGGTGATATCAATAGAAGCAAGAACATTTCTATTGAATGGCAATTTGACTGATTTTTAATTGTGTATTATAATGTTTTCGATTGCTGATTTGTAAGTTGCTTTGGGGTTCCAACACACACATACCACCCTTCTCCATCACCATCCATTCAAACAACCAAGAGGTATGATCTCAGTGCAAAGACATATTTGAGGCAGGCAAAACCACTCCAGAAGGTAGCAACAGCTTGGCTGGTGAGGGTACATGGTCTAGAGCAGAGTTTCCCAAAGTTGGGTCTCCAGCTGTTATTGGACTATAATTTCCATCACCCCTGACCATTGGTCCTGCTAGCTAGGGATGATGGTTGTTGTAGTCCAACAACTGTTGGGGACCCAAGTTTGGGAAACCCTGGCCTAGAGGCATACAGGCCTGAGATTATGCCTCCTGCCCCAGCCTTCCTTGACTGGAGATGCTCTCCAGGGCTTCAGAGAAAGATCTTTCCAACCCCACCTACCTGAGACCCTTTTAAAGTTGGAGGTGCCTCATCCGAGCCTGTGTTCTGCTCAGGCTGGCTACTTGTGCAATGCCTGGAAAGGGGGCACCAATTTGCACAGGCTAATTGATATGTATAGGCACACATTTAGAAACAATTTCAATAGAAACAGAGTACATCTCACCATAGCGGGGCAGACCACAACCAGGTCTGAGTCTGTTTGCTTCCTCAGTTGGCTTATCCAAGCACTAAGTACTGGTGGCCTCCTCAAAGCCCATGCTTGCCCATAGTTCTTTACCTTCAAACTGGAACTGGACTTGTCAGGTCTCTGTCCTTCAGATAGAGAATGCCTTCACCACATAGTGTTTGCTTGTGACTAGGCCCAGGCAGTTCTGATGTAGGGAGCTGATCAGATCAAAAGATAGTCATGTTCCAAAGCCAAAAATGACATGTTCAAGACAGACATCTAAGCTCTCTTACATTGGTGGCCTATTGCTCCACCCAGCCATCTTTTTCTAAAATAAAGGCAAAGGCTCTCCTAGGACTCAAACAGGGGTTTCTCCCAATCTCGCTACTGGAAAAGCCAGGGATCAAACTTGGAACCATCTGCATGCAAAGCATGTGCTTCCTCACCAAGCTATGAACCCCCCCCCCCACTGGTCCCCTTTTGTGAAATGGCACAAAAGTTTGCATCTAGCCTATCCAGGACTTCCTCAAAGCCATATGCAAGCCCCAAGCAAACAGTGTAGAACCATGTTGTGACAGCATTGCAGCTATCCAAAGGAAAACAAAGTTGATGCCTTTTTCTTTCCTCCCTTTTCAGGGAAATCAAATGTCGATGCTAAAGCACATTGTGGAGCAGAGCATCACCTGTCTCTTGTTTATCTCTAGATTAGCAGAGTAAAAAAAATGTCACTGCCAACCAAGAAGTGAATAGAACACAGACTTAGCACCTGCCACTTGAAAAAAGAAAAGAAAAAACCATCTATAGGAGACTCTCTTGTTGATTCTGTAAGCGCCCAGGGGTGCAGTTAAATAACTGCATTGATCCAAACAATACTGGCGATGATTAAGACGGCTTTTCACATGAAGATTCACTAAGGCAGGGGAGGGGAGGGGGGAGAAGAGGGGAGGGGAAAATGTTTTGCAGATGTCCTTACTAAAACTGTATCACTAAGAACCACTCCAAATGCTTTGGCGGACCAAAACACCTTTATTTTTCCTCCACCCTGCCCTGCCCTGCCCGCACAGGCTTGGCAAGAGGCCAGATTCTCTCTTGGCTTGAAAAGAATTCTATAGCTGCAGGCTAAAGTAGAGAACTGCCATGATTTAAAAGAGAATTGGCTACAGTGGGAAGGATAATACACCATATCGTTAAAATGCAACCGGCATCTTACGCTCCCTACAGCTCTCCAAAATAAAATAAAAAAGTGCTTACTCTTCAACTATTTACAGAGAAAAGATGCAGGAACAAATCAAAACCACAAGATAGATGAGGTTTAGGCTGGATAGAAATTGTTTAAAAATAAAAGCGCCGTCTTTGGGGCACTGCTCAAACAACAGAGCATCATACCCAGGAAGGATCCAAGCGAGGTGCAGGGAAATATCCACTACTCTGACCCTCCTGCTCATTTATCTCAATTAAAACATATACCAAATGAATTAATAATGAAGGTCAACCAACTCTAAAGCTTCATTGAGAGGCGCAGATTAAACACATGCACACAGTGGAACGTCACTTAACGCTCCCATTTCCGTACCATCAGCTATTTTCAACGCTTGAAATGTTGCAGATTTAAATACTTTCCAAAGGCTTTGATGTGGAGGCTTTCGATCACAGCCTTTCTCCAGATGGGGATGCTTCAGAAGGAAAAATAATTTATCTTGAAATTAAACTTAAAGGATGCACATTCATTGTCATTGTGTTTGCAAATTCCTCATGGCCACGATCCAACCCAGCACACATGCAGAGGGCACAGAGGGTTACCTCTGTGCATGTGCCATTAGCGAGCAAAGGTAGTAGCTGATAGCGAAGGAAGTACTGCCTGGGGCTGGAGGAAGAGGCCAGGTGGGCTGATCCCAATCTTTCTCCACAAACCATCTTCCTCTGTGGCCTCTGAGGTCTTCTACATGCAAAACATGTAGCTGCAGTTACAGTTCCATCTTTAATTCTGCAGATCAGTTCCCTGGAAGGGCTGCTAGATGCAGAAGACCTCAGGTTCCACCCCCTAGTATCTCCAGGTCAGGCTGGGGAAAGACCTCAGTTGGACACCATGATCTCAAGGTAAAAGGCAGCTTCCTTTGTTGTTCCTATAGTGTTCTCACCATAGCTCAGTGGTGGAGCTTGTTTGCTGCACAAAGAAGGTCCCAGACTCACTTGAAGACATCTTCAGAGAAAAAGTCAGGTTGCAGGCTACGGGAAGGGCAAGACCTCTGTGTTGTGATTTCGATGGTCAGATCATCAGGAGCTCAGTTCAAAGTGCTGCTAAGAACAATACTTTGAGGAGGGCTTCTCCAGATAGTCTCCAAACCTATGCTAAATATGTATTTACTTTTTTTAAAATAAATATTTATTGAAAGTTTTTTTTTATAAATTACAAAACAAATAAAGAAACAAGGTAACACATATCGTAACATATTTTCTTAACTTCTTTGGACTCCCTCGCATCTCCCGCTCCTGCGTTCCTAATTTATAAATATCTAACCAGCAATTTATCACCTTATTTCCATTCTTGTTATCTAATTTTCCAATGCTGTGTCTCTAGTTTTAGATATCATTTATTCAAACCTTAAAAATTTAAATTTAGCCTAATAATTATCCAAAATTTGTCTTTTCTTAAATTTAACTTATCTTCATATATCACTTCACCTAGCTTAATGGTGCCAAGTTATTTATAATCTAGCATCCTTCTTAACATTCATACAATTTACAATGTTTCTGTAGGTAGGTCTTGAATTTCTTCCAGTCTTCTTCTACCGTCTCCTCTCCCAGGTCTCGGATTCTGCTGGTCATCTCGGCCAGTTCCATGTAGTCTATCAGTTGCATCTGCCATTCTTCCAGTGTGGGTAAATCTTGGGTTTTCCAGTGCTTGGCGACGAGTATCCTTGCTGCTGTTGTTGCATATGCTAAATATGTATTTACTTATATACTGCTTAACATGCAGTACCTCTCCCTGCTGAAATCCAAGAAGCCCCGATTAGCATTCCACTGGCTCTCAAAGAGATGCCTGTTTTAATCACTCCACTGTTTTCACAGGCTTGTTCTGCTGCCCACTGTAACTGTGGATCCTTCTTTCATATTTTGATGGGATTTTTTTTATTGTTTGCATGTTAATTTCTGTGGACTTATATACATTGTAATTGGCTTCATACTTGTGAACCACTTTTACAATTAAGTGGCATATAAGTAAATACATCATTCATAAATGATGGTGATGGTGATGCCAGCATAGGCTTCTAAGCTTATTAGATCAGAGCTGCCCGGTGTGATTTCTCATCCTTGGGTCTGGCAGTAAATGTGCATTCGAGCATCCAAGAGTAAGTCAACACTGCTTTACCATTGTGCTTTCAAACCGTTTGCATGTCACCTTTACCTTCAACAACAGAAAAACAATAACAAAGGTGGCAGATGGTGGGCGGAGGAGGGAACGAGGAAGGGAAGTAATGCTCCTTAACTCCTTGGTTTGAAATAGATTATTTTAACCGGCATTACAGGCAATCATCTGTGAAGGAAAAATGCAGTTCCTAGCAAAGACATTGAGGAGCACATTTTCTTCTCCCAGGGCAAGTTAAAATTCATCAAGCTAAACCTACAAGGTGTCCTCCTTATTCAGGAGGCAAACATGGTCCAGTAGACAAATAGGGCTTGGCGTTTCTGCAGGAGTCCAGCCTGTATCCTTTGGAATTGAACTTTGACAGGGGTTGCTTCCCCCGAAGATATTTAGGATCTGCAAAATGAGCAGGCTGCTACCCAAAGTTCCCCCTAGGTGGGTGTCGGGTGGGCAGGCAGCACAATGCACTTCCACTAGGCTCTGATGGGAGGGAGCCCGGACACCTGATGCAAAGCCACACCATCCTCTCTCTCTGGGAGAACGAGGTGCAGTCTCAATCCCCAAGGCCTGGCCCCAGTGCAGCTTGCCTCCCTGCAGGGTGCGTGTCATGAGGGTGTCTGGTTCTGCCCTCTCACATTCTCAGAATCATGCACCCGGGGCTGCCCCGGTCACACTATGCCAGCGCTTTGGGAAAAGCCATGACTGTTTAAAGCAGTATGGTGGTATGCTAAATATATGGTGTGATTGTGGCCTACCAGAGCTGGAAGGAATGAGGGGACAAAGAAGCAGCAGAAATGTGTGAGCTTCTCTCAGAAGATGCAGATGTGTAAGGCAAGAAAACAGGAGCGGTAGGAGACCCGTCCCCTTTTCACCTTCTGGGAAACTGATGTGGGCAATCACAATAGGGAGTCCTAAGCATCATGGACAAGATGAGGCCGACCAGAATGTGCTCATTGACTTAAGCAATGGTGTGCCTAAAAAAGCGGGTTTTGACAATCCAGCAAAAATCAGCATTGCCACATATCGTACTTTACAGAGGACCATTTTCTCTCTGAAGGCATCCTGTATTGTGAGGGCTGCCCAGACAAAGACCCGTTTAAAAATAAAGAACGCTATGAAAGGAGCCCTGCAGGGGCACTGATGTTGTCCATCAGCAATTGGCACCAGAGCAGCAAATTGAACAGGCCCACAGCTCACCTGCTTACAGTCTTCCCCAGGAGGATAAGATGTAATGTATTTCTATTTAAATCGTAGTAGTTATTTCTACATCTGCATCCATACAAATAATCATATCTATTCAAATACCGCCTTCTTTTGTACACTTTTTTATTTAAAAAATGTGTTTACACACACACTGCCCCCCCTCTCTCAGCAATGAGTAAAGTACCACCCAGTAAAAATGGGCTCCAACGTCCCTTTTGCCTTCCTTGTTGTAAGGAGAGAATTTTGGAGATATATATGTAATGCAGAGTAGTTAATACAAGTCTTAGGAAGATTGACATAACACTTATCTAAATGGATAGTGAGATCTCAAGATAGGAGTTGCTCTCCAGTTGATAGGAACTTCAGAAGCTCTGAGTCAAAAACCGACTTCATAAAAAAACCCCAAATGCACACACCTCACCTTTGCCAATAGATATTCTGTAAGGTAGTTTATAGTTCTCTGCCAAGGGCATATCATTCAGACTTTTCCATTTCAGCAGAGAGAGGCGGGCGGGCGGGGGGGGGGGGGGAGACACTAACTGATAAGCTAAAATGATGAATGTTCCAGAGGCTGCACAAAATAAGCAAAAATACCCCAGAGTTTTGGAATGGGGGGGGGGGGAATCTTTTCCAAGTTCAGTGGAAACTCTTAATTTTTCCAAAACTTAATTGTTTGCATTTCAAATTGTACTAAGCTCTATGTTATCATGATTGCCATCCAGAATATTGCAAACATCTGAATCTTCAGAACATAAAAAGCATATTAAATAAAGCTTGCTTTATTTCCAAATTAAGTGTTAGCTTAACTGTTTTATCATCCTGAACTGTACACATGAAATAAGTTATTTCACCTCATAAAGGTAATATTAGACCAAAAAAAGAGTTATACACATTAATGGCTTCTAATGCACATACTATGGACTTATGAGGCAAAGTCATATACAAGGAGCAATAAAAATATTGTTAAGTTATGCATTTTATATGAACTGTTATTTCTCTAAATATTGGCTATAGGGGATTTAAAAAAACCAAAATTATTAAAAATCATAATGTTTACATGTCAGGAGGCTTTGTATTTGTAACAAATGCAAAATGGTTCTGCATATTGGTACACGTGGAAATTCAAGGACTATTCCTGCTATGGATTGTGGAGGGGTGAGTTGCATTTTGAGGTCATGCATTCTATTCAGGAAATCAAAGAATCAAAGAATTGTATAACTTTTTTAGCTGGTCCAGTTTCTTTTTGATTACAGTGGTACCTTGGGTTACATACACTTCAGGTTACATACGCTTCAGGTTGCAGACTCCGCTAACCCAGAAATAGTACCTCGGCTTAAGACCTTTGCTTCAAGATGAGAACAGAAACCGTGCTCCAGCGGCGCGGCGGCAGCATGAGGCCCCATTAGCTAAAGTGGAGTTTCAGATTAAGAACAGTTTCAGGTTAAGAATGGACCTCCAGAACGAATTAAGTACTTAACCCGAGGTACCACTGTACAGGCAATTGCTCAATGTTCATAATGGACATAAGAACTAAAATGTTACCAGAAATGTAAGATTTTTGTGTGTGTGTTTATTTTTTATAACAAGTATCTGTCAGTTTTGATTTTTCTCAGCTTCTCAAATTCTCATATTATATAGGGGCCCTAGTTGCATCCTGTATCCTTAAAGTGCCACCCCCACCAGCAACCATAAATGTTCCAGGCCAGAAAAAGTTTTACCATTTGATAAAGTATATACAGTGGTACCTCTGGTTACGAACTTAATTCGTTCCGGAGGTCCGTTCTTAACCTGAAACCGTTCTTAAACTGAGGTACCACTTTAGCTAATGGGGCCTCCCACTGCCGCCGCACCACTGGCATGCAATTTCTGTTCTCATCCTGAGGTAAAGTTCTTAACCTGAGGTACTAAGTGTTTGTAACCTGAGGTGTTTGTAACCCGAGGTATTGCTGTACTGGCCCTTCTTCATCTCCCATTTCATTGGCTAGCAACATCTGCTGCATTCCAGAGGCCAGAAGAACAGAAAGGCAGTTTCCACAATTCAGTTTTTAATGTTGTGCAAACATTAGCTAACATTTTATCTAGAACTGGCATAACCAGGCACACCTGTTTCTTTGGGGCAGGCTTCAGATGACTATTTTTCAAGCCAATTAAAATTAACGAGGAAAAGGGATTTTAGCGGCTTTCTGAGTTCTTTCATGAGATGACCGCCAAGAACATTCTAAGGATATAAAGCAAAGCTGAACTGGATGATAAAACGGTATTAGCTACCTCCACACTGATAATGTTCATTTCTTCCTCAATCGTTTAAAGGACATCTTCCTTTATATAATTTGTGGCAAGGTGGAAGGAGTCCAAGAACAGGAACCACTGAAATGGAATTCATTAGCAAATCTGAAACGGTGGCACTTGATCTCAGCAAACCCTGGGAATGTCTGTCTCACTGCAGAAATCAATTCTCCCTCGTAAGGAGTTGTATCAAACTAAGGCCACATAAGCACCACACATTTCAAGCATTGTGTCACCATTTTGAACAACCATGGCTTCACCCGAAGGATTCTGGGAGCTCTGGCTTGTTCAGGATGCTGAGAGTTGCTAGGAGGCCCCTGGTTCCCTCCCAGAACTGCATTCCCAGAGTTCCCTGGGAAGAGGGATCAATAGTGAAACTACTCTGTGAAACGCAGGCACATCAGCTCTGTAAAGCATAAAAGGAAGATACAAACCACCCTAGAACCACTAAACCCCCAAGAGACCCAGTGTGGTGTAGTGGTTAGAGTGCTGGATTCAGACCTGGGAGACCAGGGTTCAAATCCCCACTCAGCCATGAAGCTTACTGAGTGACTTTTGGCCAGCCATTGCCTCTCAGCCAAACCTAGCTTTCGGGGGTGTTGTGGGGATTAAATAAGGAAGGGGAGAACTGTGTACACGAGCTTGAAATTCAGGGGGGGGGGAGAGAGGTGGGATATAAATGCAATAAATAAATAAAACAAATGAACAAACCACACCAGTTTGATTTATTCCTATGCCTTTTTAACCATAGTTGACCAATGCAAGACTGTATGGACACAAATCCCAACAGAAATCTGTTGTTAGGATTATTTTGCCCATCAGCAGCACATCTACACATTTCCCCAAACTTTGCTAAGCAGCACAAAGTGAGGCAGAAATAACCAATTGTTCCATCCAAGTTCCACCTGACCTTCTGTGCATAACTTTATCAGGATGTTTGCAAATCTCAATTGGAGTGTCGTGTTTTATTAAAATACACATATATCTCAGTGGAGGGATCTGTACTGCAAGTCTGGCTTTCTATTATCCATCAATCCTGGAAATATTTTTGTGTGGGAGGGAGATGGTTTTGGCCAGTTTAAGAGCCTGTTGCTTCCCTTTCTTCTGCCAGAGCAATGAAATGTGAGTTATCTGTTGATAAGCCAGGGAAGCCATGTTGCTGTGTGGTGTTCTGCTTTTGACCTGCTACGTAGCAGTGCTACACATCTAAAGAGATATGACACCACTTTAAACTGTCACGGCTTCTCCCAAAGGATCCTGGGAACTGTAGTTTGCAGCAATAATAAATTAATAAATTAATAATTTATACCCTGCACCCAGGCTGCCCCAGTCATTCTGGGTGGCTTCCAACAGAATATAAAAAACATAATGAAACATCAAACATTAAAAATTCCCTTATACAGGGCTTTGGAAGGTTACAGATTCATACGCTTCAGATATGAAGCACTAGGGTTACGAACATAAGAGGAACCTGATGGATGAAGCCAATGGCCCATCTAACCCTGTTCTCACAGTGGTTAAAGGCAGCATTTCTTTCAAGATTTTCCTGGTAGTAATAATTATAATTATAATTATATCCCACCCATCGGGCTGGGTTTCCACAGCCGGCAGCTCCCAACATATTTAAAAGCACACAAAAACATCAAACATTAAAAACTTCCCTTCAGATATGTTCTAAAAGTCAGGTAGTTGTTTATGTCTTTGACATCTGATGGGAGGACATTCCACAGGGCAGGCACCACTAAGGCCCTCTGCCTGGTTCCCTGTAACTTTATTTTTCACAGTAAGGGAACCGTCAGAAGGCCCTCGGCACTGGACCTCAGTGTCCATGCTGGACAATGGGGGTGGAGACCCCCGGGTAAACAGGACTGAGGGTGTTTAGGGCTTTAAAGGTCAGCACCAACACTTTGAATTGTGCTCGGAAATGTACTGGAATCCAATGTAGATCTTTTAGGACTGGTGTTATCTGGTCCCTGAGGGTCCCGAGAGTTGTTAGGAGACATCTATTCCACTCCCAGAGCTACAATTCCCAGAGTACCCTGGGAGGAAGGATTAATTGCTAAGTCACTCTGAGAATTAAGTCCTAAGGGTATTGCTTCTTTAGTAGCTTGGCCCCATCCCATGTAGCAGCTTTACCTTCAACACTCAACAATATTAGTATTATTCCTTTTTCATCGCTTATCTGAATCAACTCTCCAGGGCTTCAGATCGAGGTCCTTCTATTTCTTATTCGACACAACCCTCTTAGCTGAAGACACCATTGGTTGATTATTTGCATGCAAGCTCAACTGACACTGAGCTAACCCAATAAAGTGAGGCTGAAGAAATGACCTAAGGCCCTAAGGTCAATGACAAACCTAGACAGCATCTTAAAAAGTAGAGACATCACCTTGCCAACAAAGGTCCGTATAGTAAAAGCTATGGTTTTCCCAGTAGTGATGTATGGAAGTGAAAGCTGGACCATAAAGAAGGCTGATCGCTGAAGAATTGATGCTTTTGAATTATGGTGATGGAGAAGACTCTTGAGAGTCCCATGGACTGCAAGAAGATCAAACTTATCCATTCTTAAGGAAATAGCCCTGAGTGCTCACTGGAAGGACAGATCGTGAAGCTGAGGCTCCAATACTTTGGCCACCTCATGAGAAGAGAAGAATCCCTGGAAAAGACCCTGATGTTGGGAAAGATGGAGGGCACAAGGAGAAGGGGACGACAGAGGACGAGATGGTTGGATAGTGTTCTCGAAGCTACCAGCATGAGTTTGACCAAACTGCGGGAGGCAGTGGAAGACAGAAGTGCCTGGTGTGCTCTGGTCCATGGGGTCACAAAGAGTCGGACACGACTAAATGACTAAACAACCAAAGGTCACATTCACTTTCTGGGATGCCACACATGGCAGACAGAACCACAGATAAAAGTGGGCAGACCATTGAAATCTTACATTTGTGTGGTAGGTTAGTTTCTCCACACATATCTTTGTCCTCCAACCATGCAGACAAGAGGCATTGTGAGAGTTCAAGGATACATTCTAGTCAGCCCAAAACATTCAAGGAAAGTGCAAAGCACAATCAAAGAAGTGTCTTGGGGGCCAAGCAGAGATGTTTAGAAGGCCACATCCAGCCAAATACATAACCAATGATTACTTTTTACAGATTCAAGAAAGCAAAATGGAGAATATCTATTTGTTTTTCCTTGAGAGATGCATCTGAAATCTTGCTATAACCCATTCCCATTTTAAGTTGTATCTAGCCATGGGTAAATTTAGCAACCGTTTTGGGAACCTGATGGAAAGGGAGGAGAGAAACCCCATTGCTCCCTCCTTCTCTCCTCCCCATCATGACGAAAATGCCCCTTTTAAGCCTCATTACAGTGTCTATAATTTGTGATTGTGCATTATTGAAATTGGCAAATAGGCGGAGGGGGGTGAGGAGAAGGGGCAAGTCAAGGAATCTTCTCACGCATTGGACGAGGTGGGGGGAAGGGTCCCCACCCACTGGTAGCAGCTGGGATGAAAATGGCTAAAAGCAATAAAAATCCATTTTACCATTTAGTACAGTTTGTCAGACTTGAGAAATGGGGCTGAATTTCAAAGCCGTCGGCAATCTGGCGGCAATCTGTGGTTATTCAGTTGATAGGGCCTCTGTGTGTGTGTCTTTCCCTCCCTGCTCCCTCTTCTTCCTTCTTTATTTACAACTCTTTTGATAAGCCTTCAGCAAGTTACATAGGTTCGTCCTAGTTGTATCTTGTTTGACTGGATTAGAATACTTGATGACAGTTTGGATAAGTCTGAGGCAGATGGTTCTTGACATTTTTCCTGCCATCAGTTACAAACCATGCAAGGAAATTCTTTCATCCTTTGTTTATCCTTCACTTAGAAGCCACTGTAGTCGATCGTTAAACTTTCATTTTTCACATTGCTGATTAAGGCATACTACAAGGCAGATGTTATTCAGTGCTGGCTTCTTCTCTCTCTCTTTCCCCTTTCTTTCTTCTCCTCCTTAAACACAAACACACACACATTTTACATTTAGCACCAAAAACTAGCTTTGTACTTGTTCCAGTGAATCAATTCCCCTTTCTAAAGCACCAAGGTCAGACCCCTGAGCACCACAACTTTGTTGCACAACTAAATGTTTCATAAAGTTTGCTTTGTGCTTTTTTGTGCTTGATAATAGGGACCTGTCCACCTTGTTTACAAGTTTGCAACTGCCAAAAGAAATACAGGCAGCTCTTGATACTCCCCCAACACAATTAGATGAGAGAGGCTGTTATTTAAGATTCAGTGGTTTTTATACGTTCCGCCACCCCCACCAGCCAAAAATGAATAGAACAGGAAAGGGGGGGGGAAGAGAGAATTACAGTTTTTGGCATATGACCCAGGAGTAAAAGACATTATTTTCCATATCAACATTCTGAACGAGCAAATAATTACAATTCCCGCAAGCAGACGGCCTTATTTACGAAAGATAATGCACTAGCACTGAATGCATTAAAATGTATGTTTTCTCTCTTCTAGGACCTGTGGCTAGAGAAGACTGTATTTGTCATTATCTAAATTATACATTTCTCAGAAGGAACTGTGATGTAAACAACACAAGCAGAAAAGCACAGTTGAGATACCGC
This sequence comes from Podarcis gaigeae, assembly GCF_964106915.1. NCBI lineage: Eukaryota > Metazoa > Chordata > Lepidosauria > Squamata > Lacertidae > Podarcis > Podarcis gaigeae. Next base: position 34,939,876 of record NC_139684.1, on the reverse strand, counting down.
AAAAAAAAGGAAAGGGGATAAATACTGAAAGAACTAAATGTACCTTCTGCTTTGTTGTGTTTTTTTAAAAAACCGTATTGGCATTTTCATGAAAATATATGGGAAACATTTTGCTTAAAAGGCCTTTTCTTTTTCCCTGTTCTATCATGACTCCATATACGGTAATAGCAATCCCAGGTGCAGAGTGCAGACAGGATTGTAGCCCAAACTGGGCCACTGAGAAACACGATCAGCATGCTCAGGGGAACCCAAAAAATATCAAAATTGGAAATTTAAGCAAGCTTTTAAAAAGCCCAGTGAAAACTGTGTGTGCTATGTAGCCTGGAATGTTTTGTGCCCATTGGAAAAAAGAGGGCCCACAAAAGGCTGCAGGAAACATCCCCTCAAAAAGAGATGGTTAGAGATGGGAGACCCAGGTTCAAATCCTGACTTGGCATGAAGCTCATCTTAGACCAGTCACCACCTCTCACCTTAACCTACCTCACAGGGTTGTTGTGAGGATATAACAATGAGAAGGAAAATTGTACAACCTCCTAAAGCTCCTTGGAGGAAAGGTGGCATATAAACAGTGCTATTTTTCTGAGGACAGTCAAGGGTACGCAGTACCAGCACCTTCCCCCCCCCAAAAAAAAGAAAAGCACTGGTTAAAGGTGTGGCAATTACTGTAATAACTTCATGGTGAGTACCAGCACTGGATATAAATGTAATCATCATCAGCATCAGCATCTGCTTTGCACAAGGGATTGTTTGCTGTTCCTGCTCAGTTCCTGTATACATTGGCTCCGTCTCTCTTACACTGAACACGCCCCCTTAAACATGTCCACATTTCCTTAGATGCCAGAATGGGACACCCAGACATCCTTCTGTTCTTAAGAGTAAAAAGATGCAGGCATGATGGTGGCACTTACAAAGCACAGGTAGGTATGAGTTTTTTGAATGCCCGCCCCCAAGAAAGCAAAACAACAAGAGCAGCCCTGCAAACTATAGTAACAACAATAATTAAAGCAACTACACCCAGGAAAACCCTCCGGAATGTTCTTATTTCTGCTTGGAGGAAGGAGGTCTGCAGGACATTCTCCAGCCCTGCTTTAGACCAGCGCTCATAGGCGCCGCCTCCATGGGGCCTGAGGGGGCCCGAGCCCCCTCAAAAATTCGTTTGGGGGGCTCTGCCCCCCCCAATAATTTAAGAAAATTATATTACTGCTGCGAAGAGGCGGGAGGGAGAGGAGGCCCCTTGGGAGGAGCGGGCAGGTGCTGGGGCGGCAGCGCCAGGCGGGGGCCGAGGCGGGGGCGCCCCCCTGCGCGGGCATCGCCTCGCCGCCGCCGCGGGTTTGGCTGGGCCGCCAGCCGAGGGGAAGCACCAAACAAGGCCAGGATCCAGGCCCGCCCCGCTCTCCTTATTTGGTGCCCGGTTCCGGCTCCCAGGTGGCCTCCTCCCACCCGCTCTCGCTACCAGTGGAAAGAGAGACGGAGGTGCAGTGGAACCCGCAGCCTTTGCAGGCGCCGCCCGGCTGGGGGAGGGGAGCGCAGAGGAGCCCCGCGGGCCTGGGCCCGGCCAGCCGAGCCCTCCCGAATTGCGCCCCGCAGCCAGGATCTTGTGGCGAGGACCCCGGTATGGGCCCCCCCAATATTTTTTATAAGTCGGCGCCCCTGCCAGCGCTGAAGGCTCCTGCGCCCCCCAGATGTTGTTGGACTCCAATGCCCATCAGCCAAAGTATCAGCAAAGATCCCCCTAAATGCCAGCATTTGCATATTAAATGTGGGGAGGTCTATGGTCAAGAAATGAATTGATATATTTATTCTGTCTGTCCAAAACTATAGACATTTTCTTTTCCAGTGCATTTTTTTTTACAAAAAAAGGTGAATCTTTTTCTCTCCTCTTCCTCTGAGAGAAATCCCAGAAGTAAAAGAGTACAGGTGGTAGGCATCAAAAGTAGAAAGTGATGTTATTTTAATTACTCCCTGAGTATCTTGTGCAGGAAAGCGCATGAGATAATAGTCAACAAGCAGCTACAAACTAGCTGATATGGGGAGCTAGGGTCAAGATAAATTTTAAAAGACGAATAGGAAGTTTCCTGTGCAGCTGTTGTGGGAGATTTTAAACAAGGAGAAGGCGGGGAGGGACCACAACCTCATCGAATTGGTATTCATAGAATCAGTGAATATTCAGACTGGAGGAAGGGAAACCTGAAGTTTGGATCAGTGGCATCAGCATGAGTGGATAGTAAGATGCCATCTGCACTATATATTCAAAACAGTATTACAGTGGTACCTTGGGTTAAGTATTTAATTCGTTCTGGAGGTCTGTTCTTAACCTGAAACTGTTTTTAACCTGAAGCACCACTTTAGCTAATGGGGCCTCCTGCTACTGCTGCATGATTTCTGTTCTCATCCTGAAGCAAAGTTCTTAACCCGAGGTAATATTTCTGGGTTAGCGGAGTCTGTAACCTGAAGTGTATGTAACCTGGGGTACCACTGTATACCTCTTTAAATAGTCATGGCTTCATCCCAAAGAATCCTGGGAACTGTGATTTGTTAAGGATGCTGACAACAGGAGACCCCTATTCCCCTCCCATGGGGACCCCATAGTCAAATTCAACTGGACTTAACTGTTCAGGGGAAATATATTTTTTACTTTACCTTTACCGTTCTCATAGTTCCCTAGGCAGACAATTGAATTGATAAACCCCTCTGAGGGCCACTTTTCAGATGAGGCCATATTCCCTTCTGGACAACCTTTTGAGGATCACATGACTATGGTGGGCAGGACCAGAGGCAAAACTGGGTGGAGCAAGAAGTGTATGTTTTACCTTTGTACAAGAGGCTAGTTTCTATGCACTTGTCCACCCCTCTCTGCCCTCCATCCAGGCAAGCAAGTGGCATTATCAGAGTTCAAGGGCTGTTTCCAACCAGGCAGAAACATTCAAGGTGCAAGGCAAGGCCATTGAGGCAGGTGGTCTGGGAAGTGTTCCAAGGGACAGACTGAGAAGCCTTGAGGACCCATTTGCTTGCTCCCAAGTCTGATGCATAAAGGGAACAGAGAGTGGGATGCTTGTTTTCCTCCATCCACCATCTTGTTTTGGCAAACTCCCTCCTGCCCAAAGCAAGCCTACACAGCTCTGATATAGAAAACTCCTCAAGTAAGCTAAAGCCCCCCCCCCTCTGCTTCCTAATAAAACAAATATTGCACACTTCATTTAATCCAAGATATTGAAAGGAACTGCCAACCCTCAGGTACGTGACTTTAAGCTCCTAAATCTATTGCTTTCTCAGTAAGGGATTAGATATCTTTGGGAGAAAGTAGATGCATCTAGGCAGGGCTTCTTTTAAATCTAAAAATCCCTATCCCAGGATTCCTGATTTCCTTTTTCCCCAGGATTATGATGAAAGCAGTGAGGGCTTGAGTTGGTCTCAGAGGCTGCTGGGGTTTCGCATCCTTTACCAGAGTCTCAGGAATCAAATATTGCATCTCATCTCTTAAAGGCGTTCATCCTGCTGAGTTCTGTAAAAGGCTTGTGTTGTATAAGCAATGAAGCACTGCAGCCTTCAAAAATTATGATATAGAAGACTCTGTGCAGTCTCCCATCCTTTTAGAAGACGGACCTCAGCAGTGGCCCAGCAGAATGGTAAGAGCCCAAAATTTGTATGTAAAATGTGAGACTAGTAGGGACCCCAACAGTAGATGGTGCCAGAGCCAATGGCAGGTGGAGCCAAGTCTAGTTTTGTCTCCATCCTTTTTCCTGCAGAGTTCTGCAAGAGTAACACTGAGATTAAGGAGAAGCTAGTGCCACCCTCTGGGCTGGATGTAAGTAAGAAGGCAAGTGTAGATTAGCTAGGTCACATACCCAATTGGTGAACCAGAAGTCATAGGAGAAGCCACAAGTCAGAACCAAAGATTTTGGGACACCATAGCTCAGAAAGGCCTTGTTGCTCAAATGAAGCCATGTAGCTGGAACAGGAAGCTTTTTATACTCCTGTCCAGAAGTATCCAGTGGTCAGCCCTGGTGGGTAGAGTTTGTCCAGCTCCAGAAAACAGCCCTGTAGCTGACAAATGGGTGCTGGAAAAGCAGACATGTCATTTATTTGACCCAGAAAGACTGAGGAACATTTTAAAGACATGGGCAAGGTTGTGTATACAGTGCACTACAAAAATGAAGGCACCACACCCAGGTCTGCAACCTGAATTCATTCTGCGCCACTACTCCAATTTTGCATATTAAATTCCACAGGTTTTATTTTACTATTCTGCTTAAGTTTTGTTTTTTTCAGGGACGAGAAATAAGCTAGACAGGGTGCAAACCTCTGGAAATAGCCATCAGCAACCCTACAGATTACTGGGATGTCAGCACACATCATCCACACAAACCCCAGCAGATCATCAGATGGATAAGGACTATAAAGTGCTTTGTTTTTGAAGTAAATTTAAAGCTGAGGGCTGAGGGTATTGTATCTTTATTGGGGTGGGGGAGAGAAACATTCTGATTTTACTGTTATCACACTAGCAAAGTTCATCAACTGGCGGAAGGAGTGTGGGGGAAGACTGTTGCCTGAAAATAAACAAAGCATTTAAGACAGTCTTCCAAAAACAGATATGGATATTTACCAGCATGAGGACAAAACGTCCTTGCCTCTGGTGATAGCATAAAGCCTGTTATTATTGTTACTTTATTTGTTTTTGACGCAAGCAGCCATAAAGACTTTTTCACTGATTTGCAGGGCACAAATTCTTTTCCCTTATTTGCAGAATAGTGTTTGCAAACCACACTTAAGCTTGACCAAATACCTGGTTCATCCAGTAAGTTTCATGGATGTAAAGGGAGTGTGATTCCTTTGCTTCTCCACTTCCAGCAACTCACATCCAATTAAGATGGTCTAGAAGAGGAGCGGGGAAGCCCTACAGATGCTGCTGGACTACAACTACCACCATCTCTGATCATGGGCCCCAATTGCTGGGCCTGATGGGAGATGGAGTCCAAAAAGCATCTGGACCTTGAACTTGTTTGGAGGTTCTAGTAGGTGAGCACAGCTATCGTATACCCTTGACCGAAGAATGGTACACTCCTTCTATCTGGGATGGTCGTCCTCTTCCACCGAGCACGCAGCTTCAGAAGGGACACACATGGAGCGGTGAGGGAGGAAGGGGACACCCGCCTAGTCAGCCAGATCAGCCAAATCAACCCTGGTGGTCAATGGGGTGACAGATGTTGCAGCCAGATCACCCTCACATCCCAAAAAGCATCTGAAGGGCCACAGGTTCCTCCCTGTCCTGCTTTACAGCTGTCTCACATTCACTACCAGGGGGATAAGCATGGCCAATGGCCTGGGTGATGGGAGCTTTAGTTCAGCAACATGGGGAGGGCCAAGGGTTCTCCAGACCTGCTTTATAACAACATTCACCAACCTGGTGCCTTCCATAAGTTTGGGGACTCCAACCCCCATCATGCCAACATGGCCAATGCTAAGGGATGATGGAAATTGCAGTCCAAAATGTATAAAATGCACCAGGATGGGGAAGACTGCTTTAGGGCACAAGGAATGCCCTTCTGAATCAGATGGAGGTCCACCTAGTCTAGGATTCTTCAGAAATAATTTAAACAACCAGCAACCCACCCAGAAATTGGCCAAAGATCTAAACCACGGTCTTTATTTTATTGTGGACTGGCACAAGCAAAAAGGTGTTGTCTACAGTAAATGGGGACAGTTGGAAATTATCCTTCAGTTGACAGTGGAAATGTGGTAAAACCATGCTTTTGGTTACCCATACATTCAGTGGTGGCTGGTGCAAAATGGGACTGATAGGGCAGAAGGCAGAGAGACAGACAATAGGTGGTGTTAAAGTCAATGAAAGGTGGAGCCAATGAATTCAAGTATTGTCCTGCTGAGTTTTGCAAGGGCAAAACTGAGATTAACAAGGAGGAAGTTGACAGTCAGCACCAGACCCTGGACTGGCTGTAAGAAGGTGGGCCTGGCTGAGTTCCCTGGTGGGGGAACTTTCCCATTTGCCCTAATGGACCAGCTTCCACTTCTCAGCCTATTTTCTGGGCTGTTCCCAGATGCCAGAAGAAAGTTGGCTTGACTAAGGTCTCCTAAATGGGCTTGTGACACAGGTAAGATTGGAGTGAGTGACTTCCCAGTTTACACTTACTTATTTTATTCATTTATTGCATTTGAATTCCACTTTTTCTTCCAAGGAGCTCAAGGAGCCATGGTTTCCGCCCCCCAAAACAACAACCCTGTGAGATGGGATAGGCTGAGAGGCAGTGACTGGCCCGAGGTCACCCAGTGAGCTTTAATGCCAAGTGCAGATTCAAACCCCGGTCTTCCAGGCCCTAGTCTGACACTCTAACCACTACACCACACTAGCTCCTATATAGCACCCATACTACATGAGCTCTCCCTTCACAAGGAAGCGCTATTATTAGGTTTTGAAAAAATCAAAGAGCCCACCAATCCAGCCCGGCCCAGCCGTGACTCGTCTTGGCCTCAAATTGCATCCCACTTGACTACCACACTCTTGTAATTTACACGACTGCTTTGACTTGAGCTGCACGCACCCAAATAGACTGTTTGCGATGCACACTATCCATTATGCAGAGGCAGAGGTCAAACACAGAGCAATTCTATACCTTTGAACAGAAGCATTGTTCTTGGCAGTGACAGGGAAGGGGGGCGGGGGCAAGCGCAGCACCACATCCAAATTGCTGAAAGCTTTTCTCATGGCAGAAGAAAAAGCTGTCAGATTAACAGCTGAATACAGAACGCTCAGCCATCATATATCCTTCTCATTCAAGTAACATGAAACCCTGGCAGAGAGGGAGGGGGAGGGAGAGGAGAGGTGAAGTTGGAACTGTGTCAGATTTTTTAAAGCTGGAAAAAGCCTTGTCAATGTGCAACAAAGAAAGCCAACCATTTATATTGCTCCAGCAGTGCTAGTGAAATAAAAAAACAAAGCGCTCTCTCTCACACACCCACAGAAGCAAGCCCTCTCACTCTTACACACAAACGATTTTGAAAGCTTTCACAAAAATAAGCTTAAAGTGGTTTTTTAAAATATATATTTATATTTGTACATGGTTGCAGATGCTAATAACCCATCTCCGATTCAATGAAGCTCATTTGTGAGTATCCCTCTTGGATTAAACAAACAAAATTATGGGTTGGTTTCCACCATTAGAAGAGCAGTCTACTCAGCCTGGTTTTTGCTGATTCCCTTTAAGTTGGGGGAGAGGGTTGTAGCTCAGGGATGGAGTGTCTGCTTTGCATGCTGATGGTCAATGTTTCAGTTCCCAGCATCTCCAGGTAGGGCTGGGAGTGACCCCTCTCTGAAATCCTGGTGAGCGGCTGCAGGTCAGCATAGACAAAACTGGGTTTGATCCTACTCAATCTAAGACAGATTTCTCTGGTCTTCCTTCTGCATTGTATCTCATATTGCTCCAGATGACCCCCCCCCCCCAACCCTCAGGAAAAGCTTTTCCAGGGAGAGCTTCAGTGGGTAGGAGATATCAGTGGAAATATCTGGGTAGGTGCCTTGCCTTCTGTAAGGCAGTAGTAGGGTACCCATGGCCCTCTAGATGTTCTTGGATTCCAACTCCCATCAGCCCCAGACCCAATGGCCAAGTATAATGCAAGTCTAACCACATCTGGATAGCCCCCACATTGGCTCCCCTGATACAGACAGAACTAGGCTACATGGACCAGTAGTCTCACCTGGTATGTGGTAGCTTCCCCTGATGCTTCCAAGAACATCTATCACCCAAAGCAGAGACTCTCCTTTTGATCCCAAGGGGCTGATGTGTTCATTTTGAGGTCTATGGAAACATAGGTAGTTGCCTTATACAAGGAAGATATAAAGTACTTATACAAGGTAGTTTCTATCAAACCCACTGTCATCTACTCTGATGGACAGCAGTTTTCCAGAACTCTTAGGCACAAGTCTTTAACATCACCTGCTACTGAAGGTGGAACACAGGTCCTTCTGCCGGAAACTTGTATGTTCTACCAGTGAACTTCAGTGATGCATCTATGGGCTATGGAAGTGGAGCAGAACTCTGAAAAGGTTGCAGAATTGTCATGCAGAATTGTCAAGAGGCATTTCCCATTTTCCTCCACATAGGAATGACTGCAGAGGGAGCAGTTTACCAGGGACCCAAACCAGAAAAATCAAATGGCCTGAATACACTGCTTTCTTTGGCTACCTGTGACCTCCAGAGTGAAAAGTTTTCCTTCTAGGAATCCAAGTTTTGAATACTGTATACCTAACGTAGAAGCAACTCTTTTATTTTAATTGCACCAGGTGATAACCATTGCTGATGGTTGCCAGGAAGGAAGCAGATGGCACCAATAAAAAGGCAGCGCTGAAGTTTACCCCATCGTAATGAGGCAATAAAAACACCATAATAGAATTATTTCCTATTTGCTGTGGAAGCAGAGCCTCAACTGTTTGCTAAAGCTCTTCACTTTTCAGCCCTTTTTTGTCTCACAGCTCAACAACCCCAAAACCTTGTGTTACCTTTAAATCAGAAGTGAGGAACCTCAGGCCCAGGAGCCAAATGTGGCCCCCAATGGCCTCTCTATCTAGCTCTCAGGATTCTCCTTGTCCATACCTTCTCTTCAGGCTACTGGCTCTGCTCTTCACCCTTCTTGAGTGCTTTCTGCTGCTGGAAGGTGTCCTTGAATTGTGATAATGTCCCCCACATGCTTAGATGGAGAAGGCAAATATGTATGTGGTGTGTGTGTAGAACGTTTTGTGGGTTGTGGGGCTGGATTGGAGCCAATTGTCAGGGTCATGTCCATCATTCTGCCCCCTTTGCCTTTGGGCATGCCCACCACTGTTATCCAGTCCCTTGAAGGTTCTCCTGTAAGAAATGTGGCCCTTGAACTGGAAAAGAAGTTCTCCACTCCTGCTTTAGATCACCACAATGCCATTTCTGTAATGCACTGAAAGATCTATTAGCATCCTCCCCTCTTTTCTGTACCAAAAGTAAAGACTCTGATGCCAGGATCTCTTGGGTTCAGTGTGCTATTAGCATCTAGACTTCCTCTGTGTTTGTAGGTGCGTGGAGATGGATGACGATGGTCCCCAGTTGCAGGACAGCCACTCTGGACCTCTATATGTTCACATGTACTCCCTCCCCACTCCCAAATCTCATTTGCAGTCTTGCCAGAGGAACAACCAAGTCGCTGAGATACAGTTTATAGTTATCCCTTGCTTGATATATTGAGAATGTATTGCAAGATATAGTGATCCAATGATCAGTTCTCACACTGATCCAAACATCCCTTTCTGCCTGCTTACACCACTTTCATGATCAACAGAGTGTGCCAATTGCCTTAATTTCCCCCCATCTCCCCTTGAATATTTTATTCTAAACACCTGCAAAATGAAATCTCTCCTGCTTCCTGTGAACTGCCAAACTCTTCAGTATCAAAAAAACAACAACCACAGATATAATTTTTGACTATACTACCCCAACCACCACCATCACAGCCCTCCAGTTTCATTAACACACCCACACCTGGGCTGGATAAAGAATGGAATGAGATGGAGCCTTCTTTATTTTGCGGCTTTTTTTCTCCTGCTGTGGCACTCTGTCTCTCTGCCAGGCAAGTAATCTACACATTCTCCTGAGTCTGGAGAAAGCCTGTTGCCTTTTGCTTATGTGACAAAGAAAGGAGATGGAAGAAATTATTTCCTGAATAGACAACACCTTTCAATGCATGAAGAGGTTGTGGATGAACACACACACACACACACACACACACACACACACACACACACACACACCTTACAGCGATCCAGTAATAATATACAGTGAAATACACACAGAGAGCATTTGTTGCTTCTTAGCCTTGCAAATGACATCATTTTTACATCTCTATTGGAGTTTGTTGGGGCTTCTGGGAGCCAGATAAAGTGGCTTCAGGCCACTGGTTGGCCATTTATGCCTCAATACACTGGAGTCTTTGGGTACTATTCATTTCAATGGTCCCATCTATGCCAGTGCAGCAGTATGCTCTGGATAACACGCTCTCCTTAATGTAAGAGAGACTGTAACATGGGCTGCTGCAGAACACAGTGTCAGGAGTCAAAAGACTCTGCAGATCAATGGAAAAGCTGTTTCTATGGATCAGTGCCAGCCTGCCCATGAGCTGGGGTGAAGCAGGTACCTTGGGTGGCAGAATCCCATGGAGTTGCATGGCTGCGGTGACTACTTCCAGCAAGATCTCATGGAAGTCTCGTGAGATATCGCTGGAAGCTCCCTCCATCGTGCAACCCCAGTAAGCAAGGCTTCAGGGCAGGGGGTAGTGGCTGTACTACAGGGCAGGGGGTAGTGGCCTCAGGTGGCAAAATAGGATGGGCCAACCCTACTGCGGCTGGACAGAAACAGCTATAATTTGCTTAGCTGATATAATCACCTCTATACTATTCTATGAACCTGCTTAATGTTTGGCTGTATCATTGCCATTGTGTATGCCTGGAATGTTTCTTGGTGGGTGGGGGAATATGGGGATTGCTTGCTCTAAGCATTTTCAGAAGCTGAAAAACTGCCAAGAACCAGGGTATGCAAATTTAACAACCAAAGCAATTGACCTATCGGAGAAAAGCTAAATGAACTAGTTAAGGCATTTGCAACATTATTCCTATTGTCTCATCTCCAGCGTAGGGTGATTAGAAGAGTGTGTGTCGATGGCTACCAGCTTAGCTGGTTTTAAAAGGGAATTAGACAAATCCATGGAAGCTAGCAATGGATGATAGACATCTGAATAAACTGAACTGAAATAGTGCAAAAGCTACAAATTGCATCCAGGATCAGAAGTAGCATAGCCTCTGAATAGCAGTCACTGGGGGACAGCAGTGGAAGAGGACAGCGGTCTATGTGTCCTGCTTCTAGACTTCCCATAGGCATCTGATGCACGCTTGACTAGATATGCCTGTGATCTGATCCATCAGGGCTCTTCTTATGCCCCTATTGACTGAATTATCAAACACTAGACTGATCCCATTCGTGTCCCTTAAGTAACCCACTTTCTCCTCATACGGCGAGCTTCTAAAGAAAGGAAAAGTTTAAGTTGACACAAATCTAGGAGAATGTCATTAGTGAGTAGATGAGAGAAGAACAGGGTTTCAAGCAAAAAAAATGAGTCAGCAGGAATGTGTGTCTCCCAGGCACTGAAGGGAATGAGTCAGCATTTCTATCTCTCATAAAAGGTCAGAAGCAAATTTGTACACCTCCTACAACATCCAACATTTTTAGTCACGATGGAGGCGTTTGCACACTCTTGTGATGATGCCTCACAGCTCCCTGGTAGCTCTGCCTCATCTGTGGCATTTGGAAGGATATATATATATATATATATATATATATATATGAATGATAAAGTGTTTACACAGCTTTTGCCTATAATTCTTTTCGTGGATGTGGAGAGCAAGGGCCTGGTATCAGGGATGTAAGGAACAGAATAGAAGTGTCTCAATCCCTCCTGTGGTGTCAGTGAGTGCATGAGGAGAGAGCAGAATTCGGTCACTGGACACCCCTCCCCCAAGAGTGATGCACCTGCTGTGCTATACATTTGAAGCAACAGAATGCCAGTTTAAACAGCCCTGGTGTCCTGCAAAGAATTCTGGGAGCTGAGAGTTGTTGAGGGCCCTTTTCCCCCTTTGAGCTACCATTCCGGAGTGGTTTAACAACCAGTTCTTCTTCTCAGGGAGCTGCTATTGATGAATAAGTTGCAAAAAAAGGAGCACAGATTTGCATATGCTCATTTATCTGCATGAATGTAAAGCTAGGATATAGTTAAACAGAAATGCAATACATCTTATCTTAGTGGGGAAGACAGTAAACAGGGGTGGATCTACACACAGGGGGGAAGAACACTATAAATAAGTCATAAATTATGTCTTTATAACTAAAGGGGGGGAAAACCCTATGGAAAATTGCATGTAAAAATTCCCTGCTCTCCGGCGCCATCTGGTGTTGTATGTTTATAGCGCATTCGAATAATTGTTTCTTTACTAATGTAGCTGAGCTCCAGGTGTCCCGTTTGCCTGCTCAGGCAGCTATCCTAATTCTAACTATGGATGGACAACTTCAAGGCCCTCACAGATGTCCCTTCTTCAGGTTCTTTATCTTTTATCCAGATTTTGATCAGATAGCCCTTCAAAAGTAGAAGATGCCTTGAAGCAGAGAACTATCCTTGGTAAAGGTAATAAAATACCTCCCAGATATGTTTAGATCATAATGTTAGACGCAAGTGGGGCCCATTAAACCAGAACTTTTCCATCATACAGCTTGGTCAGAACCAAAATAATCTTTTTTATAGAAATGAGACCCTCTTCCTAGCCCAGTTTGAAGTCTCTTCAAGAGGTCCCAGGGAAAATATAAAGTGAAGGGAGATGGTTGGGAAATAACTCTGGAGGAAAGCAGAAAGGCCACCTCCAAACACAGCACTATAAAGGAACAAGCTAAAAGAGAAGCATAAAGGGCTTTCTCTACATTGTTGTTTCTGAGCCCAATTCCTGAGTCAAAAACTGGAGCCTGCCCTGGTTCATAGATTAAAACCAAACAAGAGGTATTTTTATTTCTTGAAAAGGGACCAAACAGATTTCAAAGAAAAGCAAAACTGCAGAGCAGAATATGGGGTGACTATTTCATCTCCAAGGTAGGATTTTCATCCAGATATATAGTAAAGACAATGTTAGGGCCAGGCTGGCTGACATATAACAAGCGTGAAGATCCACTAATGATTGAAGGGACAAATAGATTCAAGAGCAAACTTTGCGGGGGGGGGGGGAATGCAGAGATGTCTCTGTGCATACTTATGAACATGCAAATGCAGACTTCGTTCCCTCACCATGTTGCCTAAATTCCTACCATTAGTGGAGTGCAGGTGGAGAATGACATCAGAAAAGCAAGAGATTCGATACTATATGATTGCTTTGAAACTGAGCCAAACCAAGATGTCTAAAGAGCAACATGGAGAGTGGAGTGTTAATAAGTGTCTGTCCAATGTGAATATATTCATTTATCCCCACCAATATAGGATGTTTCCATCACTTTTCTGTAGAGTCCTTCAACTATTCTTCCACCCAACTAAACCGCATGAAGACATGGCACAAGTCTTCCAAAGGTCACTACGAATAATTGCTAACAACTGCCCCTTGTGGCTACCTTGAAATGGAATCCCAACGTATCATGTTTCAACCCTGATAGGTTATCCCCTTCTGGCTGGCTTCTAGCACTGTATTATGGAACAGAAATGGAGAAAAGAGAGGGGGAGATCTTTGAAGCTGATATATGCAAAATGTTAGAAGGCAGTGGAAAAATATTATTTTGGGGGAAATTAAATACTCTTGCCTAGTTTTCCTTGGCTAATTACCATCCCTTCTTAGCTGTTTAAGTAACTGCTCATTTAGATCAGTGAATGATTGCTCTGAGATTAGGGCATGGGGTAAATCTTTCTGCTGGGAATAATCTAGTTATGCTACTGTTTATTTGAAGCAGTGATAAACAGAGAGATTTTGCCTCCATATGTGCCAAGCAAAAAGAACGAGAGGAATAATTAACGAAGTCTCACACTTTTGCCAATAAATTATTAACTTCAGCTGCAAATTCATGGCTTTCATTAATAACAAGACTTCAGGAAAAAATAATCACAACCCATTTAAATAAGTTGCACTGAGCACCCTTCTTGTCTCTTTAAAGCTGTTTAATATTGTTGCCATTTGATCCACTGGGAATGGCATTTTGTGTCCCATTATTTATAATTTACAGAAATTAATTATGCTTCTAATTAACAGCATGCAAACAAATTATTGCTCAAATAGTTATTTATTCAGTTGCAAGACATAAGCCTTTTTACACTGTGTATAGATGCACATAAAATCAGCCTTTTGTTTTTAGGGAAGGAAAAACTTTCCCCTCCCTTCCTTGTGCTTGTTATTCATTTATTTCCCTTGGATTCTAAGGTTCGTTAAAGTTTGGTTCCAAAATACATCTCAAGCAGTTGGGAATTATTCATCTGGCAGTTATTCAATTATTTAATCAAAAATGCAATATAAACAACTTTATATGTGCATTAAAGCAGGATCCTGTTCAGAGCAAAACAGAATGCAACAAAATCCAAAAGGAAACTTTAATAGGAATTAATTCAAAAACACACTTCATCTGTGCCAGCAATCAGTGAAATGAACATCTGCAAACTGTGGCAAACTAACAACCTAAAAAGGGTTCTTTTGGGGGGAAATTCAGGAAAACTACATTTCAGACAGCCTAAATGCAACCTTCGTCATATAGTGTTGCACATCCTCCTTCCTCTGAAGTCTTTCAAGCATTGGTTTTTCCATACTAGATCACAGACAATTTGACATTTTTGTTGGGCGGCGATTTCATATTGGATCCCTTGGCTTCTTAGACAAATCAGTGGTGCTGCATTCATCACCAGAGGTCCTTCTCCATGTTCCTTCTCCAAGGGAGGTCCATACAGTGGCAAGAATAGGCCTTTTCAGTGGTGGCTCCCTGCTTCTGGAATGCTCTCCCCAGGAACGCATGACTGATGCCATGACTGGCTACTTTTAGGTGTCAAGCAAAAACATTTCTTTTCAGCCAGCCTTCGGTCTTTAACCAGGAGAGTTCTAGACAGGTAAAACACAGCAGAGAGCTCTGGTCTATGGCTACGTTTAGCTAAGATGTTGATCCAACACTTGACATGCACCCTGTATTTTCCTTCTGAAGAACAGGGCAAGTGCACTTATTTGCACAGTTGACAAGGCTCTGGACTGGACAAGCAAATTTCAAATTAGGAATGTAGGGATCTGCCTTATACTGAGTCATTCCATGGATCCACATTGTCCACACTGACTGACAGTGACGCTCCTGGGCTTCAGGCAAGGGACATTCACGGCACTATCTGGAGATGCTGGGGTCTGAACCTGGGACCTTCTGCGTGCTAAGGGAGAAGATCTACCACTGAGCTATAGCTGTCCACCAAACTGATACATAATTTCACCTAAGATTCCAGATTTTGATTTTTTTAAAAAAATCTGATCCTTCTATTAGAAAAGGATAAGTGCAAAAATAATTTGTCTCCCTCTTTTTTATAACAAAATAGAAGAATTCTGGTTCAAAAGCCATCTCAGTGGAAGAGTTACAATAGAATCATAGTCCGTGTGTTTCAACAGGTTGGGGGGGGGCATACCGGCTTCTTTCTGATTCCATAATTATCATGATCTGCTCTTATGATCCATCATTGATAGAGCAGTAGGTAAAACAGGAATAAATCACAGTTATTTATATTGCAGCAAATCACAGGAGAAAGTATCACAAGGAGTTATAATTCACATTCACATCAGGCAATAATTATACATGCACTGCATTACATTTTTAGCAGAGGTATAACAGGAGGGTAGTAATTCATTATCCAATGAGAGGAATCAAAACAAATGCTTGCGAGTCTTTCTGCGCCCTGAATATTGGCAATGTCATTTAAGTTCCTAGAATGAGCATGCCGTGTAAAACTACCTGTAAATTAACCTAATACATTTTAATATAACTTTGGCATAAAAGTCTCTTAGGAAAGGGCTTTTAAATTCATGAGCCTGTTAAAAACGCATCTGACATGCTTGAAGAACATGCATTTCCTCTGGTTCCTCTGTTTTACTTTGGGTAATTCCAGCTTGAGTTTGTTGGTGGAATGCTGTTCATGGATCTTCATTTTCAGAAGGATATAATGGGCTGATAAGTGGTAGACTTGGGTTGGAAGAGCTGGGTTCAAATCCCCACTCCTCTGTGAAACCCTTGACATTAGCTGCTGTCCTCTAGCTAGGAATGGGGGAGAGATTTAATTCAGTTCACATTTGAAGGCAAGCATACATGATTCACATTTCCCAAAACAATGCAAGAATTGAAAAGCACCCATCCTTCAAAATCCTAACTTTGCAACACCAAATAATGGGCACAAAATGCATGTACTGCATAAAATGCATATATTTGTGAAAATAGCATGCAAAAAAATGCATTATATTTGAGGAAACTCTTTGTAAAATTGTGTATATAAGACAAAATTGCATGCAAATCTGAGCACATTAAGAGAAATTTGTACTAAAGCACATTTGTAATGCGGCAGGCACCTACGCTTTGGAACTCCCAGCCTCTTGATATCAAGCATGAGGCATGTGAAGGAAGGTCTAAGGTGGCTTGGGAAACTTCTCCACACTAGACTTGCCCCCACTTCAGAAGTCGCAGTGTGATGGTGAGGATAGCACTACTATGCTGCACTGAAATCCTTGGCCCATATAAAGCATGTAGGAATGTTATCAGGCTGTGCTAGGCCTACCATATATGTTCCAAGTTCACAGCAAGGTGAAAGCCTGCCATCGGTGGGTTCTAGATCTATTCTAGAAGTGTTTCCTCCCCAATTGGAGCAAAGGGTTCCAATGTTGACAATACTGAGCTAGATGAATCATTGGTCTGGCTCAGTATAGTGCAGATACCTGTCATCCTGTCCTTATGTTCCTAAGTAAGCAATGATGGCCTTAACTTAGATGGCTTTAAAGAGGGTTATTGATGGCTACTAGCCATGATGGCTATATTCTGCCTCCACAGTTGGAGGCAGCAATGCTTCTGAATAAGGGAGAGCGTTATTGTGCTCGGCTCCTGCTTGCGAGTTTCCCACAGGCATCAACGGTGAGAACAGGATGCTGGACTAGGTAGGCCATTGGCCTGATCCAGCAGGCTCTTCTTGCGTTCTTACATTAAACTTTGCAAAATACTCTTATGGGATGGGATTCTTAGACATCCCCTCATCCCGGAGGACATTGTCTTCAACTTGACAAAATTCCCATCAAGTCTGGATCTGGCCCTAGCTTTGAGAAGCAACATCTTCTGTCTCTTTCTTGCTCACTCTCCCCCTCCCCAACACACCCTTTCATCTAATAAATAGCTCATTTTGCAATCACGATAATATAATTTAGCATGTTGACAGGTGCATAAGCTACACATGAGCTTTATATAAATATTAAACAGCCTTCCTCAGACTGAAAGCTCTGAAATGAAACACCGTTTTTTTCTCTCCCTCCCAGCTCTGCCTTAATAGCTATACTCAAAAGAGAAGGTTGCCAGTGAAGAAAAGAAGGAGATTTCTCTAGTGGCAGTAGCTCAGGGCAATTTGGTTAGATTGTATTTGGTCTTCATGACTATCAGCTTCAGGTGCTATCAAGCTGCATCACGGATGACGGGGCTGTAGCTGGCTGTGCCGTTTTCGTCTCCATCACCGTCTTCATTGTCGCTTCTGTTTTCCCTTCCTCTTTAACAACCCTTTCACTAACCTGAAGAAAAACATTTCCTAGAAATCTACAAGGGTATCATACAATGTGACTGAGGTTGAGTGAATATCTAAGGAGGTTCAGGATGGGAAGAAACCACAATAAAACGAATGGAAATGTTTCCTTCTTCCCTCGTTTTTCATTTTATCTTCTGAGGGCTTTTAATATCAATTCTTATACACACACACACTAGTTTCTCTTGGGAGCACACAGCAGTTTCACTGGTTGCCTGTTGTTCCTTGAGAAGCATTTTAAAGGGCTGATGTCATGGACAGGCTGGATCCAGCGGTGTAGTGAGAACCCCTAAGGGAAGAAGGCTCAGAGCCCGGGGATTGGTGGTGGGACAACAATGAGTGGTCAGAGGGAGAAGCCTGGGAGGAGGAGGTGTTGGAAGCTGATGGAGTAACAGGGTTTAGTGAGCAGGAAGAAGCTATAGCAGAGAGAAGTCAAGAAGCAGAGGCAGAAGCAGAGGCGGGGAGAGGAGAGGAGAGGAGAGGAGAAGAGAGGAGAGGCAGAGATGAGGCAGGCTGATAAAGAAGCCAGCTCCCCTCCCCGCTGATCTCCCAGAATCAGAAGTGGTATGAAAAGGAAGGAGCAAAGACAGGCACAACAATAAGCCTCACATTGCTTGGGAAGGAACTGGGGCAGGAGACACTTTTGGAAGGCAGGGATCTTCATTCCTCACAATTGCCTCATAGGGGCAAGATCTACCAGGACAAGGTGCTGTGCTTACTAGGCCTGGCCTCCTGAGTCAACCTTGATTCCTTGAATAAAGAGTTAACTTCGCTGACACCGAATGATTTATTGCTGACCTGCTCTTGACAGCTCCGTGATTTGAATGTAACACCACAGCATAGTTTAGTGTTACAAGAATGAGCCTAGCTCCTCCCCAAGCTCACATGGTCTCTGTCACCCATCCTCTAGCACAGCTGCAAGAAGGAGTTTGCAAAAGTGCACTTCTGGTTTGGAGTGTTTATTTTCAAACAAACAAAACTAAGTCAATTTTTATGCCATATCATAAAATATTTGGGTGGTTTACAATGTTAAAACAAAAGGCACAGATAAAAATACAGATGATCATTAAGGTGACTGGCTAATCAAGGGGAAAATTAAACAGCTGTAAAGGCCTGTCAGCAGGGAAAAGGCCAGGAAGTCAAAAGTGAGGAGGCCTGCTTAACCTCTGCTGGAAGAGCTGGGTTCAAATTCCCATTCAGCTGTGAAATCCTGGAGGTAATTGCTGTCTGTCAGCTCTGGGTGGGGGAGAAGTTAAATTCGGTTCATATTTAAAGGTGAACTGAATTGAATATACAAACCAAAATTCAGCTAGCCTTTGAAATTCACAGTCTTCCAATTTTTTTCAGTGCAGTTTCTAGCCAAGCAATGTATACATAAATGGATATATTATGTATTGCCTACGAATGCATATATTAGTGAAAATAACATACAGAAAGGTGCATTATATTAAGAGAAACTGCTTAGACTAAAATTGAACATAAACATGTGTATATTAGAAGAAATTTACTCAAAATGCTTATGAATTTTCATGCAGATCTCTTTTAAGAGTCTCATAGTCCCTTGCAATACTTTGAAGGGTATGTCTGGCAGTATGCTTTGTGTCCACATGGATCAGAAGGAAGGGGAGATGGTCAGTGGGCTTGAATCTTTGCACCTGGAAGCAGTGTTAGAAACTGAGATATGAAAGCTAGGAGCTAAATGGCACCTTAAACCTAGGTTATGGGCACAACAACAGAATGTCTAGGCACACTGTAACAAGAATACAAAGCTGAAAATGAATGAACTGCAGCTAAAATGTTATGTTCATTTTTCACATGGTCTCTAGTCCTTCCCTGCCCAGCCCCCTAATATTCTTAAGAGGGCCTCTTCTCCAGTCTTAGAGTAGCTGGAAGTGGGGAAACAGGAAAAGGTCCTCCTTTCCTTCCACTCTGCAGTTTTAATCTGAAATCTTAGACGCAGTACTGTACCCAGAGCTCAAAAACTTCTCACGCCTATGAAATTCCCTGTCGCAAAATGCTCCTAGAACAATGGGAGTTTCGAACACTGCCTGGAAGACAGCACAGCTCCCAGTACATCTTGTAATGGTTTAGCATTACATCAGGCCATGAATGCAGCTGCAATCCTATGCAACGATGCTCAAGAGCACAGTGTAAATGTCTATATAGAACAGGCCTGTAAAACAAGCACATCTTTTTTGTGCCTTTTTTTCATGGACATCGATTTTAGACAGATTGCACACAACACAGAAAATCTTGCTGCAATCACCATGAAAAATGCCACTGCACAACTCCAAAGAGTGGCGTTGTTTTGCCTGGAAGCACAATGGATTTTTAGAGACTGCTTCTGCTGTAGTCTTTAGTCTAACTTCTTTTTAGTAAAGATGTTCTATTTATCTTTACAGATAAGCTCAGTAGGAACACTGACCTTTGGAGAGGATTTTCTGTGTATGTGATCATATATTTGGGCCCAAAGGGTTGGAAAGATCATTCTTGCTATTATTAGGAATAACACAATAGCAGTTGTTTCCATGCTATGAATATTGACACTAATTTTCTCCTTCATTTGTTTATCTTCGAATAATCATTGGATGCCCCTGTGTTGCAGCATTACAAGAGATGGAGAAGAAGATCAGAAGTGGGGCTCCTCATCTAGGCCCACGGGCCCCTTGTTGTTTGGTTGCTTAGTCATGTCCGACTCTTCATGACTCCATAGACCAGAGCACACCAGGCACTCCTGTATTCCACTGCCTCCCACAGTTTGATCAAACTCATGTTAGTAGCTTTGAGAACACTGTCCAACCATTTCAACCTCTGTCATCCCCTTTTCCTTGGGCCCTCAATCTTTCCCAACATCAGGGTCTTTTCCAGAGAGTCTTCTCTTCTCATGATGTGGCCAAAGTATTGGAGCTTCGGCTTCAGGACCTGTCCTTCCAGGGAGCACTCAGGCCTGATTTCCTTAAGAATGGATAGGTTTATCTTCTTGCAGTCCATGGGACTCTCAAGAGTCTCCTCCAGCACCAGAATTCAAAAGCATTTCTTTAAGAACTTGCCATAGTTTGCTGTGGTTGACACAGTCAAAGGCTTTTGAGTAGTCAATGAAACAGAACACAATGTAAAACCCTGAACATGTGGGGTTATAAATCATATAGGAAGCATACAAAGATAAAGACAGGCTCCTCACATTGGATCTGGCACAAACTAGTGAACATTATAGATCACCATTTGAACCACAGATTATTATAGGTCATCTTCTAAAACACAAGGAGAGCCAGTGTGGTGTAGCAGTTAGTGTTGGATTAGGACCTGGGAGATTATCGATTAAATCTCCACTCAGCTATGAAGCTCACTGAGTGACCTGGGGCCAGCAACAGCCTCTCAGCCAAAGCCTACCTCAAAGGGTGGTTGTGGGGATTAGTCGAAGGGGGGAGGGGAACCACCTTGAGTTCCTTGGAGAAAAAGGTGGGATAGAAATGCAATAAATACATGAATAAAGATGTCTTTGCACTGGCTTTTAACACTAGAGATGTATGTTTTTAGGACCCATCTTATTTCTGTAATGGTTAAGTTCATGCCCTCCAACATTTCTCCCATGAAAATAGGGACGTCCCATTCCATAATGATAATTTTACCATTTATACCCCACACATCTTACTGGGTTGCCCTAGACATTCTGGGCAGCATCCAACATATATAAAAACATAACAAAACATTTTTTAAAACTTCCCTATACAGGATTGCCTACAGACGACTTCGTGATCGGATAACTCAATACCCTCCAACATTTCTCCAATGAAAATAGGGATGTCCTAAGAAAAAGTGGGACATTCCAGGATCAAATCAGAATCTGGGATGTCTTCCCTAAATCAGAGACATCCCTGGAAAATAGGGACACTTGGAGGGTCTGTAAATTGGATTTTAAAGTATTTATAATATTGGGTTTTCAATTGTAGCCTGCCCTGGGATCTTAGGGTAATCAACTGTAACAACAAGTTGGGCCCTTTAATCTTAGTGGATCTACTCTGAGTAGAACTTACATTCATTTCTGCCCTCTAGAAATATTTGCAAGGCTTCCTTAATGAAAGACCCCCCTCCCCTCCCACTCCCAAAAACAAAGGCAGTAGTAAAATATCATAAATCTCCAGAACTAAAGATCAGACTTCAGACCCTTCTGAATTTCACAGTCAGGTTTTATCATGTGTGATTTTCATTCTGTTTCGTTCATCTCTGTTATAACATAAAATTTCATCAACTGTAAATGTCAAATCTTCTCTGTTATTTGCTAATGTCATAAAAAAGCCTGAATTGTTTGCTTTGTTAAAGGGCTTACTGAGCACTGACTATTCTTTATTTGTATTTTACTACCAGAAATGTATTTTTTATATAAAAAGGTAAAATAATAATAATACTAAAAAAAAAGAGAAAAAAAGATCGTGTGTGAAGTGCTTTGTGAATAATAAAATGGATCATGGATTCAGGATAATTCAAACTGAAATGTTATGTGCAGCATCAGCATCAGATTACATTAATGTAGTTCATTTGAAATGGTTTAAAGGCCGTCAGATGTATGAGTAAAGAATCTGTATCATAACTTAGAACAAATAGAGTAAGGCAT
Source organism: Podarcis gaigeae (assembly GCF_964106915.1). Taxonomy (NCBI): domain Eukaryota; kingdom Metazoa; phylum Chordata; class Lepidosauria; order Squamata; family Lacertidae; genus Podarcis; species Podarcis gaigeae. The sequence continues at coordinate 34,917,930 of NC_139684.1, read as the reverse complement.
TTGTTTATAATGTCACTGCTAAACAAATCTATTATTGTATTTCTGGATGTGGCATTATATTACTGCTACTATTAAAGCAGCTTCCATCTGAAGATAAATTATAGCTTTAATTATAAGCATTACCTGGGTGTATATATTACTTGAGACTGAAACAATGTTTAAGTAACCTTAGGTTATTTTTTATGCCTGGACGTTTTAATTAACTATGCTTAATTTGTTATGCTTCATATTGAAATATGTGTTGTGTTCGTCCTGGAGAGGCTAGGGGCATGGCAGTGGGGTGTTTTGGAGGAGGGCTGGGCAAACCTGCATCTAGATGGTCACCCGGTTATGAAGTTTTTTGTTTTAACCATTGCTCACACATGACCAGGGACAAAGGAGCACAAGACTAAGATTTGTAAAATATAACAAAGAGAGTCCTTCTCCAGTGTGGTGTAGTGGTTAAGAGCGGTAGTCTCATAATCTGGGGAACTGGGTTCACGTCTCTGCTTCTCCACATGCAGCTGCTGGGTGACCTTGGGCCAGTCACACTTCTCTGAAGTCTCTCAGCCCCACTCACCTCACAGAGTGTTTGTTGTGGGGGAGGAAGGGAAAGGAGATTGTTAGCCGCTTTGAGACTCCTTAGGGTAGTGATAAAGCGGGACATCAAATTCTTCTTCTTCTTCTTCTTCTTCTCCTCCATGCAGTGCATAGTTAAACTATGGAACTCACTCCCACAGGAGGCAAGGATAGCCACCAAACCTAGATGGCTTTAAAAGACGATGAAACAAATGGAAGATAAGGCTATCAGTGGCTATTAGCTAGGATGGCTCTGCTCTGCCTCCAGTGTTTCTAAATGCTTCTGAATACCATTTCCTGGAAACCCCAGAAGGGGAGAAAGCTCTTGTGCTCGAATCCTGCTTGTAGGTTTCCAGCAGGTATTTGGTCAGCCACTGTGAGAACAGGATGCTGGGCTGGATGGGCCATTGGCCTTATCCAGGAAGCTCTTTTTACACTCCACTTCTCTCTGCCTTTTTTGCCAGATATCCTACCCTCCCTTAATTATGATTTCTCTTTATGCTATGACCTTGCTATGGACCACGTCGGCCGCCATATTCAGGGCTGGGCAGGAATTTCTCCACTTGGCAAATTGTCAGCGGCCATCTGGTTTTCACCTAATTATCGTCATACTCAATCGTCACAACCCTCTAAAGTAGTTAAGCATTGAATAAGCCTAGGTCTTGGCCGGAGGGGTGGTTGTAGCCTCTATCTGCCTCTCCTTGGTAAAGGTTATCCTGTTAAAAGGATCTGGGAGGAGTGGCTTCTATCAGACACCCAGATGGGGGCTAGCGCCATACCACTCCTCCAACAGGGATGTGGTTTGCCCTTAGAGACACTTCCAGAAGACGGGCTGGAGTGGAATAGTGCTTGCTTCACCCAGTCCCTATGTCAAACCTTCACATCGGTAACCAATAAAATTGTGGCCTTTTTTGAACCCATGAACCAATATGCTGTTGTCTTGTCTGGTTATTCACTCCCAAGGGAATTGGTTGGTCTCAGGGTCTTGGCACACAAATGCAAGCAGGCCTAATTGTGGTCTTCAGGTTCCCCCTGCATCTGAAGAACAGGGCAGTAACGGACTATTTTCCGAGCTGTGCGCCTGACTACATCTACTGCAGAGAGAGTCAGTGTGGGGCAGGAGTCAGAGTGCCAGACCAAAACATGGGAGACCTGAGCCAGTCACTTCCTCTCATCCTAGCCTGCCTGACTGGGTTGTGATGAGGATAAAATGGGGAGGAAGAGAACCAGGCATGCCAACTTGATTTCCTTATGCAAAGTGGTGAGGAACAATACGGCGTGCCGACTGCAGCCCTGAAATCGATGGCTTGCAGTAAATAGTAAGCAGTAAGTGCAGTCCTTAAAGGAGAGATGCCAATGAATTCTGACAAAAACAGGAAAGGAAGCAGAAATTGCTGCAGTTCACATTTTCGTCTGTGAGCAAAAACAGAACAAATGCAAGCAAATATAATTGGTATTCATTCACATTGTTCTTTTTATTAAAAAAAAAATTCCACAACCAATATGTGGTTAATCCCTCATATTTTTACTTTGTTTTGATTGAAATTAATTTAAATTGGGTAAATCCTTCAGTCAGTTGCATAAGTTCTGTTAAACAGAGGACAGTGAGATGAATAATGTAGAATTTGATGGAAAGAAAACTGCAGTGGAATAGAAACAGCACCGGATTTCAATGACTACAGGTGGGAACTGAAATCACTGCCTCCGTACATCCCTACCTGGAAGTGACTGTGCTTTCTTAGTAGTATTAGCAGTAGCCACAGTAACTACAACTAACCTCAAAAGATTGTCTCCCAAAACTGTTGCCACTGATGATAAAATGAACACTACAAGAACAGTATAAGGTGGGAAAACATGTGCATTAGTTCAACCCAAAATGGCTCCCTCCCAAGCCTTTTAAGTTTAACCATAAAATGTTTTGAAACCTACATGAGGAAAGCTATCAAAGCATGCAGGAATTAGACCAGCCAGTGCCAACTTAATGGAGTTTTACTTTGTGCTGGAAAGTCTGATGGAGAGGAAACAAACAAACAAACAAACACCATGTGTGATGTACTTGAGGATGCACTAAAACACAAGAAAAGGGGGGGGGTCATTTCGAGGACAGAGAGGCACAGAAAGCACCTCTCCTAGAGAGCTGAGGTGGCCCCAAAGGGCTGTGCCTAAAGACCAAGTGAGCAGTAGCTCACTTCTGGGCAACCTGCCAATGGCCGTGTGCCAATGATGGGCAGGGCCATAGATAAAAGTGGGCTAAACAACGAGAGATGCACTAAGGCAGCCATCTTGTGGGAGAAGGGTGTGTTTTTTATTATTTTAAAAATAGTTTATTTGCCACAGCATATATTTCAAAATTCTCATAATCTTAAAAACCATAAAATAGCACATCATGTGCTCCAATTTCACTAAAAGAAAGGAATATATTATATCTGCAACATTTTGAAAGGTTAAAATGTATACTTCAAGTATTCCAAACTATGTTACCCACCCCAAACACTACTCCCCCATGTGCCTCACTACCTGTGTGTTAAATAAAATCACCCCATATTGCATAGAAGTTATCATTTTTCTTTTGGCCTCTTACTACCATCAGGTTCCATGTTAGCTTTTCCAACAAAGCTGTCTGCCAGACTTAGCCATACCACTTATCCATAGTCAGCATTTGCAATGTTTTTCCATGTTCTGGCTATGGTCAAATTAAGCAATGCCAGTCCTGGGGACATAGGAAACTGTTTGCCTTGCAATCAAAGATATCTCTGCAAAGACATTTTCCCAGAATTTTTCCATTTTTGAACACTCCCCCCACCTATGTCTGTATGTCCAATAGTGGGACACCCTCTCCAACACATAGGAGAGCAGTTGGGTTTTATACAAGCTGGATGTCTAGTTGTTAAATACCAGCATGTACAATTTTGAGGGCTTTTCTCTTGTCATTGTCGAAACAGATTTATACAAGGCTTTTATCCACAGTCCATTCCATGCCTCATCCTCAATTTCTAAATCTCAATTTGATTCCCACCATTCTCTCATATTATTCTGGGGAGGGAAATTTGCCTCTATAGTTGATTTATACATGGATGATATTAATCCTTTTAATGCTACTTTTTCTTCTAAAGTACTATTATTTTTTTGTATGACGTTAATTGTCTTGTAGCTTCAGTTTTAATTTTAGAGTTTGTTAGAAATGACCTTAGTTGATGTCCTAATAGTCACAGTATTTGAGGATTTCCCAACTGGGTTTGTATCTTATTAATGGTAAACAGCCTTCCATTTTTGTAAAAATCTTTCAGGTAGTATAATTGTTTTTCTTTCCACCCTTCTGAATCATAGGTTTTATATTTATTTGTAAAAAATTGGGTGAAACTGTATTGGCATTGTAGGAGATGTGCCTGGGGGGGAGAGTGTTTTCTACATCTGAATTTTGACTGAAAGAAATGACATCTCACCAAATAGTGGAGAAATATTCTGGGTCTTCTTGACCCTCAGAAACACGTAAGTTGTGAGTTATTTTCTCTGCAATAGCCAGAGTCCACATAATATTGTACCACTGAATGATACCAGTAAATTTTATTGTTTATAGCCAATGGCCATCACAATACAATATGAGCACAAATCACACAGCTACAAAACGAAAGACATTACATGCACCAGACCAGGACAAATCTACAATATCCAAAATTTAGGAACACCCCTTCTAGTCAGCATCCCTTGTACTACACTGAGAGATTAAAGTGCTGTAGCATCTTCCATTTCTGGGCCCAAAAAGATCACATTGCAACCAGCATCCATTAAAGAAATTCCTTAAACTGGAAAATATCTATAAGACATTTTTTTAAATTAAATAAAAACCCTGGATCAGAATAATGCTAACATTTGTCATTGCAGATGTGGGTTAGGGCCTATTTTACAGTGCCTCTCTTGTTAGACGATATGCTCAGTTGGCAGATGTTATGGCCGATTTCTAACAGAGGAAGGCATTTAGGACTGGGGTGTGGGGAGAGAGATGAGTCTTAAAAGTATTCAGGTGGGGGAAATCCTGCTTAACTTTCTCAAAGCACGCACCAAACCTTATTCTTTGGGCATTGTGTATATAATCTTCATAACAAACCAATTTAATCAAGTCAGCTACAGTACCTTAGCTATCATTTAATTGACTGTGGTTTATATCTTGCATATTTAATAGTCAGATGATTGAAAAATTAATGATTTTAGTCACTAAGTTAAGAAAGACAAATATTAACAACTCTTGCTCTGCCAACTCAAATTAAACAGCATGAGTTAAATTTCTTGGATTTTTTTTAAAGCTCCTAAGCTCTCAATTTAAAATAATTCTGTCTTTAATGTGAAATCTAAGAAATCTAAGCTTTCTTACAGGTAAACCAATTATGCCCACCCCTCAGTTGCCAGCTTTCCCCCCTTACATCATGACCAATGGTAAGTCAGTATTTATTCAAAAAGTTGCAATTTCTTGTCATTTCATAATTCCATTTAAACACTCGCTCTGACTTTTAGTATTTGTTTCATTTGGTAGCTTTAAATCGTTTTATCTTTCCCACCGGGCAGAGGTCATGTTCTCACAAGGACCTTTGACCCCCCCCTCCTGCAAGGATTCAACACAAAGACTGATTTAAATGGTTTGAATGACCATTAAGCCCTAAAGTTAGCTGGCAGTGAGGATATGAAGCTAGTCAAATTAATTTGTACATATAAGGAAGGAAAATGAGAGTCAAAGAAACAAAAGCAGAGAAGAAAAGGAAGAGAAGTGCCTTGCAAAGACTGGGAAGTATAGCAATGATTTTTTTTTATTTTTACTACTACTACTCTCCTTCATTGGCCTCCTTCAGAGGCTGGGTGGCAACTTGTCATGGATGTGATAGTTGAGATTCCTGCATTACAGGGAGTTGGACTAGATGACCCTTGGGGTCCCTTCCAACTCTACAATTCTATGAGTCTATGTACTATCCCTAGTAAATATATTCTTCCTCCATGGTCAGAGGCAGTAATGCTTCTGAATACCAATTGCTGGAAACCACGGGAGGGGAGAGGTCCCTTGTGCTCAGGTCCTGCTTGTGGACTTCCTGTAGGCATCTGGTTAGCGGCTGTGTGAACAGGATGCTGGACTAGATGAGTCGCAGCCCTGATCCAGCAGGCTCTTCTTATGTTGCTGCTGCTACTACTGCTATTCAATGCCATATTACTTTCAGGTTGAATTACAGCTTTCTGGTGCCCAATGGAGCCATTATATCCAGGAACTGGAGACCATGTGTGAACAAGGAAGGTTCTGACATCATGCAGGCTTGATGAGGTTGAGGGGCAATCCGGATTAGCTCCCAGGGTGACGTCAGCTTTCTAGTGCATAGGGAGGTCTAGGAGCACCATATCCCTATTATATTGTATCTGGAGCTCTGCTGGACCATGGAATCATAGAATGCCAAGAGCTCCCATTCGTAGCACATGTGTGTAAGGCTTCATTCAGACAGCACTTTGTCCCATTTCCCCTACATTTTCTTACCTGTTGATTTCAATGTTTTGTGTTTTAATGGTTGATGTTTTAGTGTGTTTTTAATATTTTGTTGGGAGCTGCCCAGACAGACTGGGGCAACCCAGTCAGATGGGCAACATATAGGTAAATAATAAAAGTGTTGTTGTTGTTGTTGTTGTTGTTGTTGTTGTTGTTAGCATCAGCATCCTTCACAAGCCACATCTAGAAATCTTGCAGATTCTAGTAGAAGTTTAGTGCTCATTTCCATGTTATCAATTCCAGAAATAATTATTTTGCACACCTGTTAAACTGGAAAATACCTGGAGTTTTGCACTATAATTTTCTCACAGTTTACATGGATGAAATTTGGGGTGGTATCCTGGCATGCAGTTCTTTTCCACCATTTTCACAGGTAAATTATGAGGGGGACAGATGCACACATTTGAATAAAGGGGAGTGGAGTGTCCAATGGAATCCATTGTTGTGTCACACCCTGCCCACTGGGTTGAATGAAATTTAGCCCAACATGGCAGTACATTGATCAAACAGCCAAAGTTCCATACTGCTACAGGTAATGCAATGTAAAAGGAATGTTAGAAACCAGGACAGAAGCACTAACATTGTAAGCAGGAAAATTGACACAATAATCCCCATGTCTGAATGCCACCTAAGATAGTTTGGTATCAATGGCAGAGCAGCAGCAATGCCAACACAATGCTTCTTTTAAGGCTGAGTACAGTTCAAGTAATGATGTAGTTTAAGAAGCTACAAGACATTAGAGAGACAGAGTTCATTACATGCAGAATTAGACACTCTTGGGAAGTATTTTTAGAATGATGGGATCTAATTAGTCTATTGTTTAATGAAGTAAATTGAAAGAGATGGATTATATAACCGGCCTTATTCACTGCATTGGCTAATGATTCATAGTAAAGAGGCCTCAGTAACTTAGCAGATTTGGTTTCCAGTGCAGGGATCATAGTTCCACTGATGCAGACAATTATCCCAAACCCACCTTCTATACAATCCTACCTGATGTACTTTTTCACTGAGAAAAATAAATTATTGAAGCTGGATGCAAAATATATTATGAAACCTAACTAAGGCAGGAAGGCCAGGATGCAATCCTGTCTTTGTCTGACTGACTGATAAGAGTATTTATATTTATATTCCGCCATTGTAGTGAAAAATGCTACTCAGAGTAACTTACAATATTTGAAAAGTACAGTTCCATAGAAGCAAAACACTTGCAAATGGGATAGAGACAACCGTTTTTGCATTCCCTTGTATCCCAGCACTATGGACACCAATGGGGTAAAGATTAGGTTATTACTGATTACCTTTAGACACTAGCTAAAAAATGCACTTGCAGTTGCTGAAAGAATGTCAGTTTAGGTGTATCACAGTGTCCAGTGTTGAATTGGTACTATGATTGTTGCTATGTTTTAAGGTGTTTTTACATTTATTTGTGTTGTTTGGTTTTAATTTTTATGTTTTTATCCCATTCTGGGATCCTATCAGATGAAAGGTGATTCAGAAATATAATGTAAGTAAGTAAGTAAGTAAGTAAGTAAGTAAGTAAGTAAAATGATGACGCTATGAACACTTTTGCCCTCTTAAAAATCACTCCCTTTCTTTCTACCTTTTAGGAGATACACAAAAGGTTGAGCAGAAAAAGAAACCATGATATCACTGCTTCTGGTTCCGGTCTGCTTTAATGGAGAGCAGGAGAGAGTAGGTGAAGAAAAAACAAGGATGATAGAGGGCAAATCATTATTGCAAATTCCCCCCAGGGACAGGGGCGAATGGGCTTCACTCACAGTCCGTCTCAGTACCTGAATCTCACTCTGGCATGGAATGCCGGAGGCAGGGAGGTGCTGGGTGCAAAAGCACTTCACCTGGCAAAAACCCTCCTACACCACCATTAAGAAACAGAGGTTATCTAGTTAATTATAGCTTAATTTGACTAAAGTACAGGTGTGTAGAACAAACCAGCTGCAAGGACTTTGAGGTTTGAATTTGAGCTAGGACTTCATTTGGTGCAAAAGAATGTGAAGGGGGAGGGGAGCCTATGGTTTGTTTATTTAAAATTTTCCTCTCTACGTTTATGATTCGGCAACCCTCCCCTGAATGTTAGTTCAAATTATACTTGTACAAGTGAGGATGGAAGAAAGCGGATAAAAAATATGGATTATAACATCAAACGGAACTGTGTGTGTGTGTAAAAAAGGGGTAACAGGAGGGAAGCTCTATTTTGTGAAAGGTTTACAATGGAAACTTAGAGCTGACTCTTCCCCATTCTTTGTTATCTACAAAGTAAACTGAATAATGCTAAGAGGGCTTGGAATTTAATTTAAATGGAAGGATAATTGGCCATATATCTTCAGCTGGAGGGATGAAAGGAGTCTGTGAGATGCCAAGGAACTGATAAGGGTTTTTATTAAGTCATCTATAGTTCAGCAGATTGCACTGCTTCCCAGGCTGAGGTGAAAAAATGGTGACAACAGTTTATTTACTGGGACAGAGCAACTTTTGCATCTGTTGTTAAAGTTCTTGGTGCAAAACCATAAAGCACGGGATGAAGCAATGGAGAAACTTGTGGAACAACAATGGGATATCAGCTCCACCCAAGGCATGATGTATAACAGAAACAATCAGGGGAAAGAAAGACATAACATCTTACAAGGACAGCAAGAAACATCACAGACAGAATAATTGCTACACACAGGAAAGAACAATGATATAGTTTGAGTCCCTCACTTGAAGTTTTATAAATCCTTTAACGTGTCAACACAATTGGAAGTTACTAATATTGCATCTGTTGTATAAGGGATTATTATTATGACTGGAATGTAATTGAAACTAATAAGATTTTGGAGCGCAGAAATAAAGAAAACCAGAAAGCCATCAAATCTAGCACACTTTAATTGTATTATATAATTTGGTATTTGAATGATTGGCATTAATAATTGTATCATAAATTGACATTGCCATAATGAGACTATTATTGGAATGTAATTGAAAATATTTATGAAACCATGGTATCACTGCAGTTCCTAGTAGTCAGGTGCCTTCACAGATCCTGTGTTGTGTCATCACTGAGTGCACGTGTAATCTTTATATTCTTCTCATTCTGACTAGTGGAGGGAGATGAGGGTAAAAGCAGGATGTAGCCGCACTGCTTGCTGAGCTCTCTGACTTCCTGTGCTGTGGAAGTGGGCAGTGAAATTATCAGGTTAGTGTGGAAAGAATGTGTCAACCCAGTTGCCTTGGCAACGAGAGCAGTGTTCCTTTGTCCATCCACCATTCAAGATAAGGGCAATGAGATGGCTATGTTGGCACTTAATGACCAACAATGATTGGCTACATAATAGAATGATGTCATCATGCTGGCTGCCTGGTCCCTGATTGGCTGGGATCATGCCACCAGCCTGGTAGAATTACACTGAAGTGAGGGCAGTGTGAGACTGCAAACAAGCACCAACAGGATACATTCAGAGGAATATTTTTGGCCCCCTAAAGGTCTCTTTTTCATACTGAAAGATATTGAGCCCCCAAAATGCAGCATATCATTTCTTTATTTCTTTGGCAAAAAAAAATGGATAACATGTATTTCAGGAAAACATTTTGTCATTTATTATGTCATAAGCAAAAAAGAGTAAAATAAACTGTTTATTATCACGCATAAAATGCTTTTGATCAGCCAACTGAAAAACTAATTTCATTTTCTCATTACACTGCCTCAGGCATCCTTTAACGTCAATTTTTATTACAGACAAAGCTGGGGAAATTAAAATGATCAGTTACAGTGGAGGGAAAAACATTCATTTCAGAATTTCCAAAAAGTAAGAATAACAAGTAGCAAACCCATCAGTCTTTGTAATTACAATTAATTTTGCAGCAATGGAGGAGTAGATCTTATGGGCTATGAAATGCTATACTTCTTTTTTTAAAAAAAGCAGGGATGCTCTGGCATGCTGGTAAATGCAAGTGCACCTGGGCAGCATAAAACCAGCAAATGTTATTGCCAAAATCCTTACACATACACACAGTTCCACATGCATAATAAGCAACAGAATCTCTATATTCCCCATAAGAAAGAAACAGCAAAAAATCTCTAGGGAGCACATAGTCAAGCCAGAGCTAGCGTCAAAAGTCAGAATGCTTGGGTACCTGCCGAGGACCCATGCTCCCACAGGGAGCACACTCACAAGATCTCCCACTAGACCTGCTCCCCCCTTCATTAGTGCTGCCCCACCTCTTGCTTTGACCCAGACAATTGTGGTGGTGAGCAGGAGGAGCATTCCATTTCATTGCCTGCTACCTCCCTGCCTCCCAAGCAAATCTGTGGTAGCAATGAGGAGGAGAAGGACCATCAGCTGGTGGCAATGTTGGAGAGGATGTACCAATGATGGGTTACCTGTGGCCCACACTAGGTGGGGTTGGATCCCCCTATTTCTCCTCCCAGAGCTACAATTCCCAGAGTTCCCTGTGAAGAAGGGATTGCTTGTTAAACCACTCTGGGTTATAGCCAGAGGTTTCCTCATGAACTGGGAGTTTCTTGTAGGGGTGTGGCTTGTGTGGCTCTTTCTAACCACTGGAACTGGCACCCAGCATCCCCCATAAAACAAAGACTGTCCCTGGTAAATTGCAGTAGTTGGAATGCGGGTGGCTCTGTGGTCTAAACCACTGAGCATCTTTAGGCTTGCCGATCAGAAGGTTGGCGGTTTGAATCCCCACGACGGGGTGAGATCCCTTTGCTCTGTCCCAGCTCCTGCCAACCTAGCAGTTTGAAAGCATTGCAGTGCAAATAGATAAATAGGTACTGCTGTGGCAGGAAGGTAAACGGTGTTTCCATGCACTGTGATTTCCATCACGGTATTCTGTTGCGCCAGAAGCAGTTTAGTCATACTGGCCACATGACCTGGAAAGCTGTCTGTGGACAAACACCGGGTCCCTCGGCCTGAAAGCAAACTGAGCGCCACACCCCATAGTCGCCCTTGACTGGACTTAACCATCCAGGGGTCCTTTACCTTTTTTTACCTAGTTTGAATGTAGAGTGTGATCCATTTCCTGACATTAAGTTGCAATTTCTACAGGGGAGGCAGGGCCATTTGTGTGAATGGGACACTGTTCCACCAACGCACCTTCTTACAACCAGTTTAAGGGTTGTGCAACAAGCACTGCCTTTTCCGCTTCCTCCTCCCGAGTCTCAGTTCTGTCCTTGTTTTCCTCAGCAAGGAAAGGGGTAGAAAGAAAACTAGAGTTAGTTGGCTCTGCCTACCATTGGTCCTTGTTCTGCCTAATATTGGATGTGGGTCCCCCTGCTGTTGGCTCCCTGCCTTTCACCCTTCCAATGAACCAGGGGTGCCAACTCTCCCTCAGGATTGTGGGTGCCCAGAGGCTAGAGTGCGTGATATCGCACATCCGTGTTGCAGCAGTTGGCAGTGGTAGCTCCTTTTCCTCCTCCTCTCTGCAGTAAGCGAGGCACCCTTTTCCACAGGGAGGGGGATGGACTTGGAGACAGAGAGACTTGGAGACAGAGAGCCTCCACATCCATGCCCTCTCCCAAGAAAAAGGTGTCCAGCTGGGCTCCGAGGACTGAGCTGAACTGCTTCTCTCTCAGAGGAAGCATCACTGCCACCTTCCAGGTTTTCTCACTGAATTTGTGGATGCCCGGCCCCCACAATTATATTATTGTGGGGGCCCAAGCACCCATGGCCCCCTGGAGTTGGCTCCTATGCAATGAACACCAACCACCACTGCATTTCTATCAGTGTGTCAGTTTTTAGAGCAAAACCATTCATATACTTTTCTTGGCAATTTGTCTTCAGTCAACTTGTTATCCCCCTCCCCCTCCCCACAAGTGAGACACTACAAGGGGAAACCCAATCATTATTATCTATTTACAGATAGGTAGCCGTGTTGGTCTGCCATAGTCAAAACAAAAAAAATTCCTTCCAGTAGCACCTTAAAGACCAACTAAGTCAGTTCTTGGTATGAGCTTTCGTGTGCATGCACACGAAAGCTCATACCAAGAACTGACTTAGTTGGTCTTTAAGGTGCTACTGGAAGGAATTTTTTTTCATTATTATCTATGCATGTGTACAATTTAAAGCCAAGCTACCATTGGCCTGTGTGAGGTCTTAAGCATGAAAAATGATAGCAAGGTAAAAGGCTCTGGGGAGATGTATGGACAAATGAATGCTCTTTTAATTGGCCAGCAGATTGAACTGGCATCTTGACATGGATATTTTTTATATATATATATATATATATATATATATATATATATATACCTAGGGGATAAGGAACTGCTCTTTTGAAACTGTAGATTCTGAACTGCCTGCTTATAATTTCACCCCATCAACTCCGTAATTCCAAGAAATCAGAACGCTTATTAAGATTCATTTTCACATTATGCAGTATTTTCTTAGTTGGTGGTCAAAATTAGCATCATATCCAGAAAGGCTTGACTCTGAAAGCCCTGGGTTGGCTTTGCACATTTTGAAGAGTTACTGGTATCTAGCATGTGCAGAAAATGCAACTCTGGCAAAGACAGAAACACAGGCTCCTAAGGTGCACAGGAAAAACCAGGTTCTCCCTATTCCTTTCTGCCTTGAACAGGGCATTGAGGCTGCACCAGTAACTCAATTTTGCACTTCCAGGTGTGCTCCTCTTCTGGGCTCCTTCCAACCAGGCTGCCCATGACCTTTTCCAGAACATTCTGCTCCTCAACATCACTTTTTCTCCTTCACACGATGGACACACCATACATTTAAAGCAGCCACCCACCCAAGAATCCTGGGAACCATAGTCTACCCCTCACAGAGCTATAATTCCCAGCACCCTTAACAAACTACAGTTCCCAAGATTCTTTGAGGTGTGCTTTAATGTATGATGTGTACGCAGCCTGAGTGTGTGCTTTCTTCATGGCCTGGAGCAGGGGGAGGGGGCTTAAAAGATTTATTGTTCCTCTACAATGCTGTGTTTTTCCCAAGCTTAATGATCTCTCCCTCTTGTTCCTTAATAACCTCATTTTAGCTCCACAGTCATCAGCACAGGCTAACTTCACTGTTAGATAAGTTTGTGTGTGTGTGTGTGTGTGTGTGTGTGTGTGTGTGTAACCAAATTTGAACTATTCTTAAACCATGCAGTCCTTTAAATGTTCAGACACTGCAACCCATTGAAAGCAAGAGGGTTTTTTCTCATAATTGGCATGCATGCAACCTATTTTTTAAAACCTATTTTATCCTTGAAGCAACCCTGTAATGTAGGCTACAATGAGAATTAGCATTTGATTAATTGCAGTCTTGCAGAGATTTGAACCCAGTTTTCCATGGTCCTAACCCAACACTCTAAACCAGGGTTGGCCAACATTTTGGGGGCTGCATGGCCTGATCCAAAAGGATCTTCTGTTGCTCTTAAGTAAAAAGAACATATCTATCCCCAGACCATTTAAACAAACAAACAAAAAGTGGATTAACACCTTCACTTCTACACTTCAATTTTAAATTCCCATTCACCAGACAACACTCACTGGAGTGTTCTCATGCACGGCTATGGCTGGATTTCACCCTGTTCTATTACCTTACATACTGTTTGCCCCAGTTAAAATTCTATTCCGGCACATCTCATTCTCCCTTCCCTTCATCCCAGCCTTGTGAAAAGCAGTGGGTTGCTGAACATTTGCATCCCACCCATCCCTCCAAGCAGCTCTAGGCAACAAGCATGGTTCCTCCTCTTCGATTGATCCTCACAACAACCCTGTAAATTAGATTAGGCTGAAAAGAGAGTAACTGGGACAAGGCCGCCCAGTCGGATTCATGGCTGAGTATGGATCGGAGTCTCCCTGGTCCTAATCAGACACACTAACCGCTACAGTGTCTGTTCAACGGGAATAGAATATATATATATTTTTCCACTGGAGTGACATATCGATTCAGCATTCTGCCTGGCACATCTGTTAAAGCATGACTAATTCTTAATTATCATTCTATTTAAGACAATGCATTGCCACCAGTTCCTATGCAAATCTTTCACACACAGATTGTGGCAGATACCTTTCAGAATCCTATGTCTTCTTCTATTTTTTCCCTTACATTTGATGTCATTTAATATGTGTCTACACCCACAGCTGCATACATGCTATACACTTAAAGCCCATTGCTTCCCTCCTCCAAAGAATCCACAGAACTATAGTTTGTTAAGGGTTCTAGGAATTGTAGCTCTGTTAGGATAATGCCCGCTCCCTGCATAAACGGGGGGTGCCCTTTGCGTGGACGCGCGCAGCCCCTGGATCTGGAGCGGCTCCATCAGCATAGGCTTGGCGTTGCCTTCCCTCAGGTGGGATACCTGGAGGTCTCCGCCTACCTCTGTCAGTTGTCCAATCCCACCTGGAGGAAACATTGCCAAGGAGACCAGGCCAGGTAGGAGAGGGATTACCTGCCCACACAATAGAGGGAGGATCTTACCTGGGAATCCTCACTTGGCTCCAGAGCTTCTCCCACCCTACCCACCCTCAGTTAATGTCTTATTTTGCAGGTTAACTTTTCTTCACAGGTTTTGCAGGTTAACTTTTCTTCACAGGTTTTGCATGTTAACTTTTCTTCACAGGTATGCAGGCGCTGCTACGTTAAGGTCACTGTTAAAGGGCCAGAAAGGAATTTCCCTGCACTGGCAGGTTTCGCCTTTCCCGTAGCAAAACGTCACAACTTTGGCGGTATCAAGCCTTGGGCGGAATCCTTTAGTCCATCTTCCTCTTTGCGGCGGCGATACCAAGTTTCCCCGTTAAAGGGGTTTCTGAAGGTCTGAAGGGAGGCTTTGACCGTACGCCGAAAGGTCGTCATTGCTCTCCCCTGCGACGGCGGCGTAACGGGGGCAGCTATCTCTGCTTGAACATATGTTCTCCAGAGCCGGCCCATCCCCCCCCCACACACACACACTGGATAACCCTGATGCTCCCTAGGTCCCCGGCTGGGGACTGGGGAGGGAGAACGCCCAATGCCTGAGCCAAGGTCTACCCACATTTGAAATTTAATAAAGTTGTGGCCAATTTAATCCCATAGCACATTGTCTTGAGTCGTTATTCCACATGACAGGGGGACCGCTCAGGGTCTGGGGACTCCACCAGTCCACGCAAACTACAGTTCCCTGGATTCTTTTTGGGGGGAGGGGGTTAAATATGCTTTAGATGTGTGGTGTATATACAGCCTACACCTCTATCTATCTTTCTATCTATCTCTATCATATTCCTTATCATAAAGGGTTAGATATCAGTGGGAAAGACACCAGGTAATGGCAATAATGATGATGATCTCAACAAACTTACACAGAATCATGTTACTTTTAAATTCTGTATGGCCTTTCAAATAGAGCAGAGTGGAGCTGGAGCATATGGCAAACATTCCCTTAACCAAAAGCAATATTCTTGAATACATACCACCTCATTTCCATGCATATTCTCCAGGGATGGCCAAGCCTTATATCACAGAGATAATTAATGCAAGCTTCCAACCATTCTATCCCCTTGTAAAGACGGGAGCAGTAGGTTACAGGGCAATAGAGTGAAATTAGTTTTTAGCCGAACATATGTCCTGACCTTTTCCTTAAAGCCAATCTATTTACTTCATAATGCAGTTCATCTTGTACAAACCAATGTAACCGGAGATGGTGTAAAGGTTAAGACATCTGTGAATCCGATACCAGCCCGTTTCTATTGCTAACATTGTTTCTTTTCTTACACAGAGATTTTGAACATTAGTGATGTGGGGAATAATATCTCAGAGATGGAGTCAGCCCTAGCTAGCAGAAGGCCAGGAGCAGAGTGGCGCCGTGAATGCTTTGGAGAGTTCGTTTGAAAATGATCACTGGGATTATTCACGTGTCCAGTGGAAATGATGGGGCAAGTGCTGGAAAACTCTGCAGGCATGACCTAGTGATAGAGTGCTAAAGTAGGTTTCTTATGCATGCAGCCAAGAATACATCTGTACCATGCTTTTAAAACACTATAACAAACCGTCCAAGTGTCCCTATTTTCCATGGACACCCCTGATTCAGTGAAGCCGTCCTGGTTTCTGATCTGATCCCAGAGTGTCCAGCTTTTTCTTAGGATGTCCCTATTTTCAATGGAGAAATGTTGGATGATATGGAGTTATCTGCCCTCCAAGGTATCTGACGGCAATCCTGTATAGGGAAGGGGTTTTATATGTTGGAAGCTGCCTTGAGTGCCTGGTGCAACCCAGTCAGATGTGTGGAGTATAAATAGTCATTATGGAATGAGACATCCCTATTTTCATCGGAGCTTATGCTATAATACCACCTTAACAGTCTTGGGGTCGCCCAAATAATCCAAGGAACTGTAAGAGTACTGAGAGTTGATAGGTAAAGGTAAAAGGGCCCCTGACTGTTAGGTCCAGTCACAGACGACTCTGAGGTTGTGGCGCTCATCTCGCTTTATTGGTGGAGGGAGCCGGCATACAGCTTCTGGGTCGTGTGGCCAGCATGATTAAGCCGCTTCTGGCGAACCAGAGCAGCACATGGAAATGTCATTTACCTTCCCACCAGAGCGGTACCTATTTATCTACTTGCACTTCATTATTTCGAACTGCTAGGTTGGCAGGAGCAGGAACCGAGCAATGGGAGCTCACCCGTCTCGGGGATTCGAACCGCCAAACTTCTGCTCAGCAAGCCCTAGGCTCTGTGGTATAGACCACAGTGATAGGAGACCCCAAATTCCCCTTCCAGAGCTGGAGAAGAGGTAAAGATTGATATGGGTCTGTACATTCAAAATCAACTCTGTCCCCTCTCTTCTCTCTTGGAATATCCTGATTATATTTGCACCATACATGTAAAGCATTGTGATGTCATTTTAAACATCTCATGGCTTCCCCCAAGGAATTCTGGGAGTTTGTTAAGGTTTCTGGGAGTTGTTAGGAGACCCCTATCCTCCCCCAAGAGCTGCAATTCCCAGAGTTCTCTGGGAAGAAGGATTGGTTGTTAACCACTCTGTGAAATGTAGCTCTGTGGGAGGAATAGGCACTACCAAACAATTCTCAGCACCCTTAATGAAAAGCAGCTCACAGAATTCTTTAGAGAAAGGCCATGATTGTGAAAGTAGTATCATGGTGCCTTAAATGTATAGTGTAGCTGTGACCCAAGTGAGCCTTCTTTGCTGTCTGTCCACAATCCCAATGCAAGAAATTTATAATAATAATTTATTATTTATACCCTGCCCATCTCCCTGGGTTTCCCCAGCCACTCTGGCTCCCAACCAAATATTAAAAACACAACATTAAACATTAAAAACTTCCCTAAACAAGGCCTAAACAAGGAAGTCTAGCAAGGAACCCTCAGGCCCAGAAAATGACAAAGGCCCTACCAATGACTGCAGTGTAGCACATCTTTGAAATATTGAAACTTCCCATTTTAGCCCAGAGTGCCTACCCTTTAAGAATATCTCACATAGCCTGGCTACAAAAGACCCTGGAATGGAGAGCCTTTGCTAGTCAGAGCAGATGATACCAGACTAGATGGACCAACTGTCTGACATAGAATAATGCAGCCTCGTATGATCCTTTTATCTTTTCCATTTCCAAATTCATGTTCATTCTCTTTTGTCTTCCATTATGAGCTGGAATAGAGCAGGACTGATGAACCGTAAAAATAGCAATTGATGTCAAAATGGTAGGATTTTCTTTTAATGTGCACTCAGTTCAATGAAATTAGTATCTTACGTGGATTATTCTTTCCATAATAGAGAAAGCAATCTTGGGCAAGTAAAGGAAAATAGAAAAAGCAAACCTCAGTCTGGCTAAACCACCCCCTGCAAAAACATTTGTCGCACATGTTATAGATGCATGTAAACTCCCATACTTTGGAGGGGCTGTAGCTCAGGGGCAGAGTGCTTGCTTTGCATGTTACCCCAGGTTCAGATCCTGGACATAAGAATGTGAGAAGAGCTTGCTGAATCAGGCCAGTCCAGAATCCTGTTCTCACAATGGCCAACCGGGTGTTTCTGGGAAACCCAAAAGCAGGACCTGAGCACAAGTGCCTTTCTAGCAACTGGTTTCCAGCTATGGAGGCAGAACATAGCCATCCTGCCTAGTAGCCATTGATAGTCATATCCTCCCCTACATCTCCAGGTAGGGGTGGGGGAGACTTCTTAGAGAGATGCTAAGCATCAGTGTAGACAAGGAATGGTGGCCCATCAGTGTGCATTCTGATGTTGTTGGGCTCCGACTTACATCAGCCCCTGAAAGCATGGCCCATGGCAGGAATGAATGAGGTGGATGTCCATCAACATCTGGAGGGTCATATTCCTGCTGCAGTGGAGGCTGGAGCTCACTGAGATTCATAAGGCAGAATTCAGGTACCCAAAACCAAAGGTGGCATGACCCATTTCACCCCATGAGAGGAAATGGAAAGTGCCACCTTGCCCCACTGCTGGCACTGCTCCTGCCCCCACCCACCTGCTCCTGCGGTCACCATTCTCTCTACCACCACTTGCCCCACCACATAGACATCTGGCAGAGAAGTGATGCCACCGTTGATGCTGATTTCACGCAAGATCGTGCTGATTTGGGGTGAGATCTCACCCCAACATTGTGTGAGGTCTTGCACACTCAGATGAGATCTTGCCCCCAATGGACATGATCTTGCCTGAAACCAGTGCCAATGGTGGTGGTGCTTCACCACTGGCAGAGGTGGCGGGGGGCATGCTGCTTGGGGGGCTTCTACTGCCTGATGCAGCGGCCTCAGCCTATGTCAGTGGCTGGCAGCTGGGCCAATGACAAGCAATGGCAATGCATTTTTGTTTGCTCCCCATCCTCTACCCTGCAGAGTGCAGCACTGAGACTGAGGAGGAAGCTGAGAGGTGGTGCCACCCCTCTGCTGGAATGGCTGTGAGTAGGAAAGGCAGAGAGATGGAGACTGGATGAAGACAGATATAGATTGGTAGCCCATTTGCCCATAATAGGCTAGATTCTACTGCCCTACTGTACATAATTCTGTGCTTAAGGAGACCAATGCCCTGACTCTGTATACGACAATTTCCTACGTCCACTAACCATTTCCAGTGGGAAAGTAAATGCCAATACCTGGGTTCAGTTCTGGGAAAGAAAAAGGGAAATCAGAATAAGACAGAATGTTCCTTACAGAATAACCTTTTTGTAAAGCTTGGATAGGGAGATGATTCTGTAACACACTCAAGTCACATGTCATTAATCAGAAATGACAGTCTTTATTCATGTATATTTGACTGAAGCTGCATAATTTTAGACTCTGCTGGGCCTGGATAAATGACCCTAAGTATGGTACTTTTTCAAAATTGACAATGATTGATGATGGAGCAGGAAATTATGAACACAGAAACAGCCGATCGGCGTAAACATGAAAAATAGACAAGCCTTTTAGTGTCGAGAAAGATTGCTCATTCTCACTTTTCAAAACTCTTTGCATCTCATTTTTTATCTCTGCCATTCTGCTCGTCATGTTTTAATTTCATTTTTTTTTAAAATGCAGCTGTATTGGTTACATTCTGCCTCGAGTGTCCTCATCATAAACTTCAAGATTGCTGAAAGATCCATTCACATAAATGGAATTGATTTCATATTTGCCTGTTAACAAAAAAGAAAGGAGGGGGGAGATGTATCTTGAGTTTGAGAGAGTGGTGGGGAGGGGGGACTCCTCAAGCAAAAAATGGGAGTTGAAAGATTATGGTGCATATATAAGCAGTAATTTCAAAGTGCATAGAGCAATGCATTCATTTGCAATGAGAGCGCAAATGGTGTGTTGAAATCCACCACCCCACTTTGCAGCCCAATTCACAGGTGGAGAAGAAATTCAATTCACTTAGCACTGAAAGGCAAAACTCTCTAATTTGCGATCTCCGAAACAATATGAATCACAGTTAGTCTGTGAAATTCGCACTTCTCCAAACTCTGCCATGCATTTCTCCAGCCAAGTAATATGCACAGAAATGCATACACTAGGGTAAAATGCATATATTTGCTGAGCTAACATGCAAACTTGCATTATATTAGGCAGCATTGTGTATATTAGGGAAATTTGGATGCAGATGTGCATATTAGCATACATTTGCACTAAAGCACTGGTGGGTTTTCATGAGGACATCTTATTTTATTTCCCTCACCCCACCCCGGGGGGGGGGGGAGAGAAACAGAGAAACTGAAATTGATGGATTCTTCCATCCCTATGTTGTTGTTGTTGTTGTTTAGTCGTTTAGTCGTGTCCGACTCTTCGTGACCCCATGGACCAGAGAACGCCAGGCACCTCTGTCCTCCACTGCCTCCCGCAGTTTGCTCAAACTCATGCTGGTAACCTCGAAAACACTATCCAACCATCTCGTCCTCTGCCGTCCCCTTCTCCTTGTGCCCTCCATCTTTCCCAACATCAGGGTCTTCTCCAGGGAGTCTTCTCTTCTCATGAGGTGGCCAAAGTACTGGAGCCTCAGCTTCACAATCTGTCCTTCCAGTGAGCACTCAGGGTTGATTTCCTTCAGTATGGAGAGGTTTGATCTTCTTGCAGTCCATGGGACTCTCAAGAGTCTCCTCCAGCACCATAATTCAAAAGCATCAATTCTTCGGCGATCAGCCTTCTTTATGGTCCAGCTCTCACTTCCATACATCACTACCTTGCCGTGGCGAAGGGGCTTGAAGAACTCAGAGAAGCTATGAACTATGCCGAGCAGGGCACCCAAGATGAACAGGTCATAGTGGAGAGTTTTGACCAAACGTGATCCACCTGGAGGAGGAACCGGCAAGCCACTCCAGTATCCCTGCCAAGAAAACTCCATGGACAAAGACAACAGCCATCCCTATGAACAGGCCACAAAAGGGAGGGATCTGGATCAATTTCTTGAATGGGAAGCAAACTCAGCAGTACTTCACCCTGATAGTAATCATCATTTGCCCCCCAGAACATCCTGGAACAATCAAGACGTAGCATTATTTGAAGGCAGCGAGGAGACCAAAAGGCACCAGAAGCCCCTGAAAAGAGCACTGCTACCTCCACCACAAAATAGAGAGTAATGAAATGGGGGGGGGGTTGAGAAAAGTGAAAGCCACCTCCCCACTAAGTTGGGAAGAAGTTTGTTGAGAACTTCCCAGCCCATGTCAGCAAGAAATAAAGCAAATCAAGAACTCAATATCCCTGCTCACCCAAAGTGCCCGTAGACAGAAGAATCTGTCTGCTGAATCTCTGTGTGATTTGTTGTCCTGGCCTTCAATCTTTCCAAGGAGCCTCCACTGGAGTTCAGGTGAATTTGTGTTATCTTTGCACAAGGTGTGATTGGCTCCTTCATGCACTCCCAATGTATGGAGGCAGCAGAATTATCACTTCCTCCAGGAGCCAACCCAAAGGGGAGCTTCTCTTTCTGTTTCATCCCCTTCGCAGTGATCCACTGCCATAATGAGCTCTATATAAACAGGCTTCCCTCTCTGGAAGACAGCTACAGTTGGGGCAGAGTTTTCTCCTTCCCAGGTAAGACTTTCAGGCAAAACCTTATGCCTCCCCCCAAGAGGATGCTGTTTTCAGGTGCTGGAGAGGGTAAGCAGTTGAGCAGCTAGAAAGGTTTGCTAACACATGTTCAAATCTGTGCACCTGTGTTAAACATTTCAGCGACACCAACAGCCGACATATCCTCAAAGTCTCTTTTGCTCCAGGAGGACATGGGATTGCTCCCATACACTAAGTTAAGGCTGTTTGTATGAGTAATCACTCCCTGCGCCACATAGGAGACAGTAAAACCAAGCCCTTAAGTGTTCCTACGTTTGAACCACCTAGTTGACTAGTGGATAAATAAGGCTTTCAAAGACTAAGAATTACTATTGATCTTTTGACAAACCATTGTGTATTTACTGTAATGGATGAGCTAGGCTGGGAAAATGGAGCCATTACTGGGGGAGAGTGGGAGGAAATGTGCCTTAAGTGGCCCTTTCCTCCTTTGTACCCCATGCCACAAGAAAATGTCACCCAAATCTTAGCCAGCAGGTCTCTTCTTTAGAGGTCATCAAAGCAAAATAACAAACTGTGAAGTTAATGGGGAAAATGCGGGTTGCATCTTTGGAACAGGGGCATTTTTATCTCCACTTTCTCTCTACCAGCCTTCTGCTATTCACAGGTCCCCCGAGGTTTTGTGGCCTCAAAAAACAAAGATTTGGGGCAAAATGAGCCAAATATCATGCCTGGGTTCCCTTCCCCCTCCCTCTCCTCCATGAATTTGTCAAATCCTCTTTTAAAGCCATCCAAGTTTGTGACTCTCACTGCTTTTTGTGGGAGCAAATCCCATCATTTAACTATGCACTGTGTAAAGAAGAACTTTATTTTGTCTGTCCTGAATCATTCATGGGATGATCCTAAGTTCTAGTCTCACAAGAGAGGAAGAATAACCCTAACCCTAAGACAGGAAGATTCGGCACTTCCTTATGACCCTGGGACATCTTCCAAGATCCCATAGGGTTGTAGGGTATATGTGTGCCATTATCCATCTTGACATTTTGTAAAATGATTACTATAAAGAAATAATGTAATAAACTTTTTCCCTGAGCCCCCTCCTGACTCTAGAGAATGTGGAAAGGAAAATAAAATAGTGGCAGAAGTCGGATGCCCCACGCAATGCAATTCTACAGTCATAAGAAGGAAGAGAAAGTAATGTGCAGATATTGCATGTCAAATTAGTATCTTGAACACCACATTTTGGCCCTTTGAGACTAGAGGAGCTTCCATTCCCTTTATGCTGAAAATAGCTTGTATTTTACTCCCAGTTTTTGATTGATTGCCTTTGTTAATGAATGAAGCCTTTGAATGTAATTCAATTACCCCCAAAATGCTTGATTTGTAATAAGCAGCATCTGGTTTTCAGCAAATACCCACTTTTGAACCCAGGGTCATCCCCAGGGCACAGAAAACATGAGGCCTATCAGTGTCCTCCTGTTGATGAGAAACATTGGGACACCATCCACCTGCTTGCTTGTGGAGAGAGAGATAACTGTTGTTTCTCTAACCTTCAACCCTCTAGTTATATGGGACATGGTTAAGAGATGGGTCCGTCCTCAGTAGCCACTGCTATCATCAAAAGCAGGAATTGTTCACTCCTCAAAATCCCCAGAGTGATCAGGTGCTGAGATGGAGAACCATCAGTCCTGGGGGCTGACTGTGCCTCTGTCAGGCTCTTGGGGGGCTCCACAGGCCACACAACCCTCATCAGGCCTGCTTGGGGCCATTGCCAGGCGCTCTTACCTGGAATGGGTCAGCAGCCAATAGGTTACCCCAACAGTTGGCAGTTTTTCTGGAACACATACAAAATTTCATTTTACTCCCTTTTCACATTTTTAGACATTCGTCCCCCAAAATATGCATTCCTAGAAGTTATTCAAAGCATTTCCTCTAAAATGCACACCACTGTATGCCTCCCCCTTATAAAATATGCAGTTTCATGTGATTTTTTTTTATTTTTTGCAGTAAAACTGCTTCAGAAAATTTGGAGAGATAGGTCATCTGATTGACGGCTATGTTCCAGTCGGTATACAAATCCAGAATAGGCAGATCAGGTGGGTCCACTTTGATGCTGATAGTTCTTTGATCTTGACTATTGGCTTCTTCGCCGAACTCGTTTCCCCTTCAACCCTGATTACTCTCCAGTCCTGACTCCTGGTTCCTGATTTGCTCCAGACTGTTGTTCATTGCTCACCCTCGACACCTGCCTCTGATACCACCAGCCTTCAAAGGAGTGGTGTTTGTGTGTGACAGGACCTCATATCTCGTTGCTTCAATTTAGAGCGTGTCGATTCAGATTACTTCACCTGGGAACCAAACCTGGCCTGACACAATGTAATTCCAGGTAACTTGATATGGAATGGCATTACAGGATGCTGCATGTCACAACATTCAAACATTTTCTTCTCTGAATGAATCAAGTGCTATCAGATTAGGCGTGAGGGAGATACTTTCTACCTTCTTCTGGCCTGCCCCGCCCCTTTTTCAATCATATTACTGCATGGCCTCAAATCTCCAAATGATGAGAGATTTCAGAGGGACAGCACACTTTCCCCTATTTGTTTCCTTGGAATCATAGAATCGCGCAGTTGGAAGGGACCACAGCGGTCATCTAGTCCAAACCCCTGCAATGCAGGAAACGATGGCTGCTGAAGAATGCGATTAGGGAAGGGAGATCTAAGCCAGTGGAGTAATTAAAAAGGGGGGGGAATCATTATGATCAACCCACTCTAGTTAAGCATACTTTAAAACAGTACAGTGGTGCCTCAGTTTTTGAACGTAATCAGTTCTGGAAGACCATTCGAGTTCTGAAACGTTTAAAAACCAAAAACTCAATAGCCGACAGCTAGGCCTCAGGATCTTGGACTCAGTGGAAGCCACGTGGCATGTTCGACTTCCAAGGCATGTTCAAAAAGTGAAGCATTTACTTCCGGGTTTAGGGCGTTCAAAAACCGAAATGTTCATCGACGGAGATGTTTGAAAACCGAGGTTAATTTTAATTAATGCAACATTCAAGAGAATGCTTTACAGAAGCACTTAGCTTGCAAAGGAATATCAAGTGAACTGATGATTCATTTTGTTATAATAAACACCAAATGAATAATAATCAAGGTGTTATTTCCACCATTACCCCATAAACTTTATACAGCTGGCCTGTCCAATCTACAACCTACCAAGCAAAATGGAGCTGACCAGCAATGTGGGGTGGCAGCTGTAATTCTGAGATGTCTCCATCAAATTGGGACAATGGAGAGGAATGCATTAGGGAGGCTGGGACATGGAAGAGGGCATTCTCTGTACAGTGTTGGGATTATGGAGCTCCCTGGGTCAAGGGGTCCACTTTGCCCCTTCTCTCCTAGCTTTCCACAACCTACCAAAGACAATTCTGTTCTGATCATTATTTGGCTTGGCAGGCTAACAATATTTCAGTGAACTGATTGCTTATTCTTAGGCTTAAAAGAAACTCCTTACAATCCCCTGTGGGTTTGGAACTGTCATGCGGGTACTTCTTGATCTAAAGGACACTACAAAGGAAATTGGGGAAGATGCAGAGGTGTCCCGTCTTGCCATATGGCATACAATGAGGGGCGTGGCCTGGGAAGAGTCCCCAGGGCCAGATAGACTTGGTGGGCCAGAATTTAGCTCCAGGTCTGAAGTTCTTCACCACTGCTAGATTCTCTCAAAGCTTTATAATGTGTAGCCTACATTGAAAACTCTCCCACAGCTTTCAGTGGATTAATGGAGAAATATCCAAGGTCTATACTCCCGGAGGCCATTCTGTTTAATTTTAATTAAGGGACATTTTAATAAAAGGAACAGGCTACCTTAAAAAAAACAAAAACCCAGCCAAATCACAGCCAAATCCAAGAGTAAACATAATAAAATGGACCATGTGGTTGTTTACAACATCCCCCGTACATTGTTAATATGCAAGCTTCAAGTGTAACTGCACCTCTAATTCCATAAAATGTTTAATATAACAGCTGAAGTCCTCCAATTATACAATGGGAATTGCAAGTAATTATAAAAAAGGCCTATTTAATGACACTCTGCAAGTCTCTGTTCATGTATGCTATATAAACAACACCATCTGTAGAAAACAGAAGACATTCAGCTACTGTATGATGACAAACACTCTAAACTGGGCCTGGAAAACACACACACACACACACACACACACACACACACACACACATTTAGCCCTATTTAAATCCTGCAAGCTAATAATTATGATGATGTGAATCATTTACCCAGGTCAATGTAGAGTCCTGCTTCATCACTTGACTGAATGCAGATTTCGTTTGGTGCCATGCTTAAAGCTTTAGGCCTGCATCTTGGAAACAGCTCCACGAACTTGCCACAGCCTTTATTACTCCCCTGCATTAAACCTTCTAATTTTCACCTGTGCATTCTGTTCTACACCGTCCACTTTTGTGTTAATGGTGATTTTAGCCCAGGAGCAGTTGACAAGGAGAGAGGCGGCCCTTGCATTTATTTACTCCCCGAAAATATTGCAGAGGTGTTCTCAGAATCGGCTGCCACTCTTGAATTCTGTCAAAGTGCCGTTTGTTCCGCAGAGGGCCCCCTAAAGTCTAAAATGGCAAAAAAGAAAAGTGATAAAAATGTAAGGGCAGGAGAAGAAAGAGAGAAGAGACTTGGAGCCCTAATGCATTTTAGAGTCAGGCACTAAAACTTCACTTAACGGCTATACAACTTCTGCTTGTTCTCCTCAAGAACCTTGGAACTCGAGGGAGGAACAGAACAGTATGTGTATTTTGCTTTACTGTTAGACAAACACATTGTTCCAGCACATACACCAAACATAAACACAAAACACAACTTCAGATAATGGGCACAAAAATATCCACTGAACATTCCATGAAAACTTTGCAAAAAAAAACCCATGTGCATGCATGCATCCACCCCCACCCCCATTTTGCATGAATTTGACTTCATATCTAAGCCTGAGGCAAAAGGTTAATCAAATAGGAACACTGGTGTCACTCCTCAGTTATTGATTAGCAAATGCCAGATCACATCATCATCTGACTAAATGTGTTTCAGTCATGAATATTTCCCCAGATGTCACTCCCTTCCCCTCAATTCCATTTCTTTATTTAGGCATTACTTTTGTTCAGTAACAATACTTTTCATATGAAACCTATGTTATAAAGTGAAAGTTTCTCCTTTAAAATAAGTTATAAAAAGAAAGCTTTTCTTAGCAACTGGAAGGAAAACCAGATAAGAATTCTACCTATGTTTCTAGAACATTCTGAAACTTTCATGCCTCATGCTGATTTGCCACGTTAATGGATTGCATGAGAAAACTAACTGAATCATAGAATTGTAGAGTTGGTAGAGATACATCTAGCCCAAACCCCTCCAATACAGTGGTACCTCGGGTTAAGAACTTAATTCATTCCGGAGGTTCATTCTTAACCTGAAACTGTTCTTAACCTGAGGTACCACTTTAGCTAATGGGGCCTCCCGCTGCCGCCGTGCTGCCGGAGCATGATTTCTGTTCTCATCCTGAAGCAAAGTTCTTAACCCAAGGTATTATTTCTGGGTTAGCGGAGTCTGTAACCTGAAGCGTCTGTAACCTGAAGCATCTGTAACCTGAGTTACCACTGTACAGGAATCACAACCAAGACATCCATGACAGTCAGCCATCTAACCTCTGCTTAACAACCTCCAAGGAAGGGGAGTTCACCACCTTCCATGTGATTACATTCCACTGTCGAACAGCTCTTGCAATCAGAAAGTTCTTACAACTTGAAACCCTTACTTCAGGTCCATACTGGGAGTTGTAGCTCTTCAGGGGGGACAAAGGGATCTCCTAACAACTCTCAGAATTCTTTGGGGAAACCCAAGTGTTTTTAAAGGTGTATAGTGGCATGACGCAAACATAGCCTTTGTTCCTGTTAGATCTGTGGCTGTGTCTTTGTGTGTGTGTGTGTGTGTGTGTGTTTATTTTAAAAGTATGGTTATATCTTATATATCTTATATATCTTATATCTTATATATTAATGATATAAATACGTGTATAAAAATGCGTCACGAGGCCAGCTAAAATGACATTTGCTTAAGCCGACATTCTCTCATGTTGCTCCTGTCTCCTCTGTTAATTAATGCACATTGTTACAGATTCACATGTTCCTGTGACAGGGGGGGAAATCCCCATAGCGTACCAGACGACTACAGTGATAGATTACATGCGCACGCTGTGTCATATCCAATTAATTCAAATTGACTGTGCACCGCATTATGTTGTTAGTGCATGGAAGATCAATAAATATGGAGAAAACCCAACAAGGCTCTCTTCATTCCCCCTCTGATGCGGGTTGGTCTGAGACAGATCATACTTCTGTGATCTGCGCTGCTGCTGTTGAAGGAGGCAGGTGGTGCATAGACACCATTCAGACTTGGCCTATTCAATCTAGGCTCCTCTGACTTGCCATTCATGCATCGCAAAACACCATCTGGTCCTCTTTTGCCTCCAGCAATCACAGCTGACCAAAAAACGATAATAACAGCTGTTGCGAAACAAAAGACAAACAAAGCAGGGAGGGAAAGGGTTAGAATGAAGTCCAGGGCTGTAGAAATACTCCATGAAGTGAGAAATGGGAAAGGGTGCTATTCATAAGTCTAAAAAACCCCATTGTGTGGCATCTCCCTGGTTAAACTTGAAATATTTAATCCATCTGTCTCCAAAAAGGGGAGGGGAGGTAAGGAGACCCCTTCCAGCTACAGTGGTCAGGTGATAGATAATATATCATGGAAACTTTGCCCGATAAAGGTATTTAAAGCTTTTGTTTGCAGTTGGAGACTAATGACCCCGTTTCAGCTAAAAATGAAAACTCCTTATGTTCTTTCATCATATGTCAGCCTAGGTTAATGTGGAAGCAGAATGTAGTTAACTGGGGTAATAAAGTGAAGAAACCCTGGGAAAAGGGCGGGGAGTAGTTATAAATGATAGGACGGAAAACATGATTTCACAGGTGTCAGGCAGAGAGAGAAAAAGACAGGAATCACTTACGCACTGCACTGTTCCACCACAACATTGCGCATCAATACAGTTTAAGGCTATGTTATGATCTCTCCATAGAGTTGCAGCACTGAACTATGGTGAAATCCACAGTGGCAGAGGGAGAATAGTGTGCAGGATTGCACCCCCAGTTCATTGGGATATTTCTGACCTCTAGCAGGTGAAAAGGGCAAAGGGTACCATACTGCAGCCAAGCAAAGGCCCATCACTAGAAGAACACCTATACCATCAAAGGCATCCATCCATGGGAAGTTCCAGTAGCATGAATGTCTTGCCAGCAGTGTTCAATCAGCTGTGGGGACCAAAGCACGCCACTCTTGGAGAGGGAGGAGTTGGTGTGTTTGTGGATTCACAGGATCCGAAGGCCCCTCACCTCCCTTCCAAAAAGGACGTCATACTATACAGCCCTGGGAATCTCTCCTATACACACAGGGCCGTGCCTAATGTTAACTGTGCTCTAAGTCAACCCATTGAAATCAATGCTCATAATGAACTCAGGTCTACCCAACATACAAACCATATTTGGATACATAGTTGGATACAAACCGTATTTGGATTGCTGAGTTAATGAAACATAAAAGATGCAACATGGGTGTCTATCATGCAAGTGAGCATGTGTGTCTGCAATAATGGCACATATTAACCAGGATAAGGTATATGTAAACTTAAGAAACTGGCTCCATTCACACCATAAAGTTAAAGCACTATGAAAGCACAGTAATGGCTTTCCCCCAAAGAATTAAGGGAACTGTAGTTTGTTAAAGGTGCTGAGTTGTTTGGAGACCCCTGTTTCCCTCCCAGAGCTACTATCCCCCAATTTCCCTGAGACTGATTCTCTGAGATTGGCAATTGCAGCTCCATGAGGGGAATAGGGGTTTCCTAACAACTCTCAGCACCCATAACAAACCACAGCTCCCAGAATTCCTCAAGGGAAGCCATGGCTGTTTAAAGTGCTATCACTGTGCTTTAAATGTTTGCCGTGAAAGAGGCCAGAGAGGGAAAAGGCTTGATTTTAAACGTACACATCCACTTCAATTTTTACTACATTAAAAGGGCAATCCTATGTATGTTTACTCAGATGTGACTCCCACCATGTTCAATGCGCTTAACTGTGTTTAGGATCACAGCCTATGTTCAGCTGCTTTGGTGATTACTATTTCCCTTGTCTCAGAACTGATCAACAGATCTTCAGCCCTTCATCACGTGTGATAAAACCCGGGATTTATTAAATCCTTTAATGAGTAGACTTGCACCTGCTTCTTCCTCCAAACTGTAGAAAACAGACTTCTGTTGGCATTAACCCTTATCACTTGTGACATTTTCCCAAAGATGCATCCTGGCTCTTCAAGAACACAATTACAGGCCATATACACAATTCCTGTCACTTGCGGTTTAGCTTTTCTTTGTTGAAGAGGTTGGTTAAGAGATTTCAAAAGCTCCAAGAAGGGCACTGATTGCTACATTAAGTTAGTTGAAACTGACACATGGGTTAAAAACTAAATTGGACACAATCCCATGGGGAGTTCTCCCATGCAGGCTCCATTAAAATAAATGGGAGCTTCAGAACGCAAGTGCTTCTGCACCACCCTCATTCATTTCAATGGCTCTTGGCGTGCTTCACTTGATTGTTTTTCTTGTTGCAATTAAGTATTATCCTCCTCCAAATTTATTAGACAACATGGTAAAATGAGCACTGTTCAGGTGTTGGGTTTAGCTACATGCCATGTGTACTGAGGAATGGCTCAGGGCATCACCTGCCGACCACATCCCAATATCTTCATTCCTGCCACGTGAAGGTTGGAAGAGGGATTCTAAGCATGTTCACCTGACTGTTGTTAGAATCTTCCTTGCAGTTATCATATTTTTCTGTGTATAAGACGCCCCCTATTTTGGGGGACTCAAAATTAAGAAAATGCACTATGCGCTATCTGTGCATAAGACGACCCCTTATTTTGAACTTCAAAAATTTAGGAAAACATATAGTCTTATACACGGAAAAATACGGTATATATTGCTCCAGGTTCTAGATTGTGGGGAGGATTCTAAGAGCGTCCTACCTGAAAGTGAGATGAATGCCATAACCCCATAGTTGACTTAACCAACCAGGGGTCCTTTACCTTTTACCCATTACTGAATGCTCATTTTTTAAAAAAGCTTTGTGCTTTGGGAGTAGAGAGGACAGGGAGACTTTGGTGCGTGACCCTGCTCCTTTTTTTCATGTCCTCTGATCGTGAGTAGACCCAACACCTGAATAGGGCTGCTGTTACAAACATTGGCTTTTGTGAAATACTGTCTATTTGATCTTGGAATCCTTATATAACTTAGGACCAGTATACCTCAATGACCACTTCCTTCTATATGGGGCCTTCCTGAATACTGATTCAGAAAAGTAACTTTGGTTCACACCAGAGGTCAAGTGGGTGATGACTGAAATTAGGACCTATTCAGTGGTGATACCCTATCTTTACAAATTCAACTCAGTCTGCATTGAAACACAAACTTACCGACCTAATTCATACTTTCCCAAAACAATATGTAAATTGAAACACAGCCATTCTTTGAAATCTGCAGTTCTCTGAATTTTGTAACACAGTTCTCCAGCCAAGTACTGTGTAAAAAGAAAGAAACTTAGGTGAAATGTGTGTATATATTAGTGAAACTAGTATGCAAAATGTGTTATATTTGGAGAAGTTGTTCTGCAAACGTGTATGTCGTGCCAAATCTCATACAAAAATGTGTATATTAGGAAAAATTCACACTAAAATGCTGATAAATTTGTGTGGGAACTTTTTTAAAAAAAATCACAAATGGATGTGGAAATGTGGGAAATTAAATTTAAAATTGGTGTCAAATGAGAAACCGAGAGGAGCCAAAATGGACTCGTTCACCTGTCCCTACCATCTACCAAACACTCCTTCAAGTTCCATGGGAGCAAAAAGGGAAATGGGAATGGACTTTTCTCTCTCTCCGTGGATTGCAGCTTTGAAAACTGGTTGGATTTGTATTTCTCTCCCCCCCCAACCCCCCGGTTTGTGTGTCTCATGAACAGTAGCCATGGACACCACCTCTGCTCAGCCTCATTCTTTTTCAGATTAGGATTCGACTCAGGCTCCTCGCTTGCTGTTTTTAATTTTCATTTTATCATAAGCAGTTTTAAGATTGTTGCCAGTGGTAATTTGCAATTTTTATCAAGACCTCTTCATTATAGCTTCTGACAGGACAGATGCTGTAATTAATCATGCAAGACAACTGGGGATAGTGGTCAAACTGCTCTCCTAGTGCAGGGGGAGGGAGTGGGGGGAGGGAGGGAGGGAGAAATGTGAATACAACAGAATCCTCGAGATCCTTTGGAACATGAATGCATAATGCATGCTGGCGCGTTGGCAGCAAAGGCACAGACCCTGAAGCAGTAGAGTGGGAAATATCTGTTTTCCCTCCATGATTTGTTAAAATAAGTACAACAAGTGAAAATAAGTGAGTGTGCTGGTGCTAACAACCAACACAACCAATGGTTACGAGGCAGGATGACTATGTTCCACCTCCATTGTTGGAGGCAGTAAGCCTTGGAAGAACAGTTGTTGGGAATCGCAAGAGGGGAGAGCAGTGCTTCACTCAGATGCTGCCCGAGGGTTTCTGGTGATTATCATGCTGCTACAAGACAAATTCACGGGGCATAAGACTGTTAATGGCAACTAGCAGCCATGGCTATGCATTGCCTCCACCAGAGGCGTACCTAGAGTCCCGTGCGTCCTTGGCAAGGAACTGTATTGCCGCCACTCCCCCCAAAATCACTTCATGGCATGCCTTTGTGCCGTGGTGCGAGAAGGAAGCTTCTCCCACGATTGATCTTGCTGCAACATTGGCGTTATGTTGCCGCACGGATATATGTCATACACTCCATAGTCTGAGAGGTGATATTGTGCCACCAGCCCCAGCCTGCACCTCTGGCAGGGGATGCTTTTTCCAACCCCTAGGCCTGCTTCTGGCCTTCCCTGTCATGCCTCTGAACTGCAAGTGGGGAGAGTGCTGTTGTGCTTCCCACAGGCACTCAGTTGGCCACTGTGAAAACAGGAGGCTGGACTAGGTGGGCTTTGACCTCATACAACAGGGTTCGTCTTGTGTTTAAATAATAACAGCATCAGAATCATATTAAGGCTGCAACCTCATGCAAACTAAATTGGGATCGGTAGCAGCTGTGCTGGTGGCATAGAGCTCTGGAACCACTTTTCCAGTGCTGCCAATGCTGTAGCTTCCCTAGATGGAGCTGGGTTGGGGCAATGTGGACTTCATGGATTCTCCAGTAAAGTCAATCTAGTGCTCCTACCGGTGGTTC
The DNA here is from genome assembly GCF_964106915.1 of Podarcis gaigeae. Classification (NCBI taxonomy): domain Eukaryota; kingdom Metazoa; phylum Chordata; class Lepidosauria; order Squamata; family Lacertidae; genus Podarcis; species Podarcis gaigeae. Next base: position 34,884,999 of record NC_139684.1, on the reverse strand, counting down.
CACATAGCCCTGAAATTACTAACTTTCCGCCCCACCCCAGCTATAGTGATGGTGGCATTGAGAGGGCAGCTATGTGGCTTTGCCCCACCACACCAAACACTACATTTTGGGAGGAAGCTATCTTGAACTCAATGGAATATAGAGCCAGGATGATATTGACCATGGGGTCAATCCAGGTTCTTATACCCGCACAGCCATGGAACTTGTTTACTGACCTTGGGTTTGTCACCATCTCTCAGCCCAATCTACCTCACAAGGTTGTCAGGTGGATAAACTGCACATATACTGGTGGATGAGCATGGTCTGGGGCGGGGAGTAGTCATCTGACACACCACTGCCAATTGCCAGGATATTAGGATTGAAACCTGATTCATGACAGACAATGGAATTAGTTCTTCACATTGCACATAATTTATGGGATGTGCTGTTGCAAGATAGCAAATGGTTTCAGTGCTTTTAAAAGGAAGAAAAGTCTGTTAGGATGCAATCCTATGCACACTTACCTGGGAGTAATCTGCTCATTTCAGCTCTCTCCATTTCTCATTTTCCCAGTCTTACAATTCAGTTCTCTACATGTTGCAACAATTGCAGATGGTTTCTTTTAAAAATCCGTATGAAAATACACCATCATTTTAGTGCAAAAACGCTCATGAAAGTTCATCATTTTGGCACCACTTTCTCTGAACACATTTTTATATGCAGTTTTGACTAACGTACACATTTTTTGCCAGCAACTTTTTCTAATATAATGCATTTTTGAATGTTATTTTCACTAATGCCTTCATTTCTATGCACATTTCTGTAAACATTAGTCCATCTAGCTCATTATTGCCTACATTGCCTAGTAGAAATTCAAAGTTTGACATGGAGAATCTTTCTCAGACCTACCAGGAGAAGCTGGGGCTTGCACCTGGGTCCTTTTGCATGTGATTTGCCTCTGCCACTGAACTATGGCCTTTCCCCTTGTTTGTTTTCAGGTACTTCTCAAATCCACAGCCACTCTGCATTTCCTCCACTGACAGCAAAATATTATTGAGTCCCGTCAGGTGCAAATCTGGCCTCAAAATTACCCCGTACCCCCAGCTGAGACATTAAGAAAGACTACGAACTAAAAATTGTTACTGAAATTAATTAAATGGTTTATTGAAGCAATTAAAGTGGCAATCATGATGGATATATGTCACTGAGTACCAGCATGCCTGCTGTGGAACAATGGGAGATGGTTACTAGCTCCATGCCTGTTTATGGACATCACTGAGGCTTTTGATTGGGCACTACAGTTCTGGACTAGATAAATGCAGGAGGGGGGGTTGAGCACCATTTGGGCCCCTTCCAACTCTGCAGTTCTATGACTCTAGGAATGTTTGAATGCATCCAGTGGAGGTCTTCTTGCATGCTTATGCTTTTAGTGAAGAAGAAGAAGAAGAAGAAGAAGAAGAAGAAGAAGAAGAAGAAGAAGAAGAAGAAGAAGAAGAGGTGCCCAAGCTGATAATCCAAAACTCCAGTTAACATAATTGGACTTTCCAAGTAGGCATGCATAGGAGGGTTTTTCGTTCTTGTTTTTAAAGGAATTAATTAACTAACTGAATGTTGCATCCCTGCAAAGCAGTCAAAATTAGGCCAAAGAATTCATATGCCAGACCAATTTTCCCATGTATGAAAGTAGACGAAGCAATCCAGTGGGGATAACCTGTTAGCATGAGCTGCTATGAGGCACCATCCCAGCTTATTTGTGCATTTATCTATTCAAAAGCATTTATAAAGCGCTTAATATCTCTTCCTGGCTTTAGCCACCATGCCTAAGGCAAATACACCAATTCATGTGCAGCTTCAGAGGCTAGGAGAGGCTAGCACTTTAAATGTCCCCCATTGCCTTAACATTTAAGGGTAGCAGAGATCAATACCCTCCCAGCTTACCCCCACTTCCTTCCTTCATAGGAAACCTCTTTTCTCAGAGGCTTGAGAAGCCATTTTGCAATGTGAAGTGCAGCTGAATGGGAAGATAGGCAGAAGCCACATATATATAACTACAGGGGTTAGAAGCAGGCGAGAGATTTTACATTGGAGCAAGAAAAAGAGGGCAAAGTTGCTGCCACCCTGGACCTCCACTTATTGCTTCATCTTAGGATGATATGGGTGATGAAGGGCACAAGCTTGAGCCCTATGCAAAATCAAGAGACAGACAGGAAGCATTGGGAATTTACTACAAGTTTCCAGCGTCTTTCAGCAGATGTCAAGGGGTCAAGAGTGCTTCAGTAAAATTCCATTTCATTTGCAAGGTTAACCCTAAAGGGCAGATCAGCTGGAGATTTCTTCCTTGGAGAAGCATCTCCAGTGCAAAACTTCCCAGAGAGACCAACATATTTTCTTTAAGCTCTTTTTTCAGACTGTAATATGCCTTGACAATCATTTCTGATATATAAGACAAGTGTTCCAATGTGCTAGTGGCCATGACAAAATATTAAAACCACATCTCCTTCCCCGCACCTCCAAAACAAATTCTAAACACAGCAGCATCCTGAATAGATAATTTATCAGGTGCCAAAGAAGCTCTGACACAGGCAGTTATAAGATCATAGGAAGAGCCTGCTGAGTCAGGCCAATGACCCAGCTAGGGCATTATCCTGTGCTCACAGTGGCCAACCAGATGCCTGTGGGAAACCAGTAAGCAGGATTCAAGCACATGAGCATGCTCTCCTTCTGTGGTTTCCAGCAACTGGTATTCAGAAGCATTACCACCTCCAATATTAAGGCTGCAACCATAATATTGATAGCCTTCTCTTCCATGCATTTATCCAGTCCTCTTTGGAAGCCATCAAGGTTGGTGGCTATCTCTGCCTCCTGTGGGAATGAGCTCCATAGTTTTACTACGCAATGCATGAAGGGCTTTCTTGTATCTGTCCCAAATCTTCCAACATGCAGGTTCATTGGATGTCCACAAATTCTAGTGTTATGAGAGAACAACCTTCACCATATCATGATTGATGACTGAAACTTCTATCATGTCGCCTCTTACTTGCCTTTTTTCTTAAAAGTTCCAAATGCTGCAACCTTTTGAGGCAAGTTGCTCCATCCCCTAGATCAGTTTGGTTGCCCTCAACCTTTCCCAACTCTACAATACCCGTTTTGAGATGAGGCAGGCAGAATAGCCACCCAGCAAAGTCTGCAGTCCCCGTCTTGATACTCTCCCCCTCTGCAAAACCTCTGCATTCCCCGTTCATGATTTGTGGTTGCTGCTCACTCAGTCATCCTCCTGCACCCCAAATGCAATCTATTGCCCTTTTCCTTTCCTAGCAGTAAGGACCCGCCATTGAAGTAACAGGAGTTAGGACTTCCCTTTTGCTGGTGGTGGCAAAAGGGCTTAATACAGACCATTGCTCCCCAGTGTTTTTGGATTACACCTTCCATTGACCCTGACCATTGGTCATGTGCTGGCTTATGTTAATAACATCCACAGGACAACCAACTTGAGAAAGGCTGATGCAGACCATGTTAAATAGACTCTAGTACATCCAACTTCCGGCATATGCAAGTGCTTCTGGCTTCATCCAGATCTTTCCAGATTCCAGGTAAAGCCTGCAATGCTGCAGGAGTGGTTCATTTGAGCTCAGAGAAAGACTGTGGCCTCCATATGATATCAAGTTTGTTTATAGCTTAAGCTTGCCTTGTTTAGGCTGAACCTGCCATGGTGGAGGCACACTAACAGAGCTGTTCTAGCTAGGACACTGGCAGAACTTACACCCACTTAGCATAAATTGGCATGTGCCAATTCCATTCAGGAGCAGGGCAGCTGCTGGCTGAGACAACCCAAACCTGGCTGAGGGAAAACAAGCCTTTGAAGTAAAGTTTGAACTTTCACCATCCTTTTTGCCAGTGTCAAGTTTTGCTGAGTCAACAGGGATTTTGAACAGATACAAGTCTGCCCCTGCTGCACCCCCCAGAATGCCCCTTTGCAAGATTACCCTACTCTTGGTTCTGCTGGTTTTGGTAGAACCCTGGCTAACAAACTTACCCTGGTGAATCTCCAGCTGGGCTGCAATGAGGGGCTTCATGGCCCAGGCTCACTCAGCAATCCACCTATTCTAAACTCACTCATCCCAGTGGATCTTGGATTTGGATGACACTGTATTAGTGAGAGCAGCCTTGGATGCCAGTGTAAATGTTAGGGCTGTGATCCAGGTCTGGACAAATCCCAACTTGAATCGGGCCAATTGTTCTGGATTCGATCAGGTGCACCCTGAGCAATCTCGAGAGTAGTGGTGGTTTGGCAACCACGTTTAATTAGGGTTTTAAACCCTAATTAAACATGGGAGTGGTGCCAAGGTGAAGGGGGTGGGTGGGAGATGTAGATAGAAACTCTCGCCTGGACTACGTTTAACCCCTTTGCCACCACAAACATTAGGATTTAAAATACCAATTAAACTTAGAGCTAGATCAGGTCATACTAGGTTGAATCAGGCAACAAACCATATTAGAGGTGGGCATCTACAGCCCTGCTTAATGTTATGGTATGAGGAGGAGGTGTAGCACAGGCAAGCTGCTATTTTGTTCAAAGGGTTAAGGATTAGCTGATTGCAGTTTTGCAAAACACTGGGGGTATGTGGTTGGATTTTTTCTTCTTTTTTACTGAAATGTGTTTATTCTATAGCAAGATAAAAGCATTTGTTTTAGATAAGCAAAATACAAACAACTCAATTGCTGCTATTATAACTCATAAAAAAGTATAAAAACAGCATAAAAACACAGTAAGCAATATTGCAGTTAAATCATTCATGTTACCAGTGTTTACATTAAAGCCTCATTTATGAAAACTTTACAACACATGATATGAAAAACTTACAATTTTTTAAAGGAAATATTTACACTGATTATTCAGATGTAGCAATTCTTTTAAATAGTCTACTGGTATTACAGCATATATTTTTTAAAAACTCACATTTTTCCTTCTTACCTATTTTTTTTTTGTAATAACAGTGCATTTAAGTGCATTTCCTTTTTTAAAAAATACAGTGTATTAAATCTGAAAGTTGTCACCCAAACACAGGATAGAATATTCACATCTTTTTTAAAAAAAACAACAACAACTTGGAATGAACAGAACAGGGTAAGAATATATTTTGTAACAAAGCACTGTAAGTGTTTGGAGAAATTATAGCTTTGATGGTAAATATGGGCTCTGATATTTAAGAACTTTCACTTGCAGGTTTTCCCCCCACGCCCTTCTGGAGACATATTAAAAAGAGAAAAAGGAGCTTTGGCAAAAGTCTATGATTTTTACATTAATCTTTATATATATATTTATATTTATATATATATGACAGAGAAAAACACCGTCAACTACTCATGTCATACGAGTGTGATTGCATGGAATCCAATCAACATTTTACAGGTAGTTACAACTGTGCTTTTTAGGACTTCATGAACAAAAAAACAAAAAAACAAAATCCCAAACTGGTTTGAAGTGCATTCACTAATCAGTTTTAATCTGGAACTGTGAAAAAGGCCAAAACTTTTTCGCTTCACTGCCCAGGCATATCCAAGACTATGTAGTTCACATATTATGGGTAAAGCTCAAAATAAATAAAGAAAACAAGAGAGCACAGCATTTTCTTTAAAAAGATCGGAAAGAGAGAGGGGGGAAACAAATATTTATAGTCAGCTAAATGAATATACACAGCTACATTGTAGTTCTTTATTGCCTATCTAATAGACAGCTTAGAGGCTCACTCATCTGTTATGCATCCCTGCATAACTACCATCAGCAATGTACAGTTTCCAGCCGTAAACAGTCCCCCTTTGCTTAACTCACAATGCAAAGCAGCTTTGCAACATGTGTCTTCAAAAAATACTGGCCTGCGATAATAGCTGAGTCTGTGTCTGGGTTTGTATTTGGGACTGGTGTTGTTGGGGGGCTGGCGGGGGGCTCCCGATGCTGGGGATCGGGGAGGTGATCTGTGAGGCCACTGGGGAATGTTGCTGAGGTGAAGGCTGCGACTGGTGCTGCTGCTGCTGCTGCAGGTGCTGCATCTGCTGTTGCTGCATCTGCTGGAGCTGGTGCTGCAACTGATGCTGAATTTGCTGCTGGCTCAGCTGCTGCTGCAGGTGCTGCTGCTGCTGCAGGTGCTGCTGCATGTGGTGCTGGAAATGCTGCTGCTGCATCTGCTGCTGGATCTGCTGATGCATGTGCTGCTGGTGGAGCTGCTGCTGCTGCATCTGCTGCTGTTGCATCTGCTGCAACTGCTGCAGCTGGTGCTGCTGGCTCTGCAAGGAAGGGCTGACCTGGGAGGGCGCCGATGCCGACGTGCCCACCATGCTGCTTCCCATGGAGCTTATCAGCGAGGTGGAAATGTTTGTGGGCATGTTGGGCGCAATGGTGACCGAGGCAACTATCTGATTCATGGGCAGCCGCATTGCTAGAGGCTTGGGGGCAATTGCCCTGGGGAGCGACTGCTGGAGAGTCTGTGGAGAAGTGGCCACGGCCGCGTGCTGGGAGAGAGGGGTGTTCAGAAGGAGGGACGAGGACAGGTTTGTAGACGCCAGCGTTTGCTGAACAGAACGGATTGTTTGGGCTTCAGCTGACTCAGCAGCAGCCTGCATTTAAGAAAGAGAAGTTCATGACAGTTAATACAGGGGCCGCCTCTTATGTTTTTATATTTATACGTTTATATTTATATTTGTCACATTTGCATTTCTCTCGCACCCGAGGAGCTTGTAATAGCATCCTTGGCATCTTCCCCTTTTTCTTCCTTTCTCTTTATTAATAATTAAAAAAAAAAACACTTTAACACAATTTTAATAACAAAGAACAATCCCCTTCCCATCTCAGGGAGGACACAAGGGGTGGCTAAACTAAAACAAAAGGCAAACAAAAAACAATAACAAAAACATTAATCCATCAGTAAAACCCATCATGAAAGTAACACGATTGAAGTCCATTGTGTTCATTGCAGCCAAAAAGTTTTCTATACTGTGGGAAGGTATCTTTTTACTTGAGCTTTGCTTTCCTAAACAGTTCCAGTTTGTAAAAAATTTTTTAAAAAAGCATTTCGTTCCTTTAGCCAGTCACAGATTATTTGTTCATTTTTCCATCAAGGCAACTCACCAAACCACCTTATACTCATAAGGCAAAATCCTTTAAGTCATATCAATAGCTGGTCAGGCAACTCCCCATTTTAGGAACATCAGAAGAGCATTAGGCCAAAGGTACATCTAGTGCTGGGTTCTGTTCTTACAATGGCCAACCAGTAGCCAACAGGAAGCAGGACATGAGTGTGATAGCACTGTTCCCCCCTCATGTTTTTTCAGAAAATAGCATTTGGAGGCACATGCTGATGCTGGAGGTATTACATAGCCATCATGACTAGTAGGCATATATAGCCTTATCACCCAAAAAATTGTATAATCCACCTTTTAAAGCCCTCCAAGCTGGTGGTCATCACTACATATTAGGGAACTGCATAATTTAATTATGGACTGTGTGAAGAAGAACATTATTATTTTTTCTATTCTGAATCTCTGAATCTCTATTCTGAAACCCTTCCAGGTTCCATTTTTATGAGGGAAGGAGGAGAAAAGGCTAGAGCCTTTTCAGGAAATTTGGAGGGGGAGGACTAGATATTTTTAAGGCATCAAGTAGGAGACTGTTGCCAAGATTCAATTTCCTTGCAAGTATTAATTGGTAGAGTGGAGGAGCCCTCAAATATCTGAAGATAGCTTAGCTGATCAAGGATATGAAACCCACAAGCGAAGCCCAAGACAACCTACTACACCTCACAGACTCGCTCTGCATTGGGTTCTGATTTCTGCAGATACCAAATCGCTTCTGCAAAAGAATAAATTGCCAACAGTCTCATACTGCTGTTTATTATAAGAGCTTTCACGAGAGCTTTATTCAATAAATAATGCAGCATATACAGTAACTTGATATTACACCGCCTTGTAACATGCTCTATGGTTCTGCAGTGCTTTACTCAAAGACCATTTCTCCTCTTTTTCCAAATGGATAGTGCCCAGTTATATTTATAGTACTGAAATTTTGCTGTTTTCTGGTATGTTGTTATATTTGTTATTATGTTGTTGTTGTTCTGTTATGAAGCTGTGATTTGCAATGATTGATTTTGAGACCTATTCCTGTCTTCTTTGATGTAAGTCACTTTGGACACGATTCTTTTGTGGAAAAGTGGCATACAAATAAAATTATGAATGAATGAATCTGCAAGATGTCCTGGTTGCACAGAGAGCAAAGCAACCTGATTTTTGTAAGTGGAATAATGCAATTGTAGAGTTGGAAGGGCCTAAAGAGTCATCTAATCCAAACCTCTACAACACAGGAATAAAAGATGGATATACCAGAGACTTAGTCTCAGTCCGTCTGCATGCAAAGCAGGAGCCTCTAGATTACTGTCCTTCCCCAAAGATAAGGCTGGTTAAAAAAACAAACTCTCTGCTTATTTATTTATAAGGTGAAAAGAATCCACACTGAAGGCATTGCACTACTGGATACGTAACTGAAGTCAGATTCGAGCTCACCTTGGAAACCAAACTTGCTCTGTAGGCAGCAAGTGCCTTAAGGTATTCTTTCTTGGCAGCTTCTGTTTTCCTTTTATATACCTGTTAAAAGACATTGCAATTAACACCACCTTCAGTGTTTAAATTTCACACCATAAAGTAGCTCTTGCCCGAAGAGGGATGTTATGGTCTTGTAAAACGAAGAAAGTCAAAAGGGACAATGCCAACTCTGCAACAAAAAGGTTCACAAAAGTGTGTGACTCTCATCCCTCCTCTCCTTTAAAACAACGAGCCAAAACTGCTACTGTGTACATTTTCAGCATTAAAATGGGAAGGAGTTGGAGCTGAGATGATTTTAAAAAAATCTCCTGAATTCATCCTCCTCCCTCCAAAGGTTACCTCTTCCATTTCTGTTTGCATTCACATCACCCATCGGTTACTTCTTTGACTCCATTTATTATATCACTTCCTGGAAGCAGTTTCATAGCCAATTAGAAATGACTGTGATGGATTTTGTTTTCTCCCAGTGATGTCATCACAATTACAAAATTTACTTGCTATATAAAAGCAGTAGCCTCTCAAGGGAGAACATTTCACAAGCAAGTTCACCTCATTTTCATTGATCATAGAATCATAGAATCATAGAGTTGGAAGAGACCACAAGGGCCATCGAGTCCAACCCCCTGCCAAGCAGGAAACACCATCAGAGCACTCCTGACATATGGTTGTCAAGCCTCTGCTTAAAGACCTCCAAAGAAGGAGACTCCACCACACTCCTTGGCAGCAAATTCCACTGTCGAACAGCTCTTACTGTCAGGAAGTTCTTCCTAATGTTTAGGTGGAATCTTCTTTCTTGTAGTTTGGATCCATTGCTCCGTGTCCGCTTCTCTGGAGCAGCAGAAAACAACCTTTCTCCCTCCTCTATGTGACATCCTTTTATATATTTGAACATGGCTATCATGTCACCCCTTAACCTCCTCTTCTCCAGGCTAAACATGCCATGTTCTGAACTTGCTTGTGAAATGATGTTCTGAACTTGCTTGTGAAATGTTCTCTCTTGAGTTCCATTCAGCCCTCACTGAGATTTTAAGAACATGGACGTATGAAGTTGCCTTAAACCAGACCATTGGTCCATCTAAGTTCAGTACTGTCTTCACTGACTTGCAGCAGGTCTCCAGGGTTTTAGACAGAAGTCCTAACTGGAGACAGCCAGGATTTAACCCGGGACCATCCATATGCAAGGTTAGTGCTCTGCCTCTGAGCTTTGTCATTAAAGGGGTAAACCCATTACTAAACGCTCTTTCATGCTTTAGGGAACAGTGAATGCCTCTTAAGACGGTCCTTGCATTTTTAGTAAGTACTTACATTCAAAGCAATATTTTGCAGTGCAGTGCTCCACCGTCCAATAAATCAGGAACTGTTTAGCCGGTCAAAAGTGTTTTTCATTGATTAATTGATCAATCAAGTCAATTAAAATATTGCAACCTTACTACTACCACTGCAATCAGAGAATGACAAGGGGCTGATATGAAGCCAGATCCTTAGCTGGGTTGATAGGAAGCATAACTGTGCGCCGACTCGTGCTGCTGCATTTCTAATTAATGAAGTCAAAAGGATCAGCCCACTAGTGTTTAATTAGGACTTTGGCATCTTTCAGTGCATCACCCCTTTCTCCCCCAAAACTCCAAAGGGGTCCCTTGGTTACCTGCTTTTGCTCTTCTCCTAGGCTATCCCACATAGACGCTACAATCTTTGAAACCTCTCCAAAGGTAGCATTGGGGTTCTGCCCTTTAATTGCTGCTTGTGTATCCCTGAAGAACAGGGCATATGCTGACACTGGCTTCTGTGGCTCATTGGGGTCTTTCTTTTTCTTCTTCTTTGGAGTCTTGGGCTTCTTGCCAGAATCTGGGGCAGCTCTCTTTTCTCCTGCAGCCTTGATAAAGAGCAACACAACCAAAATCAGTGTCCAGCACGAGATATTAATTCTAAAAATCAGCTATGCATACACAAGGCTATTTATGCTCTACTTGCAAAGACGTATGCCAAAACACCACAATATAGGGGAAATAAAAAGAAGACCTTTGTAGTAGGCATTAAAAAACAATTCAAAATCATAAGACATAGAATATATTTCTGATAATGAGGGCGAGAAACTTACTTTTCTAGTTTATTTTTTAAAGTATCCATCAGAGGCATCACATTCACCATATCAGGTGCACAAAAGAGCTCATGCACAACTGGAAATGGAGAAACAGTCCTGTCTATGGGCAGCATTATACAAAGTATTTGAGGCCATTATCTAAAGCTTGTTTCTGACAAACGTGACACAGTGCAACACCAGCTCCCACTTAAACCATATACCAAGCTAGTAGCCCTCCAGCCACTTAGAATGCTCTCAGAAAAGAAGCATAGGTCACTGATTTCCATTTTTAACAGAGGTGTTTGTTTGTTTGTTGAAGCCTATCAAATGAGCTTCACATTTGTTCATAGCCCACGTACTGGCCCTGCCAAATGAGCCTATTTCCTCCACTAGCTCCTTCACTCTGTGTTGTCCCACAAGCAAAAGTAGCCAGCGTTAGAGGTTTGCATAGTTCCATATGGAAGCCAACGGCCTATCAGATGAGTTACAGAAATAAGATACTCAGTATGAAAGGAGGAGGAAACCACTCGTCATTCTTCTTTCAGCCTTTTTGTTAAGGCTGCTTACTATGGCTTTTGTTCCTTTTTCCGGGTCACAGAACAATTAATAGAGTCATTATTCAATCACGACTGAGCTCCAATGAGTCCCTCTGCAGCTGCCCTGCATAGCCTGTAGGCAGAGTTCTGGTGGAAATGGCATTTGATGGATCCATGCGATTAATTTCAGGCCTTCCACATGCTCAACTCCCATGGTCTTCATCAAAAATTCTGCATACATAACCTGCACAACCAATCTCTTTATTTAGCTTGCTATAACCTGCTCTCTATCCCTCAGGCTCAAGGCTAATAACTGCAAAGTAACAAAACAAATAAATGCAAAACTGTGCTATGTTAGACATAGATATTCCAGCCATCGGGCATCTGCTCTTTGTTTATATCCCAAAATAGGCTGTCATTGTTCAGAGATATTTTTCAGTTAGCTGTCTATCCTTTGCAAACCTATTTAATCTGATATGAAAAGGAATTTGAGAGCACACTCAAGGCTTTCCCAAAGAGGTGAAGGTATTTTTTATTGATTTTTTTATTGAAGAATGCTTAGGTTTTTGGTTTTGTAAAATGAAAATTAATTTACAAGCAGGTATGTCAGTCAGAATTGCTGCATCTAGAAAATGTGGAAGTTGCTATAAAGAACCCTATACCAGCAACTTTTTCTTTCATTTATTTCTCGCTTTTTTCTTCAAGGGGCTCCAGGTGCTATATACATGGTTTTCTCCCCTCCTCATTTAATCCGCACAAGAACCCTGTGAGGCTGGTGAGGCTGAGAGGCAGTGGCTGGCCCAAGCTCACCCACTGAGCTTCATGGCTGAGAAGGGATTTGAACCCTGCTCTCCCAGTTCCTACAGTTAAGTCCCACACTCGAACCATTACACCACATTAACACACACCAAAAGCCACAGAATAGCAGCATAGCATCATTATGGTAAGCAACTAAATAAAGCTACTGGGTGATACTCAACTAAGTTTTATTCAGAGCAGACTCACTGAAATATTGTATTTAATTACGGGGTATCAGAGTTTTTAGGGGGTTAACCAGGCTGGGATAGCTGGGATAGCAGGCTTGTTGGTTTTTTAATGTCTGATGTAGATTTTTTTCAATTTCATTGTTCTGTATGGGACAATGACAATAAAGATTATCGTATCGTATGAAATGATTCTACTCTGAATAAAACTTAGCTGAATTCCACTCACTATGCGGGGCTGCTCTTGAAGCTGTCCCAGAAACTCCAGCGGGTACAGAATGCTGCAGCGAGGCTCCTCATGGGGTCTCTGCCATGGGAGCATATTCACCCAGTGCTTTTCAAGCTGCACTGGCTCCCGGTGGAGTACATGGTCAGATTTAAGGTGCTGCTTTTGACCTTTAAAGCCCTTCACGGCCTAGGACCCTCGTACCTACAGGACCACGGAGAGCCTCAAGGTCCATAAATAGCAACACCTTATTGGTCCCGGGCCCTAAGGAAGTTAGATTAGCTTCAACCAGAGCCAGGGCCTTTTCAACTCTGGCTCCGGCCTGGTGGAACGCTCTGCCTCATGAGACCAGGGCCCTGCAGGATCTGATTTCTTTCCGCAGGGCCTGTAAGACAGAGTTGTTCCGCCTGGCCTTTGGCTTGGAGCCAATTTGATTCCCTCCCTCTCTCTCTTTTTTTTCTCCTTTCTTTTCCTTCTCCTCCTGCGATGAGGCTACATTTTAATATTTTAATGTTCCATTATTTTGATGTTGTATTTTATTTTTGTTTTTAAGTTGTAACCATTCATCTTGTTTTTATTATTGCTTGTAAGCCGCTCTGAGCCCGGCCTTGGCTGGGGAGGGCGGGGTATAAATAAAAAATTATTATTATTATTATTATTATTATTATTATTATTATTATTCCTTTTTGCCCTTACTGAACTCCTCTTAAAAACAAAAACAAAAGTTTGGTGGTGGGAGAGAGAGCATCTTTTTACAACACATGATAGAACTTACCCTGTTTGAGTCCTCCGCGTCTTCCTCATTTATAGAACTGGATGGAGAAGGGGTTGCGGATTTGCTCGCAGGAGGGGATGGGGAAGTGTGTGGCACATTGGTCCCGCCCAAGTTCAGCCCCAGTTGAGCACTGAGCTGGGATTGGTTAATAGTGGTCAGCTGGTTAGGTGACATAATTCCCGAACGAGCAGCGTCTGTCATATGGACAATGGATCTCATAATCAAAGAGTGGTCCTGGCGATACTGAGGCACATCTGCATGACTATGATCCTAGAAAGAAAGAAAAAGGTGGGGAAATATGATATTAAGCTGCTAGAATTATCAAGTCAATTCCTGTGCCCTACTCCAACTCAACTTATAACTCAGCCTAAGGATGTGCAACGTAATCACTAGGTGTTGTTTTCCGGTTTACTGCCTCACCCACTTCCCTCTCCATCACCTACTGTTTTTCATATCTCCAATTCTAGATTGCATGCCCCTTAGGAAAGGGATCTGTGCTACCACACTCTGTAAAAGACCATTCATACTCATGGTGCTATATAAATTCAAAATAATAATCAGGATTGGCAGCAAGCATTGGCATGCTAAGGCATCTGCCAGGAGCCCACAGTCCAGCAGAGGCCCCCTGGAGCCCACCAGCCTGAGCCCCCTGGAGCTGCTCCTGCTCTTCACAACCACCTCCCAAATTTATGTATTTATAAAATTTCTGTCCCATCCTTCCTCCCCAATGAGCCCAGGGTAGCAAATTATAAGTGGGAAAATAATGAAAACCACTTAAAAACAATTCCAATACAGATGCAGACCAGGGAAGATCAGAACGCAAAAGGTATTTAATAGGTGCCATAAAGAGGCTGCCTGTCTAATATTCAAGAGGATGGAATTCCAAAAGGAAGGTGCCACAACGATAAAGAGCTGATTCCTACATTATGCAGACAGATTTCCTGATAAGATGGTATTTTCAGGAGGCCCTCACCTGCAGAGTGCAATGATCAATTGGGTATATAAGAGTTGAGGCAATCTTTCAGATATAATGTCTAATAATAATAATAATAATTTATTTGTATCCCGCCCATCTGGTTGGGTTTCCGCAGTCACTCTGGGAGGCTAACAACAAAGATAAAAAATACATTAAAATGCCACACATTAAAAACTTCCCTAAACAGGGCTGCCTTTAGATGTCTTCTAAATGTCAGGTAGTTGTTTATCTCTTTGACATCTGATGGGAGGGCGTTCCACCAGGCGGGTGCCACTACCGAGAAAGCCCTTTGCCTGATTCCCTGTAGCTTTGCTTCTTGCAATGAGGAAACCACCAGAAGACCCTAGGTGCTAGACCTCAGTGTCTGGGCAGAACGATGGGGGTGGAGATGCTCCTTCAAGTATACTGGGCTGAGGTTGTTTGGGGCTTTAAAGGTCAGCACCAACACTTTGAATTGTGCTCAGAAACGTACTGGGAACCAACGTAGGTCTTTCAGGACAAGTGTTATATGGTCTTGGTGGCCGCTCCCGGTCACCAGTCTAGCTGCCGCATTCTGGATTAGTTGTAGTTTCTGGGTCACCTTCAAAGGTAGCCCCATGTAAAGCGCATTGCAGTAGTCCAAGCGGGAGATAACTAGAGCATGCACCACTCTGATGAGACAGTCCACGGGCAGGTAGGGTCTCAGCCTACAAAGCTGTATATGACTTTGTACATCAAAACTAGCCCCTTGAACTTCCTGTGTCCCGATGTTATAACGCAATAATTCTGATACACGATTACAGTAATCCTTGCTTGCCTTGAGCTCTATTTATATTCCGAGAATGTTTTGCTTCTGGTTTCCCAGTGTTAAATTCACAAACTAAATAAACAAATAAAGCTTGTAATACAAATGTATCTGAACCAGACAGGAGTTGAAGTTGCCTAATTCCTTCTGGATAACTCTTCCTGTGAATTCTTACTGCTGCTTTAATAAAGGAACCCTCACCTAGGATTATTATTGTTGTTATTTTTGTTAATTTGTGTATACTGCCCTTCATCCGAAGACCCCAGGATGGTTCACAACAGAAAAATACAAAATGAGAATACAAAATACATAATGAAACAAAGGCAAGCCAATAACTCCCACAAACACATTTGGAAAAGCCACAGACTGTTAATCAGCTGAACACCTGGTTAAAGACAAATGTTTTTGCCTGGCACCTAAAGATGCATAATGAAGGAGCCAGGTGAGCCTCCCTGGGAAAGCATTCCACAAATAGGGAGCCACTGCAGAAAAGGCCCATTCTCATGCTGCCACCCTCCGATCATTATTGTAGGGTTTGGATTAGTTCATATGGGGAGAGGTGGTCGTTGAGGCATTGCAGTCCCCAGCTATTTAGGGTTCAATAGGTCAAAACCAGCACTCTGACTTTGGCTGAGAAACTAATTGGAAGTCAGTGCAGTTGGGCTAGGATTGGTGTTATATGCTCAAACCATCTTGCCCCAGTGCCAAAACTGGACCTAAACCCTGATTGAACTGGATCTAGAAAATCAGTTTCCTCCAAGAGCATCTGGATCTGGTCTGCAACCATACACTCAAGAACATTTCCCCAAAAGGGGAGACGGGCTGGTCTCAGGTTTTCTGAATCCAGGGAGGGTTTCTTGAGGAGTAGTTCAAGCAGGCAGGGACCACCCCTTCTCATGAGGAGGAATTAGTTTTTGCCAGCCAAAAGGAGCAAAGGTCCAGTCACTCTGACTGATCCAAGCACCTTGTCCACATCCTTGAGCCTTAAGAACTGAAATTCGTCCAACACAACAGGACCAGACAATGCTCTGGACATCCCCTTGAGATTCATCTGCTGTAATAGCAGATTATATTGGCAGGGGTATCTGGAAGTCATTCAGAATCTTTTTAAGGATATCACTTTCCACAAATTAAATCACCCCACCCAAATCCCGCAATGCCACTGCCAATTCTGCATACAGTGTCCTACTGCCTTAAGGAATAGTTTTTTAATGTTAGAAAATAAAAAGACTTGAAGAGAATAATACTGTAATTTGCTGGGGGGGAGTAGGATGTCAAGGCATAAAGGTAAAGGTAAAGGTACCCCTGCCCGTACGGGCCAGTCTTGACAGACTCTGGGGTTGTGCGCCCATCTCACTCAAGAGGCCAGGGGCCAGCGCTGTCCGGAGACACTTCCGGGTCACGTGGCCAGCGTGACATCGCTGCTCTGGCGAGCCAGAGCCACACACGGAAACGCCATTTACCTTCCCGCTGGTAAGCGGTCCCTATTTATCTATTTGCACCGGGGGGTGCTTTCGAACTGCTAGGTTGGCAGGCGCTGGGACCGAGCAGCGGGAGCGCACCCCGCCGCAGGGATTCGAACCGCCGACCTTTCGATCTGCAAGTCCTAGGCACTGAGGCTTTAACCCACAGCGCCACCTGCGTCCCCCTTGTCAAGGCATACAGAGAGCTATTTCCTGGTGGTTTCTCACCTATAAAAAGCTGCTCTTTTCTCTGCCACAAAAAGAGGTTTCCCTTAGTCCTTATTCAAATAAATCATAATATAAAGACATGGTTTAACAAATGCTTTACTCTAAATCTTGTCATTTTGGTTCAGTTTGAGGCTTTTATTGAAGCTAAGTTCTGCTGACTTAAACAGGCCCAGAAACCAATTTCATAGGCAAGTCTATGAATTCTTAACCATTTCATCTAAGATGAAATGCATGGTACTGCTTTTGCCTCCTGTTCATACTTCCCTTCTCTACTTTTTCTTGCAGGGGGAAGCTTAAGAACGTCCTGAATTCATTACATTAGAGGTGGGGGACTTGTGGCCCTCCAGATGTTGTTAGACTCTAAATCCCATCATCCTTAACCACTGGCTCTGCTGGCTGAGACTAATGGGGCTTGGAATCCAAGAAAAACTGGAGGGTTGTAGGTTCCCCATCACTGCATTACACCAAAGTTCAGTAGGTGCTTGTACATCTGCAGCAATGCATTTGCCCATGGCAACATGCAAACAAAACCCCAGTAGCCTAATACATAATTACAAGAGAGAAAAGTTACAGAGGGCTGCAAAAAGGAGATTTTTACAGAGGTGGAAATATGAGGACACATAATACAGTATAGTAAATCTGTATTTTGATATAATATTTGATATAAAAGCTGAACATAATTAACATAATTAGCATAATGCTAGCCCACCCACACATATACACTTAAGGCTTTAACTTACACATTGTTATTCCAAAAATTAATGAACAAAGACTGTTTTTCAATAAATCTATTCATTTTCTTGAATGAGGTCTAGAAAAATAAATCAATTTAATTACAGTGCCATATCCCTTTTTTCTTTTTAGCTAATTTGCAGAGCACATCCTGACAGCAACAAATAAGTTAAGTGATAGTTTTAGATCACAGTTTCTACATCTCATTTCAGTTACTCAAAAGTCATTTTGTTTAGGTCAAGTGGGGTATTGCATTATGGCACTTCATTAATTTTACCTGAACCTAGCATAGGTTAAAGTTGTATTTAAGTATTTATTAAATTTGTTACATTTGCTCCCCAAAGCACTCAGAGTGATTTTACATTTGAGTTCGCCACCCTAAGAAAAAAACCAAAAAGTCCTCTCAACAATCCTGTGAGGTAAAATTGGCATGAGGCCACACTGAGGGAGGATCTAGAAGTTTCCGTAAAGGTGCCTTCTCATCCTCTTGCAAACCAAGAGAGGAAAATGTATAGGATCACAGGACACAGCTTTATACCAAGCCAGACCAACTTGGGTCCCTTCTAACTCAGGAGCTGAATCTTCAAACATTCAGCAGATGTGCTACCACTGAGCTACAGCTCTTCACCATACACAATTCCATACACCTCTAACATGTCTCCTCACCTCACTCGCTTCATATCATCCAACTTTTTCTAATCAAAAAGTGGAATGTGCTACCATGCAAGTTATGTGACCTGCACTGTGCTCTCGCTCCCTCCAAAGTGGGGGGTTTTGCGGGGCCTATTTTTGGGCACTACATGAGATCATGGTCCCCCTAAAAGCATTTTAGCCAAAATAGCTGCCACAATCTCACGAGAAAAAAATCGAATGTCCCATTTTTTTCCGGGGCACTTGGCAAGTAAGTCACTATCCTTTGCTAAACTAAAAAGCCCAAGTCTTTCCTCACACTCCCCTATTTTTTACCTATTCATGGGCTTGGGCTTGGATCTCATGCCTTAGGCAACTACACTGCGCCAGTCTTTAGGTGGCAACATAGCAAGTTGTGATTTTACAGCAGATCTAGCCCTGCACATTTGGATACAAGCAACCTGATGTAAATATCTAACACGATGCCAAAAAAGTAATATAAAATATTTACAAATCATGTATTTGTCTTGTTAAATGTGCCGAGATTTAGGCTCCTGAAAAAGCCTGAAGCCACTGGAAGATTGGTTGTTAACTGCCTAAAACTTGCAGTTCTGGAAGTATGGGGGCTTCTGGGACACTGTTGCCATAAGTAAATGGAGAATTATGATTCAGGGCTATCACAAAACAATTCTCCATGTTGACACTGAAAAGGCTCCTGAAGCCATTGACTGATTATGAAACTGGAGAGGTGGAAAAGGACAGGGTGGCAGACTGCCCAGGATCCTGAATATATGAAACTGTCTTATAATGAATTACGATGATTAATTCATCTGTACAGTACTGTGTGTAGCAATGTCTTTCCCCAGTAGCAGATCTCCAGGATTTCAAGCAGATATTTTTCCCCCAGGTGTATCCTTTTAAGTAGAGATGTAAGCATGCAGAGTGTGTCTCTGCCACACAACCACAGATACTGACACTGCACCCAGATATTTTTTTAAAAGATCAGTTCACTTTGTGCCAGAATCTAGTGCACAAACAGTTTGATGCTAGCTAAAATGTATCTACAATTTTGCTTTAGAAACCCACTTTAAACTTTGTCTCCTTACAATCCTGCAAGCACTGATATACATGGAACCCTAGAAACATAAGGAAATCCTCAGTGGCCCATCTAGTCTGGCATTCTGTTTTTACAGTGCCCAATCATATGCCCAAATGGGAAGTCGAAAGGCAGGATAATCCCCTATGTTTAGACTAAAAAACCATGGCTGAAGAAATTATTTGGGACCAGAATAAAATGCGGTTTCTTTGAATCCTGACTTTTTGAACCTGTGTGGGCTGTCTTTAAACAAATCGTTTTGGGGGCCTGGATTAGCAGATTTCTGTGGTTGTTTTACTCTAAATAGCTGGCAAAATCAAATCAATCAATTTAAAAGTATTGCTTAACATGATAGGTAAATCACAGTATAGAATAATAAAACAAGAGAGACCTATATAATACAACAAACGTGGCAAGAAATGAAACATTAAGAATTAAGCATAAATCAATAAAAAGCACCTTAATTAAAACTTGGTAATTGATCTTTCAAATGGAGTAAATCACCAAGTTTAGCTCAGCCCATTATTTACCTAGATTTAAATTCCTTTCATACCATTTTCTAATTTTATTTTGGCCATGAAACATGCAGAGGTAAAACAGATACAAGAACCCCAGTTTCCCCAGTAGTATATTTTATATTCTAAAATTTGGTTTGTGCCTTGACTGCTTCCATTAAAAAAAGATGGCTACTCCGTATTGTCACATACTTGATAAAAAGCAAGAATTCTATGTTCTGGCAAAATTTAATAATAGAACACTGCTCTGTTCGATTGGACTATCACCAAAAGCAACAATAATCCCCAAATAAAAGGAAAAACCATTGCCATAAAGACACACACGAATCGAAAGCCCAGAAAGAAATGCCTCTCTGGGCACACTGTATGCATCTCAGTGTTCTGAGAACGTTTCAACTCTCATGTGGTTCTGCAGAAGGAAACCAGCAATTGCTTTCCCTTGACCCTTTCAAGTGCACCTTTGAGTGGGGCAAACCAATATTTGGCCCTGAATAAAATTGCCTACAAGGTTTTCACCTCTCCAAATGTCAGAATGATATTTTGGGAATGGGCTCACTGTGTTCGCAAATCTATGGGTCAATGCTTCCCCCTCCCCTATTTTTTCATGTTCTACAATACTGAAGATTCGAATTACTGCATAATACACAGGTGACAGAAATGAGAGTAACCTCAAGGAACAGGAACCGTTGGAATGGCTTCCTGATTTCCCAGTGCTTATTCCACAGCTTTCATTTTTTGCTAACCTTTTACCCGGTTAAACTTCCACTTGCCGTTCTGCAAAAAGAGCAGCATCCTGCTGCCAGTGACAACTAACTTAGAAGCACAGGGAGGTTCGCCTGGTGCCATTTTTGTGATCTTTTTGGTACCATGTGAAGACTTTGTTATTCACTCGCCTTTTAATGCGGGGCATCTGATCTTTAAATCTGTTTTTAATGGGGGCGAGGGGTGTACAGAAAGTTCTGTTTTGCCACCTTTATATAAGTCTCCCATTTTTAAGTAGGTTTGTGCTTCAGTTTTTATTTCAGTCGGGGTTATTTACTTATTGCAAACTGCTCAGAGAACTTTTACATTATGGGGCAGCACAGAAGTGCCATAAATCAAATCAAATAAATAACAGGCTGCTTTTTTTCTTTTCTTTTTTTAAGAACCAGAGCAATTTAGCAAGGACAGTATGCACACTGTCCAGCAAATCCCTGCAGCAAGGCCAACTGAAAGCATCTTGGCAGATACGCTTCTTTTGGCTCCACTGGTGCAGTCAAGGGAGGTAAGTAGGAGTCTCATTATCCTATCAGTGTGATGGCATCCGAAGTTAACTCTGGTAGGACACCACCCTTGTCTTCAGTCTAGAGATATGCCAAATATCCATTTTGCTCTGATGGTTACCAAAGACTGATGGTTACCAAATACATGGTATGCAAAAGAGAAATAAAATATGTAGGTGTTCCTACTATAGATATATGGTTTTATGATGTATTGTTGAATTCATCTGTCAAAAAAGGTGTCAGAGATGTACAGTAGTACCTCCGGTTATGTAACCCTCTGGTTATGTAAACCTCAGGATGCAGAAGTATTTTACTGGGTTTTGCCGTGCGCGCATGCGCAGAAGTGGTCTACCACTGCACGCGCATGTGCAGAAGCGGTCCTCAGGTTGCGGAAACCTCAGGATCCGACTGGACCTCTGGAACGGATCCCATCCGCAACCAGAGGTACCACTGTATATTCCTTTTGTGGCATGTTATATGTCCAATAAAAGTATTCCTGGACAACCAGCTTGATAGGGATAAGTTCCACAAAAGTATGTGGCTCACTGTTCTCAGAAGAACTGTGCACATGCCATTTTCTGAAGCTTTTTCTCAGATCATTCTAATCCTGTGACTAAAAACCACATCTCATTTTTGTTTGTTGGCTGTGGGTAAGGGTGGGAAAGAAAAGTGTCATGGTTGACAGTGGCACCAGGTGAGAATTGACTATTTTTTTATGAGAACAAAAATAATCACCAATAGATTTTATATGTGTATTATTTAAAAAACTTATCTCTACACACTTTCTCCATGCCATGTATTCGTTTTTAAACATCTATCATGTCACTTCTTTCTCTAAACAACAAAACTAAACTGATTGGTGTCTGATGATAAAATGCCACACTGAGTTGTTAAGTGCCTCCTCAGGTGAGAAACCGCCATCCTTATAAATGAACAAATGATTGAATTCAGTAATTAGTTGGGTTTCCCCCTCTTAATGATGACAATAAACATGTTCTTAACAACAAGAAAGGCTTCTTTTAATAAAGAGTTCCAGGCACTAAACACATTAATGAACCATGAAATAACTGTTTTATTTGTAATATAGTAAACAATACTGCTGTAACTCTGTTGTAATCACAGTCCCTCTCTTTTCCCCTATTCATATCAAGATTGTAATGTGGATATTAAAAATAAATTGTGGGAGTTTCCTTGTAAATAAAATTAGAATGAATAAAATGCACATTTTATGAAGGAAAATAACCTGAAACCATGCCTATCTGACAGATTTGACATAATATATTGGTAATTTTCAATTCCTTGCTTTACTGAAAGGCTAAATCAAGAATCTGGATTATAAATGTCTATATTTAAATTGCCTTTTAAATAAAATAAAAAATCTTTCCTTCATATGATTATATCTATGTGAAATACTAAAGGTTGTTTACAGCAACCTTTACAGCAGTAGCTCCTACCTTTACAGCAGTAGCTCCTACTGGATTTAATGGGACTTACTCCAAGGTAAGTGTGTACAGTGATATGGGGTGTAATGGTAAATATTCCAATACATTATTTCATCATGTAACAGATTCCATTTCATAAGTTCATTAGTAACAATGAATGGATGCCAATTGCAAATGTAATATTTGAAAGTTTTGCAGTTTCAAAGTTTTAGGTTGTTGGCTGAATACAAATAAAATAAGCATACAAAATTAAATGGGTCTCTAGAGCATCAAAAATTTCCCAGTGCAAACTGAAAATTTCCCAGTGCAAACTGCCATTTGCTAATTAGCCTAATTTGCATGAGAACGTTTTTCAGAAAATGTTCCAAATGTTATTATTCTTTTCTGAAAAACCTACATCATTGCATGTATATAAGATTTCAGTTGCTGAAATCCTATCCACATTTGCATGGGAATAAGCCTTGTTGAACTCAGTGGGACTGATGACTAGGCATGGACTGCATTGTGAGTGACTGATGCTAGCAATCCTTTAACCTTATATACTATTTATATTAGCAATTTTTGTCCCTTAGCATTGTGATAAATATATCAACCAGGATCCACAAAATCAAAAAACAATGAGATCCAGGGAGCATCAGATTTGTTTTCTTCAGTTGCTCTATGCACATGGCGAAGAACAGAACAAATCCATTGGAATGAATGGTCTTTTAATCATGCGCATTAATTTCAGTGGAAATGCATTAGATGCAACCCATCATTAAGAATTTTATTTAAGAATCTTTATGCATTCAGCACTGATTCTAGGGAGGTTTACATGTTAAAACAATAAAAATTAGTAAACTGTACCATTAAAGAAGGAGGCTGCAGAGTTCCCAAATTTGTTTAAGATACCTGCAGGGTCTGGGAGAATTTAGAACAAGAACAAAATATTTACTGGGAACTTTCACTGAAGGGCAGACAACAACTACTACAACAACAGAGAGCAATGTAGGCACTAGGTAAGCTTTTGTGGGGATAGAAGGCCAACATTGTGCCATAGGTGCAAAAGTCCTCTACTGGGTCACCATCCATCTCACCTCTGATCAAGGAGAACATCAATAGATGACAGCAGTGTCCTAGCAGGTTCTTTGTGATAGGATGTAAGAGAGAGTTGTTCAAAGTAGTGGGAGCAGGAACTAAAAATTTCCAGTGCACAATTACAGTCATGTGTTCAAGAATAAAAAAAAGGTGTGGGGGGGAATCAAATCTAATCTAAACATTTTGAACACAAAGCGAAGTTCTGCTATACATTTTTGTGGCAGAATAATGATTATCACATTTTCATATAGGAACTTCTTTACACAGAGATATACCAAAAAATGATGCACTTACAGTTAACTCTATTTTTGTAGAGTTAACCAGAGGTATTTTTTTAAGGCAGTGAAAAATAAATGCAGGCTGAAAAGAGACAATTATTTTACTGTCTGTTTCTTAGATATCAGAAAGGGAATTTCGAAATTCATCAAAGCTAACCTTCTGTTATGTACAACAGGCTAAGCTGAAAAGAATGTTAACAAGTTCAATTTTCATTCAATCAGCACCACTGCTCTCTGAAATGTTTCATTGCAGGAAAGAAATAAAAAATAATCTATATGGTAATTATTAGGATGAATCCCCCAGTAACTTTCAGCAACATGAAAGGTCAGTTCTATTCAAGATATTTTATCAGTCCCTTGCACATACTCCTGTCCTGTCATTTTAAATCTGAACAGCATTTTATTTTCCCATTTACAGCTACCTGCAGAATTAAGTACTTAAGCCAAATAAGGAAGAAAAAAAAGAAGGAGAAAATGTTGAATGCTGGCAAAGGCTATAATAGCATGGAGATAAATCGTTCAGCTGCTCTCTCTCAAGCCTCTAGGGCTACAGATTTTTCTTCTCCTGATGCACTGTGGGTATTCAAAACTTGTTCAACATGATTTCATTTCATTTCAGGCAGTGCCTGAGAAAACTAAATTACAGAATCAATCATACAGAAGGTCAGAGTGAGACTTCATTACAAGTATTGCATGCTTGCATGAATATCTTTCATTTATGACTGACCCAATATGTCACAATAGCTGTCTAGTAAAAATAATCCACTTTCTGAAATTGATGTACTACTGATGTCAGTGCTACTCAGCAGGCTGGGTAGATTATAGAGAGATGTTTAAAGGGGAGAGGGGGGGAGAGAAAAGAATAAAAAGGAACCCTATAGAGCACAGGCAACAGCGCTATGGAATTGCCACCCTTTGTAGATTAAAATAATTTCTCAGGTGATCATCTAAACAGTCAACTGTGCTTTAGTCTGTAATGACTTTTGATAGCATATAGCAATTGATTTCCATCTATTTATGTGTAGGTCTATATATTTTCCCACATCTTGTTAAGTCCCAGGTGTTTTTCTGAACTCAAGCTAGAACTCGTTCATTCCCTGCCAGTAATTCATTTATGAAGCTTGATTTTTTTGGTATTAGCATATTATTAAAATGCAAATGCTAATCACAGTGCATTTCTTTTATCTTACGTTTTCTGTTGTGCTTCCTCATTTTGGGGCGGGGGAGAGTGGGGAAAATCCCAATGTAATAGCATACATTTAAACTAAGATAAATGTCCCTTTGTATCCTGTCAATAATAATGAAGCTAATCAGCAACATGACGAATTGTCACTTTTTCTATAAACAAAAGCAATAACAGGCTGGGTAGGAAATGCAGGACAATACATCAGGAGGTCTTTTTTTTTAACTGGTAGGAAGAATTGTTAATCCATCAATACATTCATTTTTAATAACCGCTGGGCTACATATACTTTGGTAATAAAACAGCTTGCTTGCACTTAAAATGGATTGCTGGATATAGCAATCCTAAGTCAGAAATGGAATGGAAAGTATTATTTATTATTCCAGCAGTCTTCCTGCAGCAAATCTAAGAGAAGCCTGCAAAAGTACTGTTATGTAGCTGGCCAACTCCGCACCCTGAGGGAAACATCGGAGAACCTTGACATAACCTATTTCTACCCGTGCCTCTGGCGATTTTGCATTCAAGTTTATAGGTGAACATGTCAGGTACTGCTCAGAACAAAGCCAGAGACACACTGTATTAATCATAGCTCTGCCCAAGTACATTTCATTTCTTCTGTTTGTGCTTGAAAATTTCATGACATTTTCTTCAAGGTGAAATTCTACTGGACATTTCAACAGGGTCAATCTATAAATCCAATTAAAATAGCTATCATTTGCAGTGAAGCTGTCTAACACAGTAATGTTTCCAAAAGTGGCTGGGATTTCATTTGGTATCTTAAAAAAAAGGAAAAAAGGGCTATGTTATTCTAATGGTTTCGGTTTGGAAAAAGTATCACTTGCCTCTATAGACATCTGGGTCTTGTCTATCATTACCGATTAGCAACTTCTCAACAATGCAGTAAGATTTGACAAGCTGAATGCTGCTCCATGCAGATATTGTTCAAGAGTGTAGATGAATATCATAATTATTTTATGGCTCCATATTTAGTTCTTTTAGATACAGTAAGCCCAATTGACCATGAAATGAAATTTCATAGTTAAAATGCCTCTTTTACGTTTTTTTTATTGCAGTAATAAAAAAAAATTATGGCTCTAAAGAAAGGTAATCCACGAAATATACAATCTAAAGATGGATTCTATTATTAATAAATATTTATCAGTTTAATAAAGTGCACATTTTCAATAAATGATGAGAGACATTTACCGCCACATCTATGGAATTTAGATTAGATGTTCAGACTGCAAGAGGGAACAGAATGAAATGGGGGAGAATTTAGAAGAGCTTTTCAAGTCACCACCCACCCACCACAACACCCCAAGCTTTTGCTGCCTTGAAATATCCAGGACTATATTCAGTGATAGTCCTACTCAGAGTAGACCCATTGAAATTAATTGTCATAAGTAACAAGCACATTAATTACTAAGTAAAACTAACACATCCCTTAAGCTTCACCTATCTCTTTACTTTATTTATTTTTTCTTTCTTTCTTTCTTTCTTTCTTTCTTTCTTTCTTTCTTTCTTTCTTTCTTTCTACTTGCTTACAGCTGATACTGGGGAAACAGTAAGTATTTAGCACTTCTGCTCCACAGAAAAAGCTACGAGGATAAGAAATTAACTATCAGGGTGTACCTTACAGTAATGCTATTACACCTATAAAGGTGTGAAGGAGGTGTAATCTCTGCAAATGAAGATTACATCATACAACCAAATATACACATTACTGTGCCTTGCAAATGGGTTGAATGCAAATTCAGCTGCATTGCTAAAAACACTGTCCTGGTTTGCACATTACACTAAGTACAGTGGTACCTCGGGTTACAGTCGCTTCAGATTACAGACTCTGCTAACCCAGAAAGAGTACCTCGGGTTAAGAACTTTGCTTCAGGATGAGAACAGAAATCGTGCTCCGGAGGCGTGGCGGCAGCAGGATGCCCCATTGGCTAAAGTGGTGCTTCAGGTTAAGAACAGTTTCAGGTTAAGGCGGACCTCCAGAATGAATTAAGTACTTAACCTGAGGTACCACTGTAAAGCTAAACAGTGGCTTACTATGAATGTGCAGGCTCCCAGAGAGGAGACTGTGGCTATCAGTCCCTTCCCCAATTCCTCCGGTTGCTGCGCTACTCAGGACTAAACTATTGTTTGGCTTCATGTGTCATCTGAATTTGGGCTTGCTGGTTTCCTTGCTCCAGATTCATGCTCTGCCACCAGCTCATGACGCTGAATATGCAGTCTGCAACTTTCTCCTTTCTCTCTACTGCTGGGAGCCTTCCAAGCAATGAAATAAGTCAGGGATGGGGAACCTGTGACCCTCCAGATGTTGTTGAACTCTCGCCCCCATTATCCCTGACCATTGGCCCTGCTGGGACAGGTGAGGGCTGGAGTCCAACAAGATCTGAAGGGCTGAAGGGTCTCACCATCCCTGAAATAAGTGAATGCACATTATGGTGCCCACTGAAAATTTATGAAAATATCCTGCCACAAGACACTAGTGATATCGACTGTGCGTCACTACAACAAAAGACAACAAATAAGGATGCTGTATTGAGTGTAAGGAGTACCATCTTTCAGCAGCTGGATGTTATTTTCATATGCTTGCCAGATAAGTTATTGGAGGGGGTGGCAGGGGAGCATAAATGTTTTGCTCAGTACACAACACTGCAATGCTATGCAGCAGTAAGAGAAGTTATGCAGTCAAATGGAAAGGAAAGGAAAAATCCGTACCATATGTAACCCATTGCTTTGGATGATACCATCTTGTTCCACAAGATTTCGAGATATTGTAATGGAAGGAAGATCCAAGCTCTGCGGTGGAAACTGTGGCGTGAACTCATTCCCTTGTGCAGCCAACTGATCACTTAGACCTTGAAATGGCAACAGTATATCTGCCATCCCTAAATTGGTGGGATCCAGTTCAGGTGGTGGAGTAATTGGTGGGATCTCAAACTCTTCATCTCCAAGACTTGGAGTGTGGAATGTTTGCTAAACGAAGAAAAAGAAGAAAGAACAGCAACTTCACTGCAATGAAACACTGCTAAATAAATGACTGCAGCGTGTGTAATAAAAGGGAGTTGTTTACACCCTGTAAGATTTAGCTCACGAGCAAACCATTTTATTTTACTTTATTTTGTAAATCACAAGTGTAGCAATATTCACATATGCCCAGCTTTTATGGATCCTTCAGATTAAAGATTTAAGTCTCATTATCATATGGCTTTAATGGTGTATCAGTATTAACTGTTTTTTAATGCACCCTTAATTAGCAACATCTGTCTTTGTTGTTGGTGTGAGCATCAGCTACATTGGGTTGTGGTTTTGGGTTGCTTGTTTTTTTGGCTGTATAACAAATTGCCAGTTTATTGATATGTTAGTAAAACAGCACAAACAGCCTAACCATTATTCTGATGCATCAAATAAAATGCTGGCAACTTTGGTAGTACACACACAACATTAATCTGGTAGTGAATACTTCAAAATTCTTTTACAACCCATAAATGTGAAATATTAGAATCCTGCTTTTAAGCTCCCTCCATAAGAGGAATAGGAGTATGATAGAGCCTTTGATATGAAGGTGGTTGTGAGAGACATGGACTTTTGGGGGGAAATGGCTTATAAATGGAGGAATTTTGGTTTGATTCAGAGTAAGGATTGTGTGGGGGATTGGTAGGTTTCTTCTGAAAAACTTTATGAAACTTTTATTTCTAATTTTCTTCAAGGTATCTACACATACTTTTAACCCCTTTAGAAAAAAATTCAAGGTCATTTGTTGCTGAAATGCTGCTTATATCTGGCACAGAAATGAACACTTTTTGCTATCGTTCCCTGCGAAACAATGAATAAATTATTCTGGAATACAGCTCTTTCTGGATTCAAAGTGGAGACATATTTACATTCAAAAGTGTGTCTCTTCATGGATGCTTATAACACCTCCACCCCTTTAATGGAGAAGGGTAGCAGGATCATGCCCACTAGGCATGCCTCCCTCTACACCAATACACAGCTATGCCCCTGGTGGCATGTACCTGTGTAGGGCTCTTCCACTTTAATGAGACCCCTGGCCAATCAGGCTGTCTGTGTCCAGTCGTAGTAGTCCTATGCATGTGTGCAGACCCAATCACCCTAAGGCCAAATGTGCAGTCACATGGGGTGCGTAAGCATGGAGGCGGTGTAGCTAGTGGGTGCCATTTTGTTACTCCATCACACATTCATTGTGCATGTGTGGATCTTCTGAACATCCCTTGTATTTCCATCATATTCCTGACTTTCTCCCTAATGCATCCTCCTTGCAACTATTATCTCCACCTTCCAGCTTCCTATATTCCCTTTGCCCAGTTAGTTGGGGTTCGTGAACAGACTTGCACTCTCTGAGAAATTGTAATGGTTCTGGATGTGTGCTTGTTTCAGAGGCTGAAGATTAAATTCACTTGTGTGTCTGTCTGAAATTCTAAGAGTTTGTGTATGTGCGTGTGTGGAAGGAGGTACAGTGGTGCCCCGCAAGACGAACGCCTCGCAAGACGAAAAACCCGCTAGACGAAAGGGTTTTCCATTTTGGAGGCACTTCGCAAAACGAATTTCCCTATGGGCTTGCTTCGCAAGAAGAAAGCCCATAGGGAAATCTCCGGGGACCTCTTTTAAATGCTAGCGTGGGGAGCAAAGCCTTCCCCCCCCCTCCGGCCTTCAGAAGAGGTCCAGGAAGGCCGGCGGGGGCCGAAAGGCTTTGCTCCCCACCGCCAGCATTTTAAAAGCAGTCCGGGATAGCAGGGAAGTGCTTCCCGCTATCCCGGATGGCTTTTGAAGGCAAGCGGGGGGGAGCAAAAACTTTTGCCCCCCGCCCGCCTTCAGTAGAGGTCCTGGACCTCTTCTGAAGGCGGGCAGGGGGCAAAAGTCTTTGTCCCCCCTGCCTGCCTTCCCGGGGGCTTTTAAATCGCCCCGGGACAGCAGAGAATTCCTCCGCTGTCCCGGGGCGATTTTAAAATGCTGGCGGGCAGCAGCGCTGCCGCCCGCCAGCATTTTAAGATTGCCCCGGACAGCGGATAAGTCCTCCGCTGTCCCGGGGTTTTCAAAATGCTGGCGGGCGGCAGCGAAGGCTTCGCTGCCGCCCGCCAGCATTTTAAAATCGCCCCGGGACAGCGGAGAAGTCTCCGCTGTCCTGGGAAGGCAGGCGGGGGGGGGGAACAAAGACTTTCGCCCCCCGCCGGCCTTCAGAAGAGGTCGGGGGACAGACTGTCCCCGGACCTGGTCTGAAGGCGGTTTCCATAGGAACGCATTAATTGATTTTTAATGCATTCCTATGGGAAACCGTGCTTCGCAAGACGAAAAACTCACAAGACGAAAAGACTTGCGGAACGAATTAATTTCGTCTTGCGAGGCACCACTGTACTTTTAAATACATTTTGGCTTAAGGTTTCTCATTTTACTCAAAATAAAATGTAAAAAATCCTTGACACCATGTCAGACACTGGCTTGGGTGCTCCCAGGACCATGAACCACCTTGTATTTATATGTAACTTGAACCTGGATAACCTTGGAATTTCACTGCCATCATCCCAATGTTTGTGGGGAACAATCTGTAGTGAGCTGACGTATACTGGGAAGCTCTTACGTCCTCACTTGGGGTGAGGTCATTGCAGAGAGACCAGGGAACCAGGTGCATGTGCCTCTATTGCTCTAAGAGCCACTCAGTGATAGAAATATCCAAAATGGTGGCTTAGTTTTTTAAGAGGTGGCGAAACTGTGCACCTCCAAATGTTGCTGGACTAGAACTCCCAGCACCTCTAGCCATTGGCCATGTTGTCTGGGTCTGATGGGAAATGGAGTCCAACAACAACCCACAGTTTCCCCACTCTTGTTTTAGCCCCTTGGTGGCACAATTGTCTGGGAATTGCTAACCTGGTCACATTTTCATAAGCAGTTACAAGCTGCTTGGGATCAACAGCAGGAGAAAGTTATTGCCTTCATGCCTGCACATTTGCCAGTAATATCTGGTTGGCCACTGGGGGATGCAGAACACTAGAGTATATGGCTCTCATCTATAAGGGTTCTTCTCATGATATTCTTAAGACATTATTAACCTATAGAACAATAACCTCAATATAAAGACCACTGTGAGTTTTCAGAACATGCCATGGCTACTGAGGCAGTCTACAGGGTGCAGCAGCTGTATGGCAACAGAGAGGGAAGAGGAATTCCTACTATTCCAGTGCCGGGAGGCAGCAGCTGAGGAGGAGGATGCCACAGCTGAGTGGATAGTTGCCTCTACTGGCATCAGAAGCATGTGATCACACCAATAGAACTGTCAAGTGAAACCATGTGATTTCACAGAGTGGCCTGTGGCACTGCCCACTTGACTACTGCGGAAAGGTAAAGCTGGGAATTCCGTCCCCACAGCCATAGTGGCCACTTGTGGCTTAGGGGAAGAGTAATAGCTTTGCAAATAGAAGGTCCCAGGTTCAATCCCTGGCATCTTCTGGTAGGGCTTGGAAAGGCCCCTCCCTGTCTGAAACCCTAGCAGTACTTAATAATTTGAGCTAATGGTCTGATTCCCTCATGCAGTTGGTATAATCCTGTGTTCCTATGCCTACAAACCGCCTTGCCAGCTTCCACTGCTTCTGCCCACTGTCCCATCCCATAAACACTAACAAGCTACTGGGGAAATAAGCAGAAGTCTCCAAACTTCTAAAAAGTAATTTGTATGGCAGACAGTGTGTTGCTTTCAAGCACACCGGGGTGGGTGGATCTGTCAATTTAAGGTTTTCTCCATTTCTCATTTTTCCAATCTTACATCCAGTTCTCCACATTTCCATATCCAGTTTGCATTTTTTTAAAAAAGTTATCATGAACATCCATCAGCATTTTAAGTGCACATTTCTTCCAACATACAGATTTTTTGCAATGCAATTTCCCCTAATATAATGCATTTTTGTGTGTTGTTTTCATATTCTCAGCCCTGTACAGTGAGGTTTTTAATGTTTGAGGGGTTTTTTGTGTTTTAATACTTTGTTGGAAGCTACCCAGAGTGGCTGGGGCAACCCAGTGAGATGGGTGGCATATTATTATTATTATTATTATTATTATTATTATTATTACTTCGGCATTGCAAAATTCAGAGAAATCCACATTTTGAAGGATGGCTGTGTTTCGGTTTGCATATCGCTTCCGAATTAGGTAGTTCTGCCTTTAAAAGCAAAACAAATCAGATTTCTCCCCCAACCCTGCAAGCGTGGAATACTACTTTGAGATTTGTCTGCCTACACTGGCTTAAGTTTTTACTGCAAAAGTGGAGGCTTGGGGTGCAGGAGAAGGGGGAGGGACCCTTCCTTAAATGCATTATTTACATTGTCTGAAAGAATGACTTAATGCCAGTTAATTTAAAAATGATATGTTCAGTGAAAGATCTCATTAAGTGCTGGAAATTGTCATCCTTCAAACTGTTAATGATGATATAAATTAATAACCGCTTGAGAGAAAATGGAAACTGAAACACACACACAAAGAGAGGGGGGGTGGAACCTTCGCTTGCATATAAAACCTGTCAGCTGTCATTATTGGTCTCACACCAGAAATGATGAGGTAACACACAGCTACAGTCTGCAGGAGTAATACTGACAGAGTCTTAAGAGACTTAAGCAGTCTTTCCTCAGTGCACAGTGAGCAAAGTGAGCACACACATGTTCAGAGATTGCAACTTAATTCTGGTTGCGAAAGCTTTCTCTTACATTGGGGATGCATTTACTGATGCTTCGTAGGAAGAGGGGGCATCTTCATAGAGGGGAGGTGTGAAGTTCACCAACACAAAAGGATGGATTGGCCATGGAAGGCGGATGGCTAATGAACATAACCCTATGGCTACATTTGCCGTTACGTTTGGCACTAATGTGGTCTAGTAACAGATGCAATGGTAATTTGCGAGTCATTTGCTACCCCATTACTGCTTAATGAAATCTAACATATCACATTAACAATATGGATAAACACTCATTCCTGATATGTGGCATTTGGCTGTTTTCATTACTGCAGTAATTAACACTTGAAATATTATTTCAATAAATATTTAAGGTGCTTCAGGAATTAATGGTGGGGGGAAGCCTGGGTCACTGCCATCACGACACAGAAGCAAGTTGCAACAAAAAGGTGACATGTCAATTTCTCATCTTAGATGGTCTTGTAATGCTAATTCCACAATGATTGCTGCATGCATGGCATTATATTAAAAGAAGCAGCACCAGCACGGATTTTCAGATTTGAGATGTCCACACTCAAAATACTGATGTTCACTTAAAAGTAAAAGCTGTGTAATTGAATTTGCTTATAGGGCAGTAATTGCAGAGTTATCCTCATGCTGCAGTACAAATATTAACACTCAATCTTATTCCACTCCTTCAGTGTAATTAAACCAATAGTATAAGCTTTAAGCATGACATGGAGGAGGCAGCTGGATTAATTTCGAGAAGGGAACATTCCATGTTAAAAAAGAGAGAAAAATAAATCCATAATGCTTCCAGACATGTACAACCAAACTATACAATATTACAGCATTTTCTCAAAAAATATATTTATCACGTTAGTAATATCTTCTTACAAGCACATGGGGTGGGGAGCAGTATCTTGTATGCTAGTGAGGATTTATTTAGGTTTTTTAAAAAAGAAGAATTCAAAACATCAAACTGTATCTCATGCCATGATTGCTGAAAGTAATGTATGGATAAGTGGGTAAAATGAATGCAATCTAAATGGGGGGAAACCTCATAGTGAAGTAGTCTTATTCCAAATCACAGGGACTATTCACATTGTAAGAAGTGCCTGAATGGCATGTAATTTGATGGTGGAGAAAGGTACCATTATGTCCAGAACAGTATAATGTTTTTAAGGGGTCATGTTACCAATCACAATTTTAAGAGCTATTAACTTTTCATACATTTCTCTCTTAGATTTCTTTAGGAGAGCTAGGGCTTGGGTGGGGGGATAACTCCACCAACCCTCAACAAAAACTGTGTGTGTGGTTAAATGCCATCTGCACTGAAATGTTCAAAACATTTGTTCCTTTTGATAAAAATGCAAATCTGGAGAGCTGTTGTATCAACATATAACAGCCAATGTCTGACACGGTGAATTATCACAGCTGGAATTAAATTGTCTTTGAACAGCTGCTGGCAGTAGAGCTTTCATCAATGTTTGATTCAAATGGAGGAATGAAATTCTACAGAATGAAACATCATGTTGTCATTACAGATGGGGGTTTGTGTTCATTATCACAACTAACACTGGAGCTGGTGCCAAGCAATCTTCCCTTATCTAAGCAGTCTTGTTGGAAGGAGAAAGAGAGACAGAGAAAGAGGCAGAAGGCAGCCATTGTTTTAAAAAGCTGCTCATAAAAATGCTATTTGGAATATAACCACAGTTACTGTAGCATTGCCCCCACCAATAATTTTTCCTCCTTATACCCTCACTCCCCATGGGGAGGGGGCACATTCAGTGGGCAGAATGCTGTTTTGGACTCAAAATGGTCAACCCACTCCACATTTTATTAATCTCAAGCCTTTTTTTGCCCACGGTGTTGACCTCAAGCAGAATTCAGACGCTGCCTACTACTCGCTGTCACCTTCATTCTCTACCATGTGCAATCTCTATATTTCTGTAAATAAGAAAAGGAGGAGGAGGGGCAGGCACATCCATGGGGTAATGGCTACATATGCTTTTGTCCTGATTGCAAAGGCATTTGCTTTGGCCAAAAACAGTACAGTCTGGAACTAATGTCACTACCACTGCACTGACATCCTTTAACTGGCTGTCATGGGGGTGGGTGGAAGAGAGAGAGACAGAGACAGTAAGAAGAACTACAAGAACAAAGTGGTTGGCATCCCTTTCTGCTTACTACCCCGCTCCCACCTCTCGCCCTCCCAGGCTAGAGGCCAAATTCATCACCTCTATGACCTAGTCAGGCCCCATCAATTCAGATCTATGGTTTCTTCTTGAGCCTGCTGTTGAACACTTTCCACTGAAAGACTCTTCCTCATTTCCCCAGGAAACAAATGATGCCACCAACTGTGCTGCTTTCCTTTTGTTTTCGTAATAGTGTTAAGAACCCAAATTAAAAATAAAATGTTTGTATCCATGACCATAATTAGCGCATTAGCTTCTAATGACTGCTACTCTGTTTGCTTTAAAGATGTACACCTACTGTGCCTTTCATTTGTTTCCTTCTGGTTACATTTTTAGGGGGAGGGAGGTGTTGTTTTTCCTGTGTGTGTGTGTGTGTGTGTGTGTGTGTGTAGCAGATTTGCTTCTATTGACATGCTATGTAAGTAACAGTCTAACAGACAAGTAAATTGACTGGTAATGGAGAGCTGTCAGGTTATTTTCTCTCTCATTAAAGTCTGTATTTTGTGCTCCATAAAACACATACCCAAAAATCAGCACTTTGCCCGTCATCCACTGAAAAGTCTGTAAAAATTATCAAAGCAAATGTCAGGGTTTGAGCATTAGGTGGGAAACGGGGGAGAGAGAGAAATTCAACGCCTACCTCGTTTGCAGTGAGAAATGCATTGTTGGCTTCAGCCATGTTCATGTAGTTATTGTTGTTGCCGAACTGAAAAAAGAAAAAGAGACGCCTACATTTTAACAACATATGCCACAATGAAAACAGTCAAGTTCTGAATGCATAGAAGACTTTAAACACAAAGGACATTAGGACTTAACCTGCAATACCCTAACAATATCAGACAACCCCCATTCACCCCAAAGCATAAATGTTACATGGACAACTGAAATTGTAAGCTGGGTGATTTTAAAAATTACTTTGCTATACTCTTGGCACTTCTTATATTTCCAAGCAGTACCATGTGCCACTTAGGTGAACTGGAGCTGGGTGTAGAAAACTGGTTCTTAGAATTATTGGCACACAAACATAGTGTTCATTGGACATCCACAGGAGTTATGGTAGCTACATATGCATCACCAAAAGAGAGGAAAGGAAATTATGCAGATATCGATACATTTTGCATATGCTGATAATGAGTATGATTATATATGCCAATTTTAAAATAATTCCTACAACTTAAAGAGAAATACAGTGCATCCCACTATAATGTCAATCTGCCCAGGGGCTAACTGTTGATGGGCCACTTCAGGGCCCCTCCTCCTCTCCCTTCGTAGTGGTTATCTTTAAACCAGACTTTGAATAGGCATCTCTTCAAATAGAGGACACCTCCAAATAGAGGGCTGTCTTCTGTGAAATAGGGCGTATGGTTACCCTATGGAGAGGGAACACTGAGACATAGGAAATTGTATCAATCCAGAGCAGATCGTTGGGTCAATACATAATTGGTTGACACTGGCTCAACAGAGTTTCAGATAGGAATATTTGCCACCACAGAGGCATGGTGTTTGCGGCTAGTGCAGGGAACACTGAGGAAATCTGCACAGGAGAATGTTATTGGGCTGAATCAGGCCACAATTTTATTGCTTACAGGTAAGATTAGGCATTGGACATGTATCCAGAAACAGGCAGCCTGCATGCTGGCTGATAGGAACCCAGTGGGTCAACCCTGTGTGGGGAATCGCACCTCACATGGATCAGGTGCCACAACCCCCCACAGGCCTGCCATTGGGAGAAGTGTTTTGGCCCATTGGTCCCCATGTGGACTCCTGGACAGAGTCACCCATTCCTACACCCCTTTAATGGGATACCCACATGACTAAACATCCAGCCCCATGTGTTATCCACTAAAGTTGTGACAATTGCTAAGAGGTAGGTGAAAACCTGCAAGCCAGCCAATCTGCTTGCAGGAGAAAATTTCTCTCTGACCCTAAATATGGTGCCTAATTAACCACAGCAAGGTCCTTACCCCAACTTGCCCACTCCCCCACTAAGTGGGCCCCAACAGTATGGGTGGGTGGGAGGTAAATTGAATAGCCACCCAAGAGGGTGGGCTGCACCATGTTGCCCTCCTAAATACACCAGGGATGGACAGATCACAGCCCTCATGCTCATGCCTGGCCATGAAGAACAAAGGCAATTATTCCTGGATCCAGTTGTGACCATGCCATTCAGCAGACACTGCCCCCCCCCCACCAAGCCCAAGTGAGCGGATATTCTCAACCCTATTGGAAGAAGAGGCAGACTGAAAACTCAGGGCTTCCAGCATAACTCTTCCTCTGAGCTACAGCCCCGTGTCCTTGGGAAATTATTGTGAAAGCTATTCATTTTAACAAATACTGTGGCCTGTCTTTCTTTTGAAATGAAATTTGAAATTTTTGTCAACCTTTCATTGGCAGTACATAAGAACTTCCTTGCCAAAGTTAATCTAGTCCATTGTGCAGCCCAATAATAATAATGATGGCTGAGATATTTTCATTCCATACTTCTGCTGTCACATTCAGAGTGGGGTACAAAAACAGAGCTAAATACCTATATCCCATAATACAAAAAGTCCATACATACAATACAACAATAATGCAAGTTAAAAGAAACAATTCCACTCCATGTATAATAAAACAGCTTGGAAAAAGAGGCAGCAACCTTTCTGAAACAAATGGGGTTTCCATTTCTGTCTTAAGCTACATGAAACTCACTTGGAAAGCATTCCAGAACCACAGTGCCACTACTGAAAAGACCCTGTCTCTTGTTCTAATATGCCAAATCCCACAAAATGGCAGTAAGGACCTCTGAAGCTGATTTTAGGGCTTGGGCAGGTAGTTATAGGAGTGAGGTGGTAACTGCAACTGACAGACCCACATACTACCCTTTCTGCTAACTCTTTCAAGACACGGTTTGCCTGTTGATAGAGATGGTAGAAGAGATGTTTGTTATGTCATTCATTAGCTGGGATGAACCAGTTTGGCATAGTGGTCAAAGTGCCTAAGCACGGGCCTCCCCCAAGCCTAACGATGACCACTTCCATCTTTTGGAAGACTTACCAGCTAAGAAACAACAACATACTAACATGCAATCTCCAGTCAGCCATGCCACTCACTTACTTATGGAAGACAGTGTGGTAAAGTGGTTAGAGTATCAGAGTAGGGTTTGGGAGACCTAGGCTCAAATATCTGCTAAGCCATGAAGCTCACTGGGTAATCCTGGACACACACCCTCTCTCTCAACCTGACCTACCTCATATGGGTGTGAGGATAACATAGTTGGAGAGAAAACCATATATATTACCTTGAGTTCCTTCAGTGAACAGCAGGATAAAAATGTACTTAACTAAGACAAAACTCCTTAGAATAACTTCTGTATCACTTGAAACCATGTGACACATTCATGTACTGCACCATGTGATTATTCAACAGATATGAATTCACTGAAAGGCGGTATTTGGAACGATACACAAATTCTGCCTCCAAGTCTCTTGGGTGCTAAGATTAGCAGAGGGGAGCCCCTTGATAGTTCCTCCACCATCAGAGGTTCGAGGAGTGGTGGCCTATGAGAAGGCATTCTCTGAGGCAGCCCCTAAGTTGTGGTACTCCCTCCTCACAGATGTGTGCCTGTCACCTTCATTACACAGCTTCTAGCAAATGCTGAAGATGCACATTTTTACCCTTGCTTTTGACACTGGATGTGAATTATTTTTAGGAGCCACATTATTTTTGTGCTTGCCAGCTATTTTAAACAGTTTTTTTAATATTGTGCTTTACTGTTTTAACCTGCCCAGGGACCTTAGGGTGAAGGGTGGGTAATTAATTATAATTATAATTTGGACGTGCCAGTCATTCCTTGATTCTGTAACCAGTGACAAATTGACAAAAATGCAGACTGGTCCTTTGAAAACTAGGGATCAAGTGCCCTGGATTATCACTTTCCTTTCTGTGGAGGGGCCATATCTCTCTTAGAGGTAGCTAGAGGCAGTTGCCTCTATACTCTAGAAGTGCCTCTTCTTCTACTCCTGCCCTCTCCATCCTGACAAATGTAATCACTGCAAATCATGAAAAGTCTTCCTTCCATAGCTCATAGGACTGAATGATAGGAGAGGAGAAACACACTCTGCCTCATTTGAGATATGCATTGCGCAGGAAAGCTCAAGTTACCAGTTAGGAGCCAAATTGCAAGGTATAACAATCTTGGACATATATGGATGTATCTTTATATTTGTTCCGAAAGCCATATTGGCATTTCACAAGCTTTGATTTTCAGGAATAGAACCCACTAGCAGGTGATTCTCTCGCCAGCTAGAACAATAAGCCAGGAAGTTTCAAGCAAAGCCAAATAAACTGTCGTTCCAATTTCCCAAGAAGACAGATAAGCTTTACTTGGCATTAATTGTTGACAGAGGCTTAAAAATGGGAGTTTAATATTAATATTTTAGGAATCATTAAAATAACTTGTTGATTGTTATCACTAGATGAAGAACTGCTCCTTTATACCAACTGAGATCGGTGGTCCATCTTGCTAAGTGTGGTTTACAAAGACGGGTGTCAGCAATTCAGAGATTCAGACAGTCTTCCACGGCCCTGCCTGGAGATGCTGGGGATGGAACCCAGGGCAAGCTTTCATCAAAAGACTACATCAGGAGTCCTTCCTCTTTTGGTTGTGTGACTCAAACATATGCTTTGCTTTGGTTACCGGTAATCTTGTTTAACAAATTTAGCCAGAGGGCAACCATGTTAAGATGTTTTTCAAACACTTTTTTTTCTTCTTTTTGCAACAACAACAACAAAATCTCCCAAAGGAATTTGCAAGCAGCTGCTTACTCCTTCACAGATTCTTCTAAGTTGTGAACAGTGAAGATGTTTCACAGGACTACAACATTATTGGAAAGTGCTGTGCATGTTAGCTCATTATCACTGCCCTACAACCACCACCATATACTGGAGGATAGTGCACGCTGCAGCAGGGTACCCTTTTCAGATCCAGGGCCACATTTCCTTCTGTGCCACTTTCCAAGTGATGGGTGGAGAAACAAATGCAAATTTGACCACTGTACACAGTGCTATGTATGCCAGGGGGCATTAGGTTTGGGGCCTCTTGAATGCCTGTAGTTTGCATGCCTGTATGCAGCAATTTCAAACAGCCACCAGAAGATCAAATGTTACGTGAATTGCTCTTGAGATCTTAGATAATGTCTACCCAGGAGCACTGGAAATCTGCTGACATATGTTTCAGGTGTTGTTGTTTTTTTTGTGGTTGATTTTTTTTTAAGATACATGTTAAGTACAGTCAGGAAAAAGCTGCGACGCAGCATATACTTCTCTGTGTTGCACAAGGCAGAATCATAATCCTTTTTGGTATCACAAAGTGCTTTCCCCATGAAGACTTTTCTGTCATGGGAAAGCCCAAACCCAACACTTGCAAAGCCTTTAAAACTGGATAGGCTGATCTCAAATTCCCTTGTATATCCACTGCAAAATGACATCAGTCTTGCAGTAGGTGTAGTATTTGCAAGATTACAAATGATCCAGAGACTGGATTAGAAGAAACAAACTTTACTGAGCAGCATGCTGCTACCAAACTATATACAAAAATACAACTAGTCACATCTTGGCATCCTCTCCCTGCTGGTCTCATCCAGAACCGATTTCCCTCCAATATAACCATTAGTACATGCTCACATTATACTGGGAGTGATAATTGTATGAACTCACCCAAAACACCTTCCACCACGATGCCAAAGTAGCAAAACACTGAAAATATTAGTTCTCCTAAACTCTGGTTGGAGTAAATTGCAACAGTTTTTTTAACACAGAGAGACCTCTCTGAAGTAAATGAATGCTACAGTGATTCTATGTTTGCAGGAACTCAAATTTATTGCAAGTGCATAATTCACAAGTAGTCCAAAATACAGCGGTACCTCTGGTTAAGAACTTAATTCATTCCGGAAGTCCGTTCTTAACCTGAAACTGTTCTTAATGTGAGGTACCACTTTAGCTAATGGGGCCTCCCGCTGCCACCGTGCTGCTCAATTTCTGTTCTCATCCTGAGGTAAAGTTCTTAACCCGAGGTCTGTAACCTGAAACGTTTGTAACCCGAGGTACCACTGTACAAGATTATGAACTGGGAATACATAATATTCTGTGGTTTTAATTTATGTTTTTAACGTAAACTGCACTAGCTTTAACTATGTTTTTTGGTGACCTGTTCTGGGGCCATTTGATAAATAAACATAGCCCACAAAAATTCCTGAAGGCCAGAGAGGTCTGTACCTGAGGTTCCCCATCTCAGACTTAACCAATGGCATTCAAACAGTGTACAGTGATACCTCAGCTTACATACACTTCAGGTTACATACGCTTCAGGTTACAGACTCTGCTAACCCAGAAATAGTGCTTCAGGTTAAGAACTTTGCTTCAGGATGAGAACAGAAATCGTGCTCCGGTGGCGCGGCAGCAGCAGGAGGCCCCATTAGCTAAAGTGGTGCTTCAGGTTAAGAACAGTTCAGGTTAAGAATGGATCTCCGGAACAAATTAAGTACTTAACCCGAGGTACCACTGTATTTAATTACTCTTATTAGATACACAGTGATGACTCCTATCAGTTCTACAAACAACTACTACTGGTGATTTTAAATTAATTATCCCAGTGGGATTTTTATTGGCTATATGTGGCCTCTTTCTACAGGAAATTAAGCCTACCATAGTAAGACCAGGGTAGGGAACTTTTGGCTCTACAGATGTTGCTGAACTACAACTCCCCAGCAAAGATGGCCAATGAGATGTATACTGTAGTTCAGCAACATCTAGAGGGCCAAAGGGTGTCCACACCTAATCTACAGAATAATCTGCGCTGATCAACTTCCGAGGGTCTTGGGCAGAGGCCTTTTCCAATACTGCTAAATGATATCCTTTTAACTGAGTTGTTGCAAATTAAACCTGAGATCTTCCTGTACACAAAGTATGTGCTTTACTACTGAGATACAGCCTATTTAATTATTTTTGTAAGAAGCACTCTCATTCTACAGGCACAAAGAAAGAAAAACAAAAGAAGAACTAAGTTCTGGGCCAAACCTTTAGCAGCGGCTAGATAGACTATCTATCTAGGCTAGTATTGTCAACTCAGGTTGGCAGCAGCTCTCCAGGGTCTCAGAGGAGGAGTCTTTTCTAACCTTTTCTGGAGATGCTGGGGATTGGATTTGGGACCTTCTGCAAGGCACACATATGCTCTGTCACATCACCTCCCAGTTACAGGTAGGTAGCCGTTTTGGTCTGCCATAGTCAAAACAAAATTTAAAAATTCCTTCCAGTAGCATCTTAGAGACCAACTAAGTTTGTTATCGGTATGAGCTTTCTTGTGCATGCACACTTATCTGAAGAAGTGTGCATGCACACAAAAGCTCATACTGATAACGAACTTAGTTGGTCTCTAAGGTGCTACTGGAAGGAATTTTTATACATTACCTCCCATTTATGCTCCACTGATTCGGTGCTTCCCGTAGGATCATGCAGACTCTGCCTCTGGGATCTGATGCTCACATGGAAGACCCAGTTCACACTGTTGGGTTAAGGGAAGATATTGCACTGCCTCTCTACCACAATAATAGTGCCTATCTAAAAGAAATCATAACCTTCCCTGATGGATCATCATCATGCTAATGATTTTTAGTAGTAATGTTTTATTTGACTTCCTCTCTGTGGTTTTATCTGCTGATATATCTGTATATCTTCATTGTTTTCTTGTATGTTTAGAGCAGGGGTGGGGAATCTCAAACCCACGGGTCAAATGCGGCCCTCTAGGCCTTTTTGTCTGGCCCTCGGGACACTCCCTTTCTCTAGGCCACAGTCCCTCTCCTGAAGCCATACCTTTCCCCAGTCTTGCTCCATGCCTCCTTGTGTTTTTGCCTGTCCATAAAGTATCCTTGAAAAGTGTTAATATCACCTTCATTTTACAGTCTCTAACTCCTTATTATGAAATATATATATATATTGAATGTGTTTGACTAAATAAATGAACTAACCAGGGAAGACTAAAACCAGCATTTGCTGCAAAGGTCCATTGTGCCTCAGGTTACATCTACAAAGATTTATATTTAACAAACAAATATATATATATAAAAACACGGTATTAAAATGTCATTGATGCTTTTCGTGTTTCAAAGCACCTACTCCACACATTCAC
This sequence comes from Podarcis gaigeae, assembly GCF_964106915.1. Classification (NCBI taxonomy): domain Eukaryota; kingdom Metazoa; phylum Chordata; class Lepidosauria; order Squamata; family Lacertidae; genus Podarcis; species Podarcis gaigeae. Next base: position 34,842,122 of record NC_139684.1, on the reverse strand, counting down.
AGTAATTTATTCTATCCCCCAAATCAAGATTTCATGGTGACTTTTTGCACACAGTCTTATTACTCATTACTCATTCAGGTGCTGCAAAAAGTGACACGATAGACTTTTGTGTGTCACTGAACCGAGAACAAAGTAGGATTTACATGGAAAACACTAATGGTTCTTAAAAGAGCTGTTCTCTCAAGCACTGCTTTTTTATATAAACACACACACACACACACTAAAATGAATGAAAGAAAAGATAGATGAATAAAAAAAAAGCATCAGCACAACCTGTATATAAGCTAAAATCCCAGAGAAATGCAGTAAAGTGCAGAATGTAGTACTGGTAACAGAGTTCAGCTTCCCAAGAACTATTATCCATTCAAGACTGGATTACTGCAATGCGCTCTGTATGGACCTTCCCTTGCGCTTGACATGAAAGCCACAGTTAGTGCAGAATGCTGCAGCAAATTACTGACAGGAATGAGATATTGTCAGCATATAACACCTTCACTCACAGATCTGCACTGGTTGCTGACTTGCTACCAGACAAAGTTCAAAGTGTTACTATTAGTATATAAAGCCCTTACTGACAAGGCCACTTTATCTGCAAGATTGCCCTATTCCATATATGCCCACTCAACCACTTTAACCTTGAGAACTGGCACTCTTACAACAGATGCCACATATTACTTATTCCACATTGGTAAGAACCCAATAAATTAGTGTGGCAGCATTTACACTTTAGAACTCCATGCCTAAGGATATCATGCAGGCCCCTTTACTGTACTTTTTTTGGTGCCTGGTAAAAACATTTTTCCTTAGATACGGCTACCCAGGTATGTAGAATGTTGGTGCGTGTTTTGAACTGGTTTTAGTTTTGTTGATTTTTTTTGAAGGTTTCGTATCATTGTTTTTAACTAGTGATTTATTTTTTGTACAATCAAGCAGTGTATAAATATTATGAAATAAATAAATGTTAACTAAAAAAACCATCCAAGTGCACTGCAGAACTATGAAATAGCACAGGAGAGCCTAACCACGTGATTTAGGGCAACTGGAGAGCCAGGTGCCATTGGACTCCAATTCCCATCAGCCTCAGCCATCATGGCCAATGGTCAGGGATGATGGGACTATAGTGGAGGGCAACAGGTTCTCCACACTTGCCTTAGTGGAGGATAACATTGTCCCAAAGGAAACTTTCTGTCTAAATAGAAAGAGCATGCCGCCAATGCCTAGAGAGGTAGGTGATGCAGAGGGCCACATGGAATTAGACCAAGGGCCACATGCAGCTCTCAAACTGCATGTTTCCCACCCCAAATCTAGACAATAAATAATAATAAAAACCAGAGTGAAATAAATTCTGGGTAAGAAATCATTCTCTGAACTGTTAGCACATGAATGTAATTACTGTAGAGTCTACGGCTAATCAGCTGTGAATTGTATCCATTAATTAGTATTGGCCCTGGAGAAATGAAGGGAGGGAATCAGTAACAATGTTAACACTGAAAAGCTCTGTTGCCCTGCCGAAATGTGGGTCTCCTGGCACCTGAAGTCGAGCAGGTAACTTGAGTGGTCCTCACCTGAAGCAGAAATTACAAACTGCTTCTTGCACATCTTTTTATCTATACAAGGTTTACATTTAATGGCTTTTAATTTAAAGAATTCTTGGTGATCAGCTGGGAACAGCTATAAATCATGCTAAGTAGAACAAAAGGTTCCCATGTTTTACTCCTAATAAAATATTTGATTTGCGAGAGACAGATAAAAAAGCTTAGCACAAAATGCTTCTTACACTGCAACCCACTATTTGCTGCTTTTGTTTGTACAAGTCCCTTTTCATTTTAGTGGGTTGCACACAGGCGAAGAACTCAATGGATTACAATTGTATTTCCCTACCCCACACCCCACCCACGAGTTTTGACCATCATTTAGCCAGATCACTGAAGAAATAATTGGGAGCAGATGGGGCAGAAGACCAAGAATTGCATGCCACTGACCAGAATCACAGTCTTTAACATAGAGCCAGTGCAGTATAGTGGTTAGATTGCTAGACCTGGGAGAGTTCAAATCGCCACTTGGCCCATGCATCTCACTAGGTAACTCTCAGCCTAACCTACCTCACAGGGTGGTTGTGGGGATTAAATAAGGAGAGGGAGAACCATGTACACCCCCTTGAGCTCCTTGGAGAATAAAGGTGCAATACAAATGCAATGAATAAAATAAATAAGCAAACATGGGCGAAAGAAATTCCCAATTGTTCATCAGGGCATTGCTTTGAACAGATGAAAGCTAATGATCATTCAGTGGTAATCTACTGCAAGAATTAAAAGCAGTCAAAATCAGTAAATTATTTAAAAGGTTATGGTCAGTTCTGGAGGAAAGGTGATTTAAGTGTCACAGTCAGCACCTTTGCTGTGAGGAAAATGGAAGTGGAGTGGCTTCGAAGGAAGAAGGAGCAGGGGAAAAGGAAGTTAAGAATTAGGCCTTTTGCTAGTTAAACAATTGATGGCCTTTTAAACTGTGGAGAGGGTATTGTTTTTGTTTGTTGCTATGTTATGTATTTTTGTGTTTTATTTTGTGAAATATAAATATGTGATCCTCAGATGAAGGGCAGTGTAGAAATTTTATTAACAAAAGTGTGATGGCCAGACTCAATTTTTTTTTCTGCCTGAAAATAAATAGGATGGTTATAGGTCTGCCTGAAATGAAATGGGGTGGCACCCCACCCCACCCCACCATGAGCAATGGGGACCATGATCCACAAAGCAAACCGCTAATTTCAGTCCATCACAAAGCTGTAAAATTCTTTAGTACCAGGTGAATCACAGGATTTCAACTCCCCACCCAACCACTTCCAAGATTCAGATCCTAATGAGCCTTTCAATAACAATAATAACAATAACAACAACAACAACAACAACAACAACAACAATAATAATAATAATAATAATAATAATAATAATAATAATAATAATTTTTATACCCCACCCATCTGACTGGGTTGCCCCAGCCACCCTATTCTATTCAGCAGAGGAGATAGGAGTCTTGAACCCAGCCATTAACTATCAAATAACTCTTCCATATTTTCACAGCTAGGTTTGTAAGCAACATCTACAACTGAGGTGGGGGACCCTTTTAGCCAAAGAGTCACATTTTCCTCTGGGCAAATTTCAGTGCTGGGTGGGGCCTGAGGCAAAAGTGGGAGGAGCAACAAAATGCAATCTTGTTCCTTGACCTTTGCGTGATAGGCTAGTTTCCACACACACTCAAAACACCCCTCTCTATCCACCGTGCAAACCAGTGATGTATTTACTGTACTGGAGTTCAAGGACGAATTGCAGCCAAACAAAAACACGTAACATGTGAAGCAAGGCCAGCCAGGGGTGTGGCCTGGAGAGAGGGTGCATGGTCTAGGGAGAATTCCAAAGGCCAAATGGAGAGGCCTGGAGTAGATGCACTCACAATTGGCCCATGGGCCTGAAGTTTCTCACACCTGATCAACAACATTCCTCAATAGGTTCCTAATATTTGCAATGCAATCACAAGCTTAATCAACATATCCTGTTGCCCTTTCCCTTCTCAGAGCCAGGGGTTTACACTTTCAGGGAGCCTGGTTGGCATTTTCAAGGGAGATTTGGAGAGCTAACATAAGTGGGAGCTCTTGCCTCCACATTTACAATCATCCATTTGTGTGTGTGTGTGGCTTTTCTCTCATCTTTCACCATGAAGACCTGTTTCTACTGATTATCACATTATAATAGCTTTCACCCAAGCACAGCTGCCTTCTATCAGCAATGCAAGCCATTCTCAATGGTAATAGCCACTGATTTCTCAATGACTGATGCACAGTAGTGCTCCAAACCCGCAGCTTCTTTCAGCTGTAAGAAGCCTAATATACACAAGGATTCCCTACATTTATAGCCTTCCTTACTCACCCACTCCAGCAAAGGAGAAAGCTCCACACAACCTGCTTTCATAAATGTAAAGCTGCTGGCTCCCACTTAAGTGAATAAGAGAAAATACTGGATGTGTGTCAGAGGTCACATAGAGCTGTGCACTGGAGTATGGGAATGCTGTTCAGTGCTGTATATAATACAAATATTTCCTACTATTTGTGCCGTTAGGTGTCAAACCCACAACTGGCTCATTAGTGTATAACTTCCTTTGAAAAGGACAATAGGCAGCAAGGGGTTATTTTGTTAATCTGTTTGGCCCAGGCACCATTAGCTGCAATATCACAACTGAGAGATGCAACATAACAAAAAAGGGGGGAGGGGGGACAGTACCAGCCATAACTATTTACATTGCATCTAATTATAAATATCCAAATAGGTATTTCAAGGATGGTGGCTCTGCCATACTAGTTTCAACAAGGCTGTAAGAATGATTAAGCACTTTGCAAGGGATTGCGGGTGATTAAATTGACAAAGATGCTAATGCTTACATGATAGCAAGTTTACTATTTTAAAAAATGCACATGCAACCCTAATAGCAAGTTTTTTATTATCTTTATCTTCTTATTAAGTTATTTATGTAGGATCATATATTGTTATTACACTGTGACCCATCTAGCAAAGTTTGGGTGAAGGGTAGGATGTAAACACTGAAAATAATTTTTCAAAAATTGGGCCCTAATATGAGACATTTCATATACTTTCTTTTAAGCAACAAGCAATCAATATTCATCCATTTCTTTGTGCCCCCCCCTTCTCTGCTTAACAGTTCTTAGATTGTAGAGCTATGAATAGGGACTGGTTATTTGTATAGATATGTATCTTCCTGGTGTATCAATTGTGTAAAATTGCAGTCAGGATCAATTGTATCCATAGAATTATTGAGGTGGGGAAAACTAGAATTCGGTCCTTTTAAAAAAACAAAAAAAAATTGGTATATTTAATATTACTCCAAAAAATACCTTCTTCGGAAGCATTCATGCTCATAATATGTTTCTGTCTCCATTTTGTTAAACTCAAGTCATAAGAGGTTGAGCTATCCTTATGGGTAAAGGAAACATAATGATCCCAAAAGATGTAATTAAAGACCAGAACTAAATTACTTTACAGGTTTAACTACTGTATCTTAATAACTCCACTAGATAACATCTTTTCCAGCATTCGAGAGGGTTTCATTACATTGCTGGATGTCTGATAAGGGCATGAATTAAGGATGAGTATTAGGGGTTTTTTATTTTTGTTTGTTAGCTCACCATGTTCATTCTGATTGAATGAAATGCCAAATTAAATTAATGGAGATGGTTAAGTCTAGTTTGCTGGTGGGAAGCCACATGGAAAGTGGGACAGCCTAGACAATAAACTGTCTGTAATTAGAAGATGAGAAGCTGAATGCTGCTTCAATAAGATTATCCCAAACAACTACAACATACACTAACATTTTCATGCCTACAATGACAAAAAAGGCAAGCAAATCAAATGGAAAGTTTGCTTCAGTTGAGCATCTTAGTCATTGCAGTAGGTTTAGATAAAATATATTTTGTGCATTGTACAGCTTTCACTAGTCTTCACAATACAGTGGCCCAGTTCCCATGTGATGCTAAGCCAAACCATGGCTAAGCATGAATGAGCAAGCGTGTGGATAATCACAGCAAAAACTGCAGGCACTTCACTCTTTCACATAGTCCTGCTGCTGCCTGCCATGCTACCTGGAGCCAGGGCCAGTCCAAGACATTTTGGCACATGAAGTGAACCACAAAATGGTGCTAGAATAGTGTGTAAAACCAAAATCACATATCAAAACTCATGGGGTTCAATGGCAGGTGGGATTGAAAAAAACAGATTTCCCAGACGTCTGCTCCTGTTTTGCCCCCCTTTAAGTAGCCAAGTGTGTAAAGCTGAATGTGCACAAGTTAAATGTGTATAAGTTGTGTTACCTGCATATATAATGGAAAGTCATTCATTAGAGCAAATGGGGCACAGCCCCACCAACCCCAGTCTACCCTCATCTGCTTTTCATGGGGTGGCACTGGCTGTCAGCTTCCTTCTTCTTTGTCTCACTGTTGCTATTGCAAAAGGTAGCAGGGAGGAAGATGGAGGCATAACCAGAATTTGTTGGCTCCACCTGTAATTAGCGCTCGCTCCCTTCCTTTCCATCCAACCAGTCCCAATGAATACCAATCAGCAATGAATATATGCCACAGATATGGATGGCTAATGAGCTTTGCTGAGAGTTTCAAGATATGGGACAGATGGGTATATTTACAAGTCCTTTTGGCCATGAATCATTGTCTTTACCAAATGTGGTGTCCTACATTCTAAGGAAATGGGGATACTCACTTCCAGCATTTTACAGAAGCTTGCAGCTAGTCTTAAACTCCAGAGGCCTAAACCAGATATGACCCTCCATATTTTGTAGGACTCCAATTCCCACCATCCTCAGTTAGCATTGGTCAATGTTCAGGGATGATGGGAGCTGGAGTCCAGCAACATTTGGAGGGTTCAGGTTCCCTAGCCCTGAAATAAATAAAATAAGTGTATCTACCATTGTATTTATGAATGGAATCTTTAATTTCACAGTATTTCTCACAGATGTGATCATAAAAGAAGTTGAACCATATAGGGTTGTATCCAATGCCAGCCCGACTCAGAGTAGGCCCACTGAAATTAATAACCAACTTAGGTCCCTTAATTTCAATAGATCTACCCTGAATGAAACTTAGTAGGACACAACCCATAGTACTTAGTGTGGAAGCAGAATATGTGGGTCTGGTGTATACACTGACTTGGGCCTATAGTAGGCTGTACCCTGTTCGGATCTTATATTGATGAGGCTACATCTCTCAGGGTGTAAAAAGAAAGTTGGCATGAAAGTGGGAGAGAAAGTGAAAGAATGAAAGAAGCATGGAATGTTGAAGGTTTTGACTTCGGCAATGCTGATTTTCCTGTTAAGCAAGTTTCTTACGGTTTCTTATAAACTGGGTTGTGACAACTTTCTGATCCCCATAAAAAAGCTTTTAGTGCCATATGCAAGCAGAATGTGAACCCTATTGATCAATTCAGAATATATTCTGGTTGATGAGGATGTTCTCCAACACAGTTGCTTTGTCTTAATAAACAAAGTCTTAAACAAAGTTTCACTCTAATCGTAGTGTGAAGGCTTTAATTTCTTCAGCATTACGTACTGCCATAATATTGCTTACATGCCTAAAACCTGAGGGGGCTCTTGACACAACACCCTCTGGTGAATCTCACCATACATAGGGGCCCTGTTGTGAAGTCTGTTGGGTTTACCTGGTGGTACAGATGATGGGCAACAGCCATGTTGCTCTGATAGGTGCTGGCATTTGAATTTCCCACAATACCCTGGAGCACCCTTACAGATGGGGTGCTCGGCGGGAAGTTAATTGATTTTTGAAAAGGTGTACTGGGGCAGTCAGTTGTTTGCTGTAAAAAAGGGGGGCTGCAGTGTTTGAAGATAGCTGTCTGAGATGCACAAGTAATGTCAAATCTTATACCTCCCCACCCCACATGGACTGATTCCCATACTGATTTGCGTATAGAAAAGGTACCATACGCTATCCAGGCCAGCATAAGAACAACCCTTCTGTAAGTGGCACCCTCAACAGTATAGATATGTATGAAGTGGTTAGTGGTGGGTCCAGCCATCCTACTACCTGCCTGGGGACACCAGATGCTCACTCTGGCATTGCCAATCCTCTCTGAACAATATGTTTTAAAGCTTCTTTTCAATTTAAGAATGTAGTGTATTAAAAAAAAAATCAGGGCAATGTCCTTTTAATGTGAACATTTACACATTCTCCCATTACCTTCAAAGTGCTCCTCTAATAAATGTATGAACTTCAGGTCCGTAATAGCTTTTAAAATATCACATGCATGCGCGCGCACGCACACACACATATAAAATAGACAAGACGGATATGAAGGGACTGAATCTCGTTTCTAAACATAATGACAGCATTTTATTCTAAGAATCCCAAGGAATGGTTTTCTACCACAGTATCTGAGATTACTGTAATATTTTCACACTTGAATTTCAAGGAATATATGATTATACTGCAATTGGACTATAAGTAGCTTTTCTTAGACTCTTATATCAAATTTCACTCACTTAAGCAAAAAATGTGAATTCTAATCTGAAACGTTATTTGGCTCAACTGCACAGTTTCAAATTATACTGAGTTATAAATGTAAAAAAATTAATATAGGAAGTTTGAAGCAGATGTAGGTATTTTATTCATAATGAAAGATTAGTCGAGACATTTTTAGGCTAAACACAGCAGATGAATGTACTTACAAGTGTCTTAGTTCTTCTATACCTCTCTTCTAGGAGAGGATAAAATCTGCAGAGGCCTTTAAGACTGTAACTGCTAGCCATATAATGAACATTTCACAGTGAACTGCATTCCCTGAAGGTGACCAGGAAGATAAAATGAGGATATTCTTTGGGAGTAGATGGTCTTCAAGGAGGACGATGAGAAGGAGAAGCAGAAGCAGAAACAACAGGAGGAGGTGATGGCAGAGCCTTTAAGATGTGAGAACACACCATGCCTGGCATACCCCACACTCAGGGCAAGAGATAAGATGGCTTCTGTGGCACTCAGTAGATCTCCAGCCATCTAGGGAGGGGGTGGAACGCCTGTTCCTCCCAGTGATTTAACTTGCTCAATTACATATAAAAATTAAAAGTGCCATAATGGTTTTGACATTTGTCCATGCACTGGCAAATTCAATATTGGATTTGCACTCTGTGCAGGGTTGCAATGCACTCTATGTGGAGCTATGCTGGAGGCTGTTCCAGATTCTGCAGCTGGTGCAGAATGGGGTGGCTATGCTGCTTGTGTGGGCAAATGGCTGCCAGTATATAACACTTTGCTTGGGGGACTTGCATTGGCTTTCAATCTGCTACTGGGCCAATGTCACAATATCAGTACTAACATAGAAGGCACTGCATAGCTCAGGACCAGGTTATCCATTATATAACTAGGTAGGTCACTGCAGTCTGCAGGAGAGCTTCTCCTTCAAGTCCCAAATATATCTGAAGCCACAATAACTGAGCAGGGCTTTTAGTGTGGCTGCCCCAGTTCTGTGGAACAGTATCCCAGTCAAGATGCAACAGGTACCCACTATCCACACTTTCTGGAAACATTCGAAGCCATTTTTGCTCTGACAAGCTTTCCCAATTAGATGAAAAGGTCTCTTCTATGGGTGTCTTCTTTGTATTAGAGATTTTGGTAATTAAGCAGTATACAAATAGTCGAAATAAAACCAATTGTTTTTAAAGGAAGGGTTGGTGGAATGATGATAACAGGAAATAAATAGTGCATATATAACTTATGGAATTTGCTAGCAAAGTATGTTGTGATGGTCACCAACATAACAAGGTTTTCTGCAGGGGTGCAATATGCAACAACTCCTAGGATATGAAGCTTTGGGCAGGTATCAAGATTTGCTAAACCTGTGGTGACAGCAGAAAATTCAGTGGAAGGACGGCCCAGAGGGATTATACTGAGGGACAGCCCAGAGAATTTCAGTCATTGTGTAATTTTCACCCACCAAATCAGAAAAAAACTAATTTCCCCAAAACTAAATATTGCATGGACGCAGGTGGCGCTGTGGGTTAAAGCCTCAGCGCCTAGGACTTGCCGATCAAAAGGTCGGCGGTTCGAATCCCTGCGGCGGGGTGCGCTCCTGCTGCTCGGTCCCAGCGCCTGCCAACCTAGCAGTTCGAAAGCACCTCCGGGTGCAAGTAGATAAATAGGGACCGCTTACCAGCGGGAAGGTAAACGGCGTTTCCGTGTGCGGCTCTGGCTCGCCAGAGCAGCGATGTCACGCTGGCCACGTGACCCGGAAGTGTCTCCGGACAGCGCTGGCCCCTGGCCTCTTGAGTGAGATGGGCGCACAACCCCAGAGTCTGTCAAGACTGGCCCGTATGGGCAGGGGTACCTTTACCTTTACCTTTTTAAATATTGCATGTGGGGTGCTGGGTTGTAAAATGGCATCATAAATTGACTATCATGGACAACTAACAGGATGCCTGAAACACAGCAGGAAAACTAGAAGGGCAAGTTACATGATCCTGTATTCCAACTTTTATGTTTGTTCTAGAAGATTACTTTCAGTGTTTATTAACTACTGTCTCACCAAGAATCTCATTTTACCCTATACATCTCTCCTCCCTACTAATGCCAGGTTTGGGTGAAGGTGAGCTGTCTATAGCCATGTGCCTTGGAAATCCAAGTCATATCAATAACATTAAGAGCCATTTTTCTACACCGTTCCCCTTATCCTTAGCGTCCCACTGTGAGCATTTTCCTTCCAAGCCCAGCTTGTAACAACAAAAACAGTAATTCAGATTCTGTTAACAGACTTATTTCTGTCAAGTTCTCAGCACTGGTATTTTACTGCAACATTTGGGAGCTTGGAGAATTCCAAAGCTCTGAGAGGAGCTGACCCCCTAGTAAATCAGTACTGTATTGTCTGAAGGCTAATTTAATATTCCTTAAAATCCTAGATATAAATAACCAAGGCTCAGGAGAAGTAACCAAAGCTCAGTGGTAGAACATCTGCCTTGCATGCAGAAGGACCCAGGTTCAATCACAGGAATCTCCAAGCAGGGCTTATAAAATTTCTTGCCTGAAACCCCCAGGGAGCCATTACCAGGCAGAGTAAACAATACTGAACCTAGGTGGACCAATAGACTACGTATGAGGCAGTCTCTTATGTTTCTATGTGACCTGGGGTGGGGGAAGGGTCTATTATGCATCTAGTGCTTCTTCAACACAGTGTCCATACCAACTTCCCTTCAGTTGCATCAACAGTAGCAGTTCAGGAATCTTGAAACTAGCAAAAGCCCATTCAGACATATCTTCAGAGTGGTACCTTGCCTCTAACTGTACCAATATGGGAATAAAATAGGTAAAGATAAGGTAAAGGACCCCTGGGTGGTTAAGTCCAGTCAAAGGCAACTATGAGGTGAGGCACTCATTTCGCTTCTGGCCAAGGGAGTTGGCGTTTGTCCACAGAAAGCTTTCCGGGTCATGCGGCCAGAATGAATAAACCGCTTCTGGCACAACAGAATACTGTGACGGAAGCCAGAGCGTACGGAAACACTGTTTACCTTTGCACCACAGAGGTATCTATTTCTCTACTTGCAATGGTTTGCTTTTGAACAGCTAGCTTGGCAGAAGCTGGGACAGAACAATGGGAGCTCGCCCTGTCATGTGGATTCGAACTGCCGACCTTCCAATCAGCAAGCCCAAGAGGCTCAGTGGTTTAGACCACAGCGCCTCCCACTCCCTTATGGGAATAATCAAGTATAGAAAGTCACTACCCATCCTTTGATGATCTCTCAGTAGTTTCATCTATGCGTTAAATAGCACAGGGGTCAAAACCAAACCCTGCAGAACCTCAAAGGCCAAGAGGTTCAATCCAATTTCCTCAGCACCTCCTTCTGAGACCTACCTACAAGAAAGTATCAGAGCCATGCAAAGCAATGCTCCCAACCACCATCAGCAGCCAGGGCGTCCAAAATGTGCAAAAAATTCCAGCAGAACTAAAAGGGATACCCTTTCCTGACTAGGCCCCAGAGAAGATCTACTAGGACAGCCAAGGCCATTCCATTCCCAAACCAGGCCTAAATCCAGATTGAAATGGGTCCAGATTACCAGTTACAAGAAGGAGTTGGGTTGGAAGGGCTCATAGGCTGTACCACCAGCAACACTCTCTCCTCTTTTGTTGTTTAGAGTTTGTTTTTAGTAGAAGAATACAGGAGGGTAAAATAGAAGAAGAAGTACAGCTATATATCGTATATATAAAGGGTTGGTGTCTTGTTGCAATTTGGAGCTAAAATTGGGTCTTTGGACTGATAAGACTTTAGGGAGAATGATGTCCAAACTATTTTCTATTTTGGCTTCAGAGTCTGGTCAGACTAAATGAAAGCAGAGCTGGTGAAACAGTAGTAACTAGTAGAAGGTGGATCAGGAGATATGGAGAGCTGAAGAAAGGGAAACAGAGAGGCACCTGGCACACTGAATGGTATTCAACAAAGTTTTACTCAGAGCAGAACCACTGAAATTAGTGGACCTAACTTAGTCAATGTGCATTAATTTCAGAGGATCAACACTGAGTAAAACCTAGTTGACTTCCACCCACTAGGTCGTATCCAATGTTAATTCTGCTCAGAGTACACCCCTTGAAACTAATGGACATTGCCAACATAAGTTCATTAATTTCAGTGAGTCTACTCTGAGTAGGACTGGCATTGAATACACCCCATTGTTACCGAAGTAAATGGGTCCTGAAGACAAGACAATTTCCCACAGTGTAGGAAGTATTCCGTAAACTAAATCTTTGCTATAAGTTCATAGCAAGGAATGTTGCTGATAGTGTCAGTGATAAACCTTATGGCTTCCAGACTGAGAATGTTTCAAGAGCCTGTGGCAGTATATCACACAATCAGTAACATCCTTGCCAACCAGCATGTATGTATTTATATATATATATATATATATATAGATAGATAGATAGATAGTGTGTGTGCGCGCGTGCGTGTGTATCCTGCCAGACAGATCTTAAAATGGAGTACTTCAAGTGATCCTGTCAGTGGCAGGATTAGCTTCTAACAAGCAGAATTATATATGTACGACTTCTAAGTTTTTAAGAACAGCATCTGGCTTATATCAAGTTGACACTTTAAGATAAGATACAGCAGTATAACAGGTTATACTTGCAATAATAATTTTTGATTGGCATATCGTTTATCTTAACTACTGTTTGGCGTCATTCCAGAGGAGGGTGCAGTGCACTATAAACTGTTATGAAAGATGTCTTTGTATCGTTCAATATTTACACAGTGTGTGCTTTATTTTGTAAATGTGAAAGCCGTCAGAAATGGAAAGCATTGTAAGCTGTTCAACTCTGAAAGATCTGCACCACTATCCCTGACCAAAAAAAAGAAAAAAAAAAGAAAAAATGTTTTAATAGAGGCAGGTGACAATTTTGTTCAGAAATGTTCACACCATGGCTAAATAAGCTCTCGGGGTTAAGAGAGAGAGAGACGGAAAGAAAAGAAAGAATGAAAGAAAAACGGATTGCTTTTGTGCAGCTGCTCAAACAGATTTCTATCTCAGCTAGATTTGCATATTTCTGAATATTCTCTTTCAGACCCCGACATTTTTGTGAGCAAAATCAATTTTCTGTGGGACAAAAAGTGAGATTTGGTCTAATGATTTTAAGCTTTTAAATAAACATGAACTGCAGCGGCATGAGGAGGTTCCCTCTCCTTTCAAGAAAAGCCCCTCGTTGTTTGAAAATAAAAGATCTCCTTGCTTCCATGGATATCAATTGTCAGTGACACATTTTTAACATGCAAAGGAGAAAAAAAGGAAACAATGAACAAGGCAAAGGCAGCACAACCAAAAAAAGACCAGAGTCCCAATTATGTAGCCACAAACACAGATGGATACTAAATTTAATTATAGAGAAACATGATGTGCCAAACTCAATATTTATAGACACAAAGTATGAGAAACAACCAACTATGATGTCTAACACAGCTATCACTATCTCTTTAGTCCTGCATGCAACAACAAAAATATGTTTATGGCCGGGGGCGGGGTGGACCTTTTCCTACACCCAAGTAAGATCGGGGGTGGGGGGGACATTTTCAGTAAAACCTTTAATACCAAATCCAATGCAAGTTTTTCCTCTCAAACCTTTTGCAGCCTCTGCTAATAGTTACTGTTTGCACAACTGTAAGTAAGTACATTACCATCCAGTTCTTCAATCTATACAAATTTAAGAAACATGCATTGCCAAGGAATGACTCATCTATCAGTCTATTATATGCTACAGGACTGACTGTATTAAACAAATCACTCTCCCTACTGTTGAGGAATACAAGCTATACACAGAGCAGAGGTTATTGTCTAATTTAAATCTTGGCTTGCTTCCCAGTGCTGTACAAGACTCCAATTTGTGGAAACGCTGCTCTCTGCTACTGCCAGAAAGCCTGCAGAAAATGGTATTGGTTGCCTTCCAGAAATATGTCTGCAAAATGCCAATCAACAAGTCACAAAAGATTAACAGTAGGACTGTACCGAATTAATTTAAATTATAGAAACATATGGCTACAATGTTTGCATTGCACTTTAAAAACACCTGCTTAAAACAGAGAGAAAGAGAGGGAGAAGGTTGCCTTAGCTGTATAATATAACATTTATATCCATTGTTGAATTTTCCTCCAAAATCTCTGGGGTGGGGGAGAGAATTGGATAGCAAATTGCTAACCTGCATACATTGAGCCAGAAACCGCCATTTTGAAAAGATGCAAGAATGGAATGCCCTTATCTTTGAGGGGGGGAATGAAGAAAATCAACTCTTTCATGATTAGTTTGGTTTCTTTCCACCAAATAAGATGAACATGTTTAATTTGCAAAATTGGGATACTGGGGGGGGGGTAAAAGAAAAAAATTATTTATGCTTGAATGGGCAAATCCCAAATTGTGTGCATTTTAAATGAGCAGGCTCTTTCTTATTCTCCTAATCTCTGAGTTTTGACTTGCTTCCCTGGAAGATTATTAAATGAATGTTCTCTCACTGCCCTTTCTGCACAGAAACATGATATATGGGAGAGGTTCATTGAAAGTATTCAGAGATAAAAATTTACACACTAGCAGTAATATATGTTATATTTCCTTCATGCTGCCCATTATTTTCACAGGAACCTAATATATATATGATCATGTCATGAAACATGGGGGTGGAGGGGAGTCGGTGACAAGCTTAGCAATACTGGGCATTAGTATATGTCGTATTTCAAACCCCCCCCCCCCAAAAAAAGGAGGAGGAGGAAGCTGTTTCAAGTTTCTCTCCAGTGCTTTTCTATTATTGCCTAGCTAATGGAAATACATCAAGCAAATGTTCTACAAGAGCCATATATATTAAAGTTGACCTATCCATCTAGGAAGAAAGAGAACAATGCTGTTCACTTTTAGCCCAAATATGACACTGATAAATGGCGCCTGGGGGTTCCATCACACAATTTCGCCAACCTGGGCTGTTCGCCCAACATATGACTCTTATACGGGCAATTTTCTTCATTCATCTTCATTAGGCAGTCACTTCACCCGCTTCTTAACATCCCTGTCAAACATGAACATTTTCCGTTATTTATTTTGTAAAGTTGAGGAATCTTTTTAAAGGACTTTAAAAAACTTGATTTTTTCTGAGGGGTGGGGTGCTTACATATTGCAGATAACTTAATGTTGTTCTGCTGTGCTCTTTCAGTTCTTTTGCAATTTAAGAGTAGATCCACTGAAATCAATGGACATGCCTAACATGGTAATTAGTTTCAATGGATCTATGCAGAGTATAGCTTAGTTGGATAGCACCCATTATTGTGACTTCATTGCATGTGTTTTAGATTTATATTGTAAGCTAGCTCGGGGGCTCATGAAGCCAAAAAGGATATAAATCATGAAATAAAGACTGTAATTCTGCATTATTCTGAATTCTGAATTATTATCTACTCACATTTTCCCTCATAATTTACAAACATACACACACAAAGCATCTATTGATAGATAAAGCGTATAAACCAGAGACATTGGGGGTCTGTAGCAGAAAACCCAAATGCCTCAACACACACACACACACACACACACACACACGGTGGCAATTTTTTATTTTTTTTGCTTTTATTATTATTTATGTAGCACAATGCTTTAGACAGTACAATAGATCAGGTCCCTGCCCCCAGGGCACTTAGAATTTAACATTTGACACAAAAGAGACAACAGAAGAAGGCAAAGAAAAAGAAAAGAAACCAGAAGTACATTTCTTTGCTACAGCAGCGTCAGGTTATTGAACCTATTTTCTATATATGTGTTGTCTGCAGCTAACCTGTGCTTTAAGTAGACCACTGAAATGAATAGCCCTAAGTTAGTAATGTGCATTATTTTCAATGAGTCTTCTCTAAGTATGACTTATGCTGGCTACAACCCAGTATTTTATTTTATTTTTTAAATCAAGGCCAGTGATGGCTTCCCACCCCACCCCACCCCACCCCACCCCACACAAAGCATACTGGAACCGTACTTTGTTAAGACTGCTGAAAGTTGTTAGGAGGTCCCTGTTTTCCTCACAGACCTACAATTCCCAGAGTTCCCTGGGAAGAGAGATTGACTTTTAAACCACTTTGAGAACCGTAGTTCCCTGAGGGGAATAAGGGCCGTCAGCACCCTTCAGGAAGGAACTATAGTTCCCTGGACTCCTTGGGAGGAAGAAGTGACTGTTTAAAGTTGTATAACAGTGTCTTAAAATTAGTGAGTGGATATGGCCTTTGGCTATCTTATCTCCATTTAATTAAATGAGACTTACTTTTGATCATGCCATAAATAAGTGGCCCATGGCTACCCTTCAGGGGTACCTGAAATCTGCCACCTGTGAGTGGCCTTTCACAATCTCCTTAATAGTGGGTTTTGCTCTGATCAAAACAAATGTTCAGGGCTAGGACAGATTACAGTCCTCTTCCTGAGCCACCCATCCCATTCTTGGCCCTGAAAAAGGCAACTACGCATTCAAATTAGTATGTACATGGCAAAATGAAAATGCCTTCTATTTTCCTTATTCAATCACTGTTTCTAGTGAGCTGGAACCAGCAGGTTTAGCATTCTTAATCGAATACAATGAGAGTTTCATTACATTAGGAGATTTATGTTACATCCCCATTATTTCCCTTTTTCAATGCCCCAGTAATAATGGTGGGCAATTTGATTATTCTGTATTAACTAAAATGAATACCAATTCACTATATAAAATAGCTATTACATTTGAGGAGAAGGGGGAGCAGAGTCTGAGCACTACAAAAGAGAATTCATATGTAACCCCAAGAATTTTATTTAATATATTTATATACCACTTAATACTATTTCCTAAACAGTTTACAGATAGATAGAAAGATGATAATGATGATAGATAGATAGATGCTAGAATTGGAAAGAATAAAATTTCCCTTGAAGAAATGGGGAAAAATTAGTAGCACATTTTGAAAGCAACTTAATATTCAGAGATCCCTTCCCTGTTCTCTCTCTCTCTTGCGAAGGCACATCCTGACTCACAATATACAAATATACAATGCTCACAAATAAACAATACATATCACATGTAGAAACCATCTTACAAAGCATGTACTCTTCTAGCACCATGCAATCCAGTCTACTCCTATACTCTCCTTCATTGGAGTTTGTAAAGCAGAGGTTGGGTGACCATCTGTGACCATCTGTCATGGGTGCTTTAGTTGAGATTCCTGCATTGCAGGGGGTTGAACTAGATGACCCTCAAGAATCCCTTCCTTTTTTTTTTTAATAAATTTTTATTAGGGGTTTTTACAGAATAAAGTACAAAGATAAACAACCTTTCTTTTATCTCATCAGAGTTTCATAACTTCTTTGGACTTCCAAAGTCCAAATCCCTTCCAACCCTACAATTCTATGATTCTGTTACCTCCACCAGTAAACACAAAGGCACCATTCACCCAACCACTCCAATATCTCTCCCTCAGTTGGCAAACTATGGTCCTCAATCACTCTTTCCACTCTACCAGTGATGGACCAAAAAACCCCAACTATCACAACTTAATGATTGCCCACGGGACACATGGGGAGGGGGGTCACTGAAAAAGAACATCTTGATAACAAATAATTGTTTGCTTATAGCATACGTTGGCTGACAGATCAAAAATGTCCAAGCAACATGCAATTAATGCATAACAATATTAAAACTTTAAAAATCAATTGAAGCCACTTCCTGCCTAAGAACTTTGGATATTCATGTACGTATGCCAAGTAGAGAAAAATCCTGTCTTTAATCAGATTTAACCTCACTGGACATATATACAAACATGAAAGCCACATTTATCTTTCAAAACATATAACCTTGATAATGCATTGAGTAAAAATTTAGGTACGTTCCTCTCCCAGAATCCAATTCTATCACCATTATTGAAACATAGCACTTTGAAAAAGAAATAGTTGATCTTGGGTTGATTCATATATTACTTTGCTTACTAGCAGGGAGAGAAGTACACAGAGAGAAGAAGAAATTTCTATTATCACTACCAGTCGTGTCAACAGCTAAAGCTCTCCCCCTTTTTGTTTTTGGACTAGTTGCATAAAAAGCAAAGTACAACGTTGCATACCACCAGACTCCACAATGGCTATACCTCCACTAATTCTAAATATTGTTGGACTCCAATTCCCATTAACCCAAGCCAACATTGCAAGAAAACTGCTCAAGGTGACTTGCAACAGTTTTGATAAACACACACACACACACACATTGTCATCAATAAATGTGACTGACCCTTATATTCCTGCCTGATAACTTAAGAGTTTTGAGGGAAGTATCTGTTCATCTCACCTGGGAACGAGCCACAGCTCAGCAGCACAGCTTCACTTGCAGAAGGTCCCAGGTTCAATCCCTAACATCTCCAGGTAGGGCTGAGAAGGACTTCTTTCTGTCTGAAGCCCAGGACAGCCACTGCCAGTCAGTATAGACAATACTGAACTATATAGACCAATGGTCTGACTTGGTATAAGGAACGCCTCAAGGCTCAGATGCATGGCTTGTATCTACTAGAAACTGTACATTTAAGTATTCTGGGCCCAAATCCTATGGAACTCCCTTCCTGGCTGAAATTAGACAAGTTTCCTTCCTGTTGAAACTTGGCAAGGAACTTTCTCTTTCAGCAGCGTTTTAAGAAAAAATTTCTGTTTCAATTATTAATTTTGCTTGATTTTATTCACTTCACTTGTTTTATCATTGTTTATGTGCACCACTCAGAGCATAGTTATTAAAAACTTAAAAATGCATCAAATATAATTTCACTCTCTGGTGGACCAATCATATACTTTCAGAAAAAAGCAAATTCTTCACATGGTGGTCAAAGGTAAGCATAGAAGGAACCAGGTGAGTCTTCTTAGGTACACAGTTCTAGAGTCAAGAGTTGGCAATACTAAGTTAATAATAATAAAAAAACACCCTAGTATTTATTTCGTTTAGTTAGTTACTAAATTTATATACTGCCCTTTGCCAGAAGCCCACAGGGCAGTTTACAACATACAACATAGATGTCACAACTTAACATCTGTACAACAGAAGTATCAAACCAATTATATAAATATAACTACAAAATAGTAATACAGTGGTACCTCCGGTTGCAGACGGGATCTGTTCTGGAGCTCCGATCGGTTCCCGAGGTTTCCGCAACCAGAGGGACTGCTTCTGCACATGCACGCGATGCAGTAAAACACTTCTACGGATGCACACGCAGCAAAACAGTTTGCTGCTTTTGCAGCCCAAAAGCCGAGGTGCTACTGTATAAAGATTATCTTAACAGCAAGAGCATAAAAAGAAGAGAAACACGGCAACAGGATATCTAAAATTCAAAGCACACAAACAGAATCTTCACTCAGAAGTATCTCTTTATCCTGACCACCTACAGAAAATGATGGACCCTCCCAGATCTCCAGTGGGAGCTTTCACTTCCTCTCCCAATTTTCCATCCTAAAACATATCCTCAGGATCGATCCAGTCCATCAAGTCCATTTGCATGTATTTATGCACTATATACACATTGTACTTCTTCCCCAGCCACCCCCTAGAGCAGCCATGGCCAGACTTGGCCCTCCAGCTGTTTTGGGACTACAACTCCCATCATCCCTAGCTAACAGGACCAGTGGTCAGGGATGACGGGAATTGTAGTCCCAAAACAGCTGGAGGGCCAAGTTTGGCCATGCCTGCCCTAGAGTAACCCCCATAAATTTTCCTATTCCAGAGTTAAACATTTTCTATGCATGGACATTTTTTTTCCATAGGGAACAAGAACCCATAGAAGAAAATGACAGAAGTACTTTCTATTCATTGATTTTGAAGATATTATTGATTAAGATATTCCATGTCTGTGTACTGTGTACAGTTGAAATGCTGAACAGGTCTTCTGGAAAGTACTAAGGCTCTCTCTCTTTTTGAACCTCAGAGGAACAGCATCTCCTCACAATGTCACTCAATCTACTCTTGTTGCTCAAATTAGAATAAGAATGGGTACCAAGAAGAAACCATCCTCAATTAATCATGATGGTTGTGATGGTGCAAAGGGAGAAACTAATCATCTGATAGTTATCTTCAGTCTCAGACCATTTGTTGTCTCATGCCTACGTTCACCTTTATTGGCAACACAATATATTTGGAATACATTTGCTTTCAAAATTCACGTGATTCCATCACTCCTACTTTTAAAGAAATACTGCAAATCAAAGCCACTTCCAATTATCATAGACAATACCAAGCCAGATGCAGCAGTGGTCTTACTAGTATGAAGTGGCTATCTTCCTAAGTTTATACATGCAGCCCTTGTGACTCCCATTTCCCTTCCATAACTTTGTTTATTTACAGTGCCCTTCCAAAAACAGCTTCTTTGTGGAGACTCTATCACTTTTAATGTAGTATTGTTTATCTCAGAACTCCGAGGCAAGGTTATCACAGTAGGTTAATGGATTTATGTTGGAAGAAGCCACGATTAGAATAGGGTTACCTGCAAGGACCTGCAGTCCACATTATGCAGTGGAAAACATAACAGCCTGATTGTTATCAGCTATCAGAATGGATAGTAGGAGTCTTAATATACTCAGCACACCCAATTCAGGCATGTTTGGTATACAGGACTGTGGCAGTGTTTCACATGTGAAAGCTCTGGATAAAAAGCTCACTGTTATTACCGATCTCCCTAAACAAACAATGTCCCTATTCTTTGGAAGTAACAGAAAAGTTAATAGATGTTGCAGAAGTCCAAGAAATATTTGTTTCTGAAGGCCATTCATGTGAGGCTCATGGGTATTCAGAACATTGCATGCATTTTTGCTATTTTTCATCTCATACGTCATATGCTTTTGTATTGCCTGGGTCAACTATGCCGGCATAACATACTCGGTACCAATTGCAAACTCCTTTCAGGAGTGGGGCTCCCCAGCTGAGTCAAAACAAGCCTTTTAAAAAGACCACCCTTTCCATTAGTGTAACTTCTGCTTAGTTGCTAGGTCATGTATCCCAGCTGAAAGGAGTTTGGAATAGAGATAAGTCTCTCCTTGCCCTGTCCCCACAACACCCCTTTAGGGGACTTATCCTGGCCTTGACTGAACCAGCTTTGGCTAAGCTGGGATGGAGGGCTTACACCAGTTTATCTCTGGCTGAACCAGTAGGGGGGACTTCAGCTAGCATGACCCAAGCTCAGTTCAAGATCCACCTACTCCAGACCCCCTCATTATGGCAGATCTTAAGTTTGGATTGCTGCCTACATTGCATTATAAAATAGTGACACAACAAGATAAAAATGCAACCAGATAAAAAAAATAAAAGCCAGATAAAAATAAAGAACGTGCAATGCAAATTTCATTAATGCTCAGCCAATAGAGACAAATCCTAGCTCACCCTGCTAAAAAATGATCACCACAATAGAGGCCAGCTTAACTAGTAAATGTCTGGGTAATAAAAAAAAAGTCTTAGCCCAGCACCATCTAGTTAGCATTTCTATTTTAATATTCTAATCCATAAGGAGCAGAATCATCACCTTCTGCAGCAGGCATGGGAAATTTTTTTTTCTGTCCAAAGACCTTCTTTTTACTATATCAGTACTAACATCTATTAACAGTCGCTGTCATAATCTTCTGGTGTAGGGTCATGTTTGACCTAATGCTTTGGACACAGAAAAGATGGTCAAGCAGGGTTCCAATAATAGCCAATGTAGAGAGTAATATATAGAAGGATCTGAGGAATGTACCCACACAATATTCTCTGGTTTCTCTTACATGGCTGGAGTGGTTGCCCCTATCCACCCAGTAATAAGACCAGCCTGACAGTGCATCAGGATGGAGCATAGCTCAGTGGTACAACATCTGCTTTGCATGCAGAAGGCTCCAGGTTCAATGCCCAGTATCTCCAGGTAAAGATGGGAGAGAACCCGGCTTTGAAGCCTTGGAGCTAGGTGTGGTCTGACTCAGTGTAAGGGAGCTCCCTGTGTTCCTATGTTCCATAAATCTGAGCATTAAAACTTTTAGTATTTCCTCTCTTTTTTATCAACTTTATTACATTTTCAAAATTTACAGAAAAGAATAAAAATAATACTTGATCCTCAACTACATATTCTAAGATGAAAATAGATGTTACAAAATACATAATCAGAATAACATTGAGGAACAAAAAATAAAACTTTTAGTATTTTCTTTCTAATGCTAGACTGATTGTTGTCTCAAAAAAATATTTTAAAGCTTGCGTGTATTTTTTATTTTTATTTTTGCCTTTCCTTTGCTATTGATTCTGCATTCACAGCAAAAACCAAGCTTGAAATTGATGTAACAACATTTGCTCATATTCTCCCATTGTTTCCCATGTTCCTCCTTCCACCACCCATCTAAATCTGTACTATAAATTCCTCAGGGCAGAGACCTATCTTTTGCTGACGTTGCTTTCTAAATCATCGTGTACACTGCTTGAACTATATAAATATTAATGAAAGAGGCTAACATTCTATCTCCCCGAACCCTGCTAAAATATATGCAGGTACATGTGGTATGTGAATGTAGAACAGGGGCGTTAACATCATCATTGGTTTGTAATTTCTGCTCATTCCTTATCTACATAGCTTCATGACAAAATGGAACAATGTGCATAAAGAAATCCACTCCCCATCCCCCCCACACACAAATACAAGAAATTATTTAAAAGAAAAAGGCCCACTTGGCATTTCACTGCAAAAAATAAAAAATAAATTAAAAATAGCCTATTTGCAGAGCATAATATAATTAGCCCTCCATTTCAATAATTTCAAGAAACAGTTAACCTTAGACAACTGTGCAGAAACCTTTTAATTAGCATGTTATCTTTGGTGCAATTAATACCTTGTCGCTCATATGTTATCTTCAAATTAAAAAGTTTTACTAGCTAATTAACCAACCAGCTCTAAAAGAGCATCAAGAGAAATCAAGAAGAATATAGTTACTGGTATTATCATTGTTGCTGATGTATGGAGTGGGGAGACTTTGGGCTTGTCCGATCTGCTTTGTCTTTTGTTACAAGTATTGTACCCTATGCTATTTCAGAAACTGTGAATTAAGTAGGTTCACCCAATTACGTGCAACCCAAAGCAAATTTCCCCTCTAAGCCTAAACTGGAAAAATATGTCTGCTTCAGACCCTAAAGGCACATTATTAGTCAGGGGACACAGTTTTGGTCTAGTTGCATGTTATGGAAGAAAACAAAATATAATTTATTTATTTTTACAAACAAAATAAGCATCTACTTCAAACCAGAAGATAAGGTTCAATATTTTGGCATGGCAGGTAGCAATACAGCAAGGGATCTCATATAAGCCCCCCCCCCCCCCACCGGCCAGGTTATCTTGGTTTACTTAGAGCAAAAGAAACTCTGGCAAAAAAAATTAAAGATGAGGGGTGAAATAGGATGAGCAGATAGCCAAACAGTTTCAGAATTTTTTTAAAAGGGTTTTGTTTTATCCCACTTTCCCAACAAAGAACATTCCTGTCACCATGCTTACATATAAATGCTGTTGGCGATTTAGTGGAAAAAATATGAACTCTGTGGTGCACCATTTCTTTTTTTTAAAAAAAAAAAGTTTCCTGCAATACATAGCAGAAGTCAGCTGGCAAACCATGCCTTTATTTTTGGAACAAAAAACAGTGAGGGCCATACTCTCCCTGCATGCCCTATACAGTGGAACCTCGAGTTGTGAACGTAATCCATCCCAGAGGCATGTCCACAACTCGAAGCATTCACATCCAGAAGCACTGTGTCTGCACACACACACGGCACAATTTAGCGCTTCTGCGCATGCATGAGCGGCGAAACCTGGAAGTAACCATTCTGGTACTTCCGGGTTGCTATGGGACACAACTTGAAAAGGTGTAACCTGAAGCGGACGCAACATGAGGTATGACTGTACTAGGTTTGGTGTTTCTGAGACTTCTCAGAGGACACAACATTAAAAATAAAATAAAAAACTTGAAAACTTTTGTTTGGCAATGGTAGTTGATCTCTGTTGAGACAGTAGGGCAGAAGGCAGGGAGACCAACAATAGATGAAGCCAGAGAGCAAATGGCAGGCAGAGACAATAAATTTTAGTCCGTCCCCCCACATCTTCATCCCTGTTGAGTTCCACAAGGACATCACTGAGACTAAGAAGGAGGAAGGTGACAGCCAGGGCTGCCCCCTGGGCTTTGTGCAAACAGTAAGACAGACAGACAATTATGGGCTGGTTGATAGCAGACCAGCCTCCACTGTTGCATGGTAGTCTACCAGAACCAACTGAACACTGTAAAGTGCTAAAAAAGAAAACAAAAAGTTCTTAAAACCACCACAAGTCACTTTCAACACCCACACCCCATGCGCTGCCAAATATTTCCAATGGAAAATTGGAGAAGCATGGAGGCAGCTCTCCAAAAGAAATCCAAAGATTGGGGCGGGGGGGGAGAGATCCTATGGCAAAATTTGCCAGGATAAGCAGTTTAGGAGGCAGCAGATCTCTGGCTCTGTCAGGTGTTTTCCTGCTCAGCCAGCATAAAGTCCCTGGCTCAGTTGTAGACACATCAGCATAGCTTGAGGATCAGGTGTGACAACCAAAGTTGGTTAAGTCAAGGCCAGTTTAAGTTTCCCAAAGGGATGTGGCTTGGGAAAACAAACTGGATCCCAGGCCCATTCAGGTTGGTCATGCAGACTGGCAACCCAGCATAAAACACTACTTTTGGCTTGCTCTTCTTCTGTTGGGTTTACGCAGAGCAGCAGCAGCTAGCCTGCTGCTAAATGGGGTTTGGATCTTATTTAACTTTACACTGATTTGCTTTATGTCAGCTTCTACTCCCTTAGCCTGCACTTAGAAAGAAGATTCTGGGATGCCTTGCATCCAAAGTTGTCCTGACAGATGACACATCCGTCCCACTAACATTTAAAAGGGGTGGGATGGAGGAGGGAAAGACCTCCCTCCTCCATCCCTGGTTCCCAGCCTTGCAGCCCCCTGCCATCTGCTCCTTCTCCTTCATCCTCTTCCTCTTGCAAAGGTGTCCATGACACAGGAAGCCAAACTTTGTTTTTTTCTGGGACCACATGGATTCCGGGAGAGGAGGTCACAGGTACCTTATTCCTCCTTGGTATTTTTTATTCTTGCTCTTTGGCTACAGCTCATGGTTAGCAAGGACAGAGGAGGAATCTAAAAACCCAGGCATTTGATGGTTGAAACATACTGTTCCTGGAAACCTTGAGATTATTAGCTGTGAGGATATGTGACTGTTTTAAAATGTTTTGATGTTACTCTTCTACTGTTTTGCTGCTTTGCCGTTTGATGCCCAGGGGGCAACAGCAGGATAGAAATTTATTAAATGACAATAAATAAATTGAATCTGAACAAACGGAAATGTTATTTCCAAGTTTAGAAAAAGTCAGGATCTAAAAAACATAGTGGTTCAAGATCCTGTCTCATTCCGAACTTGGTTACCATAGTTCACAAGTTCAGACGTAACAGGAAACTATGGTTAACAGCAGACTTCCAGGCAGGGCTTTTTCAGCTGGAACTCACTGGAACTCAGTTCTGGCACCTCTCAGGTGGGTGCCAATGCCATTATAAGAGAACGAGGGAGGAGTTTGTGGTGATTTCCAGCACCTCTTTTTTCTAGAAAAATAGCACTGCTTCCATGGTTAATTGTGGGGTGCCAAAAAAGGATGAAAGAAAGAGCATTGTGCAAATGCAAAACATTCATTCATTAAGCCAGTATATGATTGTCCAGAAAATTATCTTCCTCCATTGCTAGAGCCAGCTCTCTCTACTTGCATTGGGGTAGCAACTGCCATTACGGCTTTGCACTGACAAAACATTGTAAAGGGATGAAAGTAACTGCAGTGCTTTTAATTAGCAAGCAGAAGAGGACTGGAACTGGGTTCTGCAACCATTTACTGGACAGGGATGAGGTCTGAGCTGTGCTGTGGGGAAAGCATGCTTAAAATTACCCACCTGTTGTACCAGACTGAGGCCACAAGCCAGGAAATCCATTTACCTACCATTCAAAGCCAGCCTGCAGTGTGCCCTGAAAAAGCAGTTAGGTTTGATTCATGTTCACAAACACTATATTTGTACTACACTGTGTATTTTAGAATTTAAAAAGCCAAAGTCTTAGTTTAAAATTGTATACTCTCGTACAGTATCACTTTTGCGGTTGTAAAAAGATGACATTTATTAAGTGATGCAGTATTCTTGTTCCGCCTTAAGTAACTGTAGGTGAACTGCATCTTTTCTCCTTTTATACTTAACCTCTCACATATTTACTTGATTCTTAATAATTACTGCTCTTTGGGCAAAAAGGCTTTCTCTCTCTTTTTTTTTACAGTGTACTGCACTCTTACAAGCTGCCCACTCAGAGCATTTTTCACAGATCTCTGCCAGAACTGCATAAATTTGATTCTTTTTAAATTTAATAAGGGTCAGAATATATCACAAAGCACAAATACACATGGGAGAAATAGTTATTTTGCATAGTTATTATGTGCCCATTCAGAGATAGGCAGTGCAACTGAATATACACTTACTTGAAAATAAATCTTGCTGAATTCAATGGAGCTTACTTCAGAGTAGACACATATAGCACTGAACTGTGGATGTGCAAAACTAGAACACCAGACCAGAATTAAACAAAGGGAGAAAGACTAGTTGCATGGTAATTATTGGGTTATCAATGGCCAATTAATTACCTATTGAAAGCCTTTAGTAGGCAGAGTGAGCAGTGTTTGGCTAGTGAATTTAGGTTAGAGGGTAAACTGTTGCAATCACAAATACAGAGATACTTGTAGGCAAGAAAATACTAAAATTCTATGAAAATGTATTGTAGTTGTATTGTAGGAAATACATAACGTGGGTTGAAAAGTTTCTAGTTCTAGTCTAACTAACTAATCTAGAGAAGAACAAGGCTGCCATGCTTGCTCCTCTGTTATCTCAGAGGATAGTTAAAGATGACCACTAATCAGTGAGAGAAGGAGAAAATTGTAAGCAGGATACAACTTAAAAAGTACCAGTCTAAACAACAAGGAAACAGAGAAGTATGCTGATACAGTAGATTAAAGGTACAGGAATAGTCTGGGAATGTGGATGCCCCTCCCTTAACTGATGCAAACCCCTTTTCTGCTGGCTGAGTTGTACCCCCACTTCCAGCAATCATGAACTTTGGAATTAACATTTGATAAACATTATTAACCATACCAATGCATTAAAATAGAAACATGGCAATGATTCTTTAGGTGTGTCTTTTATCTGGGTAGCAAGAAAACAGGCAAAGCTAAAGTAGGCCTTGCAAAGAACTATCACTTACTGCTGCAACACAACTTCTGAACACAACTTCATTTATGAGCCACTGTAACATGCAAACTACAGGAACCCAAAATGCTAACTCTGAACCACAGCATCCCTATCACATAACAATAAGTATCAATACACAACATCTAGTAACTTCTGTCAGGCTCCAAACTGCACTTCTAAACACACTTACTGGGGCGTAAGTCACACTCTAATAGAAGACTGTTCTCTGTAAAGTAGGATTCATGACCCCTCTAATCAATGCTAAGGTAGAGTCATGTAGTACAAGTGACTTCTGGGTCACACAACTGCTAGTTCTATTTCTTAAATACATACATGTGTCATATTCAAATGACAAAAGAAGCGAAGAGCTTTGAAATGTATCTGTTAGAGCAGACTCACTGAAACTAATTGGCTGCTGCTAGCCATGGACATTCATTTCAACGGAACTACTCTGCCTTTCTCCTTGTTCCTGATGTAGATCTTCACTCACCCCCTTTTCCCTGGCCAGGGAAGAGGAGGGTGTCATTTTGTGGTGTCCCTCGAGTGCCAAAATGTCATCTGGCCCTGTATAGTGCCTCTGACAGGGGAAGTAAAGCACAGCCATTGTGGCTAGGAGCCTTGAAAGCCATCAATAAACACAGAAGCTACAAGAAAAAGATAACTCTTTAAATGCATCATAAGAGTCTTAAAATTGAAAGTAATGTATAGGTGAGCCACTTTCTGAATCATAACAGATGCAAGCAGTCATGACAACAGTCTTTCCCATCACGTTAGCCATGAAGATTGTCATAGAATCATAGAACAGTAGAGTTGGAAGGGACTACAAATGTCGTCTAGTCCAATCCCCTGCAATGCAGGAATGTTTTGCCCAACATGGGGCTTGAACCCATGGCCCAAAGATTATGAATCTGATGCTCTACTGACTGAGCCACACACTTTTGCCCTGTATAATCTAAAAGTACCTGTTACAAAACCAAAGGTAAATATTGCCCACTAGTCATCATCATGGAATCTATCGATCGATCAATTGTATTAAACAACCTGACTTTAAAATTCATTGCAAGACTTAATTTGCTTGCTTTTCTGAGTTTGTCGGGCAACTCTAATGCTATTTCAACACACTACTTTGTGTTTATTAAGAGAACACTCAGCTATATTATTATTTTTTCACTTCATGAAATTTTCAATATAGGGGGGAATGAGGGGGAAGTCCTTAGATCCCTATTTTGTAAACCAGACTGCCATTTATATTCAAGGCTGTATTTTAATATACCATCAATATTTAACTACTTCATGAAATGAAGTGTGACTTTTATAGTGAAAATGTCAGTCTTTGCAGTTCATTAAATTCATTTAAAGCATAGATGTCTGATTTTTTTCTCTTCCTCCTAGAGAAATAAAGGACTATTAACTGAGACATAAATTTTAAATTTAGTGTGTAGGTTTTTTTCTTCATCCTCAAAATTAACATTCAAGATTTCGCTGTGTTTTTTGCAAATTTAAACTCCTGTATTTTCTCCCCATTATCCCTAAGCTTAGAATATGCCAGTCATATAACATATGCAACTGTTTATCACAGTTGGATGTGACCAGTAGGAAGCCGCAAAGGATATTAAGATGTCATATGCTATTATGAATCTGCAGAATTCCACATGTAGTATTAAAAGTGCATTATTCTGAACTGCAGCATCTGGAGAAATAAACCATATATGAGTTGAAATGTAATAACTCACATATTCCAACAGGGGTTTTGTGAGTGGCATACCTCTGTTCCATTTAAAAAAGAAATAGTTAAGGACTCTTTGGCAGAAAGGAGGAGCTAATAGCTTTTAACTTCAGAGAAGAGTGTTATGACACTCCTTTTTTATTTTACAAGCTTATTTATCGTTTTCCCATTTTACAACACACACAAAAACAAAAATTGTTTAACAAAACCAAAAATACACATCAAATTGACTTCTCCTCAACACACACCCTTAATCTGGAACACTCAATCTGTTCCCTTCGCAAGCCTTGGGGGCAGAGCCAGCCCAATACATTTTGGCACCTGAGGCAAAACATACAATGGTGATCCTCATACACCCTGCCAAGAAAGAAAAAGAGTGAGTGAAGATCTACATCAGGACCAGGGGAGGTAGAATAAAGATCTACAAAAAAACACGCCTTAATATTACTCAGTGGTGGATGGCATGGTAAGGAGAAGGTGCCACACCACCACACTGTCACTACTACTGGTATTAGGCTGTGTTATCATTGCTCTCATTGGACTGTAGCACTCTCTTGCATGGAACTCATGGACTTTCAATGAAGCTGAATGGTGGAAAATTCAGGACACATAAAAGAAAGGACTTTATCCATAGTATTGAAACTATGGAACTCCCACAGGAGGAATGGAGGGCCCCAGATTGGACGGCTTTAAAAGAGGATTAGATAAATTCTTGGAAAACAATGCTACGTATCAATGGCGACAAACCATGATGGCTATCTTTTACCTCCACTGTCTGGGGCAATATGCCTCTGAATACCAGTTGCTGGGAATCACAGGTGGGGAAATTGCTGTTGCACTCATGCCCTGCTGTTGTGCTTCACACAGGCATCTGGTCAGCCACTGTAAGAACAGGATGCTAGACTAGATGGGCCATAGCTTACTGCATCTCTTTGCAGTTTTCACTCAGGTATATATGCAAAAACTATGTTGGCAGAAAAATGACATTCAGTCACACACACACACACACACACCTTAAACAAACTTCCACTAACTACATTGCATCATACTAGGTCAAATTTCAGGAAACCTGCCAATACTAACTTTTAAAATTAAAATATGATTGCTACAAGGCATCTTAATATGCATAAAAGTCATGGCCAGATATGAACACAGCAGAAAAAAAAATAAGAAGCCTCTTTTTCTCCCCACCTCTGTGCCAAAAATTGGAATTCCCCAAGCATTCTTAAAGTGTGTTCACAAGGGCACCTAGCTACAGGTTTCCTCCTGGAGAGTTCACAATGTACTAGCAGTTATTTGTTGTTAACACTTAGCAGTAATTCACTAATATTTTCTTGGGAATGGCTAAAAGTAGAGTGGTCTGTTACACCTGCATAATTTTCTTGTCCTCTTTTGCACCTGGGCCTTATCTGAAAAACAGTGCAGAGAGTTCTGAGTTACAGTGTGATGAACTTTATCCCACCACCACCAAGTATGCATCTAGATTTTCAAGCAGGGATAACTGACTCTATATTAACTTCATCAGTGAAGTATTTTCTTCACTGACATTTCAGCGGAGATTAGCGCACTTGCTGTTGATCATGTTTCCCCTTGTATTGAAGATCCTGACTTAGAAAAAGCAACTCTACTCAGGTCTGCACAGAGGATAAAAGCAATTACACTCTACCCCACAATTGCCTGTACAGATGAAGTTCAAGCATTCCAAGGGAAATACCAGTGAAATACTGCTGGACATACACCATATATTAATTCATTCTCTCATGTGTGTGTGTTTATTTATGAATATGAGATTTCAACACATTTAAGGTTGCATGCACACTATATCTTTACAGTTCCCAGCAACCCTTAACAAATTGCACTGCCTATAATTCTTTGAGGGAAAAGGATGTGCTTTGAATTTCCTTTAAAGGTAAAATGTGTATGCAGCCCACATCATACCTAGACCAGATTAAAATTGATAAAGATGGCTAACTTAAGTCCAGTTTGCTTGCCGAATCCAACACATTGCATGACTGAGATGTGGAAGATGTGGCAAGTAGAAAATGAGCAACAGCTACATCAAGCACCACCATAAGTATGTCATATTTGCCTTCCCTCCCCTAAAAATCCTAATCCACCAGCCACAAAGGTCTGCTCCACAAAACAAAATGTTCTCCTCCATTACCTAGAGTAGAATAAATTGTTTAAGATGTGTCTGTTTGCAATCCCTATCTAGGTTATGAAACACAATGGTTGATGACATTAATTATTAAGGTAGACAGGCTTCGAAAATCACCACAATTCTGTCTAAAATAAGGCGAAACTCCCACCCTGCACATATACATCAAAGCACATTTACTAAACAGCAAGTCCCACTGAATTTAGCAGGACTCCCTTCTCTGTAGACACTCTCAGATCACACTGGCTTGATACCATTTAAATAATTTGTTTCAGACTGAAAATAATTCACATTAAGAACACATGCATTAACTGCTACATTAAAAAGGGAGGAGAGGATTTTTTAACAGACATAATTACTACTTATAGTAACTTTATTGCACCTTTAGAGTCAGCAATGTTCCATCATCTTACAAGAAGCAACAACTATGGGATGCTGATCCTTAAGATTTGCTCTAATGGTTACAATGTTCATATAACCTTATGTTTTCTACCAGTATAACTACTGATGTTCACATCATGTGTCAGTGTAGCAAGTCTTGGGACTGAGCTGTTGTTACTCATGCCAGCTTCTATTAAGACTGCAGTCCTACTCCTAATATAGGAGTGTATGGTGAGACCTCTGAGTAAGGATACATGGAACAGCACATCCATACAATTCAATGCAAATATATGGGTTAGCATAATTTGCAAATGATGGCTTTAGGAATCAGTCTCAGGCACATTTAATTGGGACGAAATATTGTATCATGCTGGGCAGTTAGTCTTCTAACCTGGAAACTCCAGCTGGTGCAAAATGCAATGGCTAGACGGTTGATGGGGCGAGATTACCTTCAGCACTTAACACTGGTGCTTAAGAGCATCTACTGGGTACGTATGTTACTGGGACAGGCTTAGTTTTCTTGTAATAACAACTTGAGTCTAGGATATTATGCACAGCCTGAGATCTTTTGGGGAGTGTCTGTTAAGTTTTCAGATGTACAGCTTGTAACTACCAGAAGCAGTGCATTCAGTATGGTGGACCCAACACTGTGGACGTCCAACCTGACTGTGATTAGGCAGGCCCTCTCTCCCTGCTGAACCCCAGATACTTGGCAATGCACATGTATTGCACATTTGAAGCACATGGCCTCCCACAAAGAATCCTGGGAATTGTAGCTCTGTGGTGGGTAAACTATAGTTCCCATGATTCTTCGGGTGAATCTGTGTGTTGTGACATGCTTTAGACATTCCTATTTCATCTGTCATTTTAAGGTAGCTTCTGTTTCTATGGTTAATTTTATTTGTTCTTATTCTTTGTATTTATTTTATTACTTTATGTACACCCCTTAGAAATTTTGCATATTAAGGGGTGTATAAATAACACCTGAAATTTAATAAAACAGAATAAAATAAGGTAACATCTGCTGGAGATGCAAGTTACATCATGAGGATTGTATACATATATTTCGACTAGGCAAGTTTATTCTGGAATACTGGGCATCAATATTAGGTAGATATATGAAAAGAATCTTCCTAGGAAGATACTTACGGTATGTGTACATACCTAAACTGAAAGTTCCATGCCACTTGCTAAACTATAAAGGATTTTTATCAGCATAAAGGCATTCTGTCTCCTTAGTGAACACTTTCTTCTCTATGAGTCCTGCCCCTTGTTCCAGAAGAGGTGTACCCACCAACCAGCCATTCTTCCCAGCTTGTTTTTGATCTTGTGGAGGCCATAGGAACACAGCTAGCTGCCTTTACACTGAATGAGATCTTCAGTTCATCTAGCATAGTACTGTCTACACTGGCTGGCAGTGGCGCGCAAGGGATTCAAACTAGAATCTTTTGCAGCCCTGGGTGCAGGTGCTGGGTACTGAACCTGAGATCTTTTTGCATGCAAAGCAGGTGCTCTGCTACTTTGCTACTCCTATCCCCCTAAATTTCCCTCTACAAATAATGGTGCACTGCATTCAGGGCTTCATAAATGATAGACTGAGACTGCAGAACAATGAAGAATAAAAACCAGTAGTGTGGCGATTATTTATGACTATACAAACAACTCAAGATATTTGTTGTGAGCAGGACCAGCCGAGCTATTATTCTGAAACAAGACTTTTCAGTGCCAAAGTCTATAGAAATAATATTGCCAAAGCCATGAGTCAAATAAAAGTAACAAATGTCCCACTATACTCCAACCAGGTAAACTTCAAAGCAATACACGCTTAAAATTTACCTTAAGGAAAACACATTGTCCTTGGCAACAGGTAATTGCCACATGCAGTCTGGAAAGTACAATCCCAGGAATCCTTCACAATGACATTGGTGAGTGGGCGGGTGTAAACTGAATTCAAGATATTAATCTTGTGAAATCATCTGCAGTACATGCTGGGGAAAGAGGACACTTTCCAATAACAGCAGTGTGGATACCAACCTCTGAATGCTGCAGTGAGAGACCCAAATGGTCTGTTTTCATGACCAAACTAGAGTTGTAATATATGGATTCAGAAGTCCATTTGTCGCCACTACTTGAAGACTGCTGGAGAAAATTTCACTCAAGGGCCACATTCCAAACTTGGTGTCCCTCAACTCAAACACTATTTCCACAAGTAAATGAAGAGCAACCTTTCTTCAAGCATCCCCATCAGCGATCCATCCAAAGTCATACTGACAATGGATGTGCTTCATCAGGCACCCAGAGCCAGTCATTTAAACACGAACTGGGTTTCAACAATGGGGAAGAAACAGCATGAGTTAAACACCAAAACTCATAACACATCAGCTATGTTTTATCAGCGCACCATTGGAAGGTATCAATGACAGTGAAGTTATTTAGTAATGGTCTCCTTTGGGAGGATGGGTGGGATATGAATTCAGTTTAAAAAAATTAATAATAGGAATGTACAATATTGCAGTGTGGAGTGCTGCTGATTAGGATTCAAGCCAGCTAGGAAGCTGTGCCATCTTTCGGGACATTCCATTCCATTCCATTCTATTCCCCAATCCTCACTTTTCAATGTTTCTCCTGGTCCATTTAGTCAGCATTCCACAGCCACTGAGCGTGCTCATGGGGCTATTGGTGAGGGTCCTCCCTTTAGGGTTTTTTCAAACATTTTGTTCCCCCCAAGTTTTCCCAAACCTCCTCTTCTTGTATGAGGGCGGTGTCATTTTGGCTACAGAAGCATCAGCACTCAAAAGCCTGAAGTTGGCAATTCCCTATCCCCTCCTGCAGTTTCCAGAAATGCATTCAGAAGCATAACTGCCTCTTATCCTACACAAATTGGTTTAATCCTCTTTTAAAGCCATCCAAGTTGTTGGCCCTCACTACCTCCTATGGGAGCAAGTTCCATAGTTTAACTATTCACTGCATGAAGCCTACTTCCTTTTATCTCTCCTGAATCTTCCAACATTCAGCTTCATTGGACGGAGCATGAGTTCTAGTGTGATGAGAGGGAGAAAAACTTTACTTTGTCCACTTTCGCTATACCATGCATGTAATATCACCTCTTCGTTGCCTTTTCTCTTAACTAGGAAGTCCCATATGCTGCAAACATTCCTCACATAGATCTCACTCCATTCCCTTGATCATTTTGGTTCCAGTTCTACAACTTTCTTTTTAAGGTGAGGAAACCAGAACTGTACACAGCATTTCAAATGCAGGTACATGTGTTTGTGTGTTTATGTTTCACACACACTATATATGCTGCATATGAACTTTTGCAAGTTTTTATTCTGGCTCTCTGAGTAAATAAAAGAAAGCTCTGACTTGGTTCTAAACTTGCATGCCTCACTACCACAAACAAAAATGATGCAAGTAGTCAATTTGTTAACCAAAAAACCCAAAACCTTAATGTACTGGCTGCGCAGCTGAACAACGTTATAAGAATAGCAACAAAAGAATTGTTCTGCATTTCACATATTCTGGCTACCATATATATTTCCGTGGATAAGGATTATCTTTGTGTGGGAAAATTGTGCAAAGAAAACCACAAAAGTTAAGAAAGCTCAACACTATTTATTTATACTTTTCAAGTTCTCTTTAAAGTATTTCTGTTTCGGGAAGATGCCAAACCAACATCTGATTCAAAACAACCGCCTTTGATGTGGTGAAGCCACAGAATTGACACTTTCCTGAAATTCTGACATGAGGGAGCATTTTAAGACTCCATTCCTAGCCCAGTGACCCCAAACAGCATTGCAAAGGTACGCAAAATATCAGGAGAACCTCTGACTGCCAGTTTGCTGAGGACAAGTAGTGGAGTGCTGTTCCTTCATGCCCAGCTGATCCATTTGGCTGGCCACTGATGGAAGCCCTGTGGGACACAGCACAGTGGGAAAGAATCTGCTTTGCATGCAGAAGGTCCCATGTTCAATCCCTGCCATCTCCAAACAGGTCTGGGGAAAACCTCTTCTCTCAACACTGGAGAGTCTTTACAGACAATAGTAAAGTTAGATAGATGAACCAGTGGTCTGATTTAGTATAAGAACAAGACAGATCCGTAGCCCAGTCTAGCCACGCTCTTATGTTTATTTGTCTCCAGATCTGCCCCTCTAAAACAATTCTGTACTTTCATCCTTGCTACATTTCTTATGCCTGGAGCTCCTTCTCAAAACACCAAGATACCACCTCACTGCTATCTTTTTAATGGCGACTCCAAATAAACTTCAAGGGACAAACCTATATTCTATTGAAGGTACTCTTTAAAGGACAATCTACACCAGGGATGGAAAACCTGGTTCCTTCCAGATGATGCTTAACTCCAATGCCCATCAGTCCCAGCCTGCATGATAATGTGAGTTGTAGTCCAACAACATCTGGAAGGCCACAGGTCTCCACTCCTGATCTATAATGGTGGCATGATATAATGATACCCTGCTAACATTCAGAGTTACAACAGAAACTACAGTTTCTGAATTTTAAAAAGTAATAAATAGAAATTGGGTGGCCACATACGTGTCTCCACAAAAAGGGAAATGCATTACCAAAAAGAATAAAGGACAAAGTGCACAGATCTGCATAACATTTGCATATGCTAATTTATATACAAATATATAAATAACGGGTTGTATTCAACATTGCTGTTCCACTCACACAACAGAACTTCCTCTTTTTTCCCTTACCCCTGTGGCCATCCATGAATTCTTAAAAATCTGCACCAAAGGGTCAGAGGTAAATTTTGGAGGTGCACAGGTGAGGAAAGGAGTGGGAAGTCCCAACATTTGAGGATTAAAAACAGGCATAGGCAAACTCAGCCCTCCAGATGTTTTGGGACTACAACTCCCATCATCCCTAGCTAACAGGACCAGTGGCCAGGGATGATGGGAATTGTAGTCCTGAAACATCTGGAGGGCAGAGTTTGCCTATGCCCGGTTAAAAACATAAGAAGACTCTGTGCTGGATCTAGTCCATTATCCTGGTCTCACAGTGGCCAACCAGAAAGCTACAAACAGGACCCAAGCACTAGAGCATTTTCCCCTCCTGTAGTTTCCAGCAATTGGTTTGCAGAAGCATTACTGCCTCGGACCATGGAAGAAAAGCATAGCCATCACAGCTAGTAGCTTTGATAGACTCATACAGCACTGGATATAACCAAGTCACTGTAATTTAAATGGAAATCTATATCACCAAAGTGTGGAAGGTCAGGTGCACACTCAGTCTGCTTTCCAGGTGCTGTTAATGAGCAAATTCAAGGCCCCTGCAGGTGTCCTTTCTTGTGGTTCTTTATCTTTAAACCAGACCTAGGCTGGACAGCCATTTAATGTCTGGTAAACCTTAAATGTACTGAGTGCAGGGATTCGAACAGAAAGAAGTTGACTTCATTTGGCGGCAGGGTGAGATGAAGTGGGTAGGGATGAATCTGCCTACGACTTCATTTTTCATTTGTTGCCATGAGAATTCATTAATTTCCCAAATTTAGCATGCACACAGTACATGATAAGCAAGCAAAATTGCTATTTTAAGGAGTATTTACAAAAGTACACACTGTACCACAAACACTGATTGCTTTAGACACAGGCATAGTTGCAACTGGTGCATAGTTGTTAATTACTCATCTTGCCCAACCATTCTTTAAAAGCAAAACGATCTCAATCCTCAAAGCATTCTGCTATCACAGCCCCATTTAAATGAACAGAATCTTTGCCAGAAAAACATGATTTGAGGTTCCAGCTGCAAGGCAAGAGAAAGCTTCTAATTACATGCAACAATGCGAAAGAAAAATAGTCATTCTCGTGTCGTGGTAAGAAACCATAACCGCAAAGGATCTCAGAAGAATCCATCTATGAAACTAGAATCTTGTTCACGTTGCACGGTTGTAGTTTTTTGTTAAGCCATGTAAAACTTTCTGAAAAGGAGTATTGTATTGTCCAGCATACTTAAACACCTTAATGAAATTAATATTAGCTTTAAAAATCTTGTCAGTTGGAGACCACCTTTATTAATAAACACACCATTAGCACATATATAGCTCCATGAATAAACTCCATTAAGGGGATTTTTAAGCCATTTCAAATGAAGCTATTTATAGTGATTACTATACAATACAGTAATTTAAAAAGAGCTTAGTCATGAACTATCTAGTTTTCAAAATAAGCAGAATTGCAAGTCCCTTGAACTTGGGTTGTTCTTTTTCTGTATGCTATTGATACTGAACACAAGTGGGGGGGGGAGAGATAAAACAAGATTTGTTTTCATTGTACAGTATGCCTAATTCATCCAAACCTCACAGCTGGTATGCTTTGTTTCATTTACTGAACTAAGTCCACAATCGAGTAGAATTCCTCTCATGTGAACATCTATTATTTGCAGAGTACTCTGTTCAGCAAGGTTGGAGGCAGAAGCAATGCTTCTGAACACCAGCCGCTGGAAACTGCAGAAGTGGGGGGGAAAGATAATGCTCTTGTGCTCAGGTCCTGCTTCTGGGTTCCCACAGGCATCTGGTTGGCCACTGTGAAAAGAGGATGGCATTCCATAAAACAAAGAACCACTAGCCAAAAGGCCCAGTTACTTGATTTTCCCAACCACAGGGGAGGGGAAGTGGGAAAGTGGCTAGTTGCTGTAGTTATTGTGAGGTTCAGTTTAATCTTTAATTCATCTAAGCGTGGACATATGAACCTTAGTTGTTGTAAATCTTGACTGTATTTTGACACAACATCCTCCTACCATCTTCCCTGGTGTTGCAAGGAGTAAGGAGTGTAGTATTGCCACTCAACAGATGAAAGACATATAGTAGCGTAACTGGTTTAGAAACTCATAAAGCTCAAGCCCTTTGCCTGCTTTAGGGCTGGCAGTAAGGAAAAGCAGAGCAGTTGTGCCTTTAAAGTTTGTGTGGCAGAAAGAAATGCAAGAGGTTAAGTCTTCCCTAGTATGGAAATCATGGAAAAGGCTGCTTCTGTTGATATTGTGTCTGTCAGACATCTTATGACTTTATTTAAAAGGATTTGTAAACCACGTAATATATCAAAAATATTAAGTGGTGTACAAATAAGTAGCTCTTTCTTACATGACACTTCGGGTTTATTTTCAGGACCCTACACTCACCCCACAAGTGGAAATACAACTCTGCATATT
This sequence comes from Podarcis gaigeae, assembly GCF_964106915.1. NCBI lineage: Eukaryota > Metazoa > Chordata > Lepidosauria > Squamata > Lacertidae > Podarcis > Podarcis gaigeae. The sequence goes on along the minus strand of NC_139684.1, from coordinate 34,803,324 downwards.
GTATGAAGTCTATGCAAATATTACACAAATTTGTGTCCTCTTTTGCAAGTGGAGTAGAGGGCTCAATCCACATATAGAGTACTGGGCCCAGATAACCTATAAGAAAAAACACATAGGCACCCCTAGATTGAATTTTCATGTCTCCCGACATCCCACCAAACTCAGTTTTGTTTTGTTTTATTGAGGCCATCACACATACAGCTGGGAACTACTGAGTACAGATATAGCGTGATGCATAATCTCAATCTGTGTGACTCAAGAGCTGAGAATCTTTAAAGTGTATTTCCCTATAGGTTCCAATTTTTCAATCACACCACATCCTATGCAGCGGTGGTGAACATGGTGCCATCCAGATGTTCCTGGGCTACAAGTATCATCCTCCTCCACCATTGGCCATAGTGGCTGGGACTGATGGGATTTGGGAGTCCAAAAGTATCTGGACAGCAGCATATTGGCCACCTCTGACATATGACAAACAAATGAAAGGAGCTTTGGTCAGTAACAGTCAGATCTCAGGAGGAGAGTGAATGCTTGGCATGCTGAAGGCAGTTGGTTGAAACCCTAGCTCTTGCAGTTAAAAGAATCGGACACCAGGTGTTGAAAAAGAGAGAGCCATTACTGTCAAAAGTAGAAAAAGCTGGTCTATATGGAGCTACAGCCATCTCAGTATAAAGCAACTTCCAATGTTTATACTTATAAAAGTTTCTCTCTCTCTCTCTCTCTCTCTCTGTGTGTGTGTGTGTGTGTGTGTGTGTGTGTGTGTGCCATTTATATCTCACCTTTTTCTAAAAGGAGCTCAAGGTAGCATACATATCCTCTCCATTTTGTTCTCACAACAACCCTGTGAGGTAGGTGAGACTATGAGCAAGTGACTGGCTCAAGGTTAGCCAGTGAGCTTTAAGTCTGAATAGGGATTTGAATCTTGGTCTCCCAGGTCCTAGTCCAGCACTCTAACCACTACATCACACTGGTTCTCCAAATATACCAGCAAGTTTATTATGGAATAAAATATCATTTTAAAAAACAGTGTAAGCCTATACCGCCTATTCAAAAGTAAATTCCATCGAGGAAAGTGTTTGCAAGGTTGGGGCTCTGAAGGTTCATTTATTTTAAAAAAGTTTTTAGTCTTCCTAGAAGTTTGCATCCTTCCAGTTACTGAAAAGATAATGAAAAACATGGTTGAACTGTGTGCCCCGGGCAATATTTCCTACTCTGCAGCCTGATCCTTTTTTTGCAAATAGGTGATTCTTTCCCGTAATTGCCATGTTGAATGAATGACTCTGTTAATTGGTTAAGCCGTAGGCCTTAACATCAAAAGATACAAATAGCACATAACAGATTGTCAACGATATCAAAGTAACAGAAGCTGACTCAATTATACACACAAGATCATTCTGACAGCAACATTAGATTTTAATAACAATTAGCCATAATCCTAACAACTGCAGTAAGCAGCATAGCCTTATGAGTAATTGCCAATTCCCTACTGCTGACTAAATAATTTGCTTCTATGTAGCAAGCAACAATAATTCTGTTCAAAAAAGGGCTAAGGGTATTCGTCAGGTAAAGAGGAAAGAGCAAAAGAGGTAACTTCCACAAAACCATTTCTAGGTGGGTGGGTGGGTGTATTTAATGAGCATCACCAGGAATGGGGAACCTTAAATAATGTAGGGTCCAGAAGTCCTAATAACTCTTTACTGAGCAAACTTAACAAAAACATTATGGCAAGAAAGGAACAGAGAGGTGTGATGTTGCTTTTCCTTTCTCAATTCTGGCTTTGTGTACAGCAGGGACATACAACCAAACATACAGAGGGGGGAAACTCCCTCAGAATAATAGGTTGATAATAGGTCTGGGCAGGTTGATATGGGAAACGGTAGTCTACCAAGTCCCAAGCCATGAAGGGCTTTTCAAGGTCAGAGCTTTCTCAACAGTAGCACAAAGAACTGCTAGTGGATGGTAAGTTTACTTCACTGAACATAAGAAGAGCCTGCTGGATCAGGCCAATGGTCCATCTAATCTAGCACCCTGTTCTCATAGTAGCCATCCAGAGGCAATCAATCGTGTTTTACAGGACTTCTAGAGATATGTGAATTTCCCTATGAAGGCCAAGTCATTGTTTTGTTTTTAATTCCCCTATGAATTGAAATCCTTTGTTTTTGTTTTTAAAGGGAGATGGCAAAGCAACACTAGTTTGTACTGGTGAACTCTTTCTATTACTTTTTATTCATATTGTTGTTGGTGCTTTTTTTCTTAAAGAAAATTGCAGGGAAATCATTTTCAACAGCAGGGTGCATTGGTTTCTGCTACATTAATTGCTTTCTTAAAAACAGCTTCTCTGCATTTATTCAATGCAAAGGAAGTTGCTTAACTTGATAAAAGGGAGGAGAAAAACATGGTACACAGCACAATTTAAGTACCATCACACCATTATGCAGCACAAGGGTTACTATAAACTCTTGAGTTGCTGCCATGGGCATATATTTTCAACCCTTTTCATTTCATTGTTTTTTCTTAGAGAATCTTCACAACCAGGAAGCCAAAAACAAACTCTTAGTTGCTACCATTGGCATATTGTTTCCTTTTTCGTTTCATTGTTTCAGAAAAGATTGGAAGGCATTGAATAAGGGTGGTAGCAGTATTCAATGCTAGTCCTACTTAAATTAGACCCATTTACATTAACAGGGATGACTAATAAGTTAATGAACTTCAATGGATTTACTCTGAATAGGACTTAAGGTGACTACAATCTAAGATTCCTGAGGACTCATAAACTAGAATGTATGCACAATGTTCATGGATCTCCAGCACCCAAGCCCATCTCCACTGCTGCAGATAATTCTTTGCTGCTACCCAAATATGATCTCAAGCAGACACAACCGTGTTGTGGACCACTCACTGATCTTCACAGTGTTGTGGCAGAGTGAACTAATTCCTCCCAACAATGACCTTGAGCCGGAACTGCCAGTCTCTCCTGGGAGCTCTCCCAGATACTGAAGAGCTCACTGTATTATCCAGTGTTGGACAACTCTTACCCAACCACAGTCTCTCAACTGAAAGACAACTCCAGAACATTTTTGTTTATGGGTGGGGGGAGGCAGTTCTGCCACACATTCTTGGCACAATAATAATGCATTAGTTGTGAATTTATTCTGCTTTATTAGTTGTCCCGTGATGCTGCCCTGATGCTACTACATTACTGCTATCTGGAGGGACTACAGCAAAAATGAACCAGAATATCTGTGCCATAAAAGTTAATGGGATTTCAGCAGGAAGTTACGAGCTATGCACTGGTTGGAAAGGAAGCAGTGTGGACACCAAAACCTTTGCAGGTGCAAACAGTAATGAAAGCCACCATGTGTGACTGCCCCTATAGTGGCATGAGCAGAGATCATCACAAATGCACAATGGAAAGGATGTCTGGAGAAGCCCCTAGTCTTACTTACCATTCAATGCCTCCCAAGCTTGTTAGAAGTAGACAAACTATCCCTCCATTTCTGACACCTTCTTCCATCCCAACCATGGTTTAAAATTAGTAGGGTGCCAGGTGCATTTTGCACCCAGAGATTCTCCATTTACAAGCACCTCAAAAAGTCTGGGTGCCATTTTTTTGTGCCTGGCTGACACTCCAGGATTACTGAAACGTATGTGCTTTGAAGCCTCAAAGTATACGTTAAGAATAGACAATATGTTAAGGAGTTTAACAAGAAAGAGTAGAGTGTTTTGCAAACTGAAGTATGGTACCAATATTTTAATTGTAAACACCCAATTAAACATGTATGAACAATTTCTGCTAAAAAATGTGTCACTTATGTAAATTGCATATTAATTCATTCTTATCAAAATAAGACCCCCACTACCACCCTGAGGCAACTAGACATTTTGTTTTGGTACCCACAACCCAGGTCCCAGAAGCCATTTGGCTCCTAGCTTTTCTATCCCAGTTTCTAACATTGATACCAACACAATGTTGCTGGAACAGACAAGGGTAAGGAGCTTCCCTACTAGCTATAACTTTTGTCAACTTTCCCTTTTCTTCATTTTTAATTTATTTAAAGTATTTATATACCACTTAATCATTGGCATTTCTAAGTAGCATGTATAAAATTACAAAACATAAAAAACATACAAATTTATCTTGAAACCAAACACTACCTTAGCATGCCTGCTGAAATAATGAAGTCTTTGTCACGCACCTGAAGTTCAGCAAGAAAGGTGCTTTTCTAATCTCAGTTGGGAGAGACTTTACAGCCTGGGGCCCACAACACTGAATGCACAGGATCTCATAGTTACAAGCCATGTATCTGAGCCTTAGGGGACCACCAGCAAAGACTCTGGTGATCTCATTGATCAGGCAGTGATAAGAAATCAGAGAGTTATTAAAATACCCTGGCTCACAGTTGGACCTTATAAGAACATCAAAGCAGATGAATTATTGCCTCTATTTCAACCACATCTCTGTGGGCTGCATCACCCCAAACTGCTGTTCATAAAGGCCAAGTACAACAAATAATGCACTTGCATAGCTTTTAAGATGTTAATGTGGCACTCAATCACTTGTTTTTCCAAGGCTATCAGCCATCTTTATCCTAGAAACTAGGACAATTTGTTGTGATCAACAAAACCTCAGTGTTCACTTTCTATCTGATAAAATAGAAGAGTTCTCCCTAGCTGCTGAGGTAACCTACACGATTGCTCCAGGCAAACTAAACATGTTATATGTTCATGATCTCATTTCAGAGGTATTTATTCAAGGATTTAAATACTGTTTAATCACCCATACCCTCTAAGCAGTTCATATAGGTAGGCAAGTATCCTGTGGACAACCACAAGTGGACAGTCAATGGCCTTTTATTTTTTTTCTGTCTTCAATATATGATATAACTGTGAGCTCATAGGGGACAGCTCATTTTCAATTTAATGTATGACCCATCAAAATTTATGTAGGATTAACTGCAGCAATGCAAGCTTTAAGAGACAGTCTCCTTTGTCAGGGTTGCTTTTATTATGGGTAATCAGTGTTCCTGATTTACAGTTACCTTGACCAAGTCCTTTATATGAGATTGTCACAGATCTATTTTAGTCCTACTCACTAAGTAGTGAGACAGTGAACCACAGTCTTCAGTAATGAGGGCTAACACCCTGCCCCATGGCTCATTGCTTCCAACCGGGCAATTTCTGGAGCTCTCCCCATTCCAAAATTCACTATCATTCTTCCTTATGCAACTTCAATATGAAATCCACTTTAAATTCTTCTCTATGACATCCTGTTTGCATCCAGCCATGGACACAAGAACTGAGGTGATTCGGTGCCAATGCCAAATAGACCTGTCCAGGCATTGATATGTGCCTCAGACATCCTGCTCATGTAAGCCCACCTGTAAAGTCAATTTGGCTGGTGGGCATGAAAGGCAGGACCTTTTCTGGAACTCCTCCTCCTCTTTGGGGATGCATGGCCTCACCGGTTTTTCTTAATCTCTTCTTTTGAACTGCCTTTTATTAAACAAGTTCTTTTGAGGAAGGGCCATCGCTCAGTAGAAGAGCATCTGCTTTGAAGGCAGAAGGTCCCAGTTTCGATACCTGGCATTTCCAGGTAGGGCTGAGAATGTACCCTATCTGAAATCCTGAAGAGCTGCTGCCAGGCAATGTCGACAATAATGAGAAAGATGGCCCAATAGTCTGATTCTTTTTAAGGCAGCCTCCTACGTTACAGAGAGCTATTTTACAGAATATAGCTCTGTTAGCTGCTATATTAGTCTCTGTCTCAACTGGCCTTTTTAATAACTGTTAACATTGCTGCCTCTGTCAGTTCTGATTATTTTTAGACTGTGTTTTTATGACACCATGAACGACCCCTGGTGGGCTATGCTCCAAAAGGCAGCATATAATTTTAATTTTTTTATATTAAAAAAGCTAAAATGAAAGTTTCCCACTGGTGTTAAGATCATTCCAGCCACACCATCCACATCAGCATGCAAGTAACTAGCATTGCAATTCTAACTATGTCTACTTAATTCAATGGGGCTTACTTGCAAGTAGGTGGAATTGGGATTGTAGCCATGATGCTTGCCACCCAGAGCAATTGAAATAGGTTTGCATGTGGCATCCATAATAATGCAAAGCTGCTTTCAGGTAGTTCTGGTGGGTGATCAGCCAAAATAACCAAATACATGAAATCAGCTATCCTGCTGCAACCACAGTGCTGGCAACAAGTCAGAATTAAAAGCCCCTCTGGCCAAATGCAGAGGATACACACACACAATCATACAAGCTGTAGGCAGACGTGTCTGCCTGGAGGTGCTAGAATAAGATGAGCAGTTCTCAAGGAAGAAGAAAAGGAGCAATTGTTAGAAAGCCCCCCCCCCGGGCCCCCACCAAAAAAAGGAAAAGCAACACAAAGAAAAGGAAGAGCTGGTAAATGAGGGCGAAGAGCAGAACCTGGAAGAACTAAAAACCTTGGGGGGGGTATCTCTGCTTCTATCAAATGTGGGCACTATTTTTTCTTCAAACAGATGAATGTTTTCAACAGAAAATGGAAAAACACACACATTGTCTCCAAACAGGCTGTGTACACACCACACAGTTAAAGCACATAGTAAAGGTAAAGGGACCCCTGACCATTAGGTCCAGTCACGGACGACTCTAGGGTTGCGGTGCTCATCTCGCTTTACTGGCCGAGGGAGCAGGCATACAGCTTCCGGGTCATGTGGCCAGCATGACTAAGCAGCTTCTGGCTAACCAGAGCAGCACACAGAAAAGCCATTTACCTTTCCGCCACAGTGGTACCTATTTATCTACTTGCACTTCATGCTTTTGAACTGCTAGGTTGGCAGGAGAAGGGACCGAACAACGGGAGCTCACCCCGTCACAGCGATTCAAACTGCTGACCTTCTGTTCGGCAAGCCCTAGGCCAGAGGTCAGCAACCTTTTTCAGCCGTGGGCTGGTCCACCATCCCTCAGACCATGTGGTGGGCCGGACTATATGGGGGGGGGGGAGAGAGATGAACGAATTCCTATGCCCCACAAATAACCCAGAGCTGTATTTTAAATAAAAGCACACATTCTACTCATGTAAAAACACACTGTTTTCCCGGACTGTCCGCGGGCCAGACTGAGAAGGTGATTGGGCCACATCTGGCCCCCGGGCCTTAGGTTGCCCACCCCTGCCCTAGGCTCTGTGGTTTAACCCACAGCGCCACCTGCGTCCCTTAGTTAAAGCACATGGCTTCCCCCAAAGAATTGTGGGAGATGTAGCTAAAATTCCTAACACCCTTAGCAAGCTACATCTCCCAGGATTCTTTGGAGGAAACTATGTTTAAAATGTTTGGTGTGTATTCAGCCAGAAAACTTCCCTTTCCAAGGCATAGCATACAGGCACCGAAAAAGGTGAGGGAGTTTAGTGCAGCAGTAAGATTAAAACACACTACTTAATATTTTTAAAGTGCACATGCTAGCAGCATGCAAGCTGAGGCTGTTTAACAGACTGTTTAGAACTTTGGTGGCTGCTAAATATTTTCAGCAAAAGGCATGTAATTGACTCAATAACTAAGAGGGGGAGAAGGGTTGTTTATTTAAAAAGCTACTGAACTAAAGCCAATGCCCAAAATTAGTTTCCCATCAGCAAAACCATAAAAGGGCTCAAGATAGAGGCAGAATGTCGAACAGCTGGTATATTTCAATGTAGTGCAATTTATTTTTATTTTTGCAACTTTTTGATGTGGGAATTCCCCATCAACCCCCCCCCCCAAATGGTACTTAACAGTTAGAGGGCAAAATGTTCCTTGCACAAGCTCACTACATCATTCTGCAAATTAAAGGTAAGCTTAAACTGCATGCAAGTATTAGAATCAAGTTGCACCACCAGCCAGCCCATACAGTACACCAGCCCCAACCAGCATGAGCCATGATCAGGCATGATGAGGCTTGCAGTCCAACAACATCTGGAAGGCCACAGGTTCCCCATCCCTGGTCTAAACAAACTCCAACATTATGTCTGGGGTGAGGATTACTAGCCACTAGAAAGCCATATTTTGAAACATTTCCATGGCAGGGAAAAAAGGTATAGTGGCCTACTACCTACAGCTCAACAGCAAGTGTTTCTTTGCCACCTGCAGTTATGCAGACAACCAGTTTTGACAAGGTTACAATTTGAGAGATCCGTAGTTGCTTTTCTAGCCCTGGTGACCAGAATTGCGAAATATCCCAGTACATCAGATACCATAAGTAGCAGGCATCACCTGCCAACACATGTCCTAAAAAGGATTTAAAACTATTCAGTCAATTTGTACCAACATGGTGACATTTAAACATCACAATTCTCATGAAGGTAATACTTGAGTACTTTAACCAATGTTGGTCATAGGTCTTAATATTCCTACTCCATAATGAGCTTCCTAGCCCAAGGCTACCCCTTTCTGTACAGGACCAGAGATGGCAACCAGAGGGGGCAATGACAGTTGTCCTGGGCAAGCTCCACTATGATATCAGAGAAGAAATACCATTTGTTGTCCAATGACACAACCATGGACCACTTTTGTGTTCAGCATTCTACAGAAAGCACGAAAAGCCTCTTGACCCAATCCTCAATTAGGGCTAAGTGACTGCAGCTGGTATTCGATCCAGGAAAGATGCAAATGGCAGAGATCCCACCATCCATAGCTGTCCTGTCAGCCTCTTACGGACATCCCAATGTGGCTCCCACCAAAACCAGCTGAGGTGCAACCTCACTGGCTCCTGGTCAGGCTGATCGCAGCCACCTTAAAGTGACACACAAAAGTTTTAAGCAAGATATTGAACCCTCTTCAGAAAGTCTTTCATGGCTTCTGCGTGTGTATAGCAAGCAATGTAGCATCTTTGTTGTCTCTGAACCATTGCGAGGCAATGATTCACTCATATGTATACAGTGGTACCTCTGGTTACGTACTTAATTCGTTCCGGAGGTCCATTCTTAACCTGAAACTGTTCTTAACCTGAAGCACCACTTTAGCTAATGGGGCCTCCTGCTGCTGCCGCGCCGCCACCACGCGATTTCTGTTCTCATCCTGAAGCAAAGTTCTTAACCCAAGGTACTATTTCTGGGTTAGCGGAGTCTGTAACTTGAAGCGTATGTAACCTGAAGCGTATGTAACCCGAGGTACCACTGTAGTTTGTTCATGATGTTTTCCTCCATTTCTTCTTCCATGTCTTACTTTGAATCGTCATCTGCATTGGCTACCAGTGTTAGAAACTGAGATATGAAAGCTAGGAGCTAAATGGCACCTTAAACCTAGGTTATGGGTGCAACAACAGAATGTTTAGGCATGCTTTTTTAATAAGAATACAAAGATGAAAACAAATGAACTGCAACTAAAATATTATGTTTATTTTTCACATGGTCTAGTCCTTCCCCCATGCCCACCTTAAATATTCTTAAGAGGGTCTCTTCTCCAGCCTTCAGAAGTGGGGAGGCAGAAAAAGGTCCTCCTTTCCTTCTACTCTGCAGTTTTAATCTGAAATCTTAGGCACAGTACTGCATCCAGAGCTCAGAAACTGCTTGCACTAATGAAATTCCCTGTCACAAAATGTGCCTAGAACAATGGGAGTTTCGAACACTGTTAGCTACCTGTTCACTTCTGGGCCCAATTCAAGGTGCTCATGTTAGTTTGAGGCTCTAAATGATTCAAGCCCAAAAGGTCACATTCAACACTGGTCCTACTCACTGAAGTTAACAAAGATCACTAACTTAGGTTCATTAATCTCAATGGGTCTACTAGTGTCAAATACCACCCAAAATATCTGAAAGACCTTCTTTCCTTCAAACCCTCTTGGGGTTGAGATCAACAAAAAGGCCCCTCTTGGTAGTTTCACTGCCTGCAGAAGCTTGGGCTCTGGCCCAGGAGGGTGCACTCTCTGTGGCACTGCCAAAGTTAAGAAATTCCCTCCCCACAGAGGTGTATTGGTTACTTTCAATATATGGTTTTTGTTGAATGCTGAAGATATACCTCTTTAATCCAGCCTTTTGAGATATATACTTTTAGGACCTACCTCATCCTTGTGATTGCAATTTGTTTAAAATCATTTTTAATGTTGTATTTTAAATTGTATTAAACCACCCTAGGGGCTTTGGATGAAAGGCAGGCAATACATCAAATTAGTAATCATCATCATCACCATCCACTTCCTTCTATTCTTTTGGAATGTATGCTAGTCACCAGTTATTTCATCTAAGTTTGTAGTCCTGCTAAGAGGCTCCTTTTTAGGGACGATGATGCACTTCCAATGACACCACTGCCTTTTGCCACTATACCCTTGATCATTTTCATGCAGAGGTACAAGGTCCCCAAGTATCTACATTATGCCCTACTCTCTTCTTTGCTTTATGTTCTTTCAGAGGCATCTACCCCTGCTCTGCACAGTAAAATAGATACAATTAAAGTATACAAATGACAACTCAATAAAACCATGAATAAATGTAACCAATCCAGCAGTTATAAAATCCAACACAGATGGACAGGTTAAGTGCTACTGATAATGAAATATTTTGATTTAATTTGATATTTGTATTCTGTTTTCCCAACAACAAATGTTGAGCTCAAAGTAGCTCACACTAATCACAATAGCATTTTTTAAATAAAAAAAACCCCAACAACAACTATTGCAATCATTATACTATCAAATGCAATAGCATATAAATAAAGCAAACAGCAGCAACAAATTCATCAAAATAATACAATTCAATAAAGCCATATTCAAAATGGTGGTAACCCCTTCCATGGAAGTGATGATCAGTATAGGGTCTCAGACTAGTAGAAATTTGTGTTTTTATTAATGGTTGACATGATGCTTGTCAATTATTTACTAGAAGAACAGAATAGACGAATAGCTGCAGAAGGCTCTCTCACTGACACTTGGCCAGGAAGAAGGAATTCAGAGTTGCACTGGACAAATCGGTGTATACTATCTCAATAAATTAGCTGCATCAGTCTAGCAGAACAAACTGAGTTCACTGGTGATTAATAACTTCATAATGTCTTGATAACATTCCCTTTGGAGGTGCACTTGGAAAGGAAGTGCAAAAATCTAGGGAGAAATATCATCTTCATGCACACAGAGTCTTAGGCTTGTGTGTAATGTAGCACTAAGTTAAAGTCCTATAGCGTCCTACCTGTTTGGCTGGCAAAATGTTTTGCACAAGTTGAATGTTGCTAGTAACTTTTGCTGTGCAATAGATTGTGCAAACTGTTGAATAATGAGTTTCTGCTAGAGCAACTGTTGTATTGGATTATGTTGCACAACATGAAAACTTGAACATCTGCTAGTGCAAAAATCCTTGCGCCAGCAGACATTAGATACAGCTTTATAATTCCCCCACCAGTTATGAGCACAAGTTAAAATAACCGTCTCATGGCACTGGACTCTAACTGATGTGTATGAGATTTGTGGGGGTGACTGGCAATCTGACTTGGGAAGAAGAGTCACTGCTTTGTTTTAAGGTTTCCCTTTGCAAGGTTTTTAAGAGGGCAGTGGCTTAGAGACATACTGCTTCATTCTACTTTGGGTGCCAGTGTTTGCAGTAATGTCTCGATTTACAAATTCTCATATTCAGAAGCAAAATGAATGCATGTCACCCGGGGACAGATAGTTTATTTCAACTTCAGGGAGACCAAAGCATAGGTTTTTATCAAAGGACCCAACTTCTGGAAGTTGGAGAAACATTGTGCTAGCTACTAATGAATGTAATTTGAGTCTGGAAATAACATGATGCAATGAATACTCATCAGAGCACTCATAAGACCAGGTAACAAACCCGAAAGCCAATTCATATCAGCTTCACAAGAGCAAAAACTATCCAGTAGATCTAAATGTTGAACACCACACAAAGAAAGTACAGCTGCCAACAAGCAATCTGAATAATGTCCCTTTTTATGTAGAACATCTAGTTAGTCTTTAAAAACAAGACAGGAAATGACAGTTATTTGGTTGGTATATAGACTTCTCTGGGCAAACATATTTGATGCAGTTCACAAAATGTCCAAGCTTAAAACAGTAAAAAGCACACCGCAGAAAATAGAAATTGTAACATCATCAGAATGAACCCATCTCTAACGTATTGTCAAAATAAAAAGGAAGCTGTGTGCACTAAAAAATCTAAAATCACAATACTTCCTATGCTTCTGCACCAAGTCAGCACCATGTCAGAACAAGTCAAGAAGAATCAGCCCGAAACCATTTGGAAATGTGAATGACTTGCTGGCTATACTGTGCACTCGGTCTAATATTTTGCAATAGTGTTGGCTCAAGCTCTTGGTGGTTTCACTACTGTAGGCCAGGCTTCCTCAACCTCGGACCTCCAGATGTGTTTGGCCTACAACTCCCATGATCCTTAGCTAGCAGAACCAGTGGTCAGGGATGATGGGAAATGTAGTCTCAAAAACATATGGAAGGCCAAGTTTGAGGAAGCCTGCCTTAGGCTATATAGCATAACCAAACACTATCACATTAAACATGGCCAGTTGAGGATATGGGTGTGAAAGCCACAAAGCTTGACACTGTAATATGATGTCCTGTTACACAGGAGCCACTAGACTCCTATCGAGTTGCCATTTGTACACATCTGAAACAAGATGTTTGTCCAGGGCAGTGTGTGTGATCTGATAGCTAATTCCTCTATTAAAGACAAACCTTTAGAGGTCCATACAGTTACAGTCACAGGCACTGGCATTCCTCTCAGTGTGTTTAGGTAGCTTCCTGTCGATTTTACAAAATCAACCACCAGCAGCTGATGCTCCTCCTGCGTGGTAACCAACACCTAGTTACCAAGTGCGCAGCAGTATGTCATGGTCCCGCATGGCTTGTTTGCATCGTTAAGTATTTGTGACATTTTCCCTGGGGTAAATTAGCTTAAGCCAGAATTGTTGCCACCTCTCTTCATGTTAGAATACAGGGAGCTTGTGCTTACTTCCTTAGCTATTTTGACAGCAGACTTATTTATCAAGAAAAGCAAAAAATCAACAACACCCACATAAGTACTGAACAAAGCAAAAATACCAGCTCAGAGCTACAACTCCTAGAGTTCACTGGGCAAAGGGATAGATTGTTAAACCACTCTGTATTTTGTAGCTCTGGGAGCAGAATAGGGGTCTCCTAACAACTTTCAGTGCCCTTAACAAACTACGGTTCTCAGGATCCTTTGTGGGAAGCCATGCCTGTTTAAAGTGGCATGATACTGATTTAAATGTGTATCACAGAGAGAGCTTAAGTAGTGATGGGCAGCTTAACTTCTAGGAAAGCCTATCCACCATTACTGATTGTTTCATTGAAGAAGCTCTGATGAGCATCCAGGGAAGCCACCAAGTTCTCCAGAACACAGTTTGATAAAACACCAATTTAAAACACCAGTTTCCAAAAGTGGTAGAAAATGATACACAGTTCGTTTTACTGGAAAAATAAGAAAGAACTTAACAAAAGTCTCCTGGAAAGTTCAGTGAAGGTATAGATTCATCACACACTCTTCAAAGTTGCCCCAGATAAAGATGCAGTAACGTTCAACCTTCGACCTCAACACACTCATATTATCTTCCTTTACCTCACTTTTGGCAGGACTAAAAATTCTGAGAGATGACAAACTAGTCTAGTCTATATTGAAATTGAGTGCACACTATTCAAGGTAAATGCACTGCATAGATCTTCTGTGGAAAAATTAGCCTAATAGTCTTAAGAGTCTATCATTACAAAGATGTTGATGCTTTTCAGATGAAATGCGAAAAAGCTGCATTTTAGTCTTATTGTTTCCCCTCTCCACTCCACCCCACCCCACCCCCCGCCCACCAGCCAAAAGGATTCATGGAAATCACACCCCACTTTCAGTTCTATCCTAGTTGTTACTGTAGGAAGAGTACAATCATACAGAATATACAAAGCTACAGGCCGTACTGCAGCCCAACCCCCAGGAAACAATGCCACACGGATAGCAACTGTTGCTCTCCATCTTACACAGGGTGAAAGTTTAGGCAGGTTGCATAGGCAGGAAAGTGGGGGAAATTAAATGGTTCTTCCTGGTTACAGAGCGTAAGCAGGTAAAGGGTCACCACAATGTAGCGATATAGCCAAGCCTCGCACTGCAAGCTATACAAGCATCCATTGGCCATCTGCTCCTTCTTTTATCTGTACCATCTATTTACCCAACTGTGGTGTTTGCATTGAATGTTTTAGATAACTGCAGCTGCAGAAACTCATTTGCTGTGCCTTGTCTTGTGAAACATCATCTGTATTATCGCTCTCCCTCTCCCTCCCCCCAAAATTGTCTATTTATGAAAGCAGTGTGCCACAACCCACAGCATGCAGCAATTTAGCTTATGCCACATACAGTCTTTTTCCAGATCAACCCAGTTGTTTGAGAGTGTGTGAGAGGGGGGTAGCAAAGGCATAATGTCCCCAAAAGGACACCAACATACTCGTGGCAGAATTGTTGATCAAATGAATGGGGTGTCAGCCTGTCTGCTACTATCCCTTAACTGATCATCAGTTGTAGTGTGGGAGAGATACAGTTAGAACCCAGTGCCACCTGCTTCTCTCCCCCTACCCACCATCATTCATGTGTTTTATAGATTCATATGCCACCCTTCAATATGATTGTTCCAAAGCAAGCTTTAACAGAAAAGTTTTAACAACACGTGGCAGAATAATATATTGCAGGTGGAAACATTCTCAAAAGCTCAACAGAGTGTGTGTGCCAGGGAAGAGGACATACTTCAGAGGTAGCATGCATTCACCTCGGTGGTAGGGCACATGTTTTGCAAGCCAAAGTCAGAAGTTGAGCCCCTGACATCTCTAGTTAGAAAAGTGGTTGGGAAAATTGTGACCAGATGTCCAGATGTTATTTGACTCCAGTTCCCATCGGCCACAGCCAGCATGGTCAGGGGTGATGGGAATAGTAGTCCAGCCATATCCAGAGGGCCACAAGTTTCACACTTCTGAGTTAGAAGAATCAAGTAGCAGTAATGTGGAAAAAAACAACTGCCTCAGACCCAGAAGAGCCATTGCTAGGTAAGAATGAATATATTGGTTTGAACAAACAAAAATTCTGGTGTAAGGCAGGTTCCTGTGCTCCCCCCCCCCCCCCCCGCGCTCCCTGCTGTATATTTTTCCATGGGAAGGAGAAGAGAAAAATCTGTCCTACTAGATTGGTGCAACAGTATTTATTTGGCTATAAACCAGATAAAGCACCAATCCTAATGAGATTTGACTAGTTTGCAGATGGACCTGCAAATGCAAACTTCTGAAACCAGTAACTCTGGAACAACCCCATCAACTTCACCCTACCATCAAACAGGACTGAACTTACACATTATAATGTCTTAATATGGTACACTAGAAATGTAGCAAGGATGAGGCAAGGACAAAGCCACTCAATCCCTAGTAGTCCATATACAACCCAAATAGCATAAACTTCTTAACTATGAACATGTACAATGAAGCCTTGCACAATTGCCTAGCCTCAGAGCATTCACTCTAAACAAATCCTATTAAATTCAGATTTTCCTGAAGTTACTCTAACCCAGGCTTCCTCAACTGTGGCCCTCCAGATGTTTTTGGTCTACAACTCTCATGATCCCTAGCTAGCAGGACCACTGGTCAGGGATGATGGGAATTGTAGTCTCAAAACATCTGGAGGGCCGAGGTTGAGAAAGCCTGATCTAACCCATGAGCTATTCTAGACACACACAAATGATGTATTTTGTGTTATTGCCCATTGTATTCAACTATATGTAGAAGAATGTCCTCCCTACTATGTTGCCAGTCAATACTGCTGGCCTGTTCTTAAGCTTTGCAATGACTACAGCAGGAATGCCAACTTGAACAAAATATTGAAGGGCGGCAGGTAAGCCCTGTCCTGCATAACTGATCACACGATGTGGCACACGTACACCATTTGAATGGCAATGCCCATCAAGTTTGGGGGGGCAGCCCCCTCAAATATTTTATTGGGTGGGCCAAAGAGACATTGGCCCCTAGGAGTTGGTTCTTATGGTCCACAGTATTATTGCCGTAGATACTGATTTTTATTTGCAATGCAACTACTAACATTGCTGCAACATTGTTACAAATGGTGGATACACATCTTAAGAACGTCAGCTAATAGCTATGTATGTAAAAATACACTAATGCAAAGGCATTTTAGATGACAAAGCAACCAGGAGCAGCTTGGATGAGCTCAGCAAAAGAAAGAAGTAAGGTTCATCTGAACAAGTCATCAACCACCCAACCATCTGTGGTTTAAAACTATATGAATCAGAATGAGATTTGCAACCACTGGCTTCAAACTGTTTACCCTAGAGTAAACCCATAGTAAACTTACTTTTTAAAAGTGCAATAAAATTATCGTCTTAACATCCTGTTCCTAAACATATTTTCTTACAAAGCTTGTTGATTTCAATGATCTTTATTTCAAAGTGTGTTTAGGATCACAGCCCAAGTCATATCCATCCTCCACCTTAATTGCAAGTTGGCAATACAAGTGTTTTTTTAACAGGGGCAGGAAAAGTGCAACAGAGTTAATAGCTTCCTACCAGTTTAGTGGTTTTTTGGTTTTGTTTTGTTTTGAGGAAATTGGTGTTGTAAGAAATGGTATCCAACAGCAGTTTCACACTTTCCTTCCTCGTGATGCTGAAGATACAATAGAACATTATTCAAAAGGTACCTACAATTGGTCTGCTTCCGCAAATTTCTAATTTTGGAGCTATTCACATGTTGTAGAGGCACACTCTGTAGAGGCACATAGCAAACGAAGAAGAATGTACACAGTGTCTTTTCATTATCACCAAGGATAAATAGCCAAACAAAAAAATATGGCTGGTATGTAGTTTAGCTCAAAAATGTTCATGAATTAATACAAAGTGCAGCAAACATTTAGCCATTCTCTAAATGATGGCGACTTTATACATTTGGCTGCCCTAACAAGCGACTGTGCAGAGTTATTCAGAGCATTGAAAACTCTTAAAAATCAACGGTGATGCTCTAGCCCCTAATTTGTGTTGAGTCCCTCCTCTCTCTCTTTTTTTCCTTTTTCATACTATCAAGGCAGCAGCGTGCTCATATTCTCAGTGGTGTATCTCCCAAGAGCACGCTCAGGCATGCATTCTCCAGGAGCAGCTTAACATAACCTTGGTGAAAAGGAAATGGTATGCTTTGGCTACATGGGACAAGGCAAACACCAGTTCAGCTTCCATCAAACATGACCATCATGCCTGACCAAGCACATTCGAAAACAGAGCCTTCTTTAAAAAAGAGCTTGCTTTGGTGACATCCTTTTTTCAAGCAATCCCCATGTAAGAAACTTTTGATAACCACAGATATTGCTTTGAAAATTCCGTCTTCCCACCCCCGACCAATTCCTTTTTTCTCATGCATTACCTAGGTAATCATCATTACATTCTTCATTCAGTTAACCATTTGCACAGTATCTCGACAGGCAGTATCTCACAAGGGGCCCCAGAGGCTGGGCAAAGGCAGCATGGTGGTGGTGGTGGTGGAGGAGAGAGACAGCTAGCTGTGAAAGGGATCTTTATATACATGTATGAAGGCCCCGTGCTAATAACTCCGTGAGCTATTGACACAGCCTAATGCAAACAGTGAAGTCCCTTTCAGAATAGCATGAGTCACCATGTCTCTCTTTAAGTTTGCATTTCCCTGTTCCTTCCCGGTTGTTGGCAAAAACAGACTAGCTGTGGTTGAAACATTTATTATTATTATTTGTAAAATGCATTTACAAGGGGAGTGCCCTTCTCTTCTGCTGACTGCTGACTGCTGCTGCTGCTACATCTGCCTTCTCATCTATAAACTGCCACAAGAAAGATGTAAATAAGCCATGGAGCTAAGTAGTACCAACAGCTTCTCCAGCAGACAAACAAGTCAAATGAAACAATTCGCTTGCTTTGTAATGTTAGCAGGCAAGGAATCATGCATCCACTGAACTAATTCCCACTTGGAATGACCTTTGGCACCCAGATCCTAAACACATTTTTTTCTGGGATGTGGATCCCACAGATTTCAATAAAACTCCACACAAGCATGCTTTGTCAGAACTAAAGCCTTAGTTAATGTCTTAACTGTGGCGGAATGTGAAAAAAGTGGGACCCAAATGAGTTGGGGGGGGGAGTGGGCAGCAATGCACAATCTCTGATCAGCATTACATTTTATCCTACTCTAAATACCAAGGACTGTAAGAAAAGAAATAGATTTGACTTTTTTAAAAAAATAAGATTTTTTAAAAAATAAATACAACACAACAAAAAGAAAGAAAGAAAGAAAGAAAGAAAGAAAGAAAGAAAGAAAGAAAGACAGACAATAGTGGCAGCTGCTCATGGGCTGCAATTCCCAAAGTACTTCTTAGAGCCTCAGCAAAAACTGCCCATTGTTCCAGGGATTCCAAGTAAAGCAGAAAGCAGCATCTTTGCAAACTGCACAAGCCCATTTTTGCCCGGATACACCATGCACACACTTTCCCTTCATCAGCAATTTCCCCCACGGCCAATGAAATAGTAGCTATTCCGCAAGCCCTACATTTGTATGTGTGTGTTTACCAGGGAAACTGTGCTTTATTTCAAAAGAATTGTGAGAAAATGATAAGGGATTATCCTTCCAAAGTTGGGGAGGGGGAGTAGTAACAACAACAACAACCACAACAGCAACAACAACAACAGGAGCCAGAGATGGCTTTTTGTACAGGCCATGGAAAGGAGCAGCGAGGCGGTAGCGTTGGAGAGAACACTTGAGAAAGTTTTGATTAAAAAATTGCTGCCCCATTTAACATCAGGGAACGAAAGTTTCAGTAGTTGCAGTGCCCTTTCCCCCTCGTTCCACCTACCCCCTAAAACAAAAACAAAAAATATACTACCGCAAAACAGAGCACCACCAGGCACAATATTATGAGGAAAACTAAAGAGGCACACCAGAAACAAAGGTATAAAACAAGAAAAGTGGGGAGGAATTAAAGAAGTAGTCACCTTGTTGTAGTTGTAGTAACCCAAACACTGGGCAAAGTCCAGATTGGAAGGGTCTCCAGGAAGGGAGCTTCCAGATGCAGCAGGATAAAATCTTACATCCATGTTGAAGGGATGGGGGGGGGGGGTTGTTTGGGGCAGGGGGGTGGGGAAGGAAGGGGGTGTTGGATGGAAGAAGAGTTAAAGAGAGGAGGTCCGTGTGGTCCAAAAAGGGGTGAAGTTCTGAGAGGCTCTCAATAGATCCACCTTCCAAATAATAAAAAATAAAAAAGTGCCCGGGTTTGGAGGGAAGAACGTTGCTCAAGTTGTTTGGGAATCTGCGAGAAGTGGAAAGAGGCGAAGCTTCCTGGAGGACAAGGAGGGAGGGAAGAGGAGGGAGAAAGAGAAGGAGGGGGACAAAAACAAACAAGGGATGGGATGAAAGAGACGGGGGAGGGGAGGGGGCAGAGCGGCAGGTGAGCCGAAGGCGGGGAAGGAGAGGCACAGGTGAGGCGAAGGTGAGGGGGGAGCAAGAAGGGGGAGCCTCTCGCGCCTCTGGAGAAGTGGGGCGAAAGCTTTCTCTCAGTCCTCTCTCTCTCTCTCTCTCTTTCCCCACCCCCCTCCAATGGCAAGTCCCCGGGTTTTGCCTCTCTCTCTCTCTGCCTCCAGAACCAGCTGCACCACACAAAGAAGCCACGCGCCCGGCTCTGAGGAGAGAAAGAAGCAGAAGCAGCGGCTCTCTCGCACTCTCTCGGCTTCTCTCTCTCTCTCTCGGGCCCCCTCCTCCCGCCTGTCTCAGGAGAGGGGGGAACGGCGACCGGGCGCGCGGGCGGGCGCGCGCTCCGCCGCCGGCGCAAGGGTCTCTGTATGTGTCTCTTTCTTTTCCCTTCCCCTCTTCTGGAAGTGACTGTTTTGTGTGCGTGTGTGGACAGAGAGAAAGGGCAGAGGAACTCGTGAGGGGAGAAAGAGAAGGCGCCAAAGAAAAGGAGCCCCGAATAGCTGCGGAGAGGGAGGGTCGCGCGGCAGGCAGCTTCGCTGTCTCCAAGCGCACACACACGCCCCAAAAGTGCTCCAAAAGCGGGGGGACGGTGGCGGCTGCTCTTGGCACCGCCCAACTTGAATGAGGCTGAAGGGGGGACTTGGTGGTGGGGTCGCCGGGTTCTTCGCCGCCGCTTTGCTCTCTGGCAGTACTGCCCCCCCTCTTTTTTTCTTGCTTTCTCGCTCCCTTCAGCAGCACACCGCCGAGGAGGGTTACCTCGCGCGCGCGTCCAAAGGGGCCGGGGCCCGCTCGCTTCTCTCCCGCCCCGCCCTCCCGCGCGCGCTCCTTGGCCGGCCGGCCGGCTGCCTAGAAGGTTGGGGGGGGGGGAGGAAACCGAAGCGCACGTGCGCAGGGGAGGGGAGCCGCGAGGGGGGAGACAAGTGCACGTGTGAATGGGGATCATGGGTCTATTACGCACCGCAGCCAGAACTTTCAGCAGTGCTTTGCTACGGGCTCCTCTGAGCTTGCTGGGCCGCCAGGGGAGGGAAAATGAAGAGAGTGTAATACACGTGTATGTCTGCAGCAGACTTTCTGTTGGTAGAGAGGAAGAGGGTAGGCTGGCTCGCAGGTGGGCATCTGAAGGGAAACCTTTGTAACCCCTTGAACGTGGGAACCAGTCTGAGCTGGGTAGAGCACCCTAAAGCGGGCTTTGACTTAGTGTTGCCTCCAATCTAACGCTCCTCCATCGAGTTTTCACCCGCGGTCTTCTGTTCTTTTAACAAATTTGTCCGTTGTAAAGATAAAGGAATTGGTAGGTGGGAGCAGGATTGTTGAGCATCTAACCTCCGCAGGTTCGTTTTATACATGTACTCTGTGCACCTGGAGTGCTTCCCCAGCCCCCAGAAACCCAGCATGGAGAAAATGTGATAGACAGCTGGATATATGGGGCTCTTTCAAACATCATAACAAATGTATTCAGGTGCTACACACACAATCCTGCTCCCCACTGTTATATACGAATACACTGGGTGATGAAACAAGTAATGTGCATTTTTAAAAATTATTTATTGCATTTATATCCTGCCTTTTTCTCCAAGGAGTTCAAGGTGGTACACAAGGTCCTTCTCCCCCTCCTCATTTAATCGCCACAACAACCCTGTGAGGTAGGGTTAAGCTTGAAGATGGTGACTAACCCAAGGCCATTCAGTGAACTTCATGCCCCAGTGGGGGATTTGAACCCTGGTCTTCCAGGTCCTAATCTGACTCTTAACTTCTCTCTGTGAAATTCATCCATATATGGAAATCTCCATGGGTGCTGCAGCCAACAAGTGCTGGGTGTGCATCAACATGCACAGAACAAGAAGCATTCTCAAAGCCAGGGTCATTGAGAGGGATGCCCCAGAGAGAGTACTGAAGGCAAGAGGGGACATTTGGCCCCTAGGCCTGAGGTTCTCCCATCTGTGGCTTATAATGAAAACAGTTGAGAGCAGAAAGTAACATGAATCTTCCATGCAGGATGGTGCTTTATACTGAGAGAGGCCATTGGGTCATCTAGCTCAACAGGGTTTATGCTATTCCAAGCCCAACCTGGAGATGCCAGGGATTGAACATAGGACATATCATTGGTCCATCTTTCTCATCATTGTCTACATAAGAACATGAGATGAGTTTGCTGGAACAGCCCAGAGGCTCACCTAGTCCAGTATCCTGCTATCACAGATACTTGTGGAAAGCTAGACATGAGCACACAGCACTCTGCACGCCTGTGGTTTCTGAAAACTGGTAACTACCCAGACTGGCAGCAGCTCTTCAGGGTTTCCAACTTTCCCAGCCTTACCAGGAGACACCGAGAATTGAACCTGGGACCGCCACTCTATGGTCCCAAGCCATACATTTGCTTGTGTAATCATTTGTAAGTTGATCAGATCCCTCCTCAGCCTTGCATTCAATTCAAGAAGAAAAGTTTGGCAGAGCCATATCTAGTGCACATCAGTGCATTTCCATTTTAAAAGGACCATTTTCATGCATCCAGGTCCACCCTTCCACACACATTTAGCATCACACAGAAGCTTAATATCAGCATTTCTTTTTCAGTGGTCAACTATAGAACAATGGCGGTAATGAGGGCACTTCCTCATAGATCAGACAAATATTTGATATTTCAAACATTTCAAGTGCTCTGGTTTTCGTAGAAGATAACAACAGAATTTTCAGAGTGGAAAGGAAGCTAAAAAAGAAAGCCCACTGAAAAAAATGATGTTCAGTAACCTTGTAGAACACATATCATTCTCACTAGTAAAAACCTAACAGCATACTTCTGCTAGACTCTGTTGTGTGTTCTTTCCAGAAAGCAGAATTTACATGTCCTAAATCACAACTATCCATAACTAAAGTACAATCTTATGAGTTCAGTGGTAGTTAACTTCCAGGTTAAGTGTGTATAGAACTGCAGCGCGAAACTGGCCCTGTAATTGAAGGGAAGAAACATTTGTCATAGTGTCAGCAATGCTGAGGCCAGGCAGCATTGGATACTTTTCATAGTATTACACACATCAGTGGTATTGATGCTGCAGTGTCCATTCATCCTTTGGCTTAACACTCCTATCCCCATGGAGTGGGGGATGGTAGCTCCCAATCCCAACAGGAGAGTTTGGGGACTGGGAAAGAGTGACTGATGTGAATGAGGAAGACCTGACTTTCAATAAGATTACTGATACGGAGTAAAAATGATAGAAATATTGCACATGAAGAAGATATGTGTTCCTGACAATAAAAGTTAATACTGAATCATTTCTGCAGTGGATTTTTCTTTCTCTGTTCTTTGACAGGGAGTGTAAAAGTTCTTCACACAGAAGTTTTCTTTTCACATTTTCACATTTTAATCAGGTTAGTAAATAAATCAGTATGGCCTGGGAAATTCTTGCAAAAAATAAATTACCTGATCTCAATGGCACTCCTATTTGTCTGAACATCTGACCAGATAAAATGTTTCCCTTGTTATCTTAGCCATTCAGATAAATATGTGTTTAGTAATGTGTAAATTAAGGTTACCAGATTTTTTTCAATGAATCCAGGGAGACTTTTCAACTTCAATGGATTTTGTATGGGGACTGATTTGCAAATCAAGGGACTGTCCCCGGGAAACAGGGACATCTGGTAACCTTAGTGTGAATGCAGGCAATGAATTTCATGTGCATTTGGTTGTACCTTGTAAGAAGAGGTATCAGTATCTGGAAAATCTGGTTGGTCACTGTGAAAACAGGATGCTGGACTAGATGGACCATTGGCCTGATTCAGCAGGCTCTTCTGGTGCATTTGTGTAAGTAAAGAAAAACGTGTGTGATAGGGTTCAGCTGATAGGGTTCAGCTTTATGAAAACTTTTATGGTAAAACCTGATGGTGAAAATCCCCTCCTTTTTTTTTTTCAAGAAGGGAGAGCTGCAAAAGAGAACAAATGTATTCACTTATTCAAAAGGAGGGCAGCACTGAACTGAAAAGTCCTCACTCTAAATTCGCTTTGTGACATTACTGTCATCATTCTGCCTTTCCATGGTTAAAACAATGTTCAAGGCAGCTTACAACATGAAAATATTTACATAATTACAAAAGTATAACTAAATGTGAGTACTGTAATCATAAACAGTAAATGAAAACATCTCAGTAAGTATACAATAAAATTAAGCAATCCCCACATAATTCATAATGAGGCCTAACAATAGCGATGCAAGAATACAATACCAATAACAGCAGAAACTGAGCATCTCCAAAATTAAATCTTGACCCCAATAAAATCTTATGTAGGGATATGGGAATACTTTGTGACCTAAGCTGATCAGCTACATTGCATAATGCCATTATCACACTGACTGCATGATTTCCCCAATTGGCTGGATAATTATTCCAAGACTATCTGTTTTGATAATCTTAAAAATGAAAAAATTAAAGCACCAGAGTGGGAACTGACTTAAGGACTAGCTGGGTTTGGTAAACATTTCAACCCCCGGTAAGCACTACTTTCACTCCCAAAATCAAAGCAAGCAAATGTTCCATTCACCCCTAGTTCTGGAATGAAGTTAGCATCCTGTGGCTAGAACTAAATGTTTTGGCAGATGCAGAGTTGATGCAAAAACAGGAGCCCAGCATTTTATCCTTATTTTGCCCAAGTAACATCTTGTTAAAAAGAAAAAGCATGACATGGCATCATCGCCACAGTCGGTATAGTGGCACAGCAGTGGGGAAATTCAAAGTGTGGTGATGCCGCTTTTGTATAGCTACGATTTGCAGAGAAGAGGGAGGACAATTCAGTTTTAATGAGAAACAGCATAATTTGTACTTCTTGAACCAATATGCAAACTGAAACACAACATCCTTTTAAATCTGCACTTCTCTGAATTTTGTGGTGAAGATCTCCCATCAATCAATATGTACCAACAGGCATATATTAGCAGATAGTTTGCATACAAATGCATAAATTAGTGAAGATGGTGTGCAAAAATGCATTTTATCATGGAAAATTGCTTGTAAAAATGTCATATTAGTAAAAATCGGATAAAAATGTGTATATCGGAAGAAATTCGCACTAAATTGTGGGTGAAATTTCATGGAGATTTCTTTTCAAATTTGCTGCAGAAATGTGAAGAAATTGAATTTAAAATTGGGAAAATGAGGAACTGAATAAAACTGAAATTGACATGTACATCCATCCTTAGATGTGAGTTCTACACCCCTGCCATGGTGTCTTGCTCCAGCTTTAGAATTCCTGTGTAATTCTCCTTTTTTAAAAAAGAAAAGAAAAGAAAGCAGTTTTTTCTTACTTAATGCTACAGAGATAAGTTATTGTCCTACTTCAGAGAAAGCACATTTAGGAATTGGCTGTAAAATAATACTTCAAACAAAGAAGATATTGGTTGCCCTCACTAATATGTTACCCTCCCTTTAAGATGTAATAATGCTAAATTTTACAAAACTCCAGCAAAGTATTCAACAATGGAGGGCGGGAAGCCTCGTCCTTTCTGCTCCCCATTTACATGGATCTGTGTCTGCCTTGAGTGTGAATACTCCTTGCTTTGTAAGCAGGTGCATAGCCTGCTTAGGAGTTAAACCCCAAACTCATCACTGCTGCTTGACTAGAGTGGGATGGGGCTTCTTTTCTGGAACCGTTTCAAGTCTTCCCTCTCCTGCTTCCCAGCATTTCAGCCACCTGTTTAGCGAGTTCATACTCCAAAAGAGATCTATGCAATTAGAAACAAGGAAATGAAAATAAATGACCTTGTTTGTTATTTATAACAAAGGGGCTCTGCAAAATTAATCCAGCAAAGCTTGACCTTACGACCTGAATGAAAGAGGGGAAAAACCAACCCATTCCTTTGTGGCGACCTCACAATACTCCAGCCGCAAAGCAGCTCTGCCTCTTTATGATGGATATTGGAGGAGTATATTCAAAATATTAAATGTTTGACGAGCAAGATTGGAGAATTTGCATGAAAAAGGCATGTCTAAGCAAAGTTAAGTGAGCTGTGATGGAGGTGATTTTGAGACCTAGGAAACGAAGGTAACCCCTATACATACATGCAGTTCTCTTTATTTATTGCAATTAGACTTAATACACTTCTTGGTATGTATCTGAATGTGCATTTTATTGGGTCATACAGTATATTTTAATATATGGAGGATTACAATCTAATCTATTAAAGAAAAGCAGGATAGCAGTCTAATCCATAATTATGCATGTGAATGTTTTGTTTCCCATAATATTCAGAATGTGTGAATGTTCCATTTATCAAGTGAAGCACTTAAGTTTTCTGGACTCCATTGCGTTACCTTCCATGGCGTTGCTCCATATTTCCTCCTCTTCTATATATTTCCCAGGTCCCCTTTAGGTCATGATCCTTTGTTCTTTATTGCAGAGTAGCTCAACCAGCCTTGTAACATTTATCTTCTCAATTCCCTTCAGTGTTCTCTCCAACCCCGAGACGCGCCCTCTTAATTTCCCCTTTTCTAAAGAACATAGACCTGGTTTCTGTAACCTTCATAAATAAGCAAGATCTTTTTGCCCCAGCCACCGCTAGCTGGACCTTTCATTGCACCTTTCCTGTTTGTACTAGATCTTCTCCATAATAAGGTAACCAAAACCTCATGACGGTCTTGTGTGCACTGACAGAATAAAGTCATGTTGTGCTGAAACCTTCCTATTTGGTGCTTCTGTGCTCTGGAGTGTTTGGTTTATTATCTCATTAAGAGCAACACTAATGGTTTTACCCTGTATCCTCAGTCATCCCCAGCCTCCCCTCATCTCTTTGCTTTAAACACCACTGGTTGTTTAGCTTTGAAGGACCTGTTTTATTTTTCTTTGATTTAGCTCTAAGCAGGACTTTCCTGCTGTTGCTCAATTTTCTCTGTGATTAATGTTTACTGTAGCTTCTCCATTGCTGAAGTCAAGATTACAGGCCTACAGTGTTTCAAATATGCCTCCTGTCTATTCTTAAATAGAGGCTATTGCCAATGCAGCCATATGATTGTTCTTTGCAGAGGGGGTTAAGTACAGCTATCATATCAGAATCCATATTGAATGCTAAAAAGCTATTAATACAAGATATTAAGTAGGACATCTGCAGTCTACCAAAAATGTCCTAAACATTCATCACCTGGGTAAAGAAAAGAATATCTGGATTCCGCCATCCCCATTTTATACTAACAGCAAAGTTGGTGCAGAACACATTGTCTTTTAGGCACCTAAGTCAGTACCAGTGTGATGCAGTTACAATTGGGAGTGCTGAAGCCAACAGAGCTCTCTGAATTTTTCCCAGCATAGGAGCATAATATGTTGCCTTACACTGAGTCAAGTCATTGGTCTACCTGGCTCATTATTGACAGCAGTTAATCATGGCTTCAGGTACGATTCTTTCCAAGTTCTGCCTGGAGATACTAGGGATTGAACCTGGGACCTTCTGCATGAAAGGCAGGTGATTTGCCACTGAGCTATAAGGGACATTCTCTGCCACTGAGCTATACAATCTAATATGGTGTTCACAGCTGCCTCAGGTTGCTAGCTGGTAGGAAACACCCCCATTTTCCCAGCTATCGTCAGGACCATTTCGATTCATGTGCGCCACACCTTAACCCAGACCTGGAATGCAGGTTCACAGGCTGAGGAGCCAGGATGGACTCAGCAGCTTGACAAGTTTCCAGAGCTGTATTTTTCCACAGAATCCCCTCCCCCCCCCACCCCCATGTTTCATAAATGAATTAGTAAAAATGTTGTTAATTGCAAATACAGTATTTAGACAAACTTGGCTGTTTCAAAGTTTGTTAACTGAACAAAAACAAAATAAGCATGCTAAATTAGATATTTCTCTAGGGCATCAGAAAATTTGCATTTTAAGTGTGTGTTTTAATGTGGGGATCGCTAATTGTTTTTATACTTGCAAGCTGCTTTGGTCAACTCCTTTGTGGAGGGGGAAAGCAGGTTATAATTTGTTGATTGACAAATGGATGAATAAATGCATGAATGC
Organism: Podarcis gaigeae; assembly: GCF_964106915.1. NCBI lineage: Eukaryota > Metazoa > Chordata > Lepidosauria > Squamata > Lacertidae > Podarcis > Podarcis gaigeae. The sequence continues at coordinate 34,775,875 of NC_139684.1, read as the reverse complement.
TTGGTCAGTAGATTAGTTGTCCAGCACATACAACACATTAAATATATGGATCCCAGTGCTGGAACCCCCTATTTCAAAACCTTATTTGTCGTCTTCTTCTTCTTCTTCTTCTTCTTCTTCTTCTTCTTCTTCTTCTGATTATTATTATTACTACTACATCTCATCTTTTTTTATCTCATCACATATTTTCCTCCAAGGAACTCAAGGTTTGCATACATGGCTCTTACCCTTCCCATGTTCTCCTTACAACAACAACAACTCTGTGAGGCAGAACATAAGAAGAGTCCTGCTGGTCAGCTCAAAGGCCCACCTAGTCCAGCATCCTCATCTTATAGCCAACCTGATGCCTGTGGGAAACACTAGCAGGACCCAAACACAAGGGAACTCTCTGTTCCCTACCAGTGGCCTCCAGCAACTAGTATTCAAAATTATTACTGTCTCTGACAGTGGAGGCAGAACAACAGCCATCTGACAACTTTCGCCTCCATGAATTTGTCCAATCCTCTTTTACAGCCATCCAAGTTGGTGGCCATCACTGCTTCCTGTGGGAGCGAGTTCCATAGTTTAACTGTGCATTTCACAGAAAGAGAAGTGAGAGGTGGTGTCTCAGCCAAGGTCATCAATTGATTTGAACCTGCTTAAACCATTCCACTAAAAAGCATCTAGCTAAAGCTGCAAGGATCCCATTTTATTTTATTTTTTCTTAGACTGGGACCCTGTCTATTAGTTGGCGGGCCTTAAACACAGTTTGCTATGAAAACAAAACAGCAATGGCAACCCATATTTGCCAACAAGCTTCCATTGGTGCCTGCTCCACATTTATGTGCCAACGGACGGCTTTCTTTCAGCAAGGCTTTGTATAGTAGTGAGGTCTGAGGCTGGTAGGGCTGTGCCCTATTTTCCCTTAAAGACCAGCCTCCACGGCAGCAGAGGTCCACCTGCTGAGAAGGTAGGGTAGTGGCTCTGCCTTACCTGGTGAGCCACTTCTAGCAGCAAGGGTTTTATATTACTGCAGTTCCAAGCACTTAGGCTATGGAGCAACCTCCCCAATGGTAGTCTGATTTGTTCCATCCAGCCTTCCACAGAGGGTGCAAAAAGAACCTAGTTAAATGGGTGTTTGAGTTTTAATGAAACCTTGCTCCTGCTGTGTTGAATGTGGTGAGGTTCTTTTTCCTGCTTCGTACAAGTTATTTATTTATTGTCCCACATTATCTTTGCAGGAAGCCAGTCAAGCATTGGAATGGTGGGGCCAAAACATTTTAAACAAATGTACCTGTACCCTGATACAGGTAGGTGCACCTGTGTTGGTTCCAGCCCTCATTCATTCCAACAGGGGATTCATTCATACAGTTGCACAATGAACAGCACAGATTAGGCACACGACATAATTTCCATTATGTTAATGTTGCTTTAAAATATATTGTGCAGAGTGCCGCAACAATCAAATTATCAATTATAATGTCTACTCTGAGTAGAAAAGTGTTGCGAAACAGAGGGCTGATTATGGCTCCGGTACTTTCAATCTGCATACTCATTGTTTAGTACAGGGAAAACAAATTATCTTGTGTTGGCCTCAGTTCAAATTTAATTAAATGAGTGCAAAGCAATTATAATAAAGTACAATGGTGTAGTAATGAAAGGAAAATAACTCATTAACCTATTAATCTTTATTTATGTTCCTCTCAAATAAGTATGTAATTTCTTTATCACTGCATCCCATAAGAAATTGCAGGCTTTCCCACCGCTCCTGGGATCTGCCTGCGCTAAGGATCATCGTTCAACTCCATGCTTACTATTTATATACATTTGCTTTTCGTGTCTTGTCTTATTCTCCCCTCTCTTCCTTACCCTTCTCCCTTTAGGAGGTGCATTTTCAACCTGTTTCCAACATATCTCTGTGATGTCGATTACAGACTTGCTCGCTGAGTCCTCCCCCCACTTTTTCATTGTTTTCTTTTTCTTCTTCTTCTCTGCCTGACACTTGTCAGTTCCAAAAGGTAAACTGCATTCCCAGCATTGGTATGCCTCGGTCATTGCATAAGAGGAAAAAGCATTCCCCAAACATCTGCTATGTAAGATAGTGTTACATTAAGACATAGGATGAAAGCATATTATTTTTAAGAGGACTTGACACAGCTATCACTTTCTAATCTTTCTAAACTGAAGGGGGATGACAACAAAACACCATCTTTCTCAAGTAGGCTGTTTAAGATTCTCAGAGCAAGTTCCTTGGAATTGCTTGATTTCTGTTCAGAGCCAGGGTACGGGTGGGAAATAAAAGAAACAGGTTTTAATTTTTGAGAAGGGCAAAGCACAACAAATAGCGTTTCTACAGCATCTTCCATTTGTCAATAGGCACCAATTTTGCTTCTCTTTTCTATTGGTATCTAGTGAATCAGTTTCACTTTTGAACCAAGCTGTGGGTGGTCATACTTGGGAGACAGGCGTGGACCAGGTTGGGGGCAGAGGAGGAGGGCAGTTGTTTGCTAAACCAAAGTCCCTACAGTCAGCTGCAGGAGAGAGAGAAAGATGGACCAGAGATGGAACCAGGTTTTGCATTTAAGAACATAAAACGAGCCCTGCTGCAAAGGCAGCAACCTTCCAGGGGCCACATGGGTGAGGTGGTGGGCAAGGCCAGAGGCGGAAGTGGGTGGAACAACACATGTAAATTTTACCTTTGTGCAGTATGCTGAGGGACGTGGGTGGCGCTGTGGGTTAAACCACAGAGCCTAGGACTTGCCAATCAGAAGGTCAGCGGTTCGAACCCCCAGGACGGGGTGAGCTCCCGTTGCTCGGTCCCTGCTCCTGCCAACCTAGCAGTTCGAAAGCACGTCAAAGTGCAAGTAGATAAATAGGTGGGAAGGTAAACGGCGTTTCCGTGCACTGCTCTGGTTCGCCAGAAGCGGCTTAGTCATGCTGGCCACATGACCCGAAGCTGTACGCCGGCTCCCTCGGCCAATAAAGCGAGATGAGTGCCGCAACCCCAGAGTCGGTCATGACTAGACCTAATGGTCAGGGGTTAGGGTTACAAACTCCTCTCTATCCTTCATCCAGCTAGGAAAAGGCATGATCAGAGTTTGACAGCACCTTCCAGCTAGGCAAAAACACTCAAGGGAAGTGCAGAGCAGAGCCACTTAGGGTCATGGCCTGGGGAGAATGGGCATGGCTGGGGAAGAGTGTGGGGTGGGGAAAGACCTATGGGTCAGATATAGAGGTTTCCAGGGTTGCAGTGTCAAGCTGGGGTGGCATAGTGGTTCAAGTGCTGGATTAGGACCTGGGAGACCAGGTTCAAATCCCTACTCAGCCATGAAACCAGTCACTGTCTCTTAGCCTAACCTACCTTACAGGGTTGTTGTGAAGGTAAAACACCACCTTGAGTTCTTTGGATAAATGGTGGGATATAAATGTAATAATGAATAAGTTCGGGGCCTTATTCATTATTTCACAACATTTACATGCTTCTTGATTGCAATAAAACCTCCAAGCAGATTGTAAAAAAAAGTAAAACATTAACATTACCATTAACATTACAAATAAAAGACAGGTAAAAACAACAGGCATTTTAAAAGCATTCAAAAGATACTTAAAATCAACAGGAAGCTAAAAGAGATTAAAATACAGAATTCTGCATGTCAGGACAGGCTTGCCTAAACTAAGATATTTTTAGGAGGCTCTGAAAAACGTACAGGGAAAGGTATCAAGACATAGGGAGTTCCAAAGTGTAAATGCTGCACTGCTAAAAGATTGGTTTCTTACAAGCATGAAATGAGCATCATGTGGCACGTGTAATGGTGAAGTGGCTGAGTGGGCATATTAAGGGTAAGGCAATCCTGCAGGTAAAGTGGTCTCAAGCCGTTAAGGGCTTTTTACACATACAGTAACTCATTGACCTTGGCCCTTCTGCCATCCATCCAGGTGAGAAGGACAAGGACAGATTCTGGGCTTCAGGTAAAGTGCCAAGAACTAGACAAAGTGCTTCAGGTCTGACCAAAGCAGAGTAGTGCCATTACTTCTCACAATATGATTGCTGTACTAAACCTGCACTGCCCACAATCCCCCAGTCGTATTATAGATATCTCATCTCCATTTTTTCTTTTCTGCATTAGCAGTCATCAGGTATGAACATAAATAGCACCAGAGAGGCTCAAAGGCAATTTGAGCCACACATGTGAAAATGGTTTAAGGTACTATCTAAATAGACTGGCATATACAGTGGAACTCATCTCATATTTGGGCAGCTACAGCAATTAAACTTGGGTATTGACCTCTGTGTAAGAAGGAAGCATATATTGGGAGCATCTCTCAAGCTTCATCTCCCCCCCCCCCCCGCATACTTACCTTTCATTTAAAAGGAAAACAAAGGCAGCAATACAGTAAAATGGATCTGAAGTTAACTTATAAAAAAGGGGAAGTGTTTGTGCATAAAATTCTATCCTAAAATACTTTGTATGGTATCCAACTAACCCGGCAATGCTAACCCCACTTACCTGAGAGTAAACCTCCACTGAAAACAATAAGACTTACTTCTGAGTAAGGATGAAAGAAATCTGCTCATTTCTAATTCTCCTAATCCAGGCATAGGCAAACTCGGCCCTCCAAATGTTTTGGGACTACAACTCCCATCATCCCTGAGCACTGGTCCTGTTAGCTAGGGATGATGGGAGTTGTAGTCCCAAAGCACCTGGAAAGCCGAGTTTGCCTATGCCTGTCCTAATCTTATATTCAGTTCTCCACATTTCTTTTTAATCCTAATGAAACCTTTCAGCATATTAGTGCATTTTCTCAAAATAAACATATTTTGACTAATACATTTTTGCAAGCACTTCCCCCTAATATAATGCACATATATATGCTTCGATGCGTGCTTCCCCTAGTATATGCATTTTCCTGCTAGTATATGCAATTCTATCCATGTTACCTGGCTGGAGAACCTCATTGCAAAATTCGGAGGAGTGTGGATTTTGAAGGATGGCTGCATTTCAGTTTGTGCATTGTTTCAGAGAGTGTGGATCTAGCAGGTTCACCTTTAAGTCTGTACTGAATTAAATCTCCCCCTCATACTTACTTCTGAGCAAGCATTGTGCTGTAAGGTCAAATCTACATTATATATTTAAAACACAGGGGATCTCCCAAAGAATACTGGGGCCTGTAGTTGACCCTTCACAGAGTTACAGTTCCAGCACCCTTAATGAACTACAACTCCCAGGATTCTTTGGGGGAAGCCACATGCTTTAAATGTGCTTAAAGTCATACTAATAGTAGACACATTACACTCATTAGTCTTTGCATTAGTCATGGCCATTAATTCCAGTGGGCTTGCTCTCCTTATGGCTAAGTGAGAGTTGGCCCTTTGTTTCTTTTCCATTGTTCTCTGCTTCCAAGTTTTTCTTTGTATCATGTATTAGTACTGAGCAGTTTCTAAATCTCTACATTGCTCTGAAGGCCAGTGGACAGAAAAGTAGCCTATGAATTTTCATAGCTGACTAAATCATACCTAAAATTGATCCACTGAAACCAGTAGAAACAACTAATGGAAACCCATTATTTTCAATGGGTCTGCTCTTAATATGACTTTGCCAGACACAACCCCCTTTTATTTTAAAATTCCTAGGCCTCTTTTCTGCCTGTTGACCTTCAAAGCAGCTTAGAGATTGTTACCATTAATTGCAATGAAAATCAAATAATTATTAAAAAAATATATCATGAACCAGAGCCAAGGAAAGAGCCAGTCAACGCCAAATGCCTGACAAAATAAAAAATATTTATGAGCATGCTAGAAAGCCAATAGTTTATAGTTAGTACATAACATTCTATGTATATGAAACAAAGTGATTCTGTGTTTGCAAAAGTGATTTCATGGTTTAAAAGAAAGGGGGGGGGGAAATAAGAAATAACAGATTCTCTGAAAGAGGACCACCACCATCACTATTATTACCATCCCATATATATATATATATATATATGCTTTCGTAGATTTTCACGGGTACAGGAATGCAGGTTTTGGTGTCCTCGGGTGTCTTCCCGTGTAAAAGTTGGGGTGTCTAGGCGACGTTTCGACGAGGTCTCACTCGTCATCTTCAGGCTGGTGCTTTCGGCTTCTTGTTACTGGAACAGAGCGGGATCTCAATGTTTGAGTTCCTATAAATACTGTAGAGGGGGTGTGGTGTCTAGCCTCCAATGTTCTGGGCAGAGAGGAAGTTCCCAGGCTAGTGTGCCTTTTCTTCTTTTGTTCCTTAATTACTTGAGAGATACCTTGAGTGATTTCTTGAGTGATATCCTGAGTACCACTTAGGTGGGTCATTAGGTGTGGACACAAAGACTTTAGCAACTAATCCACACCTAATGACCCACCTAAGTGGTACTCAGGATATCACTCAAGAAATCACTCAAGGTATCTCTCAAGTAATTAAGGAACAAAAGAAGAAAAGGCACACTAGCCTGGGAACTTCCTCTCTGCCCAGAACATTGGAGGCTAGACACCACACCCCCTCTACAGTATTTATAGGAACTCAAACATTGAGATCCCGCTCTGTTCCAGTAACAAGAAGCCGAAAGCACCAGCCTGAAGATGACGAGTGAGACCTCGTCGAAACGTCGCCTAGACACCCCAACTTTTACACGGGAAGACACCCGAGGACACCAAAACCTACATATATATATATATATATATATATATATATATATCTCCAAAAGTGCAGATTGGTTGCTCATATGTGGGGAGAAGTGTGCCACTGCTTCACACCTAGCAGTAAACTCTTGCTCCCAAGCAAGTTTCTTTCTGGTTTAACAATCTGTTGCCGAGAGCGGTGTTATCAGGGAATGTAACTGCAGCCCTTTTTCTTAGTGGCCCCCAGTCAATCACCTCTTTTGTATGCCTTTTGCATTCTCCCTCTCTTCCTTCACACTTACTGCTCAGTTACTGCTATTGCAGCATTTCACTCTTTGTGCAGGGCTAATGCTACATCATTCCAACAAAGCCCGACCGATTGAATCAGACCCCAGAAACGGCAGGAGTATGGTGCCCTCTGCCCACCTGCTAATCAGAAGTGAGGCAAGCCACCAGACATAAAGTTGGTGGTGATTATTATTGTTGGTAAATATTCATTCTGTGGTAGGAGGTCTTCCTTCCGTTAGCATTTCAGTGAGCTTTCAGAGATCATGTTCCTGCCATAAGGAATATGATATTTTTGGTTACTAGCAAGTTTTGGATCTAAGTTAGCTCAACTCCTGGTTCATATTAAACAGTTCAGCTAGAGAATGAAGAATGATCAGGATCTAAAACAGCTCCTTACAGTGAGCCTAGAGTAAGAATTGGGGAGAAATTTGATTCAGTTCACAATTATAGATTAAATTGCCCTAATTCACACTTTCTGAAACAATACACAAACCAAAATGCAGCCAGCCTCTGAAATTTGCCCTTATCCTAATGTTGCATTGTAGTTCTCTAGACAAGTAGTATGTATAAATTTATAAACATTAGGGAGAAGTGTTGTAAAAGTGCATAATTGTGTTTGTGTGTGTTAGAGAGAGAGAGAGAGAGAGAGAGAGAGAGAGAGAGAGAGCCTGAAATACTAATGCAATATGTTCCACTAAACTGCCTGATTAACCCACAAGCAAGATCTAGCAATAGCAATATCTAGGTAGAGGTCATAGTGATCAGATATTAGGTCCTGTGTAACTGGAACAATACAAGCATGATGCAGAAACTATGTCTGTCTGTCTGTCTGTCTGTCTGTCTGTCTGTCTGTCTGTCTATGAGACCAGGAAATGCTGAGAACTACAACCCCCTGGATTCTGTGTGGTGATGCAGAGGGCAGTGCTACCCCCAACAGTTAAACTGCAATCAGAATTTGCTACTGCTGCCTTCAGAGGGAGCTGTCCAATTGCTGCTTGTGATAAACTTACCTTTAAAAATAATAATCATACGTGGTGAAGATGGATCAATCCCTAATGGGCTGTTTCTAGTGTTGTTGTGTTGCCCCATTAAGTTCTTTTAACAAACACGCACATAGCAATCAAATAAATTGTCTAAAATTTAAAAAGGCATTCAAACCTAATTGTTTGCTATACTTATTTCTTCAGTCATGTTTGTGTGTGTCCCCCCACCCCTTGGCTGTAGCAAAGTTCTGAATAATGCCATTTCTTCACAAAAATCTTCACAACAACCACCCCCCTGTAAGGAAGAGAAAGATAAGAGAGAATCCCAAAATCACCCAGTGAGGCTCTGGGGTGGGTGGGTGGGTAGGTGGGTTGTGGGTGGGTGTGTAATAAAGGTAAATGTGCAGGTATTTATATTAGAATAATTCAGGTAACATGAAGAGGTGGGGAGCCTGGAATTTTGGCAGTGAGTGGTGATTAGATGAGCATTTGAAAGAAGAAGAAGAACAGTTTGGATTTGATATCCGGCTTTATCACTACCCTAAGGAGTCTCAAAGCGGCTAACAATCTCCTTTTCCCTTCCTCCCCCACAACAAACACTCCATGACGTGAGTGAGGCTGAGAGAATGTGAGACTGAGGCCCAAGGTCACCCAGCAGCTGCATGTGGAGGGGCGGGGACGCGAACCCGGTTCACCAGATTACAAATCTACCGCTCTTAACCACTGCACCACACTGGATATGGGAGTTAAAATGTTGGGAACAAGACAGAGGCTAGCTAGTTCAGTTCAATGGAGAGTGGTGTTGGGAGCAGATGTCTGGTGGTGTGAGAACTGCTGTTGGGTGTGAAGCAGGGTTGGCTGGCTTAGTAGTGCAAGGACAAGCTTATAATACCCATTGTTGTAACTGAAAATCATGTAACAAGACAAAGAATGGTTAAATCAGCCCCGGTCTTCACAGCTGAGATGGCAAGGCTGGGCTAGGTTAGGCTGTCAAGAACAGCTGATTGAACAGTTGTCTGCCTCGCAAACTGTCTTCACATTCCACTCTCTCTGTGGTGTCACTTACAACATTGCTCAAAGAGATGGCACCACCACAGGACATATGCCCTCTCTCTGTTCTGTAAATGGCTGGTACCCCCCTGGGCTTTGACAACTTCCCCTCGCATGAGTGTGTGCCATTTCTAGGGCAGACATCTGCACAAATATCTCCATGGCAGCCTAAGGGGATGAGGCGGCCGTTCCCATCACCACTCTGAGACATCAGCATCTGTGAATTATATCACCTGACCTTGCCGTAGACCATCCCAGCATAATTGCCATAAGTGATAAGTTGATTGCTGTGCGGCACTTAGCGTTTCCAGATGCTTTTGCTGTCGTCATTCATTTCATTGTATCCCTTCTCGTGGAGCTGTGACAACACAAATGCAAAGGGACAAGGTCAGATCAATCGTGCAGTAACATATGTGATGTATCTGTCACATGCAGCCATCCACAGAGGTTCACCTTATGCGGGGAGTCTGGAGGTGGAGATAACATACCTGAGGGTCTGTATGGCTCACAGGGGATGGGACATAGCTCAGCGGTAAGGCAGCTGCTTTGCATGAAGGAGGTCCCAGGTTCAAGCCTTGGCATGACCTAGTAGGGCTAGGAATGTCTCCTGTCTGAAAACTTGGGTGCCACAGCCAGGCAGTGTTGACCAATCTGAGCTAGATGAACTCATAGCATAAGGCAGATTCCTATATTTTTGTGGTTAATAAGTGGTAGCCATAAGGGCCCATAGGCTCTAGGGAATCCAGCAAATCCAGAAAACTCTTCAATTTTTATTTGAAAGGGTTTAAAGTTATTAAAATTAAAAGACGCCTGCTTCTTGGGAGAAAAGAGATGACAAACCTAGACAGCATCTTAAAAAGCAGAGACATCACCTTGCCAACAAAGGTCCGTATAGTTAAAGCCATGGTTTTCCCAGTAGTGGTGTATGGAAGTGAGAGCTGGACCATAAGAAAGGCTGATCGCCGAAGAATTGATGCTTTTGAATTATGGTGCTGGAGGAGACTCTTGAGAGTCCCGTGGACTGCAAGAAGATCAAACCTATCCATTCTTAAGGAAATCAGCCCTGAGTGCTCATTGGAAGGACAGATCCTGAAGCTGAGACTCCAATACTTTGGCCAGCTCATGAGAAGAGAAGACTCCCTGGAAAAGACCCTGTTGTTGGGAAAGATGGAGGGCACTAGGAGAAGGGGATGTCAGAGGACGAGATGGTTGGATAGTGTTCTCGAACCTACCAGCATGAGTTTGACCAAACTGCGGGAGGCAGTGGAAGACAGGAGTGCCTGGCATGCTCTGGTCCATCGGGTCATGAAGAGCCGGTCACAACTAAACAGCAACAACAAAGTTATTTACATTGAAGTAAATTGTTGTGCTATTCTAATATAACTTGGGCATCATCTGCACTATACATTTAAAACAGTACCATACACGTTTAAGCAGCCATGGCTTTCCCCAAGGACTTCTGGGAGCTGTAGTTCATTAACAGAGCTGATAGTTTTGATGAGACTCCCCTCACAGACCTACAATTCCCAAAGTTCTCTTGGAAGAGAAATGGGTTGTTAAACCACTTTGGGGAAAAGGAAAGGATGGTGCACTGAAGCGAGAGAAGGTATAATATGTGTGGCTTAAGGTATAAGAGTCAAGAGGGGAAAGATTTTGATGGTGGAACACAGTAGTCCAGAAGGTGGTGGACTTTCCTTCATTAAAGGTTTTTAAGCAGAAGCTATATAGCCGCTTACCAGGGATGCTGCAGCAGTGCATTTCCTGCATCTAGTTCACATTTTCCAAAACACAGCCTTCCTTTAGAATCCACACTTCTCCAGATTTTACGGTGTAGTTCTCCAGCCAAGCAATGTGTACAAAAATGCACACATACCATGGTGAAGTGTGCATAAAAACACATATGGTAGTGAAAAGGGCGTTCAAAGTTGCATCCTGTCAGAGGAAATTGCTCTGCGGAAATATGCATATTAGACAGATTCGCATAGTAACGTATGAATATTGGGAGAAATCTGCCCCAAAATTCTGATGAACGTCCATCAGTACCTTTTTGTAAAATAAATAAATCGCAAACTGATGTGGACATGTGGAAAAATGGAATAAAGACTGAAAAGCCGAGAGTAAGAAATTGACAGATTCGCCTATCCTCAATGCCATAGTCTTTACAGTAAGCAGGAGACAATGTAAATGACTCATTCTATATTTAAGAGTTGAAGCAGATCAGGAATAATCTCTGATCTTGGAGAGGGAAGGTCCATAAAAATGAGAGAGCATTAACATCTCTTTTTATGTGCTTATCCGTTACAGGTCATATAATCCTTCCCTTGCATTACATGGCGACCAGTTCAGATAAATTAACCAGAACTATGCCAGTCTTTATCTGAAGTGTTAACTATTAATTTGCAAAATCAATCCCCAGAGGAGACCAGGGGGGTTAGGTTGATGGCCTCAGCAGAACACAGGCCATGGATTTTGCATGCCTTGAAACTCGAAAAAGCAAAATACATAACTAATTGCCGTATAGAAAACCACTGAATTAAGCAAATGCAAGAATTATACAAAAGTCGGGGTGAAATGTACTGCATTTGCAAATTAGTTTGTCACTTGATCATGAGTCCCAGATGTTTCACACCCGGGGAGTATTTCTTAAGCAACAATAAGCAGATTTACATACATAGCCAATATGTTTATTTAAAGAAAATTCCCAAAACCAAAACAACAAGCAGATTTATTATTTGGCACTAGCTCCAAAGATGCAGAACTAGTAAAGAAAACATTGGGGGTGGGGAGGAGAGAATCTTTTTGACATGGCATGTATTTATAATGGAGAGGCGAATTGGGGTTGTCTCTCAATCTAAATGCAGGCACATCCACATTCCTCCCTCTGCACTGAGATCCTCAGTGCAGATTTGGTCTAGCTTTTTCAGAACTGATCACATAGCTTCTAGATAAGCTAAAACAGATAAGCAGAGCATCAGAAATCAGAAACTCCATCCCTTTATACTTCATGTATAAACTGGCTGGACTTTAGGGGGTGCAAGGCAGAGGGTAGCCTGTGAACGATCAGCAAGCACTAGCCAGGAAGCCTCTTCAGTATCAAGTCAGGTGGCAATGGAAGAAGATAGGGAGCTATTTTATACTGGGGGTGGGGGCAGAGCTGAGCGGCAGAGCAACTGCTTTTCAAATGAAAGACCCTAGGCTCAATCCCTGTTGTCTCCAGATAGGGGGCAGAAAGACCCTGGAGAACCACTGCCAGTCAGTGCTGGCAATATTGATCTCTATGGACCAATGGTCTGACACAGGCAGCACTCACACAGCAGTTTATTCCATTGCTCCAATGTTTCCCTACCTGTTAGTTTCCGCATTCTATCTGAGCTTTCACACAACCTAAAAGCCACTTATGGAAAAGGAACAGAACATAGTGCCTGTTTAGCACTCATTTCCATGTTACTTGCTTCTAGGAAAATCGAATCCATTTGCAGCCCCATTAACCCTGAAAATTACAGGAGGAAAGTGACAAAATGTGGGGTGGCATACCAGCATATACACTTCTTCTGTGCTGTTCAGTGGGGGAACAGAAACACACATGTGCAGAAAGGGTGGGGGAGGGGCCACATTGTCCAAATACATTTGTTGTTGTGTCTCATCATGCCCACTGGGTGTGAGCAAAATTCAGCACGGCGTATCAGTCAAAAAGCCACAGTTGTATAACACAACAAATTCCGCTGTGTGACATGAGCATTAGAAAATGGGACAGCATTATAATCAGGAAAACTATCACAGTATTTTCCCCATCTGTCTGAATGCGCCCATAATATACGGCAGCTCCCTATGTACCTAATTCAGATGATACATCCATCTAGCTCAATATTTCCAACGCAAATGGGCTGAATCTTCTGGAGATGCTGAGGATTGAACCTGGGACCAATTGTTTGTAAAGCGTGTGCCCTACCATGGAGCAATAAGCCTCTATAGCCCCCTGCAGAAGCACTCAGCTCCAGCTTGCTCACTATTCTGAGCTGGGCCTGCCATGCTGTGTGATGTCTTCTTCCTGCATCCTTGCTGAATGGGGACACCTAATTAGCAATACCAAGTAAGGGGGGAGGTTAGGAAATAACCAGAGCAGTCCTTCACAGCGCTAAAGTAACAGAAGGCAGATCAACAAAACAAGAATCTCGTTTGCGTTGATGCTCTTTCCAGTGCCTGATTGGCATGCCGCTCTCTTTGATGATTGACATGCTGAAGAGCCAGCTGCTCATTTGTTTGGCTGTTTGGCTCCCAGTTAAACATGGACTGGTGGGAGGTGGGGAGTCATTTACACATTTTTGGTCTTTTTATTACTGTTTCTTCTGTGCAGCTGACAATATGGAAGTGGCACCACATCCTACAGAATGTCATAGGGCAGAGCCCCTGAAATCTTCTCCTGTTGCCCCTGTACTCTGTAATAATTTCCCACCTGCCACAGGTGAAGCAGCAGCCATCTGTTGCTTTACACATCTTGCAAAGATTTCTATTTTTTTTTAATGATAGTTATTAACATTTCAAAGGCTATACAAAAAACAATAATAAAAACAAAACACAAACAGAAAAAAATAGCAAAAATAGAAAAATACAAAACTGAAAACAATTTAAAAACAAATAAAATTTCATTCACTTATTTTCTTATAACTTACTTCCCAGACCTCCTCATACCTCCCCTTTTTGTAATCCAATTCTAGTTATTAATTCAGCAAATACTCACCATTAATTTTCATTTAATTTTCAACCTTTCTTTCTTTTTTTCTCCAATTTTCTTAATCATTACAGCTGAAAACCACTTAATTTCTAAACCAACATCATTCTAGCCTTCATTAATTTTACAATATTTCCCAAGATAGTCCTTAAATCTCTTCCAATCTTCTTCCGCCGTCTCTCTTCCCTGGTCTCGGATTCTGCCAGTCATTTCTGCCAGTCCCATATAATCTATCACCTTCATCTGCCATTCTTCCAGAGTGGGTAAATCTTGTGTCTTCCAATACTTTGCGATGGGTATTCTTGCTGCTGTTGTTGCATACATAAAGAATGTTCTATCCTTCTTTGGCACCAATTGGCCGACCATGCCCAGGAGAAAGGCCTCTGGTTTCTTCAGGAAGGTATATTTAAATACCTTTTTCATTTCATTATATATCATTTCCCAGAAAGCCTTAATCCTTGGGCACGTCCACCAAAGGTGAAAGAATGTGCCTTCATTTTCTTTACATTTCCAACATTTATTATCGGGCAAATGATAAATTTTTGCAAGCTTGACTGGGGTCATGTACCACCTGTAAATCATTTTCATAATATTCTCTCTTAAGGCATTACATGCCGTAAATTTCATACCGGTGGTCCACAACTGTTCCCAGTCAGCAAACATAATGTTATGACCAATATCTTGTGCCCACTTAATCATAGCTGATTTAACCGTTTCATCTTGCGTATTCCATTTCAACAGCAAGTTATACATCTTTGACAAATTCTTAGTTTTTGGTTCTAACAATTCTGTTTCCAATTTTGATTTTTCCACCTGGAAGCCAATTTTCCCAAAGATTTCTATTTCTGTCCAGGCATCAGTGAAAACATTAGAACCTAAGGCAAGCTTGCTGGATCAGGTCAATGGCCCATCTAGTCCAGCATCCTGTTCTCACAGAGACCAAACAGATATTTGTGGGAAACCTACAAGCAGGACATGGGCCACATTTAAGGATTTTGGTAGTACTTTAAATAGTCATAGTAAAGGTAAAGGGACCCCTGACCATTAGGTCCAGTCGTGACCGGCTCTGGGACTCACTTTATTGGCTGAGGGAGCCGGCATACAGCTTCCGGGTCATGTGGCCAACATGACTAAGCTACTTCTGGTGAACCACAGCAGTGAACTGAAACGCCGTTTACCTTCCCGCCGGAGTGGTACCTATTTATCTACTTGCACTTTTGTCGTGCTTTCGAATTGCTAGGTTGGCAGGAGCAGGGACCGAGCAACGGGAGCTCACCCCGTCGCAGGGATTCAAACCGCCGACCTTCTGATCAGCAAGTCCTAGGCTCTGTGATTTAACCCACAGTGCCAATCATGACCCTTAAATAGTCATAACTTCCCCCGAAGAATTCTGGGAATTTCAAAAAGAAAGAAAGAAAGAAAGAAAGAAAGAAAGAAAGAAAGAAAGAAAGAAAGAAAGAAAGAAAGAAAGAAAGAAAGAAAAGGAGAGGTCCTGGTACTCACCATGAAGATGTTTCAGTAGATGCCACACTTTTAATATTTGGGAGCGGGAGAAAGGTACCAGTACTGTGTACCCTTGAGTACACCCAGAAAAAAAGCACTGGGTTTTTCTTAACAAACTGCAGCTCCCAGAATTCTTTGGCAGAAGCCATGACTATTTAAAGTGGTATCATAGTGCTTGAAACATATTATGCTATGGAAATGATTCACTTCTGCACTATGATAGCCTAAGATATATTCAGAAAAGGAACATAGTTGTTCACTCCAATCGTTTGTAAAATTAGCAGAACAGAATGAATCATATTTATAGATTCTCATGTCCTGAAATACAATTACTTGGAAGTAAGCCCAGCTGATTTTACTGGAACTCACCATGAAGAAAGTGTGGTTAAGATTGAGGGCTCAGCTGATCCCTAAAGTTTGTTGCTTCTCACTGACTAACCTACCTTGCAGGGTTGTGGTACATATTAAATGGGGATGTAGTAGAGAATCTTGAGCACCTTGGAGGAAAGGCGGGATGTAAATACAATGCATAACTTCTTTTAAAGTAAATGCCTGATCATTTCCCCTGCCTGCTGCTTTCGCTTTGCATTATCCCATAATGAGACTGAAAGACAGGGATAAAACCGACTTTCAAGTTCTACACCTCATAATACGATGCCTAACACTTCCAGTGAACTGCTGAGTTTTATATTCTTCTCAGACAAGCAATATCAGCCTTGAAAATTCAAAAGGCTGCCTTTTCCCCGAACCCCAAAACCTTTCATAATCTACAGCCATGACTGGCGGAAGCAGATTTTTTAAAAACAAAAAACCACACTCTAATGCAAGATGACTTAAGGAATATGCTCCGTGACAAATTTACAGTAGTACAAGTTAGTTCCCCTGTATAGATTCTGATAAGATAAAACTTGTTTGCACAGCATTGATCCCGTGTCCCAAATGGAACCTTTATGAAATGGGCTCATTCCCTTGCTTAGAAGAAAGAAGCCCTCTTAATGTGAAATGAATAATAAAGCTGACCATGAGGCATTTGAAAGACCCCAGCCGTTGTGTTGCTCTAGTGTACATGACTTCTGTCCTCCCATTCAAGGACACTTCACTTCAGCTGAAGGGAAGGCTCTGATTGTATCCCTCTTACACACACAGGAAGCTGGACTCTTCCAGTAGCGTAGTAGCAAATTCAGAAGTTCAGAGTCCTTTCATGATAGACACAGGCATTCCCTCTGACAGCCACACCCCCGATCTTGTAAATATATATTAATAATCATTAGGGGGCATTGAAATGACCAGTGTACATCTCTATGTGGTACCTTTCAGCTTGGTCAACTATTTCCTGTGCATGTAGATGGGCAAATGATGTGGAGTGCTCCAATATTCTTTGGGAGTGGTTTGAGTTCTGTTTTCCTTGAGGTTTCACCATACATAACAGAACTTGCACACTGCTCTCTTGAAAATGAAGCACCTTGTCTTTTCAGCGTTCCTAAAAGCTTCCTTTTAGAGCAGCGGTTCTCAACCTGTGGGTCCCCAGATGTTGTTGGACTACAACTCCCATCATCCCTGAGCTCTGGCCTTGCTAGCTAGGGGTGATGGGAGCTGTAGTTCAAGAACATCTGGGGACCCACAGGTTGAGAAAGGCTGCTTTAGAGCATACAGAACAATTTGGTATTTTCCCCACGTGCCTTCTCCAGAGTGACCCTAGGAGCCAATCCTCAGTGGCCGACTCACCTCCCTTCATTCTGATTGGCTCCAATCAACACAAAGCGTCAGAAGACT
The DNA here is from genome assembly GCF_964106915.1 of Podarcis gaigeae. Lineage (NCBI taxonomy): Eukaryota > Metazoa > Chordata > Lepidosauria > Squamata > Lacertidae > Podarcis > Podarcis gaigeae. The sequence goes on along the minus strand of NC_139684.1, from coordinate 34,758,942 downwards.
TCACAGTGGTTGGAAAGCCCCCAACCCCTTTCACGCTTTTGGGTGGCTCTAGCAGGCTGGAGACAGGGAACCTGCTGCATAAATATTAGCAAGTTTTTGACACCCACAACACCAGACCACGACACCTCTGGACCCTGCAGTGAAATGAATGGAGTAGCCTTTGACTGGGGGGGCGGTCAGGGATATGTGAAATGAAATACAGCTGTCTTTCAAAATCCTTACATCTCTGAAAAAATACTTTCCAAAAATTGTATATGATCAGTAAAATTGAATAGAAATGTGTATATTAGAAAGCATTTGCACTAAAATGCTCATGATTTATCACAATGACTTTTTTTCTTTCAAAAAATGCAAACTTACTGGAAGAATAAGAAATCAAGACAAGCTTTTTATTAAGGAATGGAAATTTTTTATTGAATATTTACAAACAAATTGTAAACAAATTAAGACATTAGCAGGATTATTGTAAAAACTTGCAGTTTCTAAAACATATATGAAACAGTTGAGGGGAAAATAAATAGAGTTAACTGGGATATGCAGAAGAAGAAGAAAGAGGGTAAATTCATAGAACTGCTGAAAAAGGGAGAGGGAAGTCAAAGTTTGATAGGTGAAAATTGTTTTAATTTTTTTGTTGAAATGTTTATTTGTTAAAAATGAAAATTATAAATAGACTTATTAAAAATGCAAATTTATATGGAAAGGTGGAAAACTGACCGTAAGGATTGGGAAAAGTGAGAAACTGAGAGATACTAAAAATGGACGCATTTGCCTGTACCAAACTCTCTGCAGTGAGCTGGCCACTCCCAGCCTCTGTTGAGCTATAGTGTGAATGTTTAGTATTTGATATTGGATTGAATACATATTGCATGGTGTGATCCCATCATTCCCCACTTTTCTGCAAATGTCAAATCCAGTGAGGAAAACCACTTATTTCCCACTCAAGAGGGACAGCTTGTAGCAGAGGAGATACCTGTAAGCAAGTCTTCTGATGAGTGCCATTGTTCTCCCTGGAAGACCATCTCATGACCAGGCATGGCGCCATATTGACAGATGGCTTATGGGTAGGAAGCCAAAACCTAATGGCCTGTGAGCATTGTGGATGTGTGTTTTATTTATATTTAAATTTCTATCAGTCACACCATTCTCAAAGTGACTTATGAGAGAGAAAAATAATGGGAAGCAGCACTTTAAAAACTACTGATCTTACCCAGGCAAAAAATAAAATAAATCAAATTTCAATAACGGAATACAATAAAATCAACAACTCTCAAGCTCAACAAGAAGTGGTGAACCAACTAGCATGTTTCACAGTCAGGAGCATGAAAATGCTTTGCTTTTGCTGTTTAATTCTTTTATTTATTTAAAATAAAAATAATGTATACGAAACACTCCAAGTCAGCAAAATGCTGTCAATAAATTCAGCCTGATACAATGTCAATCTTTATGCAGCTTGGGTTTTTAAAAGAGAAGAACCTAAAAAAAATTAAATTAAATTAAAGAAAGTGGGGGAATCTAACAAATAAGACTGTTAACGTGCTAAGTAGGTTCAAGATCAAATTTAAAATCATTATAGATATGTAGGAAGTATAGGATTTATTTATTTTTGCAAACAAACCAAATTACTGCCTTGGTTATGTTCAATATCTGTTTAATGAGAAATGATTGTGGGGTGTTGTATCTTCATATATAGGATGAGGCTGGCAGAATTCCAAAGGAACATAAGAAGAACCCATCTTGTCCAGCATCTTATTCTCACATTAGCCAACAGGATGCCTTTGGAAAGGCTCTAAGCAGGACCTAAACACAACTGCAGTCGCGTCACTGGTGATTCCCAGCAACAGATATTCAGGATATAGAGCCTCTGACTGTGGAGGCAGAACATAGCCATCATGGCTAGTAGTCACTGATATGCTTATCCTCCCTGAATTTGTCTAATCAAAGCCATCCAGGTTGATGCCCATCACTTCTTCTCGTGAGAGCAAATTCCATGTTTTATGCACCCTGTAGAGAAGTACTTTTATATGCCTGTTGTCCTTGTCCATGAAGTTTTCTTGGCAGGGATACTGGAGTGGCTTGCCGGTTCCTGCTCCAGGTGGATCACGTTTGGTCAAAACTCTCCACTATGACCTGTCCATCTTGGGTGGCCCTGCACGGCATAGCTCATAGCTCCTCTGAGTTATTCAAGCCCCTTCGCCACGGCAAGGCAGTGATCCACGAAGAGACATCACCTTGCCAACAAAGGTCCTTATAGTTAAAGCTGTGGTTTTCCCAGTAGTGATGTAATGGAAGTGAGAGCTGGAACATAAAGGCGGCTGATCGCCGAAGAATTGATGGTTTTGAATTATGGTGCTGGAGGAGACTCTTGAGAGTCTCATCGACTGCAAGAAGATCAAACCTCTCCATTCTTAAGGAAATCAGCCCTGAGTGCTCACTGGAAGGCCAGATCGTGAAGCTGAGGCTCCAGTACTTTGGCCACCTCATGAGAAGAGAAGACTCCCTGGAAAAGACCCTGATGTTGGGAAAGATGGAGGGCACAAGGAGAAGGGGATGACAGAGGACGAGATGGTTGGATGGTGTTCTCAAAGCTACCAGCTTGAGTTTGACCAAACTGCGGGAGGCAGTGGAAGACCGGAGGTGCCTGGCATGCTATGGTCCATGGGGTCACGAAGAGTCGGACACGACTAAACGACTAAACAACAACAACAGAGAAGTACTTTCTCTTGTTTTGTTGTTCCTGAATTCCAATGTCATGGGAGAAGGCAAAAAACTTTTCTCTGCCCACTTTCTCTACACTATGCGTATCCCCCCCCCACTTCTATCGTGTCTCTTCTTACTCACCTTTTCTATAAACTTTAAAAGGCCCCAGTGTTGCAATCCTCCTCACAGGGATTGACACTGGCAACTAGGAAATGTTGTGAAATGTTACACTGGCAAAGACTTGCCATGTTCAACAACAACAACAAAAAAGGCAGATATTGGTTGCTTGCTATACCATGGAACGAGACGCCAAGATCCTGACATGATAAATATTTTATAACTGATGTTAACCATTTGTATTTGGCAGTTCGATGCATGTCTTTCCTTCAACGTGACTGAGCCATATTGGCAGACCCCATTAAATGAAGCAATGTCACATTGCACTTTCAATATCGAGCTCACCTACAAGGAGCTGGGGTTGAATTTGAAACAAGTTCTCTTGGGGGAAATCTGATCACCGATGCCATAGCTACTGCCTGCTACCTCCACCCGGATGTGCAAGTTTGTTTGTTTTAGTTTCTCCCAGAGTCTCATTTTTTTACCTCAGTCTTAAGTTCAGTTTGCCACAATTCCACATCAATTCCTGAATTTTCTTTTAAAAGTCTTCATGAAAATTGTAGTGCAAATTTTCCCCAATATACACATTTCTATACACAGTTTTTCCTAACATACACATTTTTGCAAAGTCATTTATATATTCATTCATTTATTGAATTGATAACCCCGTTTCCTCCCCATGGAGCATAGGAGAGCAAACAGATGTACAATTTAAAAGCAAAGCAAAAGCATTCTAAAACAGATCAAAACATCCTAAAAACAATTCCAAAAAAGTCTAAAAGAAGTCACACATAAAGACAACTGTAAGCAGGTCCAGTTAAATACATTCTAAAAGCATTTGCAATTAAAAACATACTTCCTTAACACATTTCTGTATGTGACTTGCACCAGTAACATGCATGTAAATACAGATACTTGGCTTGAGAATTTTATCACAACATTCAGAGAAGTGCAAATTTTGAATAATGGTTGTGAAATTTATCAAATGCCAACAAAATGAACAAGTGTCTAAATTCAAGGCCCGCTGGAAGCTTGATGCCTTGGACCAAACAGCTCTCCTGAGTTTGCCTCTGACTGATCCTGTTTGGCCCCTAGGACTGAAGTTCCCTATTCTTGCCTTCTTCCATTTTCTACATCTACCAGTGAGTTCAGCCATAACCAAATATCCAGCCCTTGTGCACTCTGACTTCCCTGATCTCACCTGCAATTGCTCTGCAACTCCTTTGCTTTTGTGTGAGTTGCAACAAGCAACACAAACACCAAGAAAGGACTCTATTTCCAGCTAAAGATCTGAGAGAGAAAATTGCTGTGTTCCTTTCTCTTTTTTTGTTCCCCCCCTCTCTTTTTTGCTTCATGCTGGAGCAGTTTGCTGCTTTCTTTAATACTCAGGGAAGAGTAAGTGGTAATCAATAGTGATATCTGCTTGAATCTCGGTACCTTGATGAAAGTGCTTTTGAAACACAGCACAGAGTCTGATTCTGCTATTATTTAGTGCCAGGAGTTATTACTTTTGCACCAGCACCGCATCTAATTTATATACCCAATTGTTAGCTGGAATCTATTAAAGTTTATTAGGACCATTTTGGAATACAGTAGTATCTAGGCCCTTCTCTTGTTAAAATTTTCCAGCTGGTATAGGCAGCAAATCCAAAACGGACTGGCATCTGCAGGTCAGCTGCAGCTTTTTAAATAACCCAGGAAAAAGAGATGCAAAAAAGAGGTACTGTTTGGTGGCTGCTGCTGAAACATCCCTTGCTATCTGTTTTTTCTCCAGCATTATTATTATTATTATTGCTTATTAGTTGCTTATTAGTTGCTGCTTCTTTTTCTACAAAAGGTCACTCAAAGCAACTTACAATAATACAATAATACAAAAATTAAACACCAATATATGAAAGAAAAACAAAAGTTAACCACATTCATTTATTTAAAAGGTGGTCTAACACATCCCACCCACCAAATGAGACCACAATATCAAAAAAAAACACCTCTCCAAGTTAAAGGACAAAAGCAAGCCTGACTGAATGAAAACATTCAGTAATGGCACCAGGCATGCCACCTTGAGGAGAGCATTTCACAGGCAGGGAGCCACCACCAAAGAGGACTGTTCTCATTTTGCTACCCTCTGGACCTCCCTCAGAGAGGGCACATGGAGAAGGACCACAGTTGTGAACTCAGAGTCTGGGCTGGTTCATACAAGGAGTGGTGGCCCTTGAGGTATTGGGGTCCTGAGCCACGTGGGAGATCTTATCCTTAAAGCTTTCACACTAGGATTGCCAATAGTTGAGTTATCAAGGAGTGGGGCCACAGCTCACTGGTAGAGTACACACTTGACATGCAGAAGGTTGTAAGTGATACAACATATGCAGCCCTCCAAATGCTATTGGACTCCAACTCCCATCTGATGCAGGCAGCATGGCTAATGGTTAGGGATGATGGGAGTTGCAGTCCAGCAACATCTGGAGGGCCACAGGTTCCCCATCCCTGATCAAAATGGAAAATAAAAATGATATGAATACATATAATCATTGCTTTCTACTTTGGCAAAGGAAATGATAACTCACCAAATGTTTGGTGGTATTTAGATAGGTTGTGCTTAGACTAGACTCACAGTAAACCTTGGTTGAGTACAATAGTCATCAGAAGAAAGTATCATTATTATGATTTAAATCCTACTGCATTATTCCAAATAATATGTAGCAGAATTAGCATAAAACATATTTGCAATGAATGTGTGTGCTCGTGTGTGTGTGTGTAATTCCTGTGTCTCATTAGATGGTTTTGAGTTTCAAAATCCATTCCAAGTGTTGTAAAGTGTGCTGCATTGTAGATTAATGCACTGAATACATTTCCACCAAGCTTGATGTGTTTCATAAAAGGTCCATTTCAAAAGTGTGCTGTATTATAGGTGAACAGTTGCAGTAAATAATCTTGTTACAGAAACCTAAGCAATTTTTACAAGGCGTATTTCTGGCTGACTGAACAATTTATTCTCCAGATGTCACATTGTATTTTTCCAATATAAGATGAAACAGGGGTTTGTTTTGTTTTTTTATAAAAAAATGAGAAAAAAAGGAAAAGGCAAACCATTTTGTTTAGAGAGACAGGAACAAAAGGGGCTTCCTTAAAGAAGTAATGCATTTATAAAACTAGTGTGTATTTTCAAATGGACCCACCTGATCCAGTGCATTTAAAAATATAATTCAAACCAACAGTAAAGAGATGGATTACTACTTTACCTGAAAGAGACCCACATTATTTCTTGCTCTTCACTCTGAAACACACACACACACACACACACACACACACACACACTTGTTCATGCACCCTACATTCCGCAGTGTCCAACCTTCTCTCCGTGTGCTTAATCTGCTGAAATACATTCAGCTCATCCACCCTAACAACAATGGTGTGTACCAGCGACTTACTCATTCAGAGAAAGCAGCTTGTGTGCCTAGCATAAAGGGAACCTATGGAGGCAGGAGAGCTGATTCCATAACCCAACCAAGAGCCAGTGTGGTGTAGCAGTTAGAGCGTTGGACTAGGACCCAGGAGATCAGGGTTCAAATCCCCGCCTGTCATGGACTGGCTAGATGCAGAGGAATGGTGGGAGGCACCAGCTGGGGAACCTCCCAAGGGAAGAAGGCTCAGAGCCAGGGGGAGCAATGATGAGAGGAAGAAGAGGGAGCAGACTGGAGGAGGAGGTGTCAGAAGCTGAAGACGTAACATGGTTTAGTGAGCAGGAAGAGGCTGGGGCAGAGATCAGTCAAGAAAGAGAGGCAGGAGAAAAGGGGGGCCAAGAGACAGAGATGAGACAAGATGCTGAAAAATCCAAGGTGTGTCCCCCTCCAGCTGTGACCAGTTCCCCTCTCCCCTGGTCTCCCAGAACATGAAGAAGAATGAAGAGGGAAGAGCAAAGAGAGACAAGACAAAGGAGCCTCTAGTTCAGGCATAGGCAAACTCGGCCCTCCAGATGTTTGGGGACTACAACTCCCATCATCCCTGACCACAGGTCCTGTTAGCTAGGGATGATGGGAGCTGTGGTCCCAAAACATCTGGAAGGCCAAGTTTGCCTATGCCTGCTCTAGTTGCGGGAAAGGAGTTGCACCTGCAAAACATTTAATCAGTACATTAAGCTTGTTATTTTTTGCTGGCCAGCGGTTTCTCGAGTGTGTTCCAGGGAGTATTTTTACCCATTAAAAATTAGTAGTGGTGGGTAAACTTGCCCACTACTATGCATCTTCCTCTGAAACGGGCAGCCACAGGGTGACTGATGCCATGCTCTAGCTACCACCCCACACTGTCTAGTTCAGTTTCTCTCAGTGTCTCATCCCCCCCCCCCACTCAAGTTCAGCTCTTCACATTTCCACATCACTTGATGAATTTTTCTTTGAAGAGTCTTCATAAAAATTCATCAGCACGGTAGTGCAAATTTGTCCTAATAAACATATTTTTGTATGCAATATTCTGTCCAATATACACATTTCTGCAAAGACGTTTTCCCTACTACAGTACATTTCTGTATACTGTTTTCACTGATATATGTATTTATACACACATTTTGTCCTAGTTATGCACACTGCTGTGCTGGAGAAGAGCATCACAACATTTAGAGAATATGCATCTATTATCAAAGAACTATATTACAAAATTCAGAGAAGTGAGAGTAAAAGGATAATTCATTCTGTTCCACATGTTAGTCTGGGCAGGGTAAATCAGCTCAGTTAAAAATGTGAACCAAACAAAATTCTCAAGCATCCTTAGTCTCTTGTTGCTGCCCCAGAATATTCTGTAATGTACTGAGGTCAAATGAAAGGTATTCCTATAAAGCCCTACATGGCTTAGGTCCAAGCAATCTGAAAGACCATATTCCCTCATATGAACCTGCCTGGGTTTTGAGAATTTGCAAGGCCCTTCACCCAGTCCTGCCACCCTCACAGGCACACTTGGTGGGGACACAGGAAGGGCCTCCTCAGTGGCTGCTCCCAGACTTTGAAACTCCCTCACTCCCAAGAGAAACTAGACTGACTCCCGCCTTGCTGTCCTTCCACTGGCAGGCAGATGAGGACTTTCTTTTTTTTTTTTTATAAAGATATTTATTAGGGTTTTTTATAAAAAATACAAGAATAATAAACAACATTCCTTTTGTCTTAACAAATTTTCAAACCTTTTTGGACTTCCTCACGTTTCCCGTTCACACTTACATTGTAAATACGTTTTTCCAAGCAAATTATCATGTAATTTATAGTCGCTCTTTTAAATGATAAATAACAATTCTTCAGCAATTTTTGTTTTCTAAAATCTCACTTATCTTCCAATTCAAATCCAAATTAGTGATGGCCAATTTTTTGTAATCAAGCACCCTTCTTAACATTCCACCAAATTACAATATTTTTGTAAATAAATCTTGAATTTCCTCCAGTCTTCTTCAATCTTTTCTTCTCCCAAGTCTCGGATTCTGCCGGTCATTTCCGCCAATTGCATATAGTCCATCAGCTGCATCTGCCATTCTTCCAGTGTGGGTAAATCTTGAGTTTTCCAGTTCTTAGCGATAAGTATCCTTGCTGCCGTTGTAGCATACATAAAGAATGTTCGGTCCTTCTTTAACACCTTCTGGCCGACTATACCCAGGAGGAAGGCCTCTGGTTTCTTAGTGAAAGTATACTTAAATACTTTTTTCAGCTCGTTATATATCATTTCCCAGAAGGCCTTCACTTTCGGGCAAGTCCACCAGAGGTGAAAGAATGTTCCTTCATTTTCCTTACATTTCCAACATTTATTTTCGGACAAGTGGTATATTTTAGCAAGTTTAACAGGGGTCATGTACCATCTATATATCATTTTCATTACATTTTCCTTCAGAGCATTACATGCAGTGAAGTTCAGCCCAGTGGTCCACAACCTTTCCCAATCTTCAAACATAATATTATACCCAATGTCCTGTGCCCATCTTATCATAGCAGATTTAACCATTTCATCTTGTGTGTTCCATTTCAACAGCAAGTTATACATTCTTGATAATATCTTACTCTTTGGTTCTAACAGTTCTGTCTCTAACTTCGATTTTTCCACCTGGAATCCTAACTTTTTATCATTTTTAAAAACTTCTTTAATCTGAGCATAATGTAACCAGTCTAGCACTTTACCCTTCATTTTCTCCAAACTCTGCAATTTCCAATTGTCACCATCTTTTTCTAATATTTCCCAATACTTTGGCCAATTGGCCTCCATATTGGGTCTCTTCCGGGCCTTAGCCTCCAGAGGTGAAAGCCACCTTGGGGTTTTGTTTTCCAACAAGTCTTTGTATTTTGTCCAGACATTAAATACAGCTTTCCTGACAATATGGTTCTTAAAGGCCTTATTGGTCTTGACTTTATCATACCATAGATATGCATGCCAACCAAATGCATTGTTAAAACCTTCCAGATCCAACACATCCGTGTCTTCAAGAAGTAGCCAGTCCTTGAGCCAGCAGAAGGCTGCTGCTTCATAGTACAGCTTTAAGTCCGGCAGGGCAAAGCCACCTCTTTCTTTCGCATCAGTTAGTATCTTAAACTTAATTCTAGGCTTTTTGCCCTGCCAGACAAATTTAGAAATATCTCTCTGCCACTTCCTGAAGCACTCCGTCTTATCCACAATTTGTAATGTTTGAAACAAAAACAACATCTTTGGCAATACATTCATCTTAATAGCGGCAATTCGGCCTAGCAAAGAAAGTTTCAATTTTGTCCAACAGTCCAAGTCTCTCTTAATTTCAGTCCAGCATTTTTCATAATTATCCTTAAATAGACTCAGATTTTTTGCTGTTATATTTACCCCTAGGTACTTAACTTTTTTCACCAATGTTAGTTCTGTTTCTTTCTGAAACCGTTCTGACTCTATGTCTGTCAAGTTTTTCCCTAATACTTTAGTTTTCTGTTTATTTAATTTAAATCCCGCCACCCGACCAAAGTCTTGAATCAATTCCAAAACTCTTTTTGTACTAGATTCTGGCTCCTGCAGGGTCAAAACTAGGTCATCTGCAAAAGCTTTAAGTTTATATTGTTTCGCTCCGACCTGAATCCCTTGCACCAACCGGTCCCCTCTGATAAGATTCAGGAGCACCTCCAGGACTGTAATAAACAACAGCGGGGAAATTGGGCAGCCTTGTCGTGTTCCTTTTTCAATTTTAAACCCTTCCGTAACCACATTGTTGACTATCAGTTTTGCCTTTTGTTCTGAATATATCGCATCAATCCCGTTTTCAAAACCCCTCCCCACTCCCATTTCTTTTAAATTTCCCTTCATAAACTTCCAAGAGATATTGTCGAAGGCCTTCTCCGCATCTATAAAAACTAACACTGCTTTGGTATTAATTTCTGTTTGCAACAGCTCCAAAATGTCAATAATATTCCTTGTATTGGCAAACATGTGTCTGCCTGGGAGAAAGCCTGCTTGGTCCTTGTGTATTACTTCACTTAAAACTCTTTTAAGTCTGTTTGCCAAAACTTCAGCAAATATTTTGTAATCCACATTTAGAAGGGAGATGGGACGGTAGTTCTTAAGCTGTGTCTTTTCAGTTTCTGATTTTGGTATCAATGTGATAAAGGCTTCTTTCCACGATTCCGGCGCCTTCTTCCCCTCCATAATCTCATTGCTGACCTCCATCAGTGGTTGTATCAGATAGTCATTTAATGTCTTATAATACTTGGAGGTCAAACCATCTGGCCCTGGAGATTTGCCCAGTTTCATGTTCTGAATGGCAAGTTCGATCTCTTGTCGAGTTATTTTGCTATTCAAGAGTGTTCTATTTTCCTGTGACAGTCTTTTGAGCCCATTTTTTTCCAAGAATTGTTTAATTTCCATCTCATTTTGCGGCCCTTGAGTATATAATTTTTTGAAATATTTCTGGAAACACTTTCTAATTTCCACGGGGTTCTGGATATTTCTTCCATCAATTTCCAAATTTGTTACTGTATTCAACTTTTGCCTCTTTTTCAACTGCCAAGCCAGCAGTTTCCCACATTTGTTTGCCGATTCAAACGTTTTTTGTCTCATCAACTTAATCTTCCATTCAATTTCCTGATTTATCAATTTAGAATATTGTGCCTGGTGGAGTTTAATTTCTCTCAAGATCGGCTGCGATTTTGGATTTGCTCTTAACTTCTTCTCTAGTTCTTTAATTTTCTCCAAAATCCTGTCTTTCTTTTCATTCTGTGTCCTTTTCTTTATAGAATTCTGTTGTATCAAGAACCCTCTCATGACCGCTTTACTTGCATCCCAGATTGTTCTTTTTTCCACCGTCGTATTCAAATTTATTTCAAAGTAGTCCTTTATAACTTTTTGGGCCTTCTTAATGATCTCTTGATCTCTGAACAAATTGTCATTCATCTTCCATCTAAAGGAACCGGTTGGTACTAGTATCATGTCCATTTTCAAAGCATTATGGTCGGAGCAGGTCTTTGGGCAGATTTCCACTTTTCTCACCTTAGGTGCCAGACCTCTAGAAATCCATATTTGGTCGATTCTTGTCCATGTCAGCTGGGCTTCAGAAAAGAATGTTCCTTCTTTTCCCAAGGGGTTCTTTGTTCTCCATATATCAATCCAGTCCATATTATCTGTCATTTCAAAAAAGGTCTTTGGTAGTCTGCCATCTTTGGTAACATTTTGTCTTTGTGACTTATCCATATTGGTCGATACGATCCCATTCATATCTCCCATCATAATGATGTTATCAAAGTCCAGATATTCCAACATAATCCCTTGCAACTTCTTGTAAAATTCTGATTTCCCTTCATTTGGAGCATAGATTCCTAATATCAAAATTTTCTCTCCTTGATGCTGTATTTCAATTGCCAAAATTCTTCCATGGTCGTCTTTAAATAAAAATTTAGGTGATAGGCTCTCTTTTGCATATATCACCACTCCTCTCTTCTTAACTTTGTCCGAAGATATAAATTCCTGGCCAAGCCTTTTATTTATTAATACTTTTCTGTGGAGCCTAGTCACATGTGTTTCTTGTAAACAGATAATATCCAATTGTTCCTTCTTTAAAATGTGAAAGATTTTCCTCCTTTTTTCCGGGCTGTTGCAGCCATTAATATTCCAGCTCAAAAGTTGCAGGGACATCCTGGATAAATCTGGTTATTTTCCTTGGGATGGTGTTTGGTTCTGTGGGTCTTTAGAATCCACAGGTGTAGGTACCTCTGGTGGTTCGGGCCCAGGGAGTAGTTCAAGTCCTTTATGAAGGTCTTCTCCGTGGGCACTCAGAAATTTATCTCTATCTTCCAAAGTTTTAATTTTAATCTTCCTTCCTCTGAAGGTAAAGGACAAGCCTTGTGGAAAGTCCCACCTAAAGATGATTGAGTTGCCTCTCAACAATTTTACAAGCTCCAAATATTCAGATCTAAGATCCAACAACTGTTTAGGAATGTCCTTATAAATCTCAGTTCTTCTGTCCAAAATGTCCAGAGACTTCCCGTAGTGAAGGCCTAAAATCTTGTCCCTCTCCTCCTTTGATCTCAATGTTATCAAACAGTCTCTGGGCTTCTCTTTCTTTATAAGTCTTCCAAGTCTAAAAGCTGACACAATTTTAAAGTCTTTTTCCTCTAAATTCCAAAACTTGGAAAATTCTCTAGTCAGGAACTCAGCTAGATGAGGACTTTCTTGTTCCAAAAAGCTTTTGGGAATTGACTGCTTTGAGTTAACGGGTTGGTTCCCTTTTTATTGTAATTATTGGTACGTTGTAAATAGATGTTACATGTGTATCTAGTTTTAATATTTAATTGTATTTTAATAATGGAGTTTTCTATGTTTTTAGCAGTTCTTGGTTTTATCTGTAAGCCACCTTGAGGCTTGTCAGGAAAAAAGGTGGGGTATAAATAAATTATTATTAATATTACTACTATCACCACCACCACCAACAACAACAACAACAGCAACAGCAACAATTCCTCAGTAGACTGTTCAACATGGAAAGGTTGTCTGAGGGAGCAATCCAAGCCAAAGATCTGCAGGGATGAGTAGAGTTTGGAATAGGTGGGTGTCTGACTGAGGCTGAACTAAGCAGGAACAACACTAGCTGAAGATCCTCACCCCAACGCAGCTGGAGGTCCAGGCTCAGTCCTTGGTCCATCTAGCTCAGTTCCATACAATCACATCTTACATTCATTTAACTTGCACAATTTCAACCATATGCAGTTGAAGGCAGGCATGTTGAAATTGAGCAAGTTAAATCCAAGGAAGGCAGAGAATTTACAAGCTCTTCTTGCACCCAGTCCACTCAGGGTTACCTGGCACACACACACAAACACACACACACACACACACAGACAGACACAAAGGTTTTTAAGCTACCCTCTTTGCTTGGGAAGCATATCAGTTCTGGGATGCTCTCGCAAGATCTTGCAGGGCCATCCAAGTTCCCACAATATCTTGTACAAGCATCCCTAACTCACTTGATGCACAGGCTCTGGGAGTATAGAGGGTTCTGTTTCTCCTCTTCACCCACTATCTACAGGTTGCTCTAATGGTTGGGGTATACACTGTTTATGTGTATATGCAGAACCCTTGGAAATAACCCCTGGATAAAATAAGATTACACTGTATTCCAAAATATATGCTCATCCTCGTACTGTGAAATCCTTTGAATGGTTATTCAGAGGTTATTCATTATTAAGCCCTTTCGGTGAGCATGCACTGGATTGCAACCTTGTGCTAGTGAATGCAATCCACACCACTTGTCCCATTTCCTCACCAGGAAAATCCAGGCCATGTATATGGGACCTTAACATAGTACCAAGTGGAGTGAATGCATTCATTATAGGCCATCTCTATTCTGTCCTGTTTCTTCCTCCTCTGGCTACTTAGGCAATGCCATTAATCAAAATCCTATAGCAGAAAATGCATGCATAAGTCCAACACATTTATTGCCATGGCAACACTTCAGTCTCTTGTTCATATGTCAAGCTACATCAGTGGAGATAAATTCTTTTGTTTTCACTCTGGCAGTCCGCTCTGTTTTGGTTTTAATCCATGGTAAAATATCGTTTGGGCTTCCTATAGTCTTCAAACACACAGACACACACCCTTGCAACACACACACCCTGCCAAAGCATCTCCTTCCCAAAATGTCAGCTAGAGAGTTGTATAATTACAGGTTGCTATTTGAGGTTATAATAGCAATTAAGGTATCAGGATGGCCTAGTCCTCATGATATTGTTTTAATCCAGAAGATGGCTTGGGAATTTAATTCCTTGTGAAAAGGAGAGCTTACCGAGGTGAATATAAATCATTATGATACCAGAGCATGGCATTCTTGAATTAGATTTCAGTATTTCAAAGAGAACGGCTCTAAGCCACAAGCGAAGGTGATCTAATTCGTTTTCTAGCTGTGATGGAGATTGTGTATAATTCCACCCCCCAAATAATATTGAAATTAATCTTTAATGGACAGATTCTCCGAGCCCGCAGTGGAAGCTGGTTTTATACTTCATTGTGACTCCAAAGCAAAACCCAGCCAAATTTATTGGCTGGTTGTAGTTAAGAGTGAAAGATAAATAGGAATCTATGTGCCCAGCTCCTTATGGCTTTGAGTTAGGAACCTGAGGAACAGAGGGGAAAACATGACGATAGGACAGCAGATGACGTAGTTGGTTGGCTCTGCCCACCTGACCACCAGTGCTGCACCACTGCTGCTTACCAGAAGGTAAGGGGGAGTATGGTACAGTGTAAGGATACTGGCGGAGCAAATCCTGTGCTCCTGCTGGTGCATCTGTAATGGACCAACCCCCCTTGTTCTGCCCCTCCCCCTTTTCCTCCCAGTAAGCAGCAGGGACGCAGCCAGCTGAAGGACAGAGGTGCCTCACCCAGCCACCCACTACTGCTGTGGGGGCTTGCCCCTCTCAGGGATATTCTTTGGGGTTCTTCTTTTGGGGCGGGGTCAGATCTTATTTATTCATTTTAGAAATTTATCAACTGTTTGGTGTCATCAGCAAAGTTGATGTGCATCCCCCAATTTCTTCATCTAAGTCATCCATAAAGATGTTGAACAACATCAGACCCAGGACAGAACCCTGCAGCATCCCACTGGACATTCTCCACCCTCAGAATAACAAGGAACCATTGGTGAGCACTTGCCAGACTATTTTCTTTCTGCACATTGCTAAAACACATATCCCAGACTCCAACATGCCACACCACATGCTGAAGATGTACTTCCTTCCCCTGGTTTTCAACAGTGACGTTATTCTGCTTTGAGGGACCCACCACTTTTGCTGAATGGATGGTGTTCTGGTTTGAATGATTTTCCTTACCTTTTATTATTACAGCTGTTTTGTTTGTCTTTATAACCTGTTCTGGACCATTTGGTGATAAGGTAAGAAATATTATAAATAAATATAAAATAAAAAGCCACACAATTAAAAGCAAACCTAACAATAAACTAAAGCAGTCAAATTAAACATCATCATAAAATACACGTATCAATAGTGGCAGACTAAAGACATACTGAATGGTCAGCTAAAAGCAAAACAAAAATATATTCCTCTAGCACAATCCTGTGCACATCTACTCAGAAGTAAGGCCCATTGAATTCAGTGGCTTTTCTTCCGAGTTAAGTGGAAAGAGGATTACAGCATCAAAAACCTGTTTAAAAGTCAATGAAGAGTGGAGCCTTTCCTGCAGGATCCTTCCATGGCTTAGGTGCCACCACTAGAAAGCCCTCTCGCTTGTCCCTGCCAGCCATACCTCCATTGCCAAGGGGACAAGAAGAAGAATGCAAATCTCTAATATGTTCACACCGGAGTAGCTAAATAGCTGAGATACATTCAAGCCCTTTTTAATTCTCAACCAACCATGCAAAAAACCAGGGCATCTCATCTCTTATCTTTCATTCTCAGCTAGGACTGGACAAATCTGTTCCTTTTTTGTTTCTTGTTTTTCCACTCTTTAGTTCAATCTGTTGCATTTCTGCATCAATTTGCAAACATTTCTTGCAGGCAATTTCCCTTGATGCAGTTGATTTGTGTACAATGTTTTCACTTCTGCACATGCTCCTCTAAGACACACTCTTTTTCTGGTACACATTATTTTCTGTTGGAGAACTGCATTGCAAAGTGTGGATTTTGAAGGGTCACTGTGTTTCAGTTTCCACACTGATTTGGGAAGTACAGATGAGGCCAGTTTGCAATAAAATATGGACTGAACAAATTTCTTTCCCATCCCTGATCTTAACTCCTCTTTGCTAAAGGTGTAAAGAGCCTTATCCTCCTGAACATGATTTTACATTTGGCAAGCAAAAAAGTGTTTAGGGTAAGGGTTTTGATTCCATGACGGCATATTAATATGCTAGTGGACATGAAACTGCCATGTTAGAATAATGGTAGCCAGAAACAAAAGATATGATTTTCCCCCTTCCAGTTCATTGTTCAATATTTCATATTATTAATCAGAATTAATCACAGGATTAATGCTTTGTTTAATAATGTGTTTAATGTAAATTAAAATGTAAAAGATCCATGAGTCAGGCAGTGAAAAAGACTATTAAATCTTCTCTTTGTTCCCTTAACTGCTTTAGGCTTCAAATCTCAGAGTCATTTACTCTGGAATGGTCTCATTGACTTCAATTAGTCTAATAACCCCCAGTTAATTTTGATCTACTACTAATGTATGGTACTTTATGTAATATTTTTGTAATTAGATTTTTAAAATCCAGACAAAAATGCATAAATAAGTAAAGCGTGCCTAAAATCAAATTGTTTTTAAAAAGAGTGAATGTCGGGTGCAAATATACCCATGGCAGAGGTGAGTAGGGTATCAAAGATCTAGGTTGGTCAGTCCAACCATTCTGTCTAGTTTAATTGCACCATTATAGATATTTAGATGGTCACATCCAAACAAAAGCTGAACACCTTAAGAATTTAGCAAGCTTTACTCTAGATCAGTAGTCCCCAAGTGGGCAGTACTTCCCCCTTGGGGGGGTGGGATTATCTAGGGGGTGCTAAAAGGCAGCAGGGGGGCACTGCAGATGTAAATCATTGTTAGACTTTGAAAACTTGATATCATTCAATATCAAATTTGTTGAATTAATCTAAACTTTTTTTTCAATTGGATTTTGAATAAATATGCAATTAATTGTTACTGTTTTGAATGTTATTGTGTTATTATCTTCCTTGGCAGTGTCGTGTAAACCATGACAACTATTATAGCTCTCCTGTTAGTTTTGTACTGGTGCATTAAAAAAAAACTCCTGCTGTTTTCATGCTGTTTAAAATGTTTTCTAATTTGGGAATTTTTATGATTGTTTTACTATTTCATTGACAAATTTTGTGTGATGTTTTTGAGTTTAACATGCTGTGAACTGCCTAGAGAACACAGTTGGAAAGATGTATCAAAAGTGTAACAAATATAAATAAATGCAGTTGTCTGCATATTCTTAGCATCTCGGAGGCGTTTTTTTTTAAAAAAAGGTAATTATAGATGTAGTTGTTTTCCCCACCATAAGATATCATAAAACTAAATACTCTTGCAATGCCTTTGCTGTCAAGTTCATGCTTTTTAAAGTCTTTATGAGGCACACTCAATAAACACACGAGACGTAACCGGCTGTGTTCTTAGATAAATAAGGTATACTATTCATGTATCAAATCATAAATTTCAAAGGAAGTAACTCATAAAGTTCAACAAACGAACAAAGCAGAAGACCCAATGGATCAGATCATTCTTCAGTCAGTTCATGCATAAGGTCCATCCATGTAGTAATAATAATAATAATAATAATAATTTAATAATAATGAGTTTCCCCAGCCACTCTGGGCGGCTCCCAATCAAGTGTTAAAAACAGTACAGCGTTACATATTAAAAACTTCCCTGATGTCTTCTGAAGGTCAGGTAGTTGTTTATCTCTTTGACATCTGATGGGAGGGCATCCACAGGGCAGGGGGCACTACTGAGAAGACTCTCTGCCTGGTTCCCTGTAGCCTCACTTCTCGCAATGAGGGAACCGCCAGAAGGCCCTCAGTGCTGGACCTCAGTGTCCTGGCTGAATGATGGGGGTGGAGACACTCCTTCAGGTATACAGGACCGAGGCCGTTTAGGGCTTTAAAGGTCAGCACCAGCACTTTGAATCATGCTCGGAAACGTACTGGGAGCCAATGCAGATCTCTCAGAACCGGTGTTATGTGGTCCCGGCGGCCACTCCCAGTCACCAGTCTAGCTGACGCATTCTGGATTAATTGCAGTTTCCGGGTCACCTTCAAAGGTAGCCCCACGTAGAGCGTGTTGTAATAGTGTCTATTCCACCTGTCTGTTCATAAGGTCCAAACAATCCACATGAAAGGTTATTACAGTTCCACAGAATCCTTTCACAGAGTCTAAGACAAGGATTTCCGGAATATTGGCCTTGTTTCACCGTCCTGGGCTTCATCAGTAGTTAAAGCTCTAAGTAATACATATAAATACAATATTGTGATCTCACACATTTTACAGCAAAAATAATATAAAACCATAAATAACTGTGCATACCATATGTGCTATTACAGGACAGTGGATCTTATGGCATAGTAGTAGCTGCGGTAAGCAGGAAACAAGGTTTGCTAAGAAACTAGAAGCTTTTTTATTAGGAATTACAGGTACCGATATACCAAAAGAGCAGAAAAAAGGCCACCCAGATGCTACTAGCCCAGAGACGGAAAGAAGATAAAGGCCCTACCAAAGAAGAATGGCAAACCAAGCTGATGGACTATGCCAAGATGGCAAAACTGATTGGAAAACTCAGAAACCAAGAGGACAAAAACTTTATAAAAGAATAGGGGGGTGATAAGTTACTTAGAAGACCACTGTAAGCAGATAGTAACAAAAGCATTTTGGATTTTGATTTCATTTAGAGTGAAAAAAATTACCATGGATAATATGGTTTGCTATAAAAATTGGAGTATGGATGAATATGCAGTAGTAGATGTTTAAAATGAGACCCCATGGAAGGGATGGGTGGGGGGAGTCCCAAGATTTGGAGAATCTCTTTATATAGATTTTTTTTTATTCTCTGTTTATTTGCACTTTGTCTTTGTAAAACCAATAAAAATGATTTTTTAAAAAAGTCAAATAATGTCAAGCTTCAATCATTAATAGCATCAGTTTTTACTTAATTGCCTTGATTATGAATATAATTTCCTGAAAGCTACAGCCCACAAAGTACTTACTGTGAAAGAGACCCACGGAGTCAAATGAAAGTACTCTGGCCTGTGCAATGCAGGGACAGAAATCTCAGCCAGGTGAGTGAGCTGTGATAGATTTATTATACCGGAGTTCATTAAAAGGGTTCCGCTGCCATGTAACAACTTTACACTCATTAAACATCTTTGAAAACACATAGTTTCCAGCATCATTAGAAGGTATTCTTGACAGTCCATCATTTTTAATGGCACTCTTACAAACAAGCACCATAATGACTCTGTTTCGTGCTCAACAAAACTGGACACCAATAATGTGCCGGCATGTATTAAAAAGATCTGCAAGCATGTTAGAAAGGAGGGATTAGCACACAATTAATATATGAATAATTATCTGGGTATTGAATGGAACACATTCTAAACTGCTTATCATGGTGAGCAGGCAATGGAAGGTTTGGGGAGTGGAATTAAAACCATAGGACAGAACAAGAATCACGTAGACTCTTTGCAAGTACAAGATGTAGTGGAGCTAATATATGATCCAAATTGGAGAGGAAAGATTACGAAGATTATGCCTAGGGCTAATTAAAGTGATTACACTTGCTTCTAATTGCAGCAAAATGATAGGTGTCATGTATATATCACACATATGCTGGTGCAGCTATGGAAAACAGGGCTTCCAGATCCACTATGCAATGTTTTATTGTAACGTTTTATTAGTAGTAAATATGGGATTGATAATTTTACCTTTCATCACTGAGTGCACCTTAAAAAATGGGAAATAGCCAGAGAGGAAAGCGGAAGCCCGGCTGACACAGTGCTCCTCTTCTGCACTTAATGAACACACACTTGGGTGTCGCTCCTGCTTATAGACATGTGTGATTGTGCAGCAGCACCTGATTTCTTTACAGTAGATTATAGCAGGAATAGGCAGAATTAAACTGCAGGCTGGAAAATGAGAAACTGAGAGAAAACCAAACTGACAGATTTGCTCGTAACCTACCTGATCCCCAATTGTTTAATACAACAACAGGAGCCTTGTTGGCAAAATAAAAGCTAGCAGACCACCAGGTCCAGATGGCATTCACCCAAGAGCTCTTAAAAGAACTTAAAAGATCAGTTTCACATTTAACTAAAATATGTAACTTGTCTCTAAGATCAGACTCCATACCTAAGAACTGGAAAGTGGCCAATGTAACACATTTTTAAAAATAAAATTAAATAAATAAATAAGAGATCTGGGGGAGCCTCTGAATACCAGCTGCTGGGAATCAAAACTGGGAACAGGGTTGCTACACTCAGCTCCTGCTTGCCGGCTTCCTGGAGGCATATGTTTGGTCTTTTTCTGGTCTTAAGTGAAGGAGTTGGTGCAGCA
Source organism: Podarcis gaigeae (assembly GCF_964106915.1). Classification (NCBI taxonomy): domain Eukaryota; kingdom Metazoa; phylum Chordata; class Lepidosauria; order Squamata; family Lacertidae; genus Podarcis; species Podarcis gaigeae. The sequence goes on along the minus strand of NC_139684.1, from coordinate 34,738,605 downwards.
GAGCAAGAACAAATTTGTCCCATTGTGCAGATAACTGGCTTGTTGCTATAGGAAGCACACTTTTTTGTGATCTTTATCACTGAGTGTTTACCGGTTAGATATTAACAATGGAATATATTTTAATGCTTTGTGTGTTTTGGTGTGACCTTTTCTTATGCAACTGCAAAGTAATTAACTTATTTAGCTGAAAATACAGGCCCAATTATATGCCTCACCTTTTGAATTCCCCTGACCTCCTCTAAAGTCAAGTAAAACACAGAACATGTCTGGTTGTTTTAAATCCATTAACCTATTACAAATACTTCTTTCTTTATTTCTTTCTTTGTTTCTTTCGTTTTTCTCCCTCTTTCTCTCCCTCTCCCTCCACCCCTCTCTTTTCTTTCTTGTTTCTGAGCATTCTGAGATGTATACAGAAAGCTTAAATTGTTGTTAAAATTGCCTTTAGCCATGCATTCAACTGCCTACTGCATGATTCAGGAGCCATCACTGGTCATCTGTGGCTGCCTATCCCACCCTCAATAAGACACAGAAAGGAGAGAAGGTTAGAACAAACTATCAGGGAGGAAATGGTCCCAATGAATGGAAAGATCTTTAGAAAGGAGGCAAATGTGCTTCCTTTGACATCCACAATTCAAACTGCAGTTGTAGAGTGGTCTCTCTTGTACCATGTTGGATGAAGGTCAAGACCACAGATATAGTAAAGGTCAGAACCAGAGACAGTTCCCACTGGAGCAAAGTTGGCTGGATACCAAACCCAGTAGGAGTGTTCTTCATGCATTGGCATGAAGCTAACAGGTTTTATATAGTCCCACAGAGGAAGAAGTGGATGAAGCCCAACATCCCAGGAGCAATTCTTCTTTTAGTTTAAAGGGGTTGCATACTCTTGCACAGATGTGCACTCCAGAAGACCTGAAATGCCCCTCATGTCCCCTCAGTTTAGCAGGCTAAAAACATAAGAAGAACTCTGTTGTCCCACCTAATCCGGCATCTTGTCTTCACAGTGGCCAGAACTAGATGCCTATGAGAAGCCTTCAGGCAGAACCTGAGTTCAAAAGCATTCTCCCATGTTCTGATTCCCAGCAACTGGTATTCAGAGGCATACTGCCTCTGGCAGTCGGGGTAGTTAAAGGAGGAAAGTCGTCTGTAGTTACTGGCCAAAGAAGGAGACAGAACGACTACTGTGGAACCATGGATGGAAGCTTCACTGGCTACTGGTACTCTTTTTCAGTGAAGCTTTAGTGGGACCACTAGTTTAGAGACTACCTCATGGTGATCTCTGAGGGCTCGGTCACATATTTTCTGAAAGAGGTGGGCCAGGATCCAGGCTTTTGGTCTTCTTCAGAAGGGCTCTTCTTAGGTTCACCAGACCGAGACTGAATGCCACAGAATTATTTTTTAAAAGTGCAAGGTTGAGGGCAAACATAAATTCTGGAGGTATTAAAATTCAAGAATTCATAACCTAGAAATTCTCAGAGATCTCTAAATGAATTTTGATAGACTTTGCCTGAGAGGTATAAACTAAGCACACAATTCTTTTTAGGATCATTTATTATACTTTTAACTTCTCTGCTAACATTGCTTTAATTTTCAGAATGCAAATTAAAAATAGGTTTACGTGTATGTGTGTGTGTATTAATAGCCTCTTTTTTATTCTCATGGTAGAAGGACAATTTAATGTGGTGTAATACACACACACATACTTCTTAGTACAATTCTAATCAATAACACTTTCAAGAACAGGCACAGAACAGAATCAATTTCTAGTTGTTTTTTAAAGATGGACAAGTTATTAGTTCAGTAACTATGAAACAGAAAGAGATGAAAGAGTGCCGGCTTTTATATTAAAATTGAGCACATCTGCTCAGTTACATAATGATAATAAACTACTCTTAGTATCCATGGCAATGGGAAGTAATAGGTGCAGCAAAAGATATTTTTATAAAGCCAAATGGGGAAAAAGGAAAATCCCTACATCAGATTTTTCTTTTATAAGGTTTGTTGGAGATGGTGGAGTGTTAGGACAGGGTGAGGCATTGTGTGCTTTTTGTTACACACAATATAAACATTTATAGTATGATTGCATTCTCTCTCTCTCTCTCTCTCTCTCTCTCTCTCTCTCTCTCTCTCTCTCTCTTATCAGGCATGTTGAATAAAACATGCAGGGATCCTGCATATTCAGATGCTATTTCCACTTTGCTGAAAGTATGCTTTGGCATAAAGTGCATCGTTGCTCAAAATCGAGCCTGCTGAAGCCTGGAAAAATGTTATGTTAACAAGAGCCTTGATTTTAAAATTTATTTATGGCCCAGTCCTGGGAGACACAATGGTTCTGCTGCCAGCTTAGCATTGTAATCAGTGGCTCTACAAATCAGTCCAGGAGCCAGGACATTATGCTGGCAAAGCCAGATGGGCGCATGCTTCTGTGTCAGAGCCTAGCACCTATGGGTACATCAGTGGGTAGCTGCAGAGCTTCCCCTATCCTTAAAGTACATTGGCTTCTGCAGACCACCAAACATTGGAGTCCAAGTGAAAATAATTTGTCTGAAGGAGTCCAACACACAATAGGCTCAGCAAGAGCTGGTGTAATACAGCAGGTAAGTTCACTACATGCCCTGTTTGAAGCTGGGACCCTACAGGGATGCTGAAAAGACCTGGCGTGAAACTAATGGCAGGAGTTGCAGAGATTCAGGATCCTGGTCAGCTCATAGTGTCAGAGACTGGACACAAAGTGCTCAGAACAGTCGCTAAGGATGTTGCTGCAGCAAAGACTTGGAGCCATGAAGTGCTTTGTGGGAGTTGCAGGAGTTCAGGACCATGGTCAGCTCAGGGTATTAGAAGTTAAGTGCAAGTTACCCAAAACAATTGCTAAAGTTGTTGCTCCAGCGAAAGCCTGGAACCACTGAAGGCTTTGATAACTCTGCAGCCAAAGTGCTGCCTTTTGTGCTGTCCCTAAAGGAGCTGAGGCCTGTTTCTCAGGTAGGGATTCTAGTGGGGCCAGGAAGACTCCTGCTGCCTGTTAAATTAGGGCTGCATCCAGTGCTAGCCCTACTCAGAGTTGACCCACTGAAGTTAAATGGAAATAAGTAACTTAGATTAATGGATTTCAGTGAGTCTCTCTGATTAGGACTTAGCTGAATACAACCACAGTCTTTTACAGTGCAATTCTAACTATGTCTTCTCAGAAGTAGGTCCTATTGAACTCATTGGGGCTTTTCTCGAGTAATGCAGTTAGATTCAGAGCCCTAGTGCCATTGTGTTGATGCTGGGACCCGCTAATCCTGCTTTCCCCCCACAACAACAACAAATCATCCCATCATATGCATGTGGGCTGATATTTTAAATACAGTTTGTCTTTTTTTCAAAATGGTGGCTCTGGTACACTAAAAAGACAACCTTCCTGTAAGGAAGATCTCACTCTTCTGCACTGAGTGATAACTCTGAGGGCACAGATCTGTGCCTTGCTCACACTCTGGAACTATTTTTTTCCAATGGAAGTGCATTTCTGGACATCTATGTTAGCATTCCTGCAGCTAGTTAAAAATTGGATTTTGAGGGAAGCATTCTGTACTGGCTGAGGGTTAAGTTGCTCAGGTGTTCCTTTTACTGCTCGAGTTTTATTGACATTTCTGCAGCTGTGTTTGTAATATAAATGGTCTGATTTGTTAGTTTGGGTTTTAAATTGTATTTCCACCCCCCTCTCTTTCTGAATTGTTTTATTAGTGACATCTCTTTGTTTTATTCATGTTGTACACTGCTTCAAGAGCTGCTCTGTTGGCAGAGGGTGCAGAATATAAATCTTGAAATAAATAAATGAGTAAACAACCCTGCCAATTTTAGAGATTGTGTTTGTGCAGGGACTTGGTTCAGCTGCAAACTCTTTGATTTTAATACCACTCATGGGTGTGACTTCAATAGGCATCCTTAGGCCTGGTATAGCCAATGTGGTGCCCTCTTAATGTTGTTGGATTTCAATCTCCCATCAGCCCCAGCCAATAAGGGAATGATGGGAGCTACAGTCCAAGAGCACCTGGAAGACACGAGGTCCAGGAAGGCCAGTGAATGTTTCATCTGTGGGGGAAGGAACTGTGCCGGATTTATGTATAGGTTAAGTAGGCTGAAGCCTAGGGCCTCTAAATCTAGGGGGCCTCAACAGCCCTCCTGCTCCCCAATGGGCAGTCTCTCCTCTCCCAAAATTGCAAACCCAATACTTCATGTGAGGGCAGGGCAACTCGAGCCTCTAAATCTTGGGGGCCTCGCCAGCCTGCCAGCTCCCCAGTGTCGCAGTCTCCCCTCTCCCAAAATTGTAAATCCAAGACTTCATGCAAGGGCAGGGCAACTCAGGCCCACAAACTATTAGATTCAGGGCTAGCCAGTGGGGCCCAATCTGAAGCAGTGGGGCGCAACTTGAATTTTCTTTTTTGTAGGGCCCCAGTTCACAGCCCACAGGGTCCAATTTGGTCCAATTGCCTTAAGGTCAGCTCTGATGAGCCCTGATGAGACTGTGCAGGGGTAGGACTGACAAGCGCTGCACCTTCTAGGTCCCTGGTGTCACTATTCAGAGTACAGACTAAAGGACTTGTTATGGAAATAAAGGGGGGCACTTATTGGAAATCAGTTTTGTCACCTCTTACCTCCCCCAAACCCCAAGACAATGAGTCCAGCCACTTTTTATCCACAGTCGCATAAGCACTACACTACAGCATAGCCATAAACCTGTATGTTCAACCGCTGAAATATACACCCAATATGCAGCAATGGAGATTTATATTACTGCTTTATGAATGAACACTGTTTTATGAGTGGACTTTGTATTTTGTGAATTACCTAAGAGCCACCAATAGGGAACTCTAGAATCTTACAGCTAACCAATTGGGTACTACCAAACAGTGACCCCTGTTGCGGAAAGCAGGTAACCAGCAGGCAACGCTTCAGCTGAGCCTTTGCACTGTTGGCTGAACACCCCCTGCTGTGCAGATAATGGAGGAAGCTCATAAATTGTATCCCAGCCAACTCTTTTACACTGGTGTAAACCCTGGTGCACCAGAAGCCCAGAATAGCAGCAAATAAAATCCGCTCATACATCAGTGACTGATAAGACTTGTCAACCAGTTCTTCCAAAGTCTTCCTAAATTATAAAACTCCAAAATACAGGCCAAAAGAGAACAGGTCTGGGAAGAGCGAGGCATACAATAGGCACCACCAGTGAAAAGGCCCTGCTCTGTGTAGCCCCTGCCCTGTCATTTGATAGGGTGCCCACTTGTCCTCCTTCTTGGCATGGAATGCTCTCTATTGGAGTCTCCAGGTCCAGTACAAAGACCATAAGAAGGGAAGAGCAGGGACCTTGAAGTTCCCAACAGCTGTTAATCAAGCAAGCAAGCAAGCAAGCACACACACACACAGGTCACCTTTGTCATAGTCAGGACGCCTATGTCCTGGCCAGGCCTGCACCCAATCTTGTTTTTGTACAATCTTGTTTGTCCTCAGTAACCAAAATTATATTATCAACATATACAAGCAGAAAAGTTGTTTTCCTTCATTTGCAAGGAATCGTACAAAACAAAGTGGTGCTAATAAAGAAATGTTCCAGGGTGGCAACAGAAAGCAAACTAAAAATGCTTTTGCAGTTCATCAAAACTATCTAGCAATATCAAGTTACAGGAAAACTGGTGCTATTAACAGTAATCCTTCTAGTTGGTTAATTGGTTCGGCAACCTCCATGCACATGACGTGTGATGCTAATTATTTCCCCCAAGAGTTAAATGATAACTAATCAGAAGCAGCTACAAGAGACCTATGAGATTCAGATAAGGGTAAGATGACTTGTCAATCCCAGCAGGTATTGCTGCGGCCTGCCCAGCATGGCAAGACTTTTGTATAGTACGCAGATCTGAAAGGGCCACAGAGGGTAAACCACCCAAAAGGTATGTTATTCCCGGCCCTGGGAAAGGATGTAGAGCAGTTGTAGAGCAAATGCTTTCACTCAGAAGGGACCAAATTGAATTTGAAGCATCTCCATTTAGAAGGATGTAGAGCAGTTGTAGAGCAAATGCTTTCACTCTGAAGGGACCAATTTGAAGCATTCTCCATTCAGAAAGCCTGTGATGAGAAAGGTCTTTGCAGGAGATCTTGGAGAGCTGCTGCCAGTCAGAATAGACAATATGGGGCTGGATCAGGGGGAGCCAACACTTTGTCCCATGGACCTGTGGACAAAGTGCTTGCCAGGTGAGAATCGTCTTGTACCCTGTTAGTACAATAAATTCTCATCATACCAACTATCACGTTTCTGGCTCTCCATCATCTGCACTATCAGAAGCAGTATGTTTCTGAATATCAGCTACTGGAAACCACGAGAGGGGAGAGTCCTGCTGTGCTCAGGCCCTGCATGCAGACTTCCCACAGGCATCCCTTTGGCCTCTGTAATAATGGGATGCTGGACTAGATGGGCTCTTGGTCTGATTCAGCAAGCTTCTCTTCTGTTCTTCCTGAAACGTAGAGCTAAGAAGCACAACAAACAGACATTGTCAGAAATGTACACAGGTATTCTGTTTGCCGTTGTCACTGAGCTGCTGGTGCCATTGAGTAATATACCTGATTTTTACTTATTTACTTTTACATCATCAAATGGGTTGTTACACCATTATTTCCTGCTACAAGATCCTGGACATGAACCGGGGCGGGGGGAGGATTGGTGTGTGTGTAATGTCACAGGAGAGTATATAGATCCTTTACCTTCTTTGAATGTTTTAATTATATATGATACATCTTTATTCATAGGCACATTTTAATTTTACTTTTGAAGGGGCGCTAATTAACAGAAAATCCAGCTTGACATGATTAGAGTATTTTTCCCCCACCTAATTTCAAGTCTGCAATTACATTTTAATTTGTTTGGACCCAGATATATCTTTTTTTGTGCTGCTTTCACTAACTTCATTTTCTAGATTTGGAGGGTTTTTTCCCCTCTCTGCCTACTCCTACCTATTGATACAGACAATTCCATTAATGAGAGGAAGCATGGTTAGTGTTCTGCTCTGCTGTTGCTGCTCGTTACCTAGGGAAATTCCAACAGACTCTCAGTGTAATCCTAACCACATTTACTCAGAAGTAGGCCCTACTGAATTTAATGGCGCTTACTCCCAGGTAAGTGGGTTTGGGACTGCAGCCCACAGGAGTAATCAAAGGCAGAAAAGTAGTCAGAAATGAAAAGCGTGGTAAAATGGCAGGCGGCTAAATCAAACTGTTATTTACCCAGATGTAAGCCATATTGGAAAGGACATGGGTGGCACTGTGGGCCTAGGACACAGAGCCTAGGACTTGCCGATCAGAAGGTCGGCGGTTTGAAACCCCACGACGGGGTGAGCTCCCGTTGCTCGGTCCCTTCTCTTGCCAACCTGGCAGTTCAAAAGCACGTCAAAGTGCAAGTAGATGAATAGGTACCACTCCGGCGGGAAGGTAAACGCCATTTCCGTGCACTGCTCTGGTTCACCAGAAGCAGCTTAGTCATGCTGGCCACATGACCCAGAAGCTGTACGCAGGCTCCCTCGGCCAATAAAGCGAGATAAGCACTGCAACCCCAGAGTCGGTCACGACTGGACCTAATGGTCAGGGGTCCCTTTACCTTTACCTTAAGCCATATTCAGTTCCATGGGGCTTACTCTTTAGTGACTATGCTTCAGAATACAGCCTTTGTGGGTACAGGTGACTCTATCCATTTCACTTTCTTTCAGTGCCTCATTTTTCTAATCTTAAACTGAGTTTTCCACATTTTCACACCAGTTTGCAACTTATTTACTTTTTTTAAAAAAGGTCCTAATGAAGATTCATCACAAAGTTAGTGTGAATTTATCTTAATATGCACATTTTTCTATCCAGTTGTGTTTGGTATATATATTTTCTGTAAAAGCAATTTCCCCTAATATAATGCATTTTTGTGGATTATTTTCATTAATATGTGTATTTTAATGCATATTTTACCTCAGTATATGTGTTTTTGTACACAATATTTGGCTGGAGCACTGCACTGCAAAATTCAGAGAAGTGTGAATTGTGAAAGATGGCTGTGGTTTGGTTCATATATTGCTAGAGAAAGTGGAAATTGGGCATGTTTAAATGTGAAATGATATACACTGGTACCTTGGGTTACATACGCTTCAGGTTACAGACTCCACTAACCCAGAAATAGTACCTCAGGTACTAAACAAAAATCGTGTTCTGGTGGCGCGGCGGCAGCAGGAGGCCCCATTAGCTAAAGTGGTGCTTCAGGTTAAGTACAGTTTCAGGTTAAGAAGAGACCTCTGGAACGAATTAAGTACTTAACCCAAGGTACCACTGTATAAAAAATAATAAAATGTGAGACATTAAAAACTTCCCTGCAAAGGGTTGCTTTCAGATGTTTTCTAAAAATTGTTAATTCTTTATCTACCTGACAGGAGGGCGCCACTGGCAAGAAGGCCCTCAGCCTGGTTCCCTGTAACTTTACTTCTCACAGTGAGGGAACCTCCAGAAGACCCTTGGAAATGGACCTCATTGTCTGGGCTGAATGATGGAGACTCAGATCCAGACCAGAGTCCCCCAGGTCCAGACACGAGTCAGAGACTTAGTCTTCAATATTGGTCCGGTGATGGAGTAGGCAACATTTATTGTATCTACAATATATTTTTGGATCCATTTTTTAAAAACGACCAATATAAGTTTGGAATGAACACCAAAACGTGAACGTAAAGAGCACTTTTCTTTTACTGTAACCTATGTCTCTCTCCCCCACCCCTGCTTTTCTTTTTATCCTTCATTTGTGCATTATAGAACTATTTCTTTTTTTGTCACCCTTTTGCCTGCCTCAGGAAAGGCAACCAATTCATTTTAATAAGAAAACATAAAATAAAAAAATGTGCTCTTATCTACCACTGAGCTGTGCTCCATTGCAGTCTACTTCTACTTTTCCAACACCCAGGAGAAGATGGCAGTTTCAAGCTTATTAGGCTTTTCACATTTCCCCTGAAGAGATGAACTCAGTGGGTTTCAAAACATACTAGGCCTGCTGATGGGGAAACTAAGATAAGTTAACCTATCGAAATTCACAGTAGAAAGCTTCCTGTTATGCTTCTTCCAATGGCAGGTTTCCTACACACCTCATCCCACACACAGGGAAGAGGGAATGGGAAACTTGCCTTCCATGAACTTCCCTAAGGCTAGCATCTGACCTGAACTGTAGGCTCATGGGATTGGCTGGATCCAGGGATACCAAAGGAGGATGTCAAAAAGATGGCTTGTCTGCAACCAAGCAAGCATGCATACATTATTTGTACACAAAGCACTGTGACCAGGACTTCCCATCACTTCACCAGACCAGATGAGGGCATAGGTGGCAACGACCCAAATCTTACAGATAGTTCCTCTGGGAGCCCAGCACCCCAAGCCCACTCAGATAAGGATACTACTACCAATTAATTGTGGGGTTATCTTGACTACCAAGATGGCGTTTGCAGAGCTTCTGGAACAGTTAACCCTTGGTTCAACACTCCATCCTATGGGCACTAAGAAGGCATCTAGGTGGTGGGAGACTGTAGCCACATCCCCACCATACATTTCAAGGGCTGTTGTTGTTTAGTCATTTAGTCGTGTCCAACTCTTCGTGACCTCATGAATCAGAGCACACCAGGCACTCCTATCTTCCACTGCCTCCCGCAGTTTGGTTAAACTCATGCTGGTAGCTTTGAGAACACTGTCCAATCATCGCGTCCTCTGTCGTCCCCTTCTCCTTGTGCCCTCAATCTTTCCCAACATCAAGGTCTTTTCCAGGGAGTCTTCTCTTCTCATGAGGTGGCCAAAGTATTGGAGCCTCAGCTTCAGGATCTGTCCTTCCAATGAGCACTCAGGGCTGATTTCCTTAAGAATGGGTCAGTTTGATCTTCTTGCAGTCTATGGAACTCTCAAAAGTCTCCTCCAACACCATAATTCAAAAGCATCAAGTCTTTGGCGATCAGCCTTCTTTATGGTCCAGCTCTCACTTCCATACACCACTACTGGGAAAACCATAGCTTTAACTATACGGACCTTTGTTGGCAAGGTGATGTCTCTGCTTTTTCAAGGGCTAAGATAACACTTTAAACAGTCACAGCTCCCCATGAAGAATTCTGAGAAGTGTAGTTTGCTAAGACAGTTGTTCCTCCACTCATTTTTGCTTCTTGCCCCACCCACTGCTGGCATGAGGCCCTCAGGAGATTGGCCAGAAGGAGATGGCACCCTCGGTTTGAAAAAAGGTTCCCTGTACTCTTTCATTGGCCATCATTACCTTTCTTTCTGGTGGGGCAAGATTTGGTAGGAAGGATCTGACAGGCAAACCACACCCACAAATCTTCAGTCCCCAGATGTTTACTGTAGCTGGAAGTGGTCTCATGATGGAGAAAACTGTTTCTAAGCTGTTGAGCTAACATCAACAGGATGCCAGGATGTCATTAATGAAGCACCCATTTCTACCCTAACCAGGAAGGCTATGCACCTATTCAAACTCTGCCCCCTTTTTTCTTTTTGGATAGGAAATTAGCCTGGCATGTTTCCCTCTCTCTGATGCAAGATTTTTGCCATGGATATCACATTTGCTCTGGCTGCCTTGCTACAACTCCATCATTAGAAGCCCTTCACTTAGAATTCCAGGCAGGAAATAGCACACCTCACCCTTGGAGAGACTCATAAATAGCTAAGTACCTTCTATCAACAGGGGATAAAAGGGGGGAAAATAGCCAATAAAAATACATAATGAACAACCACAGAACAAACAGAGCCGGCAGAACTCAAATACTGCCAAGTTATTGCCTGGACTATTACATGGATTTTACAGTAATATCATTTGATTTTCAAGCTTCATGGCAATTATTGCAAAAGGGTCTTACACTCTCTTTCGGAGTAGATCATGGCTTCAAAATAAACTATGTTATGAAATCTAGGATAGGAAGTAGCAGCAGCAACCATAAAAATGGCTTGTGGTTATAAGCCATCGCTTGGTTCGGCGGTGTATATCTGTCCCCTTTGTCAAAAAACCATGTGATGCACCTGATGCACCTACAATCCTGTGTCCAAGGTAATGGGGTCACGTCCCACTGAACACACCAGGACTTAATTCTGAGTAAACATGCACAGTGCTAAGAACATAAGAAGGGGCCCTGCTGGATCAAACCAAGGCCCCATCTGCTCCAACACTGTTCTCAAAGTAGTTAACCAGCTGCCTCTGGGAAGCGCACAAGCAGGACCCGAGCACAACAGCAAGAAGTGGTATTCCAAGGGGTACTGCCTCAGAGAGTGGAAGGAGAACCTAGCCACCAGGGCTAGTTGCCACTGATATTCTATCTTCCTTTAATTTCTCTAACAGTCTTTTTAAGCCAACCAAGTTGGTGGCCAGCACTAGCAGTGAATTCCATACTTTAGCTGTGTCTGTCTTGAATTTTCCAGCATTCAGCTTCATGGGATGGCCCAGAGTTCTAGCATTACAAAACCAGGAGAAAAAACTCTCCCTATGCACTTTCTCCATTATAATTTTGCACACTTCTGTCATGTCCCACCCCCCACCCCCCACTGACTTTGACTCTAAACTAAATAGCTCCAGTTGTTTTAGAATTTTCCATATAGGTGGGTTCTTCCAATCTCTTAATTCTAGGCGACATGGCCCATGCCAGCACACTGAGATGTGGCTTTAAGGAGTGCACGGTCATGTGCTAGAAAGCAGGGTTTGCTCCTCTTCTGTTGGATGCACATCATCCTTTGCCCCAGTTTGGTTGAAATTGATTTTGGCTTGCTCTCCTAACATCTGAAACCACACTGCTGTTTCTCCAATGCTTTCAGGACATAATTAGATAAATTCATAGATTAAGCTGCTCCTGGCAGGACTTTGCTCTTCTGTGAATAGGAAACCAATTCCGCGGCACATTGAAATACAACTCTAGTTGCAATACCAAGCTGGCAGGGGGGCTTTGCTGCCAATTGTTGTGTGCCATATGGACCCACTTAAGCCTTTTCCTCTTTTGGCAGTGGAAGAGGAGGCAGGCTTTGTGGCAGGCTATGAGGTCAGGTTGGAAACCAAGCTGTCCAGGTGCAAAAACTTCAAAATGGGGACATCTGGATCCAGAGCTGGATTTGTGTCAGGGTCTGGATTTGGACAAGGGAGCTGGCTCTTAACAACAAAGCTGCCATTTTTTCTCCTAAAGAACAAGCACAAGAGCTTTGCGATATCAGTTCTAATTTGTACCATTGTCATGTATATGGATAAACTCTGTACTCTTTTCGGCGCCTGCTAAAAACCTTTTTTTTCAGGCTAGCAGAGTCCAGACATGTAGAATGCTGGCATGTGTTTTGATCTGGTTTTAGCTTATTGGTTTCAATTATTTTTAAAAAAATGTTTTAAAAAGTTTCTTTAATAGCTTATTTCAATATTACTGCTTTTTAAATCACAAATTTAACAAAATAAGGTGTGTGCTTATTGACCATGCTAGTTAGGGCTGATGGGGATTGTAGTCAAACAACGTCTGGAGGGAACCATATTGGCCATTCCTTAAGTGCTTGTTTATTTGTTTTTACATTTCTATCCCTTCTTTCTTCCATTATGAACCCAAAGGTGGAATACATGTGATTCCGAGCCACCTGCCACTTGAGTAGGTCACCTCCTAGTGGTAAGGCCAGCCCAGTTCACCAAAAAGCAGTTCTTGGAAATTCAAGTGGTACCCTACTCATGTTAGTACAGTTTTCATGATTTCCATGGACATATGGTAGTAAGTAATTGAGCTCTTTGATATTAGAAGTCGTAGAAGCTCAACTGCATGGACATGAGATGAGATTTCACTTTTTCATGCCATACATCAGATATAATGCTAATGTTTTCAATGTATCTTTTGAGGACATCAGATACATTCATATTTATGGAGTGTACATGGAGGAATACTGTTCAAATTAATAAATTATAAGCCTAACATTTTCTCCTCAAATAAATCACCAGACATCTCATTATAAACTGGATTGCTTCAGTTGTATGGAACTTTAATGCAGCAGTAAATTACAACCAAGCATGGAACTGATCAAAATAAGATTCTGTGTCCCCCACCACCACCACCACCTCCATGTTCTATTTTCGTTTTTATTGTTAGAACTGTTAAAATGGTTAGAAGTGCTTTATGAACTTCCAGATCAATTAATGTTTAAGTCTGAAGTGTCTATACAGCTCCAAGCCAAAGCTACTTTCAGTGAGAAACTATAATATCTCAATCGCTGAGAGCCTCTCCCCACACCCACCATCGCCATGACTACCTTCCCCTCCTATCACGTCATGCCCCCTATTGTTGTCATGGTAGCTGCCCACCCTCCCTGAGCCACAGAGACTATTACCTAGCAATGGACATCTCCAGACTGTGTCGGTGTCATTCATGTTAAGTCATATGTCCAACCTCTTTTCTGCATTGATCTGCATTTTCTAATAGAAAAAAAAATCACATTTAAATATGTATGTAAATATCTGCTTTTGAATATATTTTCTCACAACACATGCATTTCTAAATATATGCTCAGGTCACATCCACACCACACATTTAAAGTTATACCATACTACTTTTAAAAACTATGGCTCCCCCAAAAAAACCTTGGGAAGCATTGTTTGGGTTAAGGGTGCTGAGTGTTGCTAGAAGACCCCTGTTCCTCTCAAAGAGCTACAGTTACCATGATCAGTCCCTCTTCCCAGGGAACTCTGGAAAGTTTGGCTCTGGGAGGGAAATAGGGGTCTCCTAACAACTCTCAGCACCCTTAACAAACTACAGTTCCCAGGATTCTTTGGAGGAAACTACAGAGGTATCTCTGGTTGCGAATGGGATCCATTCTGGAGGCCTGTTCACAATATGAAAAGAGCGCAACCCGCAGTGGCGTGTCTGCGCATGCACGGGTTGCAATTTGCCGCTTCTGCGCATGCGCGTGACATCATTTTGCACTTCTGTGCATGCGTGAGTGGCGAAACCCGGAAGTAACCCTTTCTGGTACTTCCGGGCTGCCACGGGACGTAACCTGAAAGAACGTAACATGAAGCAAGCGTAACATGCGGTACGACTGTATGACTGTTTAAAGTGGTATCATGATGCTTTTAATGTATGGTGAAGATGTGGCTTTAAAGTAGGCATTAATAAATGTATTTTGTCCTATAATATGTATTTTTTAATGAAATTTTGATACTTTTTTTTAAAAAAAGAAGATAACTGTGTACAAAATTGTAGCTGTGCAAAAGTCAGTAGATTACTATATTCCAGCCTGCACATTCTTCCGGGAGAGAGGGATCAGAATTCACAGAGAATGAATTCCAGTATTGTCATTCTGTTCTCTTATGGCTCCTTCCCTGTCCCCCACCCCACCCCCCTCGAATCGCTAATCTATACTCAGTACATGCCTATGAGATTTACATATGATTTTAGCAAATCTCCCAGCCCGTTCTGCTATTGAATAGCTCAGTATGTGATTTAGTGAACTGGTGCGAGGTGGGGTGGGGTTATGTGTCGAAAGGCATATTTAAGTAGATAAGCCCATACACCGCATTTTGCACCCTGCAACAGATCAGTTAACACTGCATTGTCTAATTCCCCCCCCCCCTTGGTCCTGAAGTTGGTTTGTTGAAACTGCTGCTTTAAAAATAAAACACACAATCCCAACCAATGTCTCTTAAAGGGAGAAATGGTAGGTAAAGCAACACCAAAGTTAGAAGGCTCCATAGCTCAGTGATGGAGAACATGTCTTGTATGCAAAAGGTTCCAGGTGCTATCTTTGGCATTGCCAGCCCCCCCCTTTTTGTTTAAGGATCAGGGAACAGGTGATGATGGAAAAGCATCTGTCTATGACATAGGAATAGCTTTCTGGGCCCATCTAATCCAACATCTTGTCCTTTCAGTGGCCGACCTAACATTGGAAGGCTGCAGATGTGGGCAGTACTGGTCTGGCACATGTTCCTGTGTGTTAATTGCAACAGTAGAGGCAATTGGGGGGAGGGGGTAGACTTCACTGAGGGTAAACATGCTGTCCATAGAAATGACATGATGTTACTGCATTGGCAAATTAACATTGGCTCCCAGTATGTTCCCGGGCACAATTCAAAGTGTTGGTGCTGACCTTTAAAGCCCTAAATGGCCTCAGCTCCAGTACATCCCCATCGTTCAGCCTGGACACTGAGGTCCAGCGCAGAGGGCCTTCTGGTGGTTCCCTCACTGTGAGAAGCAAAGTTACAGGGAACCAGGCAGAGGGACTTCTCGGTAGTGGCACCCGCCCTGTGAAATGCCCTCCCATCAGATGTCAAAGCGATAAATAACTACCTGACATTCAGAAGACATCTTAAGGCAGCCCTGTCCAGGGAAGTTTTTAATGTGTGATATTTTAGTGTATTTTTGGTTTCTATGGAAGCCGCCCAGAGTGGCTGGGGAAACCCAGCCAGATGGGTGGGGTATGTATGTATGTATGTATGTATGTATGTATAAATAATGTCACAATGCAAACAGTTACACAAGCTGGCCAGTGGGTTTCAGTACACACCTCTGCTGCTCATCCCAAATCAGGGACATGTCAAGCAGGATTCGAGGTGTGTGTCACAAATTGGACATAAGCGGGAATGGCAGGGCAGTTGTGGCCTTAGCAACACCACCTTCAGGCAACTGTTGAGACTCTACTGCGGGCCCTGCTATTGACTCCTGTCCTGGGTGTCGCTCCAATCAGCACCAGGGAGAGCACTGAGGGAGAATTAACGGATGGGTCAGCTTCAGGCAACTGGGTCTGAGTGTTACCACCACCAGGTAACCCTGTTAATGTTCATTCACATGGTAGGATACCAGGAGGCACTTTGCTGAGGGGCTCCTACAATCTGGTCCTGGTCTTCTGCAAGGGAAACTACTGTAAGGTCCCATGTAGATGACTACTCTTCGGGGTCAGCTGGTGGTGGTGCCTGCAACCCCCTTTTGAGCCTTTGCAACAAGTCTTTGCTATCCCACATTTGACGTCAGGTATAGGGCAGGTGGCCTAAACAGCTTCATTATCTTATTGTTTATTTACATAATTTCTCTACCACTTTATTTTAAAAGTATTATTATTATTAATGATCTCAAAGCCATTTATAAGCTAAATGAAAGCATGAAATAAAGCAAAAAAATAATAATAATTAAAGTTACAGATGAAGGTCAAATGATAAAGCACATATGCACAGCAGTGTAACTGGCAAGAAAACGTAATACCTTAAACATAAAAGCACCTTAAACATAAAAGTCAAATACAAAAATAAATTCCAGAAAACAGGCAGCAAAAATAATGCAGGCAGGGAGTTACAAAGTGTAGGTGCTGCCACCCTAAAAGATTGAGTATTATCTGGCACCTGTAGCAATGCCAGTTCCACAGATCAAAGATCATATATGGATTAAAGAGATCCATATATACCATAGATAATATTCAAGTGTGTGGCCTGATTAATCAGGATTGGTTTATGATCAATTAACATGACTAATTAATTGGTGGTGAAAGGTTGCAGCCATAGCCCAAAGCCCAATTTGCTTCTGTATTCTAAGATGTTTATTCACTGAGAACTCTTGAAAGAGTGGCCATTCATGGCATCAAGGCTGCATAACATTAGGAGATTATTAAAAGGCAGAAAGAAAGATGTGCATGAGTAGTTTGGTTCAGTTCTTTCTTCCATTATTATTCTCCGCATGCGTTTCTTCTGCTAAAATGTATGCATGGAACATTCTGGACAATTAAGCAACACATAATGGAATTTTGCTTCCCTCTTAGCTCAACGATTCCCTTTGTTATCCCCAAACAGTGACTCTCCTTTGTTTTTAAATAAGTAAACCGGAGACGGTATAAATGAGGGGAATTCTGTGTGTTTACCCAAGGTAAGTGTGTAAGCAGTAATAACGAAGGGAGACGGACATTGTTTTGGATTAAATTAAAGCCATTTGCCTCATGCGTGCTCATTTCCGTTTTTATGGCTCAATTCCCTGATGATGCCATCTGATCATTTCACTGACATCCCCCTCCGTGCCTTTGCCTTAACAATCTTGCCTGGTAGGCCATTCCACACGTTTGCGATTCTCGGCGTGGATGGGAAAAAAGGCTGCCTGACATCTGTTCTGAATTTGTTTCTCTTTAATTTCCATTTATGCTTCCTTATCCTAACATCTGTGTCATTCCAAAAATGGTAACTCAGGCTGACGCTCTCCGTGCCATTTAAGATTTTATATTCCCCAGCTAACAGCACTTCTTAACCATGTAGTGTTTGTCTAGCACTTACTTGGGAGTTGGTCTAGAAACATTTCTGAGCTGTAATTCATTCGCTCCATGATATGCATTTATTATCATTAATTTTTTCTCCCCCTGTAACCCTTTTCAGTGTATGAAATGCCTTACCGCTCTAATCTCATTTATCCTTACAACAATTCTGTGATGTTTTTCGCAGAAGCTGAGGAATAGTGACTTGGTCAAGACCGCTCTGGAATAACAATTTGCCCGGAGGAGATTTGCAAAGGGGGGGACGTCAGCCATGCAAAGGAACCAGTTGATTCGTGGAGGTCCAACATGTTTTGAGTGAAAAGAACTGCCTCCACCATCTTCAAGACAGTGATTGCAGGAGGCTGGCCAAGCCTGGGCATTTGGTTGAGGGGTGTGGGGCAGACAAGACCAATCACAGCAAGGCGGTACTCAAAGGGAGAGAGTGGAAGGCATGGCCCTCAAAAGATTACAAGTCCCATCTTCCCTGACCTGGCTGGGGATGTTGGGAATTGGAGTCCAGAAACATCTAGGGAACCCATGTTCCTCATCCTTGTTCTGCAAATGGCAGCCACTCTGCAAGGTTCCAGAGAGAGGACAGTCCCAGTCCTACCCGCAGATATCAGGTATTGAACCTGGGACCTTCTCCAGGCCGATCAGATGCTTTACCACTGGGCCACCACCCTTCCATAATTTCATGCTCCCATAGCTATTCTGGTCCCAAGCTTTTTTAGGAAATATAATACACAATAATATATAATGTTTGTAAACATAACTTCAATGATATCTCAAAAGCAAATGTGGCCAAAGTGTTGTGGATTTACAATGGCTAACACCACCAGAGGAGGCGGGCCAGCAGGGGAGGAAATGTTGCCCCATGTTCCCTTTCGGTTGCACGCCTTGCATTGGCAACGGCAGCATGCCCTACCCCATTCTAGGATGACATGCCACCAGGAAGGAGACCTTTCAGTTGGCTTATATGAATGAGATATTTTCTTCTGCTGGTGGAGTAGAAAATAGGCTCAGCTCTGTTTTTAAGTGGTAACCGTAAGAAAAGCCATGCTAACCCTCTAGTCCAGCATCCTGTTCTCACAGTGGCCAACCAGATGCCTCTGGAAAATGCCCAAGCACAAGAGCACTGTCCCTTCCTGCAGTTTCCTTCAACTGGCACAACGGGTTGAATGTGCTTCGGGTTGAGCGTGTTCAAGTTGCGCTCAGCGGCAACCCGGAAGTAACGGAGCGCGTTACTTCTGGGTTTCACCGCTCGCGCATGCGCAGACACTCAAAATGACATCACGGGCATGTGCGTTCTTACGTTTTGTTCAGGATGTGAATGGGGCTCTGGAACAGATCCCGTTCACATCCCGAGATATCACTATATTCAGAAGCATTACTGCCTCCAACCATGGAGGTAGGGCATAGCTGTCCTGTCTAGTAGCCATTTCTTTGGTGGGTCATTTTTAGGGGCAAAGCAAGCACAGTGATGTAGAGAAATGGATCCTTTGGGAACTCCTCCTGCCCTAGCAAGTATAGCCAGTGGCTGAGGCTGATGGCAGCTGTTGTTCAGCCACATCTGGAGGGCCACAGGTTCTCCACTCCAGCTTTAAACATTTGTGACTGCTGCAGTTCTGCCTGGAATGGGAGGGGGGTTCCCATGCCTGCTTTTCACAATGGGAGGAAGGATCCACTAGCTATGCCAGTTCTATCAGCACATTGGGGCTTCCAGCCCTTTCTAAATTCCCTCAGCCAACAGATCTTGAGTATGGGATTGTGCCCTAAGCCTCTTGTACAATAAGTAGGTTTTCTTATTGGATGTATCCTCCTGTAGCCTATTCAGATGTGATAGCTGCCCACCCCCACTCCTTACTTTTTTTGCTGCTGTAACTTGGCAACCGGATTCATTCTGTTAACACTCAATGTTACAATCTCTCAAAGCTGAACCATCTGTGTGGAATTAATAGGCTACCCAGAGAAATAGATGAGAATGGCCTGCCGTAATTAACATGTAGGTAAAGTATATTTAACAGATTATTATAATTAATATGTCAGTTACTGATTTCATGCTAAATAGAATTGTGAACACAAGATATTAAGATTAGTTACTCTCTGCCTCTCCTTCCCTCCCTCTCCCCTGCATGCATCTGTTGAACTAGCAAAGGGAAAATGAGAGTTCAGCATCAATAAAATTGACCCCAACATTAAGAATATCAGATACAAAAGACAAAGCAAAGCAGAGACAATGTAAGTCATGGCAGCAGTTGAAAATTATGGGCTCCATCAATTTGGAATTAACACCATGACTTCCTACAAGTGACTTCCTATCAAATAAAATTTCATTGATACACACAGCAATGCAAAATGCATTGTTTGTAAAATGAGCCAGAAGGGGTGGGAGATTCCCTCCCCACTCTATCCCTCCCCCCGCCTGCAGCACTATCAGCTTGGTTATTTTGTCAGGAACATGCCAAGTGCAAGCAAGATTGGAAAACCAACAAAGGGAAAGATGGATATGATCAGAATTCACGGTGAGCAGCCTGCACAATGCATCTTCATGTAGAATGGATATAGTTTTTTATGTTGGCAGCTGTTTCATAAGCCACAGAATAACACCAGTTTAGTTTATATAGAACAGGGATGGAAAAACATCTCTCACTGTTCTTTAAAGTGACTTCCATGACAAATTTGCCTAGCGAGATTATTAAGTTCCATTTCTTCACATGCCTCTGGGAAAGGTAAGATTCATCTTTGTTTGATGGTCTCCTGGGCATTTTCAGCTGAACTGAAGCTAACTGCACCAGTCGGGAGATCTCTTGGATACAATTCCAAGTTGATGGCGTTTTAGCATGATATATTTGTGTGCTTCTTTTTACTGGTTATCCAACATATAAATCTCAAGGCATGCAGCTAAGAAGAATATTAAATACTAGCAGAGTAGGTTCTTTGTTGTGGAACTATGTAAAGAGGCATAAGGCCTTTTGTTTAAATCCCTTCCAGAAATTCACATTCTGCAATGCATACCACACATTTTTTAAATGTCTGTTGGTTCCTGCTTGCAGTGTGTTAGTCACAGAGACCTGCTGTGATGGGGGGAGGGTGTCTCCGGACACCTCCCTGGATTTTCAGCTTTCAGGAGGATTTTTTCCTACCCTCATACAAAAAGGGGAGGGGGGTTCCTTAAGCCCTATTCATAGCACACATTTAAAGAACTATGATACCACTTTAATCAGCCATGGCTTCCAGAGCTTCAATACCCCTGTTCCCCTGCCAGAGCTACAGATCCCAGAATTCCCTGTGAAAAGGGATTGATTGAAAGGGAATCATAAGAGTCAACTCCTAGGGGGTGAGGTCCCTTCATCCCACTCCACCCCCAATAAAATATTTCAAGGGCACTGCCATTCAGATGGTGTGCATGCAGTGCATCTTATGATTGATAATGCAGGGTGGGGCTTGCTTGCCCCCCCTCCAATATTTATTTCAAGTTGGCACCCTTGCAGGGAATGGTAGCTCTGGAAGGGGAACAGGGGGGATATCCTCCAAATTCTTAGCCACCTTAACAAACTACAGCTCCCAGAATTCTTTGGGAGAAGCTGTATCTATTTAAAATGGTATCATAGCGCTTTAAATGTACAGTGTGGATGTGGCCTTAGTTTGTGATTCCCAGTATGTGGAATTCAGAGGCAGACTGCTCCCAACAGTGCAGGTAGAACATAATTCACAAGGCTAGTAGCCACTCACCCCCCCCCCCCGGGAAGCGGACTCTGGCCCACAAAAGGCTGTGCTGCAATAGATCTGTTAGTCGTTACAGTTCCATGAGTTTCTTGGTTGCTTTAGCCTCTGGTCTGTCACCCACTGTGTTATTAAATCTAACCCCATAGTTTGACATGGTGCTTGGCACCTGAAAATTACGCTCTACAAATAAACGTAATCCGTTTTGCTCCAGGTTCTGTGGTCTAAAAGCGCAGAGAGGTGTAAAAGAACTAGCAGCCGGCTTCCCAACTCTAATAAATGAACCCGTCAGAGTAGGTGCTAATAGTTAAGCCCTTCTGTTTAAATACAAGCCGTCTGCTTTGTGTATGTGTTTGCGGGTCCTCTGGAGAAACAATAAAGCCACCCCAAGGAATGGATTAGCACAGATAGCTGCTTCTTTTTTGTTCCCTTGTGAGTTCCAATAAGCTCTGTGCAGGAGTAGCTCCATCTCTGTCGATTTCATCTCAAGCATGGAAAGCTTATTTACAAGCAAACTGTCTCCTGAATGTCTTAAGACCAAGGGATTGTCTACCTGCTGTGCTTACACACAGAAGGATGCCACGCCACTCGATGGATAATCATTTCGGCGGGCCCCGTAGCACAGGCATGCTAGAAAGTTCAGCACAATGGTTATCTGTTCTGATTACTCCGCGTTGTAAAAATAAACCCCACACATTTGGGTCATTTGAGGTGTCTATATATAATACGCCAGGTCTCGTCGTCAGCGAGGTGGTAAATCTATGACTCCAGACTGCAGGATGGTCTTACATGATCAAATGCTCATCTGTTCAGGGGAAGGCAGGGGGATCCCTGCACACAGAAAAACAGAAAATCGGGGGGGGGGGGGAGATGTCCTGACTCCACATTATCCCTGTCATGTGCATGGATTGTTTGTTGAGAACAGCAACATTCAACTAGAAGAGCTGTATGGTCTAGAATGGGGGAGAGGAGAGAACACAAAAAACCCAACAAAAACATTATTTCTTGTCAACTGTTCCGTTTCTTGTCAACTGTTACAAAGCCCAATGCATTTTGATAGAGGGCAACCTTCTTCAGAGACACTTATGGAGAGGGTTTCCAGACAAACTGTCTTCACCTCAAAATTACTGGACTTTCTAGCATTTTGCAAGAATTTCATGAATTCACAAGCACTACAATCAACCTTCACCTGCTTATTCAGAGTGCCACTGTCCACTGCAGCTGCCAAAATGGGAGCAGGTCAACCCAGAGAGTCATTTCCAAGGGCCCCCTCAAACCTAGAGCTGGCCTTGCAGTTTGCAATACAACTTTCTAGGCATGATGGACAAGATCAACCTTCCCTCAAGCTGGTGCTCTCTATGTGCTTTGGATTCCAACACACATCAGCCCCAGCCAGGATGGTCAATGGCCAGGGAGGATGGGAGTTGTAGTCCAACAACATCTGGAAGGCAGCAGGCTGGGGAAAGCCTGCATTGGACATCGAGTCCTCCAGTGTTTTTTTTTTTCTGGGGGTACGCAGGGGTACGCATAGCGCTAAACATTTTGTGAATCTTTGTACTTTTGTCCATTTACTGTATTTATTTTTCCTGATTTGAACTATAAACGGTGATTTTCTTGAGTCAAAATGAGAGTACCCCTAAACATTTTTTAAGAAAAAGAGCACTGTAGTCCTCCTGTTTGCACAAGAAGCAGCTCTGTGCAAACACAAAAGCATATTTGGATTTGTCAAGTTACACTTTATTTAATATAAAGCAAGGTGACTCACTCTGGGGGGGGCAGAACAAGAGGATTCTAATTGATCATCAACAACAGCAACAGCAGCAATGGAAAATGCAGCTAACAAAAACCAGCCAAGGGGGTTGGCAGTCTTAGCTCCATCCCATAATTACTGAAGAAACAATATTTAACTCTATAAATATTGACAGGGTTCAATTTGATCTTTATGTGCAACATTCCAGTTGCTGATTGGCAGCACCTACAAAGCCCAGTGCAAAGACCCCTGAACAGCATTTTACTAGCACCAATGGTCAGTTGATCACTGGTGGTAGCAAAATGCCACACATGGCCCTTTGCATGTGCCATGTTGGTGTAAAGGTAAAGGTAAAGGGACCCCTGACCATTAGGTCCAGTCGTGACCGACTCTGGGGTTGCGGCGCTCATCTCGCTTTATTGGCCGAGGGAGCCGGTGTACAGCTTCCGGGTCATGTGGCCAGAATGACTAAGCCGCTTCTGGCAAAGCAGAGCAGCGCACAGAAACACAGTTTACCTTCCCTCCAGAGCGGTAACTATTTATCTACTTGCACTCTGACATGCTTTTGAACTGCTAGGTTGGCAGGAGCAGGGACCGAGCAACGGGAGCTCATCCCATCGTGGGGATTCGAACCGCTGACCTTCTGATCGGCAAGTCCTAGGCTCTGTGGTTTAACCCACTGCGCCACCCACATCCCATGCCATGTTGGTGTGCAAGCTGTTAAATAGCACCAGCCCCCCGAAAAAAGTTTGTGATGTCTTTGTGATGTCAGGTGATTGACAGGTGAGTGGCCCTGTCCTCCTGCCAAATATTTATTTATTTAGATTTCTTACCTGCCCTTGACTATGCTTTGGCATGCCCTGTCTATTGACACCAGGAAGGCACCTTCACTCTGCTCTTTTCAGTGCAAGCCTATCCAGGCATGCAGAATGTTGACATGCATTTTCATCTGTTTTATTTTTATTTATTTTAGTTTACTGTTGGTTTTAATTATTTTCCTGAATGTTTTAAGTAGTTGGCTTTTTTCTTTCTACTGTTTCTTACTGGTAATCTTGTTGTTTTGAGGTTTCATTATGTGAGGTTTTTATTACTATCAGGCGGTATATGAATCTTGCAAAGCGAATAAATAAATAAGGTCTCAGGGTGGGTTACAACATTGTCCATCTCTGTGAGGTTTAGGGCAGCAGGAATAAAACCCCTTTTCTAGGCAGGCAGGCCTCTGCAGATCCATCTCTCTGCATTTCACCCCACCCCCATCTTCATCTATGGAAAATCCAAAGAAAAACAGAACAGGAACACAGTCCTAGTCCGAGAACAATATCCGTTATCTGAAGAGCTCTGCAATCCATGGAAAAGATAGCAGCCTTTCCCCACCTCACCATCTCAATCTGCTATTATTAGAGACAACTGATGAAGAAAACAAACAGACGAGATAACAATTAGACAGTCAATAATGGCATATGAGGCAGCAAAGACAAGATGCAAACAGGCTTGGCATTATCAAGTTCATCTGCTAAGCATATGGAATGCGCCGAGCTGTTATTTGAATCATTCCTGGATGGCTGTGTTCTCTTGTAAGTTTTTGCTGGAGGAAGAGGGTTTCAGGGTCACCACCAGATATCTCCATTAGTGGACAAAGAGATGCCTTGTGTAGGAATGAGTGGTTGTTGATGCCCAGGAGTGAGACCCAATTCTCAGGCTTGGGTTTTGCGGGGTTCAAGCCATTACAAGCTCAATTGGAATCAAACCAAGGAGTTGGTCAGTATGGTGGACACGTTTCCTACTTGACAAAAGACAGTCCTCTATGTGAAGGACTGTCTTCTCCAAGTCCAGCATCAAAGAACTGTAGGGTTGGAAGGGACCCCAACAGTCATCGAGTCCAAACTCCTGCAATGCAGAAATCACAGCTAAAAAATCTGTGGCAGATGGCAATCCAACCTCTGTTTAAAAACCTCCAATGAAGGAGCCCACCACCTTCCAAGGCAGTCTGTCCCACTGTCGAGTAGCTCTTACGGAATTGTTTGAAGATAAAGAATCCCAAGGAGGGAGACTGCAGAAGTCTTGAATTTGCCCATCAACTCATAACACCTCATAGACTCTTATTCCCCTCACACAGCTATCATTTCCAGAGCGGTTTAACAATCAACCCCCCTTCAGTTGTAGCTCTGTGGTGGGAATAGGGGATATTTTAGCAAAGTACAACACCCTTAACAAACTTATCCCCAAAGGGCAACCCTATTGCCAACCCGTGTGCAAATTTCAAAGGACGGCTGTGTTTCGGTTCATGTATTCTTTCAGAAACTGTGGGTTCCATAGGTTCGCCTTTAAATGCAAAATGGATGGAATTCCTCCTCCATCCCTAATCTGAAAGAATGTGAGAATCAGCTCTGAGGTGTACAAAGCAGTTAAGGGGGTAGGTTTCCACTGATTGGTTGCCAGGCGCTGCTCCGATAAAACAAGGGTTTGCCCTAGCTAATTCCTATCTCATCCTTTCGACCACCAGATGTAATTTATTGTGCATTCGCTTCATATTCAGTTGAAAAGGTATAAGAGGAAAGATCTTTATAATTGAGCTATACATTTTGCCATAAATAGGACACCTATTCAGAGTCTCCCCTTTGTGTGGATTAAATCTGAACAAAACAAAACAAAAACCCATAGATATACAAAAGGGATAATGTGTCAATGCTTTTGTGCTGTTAGGGCAGTGCCCCAGAATCCCCATCAAGTTCAGTGCTGCGTAGGCAGTAATAAGCACTATTGGGTTTCTTAGTTTTCAGTCACTGCTGTGAATCTCAACGCAGAGAAAGTTGCAAGGGGGGGGTTGAAAATTACAGGAGAGGGGGGAGTTGAACGCCTTTATTTTCTTGCATTTGAAGAAGTGTCAGAATGGTTTCCAACAGAAGAAGGAAGCAATTTCAATTGAAGGAATAATGGGAAATATATTGGATGACACAGGAGGTGGAGAGCCACAATACATTTTAATTAAATTAAAGAACAATCCCTGACAGTGCTGAATAGGTTGGAGATGAATGGATCCAAATATAGATATAGATGATAAAAATATAACCAACAGATCACATATTGATCTCAAATGCAAAAGCATCTACTAAACATTTCCCATCCTTTCTGACAATGAACTTTCAGTGATGCTAAAAGGGGGCAAAGTGTTATAGAACAACCTCCTTATTTCAGATTACATAAAATGATTACATTTCAGATTGCATAAAATGACTGATACCAGGATGAGGATGTGGTTTGTTATTAGTGTAGTGAGGGTTAGCATTAAACGGGTGAAAAAAATCCAATATAGTGAGTGCTGATGTAAAATCAGACAGAAAGACTTGAAACACAAGAATTTGGACAGGTAAGGCTGTAGCTCAGTGGTAGAGCATCTGCTTTCCATACAGAAGGTCCCAGGTTCAATCCCCGGCATATCCAGGTATGGCTGGGAATGTCCCTCCTGAAACCCTGGAGAGCTGTTTCCAGTCAATGTAGTCAATATTGCACGAGATGGACCAACTGACTGACTCAGTTTAAGGCAGCTCCCTTCTTTCCAAATCCAAAGAGCCTTACCCCCAGCTAATAAAGAGCCTGTAGAATTGAATGGTGGTGGTGAGGAGCTCAAGGCACTTTCCTCTCTTCAATACAGTGGCATCTTATATGGAGAAGGAGCTGCTATCTTGATCTCTGTAGATTTGCAGCACCACCAGCGCAGGGAGCCAGAAGGCAATACAGCCAAATTCTACCCCAAGAGGTGTCATGTGACACGAGGAGCCAACTGGGTTCCACGTAAGCCTATAAAACCAGTGACTCTGAACTGGCTCCTCAGAAATCACTTGGTGCAGACTGAATATGGGACTGTCCTGTATCCTCTAGTGCCCGAACTCTGAGGTAAAGCAAATGCATCTTTTTGAATTCAGCTTCCAAATCTTTTCTTTCACGCACGATCAATTTCCCCAGAACTTCTGCATCATCAGCCATGAAGCCACAACTTGGCCTCACCTTTAAAGAGAACACTCCCTCCCCCTAAATGGACATTTCTTGGAGTGGGCCGTCTTTCAGTAGGAGTCGACTATAATTGCACTTACTTTATTGTTCAGACATTTACGATTATTTCTCTCCTGAGCTCCTTGACTGATGTGTTCCTCAGAGTTTAGGTTACTTTTCAAAGCATCCAACTGTTGGGACTTGGTAGTTAAATAATGTGAAATTGCAGCAATGCCAGCAAAATAGGAGTAGAGTTTTACAAAAGCATGTTCCTTCTCTGAACATAATAACAGTAAATTTCTAGAGTCCTGTAGTGCAATATCCATTAGATTTATTATGTTGCAATTCCCAATCCAACTAGTTCTGCCTGAGGGTGAGTATATTACATTTCATCACAGTTTCATTTTCTCCCACAGATGAGAAATGGGAATGCTGTTCCAGTTATGTAGCATGCATGTGTTAAATCTGATCTCTAATAAAATCAAACACATCACAACTCACAGCACTTTAGCACAGCGTCGGCAAAATGAAACACCATCTGTCATCACAGAGAGATTGCCTTATTATAACACAAAAGCCTGGCTGCTTGGTGTGAACCTTGCGATTTAATAAATGGGTAAATGGAAACTGATAATTACAATCTTATTTATTTTAAGTTATTAGTTAAAGCTGCAAAAAAAAAAGTGTGGTATAATTTAATCAATTACAGGCCAGAGTGTTAATGCTATAAAGCAAATATTTAGAAGTCGAGTCTAAATTTTAAAAAGATCCAACACAAGAGAGAGAGAGGGATTGTGAGGCGTATGCATACAAAGGCCTGCCAAAATCACAGATAAAGATGGTTGCTGGGGATAGACAAAATCACTGCCAGCACTGATTAGGCCATTTTAGCATCCAGTAAATAACAGTTGAAGTACACATTGTTAGAAAAATAGCTACTGGTGTCAATCTAGGAGGGATTATGACAAAACAATCATGTTGCGATTTTACAGGATTGTTGGTTTGATGTTCTGTTGTGCAGCAGAAAAGGGCAAGTTACTTCTTAGTACCAACCGGTGCTTATATTTTCAGAGGTTCTGCAATGATGGTTTTAATCCATGGCAAAATGAAATACAAATTGGCATGTTGGCTGCCAGCTCAAATGAACAGTCCGTTGCTGCAAATGGACTCCGCACAAATTCAGCAGCAAGGCTGCAACCAAGCGCCTTTTATTTCAGTGGGCATCTTGCAGGTTTAAAGAACATAAGAAGAGTCTGCTGGATGAGGCCAATGGCCCATCTAGTCCAGCATCCTGTCCCCACAGTGGCCAACCAGATGCCTGTGGGAAACAGGAAAGCAGGATTTGAGCACAAGAGTGTTTTCCCTCCAGTGATTTCCAGCAACTGGCATTCAGAAGCAATGCTGCCTCCAACTGTAGAGGCAGAGCGTAGCCATCATGACCATCAATAGCCCTCTCCTCCATGAATTTGTCCAATCCTATTTTAAAGACATCTAAATTAGGGGTTCCTATCTGGAGGCGCAGAGTTGCACCCAACATTGGGGGGCGGGGACTGTCACACACCCAGCATTGGAGAGGCTGCAGTGATGTGGGTTTTCCCTATGAGAGAAAGAGAGAGCACTGGGGGGTTGCTTAGGGAAGAAGGGGGTGCAGCAGTACTAGGGGCTGACTGTCGAGTCAGGAGGAGGCAGACCGTCAGGAGGAGACCAAGCACAGAGCTGGGTTCCTCTGCCTCCTCAAAATTGAGAGGGCTCAGCCCCATCCCAACAGACATTGAGGGGCTGAAGGAACCTCAGCCCTATAGAGTCGGCCCCCTATACCATGCCTGTCCCATTCAAAACCCACATCAGTAGTGAGGGTGAAGGGATCATAGCTTAAAGACAGAAGACAAGTTTTGTATGTAGAAGGTCCCTGGTTCAGTTCTTAGTATCTTCAGTTAAAAGGGCCAGGGGAGCACCTGATGGATTTGAGACTACCTGGAGAACTACTCTGAGCCAAAATAGATAGCCCTGGACTAGATAGTTGTACAGTCTGATCTGGTATAAGGCAGCATCCTATGTCCAATAACTGTTCTCTTTGTATGCATCCACCTCATTGGATGCTTGAAGAAATCCAGTGAGGATCTCACTGTCAGTTCACATTTACAAATAATAATAATAATAATAATAATAATAATAATAATAATAATAATAATTTATTTGTACCCCGCCCATCTGGCTGGGTTTCCCGAGCCACTCTGGGCGGCTTCCATAGAAACCAAAAATACACTAAAATATCACACATTAAAAACTTCCCTGAACAGGGCTGCCTTAAGATGTCTTCTGAATGTCAGGTAGTTATTTATCGCTTTGACATCTGATGGGAGGGCGTTCCACAGGGCGGGTGCCAGTACCGAGAAGGCCCTCTGCCTGGTTCCCTGTAGCTTTGCTTCTTGCAATGAGGGAACCGCCAGAAGGCCCTCGGCGCTGGACCTCAGCGTCCGGGCAGAACGATGGGTGTGGAGACGCTCCTACAGTTACCAGAGTTATGGATGGAAGAGGAATTGACTGTTAAACCACCTAGGGAACTGTGGCATTGCAAGGGGGACAGGGGTCCCCTCACAACTCACAGCAACCTTAACAAACCACAGCTCCCAGGAAGTTGTGGGGGAAGCCATGTGACTGTTTAAAGTGGTATGGCACTGCTTTAAATGTGTAGTGTTAAGTGGGGCCTGAACCATGGTTTAGCAGTATACACACAAAATGTGACCTAAACTATAATTGAAGCATTATACACACCAGTACCCTTAACAAACTACAGTTCCCAGGATTCTGTGGGGAAAACCATAACTGTTTATAGTGATATCATGGTGTTTTAAATGCATGGGGGGGGGGCTTAGTTAGCATGATGTGTGCACTCTCACCCTCTTTTCAATTTTCAACATTAAATAAAGGAGGGACCATTTCACAAGAGAAATTCAAAAACTATTTAGCTTTAACAGCCCATCTTAAAGAGGCAAATCATTATGTAAATGTGCAACAGTGGATTGACTTTATATGTAACCCTCATTCAATCTGCATAATAAAAAGCAGGAGCCAAAGGTCTTTAAAGGGGGGGGGGGGATTACAGCGAACATATTTCTGCTGAATGCAGGATTGGAATAGGCAAATTAAGATAGCTATTTTGCCACGAGGAATTATTTTGATCTCCAAATAGTTTGGGGAAATTAGATTTTTACAATATTTATTGCAGACTGTAAGATACGGCCTCCTCCCTCCCAACCTCCTTAACACTGAGAGTATCTGATAGACCTCTCTCCACCCCACGACAGCTGCTCAAATTATATTTAAGAGATGACAGAGAATGTGCTTAGCTTCCGAAGAAAGGAAACGATTTGACAGGGTACATTTTAACTTTAAACTGAATTTGAGAGCTATAAAAAGAATAATTAATCAGCTGTGATATAATTTGTACAGCCATCCATAAAGCAACACTAGTAGGTATCTTCAAATTACAGTAATATGGGGGAAACCATTATCCCTCCATGAAATGTTATTACAATTTTTCTAGTAGTCTCTGTGTTCCTAAACCACCTGTCTATTATATTGTAATTTATCCTTCCCCTGAACTACCTGCAAAGACTATAAAACATCCCTCTTCAGAGCGGATTGCTAAACTAATGGCCCAATCCCATCAGCAGCTCTGCCGGCAGATCAGGGTGTAAGACCAGCTGTAAGGCATCTGAGGTTGGCTGTGTGTCACATATTCATTGTACCAGTGAAGCAGATCTTCCCCTATGGAACGTATCCTAAAGCTGCAATCAGCTGGTCAGTATCAGACTCTCACCATCATCACCGTCCTCATCATACAGTTTATTTTTAGAACCCACCTTTTTGTGATTGTGGATTGCTTTAAACAGTTTTTAATGTTGTGCTTTAATGTTACAACCTGTCCTGGGACCTTAAGGTGAGTTGATATTGTGTTTACTATAATTCCCACTATGATGCACAATGCCACGCAAATGCAAACATTGAGAATTCCCTCGGGATCTTTCACAACAGTTGGATTCGTTGCAGTAGAAGAAAAGGCTTTATTTTAGTATGTTATTCCCCAATGCAAAATGAAGAATGATGATGTTGTGTGGCCAGAAAACAAAATGGGGAGGGGGGGCAGAACTTATGCCACTTTGATGGTAAATATGGAAGGGCCCTGTATGAATAATATAATGACACCTTCCACACAGGGGCAACAGGAGGAGAGTGTCTCTAGAGGCCCCCAGGATTTGGAAATCCCTGCCTTGGTAGATCATCTAGATCAGAACAGGGATGGCTAGCATTTTTTTGTCCAGAGTGGTTGCATTTGCCCTTGGTCAAGCCTCCATGGGCAGCCCGCCAGTAGCAAGCACAAGCAAAAGTAGGTGGAGCCACACCACACTCTAGCACACAGACACATGCAACACAACATGCACAGGACAAATAGACATCTAGGATACAGGTCTAACACATGGGCACACATATGCAGATCAGCTGAGGAAGGGAGCCATCACCACTTATCAAATGATTGGTCTGAAATCTTGAGAGGGCAATTAAAATCTTCCCAGCTCACATTAGCACTGTGCTTACCTTTCTTCTCCCTTCCAACATCACTAAAATTGGCCAGGGGCGGGGGGAGAGGGGAAAAAAATGTTTGAGGTGGCTGGATTGGGTGCTCTCAGGTGTTTTAATCTGCCATTTTCTGCCATTGTTTAAAGATTTTGGTGTTCTTATCCATCGTTTTAACATAATTTGAAACTGTTTTGTTTCTGATTTTTTTGTTTCCTACAGCAGGAGGGGGAACCTCAGGTCTTGGGGGGAGGCTGAATGTGACCCTCTGGTCCTTGGGACTCTCTTCAGGCCACACCCCCTCCTCAGCCTTGAGCATTTTTGCCTGGGTGAAATGCATCCATGAAATCTGATCATGCTTCTAGCATGCCTGGATAGAGAAGGGTGTGGGAGTGTGCATGGAAACTAGGTAAACTTTACATTCATTGTTTTGTCCCCTTTTGCTTGTGGCCCCGCACAGTGGTAGTATGAGAAGGCTGCCCAGAAGAAAAAGCAGCCCTCAGGGTGAGGTGAAAATTCCTCACACCTGAATCAAGTAGTTGAACAGGCCTGTATATGAGGAGAGGCAGTCTTCTTTTTTCATTATGAAAATAAGTGATGAAGCATTGCTGCCTTTTCGGAAGAGAAGTAGAAGTGGGAGGGAAGGATCTGTACAAATTTCAAAGGAAAGAAAGGATATGCTGATGTGCTTCATTTACATACTTTAGGTTCCTTGGAAGATAGTCTGATTCTTTAATAAAAAATGTATTCCCAGTACTATGTGCTTATCTGCTAAGTATAAGTCTTGTTTTATCGAAACACACTGCTGATATGAACAGTAAGACACAGATCTCATAATCAAACACCTATCTTGAAGGAGAAACTATTATCTACTTAAAAGATAATAAACATTCACTGGCGCTGAAGCTCACATTAACTCAGAGCACGGGAGCACATAAGTGATGTGCAAAGAGAGCAGAGGGAAATATTTACACACAGAGTGTGTGTGTGTGTTTGTATTCTTGTACAGTATGTCCTTTTTTGATGTCCTTAAAGGAGTCACAGTGGGTGTTTGTTTTTCTCTGCACACTCTGATACAGCACAAAAGCAACACGTTGCTGTGTTTGTAAAGGTGATAAAGGAGGCAAGCTTATTCCAAGGGAAACAGGGAAGAATAGAACTCTGTTGAGGACTGGAATTGCAGAAGAGGTTTTCCAGGCATTCATAAAAATGCACTCCTTGAAGATCCATCTTCTGCTGGGGTCATCGTGCTTGTTCAGCTACTGCATGTGGGATAGGAAGTCCCTCTTTCAAATCTCGCAAGAGCTACCATACAGCTGCCATTTTAAAAAATGTTCTCTCTCCCCCAAATGTCCTAGAGCAATGCAGCATCCTGGGCCTAATGAACAAAATATATTACAAATAAATCAATAAACAAACAAATGTCAGAGTTCTTGACAGCTTGATTTGTTGATGGATTGATAGATAAAGGCCTGGGGTTCAAACGGGGCTCCTATAGACCATTGTTTTGAGCTTGCTTTAGATTTGGAATGAAATTATTAAAGTTTTTTCTTTTTTCCCTTTTCTTCTTTACAAGAGATAATCGAGTGCATCACCACAAGGTGTTGTGTAGGGTGAACTCCAGGGCGATAAACGCCTCTGTGCACTGGAAAATATAGGAGGTTCAGTACACAGAAAGGAATAACGTAGTGTCACTGTAAATTTTAAAGGAGCTGTTTATTAGAGAATCCAGTTCTCTTGCAACTCCTTGGAGAGATTGAAAATGAAAACAGTAGGGCTTAGAGCACAGCTTTATGCAGTAACTGTGTGCCGCAAGAGCTGCCTTTCAAGCATGCTCATTCCTTTTTTAAAAATATACGGTAGTTCTACAGAAACACACACTGTTTATAAAGGATTCATCCTGACTTGTTTGCACAAAGATTGCTTGGAGGTTAGTCTATGGGTAGTCTCCAAGTAAGTATTACGCAGAGAAGACCCCCTGGCATTTAACATATCCACAATATGCCATTGCTTTACTAATTCATCCTGATTTGCTTTGCAGGGTGTTGATTATTTATTTTTTTATATACCACTTACTTGTCAATATGACTTCCTGTTAATCATTCCCACGGTTTTCAGTGCATTTCCCTGTAACTTTCCTAACTGCAAAAGGTCTGCAGGGGGTTGTTTGTGCTCTGTGTGTGTGTGTGTGTGTGTGTGTGTATTTTCAGCCTCTGGAGTGCAAAGTCAGTATCTCCCCCCCCCGACAACAGCAGAATAAGCCATGATTTTCTGTTGTCAACCTGCACCTTGAAATACACTGAAGATGGCAGTTGCAGAAAACTGGAACAATAACTCCTAAAGCACCATTTATATATTTCCTTTTCCCCAGAAAAGGTGTTTATTCCCCTTAGAGGGTTTTTGATGGAAAGAGAGTTTTTCATGGCAGAGTTTAACAGAGCCATCCTGTTGTGCCTGTTCTACTCATTGAGTTTGGTGGAACTTACTCTCTGGTGAGTGTGCACAACCCACACCCACCCCGGTTGCAATCCTGCGCACATTTACCTGGGAGCAGTGG
This sequence comes from Podarcis gaigeae, assembly GCF_964106915.1. Lineage (NCBI taxonomy): Eukaryota > Metazoa > Chordata > Lepidosauria > Squamata > Lacertidae > Podarcis > Podarcis gaigeae. The sequence continues at coordinate 34,704,745 of NC_139684.1, read as the reverse complement.
TGACTGGTGCCCATTAGAATTGGTGGGGTGGAAGACAGGAGCCCAAACAGTGTGTTAAGCCAGAGCTACAGAACTCTTGATCTCTCTCCCCAGTGCTGGGAGATCAGAAACATGCTATACAGTATAGTCCCTGGGGCATTCCTCCCATAGACCACAGGAACATGCCCTTTCAAACATCTTTAAAATGTGATTACAAAAATTGATGGTAAGATTAGATTAGGTCTTTGTATCGCTTCCCCGCAGAAAACCGAGCTCAAAGCAACTGACAATTCAATCAAAGATTCGATTCAATCAAAGATCAACATAACAACATATATCTATATCTATATATATAACCAACCCACATTTCAATTCCAAAATATGTCATTTCTAAGCAAAACGACAATATCAATCTAACCCAATGTTAGATATGACAAGCTCCTAACATAGAAGACAGTACGTATCTATCAAATTCTCCAGCAAAGCTGCACTAACAGTAGGAGTGCCAGTACCCCCTGAAATGCAAATATGGCCAGGCAAATAATAAATACAAGCCCTCAGATAAATAGTGAGTGGATATTATTTCAGCAGAGAGTCAAGCAAATGCCACACACCCTGCCTTCTAACTCCAGCAAAAGAACAGAGGAAGGAGAGCTTCTGAAGACTTATGCAATATTTCACAAGGGGGGGAACATTGTAGTGTGGTGGTAGAGCACCTGCTTTGCATGCAGAAGGTCTTAAGTTCTCCAGGTAGGGCTGGGACGTTGAAGTATAATATTAACCAATGGTTTGACTTGATTCAAGGCAGCACCCTGTGCGTCATAGTGGCTAGGCCCTGCACAGAGGAACATAGGAAACGCCTTTAAGAAGAAAATCAGACCCTGCAGGTTCAGGCCAAAGACCCATTTAATCCAGCATTCTTTTCTCACAGTGGCCAACCTGTGGGAAACTCACCAGCAGGATCCAAGCACAAGAGCACTCCACCCTCCTGTGGTTTCCAGCATTGGGCATCCAAGGCATACTGCCACCAATGGGAGGCAGAACACTGTTGCTACATGCTGATGTGTACTCCTAAGTTCCATCCCTGATCCGCAGACCACTAAAACTGGTATTCAGAAGCATCACTGCCTCTCACTGTATCATCATGGCTAGTAGCCATTGATAGCTTTCTCTTTCATGAAATTGTCTAATCCTCTTTTTTTTAAGCCACCCAAGTTGATAGCCATTCCGGCCTCCCGTAGGAGCAGGTTCCAGCTTTAGCTCTGTGCTGCATGAAGAAGTACTTCACCCATCTGTTCCGATCTTGCAATAGAATAAACAATTGCAGATCTCTAAGAAACAGTAGCCAAATTTTGCATTTCCATTATCAGATTCATGGCCAGCACCTCAAAATCTATAAGAATTTGCATGAAGCTTGTCAAAATTTGCTGCGCAGTGTATACATTGGATGTCCTTGAGTTCCACTGTTAGGAGAGAGTGAGAGAAACTTCTCTCTACCTACTAATCTGCATGCCATGCCCAATTTTCTAAACGTCTATCATGTAACCTCTTGTACCAAGTCAGACCACTGGTCCATCTAGCTCAGTGTTGTCTACAATGACTGGCAGTGGCTCTCCAGAGTTTCAGACAGTGGGTGCTACCAAGCCTTCCTGGAGGTGCCAAGGACTGGACCAAGCAGATGTTCTACCAGTGAGCTACATACATCCCTTCCTGAGGGCCATAGCTGACACAGACACTTTGACCCCAATCAGGAGCCATGTTCGCCTGGGATTGTTGCTACAGGCCTTTCTTTGACACTGAAGAGATTGGAAGAGCTTTGCTTGTGCACTGCAACCCTTGGGCCTAAAAAACCCATAGTAATCAATGTCACTGTAGATGACCCTGAAGATCTGTGGCTTTGGAGTACTTCCAACCTTAAAGGGTATGTAAGAATGGTTACTTCATCACATAATTGCGAATGAAATAAACTCTTGGCTTCAATGCAGCCGAGTAACTTAAGGTGACTATTACTCAAAGGTAATAGTGATGGCATTTAGGAAAAACAAGCTCGCTAAGTTACAGGATTAGCTGGGCTGCTGGAGTGAGGGGCCTGCGTTTCAGCCAAGCCAAGTCTGAATGAATGCAAGCAGCGTTGGATGAAATCTAATCAAAGCGAGTACTGGAAGAAAAGGGCATTAAGGAGAATGGAAAGTGCTCAGCAAGAGATTAATGTATGCCTCTCCCTCCCCAAAATGCACCCCTCCTAGCAATAAATGCACTAATGATCAAAATCAGCATTGAGTAAACAAGAAAATGAGGGATCCAATAAAGGAAAGAATGTAGCATAGGAAAGTACATGAACATTTCACACACACACATATAAAAAGAGAGAGAGAGAAGAGAATGAATGAAGGTGACTACAAAATATATAAGGAAAGGAGAGTTGAAGAGGGGGCAAAGCTGATTGCAGGAGTGGTTAAGATAAAGAATGGGACATTTTTCCAATTACAGCAGATGAAAAACAAGAGGTCAGCGAAGGAGACAGCCTGGCCTCTGAGGGATAACAAGGATAATTTATTGACTGAAGAAATACACTTTGCCGGAAAATATTAAATGAATTCTTTAAATCAATGTTCACAGAGGAATATGGGAGGCAGATGCCATAAACTCACATCAGCTCCCCTATGATGGACAAGGGAGAGGAAAAGATGATAGCAGCAAAACCGATTGTGGAAGAGCATTCAGAGAATGCTGGAAATATTCACAGCCATTCAGAATGCTTGGGAAATTTTGCAAGCCACGCCTGAGATCTGGGGGTCAGGTTTGTGGTAGAATCAGGGAGAAGATGTATCTTATATTGTTGTTACCTGCCCTGGGAGCTCAAGCTGAAGGGTGAGTAATATTTAAATAACAACAACAGCAGCAACAGATTGTATTCAATGTTAATTCCACTCAGAGCAGATCCACTAAAATTGATGAATAACTGAATTCCGTTAAATTTCAAAGGGGCTGCTATGAGTAGAACTTAGGAAATTTGTTGTTATTTGGATTTCTTACCTGCTCAGCACAATACTGAGGGTGGGTCATATTGATCCAGCAGTGTAAAAATAATAAATAAATTGGTAATAGTTCTAGGGCTTGACCCTTCCTTAATCTCTCTATAATGGTGGGAAATGGCCTAAAATTGATATCAACACAACAAACCTGGGTAAGGAAAAGGGATATTGATAGTTCTATAAGTACGGTGCTAGGTTGATGGTTTTTCAGCCAGAACTCACTGGAACTTAATTCCGGCACCTCTCAGTGGGCCCCATTGCCATTATAAGAGGTTTCATGGTCAGGTCTGGCACCCCTTTTCTAGAAAAATAGCACTGATTATTATTATTATTATTATTATTATTATTATTATTATTATTATTATTCAAACAAATATTAGTTAATTAATTACATGAACTTTATTCAGTAAATTCCTTGATGAAATCTGCTTAATTTGCATAAGAAAACCCGATAACTAACATAGATAAATAAGGTTTTGGGAGTGAGGACCACATTCTCTGAGGAGCAAGTGGCTGGGACCCCCCTTTTCTCTCTCACCCCTTCATTTAGTTATAAGTCATTTATTATCTCTGAGACACACACACCCATTCACATTTTTCTCTTACATAGCAAGGAAAGCCTCTTTTTCAGATGGCATCTGCTGTCTGCTGTTTTTAAAGGACTTCTAATTTTAAAAACTTCCACCCTTCTTAGTTACTTTTTTCACCCTTCTGAATTACTTTTAAGAGAGGCATCTTTGACCTCATTGTCATTTTTTGTTGTTATCCTTATTATTAATTAAAATCTGCAAATCTCTTTTTACTCCAAAGAGAGGGTCATATACTTAAAAAAAAAAACACCTGCAAAATTCTCCTGGTCTCAAGCTGAAAGAAAGCCTATGCATGAGAGTGAGCCATATTTTTGGACAAGGATTCATTTATGGAGAGTCCTTTAAGATTCCCCATTTCCATGCATTCCATATACCAGCTACTTGATATATGAAATATTTATGAAGATGTAGAAATCTGCTGAGGAAACAAAACTGGTGAATGGGGCCAGTAAAGACCAAAAGGAGGGCAGCAATAAAACTGTGAATGATAAATAGACTAGGATCTCAGGCTGGTGCACTTACAGAACAATTCTGTGCAGGATTACAAAGAAAAAAGTCCCACTGTGTTCAAAGGGACCTTACTACCAGGCAAGTGTGCATCAGTTGCACATCTGAAATTGTCTATGACAGGCATAGGCAAACTCCGGACCTCCAGATGTTTGGGACTACAATTCCCATCATCCCTGACCACTGGTCCTGTTAGCTAGGGATGATGGGAATTGTAGTCCCAAACATCTGGGGTGGGCAGAGTTTGCCTATGCCAGGTCTATGGGGTTGGGGAAATGGACCATTTCTGAAATTAACTGAGGTAGCAAAAGAGACTGTTTATTGCCAGTGGTTCCCAAACTTTTTGAAGACACCGCCCTCTTAGTTCCATAAATTCTTCCCCAGTTCTCCCTATGCTATAAGAAGCATTATTCAGAATAGTGGTGTGCAGGACCCACTAAGGAAGATAATAACAAAATGAAATTCAAAATACAGTATTAACAATTGATTGCATATTTATTCAAAATCCAGTTAAAACCTTTTAGTTTAATGAAGTCAACCAAACTGAACTTGATCCAGTGATACCAGCTTTTAAGAGTCATGGTCATTTGCACCTTCAGGGCTTCCCTGAAGTGCATTCCTAGTGCACCTCCTAGGTAACCCCCCACAAGGGGCAGGACATACCCTCCAACAAGCCACAGAGGAAAATCCAACAGCACCTAATGTCAGTTGAAGACATTTTGGTTTAGGAGGCTTTCTTTGAGGTGTAAACCAGATCTTTATGGACGATTGGTTTTATGTTGGGTGAAATGCCTGCACTGTTTTTAGAGTTTGTATGGATAGTTTTATTGTTTTAGTGTTTGATAAATTGATTTTATTATTTTTAGAGCTTGTTTCTGTGTTTCATTTTGTTTTTAACCATGTACACTGCACTGATGGCTTTTTGCTGTGAAGTGTTCTATAAATTTGTTTCATAAACTTATAAATATATTAATCTCCCCATCGGATCAAGCTTTTAAATGACAACCTTTTGAATCCACGGGTTTTTAGATCAGTGGTATACTTTTAGTGGGCTTGCCTATTTCTCTATGCTGATTTCCTCCTTGCTGTTGACATTTTCATGCTGGAATTTGTTTGTTTACAGTGTTCTGTAATTATTACTGAATTTTAAGCTTTCCTTTTTAAGCTGCCCAGAAAATGGTCTTGGTTGGCATATATACTGGTGTCAATGAATGAATGAATGAATGACACAAAGGGAGAGTGAAAGGTCTGACAATAACATTGTTCACTGCACAGTACAACTGAGATCACCCTTCAGAAAAGCAAAAGGACATCTGGTCCAGGACTCAGCTTCCCAAAAGCTTATGGGAAGTCCATGAAGAGTGCAGAAGGCAACAGCTCTCCACTGCAACTTCTCTTGTTCAGAGAAGTACGTATATTACCTGTAAGATCATGGACGTTCCATTGAGCAGGGATGGGAAATCTGTGGCCCTCTAGATGTTGCTGAACTACAACTCCCAACATCCCTGAACATCAGGCCATGCTGGTCAGAGCTGATGGGAGTTGAAGTCCAACTACAGCTGGTCTGACCACTGTCCCCCGCCTCTAGTTTCAGAAGTCATAAAGTCAAAAGACTAAGTAGGTGAGAAGAACAGGCAAAAGGTTTGAGAACAAAAATACTCTAGCCTACCAATGCCTTCAATATCCTAGATGCTTCTTTTTAAAAAATAAATAAATCCTCTTGTTTACAGATGTCTTATCCAGATGTTTGCTTATATTTAAGTGAGCCTAGTGCATTAAGTCGAACACAGGAATACACTTCAACCTTCTAAAACAACAGCATCAATGCAACACCACTCAGCTTTCATTTGTGCCAGAAAACTGATAGCTTGATAACATCATGCTCGTGATTCTAAAATGTATGAGTAAAGATGTGTTTCCAAAAATACAGAGGTTGCTGATGAAAACTTTTGCAATCTGATGACAATAAAGTAAAGGTCATTTATTTGTTGAGTGGGCTCTACATATGTTCCTTTTACTTCCTATATGACATGATAGATACCAAATTTCTTCCCCCACCCAAAAAATCATCATCATCATCACAGATGCCAATGGCAACACTTGTCAACATGGGTGCCATTTGAGAAAGCTCTGATTCACCCAGTTACGTGCTCTGAAAATTTCCCAGATTTCTAGAATTCCATTGCCTCATATTCAGTTCCTATGTTTATTTCACCCAAATGCTCCCCTTGCCAGCTATTAAGATGCCAGAATATGGAATCATTGGTTACTCAGGAAAGAATTTTGTACCAGGTGAGGCAGGGGGTGGCTTCTTTCATTTTTATTGGAGCTTAATCCACCTTCCAGTTGTCACCATTTCTAAGTACCATAGCCTTTGTGCCATGCTTGGGAAGAGACCCAGAATTCAAATGAATCATCATATCATGCCTCATAACTCACCTGGTGCCCTCCCTTTCCAGAATAATGAAGGCCCTAATAGGTGGTAGGAGGTGGTATTGGTGTATCTGTCATTAGGAACACAGGAACATAGGGTCACATCATAGGAACTGCTTTATTCAGACCAAGGGAGGGGGGCCCATGGATGGTGTTTTGTCCAAGTGCCTTCCGAAACCTGGAGTGAGCACTGTGTGTATCATTAAGTGTGTGTTGATGGTAAGGGTTGTGTAAGGGTGTGTTGAATGAGTGTATTCATGGCCTCCCCCCATGCCCACCACTGGCCACACCCCCTGGCATGCAGCTTCTGAGTGCCCAGCACTGCCACAGCACTGGCATGCAGATGTCGGGAGAAAAAAGGATGCTCGCCCTCGATTTAAGTGAAAGTTGGTTTTTCCCCCTAAATGCCAGCCGCTTGCTTTAAAAAGGAAGGCTAATGAAACATTGGCACCTAAGTTTCAAAGCAGGATAACAAAGGGAATCAATCCATTTTCTGCAGCAGAGGAGGAAGGAAAGAAATGCATAGCTGTTATTGACTTTTCGGTCCCATTTCCAGAGATAATCCTTGTTATCAGAATTTACTAGTCACCTAGTTATGACTAAGCTGAAGACAATTTCAGCTCTCTTCAATGTCTCCGATAAGCCGGTGACTCAATATGCCAACATTTGAGAGTGATAAATTTCAAAGGCTTCAAAGCAGTTCCACTGCTATATTATACATGTCATAACAATCCCACACTCCCCAGAAGACAGTCGTCATGGAATACATCACACCACTTGACAAGCAAACCTCAGACTCAAAGACCCACTCTTATCTCATCTAACGTGCCAAAGTGATTTCTATCACAACAAATGGAGCCAGCCCAGAACAATTTGGTTCAAAGGGAAATTGAGATGAAACTACCTCTAATAAGGGAGAAGATCTTCCAGGCTTGGGGAGACTAAGAAAATGGACTGGAAATACATATTATTTCCACCCCCTTTGGTCAAAATTCTCCCATCAAATTTATCAGGATCCAGACCTCCTTTTATTTTTAAATGCCAGGAAGGTACAAAGGAGGAACAGAAAGATCAAAAATGAACTTGTTTCCAGTGTTTTATAGGCTATGTTGTTTGTTACATTTCTAAAAGTCTAATGAAAAGTGATTGGGGTGTTCACATGCTACATTCAACAAGCGTAAAATCTGTGAGCCTGTAGATAGATGCATTTGATCTGTACATTTGCACAGTTATACATATGTAATGTTTGTGTACCTCTGTACATGCTAGTGAAGTTGTACAGATCAACTCTTTCAACCAAATGCATGTATCATTATTGTTACTACTAATACTACTATTATATTTATTACCCATATTTCGCCAGCACATCACAGGGTTCGTAGATATAGCCTGTACCTGTGTTCAGTGTAATGTATGAACAACCCTAGTGTTAAATCCTAGGACAGGATGGGAGTTGAAGAGAACGTTTGGCCAGCCCCACAATGATTTCCTTCCCCTTTCATTACTGTGAGCAATGTTAACCAATGGGATCTCCACCAGATTTTCCTGGACCACATCTCCAATCAGCCCTAGTCAGCACAGCCATTGGCCAGAGATGATAGCAGTCTATTTATTCGTTATTTTATCATTCATGCTCTACCTTCCCTCCAAGAAGCTCAAGGTAGTGTATGTATCTCCTTGTTTTATCTTCACATCAACCCTGTGAGGTAGACGAGGCTGAGAGATAGTGACTGGCTCAAGGTAACTCAGTACTCTTCATGGCTGATCAGGATTTGAACTCTGGTCTCCCAGGTCCTAGGCCAACACTCTAACCACTACACCACACTGACTTTGTTTGGAGACCAAAAACAACTGGAGAGCCACTGGGGGACACACTTAGGCTAAAAAATGAGGTGCAGAAGGCAGAGTAAATGTACAGTTTTCAAAATGGAGGATCATGGGGCTCCCCCATCTCTGCTGTCCACAAATGATCTGGAATAAAGGTTGAGCAGGGACAGACCAAAGTTTCCAGATTCTTCAGGATGGCGAAACTCAATGTGTCATTGAAGAACTTCAGGATTGACTTCTCTCCAATGTGCATGGGCAACAAAATGGCAAATGATAAAAGTTGTAATAAAAGTTGCAATAAAAGTAAGGGCCTAGTGATGCAAACATAGGTAGATGCATTTAACTTAGTCAACACAATAAATGGACTTGTAGCCACAGCCCATTGAACACAATGCAGAGTTGGCCACTGTGGTTGGACTGCTAAAGCCTAAGGCAGAGCTAGGAGGATGTGAGTCTCAAAAAGGGGCAGTGAAGCCCCCTGCACTAAATCTCCCCTTGGCAGAGTGTCTTCTGGAAAAGCAGCAGCCTCTAATGAAGACAAAGATGGTACCAAGTCCCCAGTGTCTCCATTTGTGATAAGGGCTGCTGCATGTTGGTGCCTCTACTTATCCACTGATTAGGTCTCATCAGGGCTGAGGGCTGGTGGATCCTGGCAGTCCTAGACTCATTCGTAGTCATAGCAGTTCTATCCTAAGATGCTTGTGGGTTTCCACAGGCATTTGGTCAGCGACCTTGAGACAGGGTACTGGACTGGATGGGCCATTGGCCTGATTCAGCAGGTGCTTCTTGTCTTGTTACGATACCTCCCACCCTGCTTGGTGCCCTCCAGATATTGTTGGACTCCAACTCCCATCATCCCTGCCATGCTGGCTGTGGTTGATGGGAGTTGGAGTTTAGCAGCATTTGTAAAGCAGCAGACTGGGGGAGACTGCATTACAGTTTTTGCATGAGAAAATGAGAACATTTTCTCTCTCTTAGCAACAGCACATAAATGTAGCCAGCCTGAGCTGTGTACTTTTAAGTAGTGAGGAATTCACACACACACACACACACACACACACACACACACACTTGGTGTATTATGCTTCTAAATAATAAATAAGACGGAGGCTATGTTATTTATGTATTTCTCTTTAAGTGCCATGATGCATAGAATATTATGTAACTATAATGAGAGGGTGTCTAGATGTTCAACAAAGAAAACCAAGTCTGAACAGATGGGTCTTTCACCGCTGAAGCTATTTTGGAATAGAGAAGACAACTGGCATGTAGAAGACACAGATACAGAAAGATTGCAATGGAAACGAAGAAAGATGTAGGCCATTCTGCAATCGGTTCGAATCCAAGACGCAGTTCCTGTCATATTCACTTACAAAAGTGAATATGAAGCACCTAGCAAGCACATAAACTTTTCTCTGCCAGGCCAAAAGAGAGCTCAGGTTCTAGCAACAAGAACATAGGAAGCTGCCTTCTACAAAGCCAGACCATGGGTCTATCTATTGTAGGACTATCTACCCTGGCTGGAAACAGCTCTCCAGGGTTTATAAGGAGAGAGCCTTTCCCAACCCTACTTGGAGGTGCCATCGAGGATTGGACCCGGGGCCTCCAGCAAACAAAGCAGATGCTCTCCCACTGAGCTATAGCCCTTCCCAAAGGACTGCACATTTGTGCATTTTGATGAGGAAGGCTCAGTAAATCAAAATCTGATTCTAGAGTTAAAGAGTGAAGACCCACCCCCAAAAAGAATGCATGGAAAAACCACAGCAGACAACAGTGTTTAAGAGAAGGATATACAAACATTTGTGTATATCGAGAAATATATTGCTAAGGAGGAAATCAGAGCATGGGGAGAAGGAGGAGAGTGAAAGAGTTAAAGAGTGAAGACCCACCCCCAAAAAGAATGCATGGAAAAACCACAGCAGACAACAGTGTTTAAGAGAAGGATATACAAACATTTGTGTATATCGTGAGATATATTGCTAAGGAGGAAATCAGAGCATGGGGAGAAGGAGGAGATACTCAGATCGTTTGGCTTCTCTCTCTCTTTTTTGGCCTAATGAATAAATTATCCAGGCCCCATTTGTGCACCTGCTGCTTTGGGGAGGGAAAAAAATCGCTGCCCCTTTCCACACCAAGTGAACAGTAAACATTGCACAATGGCTCGGATGTCGCTGGAGTCCCGCCAGCAAAAATTACCACTCTTCAACCAAGATAAACATCATATTACTTCATTACCCTTTTAAAACATATGCAAATTAAATCCATTATTCTTTCTTACTGGAGAAATGAAGTTCGTTTGGCTGGGATTCATCAACTCCCTTTTGTTACCGTCAGCCATGAATGGATGAACCTCATGTCCACGTTGCCCACTTCCCATCTTTGAATCAAACATTAATACTATTTGACAGTAATAAATAACATTTATCACAATGGGGATCTAATAATGATTTTTCCCCCCACTAAGCTGGCTCATCAGCTGACAACTGCATAAATGAGATTAGCATAACAGCTGCCTCTGACAAATGTATCTAAATCATTTTAATGCCAGCTACTGCTTTTGATCTCCCTATCGCTTCATTGCCAAAGCTAAATCCATTTCTCCCAGATTTGTGTGTACACACACTATAGTGTGTGTGTGTGTGTGTGTGTGTGTGTGTGCGTGCGTGTGTGTGTGTGTGTGCATCTATGTTTTAGAGACTGATGTGCTGTTCATGTTCATGTTCATGCAATTAAAAGAATTAGGAATAAGAATAGGACATCACTGCTGTAGTGTAAACACACACTGTCACCTTATGGGATATCACTTTGCTGTTTCCCCCCAGAATTGTTGCAAAACAAAAGCTCCAGTGAAGACTGCTGTAATGTATCTCCCCTTCCACCTTCCCAGTTTAAGAGAGATTTGAATGCAAATTATGACATTAACTATACATTGCTGTCGCTTTCCAAAGAGGTCTGCTTGAGTCGTAGAAATCTAAACTGATTCCTGGTAAGTATTTTGCATATAAAGAAGCACATATTAAAAACAACAAATCATTGTGTGGGGAGCATGAATGCAACTTTGACATAATGAGCAGGGAAGCTGCTTTTGCACTGGCAATCTATTGATTTTCTCAAGCAATTAAATTACTTTTTTTTAAAAAAAAACCAACTTGTTAGTTACAAACCATAAGCAGGGAATCATCATACGTCCCACCACTTTCCACCAGATGGCATTGGGGAGATGGAGTAGAGAAATTTGTTTACCCAAGTAACTTGTGGGGCACTCAAAACACCAGAAGTTGCAGTTGCGGAGGCGGAATGCAATAGTTATGTAAGATTAAGTGGAAATTGGGTTACTTGAAGGACAGGAAGTACTCTGATCTAAACAGTTGTACTTCAAACATCACTATTATGTGTGTTTTTTTGTTTTTTTGTTTCGTTTGTTTAACTGGATTTATTTACTGCTTAATCAGGAAAAGCTCTAAGCAGTTAACACAAAGCAATATTATACATTCATCAAAAATACCTATGAATTCAAAATTTTAAAAAACAAAAACACATCAAGACATAAATAAAAATCAACAATTTTAAAAATATATGCAAAAGAAAATGGCTTGATAACATTACTGTACGTCTGCAAATTATACACTTTTGTAAAGGAAATGTGGGGGAAACATGTTAGTTCTTCCTTTTCTTGAACCAAAGATATTAGCACCAGGACAGACAAAAAACACTGTCTTATAATAAACTGGACCATTAGTCTAGCTAGCTCAGTGTTACCTACACTGACTGAAAACTGTTGTCTAAGGTTCCAGATAGAGGCCTTTCCCAGCCCTACCTAGAGGTGTTGAGGATACATCCTGGGACCTCTTGTGTATGAAGTATGAGTTCTACCACTGAGCTTCAACCCAGGCGCATTTTCTATGTGTCATGTGGTATCTTGCCAGAGGAGGGCGCTGCTAACCTCTCCACTGCACTAAAGTGACACCACTGCAGCTAGCAGAAGGAGAGTATTGCAGTTTTTATGCCTGTTGTCTTTGTCCATGGAGTTTTCTTGGCAGGGATACTGGAGTGGCTTGCCGGGTCCTGCTCCAGGTGGATCACATTTGGTCAAAACTCTCCACTATGACCTGTCCATCTTGGGTGGCCCTGCACGGCATAGCTCATAGCTTCTCTGAGTTATTCAAGCCCCTTCGCCATGGCAAGGCAGTGATCCATGAAGGTATCCATTCAGATAGCAGAAGGATAGTATTGCAGCTGCAATGACAAACCTAGACAGCATCTTAAAAAGCAGAGACATCACCTTGCTGACAAAGGTCTGTATAGTTAAAGCTATGGTTTTCCCAGTCGTGATGTATGGAAGTGACAGCTGGACCATAAAGAAGGCTGATCGCCAAATAATTGATGCTTTTGAATTATGGTGCTGGAGGAGACTCTTGAGAGTCCCATGGACTGCAAGAAGATCAAACCTATATATTCTTAAGGAAATCAGTCCTGAGTGCTCACTGGAAGGACAGATCCTGAAGCTGAAGCTCCAATACTTTGGCCACCTCATGAGAAAAGAAGACTCCCTGGAAAAGACTTTGATGTTGGGAAAGATGGAGGGCACAAGGAGAAGGGGACAACAGAGGATGAGATGGTTGGATAGTGTTATCGAAGCTACCAACATGAGTTTGACCAAACTGCGGGAGGCAGTGGAAGACAGGAGTGCCTGGCATGCTCTGGTACATGGGGTCACGAAGAGTTGGACACGACTAAACAACTAAACAACAAAGTATTGCAGCTGCCCAGTTAGCAGGGATCAGGCAATGTAGTAATCTAACTGAATGCTACCTGGTTATATAAACTGCTGGTTCTGGCTGAGTTCCTCAAGCTGAGCAATTCGTTGGTCCAGGACCAAACTCAGAAATATGTCCCTATATTTTTCTTTACTTAATCACAAGTTTGGGGGAGGAGGGAAGAGAGCGATGGTACTGCCCCAGTCATAATCCAGACAAATTCCACCCACTTTACTCCAGCCTATTGTTTCCATTAGCCCAGTCCAGGAGGTTTGGAGTCATTCAGCAATGATGCAGCTCAGATACCTTCCATGGTCTCTGGACGCTCCACTCCTTCCTTTGTCTCAGCCAGCCCTGATCTAGGAAGGTTCCTGGCTAGCTTCATGTGAGGCAGCATTGGCCGTGTGGCCCTGAAGATTGTGCCTGGTTGACTGTGGCCCTGAGGGAGGGCAGGGCTCCAAGAACCAGCAAGCACCCAGGTGGCTGATGTAGTGTGAGGTAGAAATTCTGTAGAGCCCATTATCATTTAGGCCTACATCACTACGTAAGAGTGCAGCCTGACCACAAAACTGATAAGAACCAGTCACCTAACATTGACAGCCCCAGGTAAGGTGCAAAGAGGGCTTTGTGCATACAGCAGAAAACCTGGGTTGAATAAGTGCTTTCAAGGACTGTGGTTGGATGAAGAAATGGTGAGGTGCTGGGGTGGCAGATGGTGGCATAAGTTGGTTGGCTGAAGGATGAAACAGCCAAAATGATGTGTTTTTCCTAAATAGGATGTGTGCTCATGGAACGCTGTCACAGACTCTATGGACTCTGTCCAGTAATTCATTATTGAATAAAGTCAGACTGAGGCGGAATTTGGTATGACCCTCAATGTTGGACCCCCAAAAGAAATTTTCTCCCTCCAGCCATTGGCAAAAGATGCCCAATAGTTCTTCAGGGTCACAGGCAGTGTTGAGATCTGCCAGAGTGATCTACTCCTCCTGACCCTTGTCCAAAGAGACCTCAGGATCCAGATCTGGATACCACTGAACTCTAGAAAAAACTTCCCTTCTCCACACACTGTAGTCCTGGTGAAACCTGCCCCCTTGCATCTCTAATTAAGGGGGTACACAGATGTGATTGCTTGTAAGCAGTTGAAGTATTTGGCCCATAGTGGGGCATGAAGACTAGAGGTTTATATTAGAGGCTTCAGGAGAAATAAGAATGCAAATAATAAGGATGAATCATCAAATATGTAACTACTTAAATTTCACACTCTCTTACACATTTCCTTCAATATCCCGAGCATATACCAATGCCTCGATTATCCGCAAAATGAACTTAAACTTGCATTTGAACAAGATGCAAAGAGATGAGGTCATCAAGCTCTTCCCTGTAGCAGGAGCTAGTTTTACACAGCGGGGCATGCGACGCAGGGAGATGATGTCATCCCTTTCTTCCTTTCCCTGCCTCCAGCAGTGAATTTCCAAGCTTATAATCCTTCCTTGTACTTGATTTTCTGCTGGCTGTCCTACTTCTAGTTGTCATATTAATCTACATGAATTTCGTTACTGTCTTTGCTTCTTTGAGGCTCTCAGAAAGAGGGAAATCAAAATTATTCTGTCCATTTGTTTTGCCTTTGTACAGAGAACACAGCGACCTTTTATCCGAAGCTTTTGTTTGGAGAAGCAAGTCATTTTTCATGAATGAGACAGGGGTATCTGCAATGAGTGCCTCTGGAAATGCTTCTTATCATTCCCTCTAGTTAACACTGTCACCTTTCATTATTTAATTCTGAAGTACAAACCTAGCTGATTGGTATCCACAATGTATAATTATGGGCAGAGGAGTTGAAGAGCAGAAATATTGAATTAGTACTTGGTCAAAAAGTGCCTCTCTGAACTTTTTGCAAAAGAAACTTACTTTCTACAAGGCACAGCAACAATTTGTAATAAATAATGTCATTGTGGTTCAATGAACATTTGTTGTTTTTTTATCTTTGGTCTTATTTTGGCTCCGTTGATCATAATAAATCAACGGTGATCAATAAAGTCACACTAGATGAGCAATATAAACTCATCAGAAGGTGGCTTAGCATTAATCAGGGTGTCCGCTGGTTGATCATTACATGTGAATTACTGTGTAGCTCCACCATGAGTGTACACATATGGTACACTTGCTGAATATCTCTTTTGCAGAAGGCAACAGTGGCTTGTGGCTGTAAAGTGATTCCTTGTCTTTGGGTTGACGTGAAGAGTGAAGAGTCTAGGGTGCTGGAGCTACAATGCCTTATTGGCATGGGATGAACCTGCTTGTGTGAACCAGCCCTTCTAATTTTGAAACTTCAATAAAAAATATATGGGGGGCGGGGGAAATAGAGTAGACCATTTTGACTGCAGAGTTGGCAATCCTACTTTGTGTCGCCAGTGTTGAGGGACAGGCATGCCTGCCTTCACCTTTTGTAGAGCACCTGTGGATTTGCCAGGCAGGCAAACTGTGCGCATTTCTGCTGCGGTTCCCCATTTGTGGAATGCTCTCCCCAAGGAGACTCACCTGGCACCTTCAGTACATATCTTTAGGCACCAGGTGAAGACATTCCTCTTCAATGAGGTCTTTGGCTGATTAAATAACCTTTTAAATATGTTTGTGGGAGGAGGAGGGTTAATGGTTGTTGTTGTTAGTTTTGTTTTTCCTTTGGTCATTATGCCATGTATTTTGTGTTTGGATTTTTTGTTTCTATCTTGTAAACCACACTGTGATTTTCGAATGAAGGGTGGTCTATCAATTCAATAAATAAATAAATTTACACACCATAATTTCTCCCATTTGGCTCTTTCTTTCTTTCTTTCTTTCTTTCTTTCTTTCTTTCTTTCTTTCTTTCTTTCTTCTTTCTTTCTTGGGTAGCCCTGGGGTGGGAAGTGTTGGTTTTTGCCAGCGACAGTATTCTGAGCCTGAATCTGAACGAGGGTATTCAAGCCCATATGGTTCGATCACATTTCACAAAGCTGCGACGAAACCGAGCACCTTACTTCATGTGCATCCATTTAATAGCTAGCCTTGGTGGCAGGTTGCGCTGGCATGCTGGCTCAGCGTTGGAATCTCAAGTGCCAGGCTGAAAAGGAAATCTGCATTCTTAAGTGTTCTGTTTAAATGGGCAACAATAATAAGCACACAAGCAACAAAAGGAAACACTGGGAAAATGGAGCATTAGCTCTTCAGGCTTTTTTAATAAATCTAAAGGGCTGACAGTTTGTAAGTGGTTTCTGCTGACTCAAAGATTGGTGTATCTTAGTAACACACACAGACAGTAGCAATGCTAGCCAGTAAAGTTATCCACTTTTCTGAAACAGTTTGTGGATTATTATTTTTTAAAAACAGCATGAAAATTCACCAGCATTTTAGTGCAAATTTCTCATTTTTCAAACATTTTTGCATATAGTTTTTGCCTAATATGCATTTATTGGCAAAGCAATTACCCGTAAAATAAGGGATTCTTGTATGATTTTACTAATATGTGTGTTTTTATGCATGCTTTATCCCAGTTAATGCATTTTTGTACATGTCAGTTGGCTGGATAGCAAAGTTTGGAAAAATGCAAATTGCAAACAATGGCTAAGTTTCAGCTTGTGTATTGTTTAAGAAAATAAAAATTAGGTAGGCGAACATTTAAGTAAGAAGTGAAACAGATTCCCCCCCCCCCCATCCCTATCTCAGTCTAATTTGAAGTAGATTTGCAAGGATTTCTGGCCCCAACAGTTTTACAATAGCAAAATAAGCTTCCCTCCTACTTTTTTATTTTAATACACTGATGAAACTATGAAAGCCAGGGTGGGGGAGGAAAAATAGCTTTATGTGTGAAAAGCCTGCAAGATTAATTTGAAAACAAATTCCTGGGCTGTGCATATGCTGACACTCTCTTCCATAAAACAAAGGCTGGATATAGACACATCAAAGAAGCGTTTCAGTTAAACACATTGAAAATTTAAACACGGAAAACAGGTTGAGAAAAATGGAACTCCACAGCGCCATCTGGTAGTACAGCTTCCATGAACCACAGTTTTGCATGAAATGCTGGTTGGTGGATCCAAAGAACTAGACCAAACCAGCCTGTGTTCTGCCCACTCCATCATAGATTAAGAAAATTAGGCCTTTACCTAGCTATGTAGTCAGTTTATGCCAAAGTCTATGCCAGGGGAGGGAGAACCACTAGCCCTGTAGAAAACCTTCACCTTCAAACACAAACCCCTCCCTGTATCCCTTCCTACCTCTACTAGCCTTTTCATTTTACTTTACTTTGACTTTTTGTTTATTCAGGCATAGTCAACACAATGCCCTTTTATACCATGTTGGGCGGGACATGGGTGGCGCTGTCGGTTAAACCACAGAGCCTAGGACTTGCCGATCAGAAGGTCGGTGGTTCGAATCCCCTCGACAGGGTGAACTCCCGTTGCTCCTGCCAACCTAGCAGTTTGGTCCCTGCTCCTGCCAACCTAGCAGTTTGAAAGCACGTCAAAGTGCAAGTAGATAAATAGGTACCGCTCCGGCGGGAAGGTAAATGGCATTTCCGTGCGCTGCTCTGGTTCACCAGAAGCAGCTTACTCATGCTGGCCACATGACCCGGAAGCTGTACTCCGGGTCCCTCGGCCAATAAAGCAAGATGAGCGCCACAACCCCAGAGTCAGTCACAACTGGACCTAATGGTCAGGGGTCCCTTTACCTTTACCTATACCATGTTAGCATGGCTTCCCTCAAAGCATCCTGGGAACTGTAGTCGGTTAAGAGTGCTGAGAGTTCTTAGGAGTCTTTAAAAGGATAAGGCTATCAATGGCTACTAAACCTGATGCTGATATTCCACCTCCACTTTCAGAAGCAGTAATGCTTCTGAATACCAGCTGGAAGACACAGGAGGGGAGGGTAAGGATGTACTCAGGTCCTGCTTACAAACTTCCCCATGATATCTGGGTGTCCAGATTGCTAGATGAACCACTGTGGGCTCTTCTTATGTTCTTAATTAGGCACTATATGAAAGAAGACTCTCCTTTAATCATCCTGAATCTCTTCCCCACACCATGGTTCATTTTATAAACCTCCAGTGAGTCCCCCTTAGCTGCATATTTTCTGAATTAAGGCCATAATCACACCATACACTTTAAACAACCATGGCTTCCCTCAAAGAATCCTGGGAACTGTAGTTTGTTAAAGGTGCTGAGTGTTCTTAGGAGACCACTATTCCTCTAACACAGCTCCAGTTTTCATATTGGTTTAACAGTCAGTCCCTCTTCCCAGGGAACTCTGATGCAACACCATCTAACAGTATTGACATAATGCCCATAGTACTAGATATAGCATACTACGTATTCTAGAAAGGATATCACATCACAGAGACACTCTTTTGTGTTTTTGATGTACTTCACACACACACACACACACACACACACAAACACAATATTTTCAGCAACAAAGATATAGTCAAGATTCCCATATATATTCTGCCTATTCCACCAAGGATATGTGATCAGAGTCCTCCTTTTCCTTTCCTTTTTTACAAGAGCAGCAGTGAGATTTTCATTGTGCTGTCATTGGCTTTTGTCTTATATTTATCACCAGGTCTTCAATTTCATCTCTAATTTAGAGAGCTGGTACTTTTCAAAAGGCACAATGGCTGCCTGCTCAGTGGACTGTCTCCTGTCAACTCCTGATTGTCTCCTGCCTCCTATTCATCACCACTTCAATTTATCCTTTGTACAGTGTTGCCAAAACCCAAAGGTGAACAATAGGAGGAAACGTGAGAGAACCTCTTTGGACTTAACTCTTTACAGTACAAAAGCTAGCAACAGCAACTGACTGTGTGTATAGGGGATGAACTGTACAAGCTGAGATCAAAAGATCTCTTGGCCTCTTTAGCTGAGGAAAAGGAAGGAAGGAAGGAAGGAAGGAAGGGGGAAAAGCAAATAGGCTGTCATTCCACAAATCTATTAGAAGGAGTAAAACAAGAGAAGAAGCATCTATATTTAAGTGAATGAATGTCAAAGAACCAATAACTACAAATTAGACAGTAATACATTTAGATAAGAAGTCAGAATCAAGCTTTACAATGAGAACCCAACCACATAAGGACATAAGAACAGCCTCATGGACCAGGCTAAAGGTCCATCTAGTCCAGCATCCTCTTCTCCTCCCACTGACCACCCAGATAGTCAGTGGGGAGGCCAAAGGTAGGACCTGAGCTGGACAGCACTCTCTCCATTTGTGATGCTCAGCAACATCAGAGGAACACTGATGTGGAGGTAAAATATAGCCATTGTGGCTAGTAGCCATTGATAGCCTAAAGCCACCCAAGTCAGTGGCTACGACTACTTTTGGGGAGCAAATTCCATAGTATAACTATAAATATATATAAAACTATGGTTTACATATAAAAAGGGTACACATTGACCTTCATCATAAGACTGTGGGAGAGGGGGGTTGCACAAATACAGAGAGGTGGGAGAGACTTACAAATCACTTTGGTGGCAAAATAACTCCGGTGAATGCTGAACTTGATGTCACCATTAGTTCAGTGCCACTGGAGATCTCAGGAGCCCCAGAGGATTATGCCTAGTGGGATCTGTCTCAATTGTTGCAACCTGAAGGTGTGGACAGGATGCTTTTGACACTGAGGCTAACGATATGACCTCTTCATCCATGCCCATTATGGCTGACAAAATATAGTAGTCCTCGGGTCCAGGGAATGATCCACATGCCTCCCTGATGGAGGGAGCTATGGCCACCACCTTGAAAGAGGCAGTAGGAGTGGACTTCCTAAAGAGCTCTTCCCTGGATCCAGAAGCTTTGGAAAACTACTATCCCGTTTCTAGCATCCCTTTCCTGGGAAAAGTGGGTGATGGGCAGCCAGCTGCAGTGTGCCTGGAAGAAGCAGGTTATCTAGATCCATTCCAGTCTGGTTTCAAACCCAGTTTGGACACAAAAACAGCCTCGGCCGCCCTGATTGGCAACTGACTGCTTTTGATGAAAGGGTAAGTGCCATACCGTTTTTAATGTAATTATTTGTATGGTTTTAATAATTGTATGTAGCATTACTTCCATTGATAATCAATTGCTTTTTAATTATTGGGTCACCCCTATGTTTTTAATGGTTCTTACATTTTTATATGTAAGCTGCCTTGAGTCCTGTTGGGGAAAAAGACGGGGTGTAAATAAATTTATAATCACTAATTACTTCTTACAGGAAAAAGGGGAATGCAACCCTACTGTTTCTGCTCGACCTCTCAGCAGCTAAGTAAGTTGGCATAAAGTGGGCCTTCCTGGGGAGAGCATTCCCTCAGTGGGAAGCTTCTGCACAAAAGGCCCTATTCCTACATTGCAGGGGGTTGGACTAGATGACCCTCAGGGTCCCATCCAACTCTACAGTTCTATGATTCTGTGACCCACTCTCCCATTGCCACCCTCTGGAGCTCCCACAGAGGTGGCATGCAAATAGTGAGCTCAGGGTTCAGGGCCATACAGGGAAAGGTGACTCCAGCCTCCAACATCTCACCATCCTAGAACCTGCTGCCTGAGATAAACACCTCACTGTGCCTAACCGTAGAATTTTTGGCATTTATGCATGAGATTTCCCCAACACACGCGTGTTTGTAGGAGGAAGCCTGTCGTTCTAAATGGAAGTTGCAATGGTGAGGTGGTCCCAGGATTTTGGTCATTCAATAACCATGGCCCAATGGGAAAATTTATGGAAGATCAATTGGAAATTCACAAACTGTTACACGATTAGAGAGAACTTTCAAAAAATGCAACATCGATGGTATCTAACACCATGGAAACTTTCAAAAATGTATAAAAATGTGTCAAGTAATTGTTGGAGATGCGGAGACTCAGGAACATTCTATCATATGTGGTGGACATGTAGGAAAATACAGGTATTCTGGGAGAGTATACATGCAGAACTGCAAAAAATGCTAAAGATCTCTTTCAATAAAAAACCAGAGGCCTACCTCCTGGGAATAACAGATTTGGATATTCCACAAAAGAGGAAGGGTATCTTTTTTTATGCAACGGCAGCAGCAAGAGTTTTGATCGCAGGAAAATGGAAGAGTAATGAAATCCCCTCTATACAAGATTGGATCCAAAAGCTGACAGAATATGCCGAATTAGATGGTTTATCAGAAAAAATAAAGAATAAATCAAAACAGGAATTTGTTTCTAAATGGGAGGTTTTCAAAGAATATCTGAAAAATAAATATAGTAGTTTAAATTCAGTTGCAGCATTCGAGGAACTTCAGTAATAGTTGCTAGGTAGATAGAAGAAATTAGATTTATTGAAAATAAGTTTAATTATGGTAAAAATGTGTATTGGCAATAAGTAATATGAATTTGAAATATGGAACAGACGGGAAGTTGGGTCTTTAGTGTTAAGACCAATAGATGTTTTATTGTTTGCCAAGAAAATTATGTGTCTATGGTTATTTTTGTAATTTGTGTGTAATTTGGTATTTGTGTTTTTTTGTGTGTGTTTTTCCACGTTGTATAAATAAATAAATTTTAAAAAAAATTAAAAAAAATAAATGGAAGTGAAGTTTCTACATTGGAACCATATGACTGCACTGTAGTAGCTAAGGTAGCATGCATATGTTCAAGGTGTTTCTGCGTGTGCTAAAAACAGCCATAACTACCACAACTGTCACATTACCTGATGATATTGATTGCTTATTAATGCAGCTTCACAGCAACCAGAATGGGTTTTGATTGGGAATTGTGTGTAAATGGTTCAGTGCAGATTTTAAATACCAGCTGGCTCTTTGTAGGCATTTAGGCAGGAGGGGTGACAAATCCGTTTTTTGTTTTGTTTTTTATACATTTCAGCAACAGTCCTGCAGATAAATGGATATCAATTACCTTTAACGCCAACTTACAACTTTAATTGTAAAGTCATGTGGAAGGGGGAGGGGAGGAAAGAGGTTGATTTACAAAGGGAT
Organism: Podarcis gaigeae; assembly: GCF_964106915.1. NCBI lineage: Eukaryota > Metazoa > Chordata > Lepidosauria > Squamata > Lacertidae > Podarcis > Podarcis gaigeae. The sequence continues at coordinate 34,682,660 of NC_139684.1, read as the reverse complement.
TTTAATGACATCAAAAAAACGGTTCTGCGATTGATCATTACCCATATCCTATTCCAGCGTGAGATCATACATAATATCAGCATGATAGAAGACCCTCATAATAGCAACATGAAGCCATTGCTCAAGGTTTTTTAGAAGGTAAAACTGTGCCTCTTTTTTTTTTTTTTTTTTTTTTTGGAAGGGACAAAAGACCACAATTAGAGGTATCTTTTGAAATAGTGGAATAAAGGCTCAGAAAGTGGTATATTTGAGGGCTTCTTGAATGTGTTTTAAACTTTTATATCATTTCTGAAGTGCCCAGTTTTAATGAGACAAACCACAGATGAAAAGTGGATGGAAATAACTCTGAATGAACAATCAGGGGAGTACTTGAAAAATCAGGAACGCTTGAGAGGATTCATGAAAAGGCATTAAACTCAGCACAGTGCTACAAAAGGTTCAAAACAGGCTTATCACACTGTAATTTGATTGTTGAAATGGCAATATTTTGGGGCGGGGGGTAACTTTTGCAAGTTTCTGGCCATCTTCTGCATGACTATTGGGTTACATTTTGGTCGAAATCTTCGCAGATAAATTGAATTTTCAAACCCATGGACCTATCAATCTTCCTCCAGCTGTTATGTCATTCTTATGTATGTAGGATCTTGGTGAAGGTTAGAAAGGTTCCAGAAAGCCCATGGACCCCTCTGAAATATGAGAGCTCTTATATCTAGCACGTAGTGATGTATGGAAGTGAGAGCTGGACCATAAAGAAGGCTGATCGCCGAAGAATTGATGCTTTTGAATTATGGTGCTGGAGGAGACTCTTGAGAGTCCCATGGACTGCAAGAAGATCAAACGCATCCATTCTTAAGGAAATCAGTCCTGAGTGCTCACTGGAAGGACAGATCGTGAAGCTGAGGCTCCAGTACTTTGGCCACCTCATGAGAAGAGAAGACTCCCTGGAGAAGACACTGATGCTGGGAAAGATGGAGGGCACAAGGAGAAGGGGGCGACAGAGGACGAGATGGTTGGATAGTGTTTTCGAGGTTACCAGCATGAGTTTGACCAAACTGCGGGAAGTAGTGGAGGACAGAGGTGCCTGGCGTGCTCTGGTCCATGGGGTCACGAAGAGTCGGACACGACTAAACGACTAAACAACAACATATCTAGCACAGAAGCCCTGCGCAAGGCCATTACATCTATTGAAATGGCTTGATCTTCCCTGGACCCTAGCCTCTCCATTTGCTGTAGGAGAGAGGGTGAAAAATTGTGGACTTGCCTTCCTGAGTCGTGCCAAGGTCCATCCAGGGTAGGGATGGACAGCTCTGTAAATTTTGGTTATTTCTGTTTCTCTTTTTTCCCAATCTTAAATTCAATTCCCCAGGTTTCTATAGAAATTTGCATATATATTTTTTTAAAAAAACCCCTGATGATTTCTCAGCATTTTAGTTTGAATTTCTCCTAAAAACATGTTTTACATAGTAGTTAGCTGATTTCTGATTTCTCCACTATTATTGTTGCTCTTCTTGTTGTTATTTTTTCCCAGACCACGACTCAAGGTGACATACAGATAAAAATTTAAAAATGCAAGTAAAACAGCTAAAAACAATGAAAATAGAGTCAATAAAAAGTAATTAAACACAAATGGAATTAAAACAATATTAAAAAGATATATTAAAAATGCAGGTAATAACCATAAAACTCCACAGCACTAGCCCTTTCCTTAAAAACAGTCAGTTCCCAAAGGTCTTTTGGAATAAAAAGGTCTTCACCAGCCGGCAGAGGAACAACAATGGTTGAGCCAATCTAACATCCATAGGAAATGAGTTCCAAAGTCTGGGAGCAGCCACTGAGAAGACCCTCTCCTGCATCCCCACCAAGCAGAGGTGCCAACATCTGAGGGAGAAGGAGGAGAGAGATTACATATGCATACCCTCCAACATTTCTCCGACAAAAATAGGGATGTCCCATTCCATAATGATAATTTTACTATTTAAACTCCACACATCTTACTGGGTTGCCCCAGCCACTCTGGGCAGCTTCCAACATATATAATAACATAATGAAACATTAAACATTAAAAAAAAAACCTTCCCTGTACAGGATTGCCTTCAGATGGCTCGGGGATCGGATAACTCCATACCCTCCAATATTTCCCCAATGAAAATAGGGACGTCCTATTCCAGACCCTCCAACATTTCCCCAATGAAAATAGGAGCATCCTAAGGAAAAACAGGACATTCCGAGATCAAATCAGAAACCAGGACAGCTTCTCTAATTCATGAACATCCCTGGGAAATAGGGACACTTGGAGGGTCTGCAGGTGAGACATAAGGACGTTGGGAGGATCCAGGCGGCAGAGCTAAATGTGGTGGCGCAGCTTGGATGGCTAGCAGTTCCTCCTCCCCCCCCCCACTCCCTCCTCTCCACAGCAGCAGCAGCAGGAGGAGGAGGAGAAGCTGGCCACTGACACCACACTGTGCTCTGCTCTGCTCTTGGCCTTCTCTACCCCCTTTGAATGTTGAGGGGCCTGGCCCTCTCCCCCAAAATATTGGGGGCCCCAAAAGGGCTCAGCCCCTAGACGTTTGCCCCCTTGCCACCAAGTATGCCTATGAGGATGATGAGACTGAGAGAAGGGCCTCCACCCAAAAAATCTCAGAGCCTGGGCAGGTTCGTATGAGGCAATACAGTCAGATAGTTGCACTTCTTCTGTGTCAGTGAAATATGGATCTCTTGGCATGGTCTGCCCCCATGGTATTTAGTCTTTAGCACACTGCTTGAGCATACAGTTCAGCAGCAGGGAACATATTTCACCCCAGGGGCTGCATTTGCTGATGGCAAACCTTCAGGCAGCTGCATACCAGTAGTGGCCAGGACCATATGCAAAAGTGGACAGAGAAATGGCTGCAACTCATGCATTCCAGCCAGGCCAAAAAAAGCACTCAATGATGGTGTGGACTCTGGTATGTTGTGTGGCCTGGGGAAAGTCCCAGGGGTCAAAGAGAAAGGTACCCAGGCCTGAAGCTCCCCACCCCTGATGCAGTGCATGCTGCCTCATCCCAATAATAATAATAATAATAATAATAACAACAACAACAATAACAACAACAACAAAACCTACAACAGAAAAAACAAGTCCAAGGCCAACTGTATGTTTAAATAAAATATTCCAGAAACAGACAACATAATGTACAGCATTCATCAGGGAAAAGATTAGGTTTAAAGGACCTATGACAAACAAATGCCCCAGAGCTCAAACTAATCCACTAATGGGTTTTTTCCCCCCACATCCAAGAGCCTCCAAGGATTGTTATTAAGCACTCATGATATCCCTATGTGCTAGACTTTGCAATTGGATCACTATAAAGTGGGGAGATCTGTAAAATGCCATGTAGCCAGAGAGCTCCCTATTTGTTATACAGGAGGAGGCTCCTGAGAGTAAATTAATCCATTCAAGGTCAAGTGTGTTTTATGTTTGGTAAATTGACTTGAGCTTAATTCCGATGCCAGCCACACGTCTAACTTAAGCTCGCTGCTAAAAAGCCTGCTGGAGGAAGCACGTGTCTCAACAACCTTAACTCTGCTGTGAAAAAATCTTAGAATCATGGGCATGTGAATGTTGTGGATTGTACACCGTATGAATGGCTTACTAGCAGTGGTGACTGGGGGGGGCAGAAAGCAGGGAGACCAACAATGGGTACAGCCAGAGAACCAATGAAAGGCAGAGCCACCCTCTGAATGGTGTTAAGTAAGGAGTCAAGTGGGTGGGGGCTGTCTTAGAGCAGACAGAAGCTGGTGGAGCAGCATCCTGTTTGCCCTAATGGACCAGACGCCACTGCTTGTTAGGGAACTTGGGCATTCTTCATCTTCCAGTTGAGAGGCAAACATCTTTATCCAAAGATCCTCAGGGTTTGTTAGTTTTTTTAAAACCAAATATTAGAACAAGCTAGAATTTCCTCTGAAATATGCATCTCATAAGTAGGCCAAAAATTAGGATGCAAGATTTTGATTAATTTCAAGGGGTCTTGAATGAGCAGCTCCTCGCAGGGACCGATTGAGATTCTGAGCACAAAAGAGGGAAGACATCACAAAAATGAGGATATTGCAAGAACAGAGGGACCTTATTGTCCATTGGGACTGGGGCAGGGAATGCTAAATGAAAGCTTCCTGGTTCAAAATAACATACAGGCAATCCAAATTAAACATGTGGCCTTAAGGGCCAAGACAGCAGTGGGGAAAACTATGCAATTCATAATTGCAGAGTTAAAAAATAAAGTACAGAGGAGCCAGAGACAATTGGGTTCAATACCATGGTGGGGTCTGAAATGAAAGAGAAATCATCTTCCTTATTTCATGTACACAATTGGACTAGCAGGAATATCTATCCCGGTGGGACATAGCTTCCCAACAGGTGGGTCACTGTTGCTTACTGGGAAATGGGGGGCAAGGCTATCGACGTAGTGCAAACTCACCAGCAGAGGCAGTCTAGCGCTCCTGCCACTGTATTTGCACCTTGACAACCTACATACTACCTCGCCCCTCATCCTCCAGGTAAGTATCAACATCCCACCTGCTGGGAAGCTAGCATAATGACTCTGCCCCACTCCAAGAATTGCCTCCATTGACTAGGCTGGTTCCTACTTCCACCCTGGTAATGGGACAGGGTCCTCCACCATACCCAAGGTCAACATGCAGAATTAAGAGGAGACCATGTGGAACACTGTTTTGCTCACTCTCTGCTACTAAATATCCACCGCCTGAGGCAGCTCAGCCTTCTGCCTAATGGCAGAGCCAGCCCAGATTATCATTACATCTGTGTAATGATTATCATAACCACTGTGAGAACGGGGGGGGGGGGGGCTGGCTTAGATGGGCCATCAGGTTCATCTTATGTTTGTAACCCTTGTGCTTCAAATCTGAAGCTTATGAATCTGGAACCTTCCAAATCACTCACATATTTTTTAAAAAGCAGTAAACCCAATTGGAAATTGGTTAATTTTTTACCTTCTCTCTTCTGATACATTGCCTTCATGCTAGTATATTAAAAATAAAAGCAGTAAGCATACTTCCAGGTGAAGCACTGTGATGAAGCATAACCCAGCAAGGATTTATCAAACCATATTAAGAAGACAGTGAGGTCTCTAAGGCTGCTGCTCAGTCTGCATTACTGCACTGTAAATGTTATTGTGCATGCCTCTCCGAGAAAGAACAAGAAACCCCTTTTCAACGTCCAAATGAATTGTTTCATTCAATGCATCTTTTAGGCAGGTTTGATCAGTTACGGGAACCTGAAATGCAGAAGGCTCTCGCTCCCTGACAAAGCGACATTGATTGGAAAGATGTAAAGGTTAAGAAAAGGCAGCTCAGCTACACAAATCTACTGCACACACTTGACACCGCACCTGCCCTTTCTCTGTTATTCATTGGCTGGCCAGATGTCAGACAGTTTGGCTGAAAGGGGACAATTCCGAGGGCTGAACCATTCTGCATGTAGCCATATGGGGGAGCAGAATCAGGAGGGACCCTTTGGCTATGGGGAGAGGGGGTAGATGAAACATTTGCAGTAGGCACATACTGCTAACACTTGCATTAAAATGGGTGGGGTGGGAGTGCTGCCCGCTTCAGTCTTTCCCCCTAAAAGGCAACAGCAGCAGTGCTACATCTAGAACATTGCAAGGCTCTCAATGTGGGGCTACCCTTGGGCCTGGTCTGGAGTCTCCAGCTAGTGCAAAATGCTGCAGCTGGCTGTTGACGGTGATAGACTACTGCCTGCCTCCAACCTAGGGTGCCCAAAAGCTTGCACTAGCTGCCCATATATCTACTGGGCTGGGTTCCAGGTTCTTTTATTAATTTACAAGGCCCTTCACAACTTGGGTCCTGGATACAGTATCTCCGGGACCATCTGATCCCTTATGTTCCTGCACGATCGCTGGGGTCTTCAGGGGAGTCACTGTTAGTGGTCTCTCATGGCTCAGATACGTGACTCAAATCAACCAGCAGCCATCAGTTCAATATTGTGGGCTCAATTTTATGGAACTCCCTTCCAGTTGAGGTCAGACAGACATACCCACACACCCCTGTTGAACTTCTGGTGCCTTCTGAAGACTTTCTTTTTAATCCAGCAAGCATTTTGACAGAATTCTGATTTTATAGTCTTAACTAATGTTTATCTTTTGTAGAGCTTTTTTTTTTTTTGCAGTGCAGCTAGAAATCGTTTAAATAAATAAATAATGTAATAAAATCAATTGATCAAAAAGAAGCACTTTTAAGCAAGAGGGTGGGGAATGCTCTCCATTAATTGGATTGCGTAGATAGGTCGAAAATGATGCTCTAAAATAGGTCAATACAATCCTAAACATCCCTTCTCTGTTTCTATGCCTTATAGAAATCATTGCCCTAAAACTAGTCTTGAATTATTGGTTGCTTAAACAGGTTTCTCCTTCCAGGTCCGTGAAAGTATGCTATTCATATTTATTTATTCTTTTAAAGACCCTTCAATTTTAAGTATAAAAGGAGCCACGGTTCCCCAGTGCATCCCTTTCTACCAATGCCACGGTTGAGAGTGATACATTGTCCGTGTGCTAACATGCTGATGATGTGTTGCACTAATACATCCTTACGTTGGCAATGCTCTAATGATCTGTCTGGGCCTTAAATCAGCACCCAGCTGTCAGTTTGATGATGTGTTACTTCAAGATGTGTGATCAAAAGAAACTATCAGGAGGTTCAACAATGGGAGAATTGTATTTTTAGATTTCAGGAATTCATTGGTGTGTTTTATTTGAGAGAGAGAGAGAGAGACCTCCTGCTTAAAAATAAAGGCTGGTTGAAATGAAGACCTTTTATTGTATAAGCAGCTAGCTAGCTTCATGTTCTACCATTTATTCCAATCTACTAAAATCTCTTCTAAATTTATCATACAGCCTATGGTCCTAGTAGTATAAATGTCATTAATATTGCAACAGCTTCACAATAATCAGCTCGATGAGACTGTAATACAGCAATATTAGGATCCCGTCTATTAATAAAATATTCAATAGACCAGAACGGATGTACTGTAAACTCAACGTTCAGTGTAGATAAAAGAAAAAAGAGGGAGAACTAATGGGACAATTCCTCCAGTCAGTCTCAGAAGAAGGGTTAGGAACCCAATAGCCTGAACTAATGCAGGCTTAATTCTGAGACAAATTGAGTAGATCGGCATATAGGGAGAGCCTGATGGATCAATCCATTGGCCCACCTAGTCCAGCATCCTGTTCTCACTGTGGTCTCCCCTGTCCTAAGTACCTGGATATGCCAAGAGTTGAACTTCAGAACTTGTACAGGCTGCTCTCATGGGACTGGTGTGTTTCTAGATTCCGTTCAAAGTGCTGGTCTTCATCTTCATGGCTTGGGGCAATGGTATATGATAGACCACCCATTTTAAAAAAAGAAAAGAAAAAAGAGGTGTGGTGGGTTGCTGCAAGTGAGATGGCCTTATTGGTGGTACTCAAATTATGGAATGATCTCCCAGGGATGCTTGCCTAGCACATATTCTGATGTTAATTTGGAACCAGGTAAAGACCTTTCCATGATTTTCATAATCTGATCTTTTAAAATTCTTTCGAAATAAGAAACATTTGCCTTATAATAGAGAACTGCACAAAATTAAGCACCATGTTTTCCTTGTTATCAAGGCATGGTGATTGTATGTTTTTTGGGGAAAGAGTTGGGACTCAGTGGTAGAACATCTGCTTTGCATGAAAAGGTCCCAGGTTCAGTCCCTGCCATTTCCAGCTAGTGCTGGGGGATACTCTCAACTGAAATCCTGGAAAGTTATTGCCAGTGTAAACAATACTGAGTGTAATGGCCCAATGGTCTGACTCAACATGGTCTTTGCTGTTTTATTCCGCTTTGATTTGGTGGTGTCATTCTTAAGCTACCCTGGGATCTTGACTGAATGGACATGTAGAAATTTCTGTAGCATAAATAAAATAAGTGAACAAACAACAAGTGAGAACAAGTGGCCCCTTGCACAGCCAGTTTATGAAAGAGGAAATGAAATATACAAAGAGTGGTATCTCTCAGGGCGTACAAATTTAAACAACAAAGGCAAAAGCATTGAGAAAATATTGGGGGAAATAAGTGCTTATTTTCATCAGGCATGTCTCTGATGTCAGGCACATTAAACTGGAAGAAAGAGTCAACAGTACAGCCATTTCACAAGTGAACTTTGACAAATTATTATTGAAACTTACAGCATAAGAACAATTCCTTCTTTAAGATTCTTTATCTATAAGAAAAAATAAAGATGGAGATTAATAATAGAACTGATGGAAGCATCCAACAGGTTTCTTAACACATGATTTATTGAAGGTGGGGTGGGAAAGGAGAAAGGAATGCCTTTGAATAAGGAACAAACAGAAGGCTGACTTGTGTTCTATAAATACAATTGCCAATTGCTTTTTAAATATTCTCTGAAATCCTTAAGAAAGTGTGTGTATGTTTCATGTCAGGCCCTTTTGTGGAAAGGCTGAGGCTGCTTCCTTTTTTCTTTTTTTCATTCCTCAAGTTTAGTTTTTGAAAGATGCTTTCACATTCAGAGCAAAAAGCTATTTTGCTTTTACTGATGTGAGGCCATTAAGATCAAAATAAAGCAAAACTTAGCCCCATGCAGGCCAGTGACAACAGTTGACTAGGTGAGGCACTAGCCAAGGGCCCCAGGAGCTCCGAAGGACTGCTGCCACAATGACAACAGTGGCAAAAGAAGAAGAAAATGCTGTGTAACTGCATCACCCACTCCCCCGACCTTATGTGTGTGTTCAGGGTGGCAACTCATTAGCAGCACAGTGCCAAGGGATCCAGGCAGTCAATGCAGGGAGGTTGGTGTGGTGTAAATGCACCAGCAGGAGCACCAGATTGGTTCTGCTGGTGCTTTTGCACCACGCTGACCTCATCACCACCTTGCCCCTGTTTGGGAGCCGGGAAGCCAAGCAAGTGCCTCCATCTCACAATGTCGTCTGCTATGGATCAGAACCTGCAACCATCATCTCTCTCTGTCGTTTGTTACCTGCTACTTATCTGAGGCTCCATCACTGTCCCACTTGGAAGTTCAAGGAGAAAGATGCTGCATTTAATGGCGGCTGTTGGAAATAACCCCCTTTTCTTGCAGCTGCAGCCTTTGTCAATACATATAGTGAAGAAGGCAAACAACCCTCATTGTGATGCAGATCTCCCAGCTTTCAGCATGCATGTGCGCACCAACACAATCATTTCCCATGGTCTCTTCAATGTATTCCTTCTATTATTCATAGAACACAATGTAAATGAAGCTATAAATTTTTGCCACATGCTAAATGTGGGGAAGGAATAATGGAAATGGTGAATTATGAATGAATCATGGGTTACTGTAATTCCTGAAGGGTTCTGATGGAAATGATTACAGCTGTGGAAAGACACAGTCATGCAACTTATATATATTGATCTTTCACAATGACTCCCAGAATGCTATAATTAATAAATGCAATTTATGCATTTAATTTCCACGCAGGTGCCAACGATTACAACTATCAAAGACAAGCGTGTGCCAAAGGAACCTGGGAGCAGACAAGTACCATCATTCTGGGAATCACTGAGATGGGAAGAGATGATAAGACCCTGAAAAAATATATTTCCAACCCCATCACAAATGTTCTTCCAAATGTAAATAAGTGATGGGCAAAATGCATGGGATAGTCTGCAACAAAGATCTTAATATTTGGAAAAAACTAATTTGTGGGGCCCTCCCCATTGTGGGTACATTCTGCAACATGTTCTTGATGCAATGGTAGTTCATTAGTGGTGGATTTATTTAATTTGTTCTGCGATGCTTCCCTGAAGCTACCCCATTTTTGCAGTCTGGAGAGACTATAGTACAACAAAAACGAGGCAAAAATAATGCAGGACATTTGAGATATAACCCCAGTAGGAAGTTACATGATATGCACTTATTAGAAATGAAGCAGTGTGAGTGCCCCGAAACTTTTGCAGCTGCAAACAGTATTGAAAGTGGGACTGCATCTGACTGCCCCGATAGCATCATGAGCACAAATCATCATGAATGTGAAACAAAAAGGATGTCTCAGGGAGCCTTGAGCTTTCCTGGTTCAATGGGTTTAAAAGTGGATTGGACAAATTCTTGAAGAAGGTGATCAATGGCTACTAGCCATGATGGCTATGCTCTGCCGCCCCAGTCAGAGACAGCAATGCTTCAGAATACCAGTTGCTGTAAACCACAGGAAGGGAGAGTGCTCTTGTAACTGGATCCTACTTGCAGGTTTCCCACAGGCTTCTATGAGAACAGGAAGCTGAACTAGATGGGCCATTTGCCTGATCTAGCAGGCTCTTCTTTTGCTCCTATGTACAACCTCTTAGACTTGACAAAAGAGTGTTTGATGTCCCTGAAGTGTTCTGGCAATGCGTCTCCAGGGGAGCTAAAGAGGCTAAAGAGATGACTCATCCAGATTCTCTTCCCTTCTTTCAAACATGTGGGTCAAGATGTGTGTGTGTATATAAGTGTGGGTGTGCATGTATACCAGCATGTGTGTGAGAGTATGCACTTTTGTAAGGAAACAAAAGACAGGCTGCAGTTTACACAAGACTGGGAAAGACCCAGAGAGATGAGTGTGAGCTCTGTAAGCATCTTAGGGTGTTGGGTGACTCACTAGAAATCTGATGTGAGAGCAATGGACTCTGGCAGGCTGTTGTAGTGTTGAAACTGTGCCTTCACTTATGCTCAACCTGTATGTTTGCAAATAAGCACAGATTATGCAAAATACAAACCAGCACCCCACACACCCAGTGACTTCCTTCCAAAAGAAAGCAAACCTGGCTAGGTGCTGCACCCCAAGAACCCCAAATCACTTGGAAAAGAGGGTCGAGCATCGACCACAATAATAAAATGCACATTTGAAAGTTAAGCGAGGGGCATTGCATGCGGAATGGCGCCTTTATACTGCCAAATGTCCATTTTTTCCTGCTGTTCAAAAATACAGGCTCACAGCTGTGATGGCATAGATCAAAAAAATATGTACCCAAAAGCACATAGAACATTTCCACTGTGCAGAATAATTTCATTTTATACTTTGCTCAGGGTTCACTTACGAGGTTTTACCTGGTGAGGCCCTTTTATTCCATTGCTGCCATTGGTGCAGTGTTCTTTTATTTTACATTTTTCCGCCATTTCTCCAGAGGCAACCATTTTGTAAACATATTGGCAGTCTTCTAAAATGTGATTTATTGTACTATTTTTGCCACTGATCACTGCTCGGTATGAGGGTTATTCCTCCTTCCCCTCCAACATACCCAGCTGTATTTTAGTCTGGGATTGCAGCAAAGGTGTACGTATATCAACAAAGCAAATGTTTTTTAATTTATAGTTACCTTTTATTCCCATCCCCATCCCCCTCCCCAAATACAAAAATAGGATGTCCTTGCTCGGTCATAACTCATACTCATAACACAGTAAAAGAACTAAAAGAAGCATGGCATTCTTTACCACAAAGTTCCATCATCAGCAAAAGACAGACTTGCCTCATGACCTTTGCAGAAGCCTTTGAAGAAACCAATGAGCATGTAGATGGAGGTGGTCCATGGATTTTATGGGCTTATCTAAAATGCTCTGTCAGCTACCTCAAGGGTTGTTGCTCTAGCAGAAGGGTGAATTTTCATGCTGTGAAACAGAGGAATCAAATGCAGCAGTTGTCCTAGGGGAAACACTGTGACGGTCTTCCTTGTGTGGAACTCAAGACAGCTGCTGCCAAGCAGTACTGAACTAGAAGGATCAGTGGTTGGTCATGTCCCTCCTCTATGCCTCTTCTGTTTCTCGGTGAAATACAGTTCTCTTGGAGTAGCCTGACCCCACAGGCCTTCAGTACTCTGGTTGAGCAGATAATTCAGGACCAGGGAACATTCTTCACCCTGGGCAGCATTAGTGCATGGGCAGCCTTCCAGGGGCCACATACCAGCGGTTGCCAGGACCACATGCAAAAGTGTGCAGAGTAACAGATGGATGTACAGTGGGTTGCATTCCTGTGCTTTTCCCTATCAATGGAAGGGAAATACTGTTCTTTAATCCAGTTTATAAATGGGAAACGACAGAGGAGATTGCTCCTCCATATCACTGATGCCCCGCTGGTCATATCCTATCAGGACTCTAGATGAGGCAGATCAACCACCTTTGGTCCTCCCACCCCAACTTAGTAACTCACCAAAATTAATGTGGCTGTGAATGCCCTAGAGAGCAAACATGGAGCCCACCCGATATTGTTGGACTACAATGCCCATCATCCCTAACAACTGGCCATCCTGGCTGGTGCTCCTGGAAGCTGCTGTCCAACAATATAAGGAGGGCACCATGTTGACTACCCCTGCATTCAAAGACCAAGGAGAGATCTCTATCACCTTCAAAATTTAAACTAGGTGCAGAAGATGTCTAAAGGGTAACACTGTGAACCCTATTTCTGTCTTCTCTCCCCACCAATAACTCACTCTATATTTCATTAAACTGAAGGTGGGGGTGGGTCAAAAGAGGCTGGGGATTGTGTTAATGAGCAGCGCTGCATGTCAGTTACATCCTTAGATGAAAGGGTTCCCTGAGCCAGCCAAGGAAAAATCAAGGTTGAAAAAGAAAAGGGATAAAAGTCCCAGGTCTCCTGGGTTTTAACTTCTAGACTGAGAGGTGATTTTTTTTTCTTCCCCAAGAGAAATGAGAGAGAGAATTTAAATGTCATCTTCATGTGCAAGTTGTGCTTCCCTCTGCTTATATTTCATCCATACCTAAAATAACATGTCGACATCCAGAACCGTAACTCTGAAACAGACTTTTCTCTTGCCAATTGGAGCTCACTCTGTGGTCTGTTTACTGCCGCAGTCCCCTTGGGACACATGCAAGACAGCTCTGGGGAGTGGAGAGCTAACTGCTTCTGTCTCGTTAGTATGGTGTTCCCCAAACTGTGCACTGTGAGAGAAGTTTGGCTGGTGTGCCAGGAGGTTCAGCCAGGAGGCTAGAGAGAGAGAGTCAAGGCTAATCAAACATAAGAACATAGGAACTTGAGAAGAGTCTGTTGGATCAGGCCAATGGCCCATCAAGTCCAGCATCCTGTTCTCAAAGTTCCTAACCAGATGCCTAAGGGAAGCCCATAAGTAGGACCTAAGCACAAGAGCACTCTCCCCTCCTGTGGTTTTCTGCACCTGGTATGCAGAAGGATACCACTTCTGACCATGGAGGCAGCCACTGATAGCTAGAATTTGTCCAATCCTCTTTTATAGCCATCCAAGTTGGTGGCCATCACTGCCTTCTGTGAGAGTTCCATAGTTTAACTATGCACTGCATAAAAAAGGATCTATTCTGCATCTAGTTTTCCCACAACTCTGTAAGTCTGACAGTCCATCCATGCAGGCCTTCAATTAGTGAACAAAACATGTGTGAGTTACCCCTGGAACTCAGTGGAAACTCAGGAAGATATTCTTTGCAAATTTTCTGAAAAACCACATTGGACAAATAAAAATGGGACAGTGTCCCTTTGGAACATTACAGTTTCCTCTCTGTTGCACTCAAACGGTTAATGAGACATCAACTTGAGTTTACCAATATTAATCCTAGATTCTGAGGTAGGCGTGCTTTGAACTGTCCAGTGCATTAAGCATGGCAGGCTTCCAAATAAGCCCTCCAAGCTTATGAGCTCTTCTGCCATTTACATATGCAACATAATTCAAGTTACATTAAGAAGCGCTTAGCAGAAGAAGGTGAAATTTCAAAATCCCTGTTTCTCTTTCACTCCCTTTCCCCATGGAATGTTAAGTACATTTTTTAAAATAAAGAAAATACATGTTGGGAGGGGGAGATTGATTAAAACCCAGTTAAAGCAATTCTTCGCAATGCTCCTTAATTCTCTCAGTTGCAACCAGGTACAAAGTATTTATCATGTTACTTAAAAAGGAATAACTGACTAACTCCCTAAAGAGCAGGTTAAGATCCCCGGTAACATTGGTATACTGCCAAAGGGGTATGGAACTAATTTTCACTTGGAAGTCTGCATTCCCATGTGGACAATATTCCACCGGCAAATACCACTGTCAAGTGGCATCAGAGTCAAACCTGGGGAGAGCAATAGGGGTGCCCCTTGCCTTTTCATGATAGGCTATATTTGAGTCATGCAGAAGTCAGAGGTTTACAGACACACACTCATCTCTTCGGCTTCCATCCATTGGGGCACATATGATGATGTCATGGGCTGCATGGATGCAAAGGAGTGAAGGGGGGGGGGGGACACCAGCTTCAGAATCCCCAAGGGAAGAAGGCTCGGAGGCGGAGAGTTAGTGGTAGGACCATGATAAGTGGTCAGAGAGAGAAGAGGGAGAAGACTGGAAGGAGGTGTTGGAAGCTGAAAAGGTAACAGGGTTTAGTGATCAGGAAGAGTATGTGACAGAGAGCAGACCAGAAGCAGAAATGGAGCCTGGAGAGAAGGGGGGCCAAGATATGAGTCAGGCTGCTGAAGAAACCAGGGCATCTCCTGCTGCTGCTGCTGCTGCTGCTGCAACCAGTTCCCATCCCCACTGGTCTCCCAGAGAGGAGACCACTGGGAGGAGCAAAGAAAGGTGAAGTGTTGGAGTTTGAGATTGCTTGGGAAGGACCCAGGGGAGGAGGAGACTTAGGGAACTTCAGTTCCCACAACTGCCTCACAGGGGCATGATCTACTAGGATAAGTTGCCATGCTCACTAGGCCTGGCCTCCTGAGTCAACCATGTTTCCTCGAATAAAGTGTTAACTTCACTGGCACCAGGTGATTTATTGCTGACCTGCTCCTGACAGATGAGTTTGCTGGAGCCAGCCACTGGCCCACCTGGTCCATCATCCTAGTCTCACAGTGGCCAACCAGATGCCTGTGAGAAACCCACAAGCAGGCCTCAAGCACAAAAGCACTGCTTCCCTCCTGCAATTTCCGGCAACTGATGGACCCTCTTGGGAAAGGAGGCCCATTAAGAGATGCTGGGGGTTGAACCTGGAACCTTCTGTATGCAAAGCACCTGCTCTACCACTGAGCTATGCATAGTCCCTCACCACTTTCACTCAATAAAAGTGCTTAGGATTGCAGCCTTCATGTTCCAAAGGAGCACAGAATTCGAACAGGGCTTCAGGTGAATTGAAACGGACACCTCTGGCAGCCCTAAAGTATTATAGGGGAGTTTTATTGTATTAGTCATTTCCCCCCTCCTTGTCATTTTGCATTAGCGTCATATTAGCCTAATGCAAGACTAACATGATACAGAAATGTTAGCATATTACAGATTACTCAATGTGCCAAGTTTATACCTGATCATATTATTCTGCGGTATATATTTGCGAGCAAAAGCTTGCAACCGGGAGAGGGGAGACTGACGTGACACCGTTTCATGGATATTCTATAAGGCTTCGTAAAGCGGCATTAACCTCAACTGCCAACATGTAGATTGCTAATTGTAAATAAGTTTTGAGGGCACCGAGTCAAAAGTATGGATTTCTTAGAACAAACAAGGTTTTTCCTCTGCAGAGTAAAGCACAGAGCAAGTCTGTGCACAAACAACTGCAGCTTTTATTACAGCACTGAGGGTTCTCAGCTCAGAAGGAATGTACTAGTATTCTGTTCAGTATTTAATTTCTGCAGCAAGAAGAAGCAGAAGGGAAAGCCACGCTCTCTGCCCAGGAATCCAAGCTCCCTAATGTCAGGAATGTATAAATGGGTTCTGATTATTTTCTTTTGAAGAGAGGGCTCTCTGCACATGCTTGTGTGTATTTTATTTATTGCATAGATATGTCCTCCTTCTCCTCTCAGAAGATCATGGTAACATTCTTCATTACTCTTCCCCAACACATCTGCTATTTTGTCCGCAAAACAACCCTGTGAGGTTGGTCAGGCAGAGAGAGAGTGGTTGGCTCAAGGTCACTTAATGAGTTTCATGGCCACCTGGGGATTTGGAGCTGGGTCTCACCAGTCCTGGTGTGACCATTATATCATGCTGGTTTCTCTCTTCTTCTTTTCAATGATTGTATCATGGCTCAATCTTGCTGTTTGCAAGTGGTTTCTCCAGAACTATGTAAACCTTTTGTGGAATAAGCATTATTTTTTAGGAAAAAGAAGTTGTAATGTTATTCTTAAAAAAAACCACAAGTGAAGGTCTGGCCAGGGCTAAGGCCTCTTATATACCTGCTGGGATTGACAAGGCATTGACAGGTGATCTGGTCTGCAGCCA
Organism: Podarcis gaigeae; assembly: GCF_964106915.1. Lineage (NCBI taxonomy): Eukaryota > Metazoa > Chordata > Lepidosauria > Squamata > Lacertidae > Podarcis > Podarcis gaigeae. Next base: position 34,666,430 of record NC_139684.1, on the reverse strand, counting down.
CAGTGTGGGAATAAAGGATGAGATTGCCCAACAGATACCAGACACTCTACTATTCAAATTAGGGTTGTGGAATTCCTTCCCAACAGATGTGGGTCTGCCACCTTCCTTATACAGCTTTTGTCATATGCTGAAGATGCACCTCTCTGTCCTGGTTGTGAGGGACCTTCTGGTGAGGGACAGGTAATAAATGTAATCATCATCACCTTCACATCTCTAGTCCAACTGTTCTCTGCAGAGCTCAATGTGGGGTAGATGGTTATAGAAGAATGGTAGGATGAGGGACAGTGAGTGGCCGGAGGTCACTCAGTGAGCTTTATGGATGAGTAGAGATTTGAACCCTGGTCTCCTAGGTCTTAGTCCCAAACTCTAACCACTACACCACAAAGTGTCAGTTAAAATTCATTTATTCACTGTGCCACTGAGTAGGTGAATTGTTTCTTTTAATGCTTCTTATGCTGCCTTTTCTCGGGTTATTTAAATGAACTTGTTGTTTATTTATTAAAAAGGTTCATACCCCACCTTTCTGTTTGTTTGTAAAACCTCGGTGCCTCTTGCAACACGATTAAAACATCAGGAAAGATAATAATGAGAACAAATTCAATAGACAAAAGCAAGTGAGAAGAGACAGTGAAAAAAAATCAGAAGCTAGTATTCTAGGAAGACTGAAACCATCAACAAGTCAGATGAAAAGAGGAAAGCTCTTCACACAGCAAAAGAAGGCCATCAACAAAGGGGCAATGCAAGCTTCTGCAGGTAAGGAGAACCAAAGCCAGGCATAGCTACAGAGAGAATCCAAACCAATCACAATTTCCTTGGGTGTGGGAAGTAAGGGAGAACTTCTCCAGAGGATCTTATGTATCATTCTGAGATCGGGCTTGGACAGCAGAGGGTTAATGGACCTGAAACAGATGGGACAGATTTGACTCAACATATTCTTTGTTAGGTAAAATATAGGCAATGTGTTGTCATGGAAACTAAAATTATTAGCCATCAGTAGGTGATATGTTGCCATGGAAGCTAAGAGGGCCCAAGAAGGCTAGGTGATGGTTGGAGAAGATGACTCTGGAAAATTCCCCCCTCTAGCCAGAGGGAGGGGGCAAAGCGTCACTCTGTGATGGCGGGGGTGGGGGGGGACGGACAATAGTCTGCAGTCAGACTTGAAGCAAGTCACAGATAGCTGGAATTTTGGGGCACTGTATATTGACAGCCATATCGGCTGGCTGGCTCCTTCGAATCTGATGTCAGTGCAAGGGATTGTGGCTATCTGTTGGAGTGATGGAACTGTGTGCTTCCACCTACACTCAACCTGAACACTTGCAAATAAATGCAAGTCTTACAAAATGCCAAGAAGGAAACAACATGGGAAGATACTCTTACTACTTGGAGAATTGGGATGAGCATAACAACATGTTGGTCTCTGCATACTATTATATCTTGTTTTACTGAATATATAAGCAGCAATGAGCTGTTAGGAGTCATTCTGCAAAGAAACAGAGGAATAAGATGCTTTAAATATTGGGAGCATGTGACTTCTTGGTTTGTTTCTAAGAACAATTCAGAGTGCTGAGCCAGGTAACCCAAAAGGCCATCCTCTCAAAAATGGAATCCTCTCCAGTGCCAGCAGGCAAACTCTGACAAACTACAGAACACCCAACAGCTGCATCGCCGTGCAATAACCACCAGTGCTATTGCAGTTGAGTACATGGCTTAGAGCCTGGTGTGCTCTGGTCCATGGGGTCACAAGGAGTCGGATACGACTAAACGACTAAACAACAGCAATCCCAAGAGCCACCTTCTGCCACAAGGATCTGCCCAAGAATTATGATCCACCTCTGAGGCCCTTTTCCAAGGCCCCCTTCTGTTAGATACAGAGCAACTGAATGTCTATGCAGCCGAAGTTATTATGAAACTGAAGTTGCCATTCCACACTGGCAACCAATTCTATCATTCTTTGGGGATGGTGTTGGTTGCCAGTTGGGTACTTGTAATGTGAAATGGTAAATTCAGTTGCATAGATTGCACTATCCCACTGAGCAGACAGGTCCACCCCTCTGTTACGGACGGCCATCCAGATTCAAAGGAGGTGTGAAGCTGCAAATAAACACAGGATAATATACTGTATCATATTGGTATTACCTAAATATATTGCATCTCTTTTGGGTATGTCTCTTAAGAGTTGCAATTTTTCAGCATTTTAGAGCTTGAGTGACCAAGGAACCCCTTCATGCAACCAAGGTTTTTGTTGCGGCTGTTAATTAATTATAAAGTTGCATTGTTTGGAGAAAGTGGTCATTAAATGAAGCTAAGAGAAGATTCAGGACAGACCAAAGGACATGTAAACAATGGAATTGGTTCCCACTAGATGTAGTGATGGCACCAACTAGGATGGGTTTAGACAAAATCATGGGTGATCAGATTATCAATGGCTACAAGCCATAGTGGCTGTGCTCCATTTTTTGTCTGAGGCAGTATGCCTCTGAGTACCAGCTGGTGGGTATCGCAAGTAGGAAGGGTGCTAGTCTACTCAGGTTCCCCATATGGGTTTCCCGTAGGCATTTAAATGACCACAGTGAGAACAGGATGCTGGACTAGACTATCCTTTGGCCTCATCCAAATATAGAAAGGTGTGTGTTTGTGGGTTGTTTTTTTTTAAAAAAGGGAAGAAAATCAAAGAAATAAAATTACAAATAATTGTGAGCACACACAACAAAGATAATAGGACTCATAAAAGCACAATAATTCTATACTGAGTGCATTCAAAGTGAAGCAAAGCAAAATCCTGTGGAAATGCTTTTAGACTCTCACAGATTTTTTGGAGAGTTCCATGGTCTCTGGGTTTTTGAAATACAGAACAAGCAAACAAACAAGCAAACTAAGACAGAGTAGAAGCATTCCTGCTGAATCACCTTGTTGACATCCCACCAATCTGGCACCCCTGCCATCGTACCGAGGTGGCCACTCACTCCATACCCATGTGCTGCATGAGTAAGTTTATGGTTTGAGGAACAAAGCTGTGTGGAATTTGAATGAAATGTTTAGCACTTTTGGGGAGTGTTGTGGAAACCAAACACAACACATATTTGAGCAAGCTGCCACCTGCTGGTCAGCTCTGGTATTTTATGAGGGGTGGCAGAGAAAAACAAAGCAGTAGACAAGAACTAAACGTTTACTAGGCAGATTTGTGGAAAACCTTTCCCACCAGAACTACCGAAAGCCAAAACTAAATGTGCAACTTGATCAGCTTGGATCGTGCTCCTGTCAAATGGGATTCAAACAACAGTGGTGGCTACTTTAAAAGTGACAACAGATTCGTGGAGGATGAGGCATCCATCGGGGCTATTGGGGCTCTGTGCCACAGCTGCTGGCAACATCAAGGAGAGGGCTACTGGTGGACTCCTCAGAAGTGTGGGTGAGCACTGTGGCCAGTATCAGACTACGTGGACTTTTGGTTTGGTCCAGCAAGGCTCTTCTTATGTTCTATGTCAGGGATAGGGAACCTGTGGCTCTCCAGATGTTGATGGACACCAGCTTCTATCAGCCCCAGAGAGCATGGCCAATGGCCAGGAGTGATGGAGTTTGCAATGCAGGCCTTTTGCTAATTAAACAATTTATGGCCTTTTAAACCGGGGGGTGGGGGTGGGGTGGCTATTGTTTTTGTTTGTTACTATGTTGCATATTTTTGTGTTTTGGTATTGTCATCCGCCCTGTGAACTTCTGATGAAGGGCAGTATGGAAATTTAATAAGCAAATAAATAAAATGGGGGAGGGTGCAGGACATCCCCATCCCTATTCTGCAGCCAGACATGAGCTGTGGATCAGAAAGATGTTGTGCTGCAGGAATGAGATATGGACATTTAGCAATTTCTGGCTGCCCATGAGAACAGGCAAAAGCCCACCCTATATTATTTTGCCATGGCTAAACCAAAAGAGGAAAGGGAAAGAAAGTGGTGAGCAGATTTTTGAATCATAGCAATCATACTTTTGCAGCTTCTGAAATGGAGTGTGTTCTTGGTGCAAGACCTAGGTAAAGGTAAAGGGACCCCTGACCATTAGGTCCAGTCGCGGACGACTCTGGGGTTGCGGCACTCATCTCACTTTACTGGCCAAGAAAGCCGGCATACAGCTTCCGGGTCATGTGGCCAGCATGACTAAGCCGCTTCTGGCGAACCAGAGCAGTGCACGGAAATGCTGTTTACCTTCCTGCTGGAGCGGTACCTATTTATCTACTTGCACTTTGACGTGGCAGGAGCAGGGGCCAAGCAATGGGAGCACACCCCGTCGCGGGGATTCAAACTGCCGACCTTCTGATCGGCAAGCCCTAGGCTCTGTGGTTTAACCCACAGTGCCACCCACATCCCCTGGTGCAAGGCCTAAGGATATTGCTATTTCTAGCTACACATGAGAGTTCTGTATGTGTACCTTATATTGCTTTGCTATGCCTGAAATGGAGAAAAACGGAGCAGACATGTCTGAGATCCATAGAAATATGGGTTTTTAGAAAGGTAAACAATTGCCATATTTTGCAATGACTGGAGTACAAAGGCAGATAGTGTTCCAGCTATGAGATCCTGACCTGTATCTTGTTGTTAGCATCTGTCTGTCTCAGAAGACAATGGAGTGCACCTCCAGGGGCAAAGTCAAACTGCTGCATTAGCAGCACCAAAGTGAACTTCCCAGGGCAGAAGCCTGGGCAATGCACATGGGGGGGGGGTCCTGAGCTGCCCAGGCAAGAAGACCCCACTCTCGGCCACACTGATGTGGTCCAAAGGAAAGCAGAGCAAGATGTCTGGCACCAACTTGGCTGTAGGGGTTGCTGGAAGGAGGCATTCAAGGCACCATCCAACTGTCTTAGGAACTCCACTCCAGATTTGTGTAGGATTTACTCCTTAGCATTTTCTTCTCCCAAAGATATCTCACAAGGCAGCAGAGGTTTAGGATCAGTTTTCCTTCTTCTAGATGGGATATCTTCCCAGGCTGACAAGCCCCATGTGCCCCTCACTTCCCTCTACAGCATGTGCAGAAACCACCTTCTTGACCCATGGACCCACTATTGGTCTCATCCACTCAACCCACATGGACCTGTCTTTGCATGCAGTGGAAGTCTGTAATTCACTGAGGATTTAAGACCCATTGGCTGTTCTCACCTGGTTTAGCCAGCTGGTTAAAACCATTTCCTAGGGTGTGGCCACTGTTGCATGCTGACAGCTTCTAGGAGCTGAGTACGGCGTAGGGACCAGAAGGTGGACAAACTACTCTTGACGGAGCACAACCTTTATCAGTCTCTAACTATCCACGAGACTGCCATAAGCCCACCATGCACCATTTTGTCCCTCCAGAAGAGGAGAATGAGTTTCCATAGGTACTGATTCTCCATTACCTCCAGCAAAGATATTGCCAGCCTGCTACTAGGAATTGTTCACCTGCACATACAGGAGACAGAATCTGCAATGTCACACGTATAACATGAGTGCTGTAGTCCTTCCACCCCCATCGTTGCTCACCAACAACTCACTTCAAGAGATCGATAATGCTGGAGACTTCCATGTTCAAATCCTCCCATGTCTCAGCTGAACTCTTGAGTGCTTTTCAGCAATTGTCTGAAAAGATCGTTAGCGTTCACCCAACATAGACCTTTCCTATTTGTTCAATTTTTCGATCTACTACATCTTCAAAAGCAGCTGCCTCAAATAGATTCCCTTTTAACCTCAGAATCCATACACTTGCCTGTAAAGCAAATAAGTGGTAAACTGTTCAATGTCCACATTAAATGGAGCCTGGCCTTTACTACGTCTCTCTCTATCTATCTGCCACCCCCTTTAGGCTTATTTTCCTACTCACCACCAGGATAATTCAAAACATTTATTACAAGGTTTACATTACTATTTAGGCTCACAGAACTGCGCTGTTTCAGAGTGGTTTAGTGGTTTAATGGTTCTTCATGGAAAACTCTGGGAATTGTAGGCTCTGCAAGGGGGGGGGAAAGGGCCTCCTAATAACTCTCAGCGCCCATAACAAACTACAGTTCCCAGGATTCTTTGGGGGAAGCCATGACTCCTTAAAATGGTATAATACAGCTTTAAATGTATGGTGTAGAGTCTATAAGAGTATGGTACAGTAAAACAGCTAATCTGCAAAATGGAAGATGGAAATGGAAAAACAGACTTGTAAAATATGCTGCTCCCCAATGATCTGTTGGTAGGGCAACACTGGCTGGATCTACACTGACCTGTTTAACGTTATTAGAATGATATTAGATATATTGTTCCAAAAAGTCACCACAGGGAATACTTATAAAATAATGTGTTTCTTACCTCTAGTTGTTGTTGTTGTCAAAATGGCTATCTCCCTACTGTTGGCCGCACTGTGGTGTCACATTTCAATAACACATTATGAACATTAAAAGTAGAACATCATGTGTCTCTCCATGTTATGAAAACCATTCCTTAACTCTTCCTTAATGTTAAATACCATGAGTGCAGATCTGCCCCAAATTTCCTAATTTGCAGAGGGCAGTCCTATACTTTGATCAGGCAGAAGTCATTCCTCTGCTTTTTTGTTGGGAATATGCAACCTTGTATGCCTGCAGTCAGCAGAGGACAGGGTTGAGACTAATAGATGGACAGGGGAAATGACACTTCGTTGTTTCCTACTAATGTCTTAAGCTCCACCCCCTCCTCCAGCTTTGGTTCCTTTATCTCTCTCCTGCATGAGGCAGCCATAAGAAACTTGCTTCCATCGTGTAGGCTTAGACTCCAAAGCCAACACTGTAAATATGAAAAGACTGTACATGTGTGTGTTTTGTTTACCTTTATTTAAGCAATGCTAGTGATGTGTGATCCTGCCAACCTAGCAGTTCAAAAGCATGTCAAAGTGCAAGTAGATAAATAGGTACCACTCCGGCGGGGAGGTAAACGGTGTTTCCGTGCGCTGCTCTGGTTCACCAGAAGCAGCTTTGTCATACTGGCCACATGACCCGAAAGCTGTACGCCGGCTCCCTCGGCCAATAAAGCGAGATGAGCACCGCAACCCCAGAGTCGGTCACGACTGGACCTAATGGTCAGGGGTCCTTTACCTTTAGTGATGTGTGAATGAGACAGAGTGGCTAATAGGACCACAATAGTTATGCAGGTCAATTTTTCATCACCATGAGCCATTTCATTTGGTATCCGTGGAACCTTCTGTTTAGCAGCATCCTTCTTGAGTTAGCAAACAGGATGGGGTTTGTCTCCTATCTTTTGATGATCTCTGGGAGTGTTGAAGCATGGGAGGCATGGTGGAGTGTTTCAAACTGCACATTCAGGATTCTCTTAAGAATTACAGCATAATCATCTTCTGACAGATGCTCACGAAACCTGCAGCCATTATCGTCCATGAGCAAGGGCCCATTAAATTTGTAACAAACTTCAGCAAAGAAAAAGAAAAGCACAAATGGAAGGACTTTAAAAAAAATATGCCAACTCAATAGAATCAGTGCACAAAACCTCAGCCATGCATACTGAGGTCATATATCACAGGACAAAGTTAAGTGGCATTATAGTTTTGCAGCCATATAACTTTATGAAGCACTGGTGTAATTCTTCTTTAAAAGTAAGTCGTCCATGACAATAGAGGAAATCGTCCTGGTCCCAGTCAACTCGTCAGTGTTCTCTCTGATAATTTTAGGGAAACAATGTGGACAACAAAGTAGAGAGACAAGGCAGGCTTTGATTCTAGCAATTATCTCCCTTCAGACTTGTGCAAAGGAGATATTCAGACTTCTAAAACTGGCTTCAGTCTGCTTAGAGCAGCCTTATAGATGCCCTCCAAATATTTGGACTACAACTCCCGTCATCCCTGGCTAAGGCTATGGCTATGGCTGACTATAGCTAAATGGAGTTGGAGCCCAAAACATCTGGAAGGTACCAAACTGGAATAAGATGACTGGGTGAGAATATGTACCCCTAAATAACTTGGAACCAGCTCATCTTGGGCCAAGCGAAGTGAAGATCTCAATGTTTTATTTGGAATGTCAGGGCTTTAGTTTTCCTTTTCAGTTCTCTGTGAGGCACAATTTCCCCAGCTTGGTGGCCTCCACATGTTTGCTGAACTATGGCCATGCTGGCAGTCAGACTCCAACAACATCTAGAGGGCACCAGGTTGGGGAAGGCTGATATGAGGAGTTATCTTAGGCCAAGTGGCTTGACGTAAGAGAGGAGATTTTCTGGTTCAGGGATTTTGTTTTGTTCTTTTTTGTTAATTGGGCCACCCTACATCCATCAGGCAGAGCCAAGCTCTTCCCATTGTCTTACCAGATGTTAAGAACACAAGAGGAGCCCTGATGGATCAGGGCAAAGGCCCATCTAGTCCTCCATTCTCAAAACAGCTAACCAGATGTCTGTTGGAAGCTTGCAAGCAGGACCTGGTTGCAACAGCACTCTGCCCACTTGTGATACCCAGCAATGGACGTCCGAGACACACAGTGACCAGAAGGGGAAGGAGAACATTGTTGCAACATGCTGTTATGTGCTTCAAAGCTCCACCCCGACTCGTTCCAAGCCCAAAGGGCAATTTTGGCCTGGGTTGTGTTTGTGAAGTGACTCCTATGCGGAAAGGTTGCAGCATTGGGGACTTTTCAGTTTAGAGGAAAGGTGGTTAAGAGCCAGCATGATAAACATTTATAAAATGGTGTATGGCAGGGTGAACATGGATGGAGTTTTCCTCCCTCTCATGACACTAGAACTTGTGAGCATCCAATGAAGCTGAACGTTGGAAGAATCAGGACGGAGAAAGGAAAGCACTTCTCCATGCACAGAGAAATATACTCAGAGTCGAGAATGGATTTCATGCTCCTTATTCAGCTCATAGTAGTGAGGAATGGAATTTCCCCCCAAATGTCTGCTTTATATACATTATTTACACAATGGGTGCCACGTGATTGGCTAATTCCGGGATTCTCCTGTAGGCCAATCAGGTTGCGGCTTCACTTCCACCTGCAGTTGGATTGGGTGGCTCCTGCAGACCAATCAGACTACTGCATTCTGGATCCTATTGTTTTAAGACCAATCAGACTGCTGCATTCTGAATCCTATTGTTCTAGGACCAATCAGACTGCTGCAATTTGGATCCTATTCAACTCAGTACATAAAACACAGCATACATAGTTAAACTGTGGAACTCGCTGCTACAGGAAGCAGTGATGGCCACCATAATGGATGACTATGAAAGGGAATTGGACAGATTCATGGAGAACGAGGCTATCATGATGAAGGATATGCTCTGCCTGCATGGCCAGAGGCAGCAATGCTTCTGAATGCCAGTTGCTGGAAACCACAGGAGGGGAAAGGGCTCTCGTGCTTGGGTCCTGCTTGCATGTTTCCCACAGGCATCTGGTTGGCCACTGGAGAACAAAGTGCTGGACCAGGTGGGCCATTGGCCTGATCCAGCAGGATCTTCTTGTGTTTGGACTACAATATGCAGGTTGTTTGTTGTACCAAGCATATCAAGATCCTTGTATATTGCAGTACTACACCGACACTAGAGCCCAGGATGTTGGGCGTCACTGATAAAGTTTCTAAGGCAAGAAAGATACCAGTTGTGTCAATATTTCTCAAGGTGCTGTAACACATATTCATCTTGTCATATCACTGAATAAATAGATGGGGAGCTGAAGCAACATGAGAAGCACCGAGTAGGTAAAGGTGATACATGGCATTTCTTGTACTTCAATTACCTTCTTTGTATAATGTCAGGAGGTAAAAGCTAACAAACCATAACTTTTCCTGACATTTCCTCCCTCTGGTGACCAGTGATGGATTTGCCTTGAGAAGCATTCATCATTTTGCAGTGTTGGGAAGCCTTTTATGAAAAAAAGAAAGAAAGAAGGAGGAGGAGGAGGAGGAGGAGAGAAAATGAGGTTTAAAATTTGACATCTCACTGTTTATCTACAAAGATATCAAACATGCCTTTAAAAGTCATTTAATGTGTGTTCAAGGCAGGGCTAGCTAACATGCTGCCCTCTTGGTTTTGTTGAACTACATTTCCCATCATCCTTGAATACTGGCTGCGGGGGAGATGAAAGCTGGAAGCCCAACCACATCTAAAGGGCACCAGTTTGATTGTTTTTCATCACACACATCTGATTGGCTGCTGTCAATTCCCATAGTTCCCTGGGAAGGGAGATTGACTGTTAAACCACCCTGGAAACTGAGCTCTGGGAGGAAATTTGGAATCTGCTAATTCTCAGCACCCTTGAAAAATTTCCATTCCCAGGGTTCTTTGAGGGAAGCCATGGCTGTTTAAAGTGGTATCACAGTGCTCTAAATGCATAGTGCAAATGGTATCTGCGATTTGACTACTAGTCTGGTTGGTTTCTGTATGTGGAATTGGGGGGGGGGGAGAGGTTAACCTGCACTTCACTTCAGGCAGTAAACTCTCCTGGGCCAACCCTGGGATTAGTGTGTGACAAGCAGGGATAGTGTTTATTTGTTTCATGTGTGATCTTTCCAGCCTAAGTTTCAACATAATCTACAACAGTGGTTCCCAAACTCGACCACCATGAACCACCTGAAAATTACCAGCGGTCTTGGTAGACCACTTAAGGATTCTTTTGCCTACTGTAGAAGTTGCAATGCACCATGCTAGATGCTGTATGGTTTCGAATTGCATTTTCACAGCTTCTTTTATTTCTCATGCTGTATTTTATTGTATTATAGTTTGCATTCCATAGAATTCAAATGGCAATAGAATAAAATATAAGAAACAAAAGAGTCAATTGTATTGTAATTAAAGATGAATATAAATATTGTATGCGGACATGCTGTGGACCACCTGGATAAAGCTCATGGACCAAGGGAACTGCAGTTTGGGAATCCCAACAGTTAAAATACTTCAACTCAGCTCTTGCTGGCTTTCCTCATCCTGGTGCACTCCAGATATTCTGGAATCTAACTCCTATCAACTCTGACAATTGACCATGCTAGCTGGGGCTGGTGGAAGTTGTATTCTGGAGGGTACCAGGTTAGGAAAGGCTGTTGTAGGCTATTGTGTGCATTCTGAGACACAAGGCACTTTAAATATTCTGTGCATGCAAGAGATCATTTGTAAAGGTGTTAGAGAAGAAACGTCTGTTTCCTTTGCAATCTGACAGATCTACAAAAGGGACTCCACGGAGAGTTAGGAGTTACACAGAAAGTGAACTGAGGTGCCATATCAGTGTTCTGTACTCTCGCTTCTGAAAAGTCCATTAGAGGTGTCCCAGAGCTTTCTAGGGGATTTCCTATGGTTTAATGCATCATAACATCTCGCTCGAAGTTTCAGCTCTCATGTAAATTTCACAAGATGGAAGTCTGGAAATTAACAAGAAGTTACAAAGCCTGCCCACTGATACACAGCTGTCTCCCCTCTGCTGTCAGAAGGAACAGGACAGGGCTGGCTTCTTGAAAGCCTGGAGCGAGAAAATCTCCTGAGAGGATAGACTGGAAATAGATGAGTGGGTGAATGTGCCATGGAGAGAAATGTTCAGATCTATAATGCAGAAATGGAAGTTTTTGCTGGGATATGGAGGAAATGGTTCAACTCCCCCCCCTTCTCACCATGGTCCTGATCCTTACCCCCCCACACACACACACAACCCCCCACTGCTGTTTAGTAGATAGGTAGAAAAATAATCAGGTGTGGAAAACTTGTGGCCCTTCAGATGCTCCTGAACTAGAACTCCCATCAGTCCTAAACATTGATCATGCTTGCTAAGGATGATGGGAGTTGCAGCAACATCTGGAGGGCCAAAGCTTTCCCATACCTGAGGTGTACAAACATATATGGGGGGGGGGTTTCCCATAGGCACCCCATTGGCTACTGTGAGATCAGGTTGTGGGACTAGTCAGGTCATTGGCCTGACCCAGCACTATGTTCTTATGTTTAATTTCACATATATAATTTGGCCTTAAATCTGCCCTCCACAAGCCATGCTGCAAATTCTACGTGTAAGTTTTATGCACCAAGCATGACGTTTAAATCAGGACTCAGTTTCAAAAGCAGTTTGCCCTGTGGAATAGAGGCCTTAGGCTTGACATTAAATTCACATTAAAACAACAGTGCAGTCCTATGTGTATGTACTCAGAAGTGATGCCATTGAACTAAATGGGGCTTCTCTCCAGCTGTAAGAAGTCTAACCATTGTTGGCTAGATAGGTGTTGCTCTTGTCCAGGGTGCTGAATAAAGATGGTTGCTGGTTCCTGCCTTCTTGTGGAAGATGCAGTTTAGTATTGGGATGCCAGAGGTCCAATCCTTAGCACCTCTAGTTTAAAAAGTCTTAGGGTGAAAGGTAAAACACTTTATGCTTGAGAAATTTGGGAGCTGCTGCCCATCAGCATAGACCAAGGATGGGGAACTTGCGGCTTCCAGATGTTGTTGGACTGCAGCTCCCATCATCCCTGATCCTTGGCCATGCTGGATGAGCATCCCATTCCACTCATCCAGAGTTCCCTGGGAAAAGGGACTGATGGTTAAACCACTCTGAGAATGGTAGCTTCTGTGAAGTTGAAAGGGGTCTCCTAAGAATTCTCAGCACCCTTAAAAAATAACAGTTCCCAGGATTTGTTGGGAGATGCCATTATGGTACTGCTTTAAATATATAGCACAGATAGGCCTCAGCAAAGCTTTGCAACCAGCCACTTTTAATTAATAAAAAGATAAGGGTAATTAATAAAAAAGATAAGCATTTGGGGGGAAGAGTCCCAGAAATGTTGGCAATTTTATGAAGCATTATGGTTGTTGTTTTATCATTATTACCATCCCTCCCACCCGCAACTGGATTTAGAAATACAGTAATGCCCTTTTGGAAAGAAAAATCCAAACAGGGGAGTCAAGAGAAAATTACTTAGATCTACAGACTGCAGTATACTTCTGCAGAATCTGGTATTGAAGAAACATTTTTACTCTTGCCTATGCCACCTCTTTTCATGTCTCCAGGAAGGACTCAGTCTACCACAAACATCAGTTAGATAAAAATACAGACTTAGAAAATAGTTTAAGACACTTCTCAGAGGCAGAAGTGCCAGAATAATAATATATTTGAATTTCACTAGCTGAAAACAAGACTGTCTATATTGACAACTGTGGGATAAACTTAGATGTTCCATTAGCGGTTGCTTGTTCTCAAACCTTGCGTGTATTATTATTATTATTATTATTATTATTATTATTATTATTTACTCTGCTCAGCTGACAGGGTTGCCCCAGCCACTCTGGGCGACTTCCAACTGCCTTCAGATATCTACGGAAGGCCCTATAATTGTTTATCTCTTTGACACCTGATGGGAGGGCATTCCACAAGGAGGGCACCACTACCAAGAAGGCCCTCTGCCTGGTTCCCTGTAACTTCACTTCTCGCAATGAGGGAACCACCAGAAGGCCCTCAGAGCTGGACCTCAGTGTCCAAGCTGAATGATACGGGTAGAGACACTCCTTCAGATATACAGGGCTGAAGCCTTTTAGGGCTTTAAAGGTCAACACCAACACTTTGAATTGTGCTCGGAATATTGTCCTTGAGAATACTGAAAGGAGAAATGCCCAGGATGGTTTGGCACACATTTTCCTGTCCCAACAAAATGAATAATCCTCCTATTCTCCTAAACAGGGATTTTTGAAAACAGCAATGCAGGACAGAAAAAAAGTGATAATGCTTGGTGCCACCATTTCCTGTATTATTAACATTTTTTCACAGAAAACAACACTTTCCCCTAAGCTGCAGAAAACCATTTCAGATTCTATCTGTGCCCAACGCAGGAGGACTCAGTTAAGATGTACATGTTTTTTTTAAGGTTTGCTTGTGCCTGGAGATAAATAGGGGGTACCAGGGCACTGATGTTTGAGCTCCTGTACACCCCTTTTGCTTTCATGTGAGAGGTGAGAAGCCAATTGCTTGGAATCCAGCAAAATGTGTTTTAGGAATTTAGCAAGTGCTATGATGCAGGCCCATCACCACAATTGCTCTTTGTTTCTTCTTGCATAAAAGCTAGCCATGACATTCCCACAAATGCGCTCTCTCTCTCTCTCTCTCTCTCTCTCTCTCTCTCTCTCAATTTGGCAGTTTTAAAAAAGCAGTTTCCACAGCAATGCTTGCTTGCTTCTTCTTCTTTAAAAAAAGAGAGAAAAACTCTCCACATGTCTCTTCAACTCGCCATGCCGTAAGCATAACCAATCACAAAAGGTTTAGTTCCCATGACAGTTTGAGAGAGGCAGACCTCTTCTCTATCTTTCTTGGATTTAATTAAGCCTGCTGGAGTGGAAAAAGCCAATAGAAAAGGGGGCCAAATTCTCTTTTCTCCCTCCCCCCTTCGTTTGCAATAAAAGTTGCCCTGGATTTATACCAGACAAACTGAAGCCCATGAGGGAAAAAAAGTGGGGGGGGGGAGAGAAAGAAAGATTATTGGGGAATGGCAGGAGAGGAGAGGAGCTTCGAAGACAGTGTTATTTATTACTAAAGTACTGCTTTATTTTAATTATTTCCCACCCTTCAGTTCAGTTATGTCCCCAGGAAGGAGTACTGTTTTGTAAAATAAGCAAATGAAAACAATAAATACACCAGATATTTATTTATTTTGTGAGATTTATATGGCGCTCGATTGCAATAAAGAATTTTATATACCGCTTAATAAACAGAAATAATAAAACCATAAAATTATCAGTAAAAATATAAATATAAATTTGAACCCACTATTTAAAACATTTGAAAAATCATTATAATCAACAACAAGCTAAAAACCAGGTTAAAGCACATGTCAAAATTTTACATGTCTGGAAAGGTTTTTAGCAGGTTCTGAAAAGCGTATAGTAAAGCTGCCTGATGCCAATAGACAGGGAGGTCTAAGCGATCACAATGTAAAATCAAATTCAGCCACATACTAATTAGGAGAGGGATTTCCACTAAAAGCAGATGATAGGACTGGGTCTTTTAAAAGGTATTGGTGGTGTTGAATGGACAACATACTTGGCAATAGGTATGCCTCTGATAAGGCCATTTCTATTTAAATTGTTGCAATTTTAATTCTTGTTATCTATACATGAAAATTAGCATATGAAATTTTTACGAAATTGGATAAACTATTTGTTTTAGTTTTTGGAAAATAGTTTCCTCTTTCTTTCTTTCTTTCTTTCTTTCTGCAAAATAATTGGTACTCTAACTGAATAGGCAAGTGAGTTGGCCTGTAATTTCTCAGAAAACTGTATTACCTGATCATTTTATTTTGGGAGGCTCCACCCAAGCTGTTGGGGAATTCTAGTCCCCATCCCTGAATACATTATGGAAAAACCACCTGGAGAATTTGGAGAGGTCATTTTTTTTGCTCAGCTGACGTCTTAAGCCACAAACATTCTTCAATCTGCCCTGAGCATTCTAATGCCAAGTCTGACTCGAGGCATAAATGCTGCTTCTTTACCTTCTGATTGTCTTGGGCGCAGGTGTATTTGTGTGTGCATGCGTGCATTTGAATTCAAATTGCATTGTGATAATATTAAACACTTTTATGTTGTGATAAGATTAAACATTTGGCAAAACAAGCATAAGCTGTAATGATTTAACCAAGGCATGCTGGCTTTGTTAGAGAACATGAAACGGAAGACACGTCTCACTGGGTGATCATCCCCAGGCACGCTCACTTATAATAATGCAGCAGTTAACGCTGTGCAAACATCATTGGGGGAGGACAGCATCCCAGCAAAATCCTGCTTTTAGGATATACAGGACCATTCTTAGGCCTTCCCCCCTGCGATTGTTCTTAATTGAAAATGTGTGCTGTCGTCACCCCTTGCTCTGAAAACTTGGGGCACCAGGCGCCCGTGGGAAACCAGTAAGCAGGACGGAAGAGTACTCTCTCCTCCTGTGGTTTTCAGAAACTGGCATTCAGAAGCATTGCTGCCTCTGTCTATAGAGGCAGAACATAGCCATCATGGCTAGTAGCCATAAGTAGCTGTCTCCTTCATGAACTTCTAGAGCCATCCAGGTTGGTGGCCATCACTGCCTCACCTGGGAGCAAGTTCCATAGTTTGACTATGGCGTGAAGGAGTGCTTTCTTTTACCTGTCCTTTTACCAGCCTCCATCTTCATTGGAAGTCCATGAGTTCCTTCTCGCCTGTTGCCCGACCCCACAGGATCAATGTCTCTGCTCCACAGCTGTTGAGCAGAGGCATCGGTCCTGTGAAGCTACACACAAGTGACTTTTCTGCAGGAGAGCTGCTTGCAAAATAGCGCCATGCAATATTGGATCCTCCTGTTTAACAGCTGGTAAGCAGTAGGGTCCAATCCTGCATGGTTCCAGTTGCTTCTCCTTTGTGAGTGGCTGTTAGCAGAAGGATCCAGTTTTGGAGGGTACAGTGCGCGCGCACACACACACACACACACACACTTTTTAAAAACCCAGTTTGAACTATATGCTAAAATAGGCTACAAAAACCCTTAGCCCTAACCCTAAATTCTTGCAAAAGCAGATCTCAGATGGGGTGAGTAACCCCAAAGAAGGCAGCAGGTGAACCACCCTGATCTGGGGGCCACAGATTGGGACCACAGGGCAGATCAAGGGGTCTGCGTGCAACCCTATCAATTACCTCCATGTTGGGAATTAGCTCTTTTCTCTGTTTTTCTTTAGCTATTTCATACATCCCCCCCCCCCAAAAAAAGCAGCCCTGTGTAATTTCTATTTGTCTGCCTTTTGAATCCTCACGGTCTAAAAAGACTCCAGCCAGGAATGTTAAAAGTTCGGTTTCTCCTTTCATTATGGCTGACAGTTCTCTTGAAATGCTATTTTAAGATTCTGCCTATGCTTTCATTAAGTTTTAAAGAAGTGTTTCTTAAAAAAAAAAAAGCCAACAAAAAACAGTACATGCATTTGCTTTTTGTTCTGAAATGGAAAATGAGTCTGGAGCATAGCTTTCTGGAAAACATGGCCAATGTTTTGTCTGTTGTGCTGAAATGCCATCATATTACCATGGGAGGCTTTATATTGTTCTAGTTTACTTCATAAAAGTTAGTGAGGGGTGAATGACTTTGACTCAACTGAAACTGAAGTTCAACATTAGCGACATATCTGGAGAGCATTTTATTCCACACATTATTGCTTCAGGCCAACACATTATTGTTTCTGTTTGGCATATATCCTTTCATAAATGTGCCACAGTTCTTTTAGTGCGGACCTGAATACATTGTGCATGCAATATAGTACAAGACTGCACATGTCCCCAAAGGCTGGATAGATTATTATTTTTTTAAATGACTATGTTTATGTGGCTGGTCCCTTTTACCATTATTATGTGGTGACTAAGGATGGGCTCAGTGGTCAATTTCAGTTTCTCTCCAGTGTGGTGTAGTGGTTAAGAGCAGTAATCTGGTGAACTGGGTTTGCGTCTCCGCTCCTCCACATGCAGCTGCTGGGTGACCTTGGGCCAGTCATACTTCTCTGAAGTCTCTCAGCCTCACTCACCTCACAGAGTGTTAGTTGTGGGGGAGGAAGAGAAAGGAGAATGTTAGCCGCTTTGAGACTCCTTCGGGTAGTGATAAAGCGGGATATCAAATCCAAACTCCTCTTCTTCTTGTTGTTTCTCCAGCTGTAAATTCCATTCTCCACATTTCAACATCTGTTCATGATTTTATTTTTCATTCAAAGATCCTCCCGCAAGCCCACCAACATTTTAGTGCAAATTTCTCCTAAAATACAAATGTTTGCATGCAATGTTGCTTAATGTACACATTTTGGCAAAGCAGTTTTCCTGGATGTGACACATTTTGTTTGCTATTTTCACTAACGTATGCATTTTATGTGCACTTAACCCCCAGTGTGTACATTTGTGTACACATTACTTGGCTGGAGAACAGCAAGGCAAAACGCTTGGCTGTGTTTTAGAAAGTGAAAATTAGGTATTGTGTTTAAATGCCAACCGCAGTGAACTTCTCCCCCAATCCTGAATAGTAGTAGCCAGGAAGAAAAGATAATTGAGAAGTAACATTTGAAGGGTCATCACACAGATTATCAGGCAAGTTTATTCTCTGCTGCTCCAGAGTGTAGGATCTGAACCAAGTTAGAAGAAAAGGGATTCCCAGCTCTGCTTTAGGAAGTACTTCCTGATGGTTGTCCTGAACCAAAGGTGAACTGTTCCAGAAGCTCTGCAAACATCATCTTGGTAATCAGGATAACTCCACAATTAATTGGTAATTGTTACAGCAATGAGCTCATATTCACTTGCTTTGATATAGGCTAATTGGCTTGCTTTGACACTATCCTTATCTGTGGGCTTGGGGTGCTGGTCTCTGAGCCCAGAAAGGAGATCTATCTGTAAGATTTGGGTAGTTGCCACCTATGGTGGACTGCAAAGAAATTATATTTATTTATTTATTGTGTTTATATCCCACCTTTTTTTTCTTCAAGGAGCTCAATGTGGCATACATGGTTCTCCCCCTCCTCATTTAATCACCACAACAACCTTGTGAGGTAGGCCAGGCTTAGAGGCAGTGACTGGCCAAGGTCACCAAGGCTGGATCTATATTCACTCTTTAACCATTCTTAGAATGGTGCTTTTGATATCGTTCTAAAACGTAAAAGCATTTGGTTTCTCACTTCCTTTTTTTACAAGGGCTACGCACTTACTTGATGGGAAGAGCTCTACATCACTCTCTGGTGTCACATTTTAATAACACATTATTAATGTTTTAAAAGAACGTCATATGTCTGTATTAAAACTGATTTTTAGTGTTAAAAACCACAAGTGTAGATGAGTTCCCAGTGAGCCTTGTGGCTGAGTGGGGATTGGAACCCTGGTCTCCAGGCCCTAGTCTGACACACTACATCACACTGGCCTAAAGAAGAGAAATGACACTGTTGCCGCCACAGTCCGCCTGCCCTGCTGAACATTAAGAAAAGTAAGCACATTTGTTTGTGTCTCTTGTTACTGAGCATTAAATTAACTTCCATTTGATTCAAGTATACCAGTAGCTTTATGGAAACGGTTGCTCCAAAACTTCCAAACAAAAGTCGCACATGCACACACAAACTTTGCATAATCTAAGCTCCTGAATGCATAAAGGAAAATAGTTGGTTCCTTGTACTTCATAGCATTTAACTAGGTTTATGGACTGCTGTTCTTCTGGCTCCCCCCTCCCCCCCCCCATTTCTATAATCATTTTTAGGCACGTTTTCCTCCAATTATTGCAACAAAAGCACCTTTCAGGCTCTAGAAAATGATGCTATTTTCTTCCAGGAGCTAGCACCTTTCTGTCAGAAAGTGGGGGGGGGGGGAGTAACAGTGATGCTAAACATTGCCAATGATTGTTATGGAAATCCATTCCTCCGTATGCTGTTGTCATGGCAGCTGAAGATCAAGACGACGCATGTCACATACAGTAATTTATACTGATTTGAAAGAATGTTTTGGGGAAAACATTTAAATACACTACCAATTTTGTTTCAAAGCCTTATCCCGATTCAGCTTAATGTTGTTGTTGTTTTTAAATAAAGTAAGATGCATCGTCTGGTTTGATCCAGGTGTACTCTATTATTGATGCTCATTGAATTGCTTTAATGGCCAATGTACTGGGCAATTTTATTACTTAGACATTCAGAATCTGTTTGTAGGAGGAGTTGTTTTTGTTCTTTTCATGCTGCCCCCAGTTTAATTTTAGCCGTGTTCCTGTCCACATCAAAGGACGGCATGATGTCACATAGTTTTTCCCCCAAGTAGTACAGATTACAGGGATGCAAAATTACTTTCTTGTACTGAATCCCCTTTGATTCATAACAGGGATGGGGTAGAATATAAGATTCTCCCCGTCAAGGCACATGGAACCCAGCTTTAAGTTCTGAGCAAATTAAATGTATTTTGTCAGCAATCTCTGTTTACATAACCACCATTGACAGCAAAGCGAATGCTACATTTTAAAAATATTTTCAGGCAACATTGCCTTGTAATGGTGTGTGGGTGTGGGTGTGGGTGTTTATATTGCTTTTCTAATTGTAGCAGAGTTTTATCCATCGCTATGCTCACTTATTGTTGGAGCAATGGATGTTGTTGTGGGGAGCACCCAACACCTTTCAGCATTCTGGAAATTTCAAAATTAGGATCCTATCTTATGCTCTCTGCTTGGTGCCTGCATAGAGATGCTGCAGAAGAGGAAAATGCAAAATTTTGACTGTTTCATGCTTCAGGGTTTGTTTGTTTTTACTTGAGAGGTGCAGTGGTTTTTAACTGAGGTTTTAACATTTAGTCAATTTGTCGGTTAGATGACTCCATGATTTGAAACATATTTTTTTTAATTTCCTCTTTAAATGCTCGGCATTTATATAAATGTATTGTGGATGTGGCAGTCCAGCAGCAGCAACAACAACAATAAATAAGTAAATAAGAACTGGGTTGAGGTCTGAGCTATGGCTCAACCCCAACAAATCATAAGCTCTGGAACTTGAGACCCCCAAAGCAAGACCTCCAAGTGTGAACCCCCTAAGGAGTCCCCAGACTGACCCCACTCCATGTTAGAGACCCACATCCCTAAGCTGCCATGTTAAGAGAGGCAGTATGCACTCCCACAGGCAACCTGCAACCTCTACCGTTGGTGAGGCCCTCAGTGCTGATTTCAGGCAAACTCATGTCCATTTGGGGCAAGCTCTCACCCAAAATTGGCAGGATCTTGCTTGAAGTCAGCACCATTCGGCAGCAGCAGTGACAGACCAGGCAACGGAATTAGCAGGTCTAGTGGCAGTGGCGGCAGCAGCAGGGCAAGCAAAATGGGATGTGGGATATAGAACCCCACATCTAAGCACCACATTCTGTGCTACCTTGAAGTGTTTCTGAGGAGACAAAAAGGGGTGGGGGCTGTTTGGTGAAAAGCAACCTGAGAGGTAATAAAATCTCTCACCTGGTGGCAACTAGAGTTTATTGGGAAGGGTGGGCAAGGGAAACTGGGGGTGCTGTGGCATCAACAGGCCAGTATCACCTCCTGACAGAGGAAGTGGGATGCAGGGTTCAAGGGAAGGATATGGGACGTGGCCCCAGAGCTCCCCCTGTAAGGCACTGAGAAACTCTGCACACTGATGGGAGTGGCACACAATGCTTGGTTATACCTCAGAGCAGCACGTCAAAATTAGTCATCGGCATCACTTAAAACTGTGGTTTCTCCGATAGAGGCCTATCCAGAACTTGCCTTTGAACAGCATAGCCCAAAGAGGAGAATTAAAACGGAGAGGTTACTGTAACCTCAAACAATAATGGTATCTTAATAGCATTCTAATGAGGAGATCATAAATGAACATTAACATCATTTTGGCATTTTCTAATTCAGGCTGTAATGGCTTGCAAATGATAATTCAATGGGTGCCACTCTGCCCACCATTTAGCTGAAATTGTTTTGGCATTGTGATATCATACCCTAAATGCACAGTAATTGGATCATATTATATTCTCCATAATCCTTTGCTGAGATTCTTCTGCTATTATGATTTCACATAGAGGGGACATCCTCAAGTGGCTTCCTTGGGAAGAAAAGGCACACAGCCCAGAGAAGAAAGTGGTCAGAAGACATCCATAGCGAAACGCCGGGGATGGGGGAGAAAATCAGCTTGGTTAATGAGCCCTGCCTAACTTGTGCTTCCTGACACAATCCATGAACCATAACACAGCTGTCCTTCAAAACTTACACTTCTCCGAATTTTGCAATGTGGTTCTCCCACAAACAAATATAGAATCATACAATCATAGGTACCATAGAGCAGGGATCGTTTGCCCAATGTGGAGCTCGAACCCACAATCCTGAGATTAAGAGTCACATGCTCTACTGACTGAGCTATCCCAGATGTGTATATCAGGGGAAAACATGCATAAAAAGGCACAAGGCCAGATTCAGCACCCTTTCCCATTCTGGTGTGGCTCCTTATGACTCTGAACTAGATGATACTTGTGGTCACTACCAAGTCTGTAATTCTATGATTCTATGTATCCACCCTTACCCTGATAGCAGCCAGTTCTCCATTCAGTATGCAGTCCTATGCACACTTAGCTGGGAGTAAGTGCTATAGAAGTTGATGGAGCTTTCTTCTAAGTAGACACTACTAAGACTGCCCTAGAAACACCCTTTCCTTGTAGCTTGTGATCGCATGAGGTTTCATTGCAAAGTGCATGGGGAAGTATAAAGGTGAAACACAAGTCATAAATGAGAATAGTAATGTGTTCTGCATCTTTCAAAGACAGTGACATTGCTTTGGGGAGTGGGGAGGTTCATTCCCCAAGTATTGATTAAATAACTATATGCATTTATTAAATTATTGAATGAGCTCCATTAGAGTTTTTTCCCTGGGTTTGATGTCAGTCCCCACCACCACCAACTTCATCCCAATTAACTCAAGCATTCAGATTAATTTTGTATGGTTAGTCAAAGGGAAGATCTGCAGCACCTGCGTATATATAACAGCAGAGGGTTGTTGAAACTGATCCATTTAACAGCAGGGATACCAATTCACTTATGTCAATATTATAACAGGTACGACTGATGCAGCACATTAAGAGGATTGTTTTAGAAAGAAATGAGCTTTGTGGGGAAGCCCTAGCCTGGTCATCACATACTAACACTTTCTAAACTCACAGAAGCTTTACGTGGAATGGAGGACTGGATGCCATTTCAGACATTCTCCTAACCCTCAGCAACTTATGCCAAAGTATGCCTTTCCATGATAAAGAACTTTGAACAATTTAATTCAGTAGCCAAATCTGAGAACTATAGGAAGCAAACCGCCTTATGCCAAAACAAAAAAAAAAAAATTCTTCCAGTAGCACCTTAAAGACCAACTAAGTTAGTTCTTGGTATGAGCTTTCGTGTGCATGCACACTTCTTCAGATACGGCTACCTATCTGTAACTGGAACGCCTTATGCCATTACAGACCAGTGTTGGATCTTGCTCAGGAATGTCTACAATTCACTGTAGACTCTTCAGGTTTCAGCCTGGAATCTTCTCTGCACCTGGAGATGCCAGTGATTGAACCCAGGACTTTCTGCAAGCAAAGCAGGGGCTCTCCAGAGCTTCAGCCCTTCTCCTAACAGTTTGATCTGTTTTTTCATCCAGTGCTACACACTTCACACACAGGAGGTACCGTCTGAAATATGTTGTGATGAAGCCCAGATTAGATCTGACCTTCATGCAGGTTCCTCAAATTAAATAAGCCTCTTCAGCAGAATATGTGCTCTGGCAGACTCCATCCATATGCATATTTGAGATAAATGTTATTATTGCTCTGAGATTGCCTATTATACACATATCCAAGCTGTACACCTCCTTCATCCCTTATCTGCTAAAATGAATTATTACCCTTGGTTCCTCTTGTTTCAATAGGTAGCCACCTGTTGTCAACAAAATAATTCAAGTGAGAGCTGGAAAATTAAGCTGCTTTTCCCCTTCCAAACATGATCAGCCCTCTCCATTCATGAAGTTACTGGAAATAATGCATTGTGGGGTGTTATTTTTTTCTTGCCACTTCATGCTCTTTGATGGTTACTGGGCCCTTGGGTCACTGAGAAGATGCAAATTAATACCGTGTCACGTCCTTGCTTTGAGTAGAATGCCAGGTGGGCAACAGAATAGTCTCTCCTTATCGTTTAAATGGCAGAATGTTAAGGACTTACAGAAATATGAAATCTAAAGCTTTGCAAAGTCACCTTGTACATGCTGACAACACCACTGTTCCAACATAGAAAACCTATGGCTTTCCTTGTACTTGGAATTTTTTGTTTGTTTCCAAAAACCATAAAATCAAATGGTCCTGAGGGATAGCTCAGTTGGTAGAGCATGGAAGTCTTCATCTGAGGGTTGGGAGTTCAAGTCGCATGTTGGGCGAAAGATTCCTGCGTTTCAGGGGCTTGGACTAGATGATCCTCATGGCCCTTTCCAATTCCTACAAATCTATGATTCTATAAAATGCCATTTTTGTAAGCGACCCAGCATAATATATAGCTTCTGGGATCCTTCAAAGGTCCACCACTGATTCCTGTCTGTTGCTAAGTACTTGGGACACAGGCCCAGGACACAACTCTGCATAAAATTTCCATATGCTAATTTATATTTAAATCTCTACATATTTCTGAGCAAATCAAGAAAGCAATTAGCTTGGGTCTCTCCACCGCTGCATGTTGCTGTGTACATAGCTGTCCTGTAAACCAAGGATAGGGAGCCTTTGGCACTCCTGGCATTGTTAGATTCCAACTCCCATCTGCACCTACAAAACAGGCTACAAAACAAGACCATTTTGATGCTGCATGGTTTTCGTTTATATGCTTTATGAATAAAAATAGAGCACTGTATAGGCCCCCAACGACACATGTCTCTATGTGGCAAAGCTACCTTGTCAATATATATGACTCTGGCTTCCAAAATGTCCCTTTGAGGAAGCTATTTTATTATGATGCCTGTAAGCATGTCCTGAGCCTTCTGTTTATTTTATTCCAGCTGCAGTATTGCGCACACAAGCCATTGTTCTTTGTTTCTTTATTGTTTTTGGTTATCTTTTTTATAAAAATAATAATAATAATTGCATTTGTTGGGCACTTTATGCAAAAGAAGTCTCAAAAGTGGCTTAACTGGGCAAAACACAAACACATAAGATCAATTAAAAGCCAAAGGAAAAAGAAAAACAACAATATGCAAAACCAAAAATTCTAAAGTGCGCATAGAACCAAAGGCAGATTTTGGGGAGTGCAACTATGACATCCAATGAAAGGTGAACGGGAGGGAGGGGAGCCGGATTTTGGCATTACACAGGGCACCACTGAGACGTCAAGGGCCGCCACTGCCTAGTACCAATACAGGCTGTGCTAGCTGGGGCTGATTGGAGTTGTAGTCCAAAATGTCTGGAGGGCACCAAGCTGCTGAAGACTGTTTCAGCATATGAGGCAACAGATTACTGCTGCTGCTGTCTTACAAGTTTTTCTTCCTATTTTAGTTGCTGTCATTCAGTCCTGGAAGACTGTCTTCACGTTATGCTCTTCTTCTTCTCTGATCCAAATAAGACTATCACAGACGCCGCAGCTAAATTCCTGTTGAGAGCCATGAAGACAAGAGCTGAAATCTTACCGAAATAAATGTAACAGCATTTTCCTCCCTGCCAATAGATTTATTTGATCTAGTGTCTCGTTTTCATATGTGAACAGGAGTCTCATTGTGAAACCTGTTGCCTAGTGTGATAAAGCGATTGAACTGGATAATGTTTAAGAAGAGTTGTCATACGCATTTTTTATTTAAAAAATCATTTATTTCTCAATATCAGGAAAAAGGTTTATTTTATTTTATTCTTTGCACTCCACACTTTATGCTACTGAGGTTGAATTGCCCACAAGGAGTCTTGTGGTGCTGCAGCTAAAATATCAGCCTTAGATACATGAAACTGAGGACCATAGGTTTCCTCTCAGGCTTAACATTCAGCCTAGGGCTGGTTGCTCTCTCTTGTTGGGAGCTGCCCAGAGTGGCTGGGGCAACCCATTCCAATGGGCAGCATATAAGCAATAAAACTATTATTATTGAAATTATTATTACAGATGTGGTTCACCAGGTAGGGCAGAGCCACTACCCGACCTTCTTGGCTAGTAGGTCACTGACCTCCCTATCAACTTCCCTCTACCTTTCTTGGTCCAGCCAATCCAGGAAGCCAGCGCAGTGTCTGCTTCCCACCTAGTAAGCCGCCTTGCAGAATTGTTGTGTTCTTTTGTCTAGTGAACATCTTATGCTACTATTATATAAACTACTTAGAAGTTGGTTGGTTGGTTGGTTGGTTGGTTGGTTGGTTGGTTGGTTGGTTGGTTTATTGTTGAGCGGTATACTTTATAACCCTTGCTAAATTTAAATTAATACCTTCTCTTGTAGGGAGAAATTCAAAATTCACAAATAAGGAGTATTACTTGCATTTGTATTATTTATTTATTTTACACACAGCTTCAACTACTTTTAAGCATGGCCAGTGTGTGAACCTGCAGCCATGATCTGGTCCAGGCAGGGAAGGAGTGGCTGTGTGAATATTAGCCTTAGACAAATTTATAAGTCAGGGTGGGGGTGGGGAGTGCCTCATTCAAAATGCTAAGATTCAGAAGGTTTTTAAAAAATAAAACATTGACAGCCATGATATTTTTTTCACTGCAATTGTCATGCAGCCTAATAAATCATTATGCAGAGTATTACACATCCACTTGTATTCCTGAAGCTAGCTGATCTGAAGGACTGCTAAATTAAGCAGCCCCAATTCATCTCTGCTCTTTAGAGAACCAAATAAAGGGCAGCCTCAAAAGGGAGGGGCACAGAGGCCAGACAGAGGCAGATGATAAATTATTGTCGAATAAAGCTCTCCCCTCCAGGATTCAAAGTTCCCAAGCTGTTTTGAAGGATTGTGTGATTTTTCTCAACGTGTCTGAGACCTGATCTACAAAGGAGATGGTCACTAGGAGGCACTATAAACAGGGAGAAAGTGGGATGGATCAGGCCAGTGACCCATCTAGTCCAGCATCCTGTTCTCACAGTGGCCACCCAGACGCCCTAACAGGAAGCCTGCAAGCAGCAGCTTAGTGCAACAGCACTCTGCTGTTCTGTGGTTCTGATATTCAGAAGCAGAGGTGGAACACAGCTATCACAGTTCGTAGCCATGAGAAAAGTTGCTTGGATGGGCCAGGAAGTTGCTTCACATCTTCATGATACATTTTGCATTCACTTCTTACATTGCTCAGATGCATCTATACATGGAGCTCAGTGGTAGAGTTCATCCTTTGAATGCAAAAGGTTCCATGATGGACCAGGTGAAACTCTTTGACCACTTATCCCAGAACCTTCTGCTGATGGGAAAGGGTCACAGCTCAGTGGTAGAATGCAAGCTTTGTATGCGGAAGGTCTGCATTCTTGAACTTTGAGGTGGCGCAGCTCAGAGCACCCTCAAATGGGCCACCTCCTCCATCTCTACAGTTAGACAATGCCTGGAATCTCCAACAGGGGGCTGTTTAAATGGTCATGTCTTATTGTCTCTAGAGATGGTAACTACAAAGAAGAAGAAGAACTAATAAGTTTATGCCAACTCATTGGTGGGGGGAAGAAAAGAATCTGCTAATGATCATTTCGGCCCTTTGCCATAGTTTAGCATCTTAAGCCTCACTAGAGTAGATAAATGAGATCATTAGAGTTGGGGGGGGAATCTTGCTAATGACTGAAGAAGTTGAATGTGCTTTTTATTCACTGCCTCAGCCTCTAACAGTATTGAGCACATGTCATTTTAAACGATGTTCCCTCGGCACATGTGAACATGTTACAATCATAGGAGGCTCAAGGATTCTGCTGGAATAGGCCAAAGGGGGCTCATCTAGTCCAGCATTCTGTTCTCACATTGCCCCCCCCCCCCCCCGCCAATGTTGGAAACCCACAAGCAGGACCTGAGCACAAGAGCCCTCTCCCCTGCGGTTGTTCCCATCAACTGGTATAACCAAAGACTGCATTAAAACTAGTCTATTTGAGGAATCCCAAATCCCTTCTATTCCTTGTGGCTTTTGGAGCAGAAGTAAACAGTAAGGGTCATTTCTCATGTTTGTGTTTGTGTGTTTGCACATAGGGATTCAAGAAGTTAGGAGGTTATAAAAATACTTATTTGTTAGGACAAACTTGTGGTCCCTTCTGTTCAGTGACTTGACTGTGAATGGTCGTCTGACCAGCTTGCTTGAAGAAACAGCATTCTGCTGCTCTCTTCTAGTCAGCCTATCGGTCCACATCCTTCTGAATCATGACCAGGAAAAGTATTGTCAGAAACTTAAAAGTAATACATGATTGTGTTGCAGGACCTACAATCTTTCGCTTTGTAGCGAGTTCTCTTCACTTCCCAAAACACACATAGGAAATGCATAGGAATAGCTCGGCCTACTCATGCTGTAGACTTGTAGAGAGTGATCAGTGCCTCTGTGACATCAGCAGCCATTGCTGAAATCCCCATCCTCACTTCAGATCTATTTGCATGCTTAGCAACCAACAAACTTCATGCCAAATAAAGACACAAAGCGGTTGGCAGGTTTGAAAACAAAGCACAAAAGGGTGAATGTGGCATACAATTACCAGCACAGTTGCTTTCTAGAAACACAATTGTGTGACAGCAGGGGAAACAAGGGACACAGCTGACAGTGTTGGTGGATAAAGAGAGAGAGGGAGAGAAGAGAAGAGAAGAGAAGAGAAGAGAAGAGAAAGCAGAGCATAGTCATCTGGGAAGAGCAGCTATGGTTTGCTCTCATCTACTAAGTTCTGCTTCCATAAAAGCATTATAACAGATGTTTCTCATAGCTTCACATAATCCACACTCCCATTTGTTAAACACCTATGCAATACACACAGCCAGCCTGCCCCTGCCGAGAGGGAGGCATTTCAATGTATGGCGTTGGCACTCATCTTTCCCTCTCCCAGGTGAAGAAGCTGAGTGAGCAGCAACAATGAGCAATGAGCCCTAGCTCCCAGTGAGTTTGACAAGAGAATGTGGTTTTCAATGCTGCCTTATACAAAACACCCTGGAAGTAGAAAACTAACATAGCAGACATAGGACTGGACTACACCCTTTCTCCCTGATGTGGTAGATGTCTACTAACAGAGTTTTTACTATGCATTCCTTTAAAAACTTGCAGCTTGAAGTGGTCCTATCCACGACCCCTTGAAGGACTTCACCATCTCATTCTGCTACGTGTGTAGATCTGGCCCATTGCAAATGGGGGGGGGGGACACAGCAAAAGTTTGTGTTGCATTCTTATTTTTACCTTCCACCAAGTTTTCTGTAATTCCTGCCCCTCGGTGACCTCATTTAGCAAGGTGGAAGTCAAATTTTCCTGCTCTATTAAGACTTCAATAAAACCACCCATTCACAGTTAACCAAAATTGTACTCGCATTTAGAACAGAATATTAATTGTCTGATAATGAGAAGATAAAGCTGCTTCTCTCTGCAGGTGCACCAATCAATTGTAGTGAAAATGGGGAAAGTTGGGGGGGTGAATTTTTTCCTCTTATTGCATGTGAAATTAAAAAGTGATTTATATTTTCTAATAAAGTGCTTTTTCATTGATCCCCTTCTGAAAATGTATGGTTTCATTTGCACTCTTTTAAATTACAGCGGTTTCGGTTTGTATAAGAATGATTTTTCCAGTATAATTTTTTTGGCCTCCAATTGATTATTAATTTTTTTTAATTTATTTATATTAGCTCTAATGTGACTTCAGAAGATGTTAAGGGGGGAAAACACGGAAAATTTTTTTACTTTTAATAAACTTTGAAATACACGATCAGCAGAATGATTCAGCTAATACACAAATCAGCCCAGACGGCTCTTTTGAAGAAAAGTCTTTATTGACTCCATAGACTTTTTCATTGGCGTACAATGTTTTACCTTGTTATGACTCTTCCTCAAGAAAATAAATTATTTGCTTGAATACAAAGAAATACATAAACTTTCTTAAGATTTTTTAAATTAGGTAAAACAAATGTACTATATTTATTGCTAACCAGACCAATTAATACTTAAGGCTAAAGGTTTACATAGAATTTCATAGAATTATAGAGGTGGAAGGGACCAACCCCATACAATGCAGGAATCTTTTGCCCAATGTGGGGCTCAAACCCAGGAGCCTGAGATTAAGAGTCTCATGCTCCACTTCTATCCCAGAAGTGTATATCAGGGAGAAGCATGCTTTTCATGTTTGAACCTGCAAGAGGTTTCCAGTGATTCCATTTGATGCTGGCTTGTTTTGTAATGGCCTGGGTTTTGTCAGCTACAGATATCAGCCTGAAGTGCTAATTAGAGGAATAAATCTATTCTGTAGTACAGATTAACTCCGAAAGTTGTCCAAGCAACTTTGAAAGGGACTTCAGCAGGCTGCACTTTGCGATAATGCTGTCAGTACTTCTCCTTCCAGCTCTGCCTCAAACCCCAGGTTTTTGTGCTGTTTCGTACAGGCCAGCGAAAAATAAAACAAAGTAAATATCATAATATTAGGTAACCTAAATTAAAGTATTGCAGGACAGCAAAGCATATCTCTAGTATATTTTATGTCCTGTAATCCAGAGCTTCAAGTCTGAGCCATGGGCTCCAGAATGAAGCACACAGTTTTAGGACAGAGCTGCCTCCTACATGAAACTGAGTCAAGCCACCAAGTATAGCAATGAACACATATCACAATGAACATGCATATCGTAATGGTATCAGAACACTGGTCAAACTAAACGAGACCAAGGGTAGCCAATGCAATGCACTGCAGATGCTGTGGACCTCAACTCCCATCATCCCTGACCATCGACCATGCTGGTTGGGGCTGGTGGAAGTCCAATCCCATCTTTAGGGCACCATGTTGTCTACCATTGAACTAGATGCTGCAGAGGAGCAGAATGGGAGATGGGAGTGAAACCTACCTGTATCGAATCAAACCACAGAGTCCAGTTTCTACTCCAGGGATGAAGAACCTGTGGTCCTCCAGTTGCTGTTGGACATGCTGCCTGAGGCTGATGGAAGTTAGAGTCCAACAACATCTAGAGGGCCACAGGCTCCCCACCTCTGGTTTACACCAACTGGAAGCTGGTCTGCAAGAAACCTTGCCCAGTCTTACAATCTGGTAGCTTTTTAAATGAAGGACCAGGGACCCTTTGCTTGCAATTTTTTTGCTATAGGCCCCCAGCTTGACACTGTGTGTGTGTGTGTGTGTGTGTGTGTGTGTGTGTGTGTAATCAGAGAGACAGACAGACAGACAGGCAGACAGAGAAAGGGAGAGATAGGACTTTCTTTTTTAATTCAATATGCTTGAAAATGATTAAAACTTCTTTTCTTATGGCCAAAATATACCTCTGTCTTTGAAGGTTAGTGACTTTGCTAGAGATCTCTAACTGTGCTTTAAAAATACTTATGAATAAGTCATCAGCATTTTTCCCCTCCTCTGTGGTATAAATCTATTTCATATGAGGAATTTTTAGCTTCTTAATGATATAGTCTAGCCATACCATATTATTGCACATTTAGAAGTAATTAGTTTTCCAACTGCAGTAGAGGAGAGTAATGCATTTAAATTAAAATTGATTTTTTAAGAACGTACTCAATGTTTCTAATGGTGGGGAGGGCATCAAGCTTTATTTTACAAGCTAAAAAGAGAAAGTGATCTTTTTTTTCATACTAATCTTTGTGAGCTATATGCCCTCTCCTCCTCCCCCACCCCAATTGAATGGGATGCAGGGGCACAAAGTTTCATGAAGCTGCTTACATACCTGCCCCATCATTTAAATTAAGTAGCCCATCCCTTGTCTATGATTGTACCCAGATCTAAAGAATACTTAGCTTTCACAATAAGGCAACCCTTGTTCATCTTTTAGCAGGTATAGAAATGAGCTGTATTGTGCTGGTGGAATGGCCAATGAATCCCCTAAATGTTCAGCCTAGGAGAGAGGGGTGAAATATATAAGAAGCAGGGAAATGGTAGACCAACAATGACTAGCACACGTCCAGTATCTGCAGAAGCACCAACAAAACCCACCAATTAGAGAGACTGTTGGTGACAATGTCTCCATGCAACGCCATATGGAATGATGAACTTTTGAGGTTGTGACATGCACCCAACATATACCCCTCCAGTACTCAAGATGATGCCAGCGTGGCCCCGATCCAGCAACCCCACTGGCTGATTGCATAGGGCAGGTGAGGATGATAAAGGGGATGGAACCGCTTTCCTATGAGGAAAAGTAACAATTTGGGGCTCTTTAGTTTAGAGAAAAGGGGAGTCGCCAACAGGATTCGTCTTCTTCCCCCTGCCTCATGGGTGGCACAGCAACCTACAAATCACTGGCCCCTCTAGATCATCTTCTGGGCCCTCCTACCTCCCCTGCTCAACCTTTGGACAACTGCCTCTCCCTGGCATGTGGGGAGAGTGCTGTCACTCTCAGTTTCTGCTTGTGATCTTCCCATAGGCAACTGTCTGGTTACAGGAAGAACAGAATGATGGACTAGATGGGCCCATGGCCTGATTCAGTCTGGTCCTTCTTATATTCTTAGGTTGAGAAAGAGTGACTTATTGAAAATCACCATTGAACTTAAGTGGGAATTGAAAGCTGAGCCTTCCCAAACTGAGTACAACGCTCTAACTCATACATCACATTCAGCTTGGCTACCATATACATGCTTAAACATTATGGATCAGCTGCCACCATGTGTCGTTTAGCCTAGAGTGATACCAGGATGGGTTTCATTGGTGCCCATAAATTTCAGGCTGTACATTTTCCATAAAGAAAATGTGTATACTAGCTCTAAAATATCTCTCTGTTACACATTCCCGTCTCCACATGCCACCATAATGGATTTCTTTAAGAACTGAAAAGGCCTGTCACTATGACAGAGTAATGTTATCCGTGCAAGAGTTGCAAATAAGTATGTGGAACTCACATAGGTGCAAAAACTACCCCGTTTCCCCCCACAAAAGTGCAAGTGCATGTAAGAATTAGGTGTATCCATCAAAGCTAATGGGTAGCCTGTGTGTGCCTGCAGAGCTTTGTATTGAGGACACAGACTTCATGAGCATAGATTCCATTCTGTTGAAACCATTGTCAATGCCTCTTTGATGTGCTGAAGCATTAGTAAGACATTATCCGGGCTCAGCTACTGAAACTGTTGCATTGTTAATGAAATTGGTTTTTATTTAAGCTCCTTTAATTCACTGTTTCTTCTCACATTTCTGCCTGAAGGAGGGAGAAAGCTTTGGGTTTTTTTACCAAAAAAAATAAAGCTGGAAAACTTGTGTTCTATCGTTGCAAACAGATGTTTAACCTTTTGGTGTATACATGTGTACCAAAACCTAGAGGTGGACTATTTATTTGGCAGATTGGTGAGATTAATTGATTAAAGACAATGGGTAGAACTGAAAAGATGCCTCGAATAGTAAGGAGGGCCCATAATAAAGGCTCTTGGGATGGGTGGCTTTCATGTTAAGGAGAAAGACAAGTTACCCAGTTCTGGATGGGAGTGGACTCCCTATGGAGGAGCAAGTGCATGGCTTGGGGGTACTTTTGGCGTGGAAGTATCCTCCATGCCTTTTACCAGCTCCATCAGGTTCACCAACTACAGCCACTCCTAGACAGGTATCTTAAGCACCAACTTCAGCAAGGTATGGGGGAGCACCCACCGCTCCTGTGCATAGCTGTCAATGTTTCCCATTTTTAAGGGAAATTCCCTTATTCCAAATAGGATTCCTCACAATCAAAGGGAAAAGATGACAGCTATGCTCCTGTGCACACTACTCTCCCCCCCCCCTTCTGTAGAGTGCATCTTGCTCTGCCACACACAACTGGGTACAGGCCTCCCCTTCTACTCCGCCTGCTTGCCTCTTGCTCCCCCCCCCTGCCCACACACAAGAAGTTTCTGCCCACTTATCCACTCCCCCCGCCCTCTCACCTGCCCGCCTCTCCTACCAATCTACCTGCCAATCTGCCTCTCCCCAGCTGCCCTAGCTCAGCTGCGCAGCAAGCCAGGAAAAGAGGGTGGTGCCCGGCTGGGGGGGGGGTGGCTGCCCAAGTGAAGTAAGTACCACTGAACCCAATAGGGCTCAAAAAGTTTAGGGTTTCATCCTTGCTTTTATTTAATTTCCTGAAATGATAGTAATACTCATATTGTTTTTCACTGAGAGATGTATTTGTTTGTACAGTGGGGGGGGGGGGGGAGAGTTGAGGGGCTAGGTGAAGAGGGAACTACCCCAGACTGGGATTTTTACATTACCCTTTTAGCTGCAGTAATAGGTAATGTTAGAGTTAGATACTGACTCTGATTATTATTATTGGATGGAGCTAAAACTCCTCCCTTTAGCTTGTTCTTGTAGTCACTTTCATTTTGTTATGCAGTTGTGAATTAACCTGTTTTTCAACAAACAACCTCTTGTTCTTGGCCTACAAAGCGACTGACCCCCTGTCTTGTAGTAAATAAGCACATAACACCGGTGAATTCTAAGGGAGCAATAGATGCAGTTCTGAAAAATCACCCATCTTTTTTGCAGCAGGGCGAGGGGTTGGTTGATAATGCAGGAGAATGATCCTGCTGTATTGCATCAGTACATAGAAGTCTCTCTCACTGGAGGGCTCTTAATTCCTTTTACATCAGTGCCATCTAGTGTCTCCTCATTCAAAAGTGCCAAAGACCATATCTGAGAGCAGACGGCGCATCGTTTAGCTCCAGTGAGTTAGAACATTGCCAATGGACTTTCATGTCTTTGATAGCTTTGCATTCAACAGATCTTCCATGGCTGGGGGGTGGGTGGGAGATAAAGAGTGTTCAGATGGTTAGCTGCCTGCGCCTAACAACATGTTTACTTGGCAGATTAGCTAATTATGATTTTAAAAACCACACAAAACAGATTATTGAGATGTGGCACGTTGGATTTGCCTCACAATCCAAACTTTTTTTAGATTGATTGGTTTCACTCCTTAATCACATGAACCCCAGGTGTAAGTCAATGAGGGATTCTGGTTTTACATTAAACCCCCCTCCTCCTCTCTGAAGCTGGAACTGGAATGCAGGATGCTGTCCCAGGCCTGATCTAGCAGGGCTCTTATATTTTGCTTCTACTGTGATTCACAACATTAAACCTGACCTGGCCTAATCCTTGGTAGCATTCTTTCTCCACTCAAGCTTGCAGGATCCATATCTGACACAATGAACATAAAAAGAGCCCTGCTGGATCACGCCAATGGCCCATCTAGTCCAGCATCCTGTTCTCACAGTGGCCAACCAGATGCCTGTGGGAAACCCCCTAGCAGGATTCGAGCACAAGAGCCCTCTCCCCTCCTGCAGTTTCCAGCAACTGCTATTCAGAAGCGTGGCTGCCTCTTATCATGGAAGCAGAGCACCCAAGGGTCTTATTGTGTAGTTAATGAGCAGCTCGTAACCCCCTCCACCCCCTGTGCACCATAGATGTCATACCAAGTTTACTCTTAAGCTTCTATCTTGTGTATGCTGTCATGCAAAGAGTTAATAATGCCTTTCTGTAGTCCCTGCATGAGGAAGCATTCAGTGTTTTAGTTACAATGCAAAACTACTGTTGGAGGCATGTTAAAACTTGCACAGTTGTCACAAGAAGCCTGACAAAGGAGTTGAAATTAAGAGCTTGGAGGCTCCAGTTGCATCCTTGTGCCATTTTAATTAGCCAGCCAACTTACCCCCTGATAAGCACATTGTTAAAAAGGAACTCTGGTGTGGGTAGACTTTGAGCCAAATTGTGCATGATGTGCTCACTCTCATTTCTTGGGCTGTGTGCACACCCTACATCCAGAGCAGAGCCAATTCACATTTAATACACATGACTTCTCCCAAAGACTCCTGGGAACTGTAATTCGTTAAGGGTGTTGGAAGTTGTAACCTTGTGAAAAGTAAACTAGGGTTCCCAGGATTCTTGGGGGACAGTCATGTGATTTAATTGCATTGTGTGTAAAGGTAAAGGACCCCTGGATAGTTAAGTCCAGTCGAATTCAACTATGGGATGTGGGGCTCATCTCTGCTTTCAGGCCAAGGAAGCTGGTGTTTGTCTGCAGACAGCTTTTCCAGGTCATGTGAGTAGCATGACTAAACCGCTTCTGGCACACTGAACACTGTGACGAGTGCCAGAGTGCACAGAAACACTGCTTACCTTCCCACCACAGTGGTACCTATTTATCTACTTGCGTTTTTATGCTTTTGAACTGCTAGGTTGGCAGGAGCTGGGACAAAGCAATGGGAGCTCACCCCGTTGCGTGGATTCAAACTGCCAACCTTCCGATCGGCAAGCCCAAGAGTCTCAGTGGTTTGTGTGTACACAGCCTTGGTCACATATAAAGCAGGGAATGGGGAGGTCTCTTTTATACATTAAAAGATGCACATTTTACATTAAAAGTTTGTGTTCTAACAACAAACAGCCTCTTGTTCTGAGTGAAAAGAGGCTCGGGGTGGTATTCAACTCAGAGTAGAGCTGTTGAAATGAATGAACATGGCTGAGTTAGATCCATTCATTTCAGTGGACCCACTGAAACTTGAATACCACCCTTGGTGTGAAATGCATGGAGACAGTTCCAGGTTCAATCCTTCAGTTGAGAAGAATGTAGCCGACACACAGTTTGGAAAGCTCTGCCTCACAGAATTTGGAACCTAATCCCTAGTATGCCTGCCAATGAATTCTTAGGGATAGGAGTTGGTTCAGGGGCATATACCAGTTTGCACAGGGTGCCTGAGCAGGCTTGGTGAGTCTTAAGGCCAGCGTACGTGAACTCAATCAATCAATCAATCAATCAATCAATCAATCAATTTATTACAATCAATAGACCAAAAATAAAAAGCATGCAGTACACAAGAATTTCAGAGCAAAACAGATGGTGAAATACAGCATGAAAACAATCATACAAAACTACAATCATCTCCTGAATATAGTTCTTCCAGTTTTAAGTGGCATGTTGTTGTCTTGTTAACTCTGCTGTCAATAGAAACTTAGCCACTCCCAATGACACATTTGGGGGTTTTTATCTTCCATTAGATATTCAAGATAATATTGAACTGACCTTCCTGGTAGTTTGGTCAGCAAAGGGCCAATTGTACTGCTGCCAAACTCCAGACTCCAGCAAAGAAATTACAGAGCGAAGGGCATTTTCTATAGATTCGACCGCCTGATGGCAAACCTTAAGGAAAGAGAGTTGCCAGCACACCTGCCCCAAACACTTGAGATGGAAGAATGTTAAATCTAGCCAGAATAAAAACTCTGCAATGTTTAACTGCAGTTTCCTAAAGTAGACAGCTAACTAGAATGTATCATCATAAGAGATATCCTTGTGTGAACTGAGCATACTCTCTCAGCGAAGCCTATGGCTAAGTGCTCTTCCAGAAGACCTACTTATTAAGCATTCATTCTGATTTCTTTCCACAAAGCTTACATGGAGGTTATATTATATCTGATCTTTACTGAGCATTCGTTCTGATTTGTCTGCAGGGAGGTTATACAACAGTGAGCATTAATCCTGAATTCATCCTGACTTGCTTGTGCAATATTTACACATTTCTCCTTCTCTAAAAAGTTTGTTTGTTTGTTTTTCAAAAGTGGCTTTGTTGCACTAGGATGACAAAATGCTTTAATCCACTTTAATTGCCCCTTACCCAGTATACCCTTCAATCCCTCCCACCGTCAGAAGCGTCCTAAGACATGGTGAAGAAAGCTGTTGTTTGCTACTACAGCAGTTCTTACCGAGGAGATTCTGAAAGGCACCAGGGTTACCCAGAGCACAGTTTGAAAACCATAGAAAACCAATATAAGAATAGTCCTCTTCAGACATTTGGTACGCATGGGTACAGAATGCATGAAGTGACTGTTGAGAATGTGCAAGCTAGTCCTGTCCCCCTAGAAGTTGGCACATGAACTGACAACAGGGGAGCTTATTCATCTAGGGCTTCCTCCAAGGAATCAGAAACTTTTATTGACTGTTTCCATGGATGAACTTGCCCTAAGTGTACTCACTTAGGACTGATTCAGGTTGACCCTGATCAGATGTTGACCAAGAGTCATGGTAAGGTGTACATTGGTTTCTAGGTACCCATGGGCACCAAATGTGAACAGAGCAAACATCATATGCAGTTGTTTATGAATGCAAAAACGTTACAGTACATAATACCGAGGAAACTATATTAAAGAGAGAACGAGAGATAAGGTATAGCAAATGTTGATCACAACTCATAACTTGAATCCCTTCAACCGTTTGCCATTTAGATCCAAGATCTTGAGCAATCAAGTCCAATTCATGGCTGTTAATTTGAGCATAGGGTTGGAATTTCATCTGCTGTGTTCAAACATGATACTAAAGATTAGAAGACATGATCCTATACAAGTCTACTGCAAGGTAAGCCCTATTAAGCACAAAGAGACTTACTCAGAGGTATACGATTGAACCCATCATAACTATCTGGCCTTCAGTAGTCATGCAAACCTAAATATAGAAAATAAGTATGGTGATTTATATTTATATTTCATTTGCTCTCCTTGAAGGTAATTGTCTCGCTTCAAACTTTGCCCAAAATGTCCAGAGAAAGTACTTTAAAGGTAAGCAGTGCCTTCCCTTTCCTGAGCATTTTTGCTAGGTGCATTAAAACTACTTCTCTTGAAGTTCCTTAGATTCTTTTTAATTTCCTGTGAAATCCTGTGGCAAACAAAACCACTCCAAGATTATGGATAGTTTTAATTCTCTTGCACTAGATTTTGATTCTTGTGGATGTCCTTCAATCTTCTGGCCAAGTAGGAACCTTGAGAATCATTTAGAGTTTTACTTTTGGCAAAAATTCAGTGGCAACTCAAGTGAAATTGCAGCAAAAATGAGTCTGCCCGTAGGAGCAGCCAAATCACCTTTGGATTTCAACATGGAAGAATCCTCAGTCTGACATCCAGGTGGAATATGAAATTGCTCCTTCCAGAAGGATCCCTTGAGCAGTCTTTAAGGAATGTGTAATTCATGAAAGGGTTTCTCCTTTCTTCCCGCAGTCCTGATGAACCTCTTTGTTCATCTCAGAGGCAAAGAAGAAAGACCAAATTGATAAGTTCATTTGCCCAATCATAGCGGCTATTTTGGGAGGGGCGCCTCCTTTGCTTCAGCTTTTGCAAGTACCCTCTTTGGCAGAGGAGTTCTGTATGGAATCTGCCTTTGTTTCAGAGCTGGCATCCTGGTTATTTTCTTCTCCCTGAGGTGGGTCACCAGGCTTTTCAGCTGCTTCCACGACTGTCGTGCTCTTGCTGGTGGTGCAGCCCATCGTAGTCGTCGGTGGCAAAATCAGTCAAGGCCAAGGCTGCCTCCTTCACACCACTGCAATCCTGAAATGAGAGAATCTGAAGGCTGTGGGCATCTGAGTGGTTTCTGTACGTGTTCAGAGCTAAATAGCTCTTCCCACTAGAAAACACAGAACTGAAAAATGTTTGGATTCCTTTGACAACCTATAGATGCTGCCACTCAAATCCTCCTTCATAAAGGCCAATAGTTCATTCTTTCGCCTCTCCCACAAAGCAGCCTTGCAAACTAAGAAAAGGAGCTGGCTTTCTGACGGCGCAGTGTTCTAGCCCACTGACTCACAAAGGTCGCACCCAAAAGAATTCTGTTTAATTTTAACTCTGAAAAAGCCCTGAAGCCTAGCTACCCAACAAACACTTCTGGTTACGGTAAAGGAGCCCTTGTTGTTATGGCAACACATTGTCTGGCCTGGTAAATATTTGCTGTATTCTACCCTGATACGATCTCTAGCATGACACAGACATTTCTGTTATAAAAGAACACATATAATCAGGCAAGGGTTCGTAGTCCCCCACAGGGGGCAAAGAATATAACACTATTGAATCTTATATTTATTATTGCAATTTTTGCTCTGCCATTTCTTCAAGGAGCTCAGAGTTGCATGTAAGGTTCCTTCTTTCATATTATCCTCAAAGCAACCTTGTGGTGTAGGACAAGTTGAGAGACAGAGTCTGATCCCCCAGGGAGTGGGCCTGAATCAGGAATTGAATCCGAAACCCTCCAGTCCTGGTTTAGCATTCTAACCACTACAACACACTAGCTTACTATATACAGTGGTACCTCGGGTTACATACGCTTCAGGTTACAGACGCTTCAGGTTACAGACTCTGCTAACCCAGAAATAGTACCTCGGGTTAAGAACTTTGCTTCAGGGTGAGAACAGAAATCGTGCAGCGATGGCGCGGCGGCTGCGGGAGGCCCCATTAGCTAAAGCGGTGCTCCAGGTTAAAGAACAGTTTCAGGTTAAGAACGGACCTTCGGAACAAATTAAGTACTTAACCCGAGGTACCACTGTAGTGATAATTACTTAGCCAGAGGTATTCTGCCCCCAAATGGAGCTGACACCCTTTCATGGGGTTGTAGCCAACTAACTTCTACTCAGAGGTGGCCCACTGAAATGAATAAATGTGTTTGCTTTTGTAAGATTTCTTACCCAGTGCTTTTTTTTTCTTTAAAAACAAAATGTTGAGGGGTACTCTCATTTTCCTATTCATCCTGAAATACTGCCCCTCAATGAGGCCAAACTTAGATTCACAAAATGTTTAGGGGTATGCCTACCCCTGCATCCCCTCAGAAAAAAGCACTGCCTAAAGTTAGAGCAATAGAAAGCACAATGATAAAAAAGGTAAGATAGAGTTGCCATACGTCCGGGATTTTCTGGACATATCCAGACATATCGGCAGCAGAGTCCGGGCAGAAATCTCGAAAATGTCTGGGAAAATCTGGACGTATGGAGGCACATGTTAGCTGTTTTTGCCGATTTTCCATAAAAATAGCTTTAAAATGGCCAAACAACATTGCCTTTTAAAAAAAAGCAACCCTAAGATATGATCACTACAATACATAAAACTATTCCAAATGGAACAGAACATGATAAATATGTTACTCATGCCCATTAATTTCAATGGGTCTAAAATGCAGGTTGTTTACCAGTCTTTCATTGGTAGAACACATAGACCGCTTTCACACCATACATTTAATGCAGTGTCATGCTGCTTTAAACAGTCAAGGCTTCCACCAAAGAATTTTATGGGAGCTGTAGTTTCATAAAAAAAGCAGAGACATCACCTTGCCAACAAAGGTCTGTATAGTTAAAGCTATGGTTCTCCCAGTAGTGATGTATGGAAGTGAGAGCTGGACTATAAAGAAGGCTGATCACCAAAGAATTGATGCTTTTGAATTATGGTGCTGGAGGAGACTCTTGAGAGTCCCATGGACTGCAAGAAGATCAAACCTATCCATTCTTAAGGAAATCAACCCTGAGTGCTCACTGGAAGGACAGATCGTGAAGCTGAGGCTCCAATACTTTGGCCATCTCATGAGAAAAGAAGACTCCCTGGAAAAGACCCTGATCTTGGGAAAGATGGAGGGCACAAGGAGAAGGGGATGACAGAGGCCGAGATGGTTGGATAGTGTTCTCGAAGCTACCAGCATGAGTTTGACCAAACTGCGGGAGGCAGTGGAGGACAGAGGTGCCGGGCGTGCTCTGGTCCATGGGGTCACGAAGAGTCAGACACGACTAAATGACTAAACAACAACAACAAAGTTTGATAAGGGTGCAGAGAGTGGATAGGAGACCCCATGTACACTTCCTCTCCCAGAGCTGCAGTTCCCAGGGCAGCTTAACAACCAATCCGTCTCCCCAGAGAACTTTGGGAATTCTAGTCCCATAAGGATTTTGCTTTAAATGTATAGTGCAAAGGGGGGGCTCTGAGTTGTATCCAGCCCTGTGGTAACCTTAATAAAGCCTGTCCTTAATTTTCCAGGGAAGATCTCCCAGCGACACAATTGGATACAATCCTTTGTGTCATATTCCCTCTTCTCCCACCCCACCCCGCTCCACACTCTCTACTGCTCTTGCTGTGTCTTATTTATGTTTATACCTGAGAAACAGCCTTTTGTGTACTGATGTGTTACAAACATTTCGCATAGCATCAGCACCGGTGCGGGCTGGCTCCAGCCAACCCTGGT
Source organism: Podarcis gaigeae (assembly GCF_964106915.1). NCBI lineage: Eukaryota > Metazoa > Chordata > Lepidosauria > Squamata > Lacertidae > Podarcis > Podarcis gaigeae. Next base: position 34,624,937 of record NC_139684.1, on the reverse strand, counting down.
CTCCATAGCAACACAACTCATTCTCCCTACACCCCCCCCCCCCCCGCATCCTGAGTTTCCAGTTCTCAAAGGAGAGACACATAATAGTCCAACAAATGAGAATGTATATTGCATGGTCAACTTTATTTTTTATTTTTTTTAGCAAAAACAGAAATAAGGAACTTCTTCACTCCTGTGTGAATACAGAAAATAATAATAAATAAATTCTGACCAGCTCAGGCTGGTTAGAAGATACATATTGCCTGTGCTTTATAAGAACCAAAGGAGACAAGAGTGTGCATGGATGCATCTGATATTTTTCAGTTACTCTCATTTTTTCAATCTTAAGTTTGCCACATTAGCTTGCTTTCCTTTTTTTCCCTTTTTTTTAAAAAGAAAGATCCTCATGAAAATTCAGCAGCAGCTTAGGGTGGATTTTTTCTTGTAAACAAATTTTTGTAAAGCAATTTTTGCACCGCAAAGTCTAGAAGACCACAAATGTCAAAGGATGGCTGTCCTTCAGTCCGCATATTGTTTTGGAAAGGGAAAATTTTGAAACTTTGCTTTTCAATGTAAACCAAATAGAATTTTGATTCCAGTACATTTTAGATTTACCAGTCTGTCATAGAATTTTAACCCTAAGCTATGGTTAATTTTAACTGTGTTTTGTTGCAAACCATACATGTAAGGTCAGTGGTTTGTTTGTTTTTAATATTTAAAAAAGGTGCCAGTACTCACTATGAAGTTGCTACAATAAGTGCCACACTTTTAACATTGGGGGCGGGGGGGGAGGTGCCGGTATTGCTTTCCCTTGAGTACCCCCAGAAAAAAAAGCACTGGCTAAGGTTAATCACAGTTTTTTGGGTTTGGACAGCATGGCAAGCTGTAGTTGGTTGATGTTAAATGAAAGCTATTTTTTATTATTATTATTATTATTATTATTATTATTATTATTATTATTATTATTATTATTATTTTAATTTCTATACCGCCCTATACCCGAAAGTCTCAGGGCAGTTCACATAAAATATCAAGTACATAAAATCAAAACAAAACCAACAACCCAGTAAAAAAAAAACCAACCCCAAAGAGCCAGCATTTTTAAAAAGGGTATAGGATGTAGATCAAAGGCCTGGTTGAAAAGGAACGTTTTTGCCTGGTGCCTAAAGGTGTATAGTGAAGGCGGCAGGCGAACTTCCCTGGGGAGAGCATTCCACAGATGGGGAGCCACTGCAGAGAAGGCCCGCTCTCGTGTTGCCACCCTCCTGACCTCTCGAGGAGGAGGCACACGAAGAAGGGCCTCAGAAGATCATCTCAGGGTCCGGGTAAATGAATCAAAGCTAAAGCCTCTGATCTTCTGATGGTTGCACCAGAAGATGAAGAAGGCCTGAGGTTCACCTCATTCTTGCGACTATGGTTTAACATTACACCGGGTTCAGTATAATCCCACCCCTACACGTCATACTAGATGGTGCACAACACTGCCATAGAAATGTTTCGTTACAAGCATTTGCCAATGTGGGCTGAAACAGTAATCCTGCAAATGATATCTGCCAAATGAATGGGTGCTGGCATGCACAAGATTTACCAATCCTGTTCATATCAAGAAGCCCATTAGAGAGGGATGTGCCACTTCCCTAATGGATGGTTAGTTGGTATGCAAGTGTTGACACGTGTGTGAGAGTGAGTGTGTATGAATGAGCTACCACAGATCGAATGGCACCACTAGAATTTGGGTTCACCTTGAAACACCCCCCAATCAGATAGTTGAGATAGTCAGCTGTGAGGCTTCAACTGATGACATTATGTGAACACAAGTTGTGTGAATGGGTGGCTCAGCTCTAACTAGTTTGCTGGTGTACATGTGTGTGCCAATGTGCAGATCTGCATCATGAGAGCAATGTGAGATGTTTCAGTCTTTTCTCTGTTCATAATGGGTTGTATCCAATAATAATCAGACTCAGAGGAAACCCAATTAAATTAGTGAAGCTAAGTTAGTTAATGCTGGAGGAGACTCTTGAGAGTCCCATGGACTGCAAGAAGATCAAACCTCTCCATTCTGAAGGAAATCATCCCTGAGTGCTCACTAGAAGGACAGATTGTGAAGCTGAGGCTCCAATACTTTGGCCACCTCATGAGAAGAGAAGACTCTTTGGGAAAGTCCCTGATGTTGGGAAAGATTGAGGGCACAAGGAGAAGGGGACGACAGAGGACAAGATGGTTGGACAGTGTTCTCGAAGCTACCAGCATGAGGTTGACCAAACTGTGGGAGGCAGTGGAAGACAGGCGTGCCTGGCGTGCTCTGGTCCAGAGGGTCACGAAGAGTCGGACACGACTAAACGACTAAACAACAACAAAAAGTTAGTTAAGTGCTTTAATTTGATTATGACTGATATTAGAGACAATTCTCAAACTTTTTTGAATGGTTGGTTTGACTGATGGATTTAGTTATATTTGGGGGTGGGAAGAATACCGTCTTCCATTACTCTACTAAGTTTTATTAATTTTTTATTGGTCTACTATTTTTTAAACCACTTTTATGGACCTGAATGCAAATAAATGCATTGTTTAATGTGGATTATATGGCTGTACCACCTTCACTTTTATGGATATGCAGTTCTCATTTTCTGTACTTTTCAAAGGCAGAATATTAAAACTACCAGACACAAATCTTGTGTCTCCTTTATTAAATTCTCTCCACTATCTCTCAGAGGTCATATGGTTTCCATTTTTAAAAAACAAGCAACTTTTGACAAGTTTTATTCACCTTCTGGATAATCCCCTTTTCTCATTATATAGTTTGGGCTTCTTAATTAGTTTTTCCACTTTTCAAGCTCAGAATCTTCTTAATCCTTATTTATTTTCCCTGTGTTTTATAATGTTTCACTCTACATGTAATATACCATCTCCACTTAATAGCTTTCACAGTTTCTTTTAACAGTTCACCTGCTCTGATGTGTCACCCTCCTTCCTGATATTTTTTGCACTGTCTGAGCTTCGTAGGAACTTCCATACCCATAGAGGAGCCCATAACCCAATTTAATGAGATATTATCTCAGGGCATTGACCAATGGAAAGTCCTTTAGCAGGTAATGCAAGTGCTCCCTCTGGTGGTCAACAAGGACATGGCTAGTGTACATAAGGAAACAATTTTCATTGCAATCCTGCTGATTTATGTAAATTCCATAAATAATGCAGATTCTGTTTGTATAATCGTATGAGTGTGGATGCAAAATCTTTTTAGCACCAGCAGAAGTAGTTGCAATTTCTCAGAGAACAGAGACTGCAATCTTTTTCTCACTTTCCCAGGAGTAAGTCATCTCAACAAGTCTTACTTCTGAGTAAAGGTGCACAGGGCTGCACTGTTAAATATGGAGCCCCACCCTCACTTAATATTTTAGATTTCCCATCCAGGTCCTTGGACCAAGCAATTTTGATTCATGCCAATTATTCCTTGTTTGGTGGTTTAGAGAAATACTATCTAAGATCAGCCCATCTCATCACTTACTCATAAGTCAAGCCCCAAGGCAGAAGAATGCTACTGAATGCAAAACCAAACATGCCCCCCCAGCTGTTTACCATCCTTATTGGACACAAGAAAATGGTCACCCTAGGCCTAGAGGCTCACATTATTCTCAGCTGCATCCACCTTCCTATTCTGATGAACTGTCTGATGAATAAATGGATTGACTCTAATGGTGAATAGATTGATTAAAGATAAGGCTGGGGAAGAAATTCAAACCAGTTACATTTCACAGCGAACTTACAAAGTTTGCACTTTCCAGAACAATACATGAACTGAAACACAGCCATTCTTCAAACTTTGCACTTCTGTGAATTTTGCAAAGTGGTTCTCCACCCAAATATTGCAGATTGTAAGGTAAAGTTTGCATATATGTGCATGTATTAGTGTAAAGAACAACAATATTAGGAGAAATTGCTTTGCAGCAAATGTGTAATTAAGCCAAATTGCATATCAAAATATGTATATTAGGAGAAATTTGCACTGATGTGGAAATTTGAAGAACAGAAGGATGGAAGAATTAAAAACTGAGAGAAGGCAAAATTGGTTTCACATATATCTAACTGAAGATGGATGGTAGGTAGGTAGATGAGAGACAGACAGACAGACAGATCTATTGCGAAATCATGAACTTAATCTCATCTTCAGAAACACACATTAAGCATGTTAAAGTGCTTTGTATTAGAGGAGATATTTATTCACTGTGCTGTGGATTATCAAGTTGGCTAATGATGATACTATTCAGTTACAAATAATAAATTCTGTAACTGTCCCCTTGGTCAATTAAATTAGGCCGGACTGCAATTCAGATTATTGTTTCTTCCTGTGCCAATGTGCACCTGTGTTGTTTTGACTAATCCCAAAGAGGTATGGGGAACTTGTGGCACTCCAAATGTTGTTCAACCCCAACTTCTATCTGCCCCAACAAGGATGACCAGTGACCAAGGATAATGGAATATGTAGTCCAGGGGCACAAGTTTCCCATCCCTGCTCTAGAGAACAGGATTTCTTTGATTTCAACATGTGAGAATTCAGAGGCAAAGGAAGTTTACTAAAGGACTTGTAGGAAGTTTTAGCAAGTTAGACTGTTGGACCATTTAACTCCAAAGTGTCTACAGCAGAGGTGGGCAACTTTAAGCCCAGAGGACAACTGTGGACCTTCAGGCCTTTATATCTGGTCCTCGGAAGTCTCCCTAGACATCACACCTCTCACTGGCCCAGCCCTGAATGTGTCTTGGCTGTAATGTGCCTGTCAGCTCTGATATCAGAACTATTCCATTTTAGTTTGGATTCCTAAGATGCAAGAAACTACTTTGCTTGCTTGACTGCACAAGTCTTTGCTGAGTTCAAATGCAAGGATCCAGCATTTTCACAGAGTAGGCTGGTTCTAGAAGACTTCCTTTCCAGATTACTTGTGCAAGTGCAAATCGTGAACTGTAGGAATGCCTTGGCAGCTAACAGCAGCTTCTCCCCTTGAAATGTGTCCTGTGCAAATAGTAACAAACTTCCGACAGCCAAGTGCTTGCCTGGTCTAAAGTATACTTTAAAGGCATTCTGATAATAAGGAAATTTCCATCGTATTGTGCAGGGAAAATGTGCAGAGGTCAGTGAAGAATGTCATGCCAGGTTTTAAAAATATACAGACATACCACACGGGGGCATCAAGACCTCAGAGCTGAGAGCTTTTCCAGCAAACTGGTTTCATTTTGAGGCACACGGACATCACAGCTTCTCCATGGAACCCGATGGGCTTGTGCTATAGCTTTGTTCAAACAGAAACCGGGGGGATTGCCACTTTCTACGTTTCATACAGTAAACGAGTTTTGACCGACGATGGCATTAGCAATGGTTAACTTACAGTTGCGGGTCGTTTCACATTTTTACATGCACAGTACATTGAAGGCTGGCTCTTGTGTTTAAAATATAAATTGTGAACGAGGTAATTGGAATTAGTATGTATTCTATATGTTGGGCTGGCAACCAGGATTAGCTGAACAGCAAGTATACATACCTGGTTGGTGTCTGTGTCATGTGTGAAAGAGCAAGGTGACATTAGTGTAACATGGTCCTATTGGTGCCACTTACATTGGTGCTACTACTCTTGTGCTGGGGTACCCTGAGCCCGTCTAACCATAGAAGCAGTGCCGGATTTAGGTATCAGCTAAACAAGCTATAGCTTAGGGCCCTCCTTCTCTTGGGGGGCCCCAAAAAATTTAAAGGGGAAAAAAATACCTGGATGTACATTTCCAAAATATAAGATAAAAAACAAATAAAATAAAACCTACATACAGTTGGAGCTTAATAATTATTTCACTATTAATATTCTTCTTCTTAATTGTATTTCACTATTAACGAAGCTGAGGCTCCAATACTTTGGCCACCTCATGAGAAGAGAAGACTCCCTGGAAAAGACCCTTACGCTTAGTCTGAATTATCTCCTGTGGGGTAAGATGGGATAAGATCTGGAAGGACAGATCGTGAAGCTGAGGCTCCAATACTTTGGCCACCTCATGAGAAGAGAAGACTCCCTGGAAAAGAAGATGGAGGGCACAAGGAGAAGGGGACGACAGTGGATGAGATGGTTGGACAGTGTTCTCGAAGCTACCAGCATGAGTTTGACCAAACTGCGGGAGGCAGTGGAAGACAGGAGTGCCTGGCGTGCTCTGGTCCATGGGGTCACAAAGAGTCGTACCCGACTAAACGTATTTTTGTATTTCAGTTCAACAATTACTTTGATAAAATACATATTTTGTTATGTGCAAATGGCTTTAGATACCTATTAGTTCAATAAATTACCATATAGCATATTTTCAACACAAAAAACAGTGACCATTTGTTGTTGACAAAGGACTGCTGGACACATAAAGGGCCTCATTACCTTCAGTAGCTTAGGGCCTCATCAAACCTAAATCTGGCCCTCTGTGAATTTGCCCAAACCTTTTTTAAAGCCATTCAAAAACAAATGTACCCTCGATGAGCATTTATTTATTTATTTATTTATAACCAAGCAGTGTATATTTTTTTAATGAAATAAATACAATAAATACAACAAAATAAATAAATGTGCCTCAAGAAAAAATCACAACCATTTTTTTAAACATACAAAAGTTTAAAATACTAAAAGAGATTTAAAAGCATGTAGCAATGCATCTTGTTTCCCAGGATGGAGAGATGTGTGGATAGAAACCTCTTGACTTTTGCATGGCTGGACTGTAGCCTACTGTAGAAAGGAAGGTGTCACTTCTGTTGCTCTGCCCACTTTTGCCTCTGGACCCGCCCACCACTGGCGTGTGTCTCCTCCCATTCGTTCACCCTGGAAGGGAAGGTTACCCATGAGGTGATGAGGCTCTCACGCTGAAAAAGCTTGGAGCACGTTATAATATATATCCAAAGCACTGGATAGTAAACATTTAAAGTTAGCTTTTATTTGAACACCTAGTTTCCCACCCCACCTGCCAATCCTGGTCTTTTGAACTTGCTGTCCCAAGAATCAGTGCAGGAAGATTATGAGGCAAAAGTCAACCGAACTAGATGGCACCTGGGGTCCCTTCCAACTATACAATTCTATGTTTCTAGGAAGCTAAACGGCCATGGCTTGTCCATCCCTAACCAGGTCGGAATGTGATGTTGTATTTAAGGTTCATGAAACTAGGGATGAAAGGATCTACCTTTTTCAATCCTCTTAAATTCAGCTCTCCATATTTCTGCTGCAATTTGCTTTTTTTAAAAAAAAACTTACTAAAATTCTTCAGCATCTTAGTGTGAATTTCTCCTAACACTTTTTTGTTTGTAGTTTTAAATAATATGCAGATTTTTCTTGCAATTTCTCCTAATATATATAATGCATTTTGCATGTTGTTTTCATTAGTGTATGTATTTTATGCATATTTTCACCTATATATGAACTTTCGTAAACATCGTTTGGTTCAAGAATTGCACCACAAAATTCAGAAAAGTGTGCAATTTCGAAGGATGGCCATGTTTTAAATCTCATATTGTTTCAGAAATATGAATAGGTGATAAATTCAGTTTTATGTAATGTGAGGCCCTGCTCTATGCCCCCTCTCCCTGAGAGGTTTGGACAGTGACAACAGCATGAGAATTTTCTATTGTGGTTCCCCATATATGGAATGCTTTCCCCAGAGAGGCTAGCCATCAAATAATCTATGGCCTATTAAAAATGGGGGGTCTGTTATTATTTTTGATTATTATGTTATTACTATTCTTTATTTTATGTTTTTATTATTATGTTCCATAAAATACAGTGGTACCTCGGGTTAAGTACTTAATTCGTTCTGAAGGTCCGTTCTTAACCTGAAACACCACTTTAGCTAATGGGGCCTCCTGCTGCCGCCATGCCACCGGAGCATGGTTTCTGTTCTCAACCTGAAGCAAAATTCTTCACCTGAAGCACTATTTCTGGGTTAGCGGAGTATGTAACCTGAAGCGTATGTAACCTGAGGTACCACTGTATGTTTTTATATGTTGTACACCTCCCTGAGATCTTTTGATAAAGGGCAAAACAAACAAACAAACAAACAAACAAACAAACAAACTGAACTTCTCCCCCACCCCAGCATGAGATACAAAATGGAAACTCTGTCTAGGTATCCTCACCATCCAAAACAATGACTTTTTGTGTATCAAGTTGCTAAGCCCATGATATGCATGCATTTGAGTGTTACACCAGAAGTGATCTCATTTCAGTCCAGACAATTGAATTAAATCCATATAATCTGCTCCTCAGTATTTACGCTTCAGGAAGCAAAAACATTCCTGAACTGGCTCTGTGCTAAATTATTTCCTGCCTGGTTTGAGCCATCTTTTCTGTGATTCATGGAACAATTACCGCAAAATGGGGAAAAAATTCAGGTTTGGGACTGATAAGCAAAAGAACCATATGCTTATTGGTCCATAAACAAAAGAAAAGGAAAACTGAAACAAAAGAAAAATGGGTTCTTGTAGTGTGAGTCAGCTAACTTTGAAGTGAATCCTACAACGTTGAATGGGGCTTACCCCAAATTAAGTATGGATAGGGAAACCACCTTCGGCTAATTATGCTAGTCTCCTGGACCGAGATAATTTAGATAATTACTTTAGGTTACAATCCTACACCAATTTACTTGGGAGTAAACCTCATTGAACTCAATCAGGCTTTATTTATGGGCTACACAGTGAGTGAATTAATCAGCCCAATGACTGGAAGTATTATGATGTGTTTTAAGTGTTATCTCAATTAACTGGTCAGCAGAATTTTTTAAAAACACATGTGCTTTTAAAAATGGCACCATCTTAAGAGGCATTCTGCCCCCACAGAAAGAGGCAACTGGACTCTTGCCACATTCCAGGGTCAAGGGGGATGAGTGAATGAGCAGTAAAATGGCAAATGCAATTCAACGAAAAGATGTGTAAAGTTGGGGCAAAAATCCCTTAATTTCACATATGCACTCATGGGGTTTGAACGGGCAGCGTCTGATCAAACACGAGTGCAGAAAATGGCTACTCTGGCTAAAGAAGAAGAAGAAGAAGAAGAAGAAGAAGAAGAAGAAGAAGAAGAAGAAGGGGAGGAGGAGGAGGAAGAGGAGTTTGGATTTGATATCCTGCTTTATCATTACCCGAAGGATTCTCAGAGCGGCTAACATTCTCCTTTTCCCTTCCTCCCCCACAACAAACACTGTGAGGTGAGTGGGGCTGAGAGACTTCAAAGAAGTGTGACTAGCCCAAGGTCACCCAGCAGCTGCATGTGGAGGAGCGGAGACGCGAACCCGGTTCACCAGATTACGATACTACCTCTCTTAACCACTACACCACACTGGCTCTGATGGAAGTTACAGACTAAAACATCTGGAGGACACCAGGTTGGTGAAAGCTGTCCTAAGCGTTTTGCCAGCACTAAGCAAGCAGTTGAATGGGAAGTTCAGTGTCCACAAACAGAACTAGCTGTACTATAACAGAACACCTCTAGTCATCACATACAGCTCCCAAGTTAAAACAGTACAACGCATCATCAGAGATCTACAACCTCTCCTGGACAATGACAGTTCTCTTTCTCAAGCTCTGGGAGGAAGACCTTTCATTGCCTACAGACAGCCACCCGATCTTAAACAACTCCTAACCCACAGTAATACTACAACCAGACTTAACACGGACACTGGCACCAGAGCCTGCAATAAACCCAGATGCCAACTTTGCTGCCACATACACCCGGACAACACCATTACTGGCCCCAGCAACATCACACATACCATCTCGGGACTATTTAATTGCTCATCGTCTAACATTGTGTATGCCATCAAATGCCAACAGTGTCCTTCAGCTCTCTATATTGGACAAACAGGCCAAACCTTACACCAAAGAATAAATGGACATAAATCTGACATCAGGAATCACAAGACAGAGAAACCAGTAGGAGAACACTTCAATCTCCCAGGACATTCTATACAAGATCTCAAAGTAGCTGTTTTACTACAAAGGAATTTCAGAAATAGACTGGGAAGAGAAGCTGCTGAATTGCAACTTATTACCAAACTTAAAACCATGGAGAGACCTGGTCTGAACAAAGACATTGGATTCTTATCTCATTATACATGACAAAGCCATTTTTCACCTTCTCATCCCTTGCTTTTTCCTGTAAGACCTGTTGCAGTCGTTAAGAGTCGTCAACAGGCTCATCACAGCTATCTGCCAATCACCCATTCCTACCACCCTTCTGAGTAATACCCCTCCCCACCTTCTCACTATATAGAAGGGTCTGGTAACTTCTGTTTCAGTGTATCTGAAGAAGTGTGCATGCACACGAAAGCTCATACCAAGAACTAACTTAGTTGGTCTTTAAGGTGCTACTGGAAGGAATTTTTTTGTTTTGACTATGGCAGACCAACACGGCTACCTATCTGTAGCTGTACTCTCGATTGCCTTTCCAAGTGCTGGATGAAGAGTCATCTGCACTAAAGAGTCTATGGCCTTTATGCAAAATGTGGCTGCAGCCATTACATCAGGCTGTATCATGGGAAGGAAGACCCAGGGCCTCTCCATCAACACAGCTGAGAGGCCAGCAACTTTTGCCTGCATTGGAGGACGTCGGACTAAATGACCCTTTGGGATCCCTCCCAACTCCACAAGTCTGATTCTCCTCGATTTCCCCCCATCCCAGCGGGCTATTATAAACAACTTGTAGCTAAGAGCTTGAACCTAATTTTGCTTATTTCCTCCTCCTTCCCACTCCATTTTCCTTTTGAGTCCTTTTATTTTTAGATTGCAAACCTGAGGGCATGGACTGTCTGTTTTAGTTATTTGTAAGCTGCTCTGGGAACCTTTCTTTTTTTGGCTAAAGAGTGGGATTAAAAAATTCTGCACAGAAATAAAGTAAAAATAGAATTTCCTCTGCGTGGGAGACACAGCAATTTGCTTAGCGCTCAATACACATGATTTTTGCATATTTCACAGGGGAGGTGTGGCTGTGGGTACTTGAGTGCTGTTCACCCTCAATTGTGAAGATGGAGTCATACTTTTGAGATGTGAGCTCCTCTTCTCTGCTGAGATTCTCCCATTGTTTACCTGAAAGGGGCAACTTCTCCATGCAGCCCCACCTGTTGCAGTGGAATTGGAGTGGGTGTTTATGCCAGAAGTCCTGAAGCAGGTTACCTGTGCGTACTCCAGGGGCGCCGATTTATAAAAAATATTGGGGGGGCGGGGGCCCATACCGACTTATAAAAAATATTGGGGGGGCCCAAGACCTCCAAACCGCTGCTGGGGGAACGAAAGGGGTGAGCCCTGGGCTGCCCCGACCTTAAGTGAACTTGTGAGGGCCCGCCCTTTGCGGCAGCCGATTGGCTGCCGCCGTGGGCGGTGAATATTAATGAGCTAGGGGGAATCCCCGCTTCTCGCGGGGCTGACGCCAGCCCCGCGAGATTGTTGATGGGTCGAGAGCCCGCAACCCCACCCCCTCTCTAGATCGGGAGTGGCTTTGTTTTAACTCATTACTGAATGTATTTTAAAAGGTAACTATCGTCAAACAAGGGAAAAAAAAATACCAACATAATTTTGTGATTTTACAAAGCATAATATAACTAATAATTTTCTTAAATTATTGGGGGGGCAGAGCCCCCCCAAATGAATTTTTGAGGGGGCTCGGGCCCCCTCAGGCCCCATGGAGTCGGCGCCTATGGCGTACTCTGAGAACAAAAGAGATACCCATTTGCCCATCTGCTGCTAGCCTTGGCTGTTGGCCGATTGTGCAAAGTGTTCCCTTTGGACAAAGTGCGTTTTATCAAGTTATCCTTCAGCAAAGTCCACATGTGTGTCCAGGTTTACAAACATGGGGACAAAGTGATGTTGCCCCGTGTTGTGTGTGTTGTTGTATGAGCTTTGTTCTTTGGCTGGAGCTTATATGTCCCTGTTGGTGTGCCATGATTGGCTCTCTAGTCAGAATCCTATCTTCTGATCTGGCTGTGGGACAGAGGAAGCAAAGGGCAGTCAACTGGGGTTTCCCATCCACTACAATGGGACTGTTTTTACTTAGTCATAAGAACATGAGGGGCCATTGGTCTGGCCCAGCTGGCTCTTTAGTCCAGCATCCTGTTCTCACAGTGGCCAACTAGATGCCTGTGGAGAAACCTACAAGTACCACCCAGGAACAACAACAACAATTTATTTAATAATTATTATTTACTATTTATTATTTATATAGCATTCTCCCTTCCTGTGATTTCTGGCAACTGGGATTCAAAAATATTACTGACTCTAGCTGTGGAAGCACAGCATAGTCATCAAGGCTGGTAGCCATTGATAGCCTTTTCGTCCATGAATTTGTCCAATCCTCTGTTAAAGCCATCCAAGTTGGTGGCCATCACTGCCTCCTGTGGGAGAGAGTTCTACAGTTTAACTATGTGCTGCATGAAGTCTCTTTTTTTCCTGGCACTGGGGACAGGACTGACCTCCAGTCTTCGACAGGAATCCACACTGTAACATTTCCAGTCCTCTTCATCCTCCTCTATACTCCCAACTCCATCCAGTTTTGCCCCTTGCATTGGTGCTGATCTACTGTTATAGGAGTTATGCTGGCACAACAGTATCGATACACTACTGTAAATCCACTATGTAATGTTTTGTTCCTCTGGCACAAAGGTATCCTATCCCTGTCCAGTTGGCATAATACAGGGATATCCGATAACCAGTAAATCACTAACAAAACTATAGACACGGAATTAGGGTTGCCATATTTTTGAAGAGGAAAAAAGAGGGCACATTTGCCAACTTCTACTTTTAACTATGATGAATCTACCCATGAAAAAGAGGATGTGTTCTGCAAAAAGAGGACATATGACAAACCTACACAGAATTCTGTTGTTTCTTTGGGAGATTCTTTGCTTGCTGGTATCAAGGATAAGGAACAGTCTTTCCCATCCCCACCCCCTCAAATAAGGTTTGGATTTTCCTTTGGAAAATTCCCCAGTTAAGTTTTGCCTCCTGGCAGAGTTTCAGCATGTGGTCTCCATTTTAGCTTACGGTCTCCAGACCTCTCACTGTCATAAGTTGCACTGCACTGGAATATATATATATATATGTGTGTGTGTATACACACACACATATACATATACATATATATATATATACACACACACCTCTCCCCATCCCGTTCCGTCCCCCGTCCCCCGTCCCCCGGTTTTATTTGTGCTAGGCAAACTCTGGTTCTGTAGCAGGTTGCAGATCCCTATCTGCCCCTCACCCAACTTGAAGCTCTCCCAAAAGTCCTATTCTTAACTACTAACAAGACACTGAGCAGAAAAAAGTGACAAGCAGTTTAAAGTAGGATTTTCTGGGGGAGGAGGTGTTCCCCTCCCCACGATGCAGTCACTGCCAGCACCTTCATCAGTTCCTGTTGCAGCACCTTCCTCCAACATAACACCAAGGCAGCTTTTTAGCTGCAAGCAACATGGATTAATCTCTGCAAACAATACTGAAACATCAGCAGAATGAACCAGGGACTAGTAGAGAAAATGTATTACTAATACATCCCGCAGCTCTTTTAGGCATCAGTGTTATGCAATCTCTCTCTCATTTACCTACACAGCAGCCATGCTATAAATTGAGACATTAATACTGCAATCTTGTGCACATTTTCTTGGCAGAAAATCCCCCTGGACTTTGGAGAGGACTTGCTTCTTAGTAAGCATAGGCAGGATTGGCCTGTACAGTAATGAGCTGGGATTACAGGTAAGACCTCTCCCTTACAGCAGGTGCATCTAATCTCAGCTCCTTACATACAGTGAAGATACCAGGTAGCCTGGCATCTGGCTGGTTGATAGGGGATCAAATACTTATTTCGCTCATTATAATGCACATCAATCTCTGACTTTTGTCTTCGGAGTTTCTGGGGTTTTTCCTGTTGTCTCTCACAGCTACAATAAACCTACCATTAAAATTATGGACAGGTCATTTCCTTGTCAGAGGGCAAACGGGCAAATTTAGCAGTGTATCAAATACTTTCCCCCCTCACTGTAAGCCTGTCTTCTCTAACAAAGAGACTGGGGGTTTCCTTACAACCAAGGAACTGTAACTTTGCTGATTTATACATGCCTTGTCCTTCGCAGAATACATGGTCGGAAGACAAATATCACATAGGGCTTAGAAATGGGGGGAGATCAAGGGACAGGGGAACCACTAGGACCTGGATAACTTGCACAGCGACCCTGTGCTGATGTGGAAGGCCGTTCCAAATGCTGGTTCAAAATAACCTACCTCACAGGGTTGTTGCGAGGATAAAAATGGAGAACCAAGTACACCACCTTGAGCTCCTCGGAAGAAAGGTAGAGTATCAATGTAATAATGATGGCACCCCCCACACACACACCTAGTAGTGCAATAGAAGACCACGATGGATGCTTAAGCTTCCTCTCTGGGCATGAATCATGTTCATTGTGCATCCAGCCTTCCTGGGTTTCTCAAACCAGTGAGAGAATGTGCACTTTGGAGGTACTTCTGTACAGTCATCTCCTTTGCCAGATGATGAGGGCATCCGTTCTTACAAGAAATCACAAACAGTGTTTTGCATGTTAGCTAAACCATTTATTTTTCATTCTGGCAGCTCAATTATGTGGAAATAAGCTCTAATTAAGCTAATTGAGCTTTACTTCCAAATAAATTAGTTTCAGATTGGGAGGTGCCAGTGGTTTTTTTTTGCCAAGCTTGTTATGTATTGCAGCACAATCCTATTTGTTACTTGTAAGTAAGTCCCATTGAACTCAATAGGGCTTACTTTTAAGTAAGTACACATAGAATGAAACCATGCAGGGTGACTTACCGGTGAGTCTAATTAAGTTTAATGGAATTACCAAGTCTGGTTTGGTGCAGCCATGAAGTACAACCAAATGCATGTCTGCTGGAAAGTAAGCCCCACCGAGTTCACTGAGACTTACTCCCAAGTAAACACATGTAAAACTGCAGTCCTTTTCAGGGATTGTTACTCAGGGATTGATCTGCCCACCTTCATGTCTTTGTACGGCATGTAAAAATGTGCATATTAAATGTCAGGCAGATCACAGGTTACACATTAAAACTCATTCATTCAAACACAATTAAGCAGGTTGCAAACATTTTTATTCCAAGCTAAATTCAATTGGGTCGATTCCATGGTATGCAAGCACATGGCTGCAGTAGCACTGCAATCTTAACCATATTTATTGGAAATCACAACCCACAGTTCAATGGGGCTTCAGAGTACACATATTTAGAATTGGGCTGTAAGGGCATATCCTCACTACCAACTTAAAGTGGTTCAACAGTCTCATCACCTTCCCAGAGGACCCTGAAAATTGTTGATTTGAGGCTTCGGGTGTCCGACAGAATTCTGAGCATCTTATAAAAATAAAAGTCCCACATTAGGCTAAGACAAATGAAGGCTGACAGGTTAAATATTTCAGATATTCTGAACTTAATGATGAAGGTCTCATTCATTTCTAGGTTTATCATTTTTTCCCTTTAAATCTGTGCTCCTCCAGATGGCATTGGACTCCAACTTCCATCAGCCCTGGTCAGAATGGACAGGGGTGACAGGCCCAGCAATGTCTGGTTTGTAGACTGACCTTCTAAATTGAAGGCTGTTAGCTGGGGCAAGAGGCACCACACAGCTGCTGTTTTATTATTAAAGCAAGAAAGGACGTTAGATAAGTATGCAAAACTCTGTAATAAGATTGCTAACATGAAAGGCAGGCCTTTTGATTATTATTATTTTTTTAAGTGAGGGGCAATTGCATAACAGAGAGATGAGAAGGCTACAGCTATCTTCCCTCAAACCGGGGGCACATGCAGAGGATCAACATATTTCCCTTCAAGAGAGAACCTAGAGAAGGTGATCTCTTTACTCGCCCTCCCACTAAGCTGCCACAGCTGGAAATGCATCCTGCGAGAGGAAGAGCATCTACCATAGCTAATAAGGCAGCAGGAATTGTAGTCTGTGTCAGTATGAGAAAAAGAAGGAATGCTGTTGTTGGTGTGTTTGTCAGGAAGCAGGGAGGGAGGGAGCAGCAGGGCTGCCAAGTGTCTGCTAGAGGGAGCCACAGGCAACCAGAGCCTGATCTCTCCACCAGCATCAGTACAATTTCACCATAGCACGCCTGTATAAACTTTCCCATCTGAAGCTCTCTACCAACGCTAGAACACACACATACATAGCTGATTATAAATACAATAGTTCTGGCCTTGCTTACACTTCCATTTGAGACTTTATTTGTATTGTTCTCATTAGCTCTTCATTGTTTTATAAAAGGGAATTAGGCGATTTCGTGGAGGAAGATAGATCAGTTCCAGACCCTCCAAGGGTTCCTATTTTCCAGGGACAGTCCCAGTTTCTGATTTGATCCTGGGATGTCCCACTTTTCCTTAGGATGTATCTATTTTGGCTGGGTTGGGCCGATATGGGATTGGGGGGCAACTCCCATCTCTTGTGAGGGTGCAATTAGTGCCAGCACCGTCCGTTAAGAGTTTGCATGTAATCTTCGACACCTCCCTTTCCATGGAGGTGCAGATTGCAGCTATAACAAAGACGGCATTTTTTCATTTCCGCCAAGCTAAGCAGTTGGCTCCTTACCTCTCTCGCCCTGACCTAGCCACTGTGATCCACATGAAGGTCACCTCCAGACTGGATTATTGTAACTCGCTCTACGTGGGGCTGCCCTTGAGACTGACCCAGAAACTCCAGTGGATACAAAATGCCGCAGCGAGACTCCTTACGGGGTCCTCACTGCAGGATCACATTCACCCAGTGCTATACCAGCTGCACTGGCTCCCGGTGGAGTACAGGATCAGGTTTAAGGTGCTGGTTTTAACCTTTAAAGCCCTATATGGCCTAGGACCCTCATACCTACGGGACCGCCTCTCCTGGTATGTCCCACGGAGGACCTTACGGTCTTCAAACAAAAACATCTTGGAGGTCCCAGGCCACAGGGAGATTAGGCTGGCCTCAACCAGAGCCAGGGCTTTTTTGGCTGTGGCTCCGATCTGGTGGAACGCTCTGTCACAAGAGACTAGGGCCCTGCAGGACTTGACATCTTTCCACAGGGCCTGCAAGACAGGCCTTTGGCCAAGGCACAGCTTGACCCTCTCCTTTGGTAAACCTCACAGAACTCTAGCCCAATGGTTGCCATTAATCTGATTTGAACTGATTTTATAATGAATTGATTTTAGAATGCTATATTATTTTACTCTTGTTAGCCGCTCTGGGCCCAGCTTCGGCTGGGGAGGGCGGGATATAAATATTATTATTATTATTATTATTATTATTATTATTATTATTATTATTATTATTTTCAGCAGAGAAATTTTGGAGGGTATGGAGTTATGCAACCCCAGAGATAAGTAACTATACAACCTTTAGAAGACATCAGAAGGAAGTAGAGTACCTCGGGTTAAGTACTTAATTCATTCCGGAGGTCTGTTCTTAACCTGAAACTGTTCTTAACCTGAAGCACCACTTTAGCTAATGGGGCCTCCTGCTGCTGCCGTGCCGCCGGAGCCCGATTTCTGTTCTCACCCTGAATCTTAACCCAAGGTACTATTTCTGGGTTAGCAGAGTCTGTAACCTGAAGCGTATGTAACCTGAAGCATATGTAACCGGAGGTACCACTGTATAGGGAAGTTCTTTTTAATGTTTAATTCTTTATTGTTTTTATATATGTTGGAAGCTGCCCAGAGTAGCTGGGGCAACCCAGTCAGATGAGTGGGGTATAAACAATAAAATAAAATAATAAAAGGGGGGCTGGACTAGATGACCCTCAAGGTCACTTCCAACTCAACAATTCTATGATTCTAAGTGCAAGGGAAGCCCCACAGAGAGTGTCATTTTTGTTTGTTACCATGTTGTGTATTTTTGTGTTTTTATATTGTAAACTAACCTGTGATTCTCAGGTGAATGGCAGTGTAGAAATTTTATAAACAAATAAAAATAATGCAAGTAACCAATGAATGAATTACTGTGGCCAGAATGTAAATATATACATAGATATATAAGCACCCCCGCCCAGTCTCATTTCTCCCACAGGAGATGTCTATGCTCCCTAAAATGATATTAATAAAAATATTTTTTCTTATACTGTATTTATATTATTAAAGCATTATTTCTGAGTAGTAGCAGCACCAGCAGGATTTCCTGAGCCTCTCCTGCCCCCTCTCTTGCAAAGTCCTTTGCCCCGCCCACTCCCCCCACGCAAAAAAAGGGGCGGACAAAAGTCTTCCCCTTTTTCAACTCTCCCCCGCTGCCAACCACCCACTGACTCCACCGCTCACCCTGCCTTCTGACCAATCAGCGAGCGGGTGACAAATATGCAAATACAACCTCCCTCCTCTCTTACCTTATACCACCCGTAACCAACCACCACCTCCCAACCGCCAACAGACATACACGCGAGCCCTCCTCCCCCGAAAAAAAAGAAAGAAGAATAATTAAGTGTCCCCTCCCCGGGTTGGCTTGGGTCGCGGAGCAGGCGGTTGGCGGCGCGCGCGCGGCTTCCCTCTCCCTCTCTGCCCCTGTCACTTCCCCTAGTGAGAGGGAAGGCGCGCGCGAACTAGAAAGAGAGAGAGAGAGTCCGTGAGGAGAGAGGAGAGGGAGGGGGAGCGGGAGGCGAGGGCGGCTCCGCCAATAGGCTATTGGCGGGCGACGACGAGAAAGGGAAAGGGGAGGGGACGGGGGAGTCTCGGGGTGAGCAGGGAGAGGGCGGGGGCAGGGAGCGGATCACGCCGCGTCGCGCCCCGCCCCCTTTCCCCTCAGCCACCGCCGCCGCCGCGCCACCTCCTTGCCTCAGGCAGGGCCTTTGCCAGCCTGCCAGCCTGCCAGCCACCCGCCCTCCTCCTCAGGCTCAGCCACCGCCACCGGGTAAGCGCTTCCTTCTCTTGCCCTCCCTCAGGCAAGGAGGCGCTGAGGGAAGGAGAAAGCCCGGGTGGGCGGGAAAAATTAGGCGGGGTGGGTGGTGGGGGGGGGGAGAGAAATGGGGGGATTCCCTGAGGAAGAGGGGAGTGGCCGCCTCCTCGCCCACTGCTGCTGCCGCCGCCGCCTCCCTTGTGCCACCCATAACCACATGGAGGAGGAGGACCGCGAGTCCTCTCAGGCGGTGGCCGCCGCCGGGGTCGAGCTGTCAAGCCGAGGCGGGCGTGGGGCATCGCCTCAGACGCCACCTCTTCCACACGCGCGCGCGCGCAAAAGGGAGAGAGAGGGCGAAGGAGGCTGCCCTGGCGGGCTTGGTGAGTACGTGAGAAGCCGAGGCCCTGCCGTGCCTTGCCCTTCCGACACGCACACCCTCATCCATCTCCAGGGACCGACGCGGCCAGTCTGAGCCCTCTTGCTGCTCCCACTCTGCGTTCACACGAGAAGGAGGAAAGGCGCAGCTTGGGCCTTGCTGCTGCTGCCTCCGCCGCCGCCTCCTCCTCTCTGTCACACCTTCTCTAGCTGTCTTTCCCTCGCTCTCTCTTCCACCTCTTTCTTTCCCCGCGTCCTTTCTTTGCTCTTCCCTCCTACCAACCCCCTTCTGCCTTCAGTGCTTTCTTCCTTCACCAGTTTTTAGCCCAAGACTGTTTAGGGAAGGAAGTCCTTTTACTTGTTGGAAGTGGGGGGGGGGATTAATGAGCAATGATTGCAACCCTCTTATGCCACACAGACTCTCCATTCTTCTTTGAGTTATCCCTGGCTTTACCTCCATATATATATAGTCAGGTGTATATTGCCTACAGCATACCGATATAGTGCTATTATAGCAGTATCCCTCTGAATACCAGTTGCTGGGGATTAGGAGCTGGAAAATGTTATTGCCCTTATGTGCTGCTTGTGGGCTTCCTGTGGCCCCCATGAGAACAGAGAGCTGGACTAGATGCAAGGCTATATAAGGCCTCCGGTCTGATCCATCAGGGCACTTCTTGCCTGTGTTTGAGGTGTATAGGGTAGTAATGACAAAATAAAAAAATTCCTTCCAGTTGCACCTTAGAGACCAATTGGAAGGATTTTTTTTAAAAAAATTTTCGAATACAGCAGACCAACACGACTACCTACCTGTAACTAGGGTAGTAATGAGCACAGATCACCACCTCCCACCCAATATATGTGTGTGTGGTGTAAATGGTGGGCATGTGCTTCACATCAAATTTGGTGATGTGCTTTTTTTCCTGAAGTGGGTGTCACAGAACACCCAAGTTAAAAGGTAGAATGCCACTAAATCACAGCTGCTGGGAGGGAGAGAGGGCTGTTACTTTAATGCCCTGTTTGTGGACCTCTTGGAGGAATCTGATTAGCCTCTGGGAAACAGGTGCTGGTCTAGATGGGCTACTTTAATGTTTCTGCAGGGATATGTTTTGCACGGTGAGGAGGTCATTAGAGTGGTTTGAAGTAGCTTCCTAATCACCACCCCACTTTCCAACAGGTTTGAGAGCAAGGTATACTTCTTCTCTGTTGGCCTTGGATGTAGTTGGCTGCCTGCTACATTGGTTGGCAAACATTGTCCTCTGGTCATATCTCCAGATCAGAAAGTCGTATATGCATTTTACATACTCTCACATGGTCTTTGGTGCCTGCTTCTACTACTGGTAAATTGGCAACTCTTCTCCATAAAATGTATTTACTATCTTCTGCTTGTCAGGAACTGGGAGTCACCTGGTACTCCAGTCTGTAACACAAGACCCACTTCCAAGAACCCATGCAGTCAAGAGGAGGGGCTGACATAAAGGGGCAGAGCTCATGCTTAAGGGTTGAAGCCATGCACCCCAGGAGGAAATGGAATGTTAAGTAAAATGCTGTGTTTAAGGTGTGCTTTTTCTTGTGCTTTTGAATCCTCTGCCATCAAGCAGCTTCACTTTACACATTGTGCTCCATGACCTGTTCACCTACCTTCTTCCTTGCCAACCCAGCACTTTGATGTCATTGTACAAAGGAGGAGAGAAGCACCTGGATAGCCTCTGCCCAGTCCTGGTGGGCTGTGCAGCTATTTCTACCCCCATTCTCCTGTCTCTCATGGCTTGGAGCCAAGCATAGGGATATGGGGATACAGCCTCAGAACAAATGGGAAGAGCCCTCTGGACATGTACATTGTGCCACACTCAGGCTTGCACTGTGTGAAGGGACAGTAGAGCTGCATAGGGAGACACAGCTACCAAATATACCCATGGAGTTACATTTTAGCTTAAAAGTGGTCACTCTCTCTTACATCTCTTTTCCTTCTGAGTGTGTGCTGTTCCACCCACTGTATTCTCCCTGCAGACAAATAATTGAAGGAGGAACAGCTTTTCAGTAGTGCATGCTCCAAGCAGGAGGAGGCTGCTTCTTTTCACAAAACAAAACAGCAGTGGCATCTCTGCCAGGACCATCCTGAGATTGGATCTCCAGCCCTGAGCCACCTGTTGAGGACCAGTGCGCTATTGTAATAGAAAGGTGGTCAAAAGGTGGAAAAGTTACTTACAGCTCGCTGGAAAGTTGGAATAAATGCATGTTGATTTCAGTTGCGGGGGGGGGGGGGACGGGACAGAAGTGTAGAAATTTAGTATTGGATCACAATATAGCAAGCAGGGTTGAGACCAGTGTGGTTGGGAATGTTAACAGAAAGTTAGAAGAAACTTCTCAAAATGAAGGTAGCAGCCCAGTGCTCATTTTTATTTTGAGAATTGTACTGGAATTGCTTCAGCACTAGATGGTAGATGTGGTGCAAGTAGATGAGTGCATAATAACTTTTGGCTAAAATCGTGTAAAAACATGTTAATTTATATATTTAATAGTGCTTTACCATATTTTTATTCAATATGACCATAGTATGATAAGATTGGATCATTATTTTTACAGATGGGAAAAGCTGGTGTGACCTGGCATTTCTGAACTGAAATTTGAATTCAGGCCTAGATGTAGCACACTGCTCCATGGATCATCTAATTAGATAAAAAGTTGAGGGAGTATATGGGAGTAAAGAGTAATAACATATTGTAAACTGTTTGGATGACACTGTCTTCTGCTAATGAGGAAGCAGGGATAATGAAGTTGCTTATGCCATTTGATAAAGGTCTGTCATGTAGACCAAATAAAAGGATGAGGTATATGCTCTTCATCATATAGACATTTCTGTTGATGGAGATTATTTAACTGGAGTAATGTAGGGATTCCAGGCTGTAATCCTCATGTGCTAGATACTGACAAAATTTAAAGGGCTTGGAATGTGAGTGGTTTTCCATCGGTAGCATTAGTGTAGTGAAAGTAAAAGTAGTTGGCTGGTATTTATTGGCCAATATTTGAAAAGTCTGAAAGTTGATTGTCCTTGAGAAAGGTTGGTGAATATGGAATAAATTTTCTAGAGGTTCAAAATCCAGGGCAGTCATGTTTATCTTTCCCAAGAACCTTCTTGTACTGCTGCTTTGTAGCTCCACCTGTTGCCTCATGTGTCTTTTTCTTAATTATCTTAGGTTATAGGGTTTACGGACAGTTAAACATTGATATTTCTGACGCTATGTCTTGTGTGTTTTCTTTAAGCGGTAGATTAAACTTTTGCATGTGATTACAATACCACAAATAATATCTCAATCAGATGCATCCATAGGAACATCTTATCCAGAAGAGGGACTGGGATTTTCCTTCTGGTCAGCATGTAGCTGCTTCCAATAATAACCACATTGATACTGATATTCTTTCTCATTTTAAATATGTGGAAAGTCCAGAAATGATCATTCTCATGAAATTAATTGGGAATGAAAATACACATTGACAAAAACTCTGTTTAGAAAAAACAAAAAAAAATCCTTCCAGTAGCACCTTAAAGACCAACAAAGTTAGTTCTTGGTATGAGCTTTCGTGTGCATGCACACTTCTTCAGATACCACTGTTTAGAAACTTAGTTTGTGACTATTGGCCTGCCATTTGTATTGATATCTCATAAATGAAAGAACTATCAGTAGTGCATATTGCATGTTGTTACATTAATGCTTGGTATAGAAAGGAAAACTAGACAGATTCATACATTTTTGAAATATATATTGTGTTCAGTAGCTTTTTTGTACAAAATAGTGTAATAGACTGTTTTATTGCTGTTAATCAACATAGAAGTGAGACCTTGCAACTAAAGGGCCTCCCTGTGCTATAAGAGGAGTTCTTCTGTTCAGTGTCCCATTGAACCTCAAATAGGAACCTTAGAGTTCAGGTCTCTCAAGGGTGGATGATTTTCTTTCAGTCAAACCTCAGCATTTCATTGCTATATAGGTGGTAGGGTTTTGTAGAGTAGAAAAGGGAATATGTGTCATTTCCCTATTTCCTGCCCTCTCCAAGATACCTGCAATAAGCTGTCAGGGGCTTGATCAGGCTAGTTTCTTCTCCTGCCCTTCAGTCCCCTTTGCCCCACCCCCCGCCTAGCCCATAGTCAACTGAGACCCTAATACTTACGTGTCTCAACTGCTATCTGCCATAGACTTTACTGAAACTCACATATTTTGCTTGGCCTCTGCTTTCAGTTCAGACTCTCTTCTCCCTCTGGACAGAAATAAGAGCTGCCTATAGAAAGCAGTGGTGAAATCTAGGATTTTTGGGCAGCATTATGTGTCTGCTTTCTCCAAACAAATAAAATGTGGTAGCCAAGACAGGAATTCCTATGTTTGCCATATAGTGTGAACCTGGAAGTTCCATCTTCAGACAAGGAATTGTCTTGCTTTAGTATTTCTAATACAGTGGTACCTCGGGTTACATACACTTCAGGTTATAGACTCTGCTAACCCAGAAATATTACTTTGGGTTAAGAACTTTGCTTCAGTATGAGAACAGAAATTGTGCAGTAGCAGTAGCAGGAGGCCCCATTAACTAAAGTGGTGCTTCAGGTTAAGAACAGTTTCAGTTTAAGAACGGATCTCCAGAACGAATTAATTCTCAACCCAAGGTACCACTGTATATATAGGCCAAGCATACTGTACCTGAAAGCTCATGGGTTCTTGCTGGTCAGGTTTAGGTAGTTGTTGTTGATTTAAAACATTATTTTAATTTATATTTGCAATGGGAGCTCACCCTGTCGTGGGGATTCGAACCGCCAACCTTCTGATCGGCAAGCCCGAGAGGCTCAGTGGTTTAGACCACAGCACTAATTGGGAGGGGAAGGCTATTGCTTGTTATGAAATACTTCCATCTCTATATCCCTGATTTGTAAAAGGTCTTAAGAAAACATATCTGTTTTTTAGACCTTGGGTCAGATTGTATAGAAGACAGATGAGTGCCAACAATTTCTCAGTCTTTTAGCAGTTGGATTGCATTATGTTTTCTTCCTTTTTAAAAAGCTTTTTTTCTCAAGTGACAGATGTTTGAATACAAGAATTCTGAGTGATTTCTTAAGGGTTTATCAACTGCCTTGGTTTTGGAATCAAAGTTGAAGTGAGTGTAGAGCCTGCCATTTCCCCCCAGCCAGGAGTCAGATTAAAATCTCCCCTGACTTTCCACAACAGAAGCCTAAATTTTCTGTTGGTGGCAGTAATGCTAGGATACTTTGCTAATGGTCAGTTCATGTGCACTTGAAAAAATACTTGGTAGGTGGAAATAATTTGAACCATTGGAAACCTTTACCTAGCACTTTTATTGTGTGCTAGAATATTAGTCTCCAACTTGTTTAGCTTTTCTGTAGCTAATTTTGCATTGGGGGTAACATTCATCCTGAAGAACCAGTACTCACTGGCTTAAAAAGTAAATTGTAACTAATTATACCATAAGCAACATGTTAAATAAATGCATCTCCTATTCCGCTTGGAAACTTTACATTTAAGTGTGGTAAGAAAATGATTTTATAGCCTGTATGTAATTAGCATGTAGTATATGAATTATTATAATGAGTGAATGTGTCTGGTTTGGAATAGGAAACATACATGAGGAATAGCTCAGTTGGTAGAGTGTGAGGCTCTTAATCTCAGTGTCATGGGTTCAAGCCCCACATTGGGAGAAAATTCTTGCATTGCAGGGGGTTGGACTAGATGATCCTCATGGTCCCAAGTCTAGGATTCTATAGCTAAACGATTTAAAACTCAAATGGATTACAGGGCTAAACTGCCCACGCAGCAGATGCCATGAGGGCCAATTATAATTTCCCCCAAATATTCCAATTGTAAAATCATCATCAGTGATTCATTTTATACCACAATTAGTATTATGTCCTATTAAAAGTGAATATTGACGTGTTTCTTTTCCCCCCCATAATTTGGGAAAAGTTGACTAGAAAAAAAATGTAGACTCTCTTACTATTTATCTGACTTAACTGCCAGATAAGTGGAATGTGAGTGAATTAGGAAGAATGTTTCTTTGCTACAACAGCTTCCAAACTGGCACAGTAAAAGGTGATGGGATGGGCCTGTTGCTGTCACATGACAACAGGAGGGCTAGCTCTGGGTCCAACGGATTTTGCAATGGCCCAGGTCCACCTCTCTGCTCTGGAGGATACCTCTATCTGCCAGCAGAAGCTTCCCACTAGCCAGGTGCACTGGAACATTCTGATAGAGCTGCACAGAGGGGAACCTCCACCTCATTCAAACTCCCTTCAGCATGGTAGATCCAGGGTTTAGAATGCTAAGTAAGAACCTTCCAAAATTACTAGAAAATAAAAGTTTGTGTGAAAACTTCTAGCCACAACTTGTGGAAATAAAGGAAGAAAGCTGGCTCTTGTTTTAGAACACCATATGTAGACAACTTTACAAGCCTTTCTGTTTTATTCTAGAAATGCTACAGACAATATTTCATGCAGTAACAAATAAGGTAACAATATTTCTTTTCTAGTAAGCTTGCAAGTATAATGTTATAGAAACCCTTGTCTTGGTTTCTGAAAAACTTATATATATCATTTAAGAAAAGACCTTCTGGGTCAGATCACTGGTCAGTTTGTTTCTACTTGTAGCTGTAGCCTTAGATTAAGTTTCTAACAGTGCAAGACACTTTGAATATTTTTATCTCAACTGACAGCTAATGTTGGGGGAGTCATTGAGGTTCATTTCATCAGTTAATTTCTTATTGTTTTAAACATCTTAAATATAATGTTGTCAATATGTCAGCAGAGTGAGTCTCACATTCCTGTATTTTCCACTGGGGGTGGAAATAGAAGTAATGTTGATTTACAAAATTGCCTTAGGAGTCAGAAACCTTACAAAATTTGGTTGAAAAAATAATTATAAAAATATTACCAATATACCGTAATCATTAAACTTAATAAAACAGTAAAAAAGCCTATATCCAGTTGTTATTTATTAAAAGCTTGAACCAATAAAAAACAGTTAAGCAAAGCAGAAGAAAGCATTCCAGGACCAAGGTAAAGGTAAAGGTAAAGGTACCCCTGCACGTACGGGCCAGTCTTGACAGACTCTGGGGTTGTGCGCCCATCTCACTTAAGAGGCCAGGGGCCAGCGCTGTCCGAAGACACTTCCGGGTCACGTGGCCAGCGTGACATCGCTGCTCTGGCAAGCCAAAGCTGCACACGGAAACGCTGTTTACCTTCCCGCCAGTAAGCGGTCCCTATTTATCTACTTGCACCCGGGGGTGCTTTCGAACTGCTAGGTTGGCAGGCACTGGGACCGAGCAACGGGAGCGCACCCCGCAGCGGGGATTCGAACCACCGACCTTTCGATCGGCAAGTCCTAGGCGCTGAGGCTTTAACCCACAGCGCCACCTGCGTCCCGTGGACCAAGGTACCACTACAGAAAAGGCTGTTTCGTTGGTTACCACCTGTCCAACCTTTGAAGGCACAAGAATCTCTCTCTCTCTCTGACTCATCTGCCTTTATTCAGTAAATAATTATCATTGAAAAATATTGATTTGACAGAACTGAAAAATATTGTTTGCACCAGAAGCTAATAGCCAGTTATATTTTCTTGCTATCATATGTAGATGGTACATCCTAAGTATTTTGAGGACTAAGCATTTGACTTAGTATTACTAAGTATGGTGTAGGTCTTGGATAAATTTTGTCCAAAGCACTTGTATTCATGCATGTATTATGTATCTCTTGTATTTTGTGGAGGGAAGAGGAGAGGAAAATTTGGCCTCTGAATTTCCAAATATTTTATAATTTCCTGTTCATATAAACCAACTTTGTTATCATTTCTGAGTGTGTTCAAATAATTGTCTATGATCCTTGCTTAGTTAAGAAAAGTTTCTCACTCTTCTCAGACACGCAAATGGGGGAAATAATGGGTCCTAATTAAAGAGCTTGGAATTAGAGGACAGCTTAAGGCATATAATGAATGTCATGTTAAAATATTTACAGATAATATAGATCATAGTATAAGCAGAAGTGTAAATTGTAGTTATATATTTTTCTTGAGAACTTCAAATAAATATTCCTGAGGTTGTTATGCATACATACAAGATCAATGTTTGATATTAAATATACGTGTATACACACACATTTATCTGACTAGCATGTTATGTATTTTGCATATCACCTCAGAAATACTTATTAAAAAGGCTACAAGGTTATTTGCAGACTGTTAGCTGTTTTTGTCTTGCAGATTGGTTATGTGATGGCTCTATCTTAACCTTCATAATAATCTGGGTTTCCCCCTTTTTTCTTTCCCAGTTCTTCTGATGTACTGACAGTATTGCTACAAGGAAGTATTTGTGATTGACCACAATGTGACACTGTGTAACCCACCAAAGGGAACCAATTTTTACACCAAATGGTATGGTGATTGTTCTGAAGCTAGAATGTATTTATCAAGCACCTGTCTTAGAATCATTCAACAAAATGGTATTAATTGCTGAGGTGATTGCAGATCTATATTTTAACTCTAGTAATGTTGAATAGTGTGTGCCACATCTAGGTGATTATTTTTATTTGCTAAATGACAAGAGGGGGTAGTTTTAAACTGACTGTCCTGGAGATTTATGGGTCTTCAGTTGCCTCTGCCTAAGCAGGTAACCAAACAGTGTCTCATAGTAACATATCTGATAGAACATACAAATACTGCATCCCTGACATAAACCATGGCTTATGCACATGAGGTCATCTTGTGCACCTTACAGCTGAATGACATGTCTTCCTTGATTACAAGAAGAGGCTCTGGGACAGTATTTCACTGTAATTTCTGATAAAAGGTATGAGGTAGACAGAAAATATATGCTAAAATTTTTTTGTAGTTTGATTAATTCATCATATTCTTTTATGATTTTATATGTTATATTGGCTTAACACCAAATCTCTTATTATGCATGTTACTACTATGGAAATTCCAAATCTGCGGTTCTACAGTTCCTATTTTGGAAATAAGTTGTTTGCTGTCAATATTGTTTAAAAAAAATAAAAAACTTTTTTAAAAGAAAAATAAAGTAGTTTAATTAGTTGCTACTTTGTATGACCCTGCTGCATGAGGACAGCCAGGATCCCTAAGTGTTTCTATTAAAATAAATTGTCATCAAGGCTGTGAAACATAGGGCTTAGAAGGAAGGATGAATCCTGAGAAGTGCAAGCAGGGTGCAAGCACTCTTGCAGTGTGGCTTCCCAACTCCCTCTTCTCCACTGCAGTTATCTGCAGCCCTGAAAATTCATTCATGAGCCTCCAGAACCATCTCTTCACTCTTACACAGATTCTCCCCACCCACCCTGGCTCCAATCCCTTTACAGATGGGGAATCTGTAGTGCTCCATATATTGTTGGATTCCAGTGTCCTTACTGGCTGGAACTGATGGGAGTTCAGCAACATATGGAGGGCCAGATGTTTCTCCTCCCTGCTTTACAGCATTGACCATGGCCCAGCATTATTTGGCATTAATGCCAGCCATGGTTAATTTTAACCAGAATGTGCAAACTTTAATCCTTCTTTAAAATTCATGGGAGGAAGTTCATAAAACCAAAAAGTACTCTCAATCTCATAACCTCTCCTGTTTTTTATTTTATTTAAATATTGGTTAATTTTGTAACCTCATTGTTACAAATACAGTGGAAACTCTACTTACAGATGTAATCAGTTCTGGAGGTCCATCCATAAGTCGATCCGAGTCACTGGTAGAAGCGCCGTTGTGCGCAGGCGCAATCGGCGGCAGCGTACTTCTATGCATGTGTAGGCGGCGGTCACTTCTACACATGTGGAAATGGCAGAAGCCACTTCTACACATCTGTGAATCACGGCAAACCCGGTATTTACTTCCGGGTTTGCCACGGTTGTAACTTGGATCAGGCCCAAGTAGAGATTCTACTGTATGGATTTTTCAGGAGACTGCATTTTTAAAAATTAAAATTTAAGTATTTACTTATTTGAAGTTTGTGGTGACAGGACATGTGCCATGATTGAGACCGACTGAAGTACAGCTGTTCAACCAATGCAATAATGATAAAATGTGATGATGCACTAGCACACAAGTTCTTGTTTTCTTTTGTTTTGATCTGAGTGAGTTTGTTGTAAGTTATAGTTTATATTTGTTCTTGTGGAATGTTTAGTTAGGGCTTCCAATTTTTCTACTTTTAGGCTGTGATGTATTTCAGATAGCATTCCTAAGCAAATGTATGGTATTTGAAGTCAACTGAAGTCAATTAGTTTGAAAATTTGTGGTTTTCTTTAATACAGTACTGTAATTTGTCTTTCAGATCACTAATACTAATGAATTATCTTTTGGGGGTCAAGGATTTCCTAGGATTGTGTAAGACATTTGCAATGGAAATGCACTTCATATTAATGGGTAAGGATTATTTTGATTATTTCACCAAATTTAACAGCAAATGAAAGACCAACAAATTCTACCCTATCTGAGCTCTAAGCATTGTATACAACTTCTGTCCAGTTATATTGTGGTTCTGCCAGGTTAATTGTCATCTAAACAGGTGGTTTCAAATTACCTATTTTTCTACCATGTCATTGAATTACAAAGATGACATATATAGATTCCTGTGGGTAATAGATAATTTGTGTTCCTGGCCTTCAATATTTTCCAAGGACAATTGGCTAAAGTAGGAATCGATGTTGTATGGTCTCTTTTATGCAGTTCAGTTCACCAGTAATTCCAGCATGGAGTAAACTAAGGAACTGGTTTTTTATCTTGCATTCTTTGCACTGATAGATGTGGATATTTTCTCAAATTTCTTGTTTCAGGAAACTTTCAGATCTTTCAGTGCAGTGGATGTAAGTTGAATGAATTAATGCTAATACACTTACCAAATAAAAACAGGATTTTTTAAAAAGGCAGAATCATACTTCCTGAATTTTAATGCCTTTTGGGAAACACATATGTTCAAGCAATTATTATCACTGTTGGACATTAAAAGAGTATATATGATTAACTGATCATCCTCAGAATAGTATGCTTTACACTGTCTTCTTAAAATTCAGGCTTCTAAGACTCCTGTGCTCAGGCAATTCCAGTCTCTCTTTCTTACACACACACACACACACACTAGATTTTCCATGGCTATTCACGCTGCATGTGTTGTGAAAAGGGGCACAATGACTGCAGTGGGAAGGAGTAGCCCCCAAACTCCATTGAACTTGCAGAAAATCTTCCTTCATCTCATTGAAGTTCCAGCTGAAGTAAATGCTAGTGATTTAAATAAAACTTGATTCTTAAAGTTTGCTCTGTGTTACTTGGAAGTAAGTTACATTTGAAATTCCAGGAAAGTTATTTAGGATAATAATGCGTACTTTTGTAGACTGAAATGTTAAGCAATTTAATCTTGGGTAGAATTCTCTGGGATGTTGGAGCAGATGACACTGATAAATCTTTAGTAATTTGGATTTTGTGGATTATTTTGTTGGTGATGATTTAGCATTTTAAATGGAGTTTCCATCCTGGACCTTGTATAAATCCTTGTAACATAGGAACTTCAATGATAAATGCTGTTAGCATTGATCTATATTTCTTGGAACAGTTTCATTGTTTTACATCTCTGCAAACAGAGTAGTACTTTCAGATAGTAAGTCCATACTGATATGCATGCCTAGTTTGCAGGTAAAGAAAAAATATTAACAGTGAGGTCAGATAGAAATGAAATGCAAAAAATACAGTGTGGTATTCCATGACCTCGTTCAGTTAGTGCAAGGACAGCTGAAGTTCCTCTCAGTCTTCTTTCCCCATGTGCCCACTAAATCTGTTCCTGGGGCTCCCCCAAATCTCTGGAATAGATTTGGGTAGGGTGCCAGCAGAGAGGAAGGGGTACAGAGCCATTGTGCAAGCGGAAACTTTGTGTTAACAGAACAAATGCATTTGATACTATCCACAATTGGTGACAGTTATGTTAAAACTTAATTGTATTCAATATAACTACAGTGGCAATGCATAACAGCAGTAGCTTCAATTGGCTAGATATTTCTGGATTAAGCAGAAGTTGGATGGCCATCTATCATGGATGCCTTAACTGGGATTCCTGCCTTGCAGGGGGGTGGACTAGAGGACCCTTGGGGGTCCCTTCCAACTCTACAATTCTATGGTTCTATGGTCTTGGACTTGCTTATTTGCTTTTTTACATATGGTTAACTGAAAAGCCTTAAGTGACTGTGCTGAAGTTAAGGGGCATTACTTTAGTCAAGAGCTATGAAATGGATATGCTGATATAGTTTGTGGGTTTACGTAGGAACTACCATGGTAGCCAAATTAATTGATATGGTCAGTTTTTGTGTTGCTGCAACATAAATTACAGTGGTGCCCCGCAAGACGAACGCCTCGCAAGACGGAAAACCCGCTAGACGAAAGGGTTTTCCGTTTTGGAGGCGCTTCGCAAAACGAATTTCCCTATGGGCTTCCTTCGCAAGACAAAAGCCCATAGGGAAAATCTCAGGGACAGCGGGGAAGCGCAGCGCATCTTCCCCACTGTCCTCGGACCTCCTCCAAAGGCTAGCGGTGGGGCGGAGAGCCCTTCTCCTCCCCGCCAGGCTTCGGAAGGCTGCTCCGAAGGCTGGCGGTGGGGCGGAGAGCCCTTCTCCCCGCGCCAGCCTTCGGAAGGCTCCTCCGAAGGCTGGCAGTGGGGCGGAGAGACCTTCTCCCCGCGCCAGCCTTCGGAAGGCTCCTCCGAAGGCTGGCGGTGGGGCGGAGAGACCTTCTCCCCGCGCCAGCCTTCGGAAGGCTCCTCCGAAGGCTGGCGGTGGGGCGGAGAGACCTTCTCCCCGCGCCAGCCTTCGGAAGGCTCCTCCGAAGGCTGGCGGTGGGGCGGAGAGACCTTCTCCCTGCGCCAGCCTTCGGATGGCTGTCCTGAAGACTTGCGGTGGGAGGAGGGTTTTCCTTCCCACCGCCAACATTCAGAATGCTGTTCTGAATGTTGGCGGTGGGGAGGAAAAACCCTCCTCCCACCGCAAGCCCCGGGAACAGAGGAGAAGCGCTGCGCGCCTTCCCTTCTGTTCCCGTACCTGTGCTGAAGGCTTGCGGTGGGGAGAAAAGCCCTTCTCCGTACCGCCAGCCTGGCAAGCGGTCTCCATAGGAACGCATTAATTGATTTTCAAAGCATTCCTATGGGAAACGGTGCTTCGCAAGAAGAAAAACTTGCAAGAAGAAAAAACTTGCGGAACAAATTAATTTCGTCTTGCGAGGCACCACTGTATAATGCAGAAATGTTAGATAATGTGTAGAATGTATTATGACTCTACCTGAGGTGGAAGATTGAACAATTATGTTAAATGATTGTATACATCCTCAAAATGTGAGTAGATTAACCTGATAAATTTTGAAGATTTTTCCCCCCTGTAAAACTGCTTGAAAGTTCAGCAGCTTGGTAGGGATTAAACTATCAAAAACCTCCACTTATCTTAAGATCAAAACAATGTCACAAAAATGTATCAAACCAAAGTTTTCACAGGGCCAACTCAACACCTATGGGAAGTCTGCAAGAACAGCATTATTTTCTTGTGATTTCCAGCAACTGCCTCCAACAGTGATGGTAGTACATAGCCAGCATGGCTAGTAGCCATTGATTACTTTACCATCCATGAATTTGTCTAATCCCCTTCTAATACTGAACTGAGTCATAACAGTAATGTCACTGACAAACAGAAACATAAATAGTTAAAATCCAGTAATGATCCTCATTATCTTGAAGTTTCAGATCATTGCAAATAAAATAGATTTACAGAAACTTGTTATAGCCCTTTTGACGACAAATTAACAAATTCCTAGAAATAATACATTTTTAAAAAGTAAGAAGCTGTAATAAATCTTATTTTAAAAAGTAGCATGAGCTTCCTGAGCTCGGATTGTCATGACATTTACTGAGATGATGGGAGGGGACAGCCTGCAAATATAAATAATCTTTATAGTTTTAAGTATGATGTACCAAGGAGGAAATCAACAGAAAGATACTGGCTATGTTCAGACATCATATTAAACCATAGTGTAACATGATGTGAATGATCCTAGGCAAGCCCACATTTTCTCCCATCTGGTAGGAATTACGGATTCTGGGGGTTTAGCTTTTGCTTAACAAGTAGTTTCATCAGACCTGAAAAACTAGGTTTACAATGACTTTTTTCAAACAAGCCACATGGTTATTTTGACATAATTTTTTAGAAAGCTAGCTTGTTTCAACAAACTGTAGTTCAGATTAACCAAAGGTTAGAATTCTGATCTAATGCTAAACTGTGGTTAAGTCAAATCAGAAGAGAAAGCTTATAATCTCCTACTTGCAAATGCACTTAAAGAGGAGGGGGAGTGGCAGGGATGGTGATGTTAGGAGGAAACATTTGAACCTTAAGTTCTTTCCCATCGTGCTATACCACATACTTCACATTATATATTGGTGAAATTTACAGCTCATTTATTTTAGAGCAGTCATTTTAAAATCCATATTGATATGGTTGAAGATTGTTTTGCAATCACTGTGGAAGCCCTTTATATGATACTTATGATAACACAGCATTACATTCTGTCAACTTGTTTGTGTCCCAATAAACCATGGTGAATAAAAATCAATATTTTTGAAGCTAGTTTTTTAGAAGAATGACAGATTTATTCAAATATAATAAAACATCAAACTCTACAACCATCTCTTAAAATTGAATCCATGATTGTCAAACATTTAATTAAAGGCTCCTTTTCTATGTAAAAGAATGAAGCGGTGGCAAAATAATGTTATGAAATCAAGTGCTGTAGATATGACACAATTGATTGTTAACTGCATGCATACAATGAGTAGTTACACTCTTTTAACCAGATAGTTACTTTCAGTATCATGGACAAACACAGGTTTTCCCAGTATCTACAAACCCTTCCTTCTGAAATGTTCTGGGCATTTAACTAAAGATTAAGTTATCCTGCTTTTGTCTTTGCTTTTGCATATGGAGGTGACTAGAACTCCTTAATAACTGCTCCCCTAAGCAGATAAGATTTCTGTGTAAAATGCATGACCTGAGATTTCAGCTTGTGTTCCTATATAGTAAAAAGGTTACATGTCTAATGCAAACATATGTATTGATATAGCAATTGATTAGTGGAATGCATATTCAGTAAATATATCAGAAAGTTGGAAATTTGGGTTCACATCAGTCCATCTGCAACAACATTTCTGTATTTTAAGTGTCACATGACAGGAGACAAAACATGATTTGGGGGCGGTGGTGATTTAAAATACAGCCCCATACATTAACATTTTATAGTAACTGCTTAATTGCTTTTTTCCCTCTTGCCTAGGGTATTTTAAACACTTCAAGACATTATTTCTTCAAATGTGCTAATGGATGTGGACATGGCTTAGATAAGGTGTTGACCACTGCAAATTCTCTGTTGCTGTGTGCTGCCGAAAGGCTAGCTGACTCCATTTGGAGTAGTATCAAACTAGCACAGATATATCAAGATGACAGATCCTATGATGGACTTTTTTGATGATGCCAACCTCTTTAGTGATACCTTAGAAAGTTTGTCTGATGATGCTTTTGTACAAACTGGACCTGTTTCACTTGTTGATGAATTGAACTTGGGTGCAGAGTTTGAACCTTTACACATCGACTCATTAAACCATGTCCAGGAAACGCAAACTCAACAAAAGATAAATGAATTTGGGCAGCTAAATCAGTATGATTCATTGAAACTTCAAGTAAACCAGTCCTTCAGCAGCCCAGCTGAAAATGTTTTATCACCACACTCTGAGTTTAATTGCTCACCCATCCACCCCCAAAGCCAAACCAATGGGATGTTTCCTGATGTGGCAGATGGAAGCCCAATGTGGGGACACCAAACTTCTAGCAGTGTTTCAAATCAGAATGGATCCCCTTTTCACCAAGGTCGTTCACAATCTATGCAGCAGAACAAAAGCTTTGTAGCACACCATGATTTTGCCTTATTTCAGGCCAGCGAACAGCACCATCCGTGTGCCTCATTGCAGTCGCAGCAAAACAGAAATGGCATCAATTCAGGAGAGGACACTCAAAGTCAGTCAGAAAACTTCATGGAGGTTAATGTGTCTGTTCCACATAGAACCAGTGTTTCTCATGCACCTCAAGGTGCTACTCTTTCAGACTCACAACAGTCTATCTCTGTGCAGTCATTTTCTCAGACTGCAAGTGACTCACCTCACTTTTGTGGGACTCAAGACGGAAACTTTGATGGACACTCTCCTACTATAACTCCATGCTCTGTTAATACACAGTTTTCACCTTCTTATTCCTACTCTAGTAACCATGTTTCTCCTACCAGTCTTCTACAGTCTTCGACAGCTCTTTCTGTTAGTCAACAAACTCATTCTCTATCTGATTTTCCAGAGAGTGATGCCTTTGCTCCTCAGATAGGGACCAAGCAAGAAAATACAGATAACCTCCTTAACTCAAGTCCATCTTTAAATTCAAATAATTTCCATGTGTTGCATTCAGCACATCCTCGGGGCAGCTTCAGTGGTTCAAAACTGTCTGCAGTGAACATTAATTTTTCTGCCCCTGCTGGCTCTGGTCCTCAGCTAAGCTATTTCAGTGATCCTATAGAAGGCAATGGTTTTTCGTCTTTGGATGAGAACTTGCTTCATCAAGTCGAATCTCAAGCTGAATCATTTACGGAACTTGATCCAGAAACTCTCCTTCAGGAAGATCTCCTTCCCCAGTTCAGTGAATCTACATTTGTGCAGGACAGCTCAAGTAATGAGTTAGAACACCACCTAGAACACTATGTTACCCCACAAGTGACAGAGCCCTCCCACCTTGTTCGGACTCAGTCTCAAAATTGCAATCATCCCTGGTATCCTCCTAGTTCTAATCAACACCTGCAAGAGCGAAAGCGTGTAAATGCTCAAGGGCAGGTAGGTAATGCTTTTCTGGGAGGGTTATATTTTGCTATAGCTAGTTCATTTTTACCTTGCTATTAGTCAAAAGTAGTTAGTAGTTCAACCAATATAAGGAGGCAGAACCATAATCCATTAGTAGGAAGAACTATCCTGAAGTATCGGATCCTGTTTAAAAAGGGGGGGCGGGTTGGAGAGGTTTTTATAACTTTTTGGCTGTTTGAGATGGAATACTAAATAGCATTTAAATCTTAGCTCTAAATGCGTTTTGCACACTTCAGTTTACAGTGTCTTCCATCTCAGAAAATACAGCATTCTGCCATATCTTCCAAAATTGAATACACATTTCAGTTTGTTTCTGTACGACTTGGCAGACTGTTATTTTTGCTTTCATTACTGCCAACTGTTGAGTTTTGTGGTATAAACTGGAAGAAAAAAAATTGCAAAAAAGTGTTGAGAAATAAGCTTTATAATGCTGCTTGCTTTGTTTTTTCTCCCCCATCTCAAATTAATTGAAGTTATAAAACACCTTTATGGTCTTTTTAATAACACACAGAGGTATGACTCTAGCTTTGAACATTGTTGCCATGAAGAGTTGTATATATAACTATTATTGGTTAAATTAATAAGCAGAATTGAATACACACACACACACACACATATATATATATATATATATATATATATATATATGCAGGTTTTGGTGTCCTCGGGTGTCTTCCCGTGTAAAAGTTGGGGTGTCTAGGCGACGTTTCGACGAGGTCTCACTCGTCATCTTCAGGCTGGTGCTTTCGGCTTCTTGTTACTGGAACAGAGCGGGATCTGATTCCAAATTGCTCTTTAACACGGAACATCACCACAAGAGAATAATCATGGAAGCCATCGAGATAGAGAAACACCCTCACAACATGAACAAGCGTGACGACACATCCCGCTTGCCAGACATCTGGAAATTAGCCCTCCCCACAAAAACTGACACCAGATCCAGAGGCACACAGAACGCCAACACCAATCAACCACACCAGACCCAAACCCAGACCCTCTCCACAGATGAATTACTGACACCATCCAGTAGCCAATCCATGGTGGCACCTCCGGATGCCGCACCCCCCTGCAATCCCTACACAGATCTGGCTGACACAAGCCACAAAACCACAGCTCGCCCCTATACACGAAGCCAAGCCAAAGCACAACTAAGTGCAATACAGCCATCTTCTCAGGAAAACTCTTCACAAAGTTCAAGAGGTCAAGACACAAAGACTTTAGCAACTAATCCACACCTAATGACCCACCTAAGTGGTACTCAGGATATCACTCAAGAAATCACTCAAGGTATCTCTCAAGTAATTAAGGAACAAAAGAAGAAAAGGCACACTAGCCTGGGAACTTCCTCTCTGCCCAGAACATTGGAGGCTAGACACCACACCCCCTCTACAGTATTTATAGGAACTCAAACATTGAGATCCCGCTCTGTTCCAGTAACAAGAAGCCGAAAGCACCAGCCTGAAGATGACGAGTGAGACCTCGTCGAAACGTCGCCTAGACACCCCAACTTTTACACGGGAAGACACCCGAGGACACCAAAACCTGCATTCCTGTACCCGTGAAAATCTACGAAAGCATATATATATATATATATATATATATATATATATATATAATGTAACAAATATTAGCAATATATAATATTGATGGAAATACTGGATTCTGATTTTTCTATTTATGTAGGTGGCTGTGGATTTTAATATTTTATTATGAGAACCTAGTATTTACTTTGAAAACATTTTGGAGCAAATATGGTGTAATTTATAGTAGTGAGCATAAAACATCCCTTTGATTTCAAATCTGTTATTAATAGTGACTGCTTTTGAGCATAAACATTCCAAGAGAGTATGCTTTTTGACATTTTGGCATGACCAAATACTAGTGTAATATATTCTTTATATTTCATTTGTCTATTTCCTTTTGGGCTGTAAAATAATTTTTTTCTCATGTGTTAAGCATTAATTTCAGCTGGTAATTGATTCTAGAGGGCTAGAGTTGTAACACAAAAGCGCAGTTTGGGGTGAACATCTGGGGCATGCAGAATTCTCAACCATGCCCCTTCTGAGGAGTGCATTGGCTGGGCAGGGATATATGGGACGAGGCCATCCCTTAGGTAACCTGGCCTCAAGTTCTTGACCTTCAAAAGTTTTATGTGAACCCCAGAAACATGCACACCAGCTTTGTGAGGTCATGTTTAACTCTCTTTGTACTTACCAGATGGCTCCTGCTGTGTCCATTCCATTCCCTGGCTGTTTTTGTCCCAAAACTTCATCCCTAAGCTTTTTGACCTTGCTGATATTTTGCACTTCCACATACTGGTAAACTTTCTGCTAATGTCAGGTGAACTGCGTTTTGCCGATTATGTTCTGGGGATAGCGCGTAAACCAAATTTCATATAGTCAAAACAGACTGTGTTCAATGGCAGGTGGGATTGGCAAAGTCTTTTTTCCTGGATGCCCGCCCCCTTTTAAAATGTTTTTATTTTTTATAGCCAAGCATGTATAGATGAATCCACATGAGTAAATGTGTGTAAGTTGCAAGTTACCTGTATTATTAAAAAGATAATATCTAGAGTGCAGCTGAAGCATCTTAGGGACAATCATGAGGTATCATCTTTTCAGAATACCTCAATGGGAGCCAAATGAAGCAAGCATCTCAAAGTAATATTGAGATTTGTGATAAGGGCTGAATGAAACCAGCTGAGCTGAACGATAGTGTATTTTATCGTCTTCAGGGCAATCCTGGTGTAGGATATCCTCCACTACCAGTGCTGCCCTGAGAAAGAAAAATGCTGAATGTGTATGTGTCTACTGAAACAATCCCCCACCCCCGTTCTGACTGCTTGCTTGCATGTTTGCAGACTGCTCATCCATCCCCCTTCTCTACTGAGCATGTGGATTGTTGTGTGTGTGGCATGTGGCAGTTTAGGTGTGGCCAATCCTCACTGCATCCCTCAGGCCCAAAAAAGTTAGTGCACCTGAGTTAAACCCATGATTTAGTTGCTTACATCCTAAATAGTTTTACTTTCCCACCTGCACACATATACAGTGGTACTTCAGGTTACAGACGCTTCAGGTTACAGACTCCGCTAACCCAGAAATAGTACCTCGGGTTAAGAACTTTGCTTCAGGATGAGAACAGAAATCGTGCGGCGGCAGCACGGCGGCAGCAGCTGGAGGCCCCATTAGCTAAAGTGGTGCTTCAGGTTAAGAACAGACCTCCGGAACGAATTAAGTACGTAACCAGAGGTACCACTGTATCTACATTTGTTTATGTTTTACGTGAAAGACAAGAAAAGGCAACTCTTCCAAAAGCTTCCCTGGATGTAATTCTTAATTGTCAGTGCTGACCAGGTGAGTGGTTATTTTAGAAGTTTTGAGTTGCAGAGCTTGCTGTTCCTAGAATGTCTGTTAGGAAGTACACCATTAGGAGAGGTGAAATCAGTGTTTTGCCAGTAACCCCATCAGCCTTGAAAATAAACTATTAGCCTGCAAAAAAAAAAAAAAGCCAAGGCACTCTGCCTGCTAGAGGACAGAGTGAGTAGTGGAGAGCCCTGCTGGGTTCAGAGGAAGGAACTTCCCTTCTCTAGTAGCCCTTTTGGTTTCTGTGCTTGGTGCAGAAGAGAGATGAAGCATTTCATTCACTTGCATGGAATTCTGTGCACTCACCTGTATGCTATTTCTTTTCAGCTATGACTACCAAGCTAGTGCTCAAATGCAAAGCTAAAGCTGGTGAAGGCTGCTAGTGAAGCATTTTTTAGCATGAGAGAAATGAAAATGTGGTAACACTGACATTGCTTGAAATATTACTGACTTGGTGCTTTTAGACGTTGGCTTATGTTATTAAGCTCTGATGAAAAATTAAGCAAGATAAATTTCCAGTTATGTGGATGCATCTATGGATGCTACAAAATGACATGGATATGTAAATGAGACCTTATGAAGAAGGTTGATGGGTGCTACGATGGTTAATAGGTGTCAGTTAAAAGTCAGAAATTGCCAACAATATTTTGAAAGTTATAAATGCAGGTGCAAGTTTCAAAAAAGCCTACAGTTTTTCATAAGCTGCACCTAAAATGTCAACACCTAATTTCTCTCATTAATATCAGTGCAGAGAGGGAGATAACATTTGCTAAATATGTTAAGAAATCAGTGACATTTAATTTGTCCTCTTTTATTATTCAAAATAATAAAATTACTCCATGACACCATGTACTGTTGCCCATTTTTTTATTTGTTGCTTTAAATTTCGGCCTGCACAAATTAAATCCTGCATATAATAATGTAACATACTTAAAAGCAAGCAGATACAAATTCTTCCTATTAATGTTCTTTACAAATTCTTTTGGTACATGGGGTATGGACAAATTTCTAAGTTGTCAGGTCAGCTTTTACATTGTAAGTATATTACAAAAATGTTTTATCCATTTTTATTAATATAATGTTTCTAAAGTCACAAAGTAGACCTTGGTGGTTGGTTGTTGTCTTTTTTGTCAATTCTTTGTTAGTATGAGTCCTCCATGTCCTGGATTTCCATGGAATGACTGCCAGCAGTGAAATACGATCCTAGCTATTACTTGGTGTGCTGCACTGCACAGGCTGCCTAGCACTCTGCCAGGAAACTAAGTAACAGAAAGCAGAGTTGTTAACAGTAGCTTTCGTCCTATTGGCCTCCTCCATGCATACTCAAAGCAGAGTACAAACAGGAAGTGGATTCCAGGAAGGGGAGGGGAGGCTGGAATTTGTGGATCACTCCAGTATATAAGGAGGATGTGGGTAGGATCAAAGCCAAACTAAACTGTATGTTTAATTTCTCTGGAACTGGAAGATATTAAACACTGTACTCAGATCTTTTGCAAAGTTTAAGATTTAAAACAATCCAGTAAAAAATAATACTTAGAAACAGCTGTAAAATAAATTTCAGTACCTATAGCACTCATTTTGGGGATCATGATAAATCATGGTTTACTGTAGTGGGAACAAGCCACAATGAGTCTTAGGCTCACCTGTGTTTTGGTCCCCTTTCATCTAAATCACCTTTATAACCCATGGTTTGAATTTGATTTGTTAGAAACAAACCAAAGTTAAGATTAATCACAGTTCATCAATGACAAGCTGAAAATAATTGGGGGGGGGGGAATAAATGTAAAAGCTTCCAATATCCTCATGGATATGTTGGAGCAGTAGAAGAGAGAGGGGACTACACAAGCTCAAGGTTCAGTGTAGCTCGTTTCAACAACAAAAAATCCAGTTTATTCAACCAACTCACAATCACATGTCTCTTACTTAGGAAAGTAGAAGTGATTCTTGTCCTTTCTTCCTGTTAATATTTCTGAGAAGTGAAACTTACTGAAGTGTTCCAAAATGCATAGCTTATGTTATGTGAAGAAATATAACAGAAGTTTTCAAACCGTGGTTTGTTGAAAGGTGGAACAAACTCAATTTCTGCACTTGACCCTAAAATTGATTTTTTTCCCCTCTTCTGGCAATATCAAGGCTCTTTTGACCAAGCCCAGATTAACAAGCATGCTAACAAGGCCCTGGTTTAGAGCCTGTAATTTTCATAATATGGTGCTGATGTGAACTGAGATTTTCACCTCTTGCTGCTCTCAAGTCCAAATGCAGAAGCAGGTTGAATGCCAAACTTGACTTGAGGGTAAAGTAAATTTAACATTCAATTTTTAAGAAATTTGTGGTTACAAAAACAGGCACATCCATCACATTAGAGAGGCCAGATTGCAGTTTATAAAATATCACATTTTATCATATGTGCTCTGATTTTCAAACATAAAATAAGTGGTCCAAGACCCCAGCAATGTTCAATTGGTCTGCAGAGGGAAAATTAAAGAACTACTTGTATCTAGTATATAACATACATATATGACTTAATGTTTCTTCCAAAATAAATTTAACAGAGCCAATAAGAGGAAAACAAAGCTTTATATTATGACCACAATCCAAAATACACTCATAAAGGAGTAAGTCTCATTAAATTAAGTAGGATTTGCTTCTGAATAAAGTGGCTTGTGATTGCACTGCATGTGTTTAATTATATTGCAAATTTATCGAGAAAGCTGTGAAATAATATAAAATCCATATTTTGAGTATAGGTGGGATAATCAAGATATTTGCTTGCATATACTTGCATATACAAAAATGAGTT
The DNA here is from genome assembly GCF_964106915.1 of Podarcis gaigeae. NCBI lineage: Eukaryota > Metazoa > Chordata > Lepidosauria > Squamata > Lacertidae > Podarcis > Podarcis gaigeae. Next base: position 34,582,589 of record NC_139684.1, on the reverse strand, counting down.
CACTTTCATGTGTTACAAGGAATTGGAATCAACCCATTAAAGTTCCCAGCTAGTAGGAGATTGGATCAGGCTCTCTTCCACGATCTTATAGGTAGATAGGCTCTTTGTGAGAAGATGTAGTGGAGATATATCAGGTTTAAGCCCAAGTTTTTATTGTACCAGGAAGGTAGTTGGAAGTCAGTGCCATTAGCTATAAGTTTGCCTATCTGGCATACGATTCCAGTTAAAAGATGGGCAGCTATGTTTTACATTAACTTAGTAGTAACAAAAGCATTGGCAGTGAATGAAATCTATTCTTCAGTGGTACCTCTGGTTACAAACGCTTCAGGTTACAAGCTCCGCTAACCCCGGAAGTAGCTGCTTCTGGTTGTGAACTTTGCCCAAGGATGTGAATGGAAATCGCGCGCCAGAGGCATGCACACAGCAGGAGGTCCCATTAGCGAAAGTGCGCCTCAGGATAAGAACAGTTTCAGCTTAAGAACGGACCTCCGGAACGAATTACGTTCATAACCAGATGTACCACTGTATAGCCTTCTTATTAGGTTTGCCTGTGGGAGGAAGGGCAGGTTATATATTTAATAAATATATATAATAAACAAATATGGTAAAATTTGTTCTTGAATACAGCATCCACTTGTAAGTCAAGGGTGTGCTTTAGATCCATGGGTATCTGATTCCCCAGGGAGAATGCTAGAGAGAGAGAAAGGGTTCCTAGACTGTAGGACCACATCGTTCCAGATTTGTTTTTTTGTTTTTCCTCCTCATTCCAAAACTTTTTTCCAGAACTGAGGTCACCACTTGCAGATGTGGTAATAATGCTGGAAATCAGAATATTTCATATTTACCCTACTTGTGGCTTCATAATATTTATTTGTTTGATACTTTTATTCTACTATGTAGTCCTAAAAGCTGCTTAAAAATATTTGCACAATACAATTATATTCAAAAAGATTTGCACAGATATTAAATTATGCCAGGTTTAGTGAGTCTGAGCAGACGGATCTTACTCAGTGAATGTTGAAGCCAACTGTGCTGGAAGTTAGCAGTTCACATGCAACAGCTCTTACTGAGCACCTCTGAGGCAAGGGAGTGAGGCTGAGTTGCTGGAAGTCACTTAGCCCATTATGAAAGAAAGAGCTCCTACTGAGGACCTCTGAAGGCAAGTCTTGATAATAATGTAAGAACTGTGTCCATCCTGGTGCATGCAGGAAATACACAGGCAGGATATGAGGCAGCAGCCCTCTCCTATATGGGTTCCCCTATCTGGTGTTCAAATTATATCATAGAATCTTAGAATTGGAAGGGACCCCAGGGTCATCTAGTCTAACCTCTGCAATGCAGGAATATCAGCTAAAGCATCCATGACAGATGGCTATCCAACCTCTGCTTAAAAACCTCCAAAGAAGGAGAGTCCACAGCCTCCTGAGGGAGACGGTTCCACTATCAAAAAGCTCTTACTGTCAGAAAGTTTTTCTGTATGTTTAGTTGGAATCTCCTTTCTTGTAACTTGAAACCATTGGTTTGAGTCCTACCTTCCAGAGCAGGAGAAAACAAGCTTGCTCCATCTTCCATGTGACAGCCCTTTAGATGTTTGAAGACGGCTATCATATCTCCTCTCGGTCTCCTCTTCTCCAGGCTAAAGATACCTAGCTCCTTCAACAGTTCCTCATAAGGCTTGACTTCTAGACCCTTGATCATCCTAGTTGCCTTCCTATGCATATGTTCCTGCTTGTCAACTTCCTTCTTAAATTGTGGCTCCCAGAACTGGACACAGTATTCTAGGTGTGGTCTGACCAAGGCAGAATAGAGTGGTACTATTACTTCCCTTGATCTGGACACTATACTTCTGTTTATTTACTGCATTTCAATCTTACCTTTGTAGTTCTGAAGAAGTGCTAAAGATGTCTAGTGTCAAGAATGAAAACAGAACAAGCGGGGTGGGGGGGGTAAACCATGAAAAAACTTCTTTAAAGAGAGTAGCAGACCAAATAATAGAAGGCTAATAAAATAATTTTTAAAGCTTGGTTCCTTTTTTGTGAACAGCACCGAGTTTGCCTTTGTCACAGAAAAGCAGGATATAAATGTCAAAATAAGTAAATCAAATTTGATTAGCAGATAAACCACAAGTTCATTGAACAGTACTGTTTTGGAAAATGAACATTTTATATAGTCTACTTTCCAATTAAAGCATGATCTTTCTGAAGCAATTTGTAGTCCTAAAATAGCATATTAAACATAATTTGCAATCATACAACACAGAAAAAATACAATAGAACATTGATAAAAAATATAACAGCATCTAGTTTTCATCATTTAATATAGATATGAAACAGTAGAGAAAGTTGGAGCCATAAGAAAGTACCCTTAATACCTGCTTAATTCAATTGGTGTTTTAACCTGTACTGATAGATCTAAAAGAATCTGCAGGAAAATTTCCTTTTGACCTTCAAATGAAGATCATCAACCAAGACTACTAAAGCAATCTCTGTCCCATGGCCAAGCTAGAAACTACAGTGATGTCATTTTCAAAAACATTGGTATTAATATTTTATTGGAAAGGTTTCAATTATAAAGTAATAAAGTGATGCAAAGAAAAAAGAAAAGAAAAGGCACAAAAATGTGTAGAATATATATATATAAGAAAAAACATCCTCACCCATACATTCTTTTCAGCAAGTACCTCCTTGAGACACCAGCTCAAAGACTGAATTGTAGGATCCAAAATCAAATGATTATTAATACATTAAAACTATTTTTGAGACTCATTATTGTGTGTAGCACCTTGACATCAGGTTGTGATCTTTAGGTGCTTGACCCATGAGTAGGGTTAGGTATTTTCCAATCCATTTATCAGTGAACTAATTTCACTGGACACATTTCTTCACCATTCTGGGACAATCTTCTGCCATGCACACTTAAGTCGTCTCCCCTGCTCTCTTAGCTCTTTTTGTCGCCCAATAAATCAAGGCATGCAGCCCTGCTATGACATAGAGAAATTTCATGGTGCTGCTGTATTTATGCCCAAGGTCAGTCTTCATTGCAGAGGCGAGTAATGCCAACTGCACAGAAGTTTATTAAATCTCTCAGAATTTTGGAAAACAATTAGATCTATAGGTCTCCAGGGATAGGCAAACCTAGCTCACTTCCCACTCAGGGACCACAAATTCTGTGTGGCCTTGGTATCTAATAATTTTCCACAAGGCAGGTGTGAAGTATATTCCTTCTGTGAATGATTTGGTCACATTTTCAAAACAGATACAGTTTTCATCAGATTGAATAAAGCTGTGTATTAATAACTTTGACTTTTATAAAGATTAATACTTCTTAAACTTATATTTTCAGTCTGTTACCCATCTCATGGGTTTTGACCATTTCCTCTCTTTATAATATTTAAGGCTGACCTCCTCCTCCTTCTGCGACTGTATTACAGAATTATTATTATTATTATTATTATTATAAACAATATTACTTTTTGTGGTGTGGACCTCAAAAATATGTGAATAGTATGGATTTTGATCAGTAAAGTCTTACCTACCTGTTTTGTCCAAATAGATACATTACAGAAAGGGAAGGAGATTAAAGGAATGTAAAGCAGGCATGGCTCAAAATAGCTTTCGCACAAACACCTCTGTACTGTCCTGCTAAAATATCAAGTGTTCACGTGGAAAAAAATGATGCTTGTCATTTTGTAACAGTAAATATCTTATATGGTCCTTGTGCTTCTGGTCTTCAAATATTTTTGCTCTGTGGACCTAGTATTATAAAGCTGAAGGAGGGATGCTTTGAAATGGATGTCAGATTTCGGTGTGTTACTTGAGTGTGGTGTGGAATACATAGGTATTATTTTCAACTACTGTAGCAGCTGGAAGAGTAAGAGTTAACTAGTGTACCACATGTAGGAAAGAACAGTCTATTGAGGGTTAAATTACAGAGTCTAATGGAATAATAACTGGTAGCACCATCTGCTGGCCTACTTCCGCAGAAGGAGTCAGTATTTTTAACGACATCTCTAATATTCATGCTGATGCATTTTGATGCTTTGTGCATTCATTTCTTTCTGTGTTTTGTTGGAATCTGGCTATCTGCTTACAGCTATTGTTGAAATTCTGCCGTTCCATGGAGGTTGACGGTTTCTCATACGGTAGATAAACAGAGGACTCTTGCTTGTCAAGGAAGGAATATGTTGATAATTCACAATGTGTATTTGTGGAAGGTTGTGTCTATCCTGGCTTTCGGCTTACTAAATAGGCCATTTAGCAATCTTCTTTCAATGCTTTTCTCTTGAGCACTACCTCGGGTGGTGAAAAATCAGAGGGCAAGCCTTTGTCTAATGCCAAAAATGTCTTCAGTGAAGAGGCCAAGAGGAAGGGTAAGTGAAAGCTTGAATGAGTGGGAGGAGGAGGGGTTCTTTGGGCTAAAAGGCTAATGGGATTGAATAACCTTCCTTATTACTGGCTGCTGCTGCGGGAGTCGTGCTGCATCGCCATCTTGAGCTTGTTGCTGTTTTCTCGAGTCTTGGTGATTTGTTGTAGCCTGCAGGCCTTGAGGTGGCATTTTACTTAGCTATCATAAACCCTGCTTTCTTCTTCGTGCTGCAGCACTGCTGTTAAGCTTTGATGAGGCACGTATAGAAAAATGTATCCAGTAAAGCGAACTGGATCTGGCCTGAATATGTGTTTGGAAATTCCTGGCTTTCCCCAATGCTGTAGTCAGAGGCACATTTATGGGTGAGAACATAGCAGAATTGTTATCTGCTTTTTTTGTCTGTTTGGATAGGAAATTCTTTCCATTCCTTACGTTTGTTTTTTTTAAAAGCTGTCCTCCGTCAGATCTTCGAGAGGCTGCTATAATTATTTGTGCTAGAAACAGGAATTTCAGTGTGCGTACATTTAGAAACAACAACCAAACAAAGGAGCTGTTTAACTGTTTCCTGTGATCAGTTCTACGTGAATTTCTAAACAAAGGGTATTTTTTGTAACTAATTGACTGAAATTGTTTTAGCATTATACGCCTAGTTTACCTGTGAAAGCTAATTCGGCTTAAATATATTGCCTCTGAATGTTGAACATTGTATTATGTACAGATTTTGTTATGATGTTAACTTTTATGTTATGTAAGTTTTTATAAATTTGCTTTTGCTTCATCAGTATGTTGTTTCTGTATCTGGCTAGACATTCAAGATTTGTAAAACAGTATTTTTTATGTATAAACATTCTCTTTACATGGGAGTTGTATAGAACTATTTGGCTTATCCTGAATATTTTTTTGCCATAAATAAAATGTTTTATGACATTTAAAATACAACTTAAATTGTCACAAAAATTGGTAACTGTATGATGAAAATTATTTTAAATTATGTTTATATTTTTATTCACACTGGTGAAGGGTGAGTAGGCTGTGAATGTAGATTAATTTTCAACTGAAGTGAGATAGCACAGAAAATATGGAAGTAAAAAAGAAGGTAAACAGTAAAATGGAGAATGTGAATAAATGCAGTTGGAACAGGAGTTGTATTATGGCCCACCCTCATCAGTGCATGAAGACTGTAAATTGGACCCTCCCCAGGCACAGATGCTAATTTAGTGGACACCCACCTTTATTTTTTACAAGGTTGTGAAAAATTCAGCCTATGAAAATCTTATGGATAGAGAATTTTCACACTAGACAAAAGTTTTTAGAATTTAGAAGTTACAATTTTTAAAGATTTATAACTTCAAACTACACCATTTTTACCTTTTACTTTTCTATAGTACAGCTGCCAGCTCTATTAAAATGAGAGAAAAAACTTAGAATACTTCTTTGAGTTTAACATTTAGATGTCTGTTTCCCAAGCCCCCTTTTATTGCACATGCAAAGACCTTGTCTAATACACAGTAATGTAGTAATTTTACTATAACTTAAAGCTACAGTATCCCCTCGATTTTTCTAAATATTGGCTGTGACAAAGAATGTCACAAAGAATGCAGATAAAAAGTTGGATAGCTCCCCCCATACCCACTCAGGAATACTATAGCTTTAACAGATGGTGTTTTTATACTGACTTCTGTATGATTTTATGATAGAATTAAAATGTTTTATTTTTATTGCATTTGCATGAATTATCTAACTATATTATATGTGATTAGGGCTTCAATCTGCAGCATACTTATTAGTAAGCCTTAAAGAACACAGTAGATCTTATTTTAAGTATACATGTGTAGGACTGTGCTGCATGACTGCAGTTAGACTATGGAATAAGCACTGGGACTATCTCCTGAGTAAACATGTATAAGCCTGCACTGCAAATGTACAGTATAAGACAACACATTTGTTTTAGATGAATAACGTATATATATTTTTTATTGCAGCCTCCTTCCTCCAAGAAAACAGATGGTTCTGGGACATATGCTAAGTTGCAGAATACCCAGGTGAAATCTATGTCTGAGAAAAAACAGAAAAAAAAGGTGGAATCTGAAAGTAAGCAGGAGAAAGCTAATCGCATAATATCGGAGGCAATAGCAAAAGCAAAAGAGAGAGGGGAGCGAAACATTCCACGAGTAATGAGTCCAGAAAACTTCCCAAGTGTTTCATCAGAAGGAAGAGAGGAAAAGAAGGGCAGGAAAGTTAAATCAAAACCAAAAGACAAAGAAAGCAAAAAACCCAAAACTGGCTCTTCATCCAAAACTAAAGAGAGAGCAAAAATTGGGTAAGTGGGCTAACATTCTGTTGTCTGACAGTTTGGCATCCCAACCATAGCCAACGTTTATGTGGAACTTGATTTCAGCAGGGCTTATATACAATAAAACATGCATAATATTGCAACCTGGGGGTATTTGAAAGAGTTGAGATAACACAGAGAGGATTTTTTTTTTTACAACGGTTGAGGAAGTAGTTAGATAAGTTCTATTTTTTTTAATAAAGAAAAAACTTCTTGTGAGAGTGTAGTTTTTCCTGGGTCATTGTATATCATTGCATGAAAGCAAAATGCCCCAGGAACTCTTAAGCTACTGCAGAAAGTGTTGGAACTGCTAAATGTAGGTGGCATATCTGCTGCTGATTTTTAGTCCAGTTCCAGTCCTTATCCTTAATATGAGAGATAATACAATATTTGATGTATTCATTCTTAAGTGAAGTTTGCATGAATCAGAATCCTAGGCTCTGTGGTATTTGCAGTCTCTGCAGCTCAGACTGGGCTGGAAGATAGCCTGCCAACAATTTATTTCAGGTCCCATTTGTTTTCATATATAATATCCTAGCCTTAATCAAAACCAATTTTGGGCTGGCTGGCTTTGTATATAATATGCAGGATGTCTCTGTGTGTGTCCCTTACTTCTAAGAGCTTTTGTTACTACAGTATGTTGAATTCAGTTGTTAGAACTAGGGTATTCTAATATAGTGTATTAACTTAAAACTTTCTCTTATATAATAATTGTGCTGTGGGATAATTTTGTAAGCATTTTGCCCATGTGTTATGATCAAGTGCTATAGTTCTTAGCATTTCTCATAGCAGTATTCTCATAGCAGTATTCTTTGGCTTCTACACCCAATATGTATTGTCCTTTGCAGTCCTTTCCCCATTGCTGTTGTGCACCTATGTCTGTGTGCAGATATAGATATGTACTGTATAATGTATTTGGGTTTTGTGGGTTTACTTGCACAGCTTGGAATGACTGTTGATCCAAAACTTTTAAACAATCAGATGGGTTGATGCTTGTCTTCTCCCTGGGACCTGCAGGGTTCCATTTCATCAGTGCTTGTGTTCAAAATGGAATTGAGGATGCTACATAAACTCTTGGAATGAGGGGCCACAATGTCATTGATGGGTTTCATCCTCTGATCAAGCTTCCACGTTTGAGTGCTTATGTATTTTTTGCATTGACTGAAATGTCATATAGCAGAAGTGGACAGATATGCTTTCCATCTGGTATGAATTCTGCAGTCCTTTCATTTACATTCGTTTTCAACAGACATAGCTGTGTGTTTTTTGTAAACTACACTGAAAGAAAGAATATAGTGAAAGAATTTTTTAACCAAATAGATTTAAATTTGAAGTGTTTATAATATTATGTATGTTTTTAAAGAAAAACAACATTGAGCATTGAATATTATTTTAGAATAGTGAAAGCTTTTTAATATATACTTTGTTGCATAGTTCTACACAGGCTATTCTTAGGCAGAGTAATATTTCTGACTTTTAACAGAAAAATACTTATTCTTACTATTTAGTGTGTATTTAAGTATATTGAGTTGTATCCAACTAAATCACACTCAGGTAGTACCCCTGAAAGCATTGGACTTGATTTAGCCATGACTTGAACTCATCATGTTGTCTTCAAAATTGTACATACTAATACAATGTCAGGAAGAATGAAAGCCTAGACATTTTTATTGGTTGTGGAATATCCAATGTATACTCCTGCCTTTGTCTTCTTCCATTCTACTTGTATATATTTTGTCATATTTCTTATTTTGCCTGGATTAGCCTTCGTATCTGCTTTTATCAAGCACATCCCTCTTATTTAAGAAGCAGTTTATTATACAGTGCCATCTATGTACATGGTATTTTTCAAAGAACAGGTTTGACAGATAACATCCCCAAAGGGCTTATACTTTAAAAATAGATAAAAGGGAAATGGAGGCAGGGTAAACAGGGAAAATATGTAACTATTTGGGTTAGACTTTGTTAAAGGACATAAGATAGTATGCCTAAATTCTTTGTCATGACCCACTTACGCAGCAAAGCTTTCCTTTAACTAATCTGAAGTCCCTTAACTGTATCTTCATTGCATTTCCAGAACCCACTAAACTTCGCCAACACATAGCTGTTGCCACATAGTTCACTCCATTCACTTATAAATTGTTGATCTAATGCAGATTGGAAGCTTTTCCTTCCATTTTGTATTAACCATTGTTTTAGCATTTCATCTTAATTTGGACAAAGCGGCTTACTAAAACCAACTTCAAACTTTTATCTATGAAGCAGAATTATTTTCAATACATTTATTTTATAAGCCTCAACTTCATCCAAAAAATGTATTTCAGGGTGGTATGCATTGAATTTAAAATTTACAAATACAATATAAAATGTAACCAATAATCCATCAAAATTTAAAGTAATAAAAGCTATCTAGTTGGCTAAAAAATACTATATTTAAAAATGCCTGGGGAAATAGAAATGTTTTCACCTGACATTGGAAAGAAAGCAGCATCTGTGCCAGGCATCCTCCTTTAGGAAGGCATTCCACACAGGGTACAAATAAAGGGCCTCTTCTGATTATCTTAATGCATCTGTAGGTTGGTTCCAGAGGAGGCCCTCCTTCAAATATTTGCATCCCAAGTTGTTTAGGGCTTTAAAGGTAAGCACCAGTACCTTTAATTGGGTTTTGTAGTGAAAATGGAAGAAATAAGAGTTCCTTTAGAAATGATTTAACTTGCCTCTGCATAAATCAACCAGAACCCTAGTAGCCAAATTTTGTTATAGTTGAAGTGTCTGAACTGTGTTCAAGGACAGCCCTACATATAATGCATTACAGTAATCAAACCTAGAATTTACCAGAGCATGGATCAGCATGGTCAGACTGTCTTAGTCTAGGAAAGACCAAAGCAGATGAACTTATCACATTTTAGGATTTGGACAAAACACCAATCTGTGGTTAATTGAAAATAGGAGTAAAAGCTTCTGATAGCATCCTCATTACTACACCAGTAGGGGAGAGTACATACCACTCAGGGTCATTCCACTATGTTATGTGTGAATGAGACCTAATTGCTGTGTAGGACTTAGCACAATGTTGCTAATTTGGTAAATATTTAGAAGTTGTCAGGGGTGGCTGGTTCATGAGGGGAAAAGGGGCAGTTCCCCACCAAGAGCAGCCATTGTGCCACAGCAGACCCTGGTTCTCTCCTAACCCCAGAGCTTCAGCTCACTCTTCCTCTCCACTTCTCTCACATCCTTATTGTTCACTCTCTGCCTGTCTTCCAGCTTGGAGTCTGCATTACTATGACACAGGCAGGCCTGCCCACACACCTCTCCAGAAAAAAGGGAGAAATGGTAACTTATTTCAAAATTTCCTATAGGAGAATCTTGTTCCATTGAAACACCTAGTCAATCAGGACAATTATTTACTGCAATTTGTATGAAGTGATTTGTTCCAAACTGATGCCTGCACCCAATTCACTGCAAGAACTTCATACCATTTCCCTCACCAGAGTGGTGTCCCTAGACCAATCAGAATTTAGTTAGGATGCTTTCAGCCAATCATGTTTTTGCCGCAGTACTGTTCTGAGAGAGAAGCTTAGCTAACACATCATTTTGGAGACTGGACTGAAGTAGCAGAAGGAACAGGCAGATTGTGTTGTGTTGGTGGAAAGCAGAGGCAGAGAACTACTACAAGATAGGAGTGCACTTTCTGTTGAATAGAAAGTTCTCCCCCTACACCTTTGTTTCTTCTTTTCCCCCTTCTAATTCTTAGACTTGCTCTCTCTTCACCCTACTTCATCCTCACTGTTTCTTCCCACTCCTAGACTCTTCCCCTACTTCAATCTCTCTCCTTTTCTCCCAGCCCCCTTAAACTCTGTTGTGTTTTTGTCTCTATTCCAAGTGTGCTCTATTGTGGCATTCACCTTTATCAGCTGTTTGCCCTACCTTTTGCTCCATCAGCCTCCATGAATAGTTGTATGAACAGAGAGAAATTAAAGATAATACTAGAATGGGAGATTGAAGTGTGGAGTATGACTGTGTCTGCTTCAAGCAAGTCATCCTTATCATCACACACAGAGAGAGAGAAAGAGAGAGAGAGGTTTTTCTTCACTGTGACTACAAGGAGAGTGAAAGACACTCCTTACTCAATATATAGTCTTAGTCAAACTGTGCGGAGTTGCGGCAGATGCTTCATTGTGAGGTTGAGATAGCAAACATTAGTGAGCAGCCTCATAGTCCTAACAACTTAGCTGAAAGTAATTTCAGGGCAGATAACCCAAATGACATGCTGGGACAGATACAGGAATTAGAAGGGTATTTAGTCAAGCTGGCCATATGACCCGGAAAGCTGTCTGTGGACAAACGCTGGCTCCCTCGGCCTCAAAGTGAAATGAGCGCTGCAACCCCATAGTCGCCTTTGACTGGTCTTAACCATCCAGGGGTCCTTTACCTTTTTTTACCCTTACTTCAGTGATGTAGGCCATTGAGGAGGAGGAGCTCTCCTTGTTCCCAGAACTCATAAAACCTTTGTTGCCAAAGACCTTGTAGAGAACAAAACTGATTTACTAAGTTTCCAAAAGAAAATATTGATAGTGTGCAGATCCCCACTCCATAATACTCATGTCTATAGTTATAATTTGTGTTGCTGTGGGGAAAAGTATGTATTCCACATGTCTAAGGCGCCACAAAAAACAAGATTCTTTATGTATTCTGATTGATTGATTGATTGATTGATTGATTGAATTTCATTTACACCTTTCCTCCCCAAATGAGCTTGGGGCAGCAGTCACCAATGTGGTAATACAATACAAAATTCAATAAAATCACTTTTAAAAGGCGTAAAAACATTTTTTAAAAATGTGCTTCAAATGTATGGCATAATCACAAACACTTGTGTTTTCTGAAACAAGAAGCATGCTTTCTGTTGTTTTTGGATGCACTGCTAACACATTTGCAAAGCTAAGCAGGAGCCATGTGTTGAGATTCTTGTATTTCAGGGCATTGGACTAGATGACCCTTAGGGTACATTGCAACTCTACAGTTCTGTGATTCTATTTGGCCAAGCAAACATAATCCTGAAGGAGGCATGCCTGCTGCCCACCAGAGAAAGCCAAATGTCTCTTAAGAGAATTTTTGCCACCTACAGTTTGGTCACATCCACACCATACATTTTGTTCATTCATTCTTATGTTCAATTTATATCCCACCCAGGGGAACAAACACATCTATAATTATAACAATTTTAAAGCATTCTAAAAATAATTTAAAGTATTCCCTCAATCAGTGATTTCAGCATTGCCAAGAACAGTATCTTTCAGCCATCAAATGCCTGGGAAATAGGAATATTTTTAAATACCACATCCACCTGAATGTGAGGTAAACAATGAGGGCATTCCACAAACAGAATCACCATTGAAGAGACCCTGTTGGGTCAGCACCAACTTGACATCTTCCACTTTTAGTTGTTACCCCTACACAGTCTACCTAATATTTACTGCTTCTGATGTACAGCCTTAACATATTCATGATTAACCCTGAAAAAGATGTGTAATAGTGTAGTTAAAATCAACAGTAACTGTGAAGGGAAATGTTAGTACTAATGGCTTATCATAGGCAATGTCCTATTCTGTGTTGTCCTTAATGAAGCATACCTTTAGACATTGGTTTGGACTTTATGGTCTTCAGGTACATTTCAGAATTATGAGTCATAAAGTTGGCAAGATGAATCATGTGCAAGGTCTGGCTGCAGCAGTTGTGTAATGAGAAAAGGAAAAATTTCTTTTTAAATGGGGGTTGGGGAGTACAGAGGATGATGGGGATATCTGCTGTTTGGTGCATATTTTCAAGTTGGGGTTGTTTACTGCTTATCTGTTTGCTTTGTTAGTTAATGGATTTTGTGGTATGATTATTAATGCATCTTAGTGTGAGTACTGATTTTTACGGTTTATTATTTATATGCATGCTTTGGAAAGAGTGGGTGGGTGGGTGTTCAAATGCTAGGCTTTTGAGTTGTTCTTTATAATGTTTTGATTTGATGTTCAGTAGCAGTGATGTCCAAAATATTTTTCTCCTGACGGACCTTCCTGGCTCAGAATAGGAGTTCTTGAGTGAATTCATCAAAGGCTAGGAACACACATAAATGTTCTTTATGTAGTCATTGTACTACTAATTGTCCTTTTAAAAATAATTATAAAATATCCTGCAATCTGAGTTTATATACTGTGGATATGAATTCAAGCGGAGGTAGAGAAGCAAGGTGGTCTTAATGTGCCATGTTGCACATTTAAATTTTGGTTTTATGAGTTGCATAATTTTACAGTAGTAAGTTGGTGACATTAGCAAACAATTTTCTTCAAGGCTTTTATGATCACATTAATCACAGATCCAATTAGGTTTTCCATGGCTTTTGCCTAGAGTTGTCATACATCTGCTATGATTCCTTCAGAACATCCAGCTAACCAATGATAGCTTTTTGTTTAATTTGAGGGAAAGCACTAAATTAGTCAATCAGATTCTTTTCAGTAACCTTCGGGCTGCTATTTGGATTAAAGGAACTGTTATCTCAAAAACTTTACTGTGGGTTTCCCTAACTGAATAATGTTAATACAATAGTAAATCAATAGTAAATAGGCTCATTGGTAACAAAAACTAGGCTTCTGTCATAAAAAGAATTGTAATGGGCTTCCTGGATTGCTATTCATTCTTAAAAATGATTTGACGTTTATAAGTGATCGGTCATCTCAGCCATATGTGACTTGCAATGTAGAAAGCTAATGAAAACTAGTGGTGTTGCTCTGGTGAAATAAGATCAGGATGCTTTTCTTAAGAACTTAAACGTTTAAAGGGATCCAGATAGTCTTCCTTATTTCTGTAATTGCTTCTAGCAAATTAGATGTTTTGTACATGCTCCATCTACAAACAAGATTTTATGTTATTAACTTTTAAATTTCATAAGCTTAGTAAATTGCTGAGTAATTATAATGGATGCCATCTGATCTAAACTGTCCCCAAAGTAGATCCAATGGATGTAACTTGGGCAGGTACGACTATTTGCATATATAGTGATTGGTGAATCATTTCTTTAAACCAGCTTCATTTATTCAATTATTTCTTTTAAATATGATACAGTTGAAAATGGTTGAGTCGCCCCACTTTCACTGCTTTGAATTATCTTCCAGTGGCCGGTCATGTTTACTGTTTTCGATGAATAGTAACTGCTGCAAATTAATAAAGGCCAATTTTTTTATATAAAAGGGATGGGGAAAGTTCTGTGAAGCAACATAAATTTCTATAGTAAAGCAATTCTGTCATTGCTACATAGTATGTAATTATCAAATCTACATTATGTAAAGTGTGCATCTAAGGACATCTCTTTATCTGAATTTGGGTTTGATTGTAATCACATTGTGATTATTTTGATAATGCATTGAAAAGCAGCACTTGTCAGACTTTAAATATGGAAAATTATATGTATTTGCAGCCCTCTGATTAAAACCAGATGGAATGATATTAATATTGTTCCTTTTTCTGTAACCCTTTGAATGTAAACTCAGAAATAATTAGCACTGTTGCATTAGGGCTGTAATTTCCCCTGCAATTCTGTAGTCATTATCAGTTGTTACTAATGAAATGGTTTCTGTACTTCTCGATGTTTCAAAATTTCAAACTGTCAACTTGAATATATTTTTTAGTGTGCTTACTCTGGATTATGTATGAAAATACTTTAGACTAATGCAATATGCACCACTTATATCAATAACTTTTTTTGTTTTGTATGTTAATAATAAGCACTTCCAGGCAATATGTATAGATATTATTCTACAGTTCTCCATTCTTCTACTAAAGTAAGCTTTTTTTCTGGAGAGAAAAATTGAAATCTCCTCCTCCGGCTAGCACCACATCAGGATTAGGAGGAAATATTTTAAAATGTTGCAGCTTGACAGTGCATCTTTGATGTTAAATACAGAAAACATTTAGTATCTTAAATTTTATGACCAGGCTTAACTTTGTATTTTGTTTCAAAACAGCAAGATTATTATTACTTTGGGCAAAAAGCAAAAGAGAAAAAATGAGTCTTCAGATGAAATGTCTGATGCTAAGCAGACAACTCAGCAGTCATTCAAAGATGAGACTTCTCAGGTATTCAGAAATTAACACTTTTATTTTGAAAATATGCTTAAAACGTTAACTCAGTCCCCAACCTCTAACAGCTTGGTCAAAACACTTTCAATATTTGCAATTCCATTGTAGAAGAGAAGATCAAATCGACAAATTAAAAGGAAGAAGTATGCAGAAGAAGGTGAAGGAAAACAATCTGAGGAAGAAACCAAAGTTTCTGTCAAAATAAAAAAGAATTCTGCCCCTTTACCTGCTGAACAGCCTTTACAATTATTTGTAGTAAGTGAAACTCATTATTTGTGGGGTTTACCTCTTGCAGTTCTGTAGTTAGTTTCAAAGACTACATACACTCAAACATGTTCATAGCACAAAAAGTTTTTCTTAATCCAGAATCTTTCGTGTTAATTCTCAACATGCTGCTTTCAGTCTAGATTGATTATAGATCCTTGCTTAGGTTTTCCAAACCTTTTCTTCCTTGCACATGCCCCAGGTGAGGGAAGAAAGAAGTAGTGATTTGAATCTTGGTATATGCCCACCCCACAACATAATTGGGCAGGTGTAAATACCCCTCCCCCCCCAAAAAAAAAATCTCCTGTGCTGCACGATACAGCCAATCTATGACTTGGAAGACCAATCAAGCCCTGTCTTACAATAGACAGAGCAATATAGTGTGTATTTCAGGAATGGGGCCACTGCCACCTTTGCCACCATCAGCCTAGCAGAGAAAACAAGACTTTAAAATATTTTGATTTATACTACCCATTTTGCCAGTGTAACTTTAACAGGATGCTAGGTCATATGACATATCACATGACTGAACCAGGATGGAGGGGGACTTTGAGACTTTGCCTGAGCCAGGATGAGGGAATACAACCAGTAGCCCAGAGTCAGACAGAGATCCACCTGTTCAAAACTGATGATACCAGCAGGCCTAGGGTTTAGATTGCTCCTAGAAATGTGAACTAATGAAGGCAGCAGTCCATCAAATTATGTTCCTTGTATTCCTCACTGAAACAGTAGCTATATGGGAATAATGCATTATGCATTGCACCATATACTCCCTCTCAGATAAGTTTGCCTCTGTGGAGAGATTCCTTGTATGGGTGCGAACTCATGCATGCTTATAGGTCTTAACACCCATAAAAAAATTCAATGGAATCGGTACAATTTTTGTGTGCTCATAACAGTGCATGGGCAAAGCTACCCACTTTATGGAATGAAAGGGTCTATTTACCCTAAAGTACACATGGGATCTGCATCAAGGAGCTTATGTACACTATGTACTGTATAATACTAATAATATATATTGGTGCTATTAGTAAATCTAAATGTGTTCATTTGTTTTGTGAAATATTAGTCCTAAGAACAAAGTAGTTTTTGTTCTAAAACTAAGAAAGAATAGCTCCATAATAATAACTGTAGAGGGAGATTGAATATATTGAGTTTTATTCATTTGATTTTTTTACACATTTATGTATAATCCTTCTCTGCTAATACCTGCACTCAGGACTGCTTTTAAATGGAATATAGCCTGTTTTGTTTTTGTTTCTTTGCACCTGATTAGGAGAATCCAAGTGAAGAAGATGCAGCAATTGTAGATAAAATTTTATCTTCCAGAATCATAAAGAAAGAAGTGAGTACATATGGGGATATGGATTTTGGTTCATAGTTTTTAAAATGCTTTCATATAAATGAATCTTAAACAGAACACTGTGTACTCTTTCAGATTCCTGGGGGAGCGACAGTGGAAGCCGAGGAATTTTTTGTTAAATACAAAAACTAGTAAGTATTGCAGTTAAGTTATTTAAGTTAAATTACAAGTTTGAGACTACCAGGCTGGCTGACAGTTTCAAGGGCTAGGTAGAAGAGATCTGTACATAGTGTTCATTCCCCCCCCCCCCATTTTCCATGGTAGCAGCATGGGTTCCTTGCAAAGCAGGGGCTCCCATCTACAAAGAGTAAATATTAATTAAAACTAGGTAGTTACACCCCTGCTTGTAAATGAGGACTGTAATCATGCTTTTAGCTTAAATTATTTTTACTGTTAAATATGGTTCTAAAATGAGAGAATGCAATTGTACGCAGGTACTTTGTGGTTTTATTTTAAAGTTCAGGCACAGAGAAATAATCATATGGAGCATAGTGTATTAAAAATATGACCATCATTTCTCTTCAAAGGATTTATCTAATATTGCTAAGGGCATGTGTTGGAAGAAATATAACAAACTGCTTGCAGCAATGTGCTAACATACTGTTATGCCATTCTAGCTCCTACCTCCATTGTGAATGGGCTACTGAACAACAGCTTTTAAAAGATAAAAGAATCCAGCAGAAAATCAAACGTTTCAAGCTGAGGCAAGCACAAAGAGCCCATTTTTTTGCAGATGTGAGTATGCGGGAGGGAAACAAAAAACTACAAAGCTAATTAAATACTTGATTATCAGAAGCCTACACATATTTTGCTGTTTAGTATTTTGTTACATTCATGTACGTGTGTGTTCTCTTTCTCATTTTAATTATAGGCATTAAACAGTATAAATGGGGTTTTATATTAAAAATAGTGAAAGTGCAATATATTACTAGGTAATTTTAGCACATAATGCTGATCAATAACTTTTCTGTTCTCTATAGATATATTAACAGCAAACCTCAACCCACTATTAATATACTTCAGTGCAATTTACAGTGTTCTGGAATTGAACCATGCTATGCTGTTAACTAGATCAATTAATTCATTATAAAATATACTCAATTTCAGATGGAGGAAGAACCTTTTAATCCCGATTATATTGAAGTAGATCGTGTGTTAGAAGTGTCCTTTTGTGAAGATAAGGACACTGGAGAGGTATGGATATAACCAAAAAGAATCGTATATAATCTAAGGCACACATTTTGCAGCATCTATCATGATCATTTTTAGAGTAGTGTGTGCACTTACATATATATGTATGACCTGTGTTGTATATATCTGTGACTGTGTTCAAATTGTAAGCGTCCTTGAGCCATAACAATAGGACAGAGTAAAAAAAGGGGGAATAATTAAATAACCTCTATAATATAGGCATGGTGAACCTCTGACCTGCATGCCAAATTTGGCCTGATACAAACTCCAATTTGGCTACAAGGCCATTTCCCCAAATCACACACATGTGCCCTGCATCAAAGTCCCTACACAGGGAACTTTGAGACATGGGTTATCTGGCTGACATTCTGACACCAATTGATTGGCCTATGGAAATGGGGACAGATAAAAATCTGGCAAAAAAAACGTTCCCCATCTGTTGTCTAATGTATTTTCAAGCTTACAGTGTGGAAAGCATATAGGAATAATTAACCAAAGGGGTCAACTACAGGAAGAAAGCAAATATGTGAAATGTGTTGAAACATCTTACTAAACTGAGGCAGCATATATTCTTTCGTATTTTGTTAAGTCTGACTAATCATTTTCACCACTACAGCCTGTTACTTACTACTTAGTAAAATGGTGCTCGTTGCCATATGAAGACAGCACATGGGAGCTCAAAGAAGATGTAGACCAAGGAAAAATAGAAGAGTTTGAACAGCTGCAAGCTTTAAGACCTGATTCAAGGCGGTTGGTAAGGATAAATCATTTATCTCAGGTGTGGTTTGTTGTCGGTAAGCAGAGGTGCCAGCTTGTTCAGAAGGTGAAGGGGGGCTGATGATGTTTGCTTGATATTGGGATGTGTTGTCAGGATGTTGAGAGGAGCAAGGGGAGGAGCCCAACACAGCAGCGTGGCTTCAATGGCCAGTGGATCCTCCTCTTGTTCTTGGCCTCCTCATCTTGCTGTCACCACCACTGGCCAGGGGCTCCTTCCCCTCTGCGGCAGGAGGAGGAAAAGCTGGCTCCCAAACTGCACTGCGCTCTTCTCTGCACTCGGCCTCCTTCACCCCCTGATCATTCTGAACATTGGAGGGGCCCAAAAGAGCTGGGCACCTAGGAGTTGGCACCTATGTCAGGAAGAGTTTCCACTCCCTCCCATTTACATGTCTTGAGCCAATCCATCCTCAACTCTTTCAGTCTGTGCAATATACTGGACTGTGTGCATAACCCCTGAAAGAATGTTTCACTTCAGTTTCTTTTTTCAGGTGAATAGAGAGCCAAAAATGTCATTTATGTTATGCTTTATTCCTAAGGATCGACCTCCTTCTAATTCATGGAAGAAGATAGAGCTGTCCAGGGAATATAAAAATGGCAACCAACTCAGGGAATACCAGTTAGAAGGGCTCAACTGGCTACTTTTCAACTGGTATAATAGGTATGTGTTCTGAATCAATCAAATCAATTTTTATGTTAGTGTTGCTTCAAAAGTAAATAGAAACAATGAAACTAGGAAACATTTGTATTTGAAATTTGTGTCAATGAGCAGTCTAGTTTTCATACCTTTTGGCATGTGTTACTTTTATTTAATGAACTTTTATTTATGTGTGACTTGGAGCATTTGTACCCCACTCTACAGCTAAAAAAAGGCTCCCATAGTGGCTTACATAAAGTCAGTTTAAAAAGACAGTCCCCACTGCACAGGCTTACAATCTAAAAAACATAACAAGCAAAGAAAAATGACAGAGAAGAAAGAGGAACATGAACAGATCTACATTTTTTAAAAATTAAAAAATGCAATGGTAATGTATTACTAGCATATTGTTTTTAAGTGAAGACAAGTCTTTTCTGCTGGAAGCGCAATAACACAATAATAATAGATGTGGAAGAGAGAGAAGAGTAAGACAATATTTAATCCATGCAGAAATACGGTATCTATAGGCAGCATACAAAATTCAAGGAATCAGGTGCTAAATCACTACTCATTCTTTGCCCTGGGAAACAATGCAAAGAGACACTTCAAATCTTTCTTATACTTAAACATTGACAGCCATCCTGAATGTGTGTTCTTCTAGCCCTGCTAACAATGTTCTTGTGTTTTCAGACAAAACTGCATTTTAGCAGATGAAATGGGTCTTGGCAAAACCATCCAGTCAATAACATTCCTGTATGAAATCCTCCGGACTGGTATAAGAGGGCCTTTCTTGATCATAGCTCCACTTTCCACCATAGCCAACTGGGAAAGAGAGTTCCGCACATGGACTGATCTTAATGTTGTGGTATATCATGGGAGTATGGTTAGCAGGCAGATGATACAGCAGTATGAGATGTATTTCAGAGATTCACAGGTAACCTTCTATTTTGCCTTATAGCTAGTAAACCAGTTTGATTTCTGTACATAGTGTTGTCATTTATTTTTGTGATTTATGTGATTTATGTAATTGAGAATCTGTTTAGACCCTCAACTTAATGCACTAAAAATGTCAGTAGTATATGTAGGCATAAAATTATTCTGTTTCTGTATATCCTGTGCATGCAAAATATATTGATGGAAATTTGGCAACCTGAGACTGCCATTATGGTGGTTGTGCATGGGTGGAGATAATTGTGGCCTTGTATCCACCCTTTCAATTATTGTTTCACTTGTTCATTATATATTGTTTCAGAATGTGCAGCTTTGGCTTCTTCTTTTTTAGGTTTCATTTAGGCTTGGACACCCAGCTTTCCCCCACATGTTAAAGAACATCCCAGTTATGCAAGCACAATTTCCCCCTCCGGAAGCAATGGAAAGGTTCTAGATAATATCATATATTGTGTTCTGTTCATTCACTCTTCCTAGGGTCGCATCATTAGAGGTACATACAAGTTCCAGGCTATCATTACCACATTTGAAATGATTCTTGGTGGCTGTCCAGAACTCAATGCCATTGAATGGCGCTGTGTTATTATTGATGAAGCACACAGATTGAAGAATAAAAACTGCAAACTTCTAGAGGGGCTCAAACTCATGAATCTTGTGAGTGTTTACTTTTCATTTGCATATATAGCCCTTAAATCTGTAGGGCTTATGGAGGCCAAGTTCTCAATAGTTTGTCCAACTGCTTGACCTTCAGAAGATGTATAAATATTTTATACTTCTAAATCAGGGAGTTGTAGCTCCTACTTTCACAGTGTTAATGTTGTTTTACTGCTCTGTTTCCGCATGACTGTAATCATTAGAGGCTAATGACTGGGCATGAAATCATGTGTTTGCAAATACAAGCTAGTTTCTCCAGCACTATAAACCCTTCAAGCTATCTACCTTGTATATAGCATGTCATTTGTTTTATTGTTTGAATTCTTAACACATGCCTTGTTGCACTATGATGTAAATGTCTTTTTTAAAATGTAATTTGTATTGCTGAAAAATATAAATAAAAATTATTTCATAAAATAATCACACTTACAATAACATACCATATTTTCACTAGATCATCCACTATTTTTAAAATGTGAAGTTCGGTTGCAAGCATTAAATCCCTGAAAGTTTGAAAATTCCTTATAGCAGTAAAATTTCAAAGCAATTTATAAAATGTGCACAGTCTTAAAATACGTATACCTACACGCTAAAAAGAATCCATATTTTTGGTATAATATTGACAGTGCATCTTCTCTACACTAAGTACCAGGGGCACCAGGGGCACGGAGAAATACTTCAGTTTAAAAGAATGGTTGATTAAATTACGTAGCTTACAGGTTTTGAATAAAATTACATAGGGTGGAATTCAGTGCCACACTCTTCCCATCATTCTGCTTGCAAAAGCATTTCAGTTTGCCACACAAAATGACTCCCCATCTCCTCCTGTGCACTGTTCTGGAGATTCTCCCCACCGCTGCTGCCAATTGTGGGGGGGTGGGGAGAGCCGAGGAAAGGCTTGCTGCACAAGCAGAAGTCCTTGTTCAAGGCTTCCACTGACTAGATTTGTTAGGTGACTCCCACCCATAAATTTTCTGGGTGAAGCAGGAAAATATAGGACCAAACAATTTGAGGGAGAATGGAAGACATTTAGAAAATAACAAAATTATTTACAGTGTGTGACAGACAAGAATCCCTTTCCATAATGATCTAATTCAAATACTGTAATGTAAATAAAGCTTAGTGTGTATGTGTTATTATTTTTCCATTGTACTGCATGCTTTAGATAATAGTTCTATTTGGGGGTCAAAAGGAATAGAATATTGTAACAGCTTACTAATATTAAGATATTCATTAAAATACACAATGCATGAAAACAGCTCTGACTTGTCCACAGTTTCACCAGCAATCCTTACAGTCTTTATAAATGACGTAATGTATTAAAGGCAGAAAAGTTATTACAATGCTTGTTTATCATAGGTTATTTTATTTATAAATTAGCATATGTGCATTGTCTGTATACTTCCTTTCAAAGATTCAAGATTGTGCATAACATACCCAGCTATATTTTAGACAATCATGCAAAATGTGCATCTTCTATAGGAGCACAAGGTGCTATTGACAGGCACACCACTGCAAAACACAGTAGAAGAACTTTTCAGCCTTCTTCACTTCCTTGAACCTTTGCGCTTCCCAGCAGAATCGACATTCATGCAAGAGTTTGGAGACCTTAAAACAGAGGAGCAGGTATTTTAAACTTTTTATTATGTCACATTCACACACAGGCCTTGTTCACATGTCACAGTAAGTAATACTTTGTCTTAAATCTTGGTTTAATCATGAATGTGCCTTGCCCTTTTTGCGTGCATGCATGCACAGCTTCTCTCCCCGCTAATTACTCAAACAAGCCATAGTATGATTTGTTGGGTCACAACTCCAGAATGTCATTTCTTCCATGGTCTATGTTTGGATGGAACGGGGGTGGGGGGGTAATATGTTAGGGGAGCAGCTGGATAGTGACACATACAACAGTGGGGAAGCACATTGGTATGGTTTGTTGTGATGTATGAACCAGAATACATTCAAAAATTAGAATTTAATGGACTGTTTGTCCTGTAATGACTATCAGCTCAACCATAACAGTAAATCCACCTCTCCCATCTTTATCACTATTTGAACTAATGATAAGTAAATTGAAAATGTTGTGATCAGCCATAGTATTGCTACAATTCATGGTGGTTGCAAGAAAATATGCAGAAATAATATGAATTTGAATCTATACATACATTATGTACATTCAGGTTAAGTACGGGCCTCCAGAACAAATTAAGTGCTTAACCTGAAGTACCACTGTAATGATATTCGCTCCCTTTATAAGCTTATGAAACGTAGCAATTTATATAGGTTTTCAGCTAATTTTTATTTTATATAGGTGCAAAAGTTGCAAGCTATCCTGAAACCAATGATGCTGAGAAGACTGAAAGAAGATGTAGAGAAGAAGCTGGCACCAAAGCAAGAAACTATTATTGAAGTGGAATTAACGAATATCCAGAAGAAATATTATCGA
This sequence comes from Podarcis gaigeae, assembly GCF_964106915.1. Taxonomy (NCBI): domain Eukaryota; kingdom Metazoa; phylum Chordata; class Lepidosauria; order Squamata; family Lacertidae; genus Podarcis; species Podarcis gaigeae. Next base: position 34,559,491 of record NC_139684.1, on the reverse strand, counting down.
GCTATTTTAGAGAAAAACTTTGCATTTTTGTCAAAAGGTGCAGGCCAAGCCAATGTACCCAACTTGGTTAACACTATGATGGAACTCAGGAAATGCTGCAATCATCCATATCTTATCAAAGGTAAATGTAAAAATGTTAAATTTTACTTACTTTAGGCATTTTTCTTATGATGTAAAATAACTTCCCTTGGAGTTATAATTTGGATACGGTTGGCATATTTCAAACAGTGAAAATCCAGACTTCTCTGTTGAGCTTTTTTTGACAAAATGGTTGAACTTTATTGGCAATTTTTCAAAAAATAAAATAAAATTAGAGCTATTTTTAAGAAAAATTGCCAAAAACGACACTGCTGACATGAGTTGCCATATGTCAGGATTTTCCCAGGCATTTTAGTGATTTCTGCCTGGATGCAATATTCCAGATATGTCCAGGAAATTCCGGACATATGGTAACCCTAAATTAGGTTGAGTGAAGAAGAGAAGAGTTTGGATTTGATATCCCGCCTTTCACTCCCCTTCAGGAGTCTCAAAGCGGCTAACATTCTCCTTTCCCTTCCTCCCCCACAACAAACACTCTGTGAGGTGAGTGGGGCTGAGAGACTTCAAAGAAGTGTGACTGGCCCAAGGTCACCCAGCAGCTGCATGTGGAGGAGCGGAGATGTGAACCCAGTTCCCCAGATTATGAGACTACCGCTCTTAACCACTACACCACTATAAGGGTGTATAAGTGCTATAAGGGTGGCCATAGTGAACTGCCCTGAGACCTGCAGGTATAGGGCGGTATACAAATTACAATTAGAACAACAATAACAATTCAATTATTAATCTGTTGTATCATATTTTACTGGAGGAACAAGGGAACTTCTTTGTATTTTTAAAAATTGTGTATAAGTGCTTTTGAATTTAGTTGCATATGCTATAGTTTTGAAGTTGAAATGTAAATAGCCACAGTGAGGATCAAGTGAGCAGTGTCAAGGGATGGGGACTGAAAAATGAAAAACAATGTGATCATAAATTCTGTTATGAAATGTGTGGCATATGCACTCACAGTATTATGATGTGAACTTTGCATCAAAGCTATATGAAAATGTCAATACCTTTTAGAAGAAGCAAATCATACCTACTTTATGTGACAGGTGCTGAGGAAAAAATCTTAGGAGAGTTTAGGGAGACCTATAATCCAACTTCTCCTGATTTCCACCTGCAAGCAATGATCCAGTCTGCTGGAAAACTGGTCCTCATTGACAAACTTCTTCCAAAAATGAAAGCAGGGGGCCATAAGGTGCTTATTTTCTCTCAGATGGTTCGCTGTCTTGATATCCTTGAAGATTATCTGATACATAAAAGGTATGATACTATTCATAGTGCAAATAGCCATATTAATGGTATATTATGCCTTTAAGTTACTAGTCATGCACTTCCTTGCACCACAATTTCTGGCCTGATCTTGCACAGCAGGAGAGGGAAACTTTTTTTCCTGTTGATGGCCACGTGGTACTAATCTGTTGGGGACCATATGCCTATGGTGGCTGGAACCAGAGCCAAAAATGAGCAGGGCTACCTTTCTACCTTTCTCCTATTTTCTGATACCCCTCTCTTTGAGTGGGCTGCGAGGTGCAGTGTATTTTTTCCTTCTCTTCCCACAGATGCTTCTCCCCAGCATCAAATTAGGCCAAGGACCATATGCAGTCCTTTCAGTTGTAGGATGCCTATCCCTGCTCTTCCTTCTTTGGCGATCACTCGTAGCCAAATAAGATTGTCTTCCATGAATATGGTATTAATGGGGTATCCGTAAGTGACTGTGGAGGCCAATTCTGGCTCCACATGTCCTTTCACAGTGGGGACATAGGTTTCCAGGCAGGAGTTGATCGTGGTGAGGATTTGCCTTCCTCTTAGCTCGCTTCTCCTTTTTGTCCTGAGTTTGTGCTTCTTCAAAATCCATGACACCTTTGGTAGAGGCTACTCCAATTGGAGCACTGTCCCTACTATACCCCAAGGCACCAGCACAACAGAGCCATAAGTTTATGTATTAGATAACACGTATAATTACTTGATTTTTATTTTATATAGAAAACAAATATAAACACAATGTTATGTCAGCTTCTCATAAGAAAGGGGCTAAAAATAACCTCTGCTCCAGCAGAGGTTCCTTTCATCATAGAGAATTTCAGAACTCCAAGTCAGTGTGGTTCAGACTCCACAATTTAATGACATGTCCCAGATTTCCTCCACCAAACCTAACCTAGCCCCCATAGGCAGAGGGACCAGAGAACAGTTCGGACTCAAGGCCTCCTCTGGTTCTTTTTTCTTACTTGGGCAGTTTTGGCCAAGGATACCTAGGAACATAATACCATTAAACACAGCCTAGTCATAGAATTTCTGTTTCTGTCGCCCAGTTCTGAGCCTTGAAGTCTACTGAAAAACTATTATTTGGCAGACTATTCACTACTTATTAGAAATAGGGAACAGAGATCCAGTTTCCCAGAAAAGAAATAGGGAACAGAGATCCAGTTCCCCAGAAAAGAAATCATCCGCTTTCTGCTCTGTGTTCTTCATTGTCTTCAGGAAAGGATGGAAATTAAATTCTGGATTTAAAATATGAAAACAAGTATATAACATAGGTTCAGGATGGAATCCTCCACCAAGGCAATTATAATTGGGAACACTACCAAATGCAGCCATGACTGAACTTTAGACTTACCTCAGGCCATTGATTTTCAACAAACACTGCTTTCAAAGCACCTTATTTGGATGACCTCTTTAGGTCCTCATCTGGAGACAGGACAAGATTTGCTCCAAGCTAACCTCCCTCCAAGACTATGGCTTCTTTATCTGTTGGCAAAGAAACGATCAAGTTCCTTCCAGGAGGCTCCAATGCCTTGAAGTAGTGTTCTTATCTTATGATATCTGAATAAAGTTTTTCAAGTTTCTATAATGAAAATACCGTATTTTTCTGTGTATAAGATGCCCCCATGTATAAAACGCCCCCTATTCTGGGGGGACTCCAAATTAAGAAAACACCACTCAGCACTACCCGTGTATAAGACGAGACCCAATTTTAAACCTAATTTTTTGGTTAAAACACCCTAATCTTATACAAGGAAAAATACGGTTTATGTGAATATATATTAAATGCCCCAAGAAAATTATTGTTGAATGCTTATGGGGATGGAATTTCACATACTTGTTAAGAATTCTATCATTCAAAGCATCTGATGAGTGAAAAGAACATTGTTATGTTTTACTGGTTCACCTGAATATGTATTGGATGCATTTTAACACACTTTCAAGATGGTGTCTAATAAAAAACCTGACCAAAAAATTTACAGCATCTCCTTGCAATGTAGGCTCATTTGATTAGGACAGTAGGATAGTAGTATTTAGAAGTACATGGTTATACTTATATTCTGGTTTGCAATTACACCCTTTCTTTAACGGCTTTTTTTTTTTTTTTTGCACTTCAAAGGTACCTGTATGAGCGAATTGATGGAAGAGTAAGAGGGAACTTACGTCAGGCTGCCATTGATCGATTTAGCAAGCCAGACTCTGATCGGTTTGTTTTCCTTCTCTGTACCAGAGCTGGTGGATTGGGCATTAATTTAACTGCGGCGGATACTTGCATAATTTTTGATTCTGACTGGAATCCTCAGAATGATTTGCAGGTAAATATATTTGAGCAGTTTAGCCTTCTGCCATAGGGCTAAATACCTAAGAAACACCTGCAAATGAACCTATTTCATCTGATCCACAAAGAGAGAGCAAGTGTGAACAAGCAGGATTGCTTGCGGGTGCTTGCTAACTAGCTAGGTCATATGAGGAGAAACATTCTTAAATCTGCAGTGGGTTTAGGCCATTGTGTGTACTGTTAAATATATTTAAGCAAACCATCTATCCAGCAGGATCTAGGCAGCCCTTGTTGGCTGCCAATACCATATATCTTCTTCAAGGAAGGATGTCTTGTCCTGAACTTGGCATTGTGCCTCTAAAACACAAATAAGAGGAAATCTCTTCCTCACTTTTCCAAGTCCATGCTTTGTGTTGGAAGAGAGAGTGGAGCAATGTGCAATGTGAAAACAAGCCGTTTCCCCCTCTAGGTCTGAGCTAGTCATAATGAGTCAGAAGTTTTCGGTCTTGTCTCTGCACTTGCTGGATTCTTCAAATACCCAGCAACAGCAGAGACAAAAGAAGCTTCCAGTTCCAAGCTCCAAGGTATAGATGGCATGGTGAGGGCTTTTCACTGGTTGTTAGGTGCTCCAAACTCCTGAAAAGTCCAAGCTGAAACAGGTCCTAGGCTTTCTTTGAACTTTAGAATGTGGTTCAGAGGGATCATCCCACCTCCTCTGTAGCTCCAGGTTTCAGAGGAAGCTTGAGCCATGCCGAACTAGTCAGACACTATCGGAGCACTTGCCATGAGGAGCAAACTTGTGAATCCCTGCCATACAAGGTAGAGAAATATTCTATAATACACAAAGCTAAAGTCCATTTGTATTGACCTTAATTTTATATTTTATTGTTTTCATTTACAGCTTCAGTTTAATTGTATTTTGTTTTAACAATGTCTATTTAAGTAATTTTATATTTAAGTAATAATATATCATTATATTACATTTCTACTTGACAATCTGTCCAATGGATTCATGTACCTTTTTCTCAGGCCCAAGCTCGTTGTCATAGGATTGGTCAGAACAAAGCAGTGAAGGTCTACCGACTAATAACTCGGAACTCTTACGAAAGAGAGATGTTTGACAGAGCAAGTTTGAAGCTTGGCCTGGATAAGGCTGTCTTACAGAGCATGAGTGGAAGAGAAAATAGTGTTGGTGGTGTATGTACCCATTTTCCCCTCTTTCCTCTCCACCAAAAAAAATAGGAATTTGAAATGGGTTTTTATTTTTGTAACTGTATCATTTACTCAAGAGAATAGGGGAGCAGTTAAAAGCTTAGTCTGAATGACATCTTAAAGCTTTGCACCACTTCCTAGCTCTCTGCTTTTCTATTACCCCCACATAAATTTCTGTGGCTTTTGTAACCTATATATAACCAAAGATTGGCCATGTTGGAGAGAGAATTCTATTGTTTGAGACTTTAGACTCTGTTGTTGGATGGATGATCTTAAGGAACAGGTAGGCAAAGTATAGGTTGGGAATCCTTGAGGTAGTTTACAGTATATACAATAATAGGATTTTGATACTGTAAGAGACTTTTTAAAAGATAATAAAAATAATACACAGAAAGCAATTATGTATTGGCTGTAGTTACATACTTTGGAAAGGATAACCAGTTTCTGTTAGTAACAGGCAATATTTACTGTAAAACTATTTTTTAGATATCCAGTGGAACTGTTTCAAAATATAACACTTATATTATTCCATATAATCATTTTAATTGAGCATTTTTATGTATCCAGCTGCATTAATATCATAAGACTTACCAGTTTCTCTTTTACACAGATCCAACAACTTTCTAAAAAAGAAATTGAGGATTTGCTTCGAAGAGGTGCATATGGTGCCATTATGGATGAAGAGGATGAGGGTTCTAAATTCTGTGAGGAAGATATTGATCAAATCTTGCAGCGTCGCACGAAAACAATTACAATTGAATCTGAAGGAAGGGGCTCCACATTTGCTAAGGTAGTTATAAGCTCTTCTGGTGTCCTTTTTACAGAACACAAAGAAAAGTATAAGCATCCAGAACAGTTCTCTTAGAAGTTAGGTTAGGTTAAAATATTATAATTGGTAGGCTTCACTTGAACGTAGCTGGTATTTTTCCTTCCTTGAAAGCATGTGGAACCTAGTCTGTGATACTTGAAACTGAACAAATATACTGGTGACACTTTCTATTGTGCTGTTACAGGCTAGCTTTGTTGCATCTGGAAATAGGACAGATATTTCATTAGATGATCCCAACTTCTGGCAGAAGTGGGCCAAAAAAGCAGAAATAGACATAGACACCATCAGTGGTAGAGTAAGTATGATTTATTCATTCATTCATTTATTTTTGCACTGAATTTACAGGTTCGAGTGTTCTTTTAATTGTCCTATTCAGTTTGTTTGCTTTTTAAGTTGAGGTTTATTGTAGCAGTTCACTATTGGAGAACTAAGTTAAGTTCTTTGGACGGCAGTATCCTAACTAAAAACATTTCCTTCACTAAAGTAATGTATATGTAGACCTATGGTTAGTATTTTGTTTACTCAAAGAACTAATCCCCCCCCCAATCAAACTTGCCTTCTGTTGATCTTTGGAGATATCTGGAACTAGATTGTGTCTAAAGGAAAATGTATATTTAAATAGACCACAAACGTGATCTATGAAAGCTTCATTACCAAAAGGATACAAATTGTGTACTAAATTTAAAATATCTGTTTTTGTATTCTGGGGCAGAGATTTTCATGTTGTGTCATGAGGTTTTAGTGTACTTTTTTCATTACTTGAGAGAAAATATTTTTGAAAAGTGCAGTAATGTGTCCTGTCTACCTGATCATTGCTGGATGTTTCCTTACCAATTCATAGAATTGGGAGTGGGAAGCGACAGAAATGTTCTCTCTAACTCAGCAATTATTGACTATTCTGATCATGGATCAGGAATGTCCTATCATCCTATGCTGTATTTGAGTGTTTGTAGTTTTCTTGAAATGCTACCATACCTACAGTTCAACAAGCTTTTGTTGTTATAGTCAGTTGAAACCAGTATTAGTTCTACTCAGAATAGATCCATTAAAATTAATGGACACGGTTAATGTTGGTTGATTAGTTTTAGTGGGTCTTCTCTCAGAATAATTATGCTTGATATAGTGAATACACCCTCTTGACAGTGTCACATTTGCCAGGGATTTGATATATGGCAGCCTCAGAGAGGATATTCTTGATAGACACTCTGATTGTGGAACTGTCTTTCCCCTCAAATATGGTTGAACCATGTCTTACAAGCTCTAGACACCAAGCAAAGACCTACTTATTCACCCAGGCTTAGTTGAATCTCTGATACTGCACTATGTAAATGGTTATTTGTCAGTGTACATGCTGATTTTCTCTCTTACTGTTTATTGGGAGATAGATGCTAAGATTTGTTGTGTTTTAAAATCTTGCGTTTGGATTATTTTAAAATGAAAAGCTGATTGCAAAATTTATAAAAACAAGAAAAATAATAAATAAAATATCAGACAAGGATGTTTTGATGAATTTTATCATTTTGTATTTTGAAAATGCTCACTTCTGTTGACTCAGAATATTATTACATTTTACAGAATAGCTTGGTTATTGACACTCCTAGAATTAGGAAGCAAACAAGGCCTTTCAGTTCTACAAAGGATGAACTTGCTGAGCTATCTGACATTGAAAGTGAAGGGGATGATAAACCAAAACTTCGGAGGCCTTGTGACCGCTCCAATGGATATGGAAGAACGGAATGTTTTAGGGTGGAAAAAAACTTGCTAGTTTATGGGTAAAAATGTTTTTTGTTTCTTTGGTGTAAAGAGAGACAAAAATATAAATAATAAAATTATTATTATTTCTTAAATTTCATTTTCTGTATGGATGGTGTCCTACTTTACACTTGCTATTGTACCAGATTCCAGCAGTTTAGTAGTGATGCTGCAGTACAGTTACAATGTAGTATTTTGTGGCAATAGATATAATGACCAAAGTGCTTACTTATTGATCAGCAGACCTTAGGATCAGGCCATGTTGCTTTTTCTATTGCGGTCATGTAAAACACACACATATAATGTTACTATAGTTCTTCTCATAAAAAACTGTAGTAACAAAATGTGCCATAACGTATGTGTAATAGAATAGTAGTTATAATAGCAAAGAGAAAATCTCCCTGTGGATATGTTTAAATATTTTATAGATACAGAAAAACCTGTGAGGGACCAAACTAATGCTCACAGACTCACAGATTTGCATAAAACTAGTGGCTTTCCCTATTAGCTTGCAGGATGGTAAGGGGAGAAAACCTTAGATTCTCAAAGCAACACAAAAGGGGAAATTGTTAATGCATTAGAAATATAAAATATATTTTTACCTCTTAACACTTTGCAGCAAAACATTCTACAAGTAGTCTTAAAGATGCCATTTTTGTTTAAAATGTTAAACTCCAGTGTTAAACTCTAAACAGGTGGGGCCGTTGGAGAGAGATTTTATCACATGGGCGATTCAAGAGACAATTGAACGAACAGGATGTAGAGATAATCTGCAGAGCCCTTCTAGCATATTGCCTTGTCCATTACAGAGGAGATGAAAAAATAAAAAGTTTTATATGGGACCTTATTACACCAACGGAGGATGGGCAAACTCGAGAGCTACAGAATCACCTAGGTAAGAATCTGTAAGAGGACTATTTTTTGACATGCTTGTGATGAAATTAAAGACTCCTCAAAAGTACTGAAGCACGATTCACCTTGTGAAATAAAATGGGGGAGGATACAAATGCATGTATTCTTCTTCTAATTTCCTATTTTGTGGCTTTGGGGAGAAAAACAGCTGGTGGAGACCATTTTGAAGGGTTAAATGACCCATTCCATCTAAAACCGCAGCCGCTTTACCTTGGGGAACGTTGAGAGTAATCATGGTATTTTATTACGTGTAGGTCTACCCTCTTTTGTCGTTTAGCATTACTGTTTGAATTATCTACACTTGCAATGTTAAGGGAAAACAGATAGTATTCTCTGTCTTCCTGAAACAAGGAAGTTCTATCATACCATGCAGTTGTTACATTGTATTTTCCTATGTTGCATAGGTTTGTCAGCTCCTGTTCCCAGGGGCCGAAAAGGAAAAAAAGTTAAAACTCAGGCCAGCACTTTTGATATTCATAAAGCAGAATGGCTTCGAAAGTATAATCCAGAGCATTTGTTGCAAGATGATGGATATAAAAAACACATAAAACATCACTGCAATAAGTAAGTAGCAATATAAACACATGATTTAAAGTTTGTCTCCTTGATGTACAAGTAACACCTTCATACTAAATGCTAATAATCTTTATTAATGTTAACAAATGAGGTGCTATGGATTACAAAACTAGCATAATTGTAGTAGCCACATTGTAAACTAGTCTGTATATTTGTACAGTGGTTACACCTTGTGCAGATGCCAAAAGTTGGAAGGGAAGAGGAGCAGACAGGAGGAGAGAACCTGTAAATTTTGGCAGGAACTCTCCCTACTCCTGTAAAAGAAAAATTTATGTGGGATTTGCGGGGAATGTCACCCTCCTTTGCCTTCCTCCAAATTACAAATTGTTTGGGCCTGACAGATGTGCATACGAATTGTTCTCATGTTGCCAGAAACTTGGCAGCAAACGTGCTGCTGCAAGCCCTTAGTTAGCTGGAACTAAGCATTAGGCCCAAAGCATCAAGGTCATTAGGTATGGAGAAGGTGTGGGGGACTACTTTTACGGACTCGTAACCATTAAAATGCTACAGGTGTGTGGAGTGATGAAATTGGCCTCAAAATACACTTGGAAAATTTAAGGTTAAATTTGTTGATAATAATGCTGAGCATGTTTCCTATATATTCCAAAATAGTAGCTTGTTGAACTAAAATACACTCTGCCCGTGGCTGAAGAATTAATTGTCTTCTGTGTGTTTATGTTTAGGGTCTTACTTCGAGTTAGAATGTTGTATTACTTGAAGCAAGAAGTCATTGGTAATGAGTGCTCAAAAGTTTTTGATGGAGTTGAAGCCAGGTACACCATGTTGAGGCTCTTTCCTCTTTTCTCCTTATCCGTAAATAATGTTGTTTCTCAGAATTCTTTAATTGAGTTTACTTAACACCAGCTTTCTGGTTAACTATTTCAGTGAAATTGATATTTGGGTCCCTGAGCCAGATCACTCTGAAGTTCCAGCGGAATGGTGGGATACAGAAGCAGATAAATCTCTATTAATAGGAGTTTTTAAACATGGTAAGTGATAGGGATACTACTTGTTTCTTTTTCACATACAGATTGCTTGTCTTTTGAAATAATATTAATAAATATCTGTTTCTCAGGTTATGAAAAGTACAACACAATTAGAGCAGATGCAGCTCTCTGCTTCTTGGAAAGAGTGGGAAAACCGGATGACAAGGCAGTCGCTGCAGAACAGAGAGCCAATGACTATATTGATGGGTATGATTTTTTAAAAAACACTATTTAAAGTGAATCACCCTCCTTCATTGAGCATGCAAACAAGATAAAGGGTGAGAACCAGCCAGAGTTAAGCCCGTTTAGTGGTGGCTTCAAAATTCAGTAACAATCATAAAAAGAAAGCTATTTCTCGTTGAATTGAGTATGAGAGAGTTAAATGTATTTTACAGTCCCATTGATTTTAGTAGGAAAATTAAATGCTTTGTTGTCTGGATTGCATCCAAAGGTTATACTAGGGTTTGTTGTTGTTTTTTTACAATAAAAGCACAAAATGCTTTGACCCCCAAACCAGTCAAATGTGGTCATAGCCCCAAAGGGTCGTAGAGCCCTCTTTTCCCCTAAAGCTAACTTTTGCCTGGCATGAGTTTACAGGCCATGGGAATGAGAGAACTCTTTGTATGTCTTTCATATGCCCATATGGTCCTTTCTCTGAGCATAACATACATGTAACAACAGTGATTCTGCAGTACTGTACAGAAATTTGAGGTTATTAGAACCATTATTTATCGCTTGCAAGGTTAAATCTGGGATGTGGAACCATGTTGCCATACAACTCCTATGAACCCAGAGTGTCCTCCAGATGATAATTATCAGGATACATAGAACAAAACTTTAAATAAAAATGTACAAGTAGTTAAAACCATAATACATTTTCTTTGTAGCAAGTTTTTTCTTCCACAAAATAATTTAAAATGTATCCAGTAGTTAAAACAATTGTATGAAAAAACACATACTTTACAAGCCTGTGCTGAATGTGTATTTTTCAGAGATGTAGAAGACCCAGAATATAAACCAGCCCCAGCAATGTTTAAAGATGACATGGAGGTAATGTGTTGTCAGTATTCTTTTTTTCAGTTACACCAAAACTTAAGAGTTGATGAGACTGTCATATTTGCCATTGGTTAAAACAGTAGTTTTTTTAATTAGCTTCTTGGCAACTTTTCAATTAAACTATAGGGATTATTTTTTCTTTGGAGAGATTTTGAGCCTCTTAATTTAAAAATGAAGTTAAAATAATCCATATTAAGATGAGTTATTACTATTCTTAGAGTAGTCAGTCATCTGCAAGATGTGTGACTTGTGCTGTGTCTGAATCATGCCTCTGTTCATTCTGCTTTTTTTTAATTAAAAAAATCTTTTTTAGGATGATATATCATCACCGGGGGATCTTATAATAACAGATGGAGGTAAAAAAAACCAACACCTCATGATCTTAAGATACTACAGTGAATACTCTTATTTGTATTACATTAGAGCAAACTTGTGTTTTTATGGTGGAGAAACAGAATCACCAGGAAATTCTTATGTTCCTTAATTATAGATGGTCAGATGATTGAAGGGGACAAGCTTTATTGGCCAACTCAGTCTGCCTTAACTACACGCTTACGCCGCCTAATAACAGCATATCAGCGTACTAGTAAGAACAGGCAAACCCAACAGATACAACCTGCATTTCCAGTCCAGGCCTGTATGATGCAGAATCCGTATGAAGAAGCTGCTTTAAATCCAAAAATGGCTGCCAAAATTGAAAGACAACAAAGGTCTGTAAATGCTAGGCTTGCCAGGTTTAAAAAATAACTATTTTCTAGTCAATCATTCTTTGTGCTTTTGGGGGAAAGTTACTTAATTGGAATTATTTTTCTTCTTTCTTTTCAATCTAGATGGACAAGAAGAGAAGAAGCTGATTTCTACAGAGTGGTTTCAACTTTTGGTGTAGTGTTTGATCCTGACAGAGGCCAATTTGACTGGACGAAGTTTCGAGCCATGGCTAGGCTACATAAGAAAACAGATGAGAGTTTAGAAAAATACTTGTATGCATTTATGGCCATGTGCAGGAGAGTCTGCCGCCTGCCTTCAAAAGATGGTGGGTTACTTGCTTATTTTTTCCTTTATGAAAAATAAACAGGCAACAGAAGCTACAACAACTTTTTTATTGAAAAATGCTAAACCAAATTGTTCTTTGCATGAAGCAGGAGCAACAAACAGCTTCCCCCAGCATGTAAGAATAGCAGTCTTTATGAGATAGAACTGTATTGTATAAAGTGATATTGACTAGACAAAAATCTATCGGACTACAGTATTTTAATTGCATTTATATATTGGGTAGTCAAAATGCTCAGCACAATTTCCTCAAGCAGAAGGCAGCAGATACATGTCTGTGGATAAGGAATTTTTCAGCTTAGCGACTGCCACAGAAAATGCCTTCTCCTGAGCAGCTATCCCCTAAACTTTTGAGGGTGTTGAAACTATCAAGAACCCCCCACCCTGAGAGAGGCTGAAGGCAGGGAGGCAGTCTTTTGGATATTTGGTGCTGAAGGTATTTAGGATTTTAAATGCTAATGTGAGTACCTTGAATTGATCCTGGAAACTAACTGGCAACTAGTGACATTGTTTTAGAACAGGGGTTATGTGAGTTCTAAATGGAACTTCAGCTTGTATTTCGGCTGCAACTCTTTGAACCAGTTGAAGTTTCCCAGTCATCTTCAACGTCAGCCCCAATTAGAGTATGTTACAATAATTAAATCTGGTAGTGACCAGAGCATGGGCTATAGTTTCCAAGTAATCTCTGACCTAAAAAGTTAGTAGCTGATCAACCAAAAGTTATATTAATACTTAATATTACGTTAGACATTCTAACCTCCTAAAGAGTGCTGTTATTTTAAAAGTTTAATTATAATTCCTGTTCTTAGAGTTGCTGATTCTTGTGTGTGTTTCCTGTGCAGAACTTGTGGATCCCAATATTTTCATCCAGCCAATTACAGAAGAGCGTGCATCTCGAACCTTGTATCGCATTGAACTTCTCAGGAAGGTGCGAGAACAAGCTGTCCGTCATCCACAGATATTTGAGCGAATAAAACTTTGTCAGCTTAATCCTGATTTGCCAGTTTGGTGGGAATGTGGGACTCATGACTGGGATTTACTGATTGGAGCTGCAAAGCATGGGGTTAGCCGAACAGACTACCACATCCTTCGTGATCCTGAACTTTCATTTATGTCAGCCCAGAGGAACTACAGTCAAAGTAAAGTAGCACTTCCAATAACTCCTACACCACTTTTGCATCAGTATCAGATGGTGTTGTCTGCATCTCCTCTTGCACCTCAGGCAAGGCTGCTAGATATTAAAGGGAACGCACTTGAGGATACAAAAGTTAAGAATGAAAACCATAAAGAAGATCCACATTCTTCTGGAGAAGAATCCATATCTGCTGAGGATATGCGAACAGGAGTAAAGACTGAACCTTTGAGCCCAAATAATGGCACACCATCTCATGCTACAGACCAGAAACCTGTTGTAAAGGCAGACAGTGACAGGCGTATGGTTGCTGCAAGGACAGAACCCCTAACTCCTAACACTGCTTCCAAAAAACAGAGACCTAACAAGAGAGGATCAGAATCAAGCTCCGATTCAGATTCTGATTCAGATAGATCAACCTGTTCTTCCAGATCATCTTCATCTTCATCATCCTCTTCATCCTCTTGCTCACGTTCCAGATCAGGATCCAGTTCCTCATCTTCTTCATCTTGTTCTTCAGCATCATCGTCCTCTTCATCATCCTCTTCCTCCTCATCATCATCGTCATCCTCTTCGTCAGAAGAAAGTGACAGTGATGAAGAAGAATCACAAAAGCGACGTAAGTGCTGTTTCACTCATTTTCACATTCAAAAGGCTAATTAAGAGCTAATTTGCTTTAAACGTGCTGGGAGAAGGTTGACATAAGGCCCCTTTCCCCTTAATATAGCATGTAAATAAATATTTGAATTGTAGGAAACTGGACTACGGGGGTGCCATATAATGCTGTAATCACGAACAGGCTAGAAAAATACTGTTCTTGCTCTATGAAAAGTAGAAATGTGGCTTCATGAATTGCAACAGCTGTTGCTGAAAGTAAAATTAGAACATATTTTTACCTTTTTCCCCGTATTTGATTTCTTTTTTTAAAAAAATTAGGAATGCAACTACAAGAATGCTGCCTAGCCATTCATATTTGATTTTATGTAAATACATAATATGTATTTGATATGTTAACTTCCTTTGCTGTGCATAAAATTAATTTGCAAGGTTTTTTTTGGGGGGGGGGGAATACGAACATGAGTTTGACCAAACTGCAGGAGGCAGTGGAAGACAGGAGTGCCTGGTGTGCTCTGGTCCATGGGGTCACGAAGAGTCGGACACGACTGAACGACTAAACAACAACAACTTAATCTTAGTATAAGAGCTCAGTAAAAGTATGGTTTATGCTTTTCTAAAGAGAATATATAGTATACACACTGTTTGGGCTTTATGATTGAATTATTACACTAAACTTCTAAAGTATTTTGGCACATTCAGACTTCTCAGCTATTCAAAGTAAAATTCCCCATGTATTTTGTAAACAACATCAAGATTATGGACAGCTGTAGTTGCTGTTTTGGAATTCTAACGTCTCATATATATATAAATCATATGTTCATAAATTTACAAGGCAAACCCATACATAAGTATATAAACCACATGTCTGAAATAGTATAGGAGAGCAATCCTGAAACCATTTTGCCTCTCCCAAATTGACCTCAAATATTTCTCTGCAGTGAGGAAGAAAATGGGAAAGCCTCCCCATTGTATGTTTGCTCAAATCCTGTCTTAAGGGCATATTTGTGTATGAATAGGGTGAGTCTGCGACCTGTATTTAGGAAGTAAGCATTTACCATCACAAAAGAATGGCCAGGCTGTCCAGGTAGAAGAATCAGTGGCCATTATTAGGTATCCTTGCAAACAGGAATTTTGTTGGAGACCGCCTCCTTCTGTGATGTATTTATGATGTTTTGGGGTTGGTCTCTGGCTACAGGGTGGGCAACTTCAAAAGTCTATATAAGGGATTCTGCACCATTGTTCTGGGTCCCTCCTGTCTCCTGTGTGTGGTAGTGTGCACCCTGTTGCAATAGCTAATAAAGATCAGGCTTACTAGCTTCCTTGCTTCTCAATATTCTCTGGTTGGCCTCTGTTATTTTTTCCTTCCAATAGGACTCTATACCTAAGGAGTCTATACGGGCTCTTGGCTACCCCATAAGGGAAAAGGAGTAGTTTTTTCTTATAACATTGCATTTGCCATATTCTAGAGTCGTGAATGAAACCAACTTTTGCTAGCATTCACTACTACAGTGTTGACACTAAAAAATGTAATACAGGATTCAGAGACTATAAGGTCTATTCAGATATTGTTTCTTCCTATGGTTATATCTCCAGAGAAGGGCTGCGCTTAGAAATTCAGGCCAAGCAGTTATTAGCTTGGTATCATTCTTTGCAGCCTAGAATGAAGCACTAGGTAATTGATAGAATCAGTTTATTTTGTTCTCTTGGTTTCTAGCTTTTCATTGCTCCTGTGCTTGTTGCTGTGCACTTAGTTTACCAATTTCTTGAGGGTTAAAATTATTGCCCATCAAATTTGCCTAGTTATATTTTCTGTCTAAAGTTATGGCAGTAAATTGTTCATACCATGATAATCTCATGTCTTGATTTTCAGTGTAATGGCACTTGAGGACTGTTTTGGAACTATTGTCGTAGCAGTTCTCAGCAGTTCTGTCCCTCAGAGTCTTGAAATGATGGTTTGTAAAGAGCAACTTGTACACTAGTCCTCCTGTATCTCATGCCCAGTTGTCCCACAATGGCCTCTGATTCATGCTGCACTGTTTGTGTACAATCCAGACTGTGAGAACAGTGGGCAATAGCGGTGCTAAGAAGTAATTTCTATTATAAGATATGATCTAGACTAAGATCTAGAATGTTTGATTTTTAAAAAATAAAAATATTTATTTTACTATTATAGATGTTTGCATACTTGCATAGTATTCAAGGATCCTGATTAAGATGTCTCAGTTTTCTTCTTTTTTGACATCCAGAAGGACTGGCTGATAAAATACTCACTTTTGGCCATAGAAGCAATCCAAGTTTTCTCAGGATAAAAACTATCAAGTGATATCAAATATTAGTCAAACTGAGAGTAGACCTAATGAAATCACATGGGTTTACCCTGAATGTGACTAACGTTTAATATCACCATTTGCATATCAAATCATTTTTGTGTTGCAGAAATAGGGTATCCATTATTGGAAATTTTATGCTCTAATAACCTTAAATTGTTTCCCTCAGCAGAAGGAACGCCTCTTTTGAAAGCATATGATGAAGAGAGTGTAGCTTCCCTAAGCACTGTGCAGGATGAAACCCAGGACAGTTTTCAAATGAATAATGGAACACCAAATTCTAACTGTATCTTACAAGGTGGATATATGTTGGCTGCTTCCTACTGGCCAAAGGTAAGTTAGTAAGGCTGGATCTAAACACATCAAAGAAGTGTTTCAGTTTAAAATGTAAATTTAAACAGGGAAAACAGGGAAAGAAAAAGTGGACTCCACATCGCCATTGCATATACACGATATATAAATCACTTTTTCTTTTACCAGTCTAGCAGAGTCCTAAGACTACATGTATATAAATCTATATAGATTTCCTTCCAAAAAATACTGAATTTGCTAATTCATTTTCTTCAAACTTCTGAATTTGAGAAGTATATAAATTTGGGCTTCAGTTGCTTCCTGACATGGCTGGGAAGAAGTAGTTATTTTATCATTCAGTATCAGAGATGGCCACTGTGCTCCTTTCACTGGCACTACTGCATTTTTTTTCTATAATTGGAAGCATTAATACTACTGTGTTCTTGCCTCTTGGACTGGCCACCACATCTATAATTTCTCCAGCATATGGTGATTATTTTAGAAGATATGTGATATGGGAATAAATATTCCCCTCAGTCACATGCTGGTAACACCCTGCTCTTTGCCCAGCCACTCAGTTATGTCAGAGATCCAGTTGTCTGCCACCAAATGTTCACTTTCACTATCAGTGCTAGAAGAGCTTAACTATATGGCTTCATTCTAGAAGCTGCAGTCAATTTTCCTGCCTAAAAGGAAAGGGAGAAGGAGACACAAGAATCTGTTACTGCATCCTGTTCAGAAAAACCCTTCTGACTATTGGCCTGTTCAGACCTAGTTTTTTTTCAGTCACTGCCCCCAGCATTTCTGTTCTCTGGAAGTAACTATAACTCTTTGCTGTGGACAGGCTTCCGTCCCCGTCCCCCCGCAACAGTCACATCAATCCTGAACAGTGATGCTAGCCTGAGTGGAATTTAAAACATGGTTTGTGCATCTGTAGAGATTATTGAAGGCAGTATTATTACCCTTCTTATGTACAAAGCAAGAGAAATCATAATGCCAAATTATGACCACAATGAGAAGAACATATTTGTTAAGTGGTAGATCAAAACTCTCCTGATGATCCTGCAGCCTTGCCACATTTTGTTGGTTGTTTATTAATTACTCAGATTAATTTAGCAAGTTCTTTTAACTGTTGAGATAGAAAAGTAGGCTATTAACTGCCTTCTATTCCTTCTAGGATCGGGTTATGATTAACCGTCTGGATAGTATTTGTCAAACAATATTGAAAGGTAAATGGCCTTCGGCACGGAGAAGTTACGACAGCAATACCGTGGCTTCATTTTATACCACCAAGCTTTTAGACAGCCCGGGTGCCGCTGCAGAGTACAGTGAGCCCAGTGTACCAACACCTCCATGTGCAGATGTTAAAGAAGAAAATGATCAGTCACCACAGATGTCAAAGGTGAAGAAGCATGTACGGGAAAAGGAGTTTACAGTGAAAATCAATGACGTATGTTTATTTTTATCGCCCTAGGACCTGATTGCGATTGCGGTGTGCAGCGTGCTTTACCTACAAGTGGCTGCCTGCTCTCAATCTTATTTCCTTCACACACACATTTATGGGTATTTTGGGATAAATTTCTATGGGGCATCCCCCCTCCCTTTAAAAAAAAAAGAATTCAGAATTGATCAACAAATGACAACAATTCTTGGACTTTTGAAGCCTTGCTGGTGGGATGCTTTCTCATATAGCCTTTCTTCTGCTGTCTTTAGTGCTGAAGGTGCTTTCCAGAGTGTCTAGCTCTTCTGAACTCAGTCTTGAATGTCTGAAAACAGGAACTTCCAGATATCCAGTTTTTAAATGCCCTTGGTGAACAAATCAGAATTCCTTAGGCTCTTATGCTAAAAGGTCAATAGTAATACATACTAATGA
The DNA here is from genome assembly GCF_964106915.1 of Podarcis gaigeae. Lineage (NCBI taxonomy): Eukaryota > Metazoa > Chordata > Lepidosauria > Squamata > Lacertidae > Podarcis > Podarcis gaigeae. The sequence goes on along the minus strand of NC_139684.1, from coordinate 34,541,252 downwards.
ATACAAACCCTTTATAATAATTAACTTGATATCCACAAATTTATGTTTTAATACATACTTATTTATAAAAGTATTCAGTTGCAGTCATTACTGTACCTGACTAAAGGCTGCCAGTTACTTAGATGCGTGTATGAGAGAAGATCAATTCTTCTTGAAAGAAATTGCAAATGAAGATCTTAAACTATTTCATTGGTTTGTTCTTCCCAAAGAAATGTGCTAACCCTCATGTTTGTTTAACAGGAAGGGGGTTTGAAATTAATTTTTCAGAAGCAGGGGTTTTCTCAGAAAAGACCATTTGAAAGTGAAGATGGTACATTAGGACAGCAGCAATACCTTGCCAGGCTACAGGAACTCCAGAATGCTTCAGAGACCAGCCTTGCCAATTTCCCAAAGTCTTTGCCAGAGTTGGGTAAGCATTGTGTGAAAGCCAGTGTCTAATGCCAAAAGGTTTGCTACTTAGATATTGTATTAATAATTTTTGGATTGCCATTCCAAGCTGTTTAACTGTTTGTCACATTAGTTTTACTAATGTGATAAGCTTGGTTCTGTGCTGTGACACTTCATACTTCAGATGGGTGCTCAGCTGGATGCTATGTCATACACAAAAGCATTCCCCGCACATATTAAACTGGTATGTCAGAGAGAGAGAAGACCAGAATCTCTCTCCATGGCTCTCTTAACAAGGAATGTTATGAAGTACCATTCAATCAAGTCCCCGTTTACAGTATGATGTGGTACAGTTTGAAGAGATTGTTTTGTAGCTCCTTACAACCCTTTCTGTTCTTAACTTCCCTGAACAATTTAGTGTTATCAGTAAATGTGGCTACCTCACTTGCTTGTCCCTAACTCTGAAACATTTATGAACAAGTTCTATTACTGCCATTGATGATTGCATAAGTGAAAGAATGCATACACTTCAAATAATTTGGATGATGTTCTGCTATCTAGAACCTAACTCAAATAAGTAAAAATGTTACAGCTTTACAAGGCTGAATAGCAACTCTTTTGAAGGAAGAGCTGTAGCATAAAGTAATGGTGATAAGTGAGCTGAGAAAATGCTGAGGTTTTCTTTGGCCTTGACATGGTCCTGTATGTTTGCAGGCCTGTTATTCCCCTGGTGTCAGGTTGTAATTGCGGGGAGAAAAGAATATAGAGCCTATTGAAGTTGGGTACTTTGACATCAGTATTAATATGTATGCCACATAATCCTGGAGTGGTACAGCGGCGGGGCATATGCCCGTGCTGCCCAGGGTGGACGCGCTCCCGAGGGGAGCAGAGAACGCTCCCGAGGGGAGCGGGGCACGAAGGGTGTCCTCCCAGGTGCAGGATAGCCCCTGGGGCGCATGGAACGGCACACATGCCCTGCAGCCAGGGGCAGAGTGAGCTGCCTCTGGCGGACATTTGGCGCGCCATCCCCCACGACTCGCAACCCTCCCCCAAGCTGTCAAAATGAAGGGGGAAGGGGAGAATGCCACTGGCAAAGTGTTGCAGCTCCTCCCCTTCCGCCGATGGCTCGGGGTAGGCTTGGGAGTCGCAGGTAGGCGGCGCGTCAAATGTCACCTCCCTCAGTGAAGACACCCAGGGAAGTCCACCTCCACCACACACCCCTTCCTCCACCCCTGGGTGGAGTGTATGCCCAGTGTATGCCCAGATAAATTAATGAACCTTAGTCATGTTCTTACTTTGAATGGCCTACTCAGAGTAAAACTCTGTCTCATAGATACGCTAGAACCTTTTTCTATAAATTCATTTTACTTTCAGTGACTTTTTTTGTTGCTACTTTTACAGTTGTTCATATTCATTTTGAAAAAAAGTCTTTTGTTGCTAATTTTATGAAACTGTTAATTTGATTAGGAACTTCCAGTCAATCAACAGCTACTGCAAATGGAATAATAGTTGATGACCAGCCTGTAATGAAAAAGAGGAGAGGAAGGAGGAAGAATGTGGAAGGAGTAGATATCCTGTTTATTAATAGAAACAAAGCACCTAACCACGTAAGCAGATGTGAATTGATATTTTAAGTATACATGCTGTCCTGATGTAAATGTTATTAATTTTGGAGGCTTTAATGTCTTTATATTGGCCAAATAGAAGCCAGCCTGCTTCAGTAGATTTCTTGTATTGTACTACTGGTATTAGCTTTGGCATTGATATTACAAAATGCATTGACATTCCCATCCAGCATCTTATTTAATCAGGTTCATATATTTATGCAAGACAAAACTTTTTTAGCAGGGTTGACATCTTGAATATGTAAATGTGAGGGTCATGCAGTCCAACCCTCTGCAATGCAGGAATCTCAACTAGATTGTACATGACAGGTGGTCATCCAAACTCTGCTTTAAAACTTCCAGTGTTCTTCCTCATGTTTGATCAGAATTTAGTTTCTTATAACTTGAAGCCATTGATTCAAGTCCTACCCTCTGGAGCAGGAGAAAACAAGCTTGCTCCATCTTCCTATTGATACTTGAAGGTGGCTATCGTCTCTTCTCTGCCTCCTTTCATCTAAGCCAAACATACCCAACTCCATCAACCATTCCTCATAAGGCTTGGTTTCCAGACACTTTATAATTCTGGTTGCCCTCCTCTGCATTTCTTCCAGCTTGTCAATATCATTCTTAAATGGTGGTGCCCAGTACAAGACACATTACTCCAGCTGTGGTCTGACCAAGGCAGAATAGAGTAGTGCTATTACTGTACTTCCTTTGATTTGGACACTATACTTCTGTTGATGCAGCTCGAGAGAGAGCTCTCAGACTGCAATCAGCAATCTCCAATCGACTAAGTCAGGCATAGGCGAACTCGACCCTCCAGATGTTTCACGACTACAATTCCCATCATCCCTGACCACTGGTCCTGTTAGCAACGCATGATGGGAGTTGTAGTCCCAAAACATCTGGAGGGCCAAGTTTGCCTATGCCTGAACTAAGTAGAACAGTACTCATAACACTTTGTATTTCTGCAGGTTTGCCATAGCATTAATGTCCCTCAGGTTGCTCCAGGAATAAACCCAGCACTTCCATATGTACCTTCCCACGGCGTGTGTGATGCAGAAAGCCCAGTTCCAGTTATTAACTTGAAAGATGGAACAAGACTTGCAGGCGATGATGCCCCTAAAAGAAAAGATTTGGAGAAATGGTTCAATGAACATCCTGGCTATGTTGAAGATTTAGGAGCTTTTATTCCTGTAAGTATTTCCATTCATTCTAACTGTGCTGTGATATTTGAATATAGCAAGCTAATTCTGTGTAATATTCATCTTTTAATATAGGGTTGTAATTTTGAACACGCTATGAGTACATATATGATAATTTTAGCATGGTTTGAGGCCATTTGAAAATATTGTGGTGTTTAATATAAAACTTAATGTGCATCATATTTAAGAAGTAAAACCTTTGTTAAGTAGGTCCTTAAGCATAAATATGTTATTCATAAGCAGCTTTAATGGTGAGGGCTCACATATATATGTATTTTTAATTCTGCTACCACAGAAAATGCAGCTTCATGAAGGAAGACCCAAACAAAAAAGGCACCGTTGTCGCAATCCTAATAAGCTGGATATTAATAGCCTTACTGGGGAAGAACGTGTTCAGCTAATCAATAGAAGGAATGCTAGAAAGGTATTTCTTTAACTTTTGTCATCCAGAGACATGCCAGCTTGGTGCCCTACCTCAAGGACCGCCTCTCCCTATATAAACCATCACAGCCTCAGCTTTCATCATCAGAGGCCCTTCTTTGTGTGCCTCCTCCAGAGGGTGCCAACACGAGAATGGGCCTTCTCTGTAGTGGCTCCCTGTTTGTGGAATGCTCTCCCAAGACAAAAACATTTCTCTTCAACCAGGCTTTTGGCCGATTAATATTCTACAACCTTTTAAATGTGAAGGAAGGGTTATTGTTTTGTTGTCTTGTTTTAATTATTTACTTGTTTTTATCCTGTATTTTATTCTGTGAACTGCCCTTAGCTCTTATGTTGAAGGACGGTGTATAAATATAAATATAATAATAATAATAATAATGATGATGATGATGATGTGTCACCATAACTATTCTAGCAGACAGAAACAAGATAGCTTGTTAAGTTATGAGTGCAAACTAAGTGTTGGATCCATGAAGTATACTGATAAATGTTTAATCCATTTTTGATCCTTACATTTCAGGTAGGAGGTGCTTTTGCTCCACCACTGAAGGACCTGTGCAGATTCCTGAAAGAGAATCCTGAATATGGAGTAGCTCCTGAATGGGCAGATGTTGTAAAACAATCTGTGAGTACTAGAGGGGGCGTCATAATTTTGTAGCTTTACTTACCAGAGAAAGCAGATTAGCCTTAAAGCAGTGTGATCCCTGTTTTAAGCAGTTTGGAAACAACTAGGAAAATTTTGAGTCTTGAGAACACTCTTGCTTATTTGTATTGTTATGTGCCATGTACAATGAAGGCACTATATAAAGTAAAGTTCAAAAGCTGTAAAAGGCAGCTTTTGCAAATGATTTTATTTGCATTATTTTTCTGGTTTCCAGCTAACATTCCTAACTATGCTGTATCTATTCTACCATATTATCGGCAGATGTTTGAAATTGATTTTAATACTTATTTTCTCAATTTAGCTACAGCATATTTTTAAGATGCAGAAACAGGTAGCTGCATTAAAGAATGCAATAACCCAAGTTTCATTTTTTTTCCCCTTTCAGGGATTTCTTCCTGAAAGCATGTTTGACCGTATTCTCACAGGGCCTGTTGTGCGAGAGGAAGTAAGCAGGAGAGGAAGAAGACCTAAAAGCGAGATTGCCAAGGCAGCTGCTGCTGCAGCAACAGCAGCAGCAAGCATACCGGTCAACCCTTTGTTAGCCAATGGGCTGCTGCCAGGGGTGGATCTATCTACTCTCCAGGCCTTACAGCAAAATCTGCAAAATTTTCAGTCACTGCAAGTGACAGCAGGCTTAATGGGAATGCCGACTAGTTTGAACACTGCTGGGGAGGCGAAAAACATGGCTGCTGTGTTTCCCATGCTGCTTTCAGGAATGGCTGGCTTACCAAATTTGCTAGGAATGGGAGGACTCCTCACAAAATCTACAGAATCTGCTTCCGAGGAAAAAAAGGGAAATGACTCAAGAGAGCCCGACGGGAAAAAAGAAAGGACAGAGAGCCAAAATGCACATAATGGTGGAGAAAACTCTGTGTCGGGTTCTCCTTCCACATCATCTGCTGCTGCTGCAGCAGCAGCCGCCAGCCCCCTTGCTCTTAACCCCTTACTATTGTCCAATATACTTTATCCAGGGATGCTTCTCACTCCAGGCCTTAATCTCCATATCCCAGCTTTGTCCCAATCCAATATTTTTGATGTACAGAACAATGAAAACAATGGCACAGGCACAGCCAAGCAAACAGAAGAAAAGGAGGAAAATTCTAGAGTTAAAGATCAAGAAGACAAAAGGGGAGCAGAGCCTAGCTCTCGCAATGAAAACAGCACAGATGAGGGTTCAGAGAAAGCCGATGCTTCCTCTGGGTCAGACAGTACATCGTCCTCGTCTGAGGATTCGGATTCTAGTGATGAAGACTGACACCAAACTCTGCACTTAAATTATAAACTGATTTTGAATTTATTCTTGAATTATTTTGTTGTAAATAACCAGTGTTGAGTGAGTGCATCAATAATTTAAAGACCGAACATTTCAGTATTTGTTTAGAAGTGCAAACTGCTTTCAAAGACGTTTTGCATGTAATATTTCTTGAGGTTCATAAGTTTCTGAACTTGTATGTACTATCAAATACACAATTGTGTAAAAAAAAAAAAAGAATTACAGCAAAAGGCATTATAATTTTGTTTTTGGGGGGTTAATTTTTAAAAATTGCTTAGTAAGAGCTGTATATTTAATATATTTGTAGTGAACACAAAATTCTTTATGCGCATTCTTGATTTAATTTGAATATAGTTTTACAGCCTCCTTGACACCTATAATTTACAGATCAAAACTCAGCAATAATTTGGGCAGCTAATGAATGTCATGAAAGCTGTAGAAACTACATCACCATCCATTGTTTTAATTACAAGAAAATGCTCTAGTGTTGTGATGCACTGCTGATGTTTCCAATTCAGGTACAACTCTGTTTTAAAAGAAAAGTTTCCCATTCAGCCAGTTAGATTGGCTACTTGTTACCTCAGCTGAGTTAGTTTAGGAAGTTTACATTGGTTTCTCTACTTGTTTTCATATTCTGCTTTGCTTTTTAAAGGCATCCTGTGTATGTTAATTTTGCAAGGGAAATGACCATTACCAGTTGCACTCTTGTAATAATAGTCACAAAAATCCCTTTCTTACTTTCTTCGACACCATGGATACCTTTTTAATGTTAAGATTTTGCTCCTTCTACAGCCTTCATGTTGTTGAGGAGCTGTATCCACAAGCTGAAATAACTCAAAGTGCCACTTCAACACTGCATACTTCATGTTATAAGGATAAGGATTAGATCCTTGTGAAAATGGCTTGTTTGTTTTGTTTGTTTCTCTTTTGTGTATGTTTGTCATGTAAACTCCTGTAGTTACCAGTTAATAATGGTAAGAGGAAATGTAGTCATGTTTAAAAATACTCATATTTCTCTACAGGTTTGGATTTGACTATGTAGAATAATGTTACCCAAAATCAAAATTTAGGGTATCATCTATCTGTTAGTTGTAATAATGCTGAGTTGCCCAATAACTTAACTTTTAAAAAGCACTTTCAACAATGATGTGAGAAATGTGTTCCATGAAACCATGGTATGACTGTGCTTATAAAGCATCTGTTTGAATACAGATCCTTAGAACCTTGATGCATAAAATCAGATATGTAATAGGATTCCTTGTTCTGCTGAAGCTGCTATTACTCTGACATGGTAGAATCACAGATTCACACCATACAGTGGAACTGAGGTGAAAAGGTGTGAGCTTGTATTAATTTCACTTGTGGTCCAAGAATAGGCAAGTTGAGTGAATGGGTAAAAAAATACTGATGATATAGTCAGTGACAAATCTTTTCAAAAGGAAATAATTTAGTATTTTGATACAGTTCTGTTGCTTGCTTGTACAGTAAACAAGACAGTGTTGTTTTTTACCAAGATCTTTACCAATAAAAATAAAGTTTGTACATGCAAAATTATTAACCCCTTTGACTAGAAAGCAGTATTACATGTAATTACAGTTATAAAAGTATCATTTGGATTGTGCTGGTTTACTGTATTTTCCCTCCCCGGAATAGTATGACTTGTTTGGCCCTTCCATGTCTTAGCAATAGTCAAAACATGCCACAAGAAAAGGGGTAGCAATTATTCATCATGAAAGGATGTATTACATATTTAATATTTTGCCCTTTGTAATATAGCACTTTTATTTATCTTGTATGTATCCATGATATAGCCAAAGTTTTCCAAACACGGTTGTTGACTTAGTCAATGGAGTATTTCAACAATATCACTTTGCACCATACCCCTACGTACCTCCCCCAAAAAGAAATCCTAAACATAATTTTTAATAAATTTATGAAATAAAGTATTTTCCTAATTATGGTCAAGTGAATTTTACTTACCATTCTAGTGATATCTCTGTAATAAGGAAATTTTACAGTTTCAATGTGTGACTGAAAGATTTGAATATGAAGTAAAGGTGTTTTTTTAATCAGCATCAGCTGAAAGGTGAGAAATATGTAGCTCTGTCGGCTAAACAATATGCAAGTGTGACTGCATAAAGTCAAGGGTTGTAAAGGAGCCTTTATTAGATTTACATTAATACTGAAATTTCAGTACAAAAGATATCCAATATGGTGAAGAAGTGTATGTTGGTAGTGACTAAAAAGAAATTTAGCTCTTATTGCCTTGTATTTCTATCCCTTGTTTCAGGCTTCATGATCCGTCTTAGTCCTGTTTTTCTTTTGGACATTTTGCAATATTTGCCAGTTGTTTTCTGTGTAGTCTGAATTTGCTTTCTTGTAGTTGAAAAAGCGTCTTAAAGTCATTTGTAATTTATTGAATTACTTTCTATGATGTTCTATAGAGCAAATGGAAGTTTAATTATTTTTTATTAAACATATTCTTTGACAACCCATGATGTTGGCCTCAATACATTAAAAATGCCTTTTAGTTATCACACAATGTAGTTAAGCTTGAGCAGAAAGTAAACAGTTGTTACAGCAATATTGGAGAGCTAAACATCTGCAGGTATTCAGTATTTAAAGAATTTGTGGTTTCAATTTTCTGCAATTCATATGAGTGGCTAATACTGAATGTGCAGGTAATATGAGCTGTCAAAATAGTTTTGTCTTTCTTGCCAAAGGTATTATATAGTAAGATTTTGTATTAAAACATCAAGAAATACTTTAAACTAAAGGCTATAGTTTAGTGACCAGGTGAACGCTGAATACTAGAAAACGTTCTGCATCCTGCACTTGTCTTGGCAATTAGTGGTGGAATGTGCTTCTTCCCAAAGGTTCATTCAGTTATACTTTATCATTAGAGTATAATTTGAAGAACATTGTAGGATTGATGCAATACACAACTGCACCTTGGCATTTGCCAGTTACCTGAAAATGCATAATCAAACTGATTTCATGGAACTAAAAGATGTGCATTAGGTCCAATCTGTGTTATGGCACATCATTAATTTTTGAACCTCATAAATTGAAGGATAGTGCTAGCTGATTTAAAATGATTCTTAGGTTTATATGGTTAAAATATAATAGAGTTAATCCAGCAGGTTGGGAATTGTTTGCATATAAATTTTCCATACTTTCATCTGCACTATATCAAATTGGTTTGGGGGTTACCCTAAATTTCAGAAGCAACTTCGTGTAGGTGAAAAGACTGTTATCAACTAAAAGTATAATGCTGTATGGCTAGATGCGGCCTTGAGATCTTTGCAAACTGAGGCATCTAACTTAGACTCATGGCATGCATTTTTGTGATAATAGTGGTGTGGAGTTCTTTCCTTCAGCCAACGCTGGTTTTGCTACAATACCATGTTAGAAATGTCATATGGATAGTGCATACTCTCAACCTCTAGAGTGAACTTTGTTTTGTTACCATATCTGATAGTGAATAATTTTATATAAAATATATTCTGCCATTTTCTACGGAAGTTATAAAAATACGAATTAAGCAGTGCAGTGGGGAAATGGTTGTTGCTGACAGCCATTCTGTCAGCCATTCTGTATCCTAACACCCATGGTAGATTACTTTTGGCTAGGGGGTGCAGTGCAAAAAGAATCATATAACTGCAGTTGAAAGGGATCCCAGAGGTCATCTTCCAACCTCTTGCAATGCAGGAATTGCAGCCAAATAATCCCTGGTGGAGGTCATCCAGCAACTGTTTAAAAACCTCAAATGAAGGAGAATTCACCACTTTCCATGGTAATCTGTTCCACTATTGAACAGCTCTTGCCATCAGAAAGTTTTTTATAATGTTTAGTCAGAATTTCCTTCCTTGCAATTTGAGTCCTTTGGTTCAGCTCCTACCCTCTGGAGCTGCAGAAAATAAGCTTGCGTCAGCCTTTCAGATATTTACAAACCATGGATACAGTTGGTAGGCATGTACTTAGAGGAATTGTTATAACATTTCTCATTTGTCTGAATGTAAACATGGCAAATACTTTTAAATTTATAAACATGGGCTTTCATTGATTATGGGCATGCTACACATCAGAAAACAAGACAAGAAATGAAGCAAGACTATACATGGCCCCTAAATTACCGTATTTTTCTTTCTATAAGACGCACCAGACCACAAGGCGCACCTAGTTTATGGAGGAGGAAAACAAGAAAAAAATATTCTGAATCTCAGAAGCCAGAACAGCAAGAGGGATCACTGCGCAGTGAAAGCAGCAATCCCTCTTGCTGTTCTGGCTTCTGTGATAGCCGCACAGCCTGCATTCGCTCCGTAAGATGCACACACATTTCCCCTTACTTTTTAGGAGGGAAAAAGTGAGTCTTATAGAGCAAAAAATACGGTAACACTATGAGCCTAGTTTGAACTGTAAGTGGTTCTAGAGGGGGACGTATTTTTCTGTGGACGTATTTCATTCCGAATTTTAATTGCCACTTGGCTCCTTGCAATCCACACCAGCATACAATACTTGATGTATCTGGGCTGTTTTTCCACCCCATTCCCTTGAATCGCTGCTCCCACCCACCACACTACTACCTTTATACATGATGGCATCTGCACCATATTTTTTTTTAAACCCAGGAATTGTGAAAAAGCAAACTACCGGTTTTATCCAGTCATTTTCTGTATTTTTTACAGGGGACAAAATTGAGGCCTGTATCTTGTTGAGTGTGGGTGTGTCAATTTCGTTTTTTTAAAAGACCTCGCCGTGAAACTTAGAAAAAAAAGCCTGATGTGATGTACTATTACAGTCCCCTAAACAGTTAGTGTCGAACGTGTAAGATCCTATCATTTCTGAGGCAGTTGGCGATCAGTGGTAATCGATTTATTTCCTTTGGTATTGATATCTAGAAGCCACAAACATGAGTCTGACCAAACTGCGGGAGGCAGTGGAAGACAGGAGTGCCTGGCGTGCTCTGGTCCATGGGGTCACGAATAGTCGGACACGACTAAACAATTGATATGGAGGAGGAAAATGACACATTACACGTTTCCCACTTCGCCCCGCCCCTCACTGAGGCTGACGCTTTATGGGAATTGTAGTTCCCAGAAGAAACGAACGCTCCCACTTCCGCTCCCCTCCCCGCCGCTCTTCACTTTTAAATCTCTTGCGCAGACAGCAGCACGCTGATTGGCTTCGCGTGGGCGCGCCCTTACCCAATGAGCAGAGCGGTGAGGGGCGGGGCCGCAGGGGGGGTGAGGGAGGCGAGGTGTTTAGATTCGAACGCCGCGGCTGTGGGAAGGAGGGGTCCAGCTCGGCATCGGCCTCTCTCTTTCCACCCAACCTTCGCTTCAAACGCACGAAAACAATCTGCTGCGCAGGCGCAGCCCGCCCTTGTGCGCGAGCCGCGGCTCTCGAGTTCGCCGGCGTTGTTGCGCGCGACCCTCGCCGCCGCCGCCTTCCGCTCTCCTCATCCTCTCCACGCCCGTCAGTGGCGATGCTGAGCGGAGACGAAGGAGAAGAGGAGGCAGCCGCGCCTGCCTCCGCCGGAGGGGGCGCTCCTTCGCCGACCCCCGTCGCCTCACCCCGAGCGACGACAGCGGCCGCAGAGGAAGCGGGGGCCGCCATAACCGACGCGCCCGTCCAAGAAGAAGGAGCAGCGGACGGCGATGAGGAGAAAAAGGACGACGACGAAGAGGAGGAGGAGGAGGAAGCGGCGGCGGCGGCAGCAGCAGCAGCTGAGGCGGAGCGAGACACCCGGCAGCGCTACGAGGACCTGTGCAGCAGCCTCAACATGGACGAGCGCGCCCGAGCTGAGGCCTGGCTGAGCTACCAGAGCATGAGGAGGAATTACACTCTGGAGGTAGGGGGAGGGGCGCAGCGAAGGGGGCGGAGGGGTCTGCTTGGTGGGAGGGGCTTGGGTGAAAGGGAGGGGCCCTTTGCGGAGGGGCGTGGTCACAAAGTAGAATTTCATCTTGGCAGGAGGGGGCGTTTTTTTGAGCAGGAACTCTGGGGAACTGAGTTCCCTTCCTTTTATTAAATAATTTGGGGGTGGGGGGCTAGAACGGATATATATCCAATGCCTGAGCCAAAAACCCACCTATATCTGCAATCAGTTGTGACCATTTCCAGGCCAGATCATTGTCTGCTTGAGATTGTCTTACATTTAGCCACTACCCCGGGTGGGGGGTGGGAAGTGGCATTGTGGCTGGGCCCACAATAAACTAACTAGCTAACTTCCCTCACATTTTTTCCCAAGAAAAAAAATACTGCTTGGCAGAAAGAGCTTTTGCAGTGGGCTGGGCTTGTGGTGGAGGGGATTGGCTTTGACTTTGTAGAGAGGCAGAGTCGTGAAGCCGAAGTAAATCTAGATAGGATAATCTTAGAGTTGGTGGGGCTTGTGGTAAGTAAAGGTAAAGGGACCCCTGACTATTAAGTCCAGTCGTGGCCGACTCTGGGGTTGCGGCACTCATCTCGCTTTACTGGCCGAGAAAGCCGGTGTACAGCTTCCGGGTGATGTGGCCAGCATGACTAAGCCGCTTCTGGCGAACCAGAGCAGCACACGGGAACGCCGTTTACCTTCCCGCCGGATATTAGGAATTTATATTCTCCAAATGAAGGTAAATCGGAATTTTATAAGAAGTTGCATGAGATTATGCTGGACTATCTGGACTATAACAACATCATTATGATGGGAGATATGAATGGGGTCGTATCAACTAACATGGATAAGTCACAAAGCCAAAACGTCACAAAAGACGGAAGACTACCAAAGACCTTTTTTGAAATGACAGACAATATGAATTGGATTGACATCTGGAGAGTGAGAAACCTCTTGGGAAGAGAAGGAACATTTTTCTCTGAAGCCCAGCTGACTTGGACAAGAATCGACCAAATATGGATAACTACAGGTCTGGCACCCAAGGTCAGAAAGGTGGAAATCTGCCCAAAGACCTGCTCCGACCATAATGCACTGAAAATGGATATGACACTATTACCAACCGGTTCCTTTAGATGGAAGATGAATGGCAATTTGTTTAGAGATCAGGAGATCATTAAGAAGGCCCAAAAAACTTTGAAGGACTACTTTGAGATAAATATGAACACTACGGTGGAAAAAAGAACTATTTGGGACGCAAGCAAAGCCGTGATGAGGGGGTTCTTGATACAACAGAATGCTGTAAAGAAAAGGACACAAAACGAGAGGAAAGACAAGATTTTGGAGAAAATCAAAGAATTAGAGAAGAAGTTAAGATTAAATCCGAAGTCACAGCCGATTCTGAGAGAAATCAAACTTCATCAAGCACAATATTCTAAACTGATAAATCAGGAAATAGAGTGGAAGATTAAACTAATGAAACAAAAAACCTTTGAATCGGCAAACAAATGTGGGAAACTGCTAGCGTGGCAGTTGAAGAAGAGACAAAAATTAAATACAGTTACAAATTTGGAAATTGAAGGAAGAAACATTCAGAACCCCGTGGAGATTAGAAAAAGTTTTCAGAAATATTTCAAAAAATTATACACTCAAGGGCCGCAGGATGAGGTAGAGATTAAACAATTTTGGGGGGAAAATGGACTTAAAAAACTCTCACAAGAAAATAGATCACTCCTGAGTAAAATAACACGACAAGAGATTGAACAAGCCATTCAGAACATGCAATTGGGCAAATCTCCAGGACCAGACGGGTTGACCTCCAAGTATTACAAGACATTAAAAGACTATTTGATACAACCACTGATGGAGGTCAGCAATGAAATTATAGAGGGGAAGAGGGCGCCGGAATCGTGGAAAGAAGCTTTCATCACATTGATACCCAAATCGGAATCTGAAAAGACACAACTCAAGAACTATCGTCCCATCTCCCTTTTAAATGTGGATTACAAAATATTTGCAGACGTTTTGGCAAGAAGATTTTAAAAAGTTCTAAATGAAGTAATCCATAAAGACCAGGCAGGCTTTCTCCCAGGTAGACACATGTTTGCTAATACAAGAAACATTATTGACATCTTGGAACTTTTGCAAACAGACATAAACATAAAAGCAGTGCTAATTTTCATAGACGCGGAGAAGGCCTTTGATAATATCTCTTGGAAATTTATGAAGGGAAATTTAAAAGAAATGGGAGTGGGACGGGGTTTTGAGAATGGGATTGATGCAATATACTCAGAGCAGAAGGCAAAATTGATAGTTAACAATGTGGTTACAGAAGAGTTTAAAATTGAAAAAGGTACACGACAAGGCTGCCCGATTTCCCCTCTGCTATTCATTTCGGTCCTGGAGGTGCTCTTGAATAGGATTAGAGGGGACTGGTTGGTGCAAGGGATTCAGGTCGGAGCGAAACAATATAAACTTAAAGCTTTTGCAGATGACCTAGTCTTGACCTTGCAGGAGCCAGAATCTAGTACAAAAAGAGTATTACAACTGATTCAAGACTTTGGTCGGGTGGCAGGATTTAAACTAAATAAACAGAAAACCAAGGTGTTGGGGAAAAACTTGACAGATACAGAGTCAGAACGGTTTCAGAGAGAAACAGAACTAACTGTGGTTAAAAAAGTAAAGTACCTAGGGGTAAACATAACAGCAAAAAATCTGAGTCTATTTAAGGATAATTATGAAAAATGTTGGTCTGAAATTAAGAGAGACTTGGACAGTTGGTCAAAATTGAAGCTTTCTTTGCTAGGCCGAATTGCTGCTATTAAGATGAATGTATTGCCTAAGATGTTGTTTTTGTTTCAAACATTGCAAATTGTGGACAAGACGGAGTGTTTCCGGAAGTGGCAGAGAGATATTTCTAAATTTGTCTGGCAGGGCAAAAAGCCCAGAATTAAGTTTAAGATATTAACTGATGCGAAAGAAAGAGGGGGCTTCGCCCTGCCAGACTTAAAACTGTACTATGAAGCCGCAGCTTTCTGCTGGCTAAAAGACTGGCTACTTCTTGAAGACACTGATGTGTTGGATTTGGAAGGTTTTAACAATGCTTTTGGTTGGCATGCATACTTATGGTATGACAAAGTTAAGATCAATAAGGCCTTTAAGAACCATATTGTCAGGAAAGCAGTATTTAATGTCTGGATAAAATACAAAGACTTATTGGAAAACAAGACTCCGAGGTGGCTTTCGCCTCTGGAAGCTAAGGCCCGAAAAAGACCCAATATGGAGGCCAAATGGCCAAAATATTGGGAAATATTAGAAAAAGATGGAGACAATTGGAAATTACAGAGTTTGGAGAAAATGAAGGATAAAGTGCGAGACTGGTTACATTACGCTCAGATTAAAGAAGTTTTTAAAAATGACAGAAAGTTAGGGTTCCAGGTGGAGAAATCGAAGTTGGAAACAGAATTGCTAGAACCAAAGACTAAGGTACTATCTAGAATGTATAACCTGCTGTTAAAATGGAATACACAAGACGAAACGGTTAAATCGGCTATGATAAAATGGGCACAGGACATTGGGCATAACATTATGTTTGAGGACTGGGAAAGGTTGTGGACCACTGGGCTGAACTTCACCACATGTAATGCTCTGAAGGAAAATGTAATGAAAATGATGTATATGACCCCAGTTAAACTTGCCAAAATATACCATTCGTCTGATAATAAATGTTGGAAATGTAAGGAAAATGAAGGAACATTCTTTCATCTCTGGTGGACTTGCCCTAAAGTGAAGGCCTTCTGGGAAATGATATATAATGAGTTGAAAAAGGTATTTAAGTATACCTTCACTAAGAAACCAGAGGCCTTCCTTCTGGGTATTGTCGGCCAGAAGGTGCTAAAGAAGGACCGAACATTTTTTCTGTATGCAACAACGGCAGCAAGGATACTTATCGCTAAGAACTGGAAAACGCAAGATCTACCCACACTGGAAGAGTGGCAGATGCAGCTGATGGACTATATGCAACTGGCCGAGATGACTGGCAGAATCCGAGACCTGGGAGAAGAGAGGATCGAGGAAGACTGGAAGAAATTTAAGACGTATTTACAAAAACATTGTAATTTGGTTGAATGTTAAGAAGGATGCTAGATTATAAATAATTGGCCACCACTAAATTAGATTTGAATTTGATGATAAGTGAGGTTAAAGAAAACACAAACCTTTTGGAGAATTGCTAGATTGTATTTAAATGAGTGGATATAAGATTGTAAACAAGTTGATAATTTGCTTGGAAAATCTTTTTAACGATGTAAGTGGGAGCGGGAGACGTGAGGGAGTCCAAAGAAGTGATGAAACCACGTTTTGATATAAGCAATGTTGTTTATTATTTGTGCATTTGTATCAAAAAACTTTAATAAATATTTATTTTTAAAAAAAAAATACCTTCCCGCCGGAGCGTTACCTATTTATCTACTTGCACTTTGATGTGCTATCAAACTGCTAGGTTGTCAGGAGCAGGGACCGAGCAACGGGAGCTCACCCTGTCGCGGGGATTCAAACCGCCGACCTTCTGATCGGCAAGGCCTAGGCTCTGTCGTTTAACCCACAGCTCCACCAGCGTCCCTGGGGCTTGTGTTAGAGGCAGTGAATTAGAAATAAATCTTGATTGGAGGGGCTTTGAGGGAAGGGAGTGTGTCCTTAGCTTGGATAGGGTGGAGGCCATGAGGTAGAATTATATATCCCACCCGAAAGGGACTTTGGCAG
This sequence comes from Podarcis gaigeae, assembly GCF_964106915.1. Taxonomy (NCBI): domain Eukaryota; kingdom Metazoa; phylum Chordata; class Lepidosauria; order Squamata; family Lacertidae; genus Podarcis; species Podarcis gaigeae. Next base: position 34,525,048 of record NC_139684.1, on the reverse strand, counting down.
AGGTAGAAGTTACCCAATGGTGTGGAGACTATGGTCTTCCAACTTTGATCAGATCCAGCCAAAATGGCAGATGATTAGGGATAGTGAAATTTATAGCTCACCAGCATCCAAGGGCTGCAGGTTGTCTATTCCTGTTCCATTTACCACATGGCCGTATGCCTGCTGTAATAATTTACCAGTCAAAATAGTTGTCTGTAGTCAACCTCTTGGTTTTTAATTTCTAATCTTCTTTTCCTCTCCATCCCAGTCTCATGTAACATACATGAATATGACACTTTTGTACCCTGTGTTAATCAGATGTTTTATGAATTGCTCTGTAGATTTAGAGTAAAGTAAAGAACCCCTGGACGGTTAAGTCCAGTCAAAGGTGATTATGGGGTACGGTGCTCATCTTGCTTTTCAGGCCGAGAGTGTACTTCTCTGTAGAATGTGTATTTTGAAGTGGATTGAAAGGGATGTGAAAGTGTAGTAGTACAGCACTTACTACACTTGGAAATACACTTCAGGAATGATAAATGAAAACACACTTCAGGAATGATAAATGAGAACACATTTTCAGAATGATAAATTACATTAAGAAAATAAACAGAAATTTAACTTTAAAGTTGTTTGAACTACTTTTGATAAATCTAATGCTTTCTCTGAAAAGATTATTACTTTTGAATATTATCAATTCATGCTTTTGAGAAATGTAATTACTTCAACAGTAGCCCTATATTTCCCACAACTGCTTTTATTTTAAAGTTCTATTCTCTGGTCTTTTCCTCACCTATATCTTGTTACAATGCTAGGCTGGATTTAAACCAGAACAACATGCAGCTGACACTGCTGACAGTGAGGGCTATCTTTGCAAAACTAACAAGACCCTGTATACAAGAAATGTTGAAAACGCTTTCTTTGTATTTTAAAATGTTTTGTTTATTTAAAACATGTTTATTTTGGCCTTCAGCCAAAAACCAGACTCCCAGAATGGCTTATAACTATCAGTGGTAGGATAGTACCTGTTAACAGGTTTACACTAAAAGGGAAAGGGATTGGAAGGGAGAAGTGAAAGAGAAAACTCAAGCACTATTACTTGGTTAAAGAATTACTGTAATGACCAGCAAAAATAGAAAGATTTAAAGGGAAGGAGGTGCCCCCCCCCAAAAAAAGTATTTCAGCACAGCTGATGGAGATACCCTGCAATCCTACCTCTCTCCCTCTACTGATGGAAAGGCTGCTCTTGCAAATATAGTCTTATATTTGCTTTAATCTCTGACCTTGTTAAATATTTTCTGTGTCCAGTTGCCTCTTAGCAATTTCATTTCAGTGAGTGCTGCTTCTCTAATGTCGTTTGTTACTTCACACCCTCTGCTTTATAAGAGTTTACTGACATATAAACTGAGATTCGAAATAACTGTGCAATAGGTTGTGTGTGCCCAAAGGGGATTTCAGCTTGTGTTTCTCCAATGCAGCTCCTCTGCCCCGCACTGGATGGCAAATTATATTTAAACTGAAGGAACTTCCAAGAGGCACATAGAGACTCCATATTATGCTAATAAGTACAAATAATTTTAAAAAGCTGGTTGTGATACGGCCTTGATGCTTTCTGTTCAGAGAGTAGTTTAACATGCTGTGATGTACCTCTTTGAAACCTCATTCCACTCCCTGATCATTCATCTTATCTGTAGTTCAGGAGTGGCTAACATGTAGCACTTCTAAGGTTAGCACTCCAACTCTCAACAGCTCAAGTGAACATGGAGTGTAATCTAGCAACAGTTGGAGGGCATAGGTTAGCGACGCCTGCTGTAACAAAATAAAACCTTTCTGTTTTAGACATATGAGTTAGAGAGGAGTCAACTTCTGCTTTTGCTTCTTTTAATGTAACAGGGAAATGATCTACATTGGCTAGCATGTTCTTTATACGTGGCTTGCAGAAAAGCTGTCCCAACAGTGAGCAGAGGAACCGTTGAAGGAAACTATGTATCTTTAATAAGAATATTGCGCTGCTCAGGACAAAGGTAACTTCTATTTTAACAAATCAGAAAGTTTTAGAATTGATACTAATGTGTGAATTGCTATAGTAAGTAACTAGTGAGACTATTATCATGACTTAGGCAATGCTCTCTGGTTGTTAGCTGTATGGGGATCGGATAACCTTGCTAAATATAATATTTCAAGTGACTTTAATCACTTTGACTTGTTAAAACTGCTCTTGCTGATTTGACCCTTTGTAACAACAGTATGTTTATATTTATTTCCTGTCAGAGATATTTGTTTAACATTTATTTAAGTGCAGTATATCAACTAATACAAACATGCATCAACAACTTAAATGTTGGCATGAATAATTTTTGTAATGAAAAAGTGATTCACTTCCATCAGCGTTGTTGTTTAGCACAGCTTGTCCAAAGTTCTGTTTTCTGTACCATTTCATACTTACGCTTGAGGTGAAAAGTTTTACAGCAGAGGAAAAAAGAGAGATATGCATTGAGTTAATCAACATGACTAATTTAGGTCCATTAATTTCACTGTAAGACTAGAATAACATGCACATGGTCACATACATGAACATTGTTGTCTGATCATGGATACTTAGATTAATTATAGACAGAAAGAGGGGAAATAATGGGGACACAGAACATGTGGTAGACCTGAGGAAGCATTCAAATCAAATTGGAGCGATAGCTGAACAAAATATAGTCAGAGGCCCAAGTTGGCTTCACTTAATCTTTACCTAGGGGACAATACAAATCTGCATTTTAAGCATTTTATTTGCCATCTTTCATTAGCAGCCAAGCTAGTAACAGCTAGGTATTGGAATTTCTTAGAGGATGCGATATTGTCTACATGGTATAAAGAAAGATGATAATAAGCTCTGACAGAAAAAATAACCAGTAAACTAAAAATAGCAAAGGGAGTGAAACAGAGACTTTTTCAGTAGACTTGCATGCTTTTATGATGTACAGTGTGAAAGAGGAAAGCATGGGACCACCTCCATATTGTAAATGATTGATGTGGTAACCGTAATTGCTGTGCAAAAGCAATACAACAATTTAAGGGATGTGAACTCTGTTGTAATGTGACCTCATGTCTTCAGAAATGATGGGAGGGTAGATTTTGTTCCAATACTGTTTCTTGTTGTTTTGTAATGCAATAAATAAATAATATTTTAAAAATAAATAAATAAGAAGCATTGGATTGGCATAGAGATCATAGGTAAAAGCAATTAGAATGGACAGAATAAGCAAAAATGACTTATACTTGGGTAAGTTTTTTAAATAGAAAGTTGATAAGAGAACAGATCTTCAGTAGCAAATATGCTTAAACAGATTTTAGCATTAATATACTACAGCTCAAGAGTTTTAGCAAGACAGTTTGACCAAAAAATTGGGGGTGGGGCAGGAGGCATGGTCAAATTTGCTTAGCAGGGTAAAGAACTAGGTGAGAGATTATCACTGAGGGGAAGAAAGAAAGAAAAAACTAGGAAGCCAAAGGGGATAGAAGCAGAGGCATAGGAAGATCAGTTGGTACCCAATGCGGAAAATTTCTTGTCGTTTCCCCCCCCCCCCATTGATGATGATGATGATGATGATTATTATTATTATTATTATTATTATTATTATTATTATTATTAATATTGCCTGCAAAAATGGTTTTACGTTTAACAATCCTACTTTAAAACATACAAAATCTAAAATATTATGATTAAAATTACTTCAACTTCCTAAGCATCTAGGTATGCTTGCCTAAAGAAGAATGCTTTTAGCAGGTGCCCAAAAAGAGTCTAGCAAGTCACATGCTTTGTTGCAATAGGCGGGGAGTTCCAAAGTGCGGGTGCTGTCACAGTAAACAATGCAGTACAGATATTATGTGGAACCTGTAGTAGTGCTTGAAACTATTGAAGGGGAGGTTTTATTTATCGTGATTTCACCATGCTCTGTATTATCTGAAAAGGAAAACATTTATTTAAAAAATAGGACTGCACAGCAGCAATCTACTCTCATCATGATCAGTGGGACTTATTCCCGAGCCAACAGTGCATAAGATGGGCTGCCATCCTATGCACCCCTTGCATCCAACTTGTACCTAAAACTCTGCACAAGCCTGCACTAGAGAATTGTAGAGCTGGAAGGGATCCCTGAGGGTCATCTAGACAAAACCCCTGGGGCAATGCAGGAATCTCAACTAGACGATCCCTGACCGATGGCCATCCATCTTCTGTTTTTCCCCTCAGCCAGGACACACAACAACTGAGACTGGAGGTGGGGGGATATATAAATTTTGACAATGGGGCAGATTTGTCAGGCGTGTGCAGGAACAGCTTGAAGCCTTTACACAGAGAGGAACCCCACACGGGTTTCCCCGCATGTAACGTAACAGGCAGGGAGCCAGCTTAGATAGAGAGAAAGACATTGGGGGAGGACAGGACAAAAGAGTACCAAAGTCCGCCCATTTTATCCTCTTTGGGATGGTGGCGCTCGGGCTCTGGGAGCACCCTCCCCAAAATATTTATGTATTGTTACCACTGTTATTCTATAGTACAGATCCTTTTTAAATTAAGCACTTTCTCTAAAATTAAAAAAGCAGAAGTAATCAGTAGCATAGATACCAAAGGAAAGGCGAGAGAATAGTCCCTAATAGATACAAGGGAGACACAGATACACGAGCACACAGAAGTAAATCCAGCCTTGGGGAGAGGGGTGGGAATGTACAGTTTGCTGTACTTAGCCTCGAGAAGGGAGACTGAAAGGGCATAAAAAATAAAAGTCTTGTGTCCAGGAATATTTTTCTGCAAAAGCATCAGACTGATTGTCAAAAGTGTGAACTTCATTAATAGACCCTATTTAAAGGAATTGTTCAGTTAGCCACAGAATTGCTTTGCTGATTTTTCTCATCTTCTTTTAATTACACGACTGCTTTTGGGAGGGGGGGTCCTAGCTTCATACAGGGAAGACGGGGGTGTGTGACTGAGACAGGGGATCCTAGCTTCATAAAGGGGAGGCTAGGGGCAAAGGGGAGGCTGGCCTGCCGAGTGCCCAGGGTAGCGCTGAGCTGCTCCTCCTGGCGCCCTGCTTAGGCAAAATCGGATGGCAGCACTGCCAGTGTCCTGCATCCTCCACTTTTGGGGGGAGCAGAGGCTTTTCGGAGGGGGATTGGGGCCCAAAGGGGGTGCACAGGACAAGCAGTGGCCTTGGCAGGCCTCCTCAGCAGCCCAGAAAATCTGCCTATGTGAAGAAAATGAGACTAGGCCAAGTAGATTCGGCCTTGCCTTCGCCCCACCCCCAACCCAGCTGGCCAATCGGCTGTGTGGGCGAAGGCAAGGCAAGGCCTAATCTACTTGGCCTAGTCTCAATTTCTTCACATGGGCGAACTTTCCAGGACCCAGGAAGCCCAGCGAAGGGTAAGGCAGTAGGTCAGTTCATAAAAAACTTTTTTAAAAAATGCCTGCTCTACTTAATTGAAATTTCAGCCTTCACGACATAGGAAAATGGCCAAGTAAACAGCTATTTTCGTGGAGGAAGGTCAAGATATTAACTGATATGCATGAAATTTCACCTATAGCTATATAATCCCTAGTGTAGTAAGATAAGACCTTTGGAGCAGCCTTTTTTTTTAAAAAAAAAAAGTTTTTTTATGAACCGCACTAGTAGGTACCTGGGGCGAGGGGGTCCCTGCCCCCTGTTTCCTATGCCCCTGGATAAAAGACAATGGACTAGCTGCATGAGAAAAGGAAAGAGAGTAACTAAGTAAACGCAGGTGGAAGGACTGGCTCTCAGGTGAGACCTATTACTTAAGGCAGTCTGAGATCACTTATGCTTGCAAGTTAAGATACTTTCATGCATTAGAATCAATATCTCTGTATGTCTTGCTTTTTCTTTGATGTAATTATTGCTTTTAAATCCTGCTAACTTGTCTCATCTATCACTGCTTTGTTCAGATGGTGGGAGGTACTCCAATGGACTCCAGGTGTACATGCCTTTAAATAGGGTAGTATGATCCCTGTTGGGGTCATATTATAAGATATCTCCCAAAAATTATACAACCCTATGCCATATGAGGCAATATACTATTTCGCCTAGGAAGCATTTTTATAGCAATTTCCCTTAAAAGTAGCCTTAGAGCTATCGGATCTTGCATAGTCTGCCATAGGACTGGCTAAGAAGCAATCACAAAATATGTGACCACCATAATTGAAGAGAGGCTATAATAGAGTTGAAAATGGAAACATCACACATGTTTTATGGGGGTAACATTGAATAAATATTGTTCTACTTAGGAGGGGGCAGGGAACATTCAGAGGAATAGACAGCAGTGACACACAGGTAGTCATAGCTACTTCAATTTTAAAATAGGAAAGAGGCTGTCCTTCGTTTTCCTAATTTATTATTAAAAAGTTTGAAAATTAAGATTCCTTGCATATTTTCTATTGTCATGCAAAGTTACATAAATCACAATTGGTTTTTAGAAAGATACTTCATAAGACTATATTTCTGATAATCTAAATGTCTTCAGTTTGATAGAATTTTTTAACAAGATGAAGAAATGGGAAGATATGGCAAATCTACCCTCCCAGTTCAGAGAACGTACCACAAGATTAGAAAGAAACTTTACAGTTTCTGCTGTAATTTTTAAGAAGTATGAACCCATTTTTCAGGATATTTTCAAGTACCCTCAAGATGACCAACCACGCCAGCAGAGAGGAAGAAAACAAAGGTATGGATTTCTTAAATTAATTAAGGTATTAATACATTGTTGTTGTTTAAAAAAACTAAGATTTGTATTCTGACCCCATTTAATTGGAAGTTGCATGTTAGTTTCATTGTAAGTAAATATGTTTAGTACCTTTTGTTAGCTAACTTCTTAGGAAATGCTCTCCCCAATCCTTGCTTCGCTCACCTGCACTAGTTCACCTGTCCCCTTTCTCTGTCCCCACCATCAGTTACTCTCCTGCTTCTATGTGTCTTTCCAGGCTTCTGACTGATGGACAAAATTAGATGGCCATGCATACTCTCTGTATCCTTGCCCTGTTTAATGAAACAAAGAACTATGAGGACTGTGAGTGCTGCACAATCTCCCTCCTAGCCTGAAAGCTCCTGAGCTGTCAGTCTAGAAGGAAAAGAATAAGCAAATCTATGTGTGCAGCATTCACAATACAGCCCAGAGTGTGTCTGACTTTTCTATAGGAGTGGTATATTTTTGAGATCCTTCATCGTATAAATGAAAATATAATAATTTGTTTCTTTTTATGGCATCATTACTAAAAAGGAGACAGCCTTGCACAGTCTCTGAAGTTTTTCAGTTTTCCTGGGTGCTGTTTGTTTATGCAAAAGGTAAGAACTGATGTTTAATATTGTGTTCCATAGCCTTCATGATACCATCTTTTAAGAGGTGTGATGATAGCAATGCACCTTAATAATTGCTCCAAAGTTGTAGAATGATCTTTCTTTCATAACTGCCTCCTTTTTCATTTGGATTTTGACTTGGTTAGCTAGTCTTCTGGTTTTCCCTAAAATAAAAAAGTGTAATTAATATGGCCACGCTTTGTTTAGTATTTAAAACAAACAAACCCACAGCATCATTGTCTCAAAAGTGATTTCAGGGTTTCCAAGAACAGTATCTTTCCGTCCATCAAATATCTGGGTAAAGAGGGATGTTTTTCAGTTCCTCTTGAAAGCTATTAAAAAGGAAGACTCACCTCACCAGGAAAAGCATTCCACAAATTGGGAACCACTACTGAAAAGTCCCTTTTATTACCATTTTCATTGTGTTTTGTTTCTCTGAGCTTTTAGATTTCAGTCAACCTTGCTCCCAGTTAAGTACACATAGGATTGTATCTTTAATACAGTCTTGCTTGTACTGATGTTTGGGTATCTGAAAATTGGCTGAAAGCTCTCCCTTTTAAAGCTTGATGGGAAATAGCATAGCCATTCTTCTTGTTCTCTTTAACAAACTTGGAATTATGGGTGTTGGCTGTTAAATGGGACCTCTGTTTTAACCATGTGTATAGATTTATCTTAAGTGTCTCTAATTTGTCTGAAGGTATGAAGTGTCTATATAATTTGTGGAGGAAGCTTTGGTTTACACCCATTGTAGACTGTTGTCCTAACAATTCTTACACTCCTGGTGGCTTAAATCAACTATAATACAAGTACAAAATGTTGTTGTCTAAACTGAGTATTTCTATTGGCTTTAAACATCTAGTCCTACTTTATGTGCTGCTTTATTTGTAGTGATAACTGTTGTCAAAAGGTTGACTGAGTAAATATACAACATTCTTAATCTTTTGTTACAATGTAAAAAAAGGGACGCGGGTGGCGCTGTGGGTAAAAGCCTCAGCGCCTAGGGCTTGCCGATCGAAAGGTCGGCGGTTCGAATCCCCGCGGCGGGGTGCGCTCCCGTTGCTCGGTCCCAGCGCCTGCCAACCTAGCAGTTCGAAAGCACCCTCGGGTGCAAGTAGATAAATAGGGACCGCTTTCTAGCGGGAAGGTAAACGGCGTTTCCGTGTGCAGCTCTGGCGCGCCAGAGCAGCGATGTCACGCTGGCCACGTGACCCGGAAGTGTCTTCGGACAGCGCTGGCCCCTGGCCTCTTGAGTGAGATGGGCGCACAACCCCAGAGTCTGGCAAGACTGGCCCGTACGGGCAGGGGTACCTTTACCTTTACCTTTAAAAAAATAATATGAGCATCACAGCTCATTGAGATGGAATACAGTTCCTAGAATGTGTTCTATTTCAAAACCCACCATGAATTTGTTTTCAAAGGGGAAAAAACTGTTATTTTCTTGCTGAGATTCATACCAGTTGAGCAGGGGTGGGCAGAAGGTCTATTGAGATCTACTGGTAGATCTCTAGATGATTTGAAGTAGATTGGCAAGGATTTCTGACTCTCTGTAGTTTAACATCTCCCTGTGAGCTGAATTCTGATACTCAAAACAATTTATTGACTCATAATTCTTTTCTTCTATGCCTTTTGTACCTGGCTCTGGATAGTGAATCTTGGGTTTCAAAACCAAAGTAGATATTGCAACCCTGAAAACTGCCCACTTCTGCAAGTAAAGTACAGAATAATTGCTTGGACAATTAATCTAAAAAGGGAGACTGATGGAAGCAAATTGACTAGGATTATAGGGGTTAGTGTCAGAAACTACAGGACTTTTTGTCTATCTATTTTTTATTAAAGACTTGCAATTTAATGAGCACTATTAATGAGCTGCTGTCTTCTAGCTTATTATTCAGTCCATGAGAACAAATTGTTTTTTGTTGTTGTTGCAAGAATGGCAGCTACCTCCCATGGAATACTTAAGGCTTTAAAATGGGATAATGTAGCTTGTAAACTGTGAAGTGGAGTTTCACATGCACAGGCTTCATTTGCTTTTGACAAATAGCCATGGGACCTTGTTTGCACTGTTTTTGAGGGTTTCTTCTGCGTTTATCATGGCAACCACATTTCAAGGACAAGTTTGGGCTTGCCTGTCTGACCAGCTTTGCTTAAAGATAAGCACTTGCAACTTCCTTTCTCTGCACAGAAAGTAATATAGATTTATTGCTTACTACTTCTGGTGCAGATGAATTAGCCTCTTGCCTAATGTGTGCGGTAAGACAAGTGCTAAGGTACTGTAAACTAACATAGTATTAACAATACAGTTGCTGATGATTAGTTATTCTCCTTCTCAGATTTTAAGTAATTCAGTATTTGTGGTTTCTTTAAGGTGGAAATGTTCTTTATTTGAGTCAGCAATTAAACAGTAGCAGTATTCTCACTTTTTTGCTATTTAATTTTTTAAAAGGAAAATAGCAAATAAGAAATTAGAGAGTAATAGGGCTGAACTTTGAAATATCAGTTGTCCCAACACTCCTGCTTTGGAAGTTATTATATGTACAGTTTTTAGTTTATAGTATTACAGTATTAATGTATTATTATCTGTAATTTACATGACAACAGTTTTAAATCGGATGTCAGTAGGTATCTGATCCATGCATTTACATTTATAATGTATTTACATACCTGTTCCAGTATTGCATATGCACATGGATTAATGAACACTGTTAATGCTAAGCTGGTGCCCTTCAGATGTTGTTGGAGTACAACTCCCATTTAATTCTGACCACCACTTAGGCTGACTGAGACTGTTGGAAGTTGGAGTCCAAAACATCTAGAGGGCAGCAGGTTGGAGAAGTCTAGTTTATTCTATGAGAAATTTTCTAAGGGTTGCACTCATCTTGTTAAAGTTTGGAACGCTTTTTAAACAACATTTCTTTATAATACGTTGTAGGATATCATAATACAAATTGATTTCTAAACAGTGAGAACTTAAGTACAGTAAGAAAGGAGTAATATTTTTACATTAACATTGAAACTTCTAAAAAGGAGCATGTAATATTTCAGTTTGCATTTTTATATTTACCCAGAGGCAATACTGAACATTTTCCCATGCTTTGTTTTTCAGTCAAATCTTTTTTGATAGTAACAATGAATGATGTATGTGTTTTTAAAAGATTCATGAGTAAAGGACTGTAAGGTAATATTGGTAACTGTCCAATCTTAAAATTTACAGTCATTTGCATTTTTTTGAGAATTCTGAAATCTTCTTAAATGTAATTCAAAGCTTGTTTGTAATCTCTCAGGCAATTTCCCTATGATCAGTGATGACTTAGTCAATTCCTACCATCTATTATTATGTGTCCTCGATCTAGTCTATGGAAATGCTCTCCAGTGCCCAAATCGTAAGGAGCTTCTGAATCCTAGTTTTAAAGGTACGTTTTAAAAATATTTATATAATGCTGCTCATGGTATGCCACAAATTCATTATTTTTAATTTTTTAAAAAAACTTGCTTTTTTAGTTTGGCTTTGAGTGTAGTGAACCAAATATTAGACTGAAAGATTAGGTGCACCACACTGAGCGGAACTCTAAAAAGGATTAAATATAATGCAGGTTGTTCACCCTTTTGCTTTATCTGCACATTTAATTGCTCTCTAACCTAGCCATAGAAAATACAGCAGGCCAAAGAACGTATTGTTTATCCATACACAGGGCTGGATTGATGAAAAGTGAAGGAAGAGAGCATGGTTTGTATCATAGTCTTCAAGAAACAAAAATTCCTTCATAAAACAGCTAATTGATTCACATAAAAAAGCCCAAATGTTTGCCGCAGTGACAGAGGTGGTCGGTGAATGAATACTGATTTTAAACTTTGAATCGTAGATTTTAGTTGAGAAAGTGTTATTTTTAATAAAAATAAGTATATAGGGAATTTTCAATTTTGCCTACTGTGTCTGCTCCTTGATGCTGATGTCATACCTGTCGCTGATGTTATTTCTGTTTCTGTTGTCTGGTCTTTGACTGCAATAAAGATTGATTGAGTGTTGGAATTTTTTTCATATTAAAATACTTTTACTCCTCCCTTCCCCTCCCTACCCCCAATGCTACTTGATATCATCATAGGGCTGCCTGAAGACTTCCATAGTAAAGATTTTAAGGTGTTGTCTGAAACTCCTTGCATCATTGAAAAGCTCTGCTCCTTACATGATGGTTTAGTATTGGAAGCCAAGGGTATAAAAGAACATTTTTGGAAGCCCTATGTGAGGAAACTTTTTGAGAAAAAGGTATGTAACTAATTTTAAAATTTTATGCTTCGTTAATGATTTGTCATTATTCCATTGCTTGCACTTAACACTAGTTCTGTTTTCTTGTAGATTCTAAAGGGAAAGGAAGAAAATCTGATGGGCTTACTGGATCCTGGAAACTTTGGAGAAAGCTTGTGAGTTTTGTAGAACAATAGCATTGGTAGTCACAGAATTTGCTGGATACAGAGGTTCCATTAGTTTGCTCTCAATCTATCACAACATCCCTCACCGCTTAGAGCTAGGTTTTAAAGCCTAGTCTATCACTGGTAATGGTATGAAATTTGCTCCTGTAAATCACCATATTTTGAACCACTCAGTTTTAGTTACTTGTGAAATCCTGGGCTATAATTTTTTAGCTTCCTCAAATGCATTTGTACCTTTTTAAGGTATTTTAAACAGGAGCATCCTTGACAAATTGCCTAAATGTATGTATGTGTGTGTGTGTGTGTGTGTGTGTGTGTATGTACAGTGGTACCTTGGTTTAAGAACAGTCCTGTTTACGAACGATTCGGTTTACGAACTCCGCAAAACCGGAAGTAGGGTCCCGGTTTGCAAACTTTACCTCGGTCTCAGAATGGAATCCGAACGGTGGAAGGGCACCAGCAGCAGGAGGCCTCATTAGGGAAAGCACACCTCGGTTTAAGAACTGTTTCGTTTTGAAATAATGTTAGTGGCATTTAGAGAAGCTCTGTGATAAAATAAGAAATATTGTAAAAAAGTAAAATATAAGAGGGGGGAAGGCATAAAGGCAATATCAAAATTTGGAAATGTGTATTTAAAGAAATTAAATTCGAATGATTGGTAGAAAAGCCGAAGGAAGTCAAAAAACCGAAAAGTTCAACAGAAATTGTAATGTGGTACGATTGTATGGAAAATTAATAAAGTATAATTATATAAAAAAAGAACTGTTTCGTTTTAATCCGTTTCTGGAACGGATTAAGTTTGTAAACTGAGGTACCAGTGTGTGTGTGTGTGTGTGTGTGTGTGTGTGTGTACACGTACACACACACACACACACACACACATTTATTAAATTTCTATCCCACCCCTTCTTCCAATCCATTTGCCTTTGAATGTGCACCAAAGTCCCAAGGTTAGTTGAGTTTTCCTAGCTCTCTTTTCACCTTTAAATATTAAAAGTTAATGGCTGGACCCTAGTTTTCTTTCTGACTCCCCCTTTTCCTTTAACCCCAAAAAATCTGCTTCTAGGGGTTGGGAGATTTGGGGAGATGGTGTGGTGAAGAGGGTTCCAGAAATCTCCTCCCCACCCCCTTCCTCTACATTAACAAATGATCAACTGAAGATCCAAATCATTTCGCATGTTTGCATTATCATAACTTGGTTCAAGATGAAGCTGGGGGATGAACAAGTGTTTTGTCCAAACATGTAGCTGCTGGACCCTGGCTTAATATCTTGGCTTTGTTTACATTTAATGGAAGACTTCCTGGTTTGATTGCTTGCCTGGGGAAGCAAGGAACAAGGCATCTGCATATGTACCTGAAAGGTTAATCCATATCTTGAGAGGTGATACTCTGAGCAGAGCAGTTCTGTCAGCAGTTTCATCTTATACAGTTAGATATCTGCTGGTTACTTTATTATATTTTGATAGTTCTCAGTAAGGATTTGTTCAACTGGAACTCACCAGAACCCAGTGCTGGCCCCCACTCCATTGTCATTACAGTGGTACCTCGTGTTACGGATGGGATCTATTCTGGAGGGCTGTCCGTAACTGGAAATGCCTGCAACTCAAAGCACTGTGTATGCGCAGGCGCGTGGCGTAATTTGGCGCTTCTGTGCAGGCACAAGCAGCGAAACCCGGAAGTAACCCATTCCAGTACTTCCTAGTTGCCGCGGGACATAACGCAAAAAGATGCAGTATGAAGGCGACGCAACACGAGTTATAAGAGAACAAGGAGGGGTGTTCATAGTGCTTTCCGACACCTCTTTTTCTAGAAAAATAGTGCTGATTCTCACTATTTAGATTGATGCCATATTTTGAGGAAATAAATGTTGGCTTAGTAGTTACACTTTGTAAAAGGTATCATAGAAGGAATCAAAGATCCAACAGTTTTCTGTGGTAACACTTTGTAGAAATTCTAACCCTGTTTGACTTTTCTCATGACAGAAGCGAAAAGGCCTAGGAAGACCCTTTTTACTGAAACGCTTCCCTCCGTTCTGTTGCAGTCACTTATATTTTGAGTACTCAACACTGTTTATCTCTCTCCCCCCCCCACGCCCCCAAATATAGCAAAGCCATCAACAAGGCTTATGAGGAGTACATATTGTCAGTTGGAAATCTAGATGAGCGAATATTTCTTGGAGATGATGCAGATGAAGAAATAGGAACCTTGCGAAGATGCTTAAATACAGCCTCAGGCATGGAAACAACCAAAAGAGTTCAAGTGAAATATAATCTGCAGGAACATTTTGAACGAGTGAGTATAGTGTGGTCTGTCGTGTGTTCTATTGGTGAGTTGTTGTCTGTCCTTAGAATAGTCATAGTAGCATATTGCCCATGGTCAGAATTACATCTCTGGGTGTATTTGTTTCTCTGGTGCATTTCCAGGCCCAAATCAAAGTAAAGGTTGTCAGCTTTACAGTAATAACTTTAAGATATTCTGCTGTGCTCACCCTCAGATTGGCAAGGTGGGTTGCCAGGATGGAAATGCACCTCTTTATGGTGGTCCCACAGCCATGCTGGCCCTTCCATTGGGCCAGCACCAAATCTCTATGTTGCAGACTTTGGGGAAGGCCCTGAAGATGTAACTATTCCAGACATCATGCTTGTTAACCAAGTGAGGGTCTCACTCAGGCTTCCTCAAACTTGGCCCTCCCAAATGTTTTTGGCCTACAACTCCCATGATCCCTAGCTAGCAGGACCAGTGGTCAGAGATGATGGGAATTGTAGCCTCAAAACATCTGGAGGGCCGAGTTTGAGGAAGCCTGGTCTAACTGAATTACATTCTCTCCAGTTTTGTTAAGTGTTGATTTGTAATATTTTGAAGTTTTAATTTTAACCTTTGTCTCTTATTTTGCTTGTAAGCTCTTTAGATGGGCTTTGACCCAGAAAAGTGGCCTAAAAATATTTTGAATCATGAAATAATTAATTTTTATGTAATCATTGTTGTAATTTCAGTTCTTAAAATATTTTCATGTTGCTGCTGTTTAGGCAAAATCCTTTAGAATAGCAACACCTCTTACTGGTCGAAAGTATATAAAGGAGAGCGACCCGTGTACAAGTCCCATTTCCATAGCCACATACAGCTTGACCCGACTTCATACAATGCTGACAGGCCTGAAAAATGCCCCTAGTGAAAATCTTGAGCAGATTTTCAGGTTAGTAGAATCACTGCTTTAAAATGAGTTGGTCTAATCTTCCTGGAACATTACAGACCGGAAAGCCAAATATAGAAAACAAGAATTTTTAGATTAATTGAAGGAGTTTGATATTATATTACTTCAGAATACATAGTATTGTGATCACAGATGCATGAACAGCTTTGTCATTTCCCCCCTCTCTCCATTTGGGCAGAGATACAGTTCTCTGGAGTAGTTACCTTTTAAGATTACATGTAGCCTCTTTGTGTATAAGAAAGCATACACTGTGTTGTTCTTATGCTCCCCTGTTCTTGGATGAAATAACGACACCTGTTTTTATAATTGGCATTTAATGGTATTTCATTACCATGGTAAATCAGTTTATTTGTTGGAAATGCAACACAACAAAATGTAATAAAATTAGCAAAACTAAACATGCAGAGTTCCATCTTGTGGTGGCATTTCATGCTAGTCCTACTCAGAGTAGACCCATTGAAGTTAATGGACTAGGCTAACATAGGTTTGTTAGTTTCAGTAGGTCTACCCTAAGTAGACCCTGGCTGAAGGCAGTATGTTAAAAATAAAATAATTCTATGAACAATGGCTGGATAAAAGTGGTATTACTTCATAGTATTCTGAAAAACCATATCACCCCTTTCTTCTTAATTTACAAAAAAATTAAATTGATTTTTTTTCTGGCCAGGGCTTGTTCCAGGGATCCTTCTTTGTCAATTGCTAACAGGGTGAAAGAAATGTATGACATTTATTGTCAGAGAACACCATCACAGGGAGAACCTGGTAGCTTCTCTAAAGGTAAGGCCATACTATGCTCTTATATAAAGCAACTTCCATTGTGTTCTGATATTTCCAGTGCTCCCTGTACACAGTGCAGCTAGTATTTGAAAGCTGCCTGGCCTTTGAACATGTGTTCTCTCCGAAAACTGATCCATCTGGAAATAGTGCAGTATAGCCTTATAAGAACATGTTTGTAATTTCTATTTGTTTCAAGGGATTTTAAAGTACCGTATTTTTCGCCCCATAAGACACACTTTTTCCCCTCCAAAAATGAAGGGGAAATCTGGGTGCGTCCTATGGGGCGAATGCAGGCTTTCGCTGAAGCTTGGAGAGCGAGAGGGGTGGGTGCGCACCGACCCCTCTCGCTCTCCAGGCTTCAGGAAGACATCCGCAGCCTGGGCAGCCCTGCAGGAGGTCAGGCAGGGATGTCTAGGCTGCGGATAGCAGCCTGCTTCCTGGAGCGTCGGGCGCCCTGAAAGCAGAGCGCCCGGCGCTTCGGGAGCGCATCCGCAGCCTGGGCAGCCCTGCAGGAGGTCCGGCAGGGCTGTCTAGGCTGCGGATAGCAGCCTGCTTCCTGGAATGTCGGGCACCCTGAAAGCAGAGCGCCCGGCGCTTCGGGAGCACATCCGCAGCCTGGGCAGCCCTGCAGGAGGTCCGGCAGGGCTGTCTAGGCTGCGGATAGCAGCCTGCTTCCTGGAGCGTCGGGCGCCCTGAAAGCAGAGCGCCCGGCGCTTCGGGAGCGCATCCGCAGCCCGGGCAGCCCTGCAGGAGGTCCGGCAGGGATGTCTAGGCTGCGGATAGCAGCCTGCTTCCCGGAGCTTCGGGCGCCCTGAAAGCAGAGCGCCCGGCGCTTCGGGAGCACATCCGCATCCCGGGCAGCCCTGCAGGAGGTCCGGCAGGGCTGTCTAGGCTGCGGATAGCAGCCTGCTTCCCGGAGCGTCGGGCGCCCTGAAGCAGAGCGCCCCGCGCGCCGGACAGACATCTGCCGCGTGGGGAGCCCTGCAGGGGTTCCCCGCAGGGCTCCCCACGCTGCGGATAGCAGCCTGCCACCCGGCGGGCGGGGCGCCCTGAAGCAGAGCGCCCCGCGCGCCGGACAGACATCCGCAGCGTGGGGAGCCCCGCAGGGCTCCCCACACTGCAGATAGCAGCCTGCCTCCCGGCGGGTGGGGCGCCCTGAAGCAGAGCGCCCCGCGCGCCGGACAGACATCCGCAGCGTGGGGAGCCCTGCAGGGGTTCCCCGCAGGGCTCCCCACGCTGCGGATAGCAGCCTGCCGCCTGAGGCAGACATCGGCCAGCCCCACAAGCTCAGGGAGGTGCAGCGCCCTTCCTCGACCTGGTTTGGTTTCCCCGACCTGCTTTTGGGGGGGAAATAAAGGGAAAAATTTTTTCCTTTATTTCCCCCCCAAAAAAACTAGGTGCGTCCTATGGGACGGAGCGTCCTATGGGATGAAAAATACGGTAATTATTGTTGTTTGGAAGCAATCCCCTCCCCCATTACGATTCTTTTTAATGGCAGCTGACGAAATCTAGCCCCAAGTCTTGAATTTCTTTTCTTAATGTGCAGAAATTGTTGGAAAACACTTTCGTCTTGCTGAGGTCCTTTATTATAAGGTATTGGAGTCTGTCATTGAGCAAGAAAAGAGAAGACTAGGAGATGCTGATTTATCTGTAAGTAAGTCAGAATAGTTCACATAAATTTTCAACATCTTTTATTTCAAAAGAAACTAATACAAAATGAAATATTTACCTACAATAAGAATTATGGTAATCAGTCCATAAGCTGGCACCAATTTAGTCATTGTTTTCTGCAGGGTCTTTAAGATTGCCTAACCTCATAGTTTGTGTAAACATAATGTTAAACTAATGAAATTTCTGTTGCCTTGAGATCAAAGCAGTTTATTCCCTTCTATGCAATAGTATAACCTCTCCTCCGGAGAAATTGCTATGTGAGTTGCAGTCTTCATGATAGTGAATAAAATGGTCATTTTAAAATGCTCATATATATAAACCTTGGCAGTATTAAAAACATTTAATATTGTTGACAGGTATTGTTATCCCAGTTGTCCCAGAATAACCAACAGACACTGGCTGCATGATAAGTCCATTGCCCAGAAAGGATCTGTCTTTATAAGTGGATGAGACCTGTGAGGTGTGCATATTCCCCAACAAAGAAATGCTGCCTTCCTAAATTGAAATTAAATGAGGAGTCTGTGTGTGCAGGAGATTCATGAACATGGGTCTTCCTGTCCTAGTGATTGGCCATAACCATGAGGTTTAGGAAAAAGTGATAGAGATGCATAACTCAGACATTTTCCTTTGCCTGCTCAGTGTCAACTTCCACCTTACTGGTGCAAATTAGTTAGTGGCAAATTATATCGTGTTAGATTTTTTAAAGGACTTGCTTGAATGAAGAAATGCTTTTTGCATTTTTTATGCTGAACTGATTGAATTATTCACTGTACAACACTTTTTCTATCCTAGGGGATTCTGGAGCATGATGTGTTTCACAGATCTCTCATGGCTTGCTGCCTCGAGATAATTATTTACTCTTACAAAGCAACTGATAGTTTCCCATTCATCGCCGATATATTTGATGTTCCTGCCTTTCACTTTTATAAGGTGAATTCTTTTTTACCATTTGCTCTGACTTCTAAAAGTCAGCAAGGAAAATGTTATAATTTACTAAGAAGTTAACACCTTTTAATTTTTAAAAATGCTATTGAATTTCATAGTAGTTTCAAAGACATAACAATGTTTGTTTGTTTAAACTTGCAATATTTGTTATAGGTGATTGAGATTCTGATTAGAGCAGAAGATGGCCTTTGCAGAGAGGTAGTGAAGCACCTTAATCACATCGAAGAGCAGATTTTAGAAAGTCTGGCATGGAAAGCGGAATCACCGTTGTGGGACAAAATCAAAGAAAATGAAAATAAAGTTCCCACATGTGAGGAGGTAAAATATGGGGCTTATCTGCCGTGTGTGTGTATACTTCTTTGTTTAGAACTTGGGAATTTATTCTGCCTGTTTAACCAAAATGGGAAGGATTTAGCCCCTGTTCATCAGCTGAGAAGCAGAGGGCTGACTCCTGTTTTTGCAGTCTGTCTGAATTGAACCCCACACACCTGTCAGTCAGATTCTAAGCCCAGCCTGTGGAGAGTTACCACCAACTTAACCCTAAACCAGCACTATCCAACCTATTACCCTATGGAAGTTTCAGGCTACAACTCCCATCATTCTTGGTGGTTGGCCATTCTGGCTGGGGCTGATAAGAGCTGTGATAAGAGCTCCTTTCCCCCATCCCATTCCTCTACTGAGGCAGCTCCTTAAAAACTGTCTGTGGTGTCTGCCAGCAGTGCTTTTTCTTGTAGTCAGTGAAGCTATTTAGGATGCATGGATTCAGGTCTTCAGCCAATTCTACATTAAAACTGCCAGCAGCTTGGCCTCTAGGAATATAATGGGCACAACCATCCCTTGAGTCTTCATGTCCTGCTGTTGGTCAATAATGGGTCCTCCTTTCCTTTAGACATCATTTGATTGTTCAGTATCTCATTTTCTTTGCCCAGTGACAGCAAGAGGGTGAGTGAAATGGGGGGAGACTATTTGCCAGCAGGCTCATCATATAGGTTTAAGCAGACTTTCATGCAGATCCAGCTTGTTATCCCTCATTACTTTCTGCAAGGAAACACTGAACCAGCAATTTTTAAGAAAATCTAAAGATGTACATTAAGAACCATTCCCCTCCAATGTGCCCAACTGATCTAGTTCTATTAGAATGTCATTTAAGTCTGTCACAGCAGTCCAGGATTATTACTGGAGTATCTGGCTCCTGCATGAAGTAACTAGAAAACAGATTAATCATGTTTATTAAACTGGTACTGTGGCTGCCGTCTTGTACCACCTTCCTGTGAGTAAGTACAGTACCACTGAATTAAATGGGACTTGCTTCTGAGTAGACATGTATAGATATGTATAGTAGACAGTAATGTACAGATCAGATGTCATGTTTCTAGATATCTCAACCATGCTATGGGATTGTGTGCTTTCATGTTCCTACATGTTTATTTATTTAAAGAAATATATGGTCTCTTAAAAAAACACCAGATCACATTAAAATCCCCCTTCCCAGTTTGCTTATAACTGGAATTTTCTATTATATTTAGATCCCAACTTACTATTCTTACAGCTTCCTAGGGTTTTCCAAAACTGTTGTTCAAATCTTGGGTTGTAGGGAAGACTGGGACATCATTAGCCACAGTTTGCACTAGATTAAAACCATGATTTGAAGCAATTTTGGTAAATGGTAACTCCTGTTTTGGACATAACAGTGGAGGTTAAAAAATCAACAAAAAGCAGCAGGGAGAAAAACCTCTAAAAGGCTGCAGAATGTTCTTCTAATGGCTGAACTGGACTACAGAGAGCAACATTTTTTAAGAGTTTTTGCAAGGATAAAAAATGCATGAATCTTATGTTTTTAGGTAATGCCATCTCAGTATTTTGAAAAGTCAAATGGAAACAGTGTGGCAGGTTCCCCTTTAACCCCAAGGAGACTGAATGAGATTCGTGCTGAAACTGGAACACTGGGAAAGGGTAAGATTTACTCAGCTTATCACAAGGTGCATCTTGTCTCAGTGTTTGCACATCAAGAATATTACTACTTAAACACCACCTCATATTGGACAGGGCATGATCATATTGGGGAAAAGGCCTGAGGATGATGATAATCAGCTGTGACTTACGTTGGCGTATTCACAAGGAGCATTCTCTTCCATGAAATTGACATAGTAAAATAATCTGACAACCTTGCCACATCCAAAATGTACATGAGCCCTTAATCTGATGTTTTGAGTGGGATTAAACTTTAAATAAGAAGGTATTGGATTACATGCAATTCTCCCCCCACTTTCTTTGTCAATCTGCAGGCCTTTCATCTTCTCCAACCACGCTTTATGAGAGATACAGCTCTCCGACAAGTAACCCTACGAGGAGAAGGCTCTTTGTTGATAATGACCCCCCTACTGAGGCCACTCGGACTCCTGTGAGGGTCTCCCAGCAGCCCGTGATCAGTACAATGTCTGTTCAGAACGTCTCCACAGAAACAATACCTGTCACTCCTGTGCCTGGGCAGACTTTAGTAACTGTAGCGACCGCAACTGTGACTGCAAATAATGGACAGACAGTTACAATACCGGTACAAGGTAAGGAGGATGCATGGTCTTTGCAAGATGTAGGAAATAACCATTCCGGTGGCTCCCAGTGCCATCGTTGGGGTGAGGATTGTAGTGAAGTGGGTGAATCATATAATTGAAGAGTTTGAAGGTACCCCTTCTCAGTAGGGACCCTCTTAGGAGTTCCTCCACCCTCAGAAGGGGGGGGAGTGGCAGCCCACAAGAGTGCATACTCTGTGGCAACCCCTAAATAGTGGAATTCCCTCCCCACGAAAGTATGTTTGCACCTTCTGCCATATAACGAAGATGCAACTTTTAACCCTGACCTTTGACACTTGAAGTATCTATTTTTAGACCAGGGTGAGAGGGTCTGTAGGGTAGAAGTAAGAGAGTAAATAATGTCCCCAAAATTCAGACTTCCCAGTAGGCAAGCTACTTTCAGCCCCAGAAGCAAATTGGCTTCCTCCCTTTTTCTCAAATTTCAGTATGTACATTTTCATATACTTCCCTAAGTAGTAGGAACCTTTTGTTCCAAATGTTTCTGGATTTTCTCCCTTTGCAGCATTTATTTGCTCTTTCTTTTACAGGCATTGCCAATGAAAATGGAGGAATAACCTTCATTCCAGTCCAGGTCAACGTAAGTGGGCAGGCCCAGCCACTGCCCAGTTCCATCCAGCCTCTCAATGCCCAGACCCTTGCTGGGACTCTCAGTACTCAACAAATGACTGGCACAGCCCTTCAGTTACAAGGCCAGTTCCAGCAGATTGCCCTTCCTGGAGAACGACAAAAGCAGCAAATGGGCAGTAGCAGTGCTAAGTCCAGGAAGGCCGGCTCACTTGCACTCTTCTTTAGAAAGGTACATCCAGCATAGAAAATCACATGTGTCACTACAGTGCTGACTTGGCTGGAAATCCAAGCTTGCTTTCTTAGGGTAAGAACATCCTCAGACAGGGAGATGTGTATGATAAACTCAGACCATTTTTTTCTAAGTCTACTCTGCCCATCGTAAATAAGAGTTCAAAATCCACATTGTTCTAGCTGATTTTACTGCAACATTCCTCAGTCCTCAGTCATGTTCAGACATATTAGTTTGAACTTCATGCAGTCTCTTTTTATGATGGTGATTTAGAAGAGGTTGTTGTGCCTCTCACATTTATACAGAGTACCACCCCATAATTGCTTCTGATTGATTGATTGATTGATTGATTGAATCTGCAAAGGGCATTTTTGGCTGCCAGCCAACCAGATGTTCTCCTAGAAAGGGATCCCTCTCTTCATCCTTTCCAACCCATTTTCCACCCCCATAGCATTCCCTGGCTTTGCATTCCTGTTAAAAAGGGAACTTTGCTCTTCCTTGCTTGCTTTCCAGCCACCTTTTTGAAAAATAATAGTTGAAGTGAAATTTTGTTGGTAAAATCGGGTATATAAGCTTAAGGAATACAACTCACATATATTACGTTTGTGACCATAGTAAAGCATTGTTTTTATAATAGGCATCAACATTTTTTGTATCAGTTCCAATGTTCATTACAGTCTATTTACTAAGAAACAAAAAGTACAAAATAGAAAACCCAGCCTCAGTAGAACCCGTTATTAACACTACTCACTCCTGAACAGGCTGGCTATTGCTCAGGCAGGTCAACTTTAGACAACTGCTTTATGCTCAAGCATATTATTGATAAACACGTCTTTCAATTCCAGCTAAATATTTATGTGGCTTTCATTGATTTGAAAGCTGCTTTCAATTCTATCTTTTGGGAGCAAACTATAATCAATGGGGGTTGATATGCAGCTTTTCAAATGCATAATGGTGCTATATTCTGGCACATCTTTGTGAGTTAGAATAAATGGAGGGCATCTATCTGACACTGTTCCGGTTACAAAAGGAGTAAGACAAGGATGTCTACTTGCCCCCCCTTCAATATATTTATAAATGATGTAGCTGAGTTTCTAAGAGGTTCTAAGAGCACTGTTTTCCAGTAAAAATCAGAAATATTTAGTCCTCCTTTATGCAGATGATGCAATCCTGATTTCCTGCATCCAATTGGGCTTGCGCAGACTGCTGAATTGGTTCAGCTTGTATTGCAAGAATGAGCATCTTACTATAAATTCCCAAAAAACAAAAGTTATGTATGATATTTGGCAAATCCAAGAAAACTCACAATTGGTCACTCAATGGAAATACATGGGAGCAAGTATTCTCTTTTAAGTATCTCAGTGTGGTCTTTCAGTGGACAGGGAAATGGTCTGCACAGGTCCACTCAAGCACCCTATTAGCTGGTAGAACTTGAAATGGACTATTACAATTCCACCTTACAAAAGGGGGCAACTTGGTTCAGCCTACTTTAGAACTTTGTAAGACTAGGGTGTTGCCAAAGTTGTTATTTGGAGCACCACTGTGGGCCATGACTAATTTAGATCACTGGAGATAGTGCAGAACAAATTTTTACAACTTCTATCTTTCTTAGGAACTCCTTTATGTTGGCCCGTCCAATCCGCTAATGGAAGGACATTTAGTCTTGTCTGTGTAAAGGCTATCATTTTAACATTTGGTAAATCTACCTTGGCAGAGATGGATACAGTGGAATAAAAAAAAGCATAAATTTGTTAGATTGACAAATCCTGATGATCCCAGAAGGGAAGGTTGTCTTTTGCAAAGACTTGTTTTTTGTTGTCTGATGTAGAAAGGTATATATCCTTTAGAACATCCACATATATTGCCACGGCTTTACAAATTTGTGTAATAAAACTTAAAGGGGGAATGGGAAATGATTTATCTTCTAAAGGTCAAGGAGTAAAAATGTAAACCACTACAGTGGTAGCTTGGTTTACAACCATAATCTGTTCCAGAGGTCTGGTTGTAAACCAAAATAGGTTGTAACCCAAGGCACGCTTTCGCCAATGGGGCCTCCAAAAATAAAAATAAAAAAATTGGTTGTAATTTTTAAAAAAGGGTTGTAATCCAAAAAATGGGACACACATTTCCAGGTTTGACGTGGTTGTAATCCAAGACAGTTGTAATCCAAAGCGGTTGCAAACCAAGGTACCACTGTATTAGTAGCAGTATTCTTGTTATTATCATTTTTATGTGTGTAATGGCTGTTTGCTAAACACAATAAACCAAACTGAGTAACAGGGACTAACAGTCATAGCAGTTCTGAGAAGGAAATGACAATATTCAGACATTTTGCCACTTGTTTGGTAATGATTTATTACCCCTTTCAAGGAAGATACTTCAAAAGGGTCTCTTTGAATTGACCAAGAAACTTCATCTTAAGAATTATGCATTTTCTTAACTCCATTATAACATCCACAGTAATAGAACAACAGATGGTTTCAGTATCTGAATGTTTACAGCACCTATCCTTGATAGGATCGTTGGAGGGTAAAACATTAAAACAGAACAACAAAATGTTCTCTTACACTTTGGTTTAGTTAGAAAATTTAGATATGGCATACGTATGTTAAAAATACCAAGGTAGGACCAGTGACCTTAGTGTACATGGTTCATTAACAGATATGAAACACAGAATTCTGTAAACACCTAATATAGGGTAATTCTGACAGTCTTCTCTCTGTATTAGGTATTCCACTTAGCAAGCATCCGTCTGCGGGATCTCTGTCTTAAACTGGATATTTCGGATGAGCTGAGGAAGAAAATATGGACATGTTTTGAGTTTTCGCTGGTACAGTGCTCTGAACTCATGATGGACCGGCATTTAGACCAGCTCTTAATGTGTGCCATTTATGTAATAGCAAAGGTAAAGGTTCACAAAAGGTACATTTTGAGGGGGGTGCTAAATAACTTGAAAGAAAAGAGATCTAGTTATGGCAGTGAATCCCCCTCTTGTGTTTTAGGTTACAAAAGAAGACACATCGTTTCAGAACATCATGCGCTGCTATAGGACCCAGCCACAAGCTAAGAGCCAAGTAAGCAGATTTTTTGTTGGTTGGTTGGTTTTAAACCAGTATGCATCTTTTTTCACTTCTCATTTCACCATTTAAAGATTTTGCTAAATATAAATCAAATAAAACATGATAAATCAGATCCCAGTCAACTGAGGGCACTGGAAAACTTTCCAGGTCCCTACCCCGCCTGCCCCCCAGAAAGTCCACATCAGTGTAGAACACCCACTGAATGTAATGACCCTAAGTTAGTCATTATATTCAGTGGGTCTGACTATGTGCAGTGCATACAGAAATTGATCATTGCTCACTAGGAATGTCCCATTGGAATGAATGGTCTAGGTCCTGATTGCAGCAGTTTGTATAATTGAGCACATTTAGAGTTTTCCATAAAACAATTAACATTTATATATGAAGCCTCTGTTTATATGAGACAAGGGAGTAATCTTCTGTAATTCCTCTCTTTCATCTACCACAACTTTGGCTTTTGGAAGGTGTATCGAAGCGTCCTGATTAAAGGCAGAAGACGAAGACATTCAGGCAACAGTGACAGCAATAACCAGCAGAATTCCCCGACTGAAAGAAATAAGGATAGAAGTAAGTGGCTGTAATATGTTTTGATGAAAGATTTGGCCCCTGCGGTTGCCCTACCCTTCTCTAGCTGAAGGGATCCTGAAAAAGGATGCAGCCGTATGTGCACTTGCTTGAGAACAGGCCCCATCAAGCACAGTAGGGCTTATTTCTTTGACCATGGAGAGGACTGAACTGCATGGGAATCCAGGATTTGAATACTCTAGAGCAGGGGTTCCCAACTTTTTTGGCCATGCCCCACCTAAGCATCTCTAAAATCCTGGTGCCCTGCCCCCTGTGGCATATAATTCTTATTATTCAAAAAGTGAATTTCTATTCATGTAGAGGAAGCCTAAAAGGCCATTCACTGTTAACTCATTCTCAAATTGCCCCCCTAAAAATCAAATTGCCCCCCTGTGGGGCATGTGCCCCATGTTGGGAATCACGGCTCTAGAGTGTCCCAGGCTTCCTGTAAGCTCTTGAGCTGCCTGCAAGACAGTTGTTGAGCAGAAAGAGCAGCACTTAGAAATCCTGGCATTCCAACAAAGGCCATATGAAAAAGCAGCTGGATAATCTGCACCTGCTTTAAAGCGTTATTGGCTGGGACTTTTTGATGATCATCCAATAGCAAGAGGAAAATATTGATATGTAGGTTTTGTTTAGCAAGGTCTTTAGAACTTGATGAAAAAACTTCCATTGTGCCTTCACAGCAAGCAGAGACTCCAGCCCAGTGATGAGATCTAGTAGCACCCTGCCAGTGCCGCAGCCCAGCAGTGCTCCCCCTACTCCAACACGCTTGACTGGAGCAAACAGTGAAATTGAGGAAGAAGAGCGCGGAGACCTGATCCAGTTTTATAACAACGTCTATAGTGACCGAATTAAAGGCTTTGCCCTGAAGTACTCTTCATCCAATGGAGTAAGAAGCCTTTCCTGCTTCGTAATAAGTCTTATTAATGTCAGAAAAAACAATGTTGTACAGTCTACTTTGTGGTCCTAGAAACAAGTGCCCATAGCTGCTTTTAAAATAGTACCATAGACAGCGGCAGTAATGCGTCTGAATACCAGTTGATGGAAACAATGGGAGGGGAGAGGGCTCTTGTTTTTAAGTCCTGCTTGTGGGTTTCCCACTGGTTGGCCACTGTGAGAACAGGATGCTGAACTAGAGGAGTCACTGACCTGATCCAGCAGGTCTTTTATTATGTTCTTACTTGTGAAGGATACATTTTGTTTTTGTGTGTTTACCTCCAAAGGACATTTGCGGGGCGGGTACAAACTATATTTATACCACATCTAGATTATAATAGTAAAAGGTCTATATCCAGCTCTAGAAATTGCACTGCTAGTAGGACTTCTTTTTTACTCTGCATCTAGAAATAGTCTGTTATGCTAGGGTTGAGGCTGAAGCAGCAAAGCTTTAGCAATATTTGTTGCTTTTGGGTTAAATGTTGGGAGGGGGGTTAAACAATGCATCTCTAGATGTAAAATAGTGTTGCACAAATGTGCAGAGTAACATGAAACAAGACTTCTTGAACTGAACTATCCAGAATGGTTTTAAAACTAGTTACCATGTCATGTTCTCTATAGGTTTGTCACTTGAACATCTTTGACATTTGTATATTTGATGCATTAGATAAATGCACACTGTGGAACACAGCATTCACTTTATGTGGTAAATGCAGGTCCTCTAATTAATTTCCTTAAATATTGAAATAAATATAATTGAGTTGAGTGCTGCTGAATCTATTCCAGATTGGTTATCCCAGTGTATCTATCTCAGCCTTACTGGTGCAAAAACAAAAGCATACTCCGAGTCATTTCATGGTGTGGATCACCATGCAATGACTCAAATGCATAACATCCTGGTTTCTCCGCTGTGTGCATAACTGCAGATTAATTTTGCTATCTTTGTATGACAGGCTGAAGCACCTCCCCTGTCTCCATATCCTTTTGTAAGAAGTGGCTCTCCCCGCAGAATACAGCTTTCTCAGAATCACTCGATTTACATCTCCCCTCACAAAAACGAGTTTGCACTTTCTCCACGTGAGAAAATATTCTATTACTTTAGCAGCAGCCCATCAAAGGTAAACGTTTACTATTGATCTCCAAACTCTTTCATTAGCTAATAAGTTAAAGGTTTTAACAAGCTTAATTTTAATGAACTTGTAATTTAGCAAAACATTTATATATACCATTTTCTTTGTAACATCGTAGCTTTTTGAGACTGGTGTTTTTTGTTATGTATGTGACACATGAATCAGATTCAGAAAATCAAAATGCCCTGTTTGACTTGAATGAGAAGTAGACAGCATTCAATTGTTCTTTGTGGTATGTTTCAGAGGCTTCAAGAGATCAACAGTATGATTAGAACTGGAGAGACGTCAACAAAAAAGCGTGGCATTGTCCTGGAGGAGGGGGCTGAATCACCCGCCAAGCGCATCTGCCCAGAAAACCACACAGCCCTCCTGAGGAGGCTACAAGATGTGGCAAATGACAGAGGTTCTCACTGACCTGGGGTTTTATTTGTTCTTTTCCATCTGTTATGTTGCCAGTAGTAACAGAGCTTGCAATCCTAATATCTTTGAAGCACTTTCCATGGAGAAATGAAGTATTTGAGCCCTTTCCAAGGATGTGCTGCTTCTAGTACCAGGTGCACTGCAACTCTTGAAGAGGCTTCAGTCTACCTTATTCCAGAGAACTGCAGCGCTATAATCCTACTGACTGAGCTGGGAAGAAGTGGAGACTGTTTCCTCCAACAGTCTTCATGCTGGGACAGAAAAGGTCACATCCTCTCTTAACTTAGGTTATGCGAATGGCAATGGCTGCAGTTAAAACCACAGTGGTTTAAATTTATTGGCTGAAGTGACTGATAAGTCCAGTAGGAACCCCGCTGATAACAATTTTTCCTACTAAATTGAGAACATTCTTTTTTTGTGCTACTTGGTAAGCCTGTCAGTGCAATGCTTGGAGTTTGTGGTATCAGGAGGGAAAGGGTAATTCATATGGTGATGATGGGACTGATACTGTGATCTTGGCTACCTATTTCAGGAAACTAGCAGTACTGATGGCTCCAGCACACATTGCCGGCCGTAGTTAAGACTACACTGGAGCTAGACTAGAAATGGTATTTTGGGCAGTCTTTAGGAAAAATTAAGGTCATTCTTTCCTAGATGTCTTTTTCATGTGCCCTTCCAGTAATTAAGATAATAAGGGGGGCACTTTATGTATATACAACACTTTGGTTTTTAGCTGTGCAATGTTTTAAGTGAATTCCTACCAAGAGTAACTCTTAAACAGCTCTAAAGCATTCTTTCAAAATGCGGATTAGAGGTGTGGCTACTTCACAATGGCACTTTTTAAACAAAATTAAATAGCCAAACCATAATATAGAAGTTGTGCTGAATTGCCTAAATTGTATTTATTCTCAAAGTACACACTGGTAATGCTCAGCTTCTATATGAAAATTTTCTAGCCTCCAACACCAGCTTTTAACATAAAATTATGCCTTTTGCAGAAATGGCATACCATTATGTGGCAACAACGCAGGGATCCAAGTCCACTGCACTGCTTAACCTATATTAGACTGTTTTTACAAATTAGCACTTTTAAGACGAAAATGGTGACATGGACTTGCCAGCAATCAGTCTGCTCAAGGCAAAGGAGCTGAAATTTGTCATGAGCGAAACAAGCAAAAGGAGGCAGTGAAAAACTGTGCACAACGGGCCATCAAATGGGTGAGTTTTAGAGTAGTGAGATTACTCTTTTGATTACTGCCAGTGTTTCTGAACAGTGGCCATATTGTGTTTAATGGTAGTGTACAAATGTTTGCAGCAAATCTACAGCAGTTTCAACCCTTTCTAAGATAAAATCAAAACTGTTTAAGCCTGCAGCGTTTTACTTCTGCTTTGTTAGGTGACCAGCTAACACATACATGTACACTAGTAGTTTCTAGAACTTCCATCAGCATTTATCTTAGGATATTGATTTATTGCTAGGCCTATGCCCTTTAGGGATATATTTAAAAAATCACTGCTGCAAAAAACAAACTTACCTTTTTCTTTAAGTAGACCAGTAATCTGTCACCAAGGAACTACTGTCTCAGGCTGTACCCCTGCAGGACCCAACAGGTATGAACCTCAGTATACAACACATTTGCATGCTTGGTCGTGCCAGAAGCCAAACCTGCCACATAGCACAGGAGTCTTGGGATAATGTATGTTTAGTAATCATAGTGATTAGACTGAAATTTTAAGGAGGCCTTTCTGTTTAATTGTGAAGTTGATGAACTGAAATGTTTCCAAGGAACAAGAGTGACAAGATACATTTTACCATGATTGGTCTTTTATTTTAAGATGCCACTATTAACACATTAGTCATGTCAGTCTCCAACCTAGCTCTCCTTACAGATTTTATTAAATCAACAAATGTGCACAATGAAGAGCACAGATTTTTCTTCTAGTGGTAAAAAGCTCAATGCTCTACAGTCCTGACTAATGTGCAAATTAAGGCTGCCTCTAACATTACTTTGACACATCTTAAGGCCACTGGTATAAGATGCCTGCAAACCGCATGAAGAAAAGGGTTATACATATATTTTCTTGAAAATCCTTTGAGATTTGCTAGTTGTATCCATTTAACTTTTCTACTATATGATGCTTACAGGCAATTGGGTTGTAGGTCTAAAGATTGTTGAACAAGTTATGTTATAAGCAGCCTGTAGTGACAATATCTATTTGGGGGAGGAAGGAAAATTAGATACACATCATACATGCCAATCTCAGCCTCGCTGCCCCTAAAAGGGCTAGAAGGAATCAGAACCAACTATTTACAAATTCCATATCCTAATGTATTTACAATAGAAACCAATGCATTTAAAAGTTTTAAATATAGTATTTTACTCTGCTATATTAGTTTACATAAACACAGATTACCTCTGGAAAGTATTTTTCCCACCTGCTCTTTACATTTTTAAAAAATCTACCCCTGGAAGGAATATTTTAAAAGCTTTTAAAAGTAACCCAATGAAGAGCCTCAGATATTAGGCCCCTGAGGCTTTCGTTACCCACCAGGGTGGACTTCACTAACTGGAGTCCAGCCTTGTTAAGAGCGACTTCCAACCTGCAGTTAAAACATATGTAAAATACGAAGAGTCTGAGCAATCCCATTGAGCAGATTTACTTGAGTCATTGCTACCATTTAACTCTTTACTAATCCAAGTCAAGAAGGAAAGCTGTTGTTTGGCTCTCCATTACATTCCCTCTTCCTGCAGAAAGTGTTGAGTGCTTCGTCATTCACAGGAACTAAGTAGGTAGAGTTTTTTCCTCTTTGCTGAAAGGCTGAACCGAGCCAGGCTTCACCCATGACAGGCCAGACACCTGCATGCTTTTGCACTGTTGATCCTCTGCCTTCTTCTAGGAAGACGAAAGAGTGCCATTAAGATGAACTCAGTACTCTCAATTCAACATGAATGCCATTGTTTGGCAAGGGCTGCTTCACATCAGCCATACTTGAAAAGAAACCCCACACACGCAACTGTACATGCACAATTCTGTTTCCTCATGCACCATGTTGCCGATTCTAAAAAAGATCTTGAGGGTGGGTTGGTTCAAAGGGGGCAGGGAGGGAGGGAGGCATACTTCGGCAAGAATCCCCATTCCCAGCATGTTGGCTGTGCCAGTATGTACAGGTCATGGGAATATGCCCAACCTGGCTGGCTTAGGTGAGTTCAGGATGTGTCTTCCTAGGCAAACCACACATCTTGCAGGGAGATGTTTGCAAGAGCATGTGATGAAAAATGTTAAGGCTTGGCCTGAAAGTAGCAGCATTCTGCAAACTTCCTTTGCTGCCACAGGAACAGCAGAGACTGAGCTCCACCTTCTCTCAAGTACATGTGAGCCACAGAGGAAGCAGCGGCAAACTGCTTCAATAGTTATTTCTCCCCCCCCCCCCCCCCCCGCTGTTTTGATGGTATGTTATTTTCATTGAATAGGGTTGGACATTGTCCAGGCCTATCATTGACCCTCCTTTGGGAGGAGCCTCAATCAGCTTCAGAGCAAGAAAAATGCTTTTAAATAAAGTAAAAATGTAGAAGTGTGATAAACTCCCTACAGATTTCACATATCAAAAAAATCCACATGCACCTCAAACACTGCCAGGAAGAGGGCAGTCTGGGCTCTTACCTGAACATGGTCTGATTATAATATGTGCATCCACCAGTCTGAATGGGTAAGTGAGTAGGGTCCAGCCTTTGAGGGTGGAAGCGGCTCTGCTGAAGGCTTTGGGAAATAAGACCTTCCCAGCCCCAGAGAGAATTCCAGAACTCTAAAGACATACATGTAACCCTAGCAATGATAAACATGAATGTTAATAACTTGACTGGTGGATGAGCCTATTTAAGATGATGGGGTGGTGGCAGTATGGAGAGAAACTTTAGTCCAGATAAACTTCTGAATTCTAACCAGCAGAAGGGCTTCTAGGTGCAGAAGGTAGCAGAAAATGTGGTTTTTTAAAAACCCAGCATAGTACCCTTAACCAGGGTTATTTTTCTAGAAAAACAGGTGCTGGAAGTCACCATGAAAACCTCCCTTGTTCTCTTGAAATTGTGAAGGGGGCTGGAACTGAGCTTTGGTGGGTTCTGACTGAAAAAAAGCCCTGCCTTTATCACAATAAACTTTGACATGCCAACTTGCTACTTTAAGGAGGATGTTTGTTTTTAAAAAGCTTGTTGATTTCTTCCTCCTTCAGTCACTTCTACCTTACCCTATGAGATTAGCCAGCTAAGTACCGATCCCAGGAGTTACGGGGCCCTTGAGCAAGATGCTCCTCAAGACTCCTTCCTCACCACTTCTGTTGCCACTTGCCTCTCTAAATCACCACCATATCCAAGAGAAATGGAATAGTAAAGGCTTGTACTCTTCCCCTAACTGCTTGCTCACACAGAAGGGGCATGTGAAAAAGCCAGCAACAGCAAAGAGAACCAATAGGACGAGAAGACTAGGAGCTGGCAGGGGGCCTCTTTGAGGACCATGGGTCTTGGCAGTCACCCAACAATGCCAACCACCAACAGTGAGCCAAGCCACCCTGAAGAAAGTCCTCTGGGCAAAGGAGGCATGTGGGAGGATTAAGCTCCTCCTGGAGGAAAACTCAAAACATGTCTAAAATGTTGCCATCCCCCAGCCTGCCAGCTAAACACAATTACCACTTCCCTCCCAAGTGCAGGGTGTACTTTGTAGGGCCAGCACAACCGGATTTACAAGACACAAGTCTTGTAAATTTACAAGTCCTCTTTAGGACTACAATACTGCCAACGTACATCTGAGATGAGGTTTTATAGAAACATTTCATTTGCATAGAACTTTTATCGGTTGTGCTTCATAGCAAATCAATGTCTTGTTTTCAAATCCAACTACTTGGAGCAAGCTCAATCTCTCTTACGTACCTTCTGGGTCAACATCTTCTCTCTAGCTTCATCATGTATAGCTGGATTCCAGGGTGAAAAACTGTTAACACATAAGAACATAAGCCTGTAACTGGTCTCCAAAATTGAAATAAAATGTCTCCATAGTGTGACATGCAATAAGTCTGAAAGTAGTACAAATGAAAATGGCCACTTTTCCAAGTTTATCTATGGGACACCACAAGTATTTGTGCTTACTTACACACTTTGAACAACAAAATTGGCAAAGTAATTACCATATTTTTCCTTCTATAACACGCAGATTTTTTCTCCTAAAAAGGAAGGGGAAATGTCTGTGCGTGTTATGGAGCGAATGTGTGGTCCCTGGAGCCAAATGGTGCAAGGGGAGGCAAAAAAAAGCAGGCAAAAATCGCGCTTCTCCTAGAAGGGAAAGCTGAAAAGAGGAAGTGGCTGCTTTCCTGCATTCTGCCTCAGGGTCTTACTGCCCACCCACCTGTTTCCTTGCTGTGTTTGCTCAAACGGAACAAAGAGCAGGGAAAGCCCCTCCCCTCCAGGCAAGCAGAAGGGAAAGCTCCGTGCAGGAGGGAGAGAGAGAGAGAGCGCGCTGGCTGGCTTGGGTGGGTAGGTGAGGGAAAACTTTTGCCTTCCTTTCCTCCCTCCCGTTATACCCCTCTCCTGCATTCTTAGCCAGCTGCTTCTCTGCACACCCCTCTCGTGCCCCTTGTCCGTTCTGTGTTTTTCCTTCCCTCCCCACTTAAAATGTGGTTAAAAAGCATGGATCAACATGGATCCTCAGGATCTTTGCATTGGGTCAGCCCAAATTCACCATCAGATCACATAGCATGTCCATGGCTACAGCCTGCCCCCCCAAAATCATGCACCCACTGTTGCCTGGGGCTGCAATGGTGCAAAAACGTGGTTAAAAAGCATGGATCTACATGGATCCTCAGGATCTTTGCATTAGGTCACCCCAAATTCACCATCAGATCACATAGCATGTCCATGGCTACAGCCTGCCCCCCAAAAATCATGCACCCACTGTTGCCTGAGGCTGCAATGGTGCAAAAACGTGGTTAAAAAGCATGGATCCACATGGATCCTCAGGATCTTTGCATTAGGTCAGCCCAAATTCACCATCAGAGCACATAGCATGTCCATGGCTACAGCCTGCCCCCCAAAAATCACGCACCCACTGTTGCCTGGGGCTGCAATGGTGCAAAAACGTGGTTACAAAGCATGGATCCACAGGGATTCTCAGGATTTTTGCATTGGGTCAGCCCAAATTCACCATCAGAGCACATAGCATGTCCATGGCTACAGCCTGCCCCCCAAAAATCACGCACCCACTGTTGCCTGGGGCTGCAATGGTGCAAAAACGTGGTTACAAAGCATGGATCCACAGGGATTCTCAGGATTTTTGCATTGGGTCACCCCAAATTCACCATCAGATCACATGTCTGTGGCCACAGCATGAAGCACAAAAATGATACATCCACTGTTTCATTCAGAATGTTTTTTCCCTTGTTTTCCTCCTCTAAAAACAATGTGCGTGTTATGGTCAGGTGCGTGTTATAGAGCGAAAAATACGGTATTCACTCTACAGTAGTTTTCCCAGCCTGCTGCCCTCTAGACATTTTGGACTACAACTCCCATACTTCCTGATCACTGACTATACTGGCTGGGGATGATAGTAGTATTCGTCTAACACCATCTAGGAGGGTACCAGGTTGAGGAATGCTGCTGTACAGATAATCTCAGTAAATTTACTTCAGCTACAAAATGTATTCTATTTATGTATGCTAAGAGGATTAACTTAAAACAGTGTTTGAAGGTTGGGCTGCTGTGACCGTGAAGTCATCCCAGCTGAAAGGTGAAGGGAAAGAGAGAACACAATTTGCAAGCAAGCACAACAAAAGAGTCTGGAATGCATTGCAGGCCCAGCAGCATTGGAGCCAGTGGCAAGGTGAAAGCACATGCAGCCATACAACAGAAGAGGGCAACATGTTGGAATAAAATAAGGTCTTAATTTTATTGATTACAGACGTTGGGCGGTTTGATGTAGGCATTAGGTACGTCTCCCAAGATCAACCAGTCTGTCTGCTGGTTGATGGTAAAACGGTGTTGACTAAGGTTAAGGGCAACCCTGCAACGTGCATCGTATCCAGGCAACCTGCCAATATCACCAATGGACTATGGCCCATCCAATCCTGAGTGGAATATCTGGACATAAAACGACTCGCCGTGCTCCTTTAGGAGGATACCCGTGACGGCAGAGCAGGGGGACTCCCTACCCCCTGCCTACTTGGACTAAGGATCCAATCAAATGCCTCTTCCACCAAAACGTTGTGACAATTGCTATGAGGTAGGCAAAACTCATAGACAGTCCCAATTGCTCTGCAATGAACATTCATCCCTGACCCCAAATACATTGACCAATATAATCCATAGCAAAGTCCAGGAAGGGTATGCCTCCTAAAATTCAGGCAAATCTTACTCCCTGAAAAGGAGGGAGGGGAATCCAGTGCCGACTACTACCTGGGCTCCGGCACAGTCAGCTTTATATGCCCAGGGAGTAGGTAGGAAGGAAAACGTTCCCTCTTGGCTCTGCTCCCAAGCCCTACCCCCTCATAATGCCTGTGATTGGGAATTGGCTCAGCAAGAGGAGGTGGAAGTGCCTTTTCCTGCCATGCCAAAGCCAAGGGAGGATGGGGACATCCTGCCGGGGCCACAGCAGAGTTGCAACAGCCTCTCCCAGTGAGGCATGGCAGGAACAAGTATTTGTTGCTTACGTGTTGCAGAAGTGAACAGGAGCACATTAACTTTCATTTTTTTGATGCACAAATACCTTAAAAACCTTAGTTGCAGAGGTGTATTGATCTTAAGACTTTATGCTGTTCTGAGAATGCTGTTCTGAGAATTGTACAACTGTAGTACAATTTCCTACCTAATTGCATAGGGATCCTCTATTTTTGGTGGATCAAATAAGTGACTGCTGCATAATTTCACACTGTCAACCACCTTACTCTTGAAAAGTTGAATATCCTTGTCATATCTAAGAGAGAGACCAAGACAAAAAAGGAGACACATTAGATGAAATCAGAACAGTCTATCAGTGCATGAAGAACAGAGATTTGTAATCTCCCTTTATCCACAGAGGACAACAGTGCCTTATTTTTACAGAAAGCCTTAATATCAAGAGTTGGACTAACCACAATGCCAAGGCCCAGACAAAATGCCATTTCCACCCAACTGGCATAATTAGGCTAAACTGTGAGCCTCCTATTCTGCAGCAAGCCTTCTCCAACCTGGTGCCCTCCAAATGTTTTGAACTATAACATTTATAATCTCCAGCTCTTATTTGTAGTCCAAGCTATCTGCAGGCACTAGGTTGAGGAAAGCTGCCACAGCCAATGCAAAATAGAGAAAGGCCACATACCTACAACCTCCCAGCTATCAACTATCAGGAAAGCACAAAGCTCCTTGCCCAAATGCATGATGTTAGTTACAGGGTAGGACATGTTACATCACAAGTGCGGAGGAAGAATAAATTGCCATGTACCCACACCACACTAAAACGTATCTTCCTATCCAGGTTGGCCCCTCACATGTGTGCCTAAATGTCAGAAGCCAATTCAAGGAACTTGCAGCTAAAAAACAATTCTGGAACTGATGCATATAGGAAAATCCATAACATTTGGTAAAATGCATGTACTTGTGAGAAAACCTGGATAAGTTCTAGAAAGTTCAACCCTGATAGTAACTCACAGCACAGCAGCCTCAGGATTCAAAGGAATGGTTGTGTCAATCTTGTAGAAGACCCTTCGAGCGTACATCAGTATTTGCCATATGTGATTATGGTTTCGCCTTTAGAAGAAGCACAAGAAAGCCACAGCAGCACCTTTAGTGAAGCACCCAGACATAACTTCTGTTCAATATTTGCATTCTAGAGCATCACACTAACCTCCACTTGGCAAATGCTCTTTTCACATCCAGTTCACCTGAGATGGGATCTACTAGCGGGTGGAAGATGGGCAGATCAAAAACCAAGCGCTGAAAGACAAAGGAGACTTTAAAACCAAGCTGATAACCAACCTTACAGATTAGCCGGTGGTCTATTAACCCCTTTGCATGCAGAACTAACCTTCTGCATTAAAAATGCCTCCCTCTTTGGTTAGTGGAGAGATTGTTAAGTAGCTCAGCCAACTAGCTAGTTACAAACCTAGAACAATATTCTATAACATTTTGATAACATGCAGCATGAAAGGGTGCCTATTCTTACATGCCACCTTTCAAGGTAAAGCCTTCCCAAGGCAGCTTAAAAAGTATACCTGAAGGAGTATACCCCAATCGTTCACTGAGGGGTTCCTCCAAGGGTCTTCTGCTGGTTCCCTCACTGCAAGAAGCAAGGTTACAGGGAACCAGGCAGAGGGCCTTCTCGGTGGTGGCGCCCTCCCTGTGGAACACCCTCCCTGCAGATGTCAGGGAAATAAACAACTATAGTGGTACCTTGGGTTACGAACTTAATTCGTTCCGGAGGTATGTTCTTAACCCGAAACCGTTCTTAACCTGAGGTACCACTTTAACTAATGGGGCTTCTCACTGCCGCCACATGATTTCTGTTCTCATCCTGAGGTAAAGTTCTTAACCCAAGGTACTACTTCTGGGTTAGCGGAGTCTGTAACCCGAAGTGTTTGTAGTCCGAGTGTTTGTAACCCAAGGTACCACCATATCTGACTTAGAAGACATCTGAAGGCAGCCCTGGATCGGGAAGTTTTTAATGTTTGATATTTTCGTATGTTCTTATATATGATGTGAGCCACCCAGAGTGACTGGGGAAATCCAGCCAAATGGGTGGGGTATGAATAATAAAATTATTTATTATTATTAAAGGGGGGGGGAAGCTACATATACACAGCAGGGGAAATGTTGAGTGGAGCTGTAGCCAAGCACAATGCAGGAGATATTTCTACATGTAACTAAATTCTGCAGTGGTTCCACAACTGCTTTTGATGGCTTCAGCAAATGTGGTAGGTAGCTAGAGAAAAGACAGCTCTGGGCTGGCACTGTAATAATGAATTAAACGACATGGGTGAGCAGGGAGCAGAGGTGTACCTTCAGAGAATGCAAGCCCTCAAAACGCACAATTCTCCATGAGCACACTGAATTCCAGGTAGCTAAAGAGCCTGCCTCAGCTGCACCTTCTCTCCCCCTCCCCAGTCCCCTGACAAAGCGATCAATCATCTGTCCTATGTGAATGAGCCTGTAATGCTTTACTAAACTAGTTTAATGTTTTGTGTTAAGGTATCACAAGAGGATTTGTATCCTGAAAGGTGGGATATAAAGGACTAAAATAAATGACTATCGCATTGCATTTCCTGGGAAACCAGAACTAATTCTAGTTTGTACATCACTTTTCAGCTACAATTTGTTCTCAATGCAGCTTACAATTATATCCATAGAAAGGGGCAATACAATTAGGAATTGGGGAGGCATGTAACTGCATGGTAGTTGGTCAAAAAACTTTATATTTTAATTTATTGTGGATACCATTTGGGGTCACTTACCTAATCTGAAAGCATTTGCAATAGGCTAAAATGTGCTGCTGGTGGATCATAGGGATGTGGATTGGCTTAGTGGAGGGGTGCGGGGAGCAGGTAACTGAGAATCAGGCTTCTTTTTATTCAGGGAAGCCCAGAACACTTAATTCATCTTCTTCATCATCATCATCAACTTTCAGAACACTTAATTACAGAACCAAGTGGCGGAAGAGCACAGAGCAACTCAGAAACAGACTGCAATAATTTTTTTTAATGCATTAATGCAGTGACACAGTTAAGAGACAAACTTTGTTGACCATGCACACTCCTAGTAGATACCATGTTAAATATTTAAATGCCTTTTAAATTTAAGCACTGTTAATTTCTCTTTAAAGCTTAAAGTAGCCTCTACCGTTAGAAGCTTAGTGCCCACTGTGTTCTGCCAAAAGCTGCTCTGCCCATTGCCATAAAAACGTCCAAGCTTGGCTGACTCTCTTGCCTTTTGAGATCTGCCAGAGCCAACAGAGGTAACTGAAGTTGGTAAACAAGAACGTTCCGCTGTTTGATCCAAGAAGTCTGATTTTAAAAGCAGATCTCCGAAAGCAATAAAAACATAACTGTGCACAGCAGTTGTGGCCAGATCATTTAACTAAGAGAACAAAGCTATGGCAGGCAGATGTTTCTACAGATAACTAAATCTCATAGCTGAATCTGAAACAATCTCACTTGCTAGGAACAGAGACTTGCTACCACCAGAGAAGTAAGAAATTGCCCTCTGCTGACAATAAATGGAAGCTTTAGAGTTGGCATCATATGAATAGCTAAGAGAATGGTTCAAATCTCTCCTGCCACAAATGCACTAGGTGGCCTTAGGCAAACTATTACAGGGTGAGTCCTTTAAAAGAGGCCTCATGAATACAGAGTACACATGTTCCACAGGGCCTCTTTTAAAAGACTCACCCTGCATATGTATTTTACCAGCCACCCCATTCTCCTTAAAAGATTATAATACTGATTTTTAAATTGTAACCTTCCCTAAGACCTTATGGTGAATGCAGAATAAAAAAACAAACAAGCCCTTAAATAATAATAGCTGTCATCAGCAATATAGAGATATACTGATCTACCTTAAAGGCTGCAATAATAACATATTTGAAGCACTCCTGAATGTTTTAAAAGAGTTCTATAAATGCAAAGTATTTATTATGTAAGCCAGAATTGCCAGTTCTGCCATGGTCTAGCTTGCTGAGCAAAGGCCTGTCCTGGAAGAGAAACATCACATGCCCCACAGCCATCTAAGTAAGTCCACAAATGATGAACGTTTCAGCCTATTGATACTTACTGGGCAGTCACCATCTGGGTAGTTGTCAGGGATGTAGACTGTAAATTTAAACACACCATCCTGGTACAACCCATGCCTTATGAATATTACTCCAAACCACACTGCAAAAGAAAAAAAGATGGTGAGATGTAAAAAATAAATAGCTTTGCTATAGGAAGAAAAATCCAGATATATACTTACTTAATGCTGATTGGTAGGAAGGTTGCACATAGACACCTGGCAGCTTCTGCTTCACAACCAACGTGCTGTAAAGAAATGTAATCCATCTAGTTAGATTTAAAGTGGCATACATAAACCCCTACTCAAAGGCTCTCAATTAGAGTACACAGTGAATTTCCCCATGATCTTTTTACTTAAACAGCTAAGGATGTTTCTTCCTCACTACCAAAAACGTTCAGAAGCCAGTCAGCCTACCTGCAACAGCAAGACACTGACTTGAAAGCCTCCCCCCTTCCACAGCCAAAGTGCACTCCAATTTATCTAGAGGAGTTGGCTGTGAATCTCAGGACTGGAGGTTTCCCCATTGCCCTGAACCAACAGGCAGTACAAGTCAAGGCTTTACAAGAAGGTTCTTTCTGACATCAGAGAAGCTGAATCAATGCCAGCCACACTCAACTCACTTGCAAGAGCAACAGAAATGCACTTTAAATATCAAACAGGCCATTGCAAGCTTGTAATAAACCAAAACAGTCAGCCAGATATTTTACTGGCTTTAGGGACTTACTTGGACAGAGTAAAAGGCACATAAATGGGAGCAGGCATCAAGACAGAAGCCAGCAATGAGAACAAACCATAAATGCAAGTGTGGGAAGGGGGCAGGGCTATGGTTTCTGAAGGCAGGCAATACAGCAACCTTGATGAAGCTAAGCAGGTCTGAATCTGGTCAGCGTCTGAAAGGGAGACTGGGAATTCCCATATATGCCACATGGAGTTCTATGATAGAATGAAAGCGGGATATAAATGCAACAAAGCAAGCATACTCCATAAGGCTAAAGTCAATCTCTCTTTCCATCACTCAGATACACAAAGAAGCTTCCTAGTGGATGAGGCTTTTGATGTAACTGATGCATTTGGGGAGGGGTATATTGGACAATTTAATTTCTGTCCCTGCAGATTTTATTTGGAAACGAAGTACCGGTACATTTGTTTCAATCTTGTTTGATTTTGGTTTAGACTATGTATGTCTCTA
This sequence comes from Podarcis gaigeae, assembly GCF_964106915.1. Lineage (NCBI taxonomy): Eukaryota > Metazoa > Chordata > Lepidosauria > Squamata > Lacertidae > Podarcis > Podarcis gaigeae. Next base: position 34,484,205 of record NC_139684.1, on the reverse strand, counting down.
CCCTGTGACCTTCAGGTAAAGGGTAGATACATAAAACTGCTTTCTAGTCCTGCCTGCAGCACATTGAATGAAGCTATAGGAACAGCAAGAACGGATGCATCAGATAAGTAAAACAGAAGCTTGTCCCTTTGTGCTCTCCTTGGCTGCTGCAGACAAAGTTCACACATATTTGGAGGATGACTTTTGATCATTTTCCCCCACAGTTTCTGGTATACATTACATAACATGACCAGATTACAGTCCTAAGGGAAGAGATCCAAGGCTTCACTTCTGCTGAAAGACAACTGCGAAAACAAGAGAGTTGTGTTCCCAACACCACAGCATTAATGAATGGAATTTTACCCAGCCATCCTATGACAGCAAAACGATGGCCATGGCGGCATTTTGCCAAGTGTGTCTCAAATAAGCTTTCATCAACAAGCTTTTCAGTAGCTGAAGCATGCAAGCCTGTTTACTTGAACAAAGCCTGCCCACAGAACAATAATGAGCCCCGTCACCAGCTGTGCCCCCAGCAAAGCCTGAATCACAGAAAATGATTTAAACTCTGCAAGCTTATAACACTCATTTTCTGTTCCTGGTTCAGGTTCTACAGCCGCATGAGGAAAGCACTCTCGTTTACTAAGCTGGCTTGTCTCCCCTTCTAAAGGCAGGCTCACAACTATAGCCACTAGACTTGGCAGTTTTTGCAAAGGAGATCCACATGGGAGCTGTACAACTTATGAAAGGGCTCCACACATTCAGCTGTAAGCCAGCAAGGCAGAAGGCAGCCTTAATCCAACTTGCCTTTTTGCTATGTCCCAGCTTACAACAGACATCTTTACAAGAGCAAAAGCTACTACAGGATAACGAGTTCACACACAGTGGAAGAGAGAATCGCACAGATCCACTCTTATTCATATAGTGCTATCCCTCTCATGTATTGAAATACACTGCTATTAACTCCATCTCTTTTTCAACAATTTTGCTAATGAACTACCAGTTATGATGTGCAGCTGGGCCAGATAAAAGGAGACTTTGGTGACATAATAATTATATGTGAGTGCTTTGCACATAGCAACGTATTGTTCTCCACTGAGAGGCCCCTGTAGTGAGTGCCTGGGCCTCTACTGCCAGGGGCAAGTTTTGCACCCCTTGAACTGTACCCTACTTTGTGGCCTGTTGACTTAGTCCCATAGAACTGAATGAGTTCTATGGATAAATCCTATGTGGCAGAGTGTCACCCCTCCATTTGCCTAGTCCCACTCCATATCCCTTGGGCACAATGCAGTGTGAAAAAGATTGGAATGGACCTAATGACTTTTTTAAAGTAACTTGCTCTAATAAAGACAGTAGGACAAACGGTTCCCCAAACCTTGAAGAATGGAAGGGAATTTGCATTCTATTAAGCCAGCACATTTGGTTACTTTGTGACGATAGACTGCTCTGCCTACTTTCTTTTAGCAAATGTTTTGTGCCACTGGGGAAGTGGTAATTCTGTATTGATTTGTTTTGGATGTTTTATGTGATGCCAATAAAAGGTTTGATGATGATGATTTGGTTACTTTGCTTCAGGCGCTCCTTCTGTTTACAAGGGCTTTTTCTGACCTATAGCTCAACCTTTGGCTATTGTGTATCACTACCGATACTAAGTATGTTTACACTGCTTTATGAATGTGTTACTTTCACCACCTAGATACTATGTTTACTGTGCGGTATATTGAGTCTATAAATAACTAGCCTCAAAAGATACTACATATTAACAATCGGCCAATTGCAGCTCTCCACACTTTCAAGGAGCATTTGAAAACAAATGTCACATAACTCCAGCTGCTCAAAGAATCCCTCTTCAGCTCCTGCACAGAGGATCAACCCTCAGGAAACTTCCTCACTTCACTTGCCACCAAAGTGAATGCAGCATGCAAAACCAGCTAACACATTGTTTATTTTAAACATTGCTATTTGGCCTCAACAGACTATTATAATGAAAAATAAGCATTGATAAGGAATTTCTGAACCGAAAACACACACAAAAACGTACAATTCTGCCAGGAGAGAGTATTCTAGGTAGAAAGGTCCATAGGAGGCATGTGTCCCATTTGTAGACTGCGCTGAAAGGGCGGGTGAAGCAGGCTTGGTCATTGGCACAGCATTTTTGGGAATCGAAGGCAGCTGCTTTTTTTGAGTGGTGCGTGGAGGACTGTTCTTCAGCTCGCCAACCAGAGCCTTTTCTTCTGTTTCAGATCTCTGTTAGAAAATGTAAAACATGGGGGGGGTGTAATTGTTCCAGTTGTATCCAATGGTCAGCACTCCAATTCATATTCACTAACACTCCAGTTTGGGTACTGAACAGAGGACTTAAAAGATATCCTGCCACTCCAAACAGTTATGATATATCCAATTGCTTAGTTGAATTTGGCAATTATATAAAATTGGCTACTGTCAACTTTGGAACTGGCTGAGATCTGGCCACAAGTTAAGAAATGCACCCAAGTATGCTTTTAAAATGGTCCACATATATATTTGCCTCACCAGATGATCTGTTTAAACTACTACCCAAAATCTCTTGTGAGCAATCCCCACTTTTGAAGAAAATGTAATCAGAAAGGTCACCCTGAGAAGGCCTGTGATTATAGTTTAACTGAACATTATGCTGAGCTTTCTTGATTTCAAGTTTCCTTTCTAGTGGATCCCATGATAGTAATTTTTTAATCCACATCAGGTTTCCGATTAGCATATATTATTTAAAGATCCTTTGGATACTCTTCTAGAATATAATAAAACCCAAGGGGGAGGGGAGAGCATCATATAGCACACATTTCATCAACTCAAAATGGCCTGCCTTGCTGTCAGCCACACCCCACCTTGCGTGTAGAACTTGTAGACATGCTCCAGAAAGGGTTCATAACGTGTATTCCGAGTAGAGGGTGGTAAATCTGCTATGCCACCCAGATAGCCAGCTTTCTGGGATTAGCTTCTGCCCTAGAAACAAAAAAGTGAAGTTACCAAATCAGTGTCCTGTTGGTCATATTGTGATTCCACCCAAATATTAAGAGACACCCCAAACATGTTATACAACCTAAACCACTTGTCAATAGTCTCTACATACCCTCCCAATTCTCTTTCAAGATTGCAGCACGGTTTCATGGCCACTGAACAGGTTGTTTTACCTGTGATATTTTACTGGAGCTGAGCGAGAGGACTAGCACGGTATCTATCTTTGTGAAGCACACGATAATATTTTGTTAAAAACGAGTAGGACCTAATCAGGTAACCTCACCTTTGTTTTCACAGACACCACCAAGTATGCAACGGCCCTTCCCAAGCTATCCAGATAAAACCCGTATAACCAAGGGCTTTTTAGCTGCTATCGTGAGTCAAACCATCAGCAAAGCTCTGGCAGAGAAATGAACTTTTAGTTGTTGTTGTTGTTGTTGTTGTGTGTGCAATTTCAGCATTCAAGTTATACAATTTTGCTCAGGGTCACCCACATAGTTCGATTCTCAGATATATGAAGAATGAATTTATTGCACTCAGCTGGGCTTCCACAAGGCAGCACAGGGCGTTACCTTAGGAAGCACATATTTCCAAACCATTGTTTGGCAAGATGACAAAAATGCAGGGGCGGAGCACTTGCAAGGGAAAATCAGAAGCCACAGGAACAGGGGGTGCAGCCTGCCCCCCCCTACTTATTTCTGATTTAAGAACATGGAAGGAGGGAGAGAGGGAGTCAAATGATGTGCGGCAGTCTGGAAAAGCAACACTGGCAGATCAGATATAGCAGGTGGGGAAGAGTTAAAGACCACCCCCCTCTCACAAATGCCCCACATCACATTATGGTGTGGACTCAGGAACCTCGTGTTTTAACTGCAACATGTAGTCGCACCCTCAGGAAAACAGGCAGTAGAGGCCAAGTAGCATTTTTGTTGTCAGTGGGAACAAGTCATGTATCATTGCATGAAACTTCTCCCTTAAGAGATTATCAAAGTAATCCACTACAGTATACTATGACTCACTGCAACTCGGGCTTCAAAGGAACAGTAAAAGACACAAGTGTCACCTTATTGTACATCTCTTTCTAGTCCCATCTAACAGACCCATGGTTACTTGAAGGGTTTTAGGACAAATTCATTGCACTCATTAGAAAGTGAGAATGGTGTAGATGTTGCCACACTTCTAACTTCCTGAATAGTTAGCATTAGGAAAATGAGATTTCAGCATCTGAATATAGCGTGTCCTGCCATTGCTGCATGCTACTCTTCTAGTAATCTTCTGTATCTTTAATTAAGAAGTATACTTAGAAGATAAACCTATTACATCAGCACTTGGAGTTAACATTTCCTGGGTCACAGAGCAGATGAGGCCTCACATACATGAGCCAATCTTGCTGGAACTGAGTATTCTTTATGCTGTTTGAGCAAATTGGTACACTGTACTTATTGCTGTTGATACACACCCCATGCTGAACTAAAGTTTTGTGTTGATCAACCATTAACGTCATGCTTTCAAGACAGTCACCAAAAAACAATGGCAATTTCAGATACCCCCTTCTTAAAATATTTGCTATCACTTTAGAATATCCCAGCTGATATGCAAATGCCTTTGTATCCCATGAAGCCTTTACTATGGAAAAAAAACTATATTCTTACCACAACAGTTCATACATCTCTAATGAAAGCTCCAATATAATTTTGACTTGATCAGCTAATAGGTGTGGAACCCAGTTTCCCCATTTCCCAGGGGAAGCAGCAGCCAGAGCACAGTGCTAATCCTAATCTATATATCAACACCAAGGTGAATTGTTAAAAATGTATATGCTAAGTTATTCATAACTGATGAGGCATATATACATGTCAATCCTAAAGCTGATCTCTAAACTGAATACAGTATGCATCTACCAGATACATTACAGAAGGTTTTTGTATGCAAATGCAGAAGAACCAATTGCATCACTTCTCAACAAAATCTTTTGTTTTATAGCCCACTTTTTAAAGGAAATCTTCTACAAAAGCAGCTTGCATCAGGTTTAAAATATACATCCAAACCATAAAAAGCTACTCAAAATGCACAACCAAACATTAACAACAGAATCATTGTGAGTAAAAGGACCACAATAAAATTATCCATATTCCAATTAGCAGGTATTCTCCGATACCATGTTTAAAGCTTAGGAAGTTACACAGGATGCAGTCTCTAGCCTCTTCAGGAATTGAATTCCATAAGTTTAGGACCACCATTGAAAAGGTCCAGTTCAGAGTTTCTGCCAGCCTGTTTGCCTTCACTAGTAGACACTGAATGTATATCTCAACATATGAGCAGCAATGCAGGGGTGTAGGCAGCCCTTCAAGTAACCCAGCCTCAGTTCATGGAGGGCTTTAAAGGTCATAACCAGGACTTTGGACTGGGCCCAGAAATACACTGGCAACCAGTGCAACAGATACAAAAATCAGTGTCACATGTTCTGGCCACCTGTCACCCACCAAAAACTAGGCAGTCATATTTGGTACTAGCTGAAGTTTCCAAACTTGAAAGGCGGCTCCACAAAAAGCATGTTAAAGCCATCCAATCTGCATTTAACAAGGGCAGGGAAAATGGAGGTGAGATCATATAAACAAATTTCTTACACACCTTGTCATGCAAGAGCATTCAACACTACAGGATCTTAAGCAGAGTAGAAATGATGACCACTCCCATACCCTGGATGCTTCGGAAATGGCTAAGAGACCAGATCTCCATGTGCTTTTACATTTTGTAGCCTCATTAGTGCAGCCAATCTTATCATTTTGATGCTAAACCTAGTAAGCTAATTGGCTAAATAATATCTCCCTCCCCAAAGGGACAATAGATTGTTTCAATAGGTTTCCATCACTACATCCTGTTTTATGTGGCTTTATTCAACCACAAAGGCTCTGTGGTTTACAAGATGACCTTAACTACTTCTCCCTTTCTCAAAGCATTAAAACTCATAGCCATCAAGTGAAACTGAATGTTCAGGCCAGATAAAATAAACTATGCACAGCGTGAAGAAGTACTAACTATGAAACTCATTCCCACAGGAGGCAATGGCAGCCACCAACTTGGATGGTTTTAAAAGAGGATTTGGCAAATTTATAGAGGATAAGGCTATCAATGGCTACTAGCCATGATAGCTTTGCTCAACCTTCTTGTGTCAGAGACAGTATGCCTCTGAATATCAGTTGCTGGGAATCACAGGTGGGCAGAGAGCTGTTCCACTCAGGTCCTGCTTGCGGGTTGCCCATAGGCATCAGGTTGGCCACTGTGAGAACAGGATGCTGGTCTAAATGGGCTGTTGACCTGATCCAGCAAGCTCTTCTTAACTACCATCAATCCCAGTCAGCACCATTCCCAGTTAACACAAGTTAGCCAAGAGTATAGCTAACTTCGCATTTCTGCAAAAAGAAGGAGCACAGCTTAGGGAAATGATTTTGAGCTCAGAGTTGGCAATCCTCTGCTAGACCTGTTATAAAACAGAAAAGCCTATACAGTAACCTGACTTTAGCATCCAGTGCTTTTTCTCAATCCTGGAATAAAGTATACAATACTTCCAAGGGAATCTCAACAAGCCCCAGATATATATGCTGCTCTCAAGCTACTGTCTCATGTTCTATAATATGCAACAAGTTAAACTCAGTAATATAGTCAAAGGAGTTTGACAAGCTCTTGAACACCAGCACTCAACAACTTCCACTTTTATTTCAAGTGTCCTCTTATAGATTGCAGCCCTTAACTCACTCTTTTATGTTCTTAAGCCTCAATGATTTTGAGGGAAGTTACAAGAACCCAGTTAGGTTCAAGGATGGAGCAGATTTAGAATAAAAAAAAATGGGGGGGGGGAGGAATTCTCACAACCAGTACTTACCAAGAATTTCACAAAACAATCTGTTTTGAAATTTCTATACAGGGTTTAAATCACTACTAACCCCTCAAGAGGCAGAAATTGTTTTGTTTCTGCCACTGGGTGATTAAAACAATACCAAATGAATATCCAGCTGTATCCTCCTCCTTAGGTCTATTAATTATCCAACATGTTATCATAGATCTGCGCACACACACACACCCAATACAGCTATAATTCATATAATTCATGCCATATATGAACTACAACTAAAGGAACACCGTATGTGTGCTTCCCATGGCACTAGCTTAAGGTTTTAATGCTAAATGTGAGTGTGTGAAGCAGTTCCTGAACAGATAAATATGGTTACCCAAAAGCACATATACTAACATACTCTTTCCCTGCATGGACCACACAGCAAATTAACTGTGCACGTGCTTTAAACAGACAGCTGAAGGGCAAACTCTAGCTAAGGACACTGTATGTTTCACAGGAGAAGGAAGGGGGACTAACAAGCACACCCAACCATGAAACACCTTGGATTCTGAACAATGCAGTCAGTATTTGCTGTTATACAGTCTCTCTTCATTTCAGAGGGACTTGAGCAGGGCTCATAATAGATCCCAAAAAAATTAATAGCAGATTCTCCAGTGTTTTCCCCTCTCTGTCCTGTATTCATGATCCACTTCTTTGTACATTTTAGCAAGTTTTATTCATGACCCCCACTATGGCTCTCCTTTCCTTTCCTCTGAAGATCGCAAGCCATCTTCAAAGAGGCATGAGCTCACCTTATGAGCATGCAACATAAAAATAGGCTAGTTGAGAAATAGCAACAGGTTAAACTTGTCTGCCAGGTCCATTAAAATGCTGTCACACCTCCCCACCCCAGTGCCTCTTAATAATCTCCTATAGCAACCCTTCTTATATGTCAGATTCTGGACACCTATATTTGCCTACCTAATTGATTTAGTTGCAATACGCAAGGGTATGCACCAAGGCAGATGAACTCCCAAGTGATGGAGAGGAGCTGAAATAGGTCAGATGAAATGGTGCTGCCTTAACATTTAGTTCAACCATTTCACAGGCAGAGAAACCCCAGAGAGCTGAGGGGAGAAAATGAGAAGAGTTCAAAATAAGCAAAAAAACGGTGGGGTGAGAAAACTTGCAATTAAAAAACCACATGCATCTTTGAGAGCAGGCTTAGTGGTAGGGATCTCTTTATTTCAACCAAGACTGTGTCACCAATATACTCAACTGACTTAATTTACTTACTGATTGGGGGGCTGGAACAAACCAGAGGTCTACCTCATCCAGCACAGCAGCCAGCCAGGTGCTTATGTGAAGCCCACACAGGTGCACCCTTGATCAGCAAGGAAACACCACAACCTCCCAAGAGGCATTCACAGAGAATTAGCACAGTACTTTTAGGAACAAAAGCTCCTTGTGTAAAAGTCACAGAATGGGTAGCAGATACAAAGCAGCACAGAATTTGAAGCTCAAATCTATCTTCACTCACCAGTGAGGTTCTCCAACATAGGCCACATAAATCCAACAACCTAAGTCCCTAGCCCAGCTAACTTCCTAGCTACCCTTTCAACATGTTGTCTCTTCATCATTTGGAGAGCATTCCTGTACCGTCATATTACAACCCAGCATTCAACATAGCCCTTTTCCCTACTAACCCCTAAACCAGAAATAAACTCTCCATTTCTCCCTTAAGAGGTGACTCTCCTCACCCTCCAGAAATAACCATTCCCCAGCAATGTGGTTTACACACAACCCCTTTACCTCCAATTCCTTCTCCACCTAAGCCTCACTGGCTGCCAGAAGCAGAGCTTCACATCCCCAGAGGGAGACACTACTATACTTTGCTCAGACCCCTTCTACTCATGAGTCACTCACCCCATTTAACTTCCCAGAAATGCAACACCTTTTGGACCAAAACTCCTCTTGCACCTCTTACCCCACCCCTCCACCTCCATCACCCAGATGATGGATACCTGCTCTTTTGGCTTGCAAGGAAATCCACTGGTCACATCAAGTGCCCTTCACCAACATCTTTTCCAATTCCACAAAAGAGGCACCATTCAGGTACATTTGGCTTCAAACGACTAGCCTCTTCTCACCTTCTTTCCCTTGCTCTGAATATGTCACCTTTTGTTTTGTGCCAACCTCTCATGTCTATAAGCTTTCTTTGGGGGGGGGAGGGGGGAGAAGAGATATAGAAGGTTTCACCAAGAGAAACAGTAACAAGAGGTAAAATTAAAAAGTATTGCATCTAAGTTAATTTTCTCTCATTGAGATATAACAAAAAAAATCACTTTGTGAATACCACTTTTAAAAGGCAGGCTTGCCACTGTGAGCCAGGATCTTGACAAGCAAACACTTACTCACCTGCTTACCTTTCTTCTATTGTGTTAATTTTAATCAGGCCAAGGAAGCTTCACCTGCTAAGCCACTTGTCAAAATGACCAGCCAAGGCTGGTACCCTGAATGGCCCTGCACCTGTGTACCAGCAGTATGGCAACCAAGTCCTCAACAAATGAAGCTTCCCCTGCCCCCCTCACAGGGAGAGAGAGAGAGATGAAAAAGAGCATCACCCACTTTTTAAGAAAAGTGGCTTTGCTCCTGCGAGCCACCAGCATGTCAAGCAGAAGTTCAGCAGGTGAAGTTTTATTTTTTAGTTGCTCCTTTGCCAGGAAAGGATAGGGGGAAGAGACTTTGAACTTCGGCTTGTTAAGCTGCTAGCTCAAAAAGCACAGGAAAGGAAGGGATAACACGGGCGCCTTTGCATATGTGCCTTTCAGCTAGCAGAAGTTCAGCAGGTGAACGTCCCCCGCCACACCTAATTTCCAATCCCCTCGCTGGCAATATGGGGGGATGGAGGGGGAAGGCTCTACCTGCTGGACTTCGGCTTGTCAAGGTGTTGCTGGCTCAAAGTGCAGGCGCCAGGCCAGGTGAACCGGGAGGCACCACGGAACCATTTCCCTCCTCCCAGGCAACAGCCCTGCCAGGTGAGACCCGTCATACCTGCCTCGGAAGCCCCAGAACCTCTTGGGCACCCACCTTCTTTCCCCTCCATCCCCACCCCCGTTCGCCGACCCCTCCCCACTCGGCAGACCTTCAGCTTCGAAGGCGGAAACCTCCCGCGCCCGCCACCGCCCTCGAGCGCAGGCCGGGCTGTCAGCTCGAACAAACGCGTTCCTGAGGGAGGGGAAGGAGGACGGGCGGGGGGAGAGAAATCTGGTCCTCCTCAGCCACCGTCGCAAAGGCCGCACCGGGCAGCGCACATGCGCACTCCTCGCCCTCGCGCCCATCCTTCCACCGACTTCACGGCGGGCGGGCCGCGACTCCAGGTAACGCAAGAACACCCCGCCACGCGCACCCCCTGCCTTCCGCCAGCTCACCGCGATCGGCTCGCCTGCCCCAGCCGCTGCTCCTCCTCCCAGCTTGCACCCATCGGGGCTAGGTACTCATCCTTTTGGCCGCGGATTTCCGGCGGAGGTTGGGCACTCTCATTGGTCCGCACGCGGGCCAATCAGAGGACAAGCCCCTCCCCGCCATCCTTTTGTGACTACCATAGTAACGCCTCGACGCCCCCTTGTGAGGCGAAGAGGGAAACGTGAAGCCGCCTCGGCCTGTTGTTAAGAGGCGGGGCCCGGCGACGCCCAGTGCGTGGATCCGGATTGGATAGCGGACCTGTCCACCTCGAAGGGAGGCGGGCGGCAAAGAGAAGTGGGAGCGTTCAGGATTGACGGTCCGGACAGCCAATTTCTGGATTGGCGGGTGCGGATTGGTTGGCGGGTGCGGGAGCTACCAATGGACAAATGCGCGACGGGAGGAGAAAGGCACTCATTGGTGACTCAGGAGAGGGTGGGACTAGGGAGTCGTGAGGCGGGGCCTGAAGTGTAGCCAAAGGGCTTGGTTCTCCTTCGCTCTTCTGTTTTTCAGTACAGATTCAAGCGAATGAAAACAGCTAATCGGTTGTTATGAACAGTAGCAATTATTAATAACAATAGTAGCATTAAACATTAATATTCGTAATTAACTGTTGCTAATTATATTGCTTGGTGCGTCATTACTTTTAATTAAAGTATTATTAAAGTCTGTTGTATTTTATTGCTTTTGATTAAGTAAATAAAGAAGTAACATTGCTTATTGTATTCTATTGTTTTTAACTTGCTAGAAACTGAGGGAAGGCCAGTATAAAAATCTTGGAAATAAAACAAAAATGCAAGAATGCAAAGAGTACCATATTCATCCTTTCATTATTTTTAATTATTTGGTACCTGGACTCCTAAGGCAAACCTGTCAGCTAGCAGAGGAAGGAACTGAGGAAATTCCTTGCTTTTTTCCCTGTTCTGAACTCAGCCAAGTGCTCCACACCAAGCGTTCCCAAATTGTGGGCCATGGACCACATGTGGTCCACAAATTTCATGTAGGTGGACCACAAAAAGTCCACATTAAATATTTGTATTATTTTTAATTGTATTTTTATTGCTTCTTTTATTTCTTATATTGTATTTCATTGTATTACACATTGTACTCTGTATGCAAATTATAGTACAACAAAATACAATATAAGGAACAAAAGTAGCAATAAAAATACAATCAAGAATCAACACAGCACACAGAGTGGCTGTGGCAACCCAATCAGATGGGCAGGGTATAAAAATATTATTACAACAAATGCTACAGGAGGCAGAAATGTAATTAAGTGGTCCATGGGGGAGTTTTGGGAAACCATTATTCTCAGGGTCCCACAGATTCCACAAGCCAGTCTCACTGATCTTGGATTTTTCTCTTGTTAAAATTGTGTTTATCTCCTGGCTTCAACCACCCTATATCATAAAATCTCATTTTACAGCGCTTTATTTAAAAATACCCAATAATGGATTATCCTCAGGTTGCTCACAAAAAATTAAAATAATATATATACTATCAAAAATAAAATATGAAACAATAAGAGCAGCATACAGAATAAAACTTGTCCCATAAAATGGGTAAGTCCAGCTTATTACTATTTATTTTTAAAAGTTGTTTAAAAGCCGTTTGTGGATAAAAAGGTCTTCACCTGGCACTGTATGGCATAGCAGTTCAAGTGCTGGACTAGGCTGTGGAAAACCAAGATTCAGATTCCTACTCAGTCAAGAAACTTGCTGTCACAGTTTCTCAGCCTAGCCTACCTCACAGGACTGTTGTGAGGATAAAAAGGGGGAGGAAGAGCTATGTACGCCACCTTGAGCTCCCCGGAGGAAAAATGGTATATTAAGGTGAGCTGCTCAGAGGCGGTAGTTTCCAAGTGGTAGTTTCCTCTCCTTCACAACCACCTGCCCCATTCCATCTGATATTCTTGATATACAATGTCTAATAGTTTGTTACTAGCCCTAAACAAATAGTTGGCCCATGTGCTTGCTGTATAATACTGGAGCTTGGTATCAGGTTCCCACAAAAGTAGAAATAAGTATCCCACAAAATAAAAGTAACATATTTGTGTTTTGGGGGGAAAGGCATCAAGCACAGCAGGTCTTCACAGTTCATCTGCTAAGTATACTGGAATTTGCATAGATTGTTCTCTTCAAAATGAAATAAGAAGGGCAAGGATAAAATCAGAAGAAATTGACAGTCCAGAACCAATAAGATTTTTAATAATGCCATCCAAGGAAGAAAGGAAGGATTTTATTGTTTCACTACAATACGCTTGCAATTTTATTTTCAAATACCATACATTTTCTACTCGCTTGTCGCCCCCATATGGACAAATGGATACCTAGCAAGGAAAATCTGGAATTGCAGAAAGTACTATTGTGACGCTCAAGAGATGGGGGAGATTTTCAAACATGAGGGTTAAATGTGTTTGGGTATAAAACATAACTAAACACTATAATACAAGTAGAAGCTGCAGAGATCTTAGGGCAGAGATGAAATTATAGATTTTATTTTGTTTATGCATTCAGCGCCACATTTATCACTTCATGCGTGGCACAAAGACTTTTGGATGTCACCTCTCAAAACAGCAATGTTTGCAATTTCACACATTACAGGGAGCAAAGCTGGGTATGCCACACAGTGTACACACAACAGGTTGCCACAGGCAGCCTTTTCTGGAGAGTGTAATTGTGTGATATATTTACTTATTTCTTCTATATACCACCTTCTTCAAGGAGCTCAAAGTGATGCATATAGTCCTCTATGTTCTCCTCACAACATCCCTGTGATGTAGGTTAGGCTGAGAGGCAGTGATTGGCCCATGTTTACTCTAGTAACCTTCATGGCTAAGTAAGGATTCATATCCTCATCTCCCAGGCAGTGGCGTAGCGTGGGTTGTCAGCACCCGGGGCAAGGCAAGTAATTTGTGCCCCCTAACCCGTGGATTTGCGCCCCCTAACCCCCAGATGTTGCGGCCGGGCCCCCCTGCACCCCCCACGCTACGCCACTGCTCCCAGGTCATACATAGTTCAGCACTCAAACCATCACACAGGTCTGTGCCACACTGACAGGTCACGTTTTTGGCCATTTAGGGGTCACAATTTTGGCCATTTTCTGGCTTCCTGACCCATGTATCACAATTGGCTCCTGACCAGTGGGTCAGGTCTCTAAAACATGGGCAAGATCATGACCTGTGAGGTAGGAGTGAAAGAAATGAGCCAAAACATGATATGTGAGTCAGGACTTCTTTTTTATTTTATTTTTAAAAAGCACAAAGTGACTTGCATATGAGGAGCCCAAAAAATAGTGAAAATGTGACCTACAGTTCAAGAGCCAAAATATGAACAAAAATACCTCCCATGAGAAAGCAAGAATGAGCAAAAAACATGGTCTGTGGGTCAGGAATCCAAAAAATAAGCCAAAACATTATTCAGGGGTCAGAAGCCCCCCCCCCCCAAAAAAATTGGGTGGGTCAGGTGTCAGAAATGAACTCTGGTTGAGCAGGGATTTGAAGTCTGGTCTCCCTGGTTCTAGTCCAAAACTCTAAGTACCGGTACACTATGCTGGATCCTTGCTCAGTCCCTTTCCTTCTACTCCTTGCTGGCACACTTCCACCAATGTGGTCCTAACATGCAAATTATTTGGGAAGATAGCAACAAAGCATTGGCTGAGAGCTGTCACAATAGCAGTATACAGCTAGTGAGATGACATGATCCTACCATGGAGTCATAAAACTTTGGTGTGTTGACTATTCAAGAATCTGCACCCAAGGCAAAAGGAGCAGGGTAGGGGTGGGCAGATGTCTGATACCAAAAGAACTGAGATCGAATTTAGACCTTAGTGGGTAAATTTCTTGAGTCTTTAGAGCTCATTTGTTATTCCCAAGGGATACTGGACATAGCATCAATAACTCAAAACAAATGAGGACATCTAAGTGCTTGAACTGCTTCCAGGAGACTATCATCTGCTGCCTTTGCTGTTTTAGGGGAAGAAGAAGGTACCAGATCTGCTTTCTGTTCCAGGGCTTGCTTTTAGGGTGTTTTAAGACACATCAACTTGAGGTGCTCCTATGAAGATTTAATTAGCTATGTCAATGGTGCCTCTACAGTCATGATTCAATTTAATAATTTGCTTTTAGCATTGTGGCATCAGTGTCTTACCCTATTCAGTGTCAAATAACCAGCATCATATAACCAACATGCTTGGCTCTCATCAACCATTTTTGAGTTTATATATCAATCATTTAGGAACTTTCATCACTGTAACTAAGCCAAGTTTTATTGCCTGTGCAACTTTTTCTGAATGCTATATGGAAAAGCACATGAATCTGAGAGTTTTACCATTTTAAACTTACCAAATGTGTGGTCTTTTTTTCTATGCTAGAGGAAGAGGACTTTGGAAGGGCGTATTTTAAAGGTCTAACAGCCTATATTTAAACATTTTATTTTGCTGCATCTTTTGTGATTTTAAATCTGATCTTGAGTTCTCTCACCAAAGAGTATTTGCCCCATACCTGGATCTTGACATCCAGGAATTCTCCTTTTGTGGCTACTTTATCCTTGCAACCAACATTCAGGTGCTTTGTACTTACTAAATGCGTAATGGGGTTCCCTAGAACGTGCAGGCTAGACATGACCCCCTAGACAGCAACACATGTGTCCACTGTTGATGCTGATAGACCACAGAAACCCTTTGTGGGGTTGGGAACCCTGCTCTATTTCCAGGTGCTTAGGCAGGGTTACTAGCATAGGCCACATCTGCACCATACACCTGAAGTGCTAGGAAAACACTTTAAGCAGTCAAACAAATTATGGGAGCTGTATTTTGTTGAAGATGCTGTGAGTTGGTTGGAGGCCCCCATTCCCTCACATAACTGCAATTCTTGTTAAATCATAGATATCTCCTAACAACTTTCAGTGTCCTTAACAAACTACAGCTCCTATAATTATTTTGGGGGAAGACATGGCTACTTAAAGTGCTTTCAGTGTATGGTTCCAGTTACAGATAGGTAGCCGTGTTGGTCTGCCATAGTCAAAACAAAAAAATTCCTTCCAGTAGCACCTTAAAGACCAACTAAGTTAGTTCTTGGTATGAGCTTTCATGTGCATGCACACTTCTTCAGATACTTCTTCTTCAGTGTATGGTGTGAGTGTGGCAGTAAGGCACAGGAGCAAGGTGGCAACATTGTGCTCAACGGCTTCATGGAAAAGATAGGTGTAATGCAATTCAGTCTCTGTGGCTCATTTGTCATCTTGCAAATACAACAGACGCTGAGGTGGAATCTGAGAGGGGGAAGGAGAGAGGTGGCATCCTGTAGGTGTTCTAGGAGTTTGTTGTTGGGATAAAGGGCAGGGAGGGGAAAGTGGGAAGGAGATTGACAGAGCTGAGTGTGGTGGAGCTGGAGCAGTGAAGGCTGTAGCAGCTGGTGCTCATAGGAACTGGTGTGGCAGAAGGCATGGAGGCCAATGGTAGGTGGAGCCTGAAAGTCAAAGACAGACAGGGCCTACTAACTCTAGCTTTGTCCCAAACCTCCTCTCCACTGAGTTTCACAAAGGAAACTCTGAGACTGAAAAGCAGGAAGCTGACAGCCAGGGGGCTACTGCCCTTGGGCTAGTTGTAAATAAGGAAGTAGGTAGGTGAGAACAAGTTGAAGGCACTCACCTTAATGGACCAGCCACCACTGAGTGAAGGTCATGGACAAGGATGTCTTGGCACATACAGGCAGGGAGATAAGGGAGGCCATGGCTACAGCAAGCTTTAAATATTATGATTCCATAGAAAGTGAAGCTAGCTCACACCAGCAAAGTAGTCTGTCCTTATCCATTCAGATCTCCATCTGATGATCAATTTGGTTCCTTTGCAGTTCAGTGAAACGGATGCTTGACTTTTCTGGAACCAAGTGGAACACACGAGGTGTGGAGCCAGTGATAGTCCACGACATCTTATCCAATGACATTCCGGATCTCAGGGACAGCAATAGTTTGGAGATTGCTGCTATGATGCACGGGACAAAGGACGATGAGGATCTGCTGAACAGTGCTTCTGAGCTGTGTCTAGAACAGAACATGGAACAGACAGATGTTCTGGTAAAGCTACATGTAGAAGAGTGGAAGGGCTATGACACACTAGCCAGCAATGAAGCAGAAGCATGTGGCACAACAGAGAAACCAACAGAGCAGGAAATTAAGAAGAAAGAACCTGATGATACCTGTGTGGATGATGAAGAAGAAAAGAGTCATTCTGGACCAGCAGGAGAAGACTGAGAGAGTGCTGCTTTCCCTAAAGACAAAGCCTTCACTGAAGGGAGCATTGATCCAGGCTCTGACAAAGGAGATTTTGCACAGATGTGATGTTGCTCTGGCTCTTGTGGAGGAGCTGCTGACTAGGAATGGACAACTAACTTCCTTCAAAGCCTGGAAGTGCCAGGTTGGTTAGTCAGCCACATATTCTCTTGCAGGGTGGAATCTGGGGTGAATCTTTGGCCCACTTAATATCTATGGCTGGATACACACCATACATTCAAAGCACGTGACTTTGCCCAAAGAATCCTGGGTACTGCAATTTGTTAAGGGAGCTGGGGATTCTTTGATTCTTTGGGGGAAATAGTGTGCTTTGAAATGTGTGGTGTGTACACAACTTCTGTTTCTTCTGCATTACATGGGCTCATACATTTCCCATATCCTCTCCTTTAATTGTCAAGTCTGAAAGTGTGTATCAGTTGTCTTTCACTGGTCCTGAATTTCTTCCATTTCACAGAACCTCTGGAAAGATTTCATATTTATTAAAAGTATTTTTCAAAAAAGGACACTCAAAGCAGCTGACTACAAAATGAAAACTCAAAAGCTTACTAAAAGTTAGGCTATTAATATTCTTGGGTTATTTTATTCATTTATTCAGTGGTATGCATATTGGAATACCAATGTGGCATACCAATACCACAGACGCAGGTGGCGCTGTGGGTTAAACCACAGAGCCTAGGACTTGCCGATCAGAAGGTCAGCGGTTCGAATCCCTATGGCGGGGCGAGCTCCCGTTGTTCAGTCCCTGCTCCTGCCAACCTAGCAGTTTGAAAGCATATCAAAATACAAGCAAAAGGGAAGGTAAACGGCGTTTCTGTGGGCTGCTCTGGTTCACCAGAAGCGGCTTAGTCATGCTGGCCACATGACCCAGAAGCTGTACGCCGGCTCCCTCGACCAGTAAAGCGAGATGAGTGCCGCAACCCCAGAGTCGGTCACGACTGGACCTAATGGTCAGGGGTCCCTTTACCTTTTTATGCATATTGCCCCCCCCCCATGAGCACAATTCTCTGGGCAGCTCCCAAAAAGGTCCATCAATTGGTCCATCTAGCTCAACATTGTCTACAATGACTGGCAGTGGCTCTCCAGGATTCCAGTCAGGGTGCTTTCCCACCCTTACCCAGAGTTGCTGGGGATTGACCCTGGGACCTTCTGCATGCAAAGCAGATGCTCTCTCACTAAGCAAGACCAATGCTTTACCAATGAGATACAGGCAGGCTCATTTGAGAAGATGCTGAAATGGAGCAATGGTTAAGACTTCTGGGATTCTGTGAGGTTGTGCTATTCTGTTGCTTCATGTGCACATTTCTTATTTTCACATCTCTAGGGTACTTCAGCATCCTTGATGTACCAAAGAAGAACTTATGTACAGCATGTCGAAGACAGAGATCCAAGGCTGAATCGCAGAGAGTCCCAAAGACACTGGTTTCCTAAAATATTTCCAACCCAACCTTTTTGTCCAGTGTGCTTCATTCTTTCCAGTTTCATTTGCTTCTTCAGCTAAAAACTCTTCATGGAGAGACATCAAAGAACCACCCCAGTGGCATATTGGCAATGACTGAGATACTTCTCCCCACCCCCTCAACTCTAGATTAGAGGGAACATTAAATCATTAAACGTATTTCAGTATTGTTTGTTTGCAAGAGCACGTTCTTCATAGTTGACTCCTTTAAGTATCTACTTGTATATTAGATGGGGAGGGAGCATGTTCTTGCTGCTTCCATATATGAGACTGGGTTTGAAGACATGTTTGTATACCTTGTCGAAAGATGGACTTGCTTGCTGCTCTCAAGTCACAATCTTACTTTTGTTAAATATGGCAAAGGGGACTCTGCCTGGCTGATCTTTGACAGCATGGCTGATTGTGATGGTGCATCTGCTCATTTAGCCTTGTTTCCTTTTCTGGTTAATGTATGAACAGAAGGAGATTCATGCTGGATCTGATCTAGTTCAGCAACCTGTTCTCACAGTGGCCAACTAGATGCCTATGGGAAGCTCACAAGCAGGACCTGAGCAGCATTCTTCCCACTTACAATTCCCAGCATAGGCACCAGCTCCAGGGGGCTGAGGCTCTTTGGACCCCCTCAATCTGTTGCAGTCAAACACAGAGCTGGGCATGGAGAGGTGTCAGGATGTAGTGTAACTTTGTGTGTGTCCCATCGGGGTCCCTCAATGTTCTTCAGAAGATGGCTCCTGTGAATCTCAGCAACTGATAGTTGGAGACAAAATATTAACAGTAGACTCACTGAAATGAATACACCACAGTTTGTCATATGCTGATGTGCACTAACTTCAGTGCACCTGCTGAGTAGGACTAGACTATCATGGGATGCAACACCCAGAATCTTTTAAAGTCACCTGAGTTGGTGGCCAGCGCTCTAGCTTGTGGTTTTCATGTTGCTTTGAGACACCATAACTGGTTTCTAGCACTTAAATTGTTCACTATTGCAGGGCAGCTTGTGGTTTTCATGTTGCTTTGAGATGCCATAACTGGTTTCTAGCACTTAAATTGTTCACTATTGCAGGGCAGCTTCTGTCATAAGGCTTCTCTATTTAATATTGCATTGTGTTAAGATGGTATGAGCAACATTAGCAGACGAACAGGGGGGAAATGCAGCAAAAAATAAGAGTGAAATAGAATAGTGGCAGTGACAGTCAGACTAGGACTTTACCAACAATGCCTGAGATTTTCTTTATTTAATGTGCCCTTTTACAATATATTGTGCTAGGAATTGAAGCATTGGTACAATACCTAAAACACAGTGGGATGGCTCAATTAAATTCTATTCAGAGTATAAATATTTATAAATGTCAGACTAGGACCTGGGAGAGCACGTTTCAGCCATGAAACTCACTGGGTGGCCTAGGGCCAGTCACAGTCTCTCAGCCTAACCTACATCACAGGGTTGTTGTGAAGATAAAACGGAGAAGAAGAATGCCACGTTGTGTGCCATTCTGTGTGCCACTTTGAGCTCTTTAGAAGAAATGTTTTTACATATGTGGGGAGAGCGATCGTCCCATAATCTTTCTAAGCAAGTATCTTGGGAACTGCTTAAACATGCTTTAAGCCATAGCCAGTTACACACAAAAAAAGCATCCACTTTTTGAAATTTGAAAAAAAGGTTTTATATTGTATGTCCTATATAAACATAAATTAATTTTTCATAAATCCGAACAGTAAATTGGTACTCATCACTCTTCTGTTATTACACTAACCCATTTCTAATCCGCATTTTCTTTCACCGATCGACCTCATTGCGGATGTGATCATCGAAAAGATTTCTACCACCCCTTTTTGTGGTTTTTGACAGGAAGCTGTTTGAAAATTATATTTATAGTTGAGGAACTGTCTGCTCACACATCTGTAGAGCTTATTTTAACAGTGACCTGCTTATCAGGCAATAACCAAGCCATTGAGCCTTCAAATTGCTGAGTACAGTGAAAAGAAGAAAAAGGAGATTCTTTGCTCCTCGGTTTTCTTTTGCTTTAGAGAGATCAAGGGGGCTTTGTGCAGCCTGGAAATATTCCTTCTTGGTTACATATCCATTGGCAGATTTAGGATAAGTTTCAGATGGCATGCCACCGGCACACTCGTTGAGTGGCAAACAGCAAGCAGGATCAAACACAAAACTCCCGACGAAGAACTCCAAGGAGGAGGAAAGGAAAATAAATAAATTCTTTGTTAAGTTTGGCCTTTAGTCTGGGTCTAGTACTCTAGGGCTGCACACATCCTAGAGAAAACTCCACTGAACTAAGAGTTACATCTGTGTAAACGTTTATTTATGTTGAAATAAGCATGGATTTCAGAGGGGTGGTAATAATAATAATAATAATAATAATAATAATATTTATGAATCACTTCCCATGAAGCACCCCAAAGTGATTTACAATATAATAACATATTTTTAAAACTGTTACATATATGCAGTTAAAACAACTTCGGTTAAAACAACTGCATATATAAAATCATACTTTTAAAAAACTATTGAAATATAAAAACCAGTTTAGAACAACAGCACATACATACAAAAATTTAAATCCAAGACAGATGCCAACTGAGATAATATATAAAAAACACCAAATATCAATCCAATATTAAATAATACAATAATAAAAATCAAACCACAATAAATTCCGAACAGTGATACACTAAGGGTGCATCCAGGCAACATTCATGTTAAGCATTCATTGTTGAATGCTCTCCCCAGGGAGGGCTCACCTGGCGCCTTCATCACATATCTTTAGGCACCAGGTGAAAATGTTTCTCCATAACCAGAACTTTGGCTGATTAAACATTCTATGGGCTTTTAAATGTGTTTGAGGGAGGGGGGATTACTGGTTTGTTTTTGTTTGTTTTTGTTTATGTATTTCCTGTTCTTATTTTGTACTTTTATGCTGTGAACTGCCCTGTGATTTTTGGGTAAAGGGAGGTATACAAATTTAATAAATAATAATTTAATAATAATAATAATTTGTTTGCACAAAATTTGCAGAAGCTTGTAAGACACTGGTAATTTAGTGAGCATGCATCAAGCAATCATTATCCCACACTTTCCAGTGCATATTCTGACACTTTCCACACCAGAAAAAGGACCATTCCCTGCCCCCCAAAAAAGTAGGTTTGTTGCATAGGAGTCCCAAACCCATTTTAATTATGCAACCTCAATTTGACATTATGCAGTTGAATGCTGCTCACAAAATGGCAACAGTCCAGAAGTGGTCCAAAACTGTTCAGCCAGCTCAAATAATATGGAAAATGTTTTTTAAAAACCCAGGCAAATAAATTCAACTGGTGCCAAAAAGAATTCAATGTTGAGGGCCACCACTGAAATGGTCCTCTCCTCCATGGATGCATAATGCCTCTGGTCCTGTAGAATATTATTACAATTGAACTGTGTTGTTGTTGTTTAGTCGTTTAGTCGTGTCTGACTCATCGTGACCCCATGGACCAGAGCACGCCAGGCACTCCTGTCTTCCACTGCCTCCCGCAGTTTGGTCAAACTCATGTTTGTAGCTTCGAGAACACTGTCCAACCATCTCGTCCTCTGTCGTCCCCTTCTCCTTGTGCCCTCCCTCTTTCCCAAGTCTTCTTTTCCAGCAAGTCTTCTCTTCTCAGGAGGTGGCCAAAGTATTGGAGCCTCAGCTTCACGATCTGTCCTTCCAGTGAGCACACTGTAGAAGGCTTAAAAGAGGAGCAGGGAATCTCAGGCCCGGAAGTCAGAAGCATCCCTGCAGTGTCCTGTAACTGCTCCTTGGAGCTCTCCTTAGGCCACACCCCTTCCCTCTAGGCCACACCCCTCACCTATCCTTGCTTCATACCTTGAGTGCTTTTGCCTGGCTGGAATCCATCCATGCTTGTACTTTGAGAATGCCTTTTGCTTGTCTGGATGGAGGGCAGAAAGAGGAATGTGAAAGTATGGAGAAACTCATCTGTATGAAAGGTTATAAAATAATGATGATTTGTTGCCCTACCCACTTTTCTCTCAGGCCCCACCGATCCCTGGCACATGAAAGTTGCCCAGAAGGGAAAGCGGCTCCCAGACTAAAAAAAGCTTCCCATTTCCTGCTTTTATGTATTTAATTGGGCTCCGTGGATTGTAGTACTATTTGCTTGCCTAGTTTTCACGTGGGCTCATGTTTGGCTCATCATATTAATGTAATTAGCAGGGAAACTAATTGTGCTAATAGAGACATAAACGGGGAGGGGCACACTAGTCCCCTATTCCAACACAGAGCATCATCTAGCTTAAACACAGAATATGTGGAACAGCACACACTGAAGCTTCTCTCCAGGTTTCATTACTGCAGCAAGCGCATTCTCGACAAACAGCAAGTAAACTGAACCAGGAAGTCCAAACACAGCTTCCTTCTTTGGTACAGTAAAAAAGAGAAGTTGGCTGGTGAGATGTAAAGTGAAACTTGGTACACTGGACATTTTGAGAAAGCAGAAACACAGCTGCCATGAAGTTCTGGAGACTCTAAAAACCATTGTCAAGGAAACAATTTCTAGATTATTAACCAGGTCAGTATTTTATGTCTGTGATCTGTGGGTGGCCAGGTAGCAGTTAGTAAAATTAGTTAGGTATTTGTTACAGAAATGTGTGATATATATATATGGGGAGAGGGGTGTTGGTTTCTGCCTTTTATTAATTCCTTTGTTAGCTAGATCACTGAATAATTGAGCAGTCCTTGCTTGCTCTCTGGCCATGTCTGGGAAGAGCAAGATGGCAGAAACAGTGTGACAGAGGAGGAGAGCAGCTGAACACAGTGGCAAGGAAGGGGCAAACTGACTCAAAAACGGGTCCCTGAAGGTGCCACCCCAAAAGAACTTTGAACCAGCTCTGTGTTAAGGGTTCCTGCCAATCAGCCTGCTCCACAATACTGTTGGCAGTAAAAAGCTCAAGCAGGGGCTCTCCAGAAATGTCTGGCTGTCCTCTGGATAGTGGGCAACGTAGAACCTTGCATAGTTTGTAACCAAGATTTATTTTAATGGGTGCAGGCTTTATGTTAGGGAGGGCAGAGCTGAGATCTGTGACGCAACTGATCAGTTAATTATTTTTTATTTACTTACTTTAGGGGGGCATCTGCCTCCCTGCCCACACCCAAGGAACCATGGAGTCTGATCCAGAACTCTAGAATGTGAGGCTACACTAGGATACATAGATTACTTTAGAGATGATTGCAAGTGTGAACATTAATGAGCAGGAGGTGGGAGGAAAGGGAGAGAGAAAAATGGTCCGCAAATTAGTAGGCTAACTGCTCCCCCCCCCCCCACATCTTAAAGGTGAAATTCTTGTTAATGACCATTTGTGGAAGCTGCTGCTTTTGCAAGTTTAAAGCCGATTGTTTGCATTAATTTCCCCTCCCTCCATTAATGTGCCACCTATGCCAAAATGACAGGCTCTTTATTCACGCTGCTTTTGAACACCTTCAGAAACGTGGGCTTAGCTATTTGAACTATTGCAATTACTAGCATGTCACCGGTTCGGCGGCCGACTGCGGCTATGAAAGGTTGAAGGCTCGAACGTGAAACCTACTTTTAAAAATGACTCGTTTTTCATCTGAAGTGGCTTTGGGGGAGGAGGGGACCTGGTCCCAGTTTGCTTAGTTAACTCACAATGACAGTTTGATGTTGTGTTACATGTCAGGGAAAGAGACGTAGGTGGCTGTCTCTGCGTTCCACCATACGGAGGCACATTTATAACAACAAACTGTCATGATCCGCACACCTAGGGGAGTGGTGCCACCCTCTCTCGCTCCTTTCTATATGAGTCTTCACCTGGGTTTGTTCACAGAGGCAGGGATCTGCCTCCACTCTCTATACGCCAGGATAGGGAACCGTTTTTCAATTCAGGGGCTGCGTTACCTTGTGGGTCACATGCTAGTGGTGGATGGGGCCAGAGGCAGACTTATGACAGACTTATGTTTGGTAGCAACATTCGTCCAGCTGCTATTTTTCTTTTCTTCTCTGTACAATTACTAAGCTCTGTTTTCCTTGTTTGGGTATCTTTTGCTACTTGAAATATAAAATCATTTAAAAAACAAAATGATGACAGTTCAGTTCATTGCCTGCCCTTCACCAGCAAGTCCCAGGGTGGGGGGTGGGATTGCGACAATCTGAAAATCAGAATTTAAAAGTTAAGAGTACAGTAACAGGAGTAGGGTGGGCCCTGAAAACAAGTGTCAGAAGAGGTCCCTTTGCTTGCCTGCACTGAAGATAGAGAGATGTATGAAGGTGTATGTTGAGACCCATTTTTAGAGAAGATTTTTATGGGGCCCAGAGACATGGCGTATGGCACAGACAAGTGGGAAAGTACACGATTTGCCTGAATCCTTATATCCCAGCTCCATCACTGAGATAATCTGCAAGAGCATCACTGATCATTTCTCGAGTTGGTGAGATTCGGTTGACAACAACCAGAAACTATGTCTTTAGAGTCATCAGTTCAGTATTGTGGAATACTCTGCAAACAGAGATTCAGCACACACCTTCTGTTTTAACTTTTAAATGCCTGCTGAAAACTTTTCTACTCCATCAGGCCTATGCAGGCAATTAAGAGGGCATCTTCCCACAATGGTTAATTGATGTCTGTTTTAAATTTTAATATGTTTCTACTGTGTGGTCTTTTACATATTTTTGTTGTAAACAACTTTGATTTTTTAAAAAATGAAATAGCAGTCTATTTCTGACAGCTCCACAATGGAGGAAGGCCAACCTTGCTTACAAGACCATCAGAAGGAGGTCCAAGGGGTTATAGCCGAGTCTGCTAAAGACACCCATTCAGATGAAGGAGATGGCTATGAAACCCTAACTTCATTACAGCCCACCCAGGAGCAGACAGAACCCACTGATATCTCAGGTAAGGCCTGGACAGGTGACTCTGAAAGTCAGGGGTGAGGAAACCTCAGGTCCAGAGACCAATTGTGACCCTCATGGAAGCCAATTCCTAGCGGTCAATAAAATAAATGAGGAGGCCAGCCCCTCAAAAAAGTTGATAGGCAATGCCATTCAAATGGTGTGCGTGCACCGTGTCAAATGATTGATTATGTGGGCCAGGGCTTACCTGCCCCCCTATTTATTCAAGTTAGCACCCCTCGTGTCCCTGTTTAGGGAAGCTTTTAATGTTTGATGTATTACAGTATTTTAATATTTTTTTGGAAGCCGCCCAGAGTGGCTGGGAAAGCCTAGCCAGATGGGCGGAGTATAAATAATAAATTATTATTATTATTATTATTATTATTATTACAGACCACTCTGGACATTGTGACCCTCCCCAGGCCACGTTCTTCCCCGAAAAATCCCTGGAACTGTAATCTGTTACTGGTGCTGGGAGTTGTTAGGAGACCCTTATTCCTCTCACAGAGCTCTCACTATTCCCAGAGTGGTTTAACAATCAATCCCTCTTTCCAAGGAACTCTGGAGTAGCCCTATAATGTTCTACTTTTAGTGCAATAAAACAGTTGTCTATGGAAATGGTTTCATATTGGAGGAGTCATCAAATTAGGAGAAAGGTTTCTATTATGTCTGAAAACAGGACCCATACCTAAGCAATTTCCCAAGAATCTATCTGTCTGCGTGCAGCTGCACACACACTTTAGAACATATTCCCCAACCCCCAAAAGGACTCAGTAAATATATACATTCTTTTAGGTGACGAAAGAGTCCAAAGTCCCAACTCTTCCATGACAACTAAGGAACTCCAAGAATACTGGCGGAATGAGAAGCGCAGTTTCAGAGAAGTCAAGGTCCTTTTCGAAATCCCGTCAGCCAGAATTGTAGAGAAGCCCTTCTCTAAATATGTGGTAAGCAAATGTAAGCCTGTATGGGTGAAAACATTTGGAGACATTTTGGCCAAACCACACCACTGTTCTACATGTGATGTCATACAATGTCAGGTGCGAGGCATGGCTCAGCCAAAAGGGGTTTGGCAGGCACCACCAATCCACCCTTTGCAAAGTAATGCGCACACAGCTTTGTGTGAACCAACGATCAGCTTGCAAAGTGCTCTGAAAAACCATCACTCTGAAAAATAGTGCTCTGCAGGAGGCTTCAGAATGCAACTGGAAAGCATTCTGCAATATAACGTTCCCTGACCACCTGTCAAACGTGGCCTGCGATGCAGGGGGGAGGAGATGATGGGCGGCTCTAGCCCATCAGCCAAATCCAGTTTCCTACCTCAGGCTTCGACACATTCAGGGAGAATAAGGTTATCAATAGCTACGAACCACCATGGCTATGTTGTACGTTATACCTAAATTGTCGGAGGCAGTAGGTCCCTGAGCACCACTTGCTGGAAATCCTAGTGGGCAGAGTGCTGTTGCATTCAACTGCTTGCTAGCTTCCCACAGGCATCTGGTTGGCCACTGAGAACAGGATGCTAGACTAGATGGGCCTTTTCCAAACAGGGATATTTACAATCATTTCTGCAGAGTTCAGAATCTGCACCACAACTACCCCTCTTTAAGACTATTTCAAAACATGTTAAGGCAGCCCTACTGAGTTTTGGGGGCCCTCCTGCTCATTCTGCTGAGTGGGGGCCTGGGCATCTGCTCCAAAGTCCATGTCCTGGTGGTGGTGCTGGCTTCAGTAGTGCCAGCCTTCTTCCTGAGCCACCAAAGCTTTTCTCAATTGTTTTGTTTGTGTGTTGCCCGCTAGACGTACCAGATCCTCATCATCCAGACGGGCAGCTTTGACAGCAACAGATCAGTGATTGAGCGTCGGTATTCAGATTTCGAAAAGCTGCACATGAATCTTCTGAAGGAGTTCTATGATGAAATGGAGGATATTGCATTCCCCAAGAAGTGTATGACGGGGAACTTCACAGACGAAATCATCATCGAGAGGAAGTTAGCCTTCCAAGATTACTTGCGGCTTCTGTATTCCATGGAATACACCCGGACATCTAGAATATTCATTGACTTCTTAGTGAGACCGGAACTGGAGGAGGCCTATAGTTGCCTCCGGGGAGGACAGTTTACCAAAGCTTTGGAGGTACTTCTGGAAGTTATAGCTCTGCAAGAGAAACTTGTCAAGCATCGGCCCACCCTATTGGTCCCAACTCTCTGTGCCATAGTCATCTGTCACAAAGATCTGGAAAACCTCAAAGGTGCCTATGAATTTGGAGAGAAAGCTTTGCTACGCCTTGAGAAGCATCCTGGTCACAGGTACTACATGCCCCTGCTGGAAACAATGATTTCCTTAGCATACGAACTTGGCAAGGACTTTCTATACTTCCAAGAGAAGATGGAGGAAAGGAAGGCCAAAAAACAGCTAACTAAAATGGTGTCCCTAAAAGAACTTGCAGTTCAAGAGTACATAGACTGAGAGAAGCTGGGAAAGGTGCAGAAAAGGCGTAAAGTCAATAATTAAGCAATTGGCACACCTTCTAGAAGGATGAAAGGCGAAAGCCTGTTTGGGACTTTTTTGCTTAGGCTAGAGGCAGGGAGCCTTCTTCAGCCCAAGGGCCACATTTCCTGATGGGCAACTTTCTGGGAGCCAAACTTATTTCATTTATTTAATACAATTTATATCCCGCTTGATTGTAAAAAAAACACAACAGCCTCAAAGCAGTTTGTAAAAAGAAAAAAAACTATTAGATTATCAGCAGCAACAGTTAAAAACAACTTTTTAAGACATTCAAAAATAATAAAAATCAGTAGAAAGCTAAAAACCAAATTAAAGCACATGTCAGCATTCTGCATTTCTAGATAGCTTACGTAAAGATAAATGTTTTTTAGCAGACACTGAGAAGAGTACAGTGAAGGGACCTGCCTAATGTTAATAGGCAGGGAGTTCCAAAGTGTGTGTGTTGCCACAAAAAAACACTGATCTCTTACAGATGTGGAACAGGTATTATGTGGCACCTGCAACATACCACTGGCAGGTGGGGCTAGAGGCAAAGGTGTGTGATGATACAGGTGTGTCTCTTACCTTTGTGCAGTATAAGGCAGAGGTTTCTACATAAAATGTACCCACATTAAATATAATATCCACATACCCATGTTTGCATCTGGCTCCATCATGTGGCCCCTAAATGGTTGCCCGGGAGGGAATGTGGCCCTTGGGCTGATAAAGGTTTCCCATCCCTATTATATGTAAATAGTATTTGCTGTTTTCCTTTTCTATGAATTATTGATAATTGTTTTGTATTGCGAGGAATCCTATTAGAACCTCCCCTTAGAAGCTGGTTGGTTGGTTTTTATTAAGCAGTTTAGACATTTTTCTAAATGAATAAATAACGTCCATATTGGCCACACTGGTTGGAGTTTGAGTCCAGCAATATCTGGAGGGCCACAGGTTCCCCAGACTGAGGAGAAAAGCAGTTTAACAGCCAGCATTTCCCCGAAGAACACTTGGGATTTGTAGTTTGGTGAGATTTCTACATTAGGGCTCCTAGGCATAGAACTACAGTACCCAGAATTCCCTAGGAATCACTCTCATTTACATCTGAGATGAAGATACACCTTCTGTTTGGCTTTTGTGGGGGCGGGGAACGATGCTTGCACCACCTGGAGCCTCAGCTATGTTGACTCTCTCTTGACATATTAATAATCAGTGTCAGTCAGAACACCAGTCTGGAGCCGTTTCATCTCAAAAGAAATAGGAGATGGCTAACATCTGTCTCGTGCTCTTTGCAAGACTCAGAAAAGCACATTACAAACAAACCGCCATGGCTGCACACACCCCGCTCCCCAAAAAGGAAATTTAAATAAAATCTGGGCAGACAGTTTTGAGTAGCCTCTGAGATTTGAACTACAAGCAACTTAGTCTGAGCCTATTTCCATATCAATTATTACATCATTTGGGCCATTAAGTAGATAATAGTGCAGGCATCTCTCTCTCAAACAGCAGATGACGTCCCTGAGGCAGCTTTTGAAACACTAGCAGGCAAGTTATTCCCTGCGCAAGGTATCATTTCACATACACAGGTTCCTGCGCTCTTCCCCACTTTTGCCTCACAATCAGTGCTCATTAGCTGGTTATTCATTTTGTGCTCCCCCTGCCCGCCCAGCCCTCCTCACTGTTTGTTGAAGAATGCTAATGAGTTTCACTCACTAGAGTCATCTGGAACTATTGCTGTGCCTGGCAATCCATATGCTGTCCATAGCACATTGATCTCTGGACCTGTTTGCTAGGGGAATCACTTGCTAGGTTGAAAACTAGAGTGCAGGGGACCATGTAATTTCCCCAAGGCCCCCAGCAATTGAAAGACTGGGTTGGGAAATTTTCCCAAGTTTCCTTAAGACAAACTCTGCAAACCAAGCTCCTAGATCAGGGGTCAGCAAACTTTTTCAGCAGGGGGCCAGTCCACTGTCCCTCAGACCTTGTGGGGGGGGGTGGACTATATTTGGAAAAAAAATATGAATGAATTCCTATGCCCCACAAATAACCCAGAGATGCATTTTAAATAAAAGCACACATTCTACTCATGTAAAAACACGCTGATTCCTGGACCGTCCACGGGCCAGATTGAGAGACGATTGGGCCGGATCTGGCCTCCAGGCCTTGGTTTGCCTACCCATGGTCTAAACGCTTTCCTAGATGTAATGTCTCCCATTCCTAGATGCAATGTGACACTTTATATCTCCAATAGAGGGAGCTGTGTTAAACATTTTTTATAAGAAGGCAAATTAAGAATTTTGTTGTTTAGTCTTGTCCGACTCTTCGTGACCCCATGGACCAGAGCACACCAGGCACTCCTGTCTTCCACTGCGTCCTGCACTTTGGTCAGACTCATGTTTGTAGCTTCAAGAACACTGTCCAACCATCTCGTCCTCTGTCGTCCCCTTCTCCTTGTGTCCTCCATCTTTCCCAACATCAGGGTCTTTTCCAGGGAGTCTTCTCTTCTCTTCTCATGAGGTGGCCAAAGTATTGGAGCCTCAATTCACGATCTGTCCTTCCAGTGAGCAATCAGGGCTGATTTCCTTAAGAATGGATACGTTTGATCTTCTTGCAGTCCATGGGACTCTCAAGAGAATTAAGAATTATTTCCAATTTAATCCACCTACCCCAATTCATTCTTGCTCTTGTTTCCAATAAATCAGTAATTCCAACACTACCAGCTGGGCAGGGCTGAGCCGTGGGCAGAAGTCTGGAGTGAGCCAGAATTAGGAGTCATGAAAAACTGGCTGATAGAACTGAAGAGTAGACCTGATCTGTAGGACAAACCAGGCACTGGGAAAGAAAAGCAAGTCAAGGATCAAGATTGGTCCATGAATGCAAGAACACACCAGAATTCAGGAAGGCCCTGCTGCTCAAGCCAAACTCAGTTGTCACAGGAAGCCCTTTTATGTTCCTCCTTGTCTAAGAGGCTCCAATGGCCAGCCTGCGTGGGTGGAGTCATTCTAGGACCTGAAGGTATTTCATTACAAACCGGCCACCTGCAGTTCAATGGCTCACCACAAGAGGGAGCTGTAGTTCAGTAGTTCCTGGTTCATAGATCATAGAAGGGACCCTGAGAGTCTTCTACTCCAACCCCTTGCAATGCAAGACTATGCCCCTTGCATAGCTGTCACCTTACAGATTTGAAAATAAGGGACCAGCAGCCTTTAAAATAAGGGACCAGCAACCAAAATAAGGGACCTGCAGCCTCACCTGTTGCAGGCACTCCAGTCTTCCTGTCCTCCTGCAGTCTGGTCAAACTCATGCTGGTAGCTTCGAGAACACTGTCCAACCAACTTTGTAACCAGGGTTCAACTGAATAGAATCTGAATCACATGCACCACAAGGCCTATGCAGCCTCAACTTAAGATGGCTCCTTGGCCTGGCTTTGCACTGCAAAGTTTGCAGCAGCACATGCAACAAAATGACGTCCAACATTCAAAACCCCCCTCAGCTTGCATTAACTAGCCACACACAAGGCATGCAAGCTCCACCCCCCAGTCGTTCATAGACTTCTTATTGGGTGAGCAACACAGCCAAGCAACACAGTTGGAGCCTTCCTCCTCCCTGGCCGGCAGGGAGGGAGGGAAAAGAGCTGCTTCCTTTGAAATTTAAGGGACATCATTTAAGGGACATCCATCCATAAGGGACAGCAGCGGGACATGGCGCTGGAATAAGGGACTGTCCCTTCAAATAAGGGACACTTGACAGCTATGCCCCTTGGCATTATTAGAACCACGCTCTAACCAACTGAGTTGTTTCAGGACACCCACCTACTTCCAAAGTAAATGGAAGAGGCCCACTGTGTCTCTGGATGATTCATTGCTATAGGTTGGTCTCCTTCGCGCCAAATACGGAGGAGAAGAAGAAGAAGAAGAAGAAGAAGAAGAAGAAGAAGAAGAAGAAGAAGAAGAAGAAGAAGAAGAAGAGTAGTTTGGATTTGATATCCCGCTTTATCACTACCCGAAGGAGTCTCAAAGCGGCTAACATTCTCCTTTCCCTTCCTCCCCCACAACAAACACTCTGTGAGGTGAGTGGGGCTGAGAGACTTCAGAGAAGTGTGACTAGCCCAAGGTCACCCAGCAGCTGCATGTGGAGGAGCGGGGAAGCGAACCTGGTTCCCCAGATTACGAGTCTATCGCTCTTAACCACTACACCAAACTGGCTTTCTCTGAGAGACATCCTCAGAGAAATCACACCCAGAACAGTTACTCACAGTGAAACACAGCGGGTGAACTCTTCGGTGACAGTTCTTACTTTTAAATGTGTTAAAGTAAAACCTTTTCTAGCATCAGCACAGAGCATGCCTCCCACTTTAATTCCTAAAAGCAATTGTGCCCCATGATCGGGAGTTTGGAAAATGTCACAGTAATAAACAGTTCACACCTATGATTAAGGCTTATACCACTAGAGGGCACTGTCGCACTGACTGAACCCATAGCTGTAGGCATGCACCACAAACTTAGCACTTAAAAAAAAAAAACTTTTTTAGAAGGCAGAATATTGGAAAGAAAGAATTTCTACTCCAAAAGGCTAACATTTAAATTTTTAATGCACGTAATTTTTTTATTTTTTTTAATCAATTCCATTGTGAGTTTTGGATGGGAAAGCTTACCTTTCTAGTCGTCCTTAAGGACAATTTAACATATCCCTTTATCAGGAAGTTGTATGAGCCAGGCTAGAAAGCTGAAAGGGAAAATATTCTTGCAGGCTTTTAGACCTGGTGAGTTCAAAGCCAGAGACACTGCAGCGCTTCGGCTCCAGCACTGCCGTTTCCTTCTGATCAAAAGCAGCCAAAGTAAAACTTGCAACTCTTTAAAGAACTATCAAATAATGAGGGGAGGAGAGGAGCAAAAGTAAACGAACTCTTTTCTGCACGGTTAAAGGGAAAGTGGAGATCCAGCGTTTTCTCTAACATGTTAGCCGGGGTTAATAAGTCACCTGTCACCCTCGCCGACAGACTTCCATTCAAAATGGCAAACTCTTACCAGGACACCCGCAAAGGGTCTAATTTGGGCCAAGATTCAACCTCTCAACTTGTTTTTACTGCTGAGGATTCTAATGAAAACAGTGCCACAAAGCATATGCAAAGTGTTTTCCCCTCCTCACCACTGCAGGACTGAAGTGGGTTATCTGTCAGACACCCACCCACCCCTCTGAAATAAAAATGCGTCAGGACTTCCGACTCGTAACAGCTGGTGTTGTTAGTGGTTGGAGTGTTGGACTAGGACCTGGGAGACCAGAGTTCCAATCCCCACTCAGCCATGAACCTGGAAGAAGGTTTACTGGGCAAGATCTCCCAATCAACTATAATTGTGCGACCTGTTTTTGTGGGCATGTGACCAAATTTCATCTGAACATGGTGAAAATCTGGAAGGGCCCAATATATCTTCTTGCATAACACTAGAATTCATGGATGGAAGAAAGAACTTCTTCACACTGCGCATTGTTAAACTACAAAATTTGCTCCCACAGGAGGTAGCGGTAGTCACAAACATGGACGGCTTTAAAAGAGTACAGCTATTTTTTGCTTCCATGGTTGGACGCAGTGTGCCTCTGAATGTCAGCTACTGGAAATCGCAAGTGGGGACAGATGCTATTTTGCTCAGGTCCTATTTGTGGCCACTGTGAGAACAGGATGCTGGACTAGGTGAGCCATTCGCCTGATCTAGCACCCTCTTCTTATTTCCTTAAAGCCCCATCTACTCCCAGTTTTTTCTTCCAACAGCCGTGAGCTTGATACCTCAGGGAGCTCCATAAATGAAGAGAGGCGCAGCTATCCTAATAATATTTTTTTATTTGTTTCGTCTATATTCCACCTTTTTCTCCAAGGAGCTCAAGGTAGAGCGCATGGTACTTCCCCGCTCAATTAATCCTCTCAACAACCCTGTGATGTAGGTTAGGCTGGAAGGAAGTGACTAGTCACCTAGTAAGTTTCATGGCTGAGTGGTGACTTGAACCCTGGTCTCTCAGGTCTTCGTCAAACACTTTGCAGCTCTAGAAACACAACACTAGAAACATAATGAAAGTGAATTAACTCTTACATTTTAGTAAGTGGCTTCTAAGCTGGACTGCACATGCAGACATCAGCAGTGACACTGTTGGGGAAAATGCTCTTTTCAAGTACCAGTGGGGGGGGGGAGAGAAGCTGTTATGCTTCACCACCACCAAGTACACATTTCAAATTCCAGAGAATAGCAGCTTTCTTTTTTATTTTTTTTTTAAAAAGATGATTCTAGTCCTTTTGGGTGGTGAGAAGGGATGAAGGCTCTTACGTTCTTAGCCATTGCCAGGGGGGTTGATGCTGCAGTGGCAGGTATGAGCCATGCAATCTCAAAGAATCAGTGACTTACTGGAACGGTGTTGCTACCTGAAGAATTATTGATGGTGGCACGTTCTTCATGGGGAAACCACAGGGTCTGGAGAGGCCCCCAGTTGCACTAAGGAGCACAAAACTAAGGATTTGCACAACAGCAGCTTAAGGGTTGTCCATGTAATAGCCATTGACAGGTCATGAGTGTGTCACATTCTTCAAGAGCGAATCGTTATGGAGCCAACAGGCACCATCCCAGCTCAAGAGGAAGCTATCAGTAGGCATGTGGGGACCCCGAAGTTTGCAGAAGTACAAGAAAAACCTGCAGAAAATGTTGAAACTCAGAAATGCAATTTGATTTGGAGTTTAATACTAGCCTACTGAATTTGCAAAACACCAATATCCTTCAAAGTTTGCACTTCTCTGAATTTTGTGGCGCAGTTCTCTAACCAAATAACATGTACAAAGGTGTGCTTATTAGGCAAAGGTGAGTAAAAAATGCACATATTAGTGGAAATAAGATTATAGTGGGGAAAACTGAGCGCATATCAAGAGAAAATTGCACCAAAGTGCTTGAGAATTTTCACGAGGCCTGTTTTTGGGGCGGGGGGTAGTTTTCTTTTAACTCCTCAAACAGATGCAGAAATGTAGAGAAATGAACTTAAGACTGCAAAACCAGAACCTGAGAAAAACTGAAATGGACAAATCTTTCCATCCCTAGCATAGGAGAACAGCCACATGAACCTACTCCCTGGGTGGACTGCATCCCATTGGTGTTAAATCTGCCTGCCTGATAATGATAATTTTATTATTTGTACCCTGCCTATCTGACTAGTTACCCCAGTCACTCTGGGCAGCTTCTAACAAGATATTAAAAATATAAATATATAAAAACACAGCGAAACATGTTTACAATGTGTACACAACAATCCATTCTTGAAGCAGAGACCTCACTTTGTGTCATGGTGGCATGTCCACTGAGCTTCTTCCGTGCCCATTTTGTCCAATCAGTGGATCGTAAACAGTTTATCTGAGGCGTGCCAGGCATCGGGGACTAGCTGCCATTGAAATTTCCCACCATACTCCTGACATAGTATTGCTCTTGGGCATTGTGGGGGATTTAAATAGCAGACTGGCCACCTAGTGCTGTTCACAGAACGGGGCTGGAAAACAAAATTAAAGGGGAGGTGTGCTAGTCCCGAGGGTTAACCATGCGGCGAGGTCCGAGTCCAGTCCGAGGTCAAGGGTGCGGTATGGAGGCTGTCCGTTAAAGCTGAAGCTGGGTCCAAGGCAGGGAGTTGGGTGAGGTCAGGAACTCTGGCAGAGGAGCAGGACAGGGTGCAGGCAAGAACAGGCTACCAACAATGTTGCTCCCGCAACCTGGGACTGGGGCTGGCTGGCTTTTATCAGCCCCAAGGCATAGGGCGGCCCCGGTCCACAGGTGACACGCCTCTCTTGGCCTGGAGGTGAGCACTCCTCCTGCTGGAACTTAGTTCCCTCCGCCTCTCTACCCTGAGCCTCTGCAGCTCAGGAGAGGCTGGAGGGTTACCGGACCCAGAGGCAATCTCAGCTTCCCTTGACGGGTCTGAGAGTGGAGCACCTGCAGGCAATGGGTCCTCCATCACCTCAGGAGCCAGAGCAGACTCAGCTGACGCCTGCACCTGAGGATCCAGCACAGGTGAGGACCCTTCAGGCTCAGCCCCCAGCCCTGGCTCAGCTGGTTCTGGAGGCTGGGACTCCTGTGCAGGCTGGGATTCCTCAGGTTCAGCCTCCGAGTCCGAATCCCAGGCCATCACAGGAGGCAAAGGAGGGAGATGTCAGTAGTGGACCTTGCCATGGTACTGCCCAAGGATGCCAAGTGCTGATGCTGGCCCTGCACTGATGCCTCCAATATCAGAGCTAATGGTGGGTGGGTGTGACCAGAAATCGGCTCCACTATCGGTGATAATGTTGGGGGGGAATCAGCTCAGCGAAACGGTCCTTTCCCTAGATAGCAACACTTTATTCTCACCTGCAATACCGAGAAGAGACGAGCCTTTCTCTCCAGGTCCCTTTGAGCGTTGAGGGCCCTTGAGCTCAGGAAGGATAACGACAAGATGTTCCCATTTTTGCAGACATTTCTCCCCCGCTAACACCCAATAAAATAAAACAAGAATCCTACCTTTCTCTCAAAGGAAAAAGAACCTTGAAGGCATTCAGGCCCAGCTCTCCCATGAGAACTCAATCGTGCACTACTTTCCTAGCTTTATTTTTGTTTTTCAACCATTTCCCCACCAGAAACCCGCAAATCCCTTTGAGACGACCCATCTTTCAAGGTAACTTTTTTCCCTCCCTCAGTCCCATTGATATCACCTGCCCTTACCGCTGAAGAGCGCTTGTTTGCCTGTTTAAAGAACGAAAAGAAAAGAAAGTGGGGGGATAAAGGATGCACACATAGGATGCAGCATCATTAACAATTCTTTAATACATACAAGCAAATCTGGCAACTTTAAATCATGTTTCTTTCTTTGAAACACGCTACAGACTGTCTTTCCCACTTTCTACTTAGCAAATCTTCATAGAGTTTTTAATACTCTTTCTCCTTTTGCCATGATCAAAGGAATCGCTCTCCGTTTGCTTGTTCCTCTGATAAGTGATAAAAGATGTCAGTGAGACTAATGAGAACTCCCTCCAGCTCCCTTCATAAAGCCCCTGTAGAAAAGGAAAATCACAATGCATCATCAAACCTTTTAGGGAAGGGAGGGGGAGAGGGAAATGCTAGGTACAAAGGCAATGGGAAGCAGAGTATTTTGGGTGGGGGCTTTTGCAAAAGGGGGGGAGGATAACAGTGAAAAGAAACTAAAACTCTGATCAAGAAGCTCAATTTAGATTTTTTAAAAAAAGTGGGGAGGGGGGAACCAATAGGATCCTTGGCTAGACTGTTCATAGGCCAGTTAGTTGTTGTCTTAAAACAAAATGCCCCTATGTTGCTTTTTTATTTTGTAAAAGCAGCAAGATAAGGTCAAAGGCTTTGACTGTGTCGACCACAGCAAACTATGGCATGTTCTTAAAGAAATGGGAGTACCTCATCTGTCTCCTGAGAAATCTCTATGTGGGACAAGAAGCTGCAGTCAGAACTGGATATGGAAAAATTGATTGGTTCAAAATTGGGAAAGGAGTACAACAAGGCTGTATATTGTCTCCCTGCTTATTTAACTTATATGCAGAAATCATCATACGAAAGGCTGGACTGGATGAATCCCAAGCTGGAATTAAGATTGCCGGAAGAAATATCAACAACCTCAGATATGCAGATGACACAACTTTGATGGCAGAAAGTGAGGAGGAATTAAAGAACCTCTTAATGAGGGTGAAAGAGGAGAGCACAAAATATGGTCTGAAGCTCAACATCAAAAAAAAAAACTAAGATCATGGCCACTCGTCCCATCACCTCCTGGCAAATAGAAGCGGAAGAAATGGAGGCAGTGAGAGGTTTTACTTTCTTGGGTTCAATGATCACTGCAGATGGTGACAGCAGTCATGAAATTAAAAGACGCCTCCTTCTTGGGAGAAAAGTGATGACAAACCTAGATAGCATCTTAAAAAGCAGAGACATTACCTTGCCAACAAAGGTCCGTATAGTTAAAGCTATGGTTTTCCCATGGAAGTGAGAGCTGGACCATAAAGAAGGCTGATCGCCAAAGAATTGATGACTTTGAATTATGGTGCTGGAGGAGACTCTTGAGAGTCCCATGGACTGCAAGAAGGACAGATCCTGAAGCTGAGGCTCCAATACTTTGGCCACCTCATGAGAAGAGAAGAGAAGACTCCCTGGAAAAGATCTTGATGTTGGGAAAGATTGAGGGCACAAGGAGAAGGGGACGAGAGAGGACGAGATGGTTGGACAGTGTTCTCGAAGCTACCAGCATGAGTTTGACCAAGCTGCGGGAGGCAGTGGAAGACAGGAGTGCCTGGCGTGCTCTGGTCCATGGGGTCACGAAGAGTCAGACACAACTAAATGACTAAACAACAACAAAGATAAATTGGTTTTCAGCACTAGCCCTACCCAGGGTAGAGCCCATGAAGTTAATTAGTAACTTAGGTGCATTAATTTCAATGGGTCTACTCTGAGTAGGACTTAGTTCAATATGGTTCAAAGCTTGCTAATGAATCAGGGTGATGATGTCACTG
The DNA here is from genome assembly GCF_964106915.1 of Podarcis gaigeae. Lineage (NCBI taxonomy): Eukaryota > Metazoa > Chordata > Lepidosauria > Squamata > Lacertidae > Podarcis > Podarcis gaigeae. Next base: position 34,446,283 of record NC_139684.1, on the reverse strand, counting down.
GCTTATGCCAGTACAGTGCTACCTCGGGTTACAGATGCTTCAGGTTACAGACACTTCAGGTTACAGACTCCGCTAACCCAGAAATAGTACCTTGGGTTAAGAACTTTGCTTCAGGATGAGAACAGAAATCGCGCGGAGGTGCGGCGGCGGCGGGAGGCCCCATTAGCTAAAGTGGTGCTTCAGGTTAAGAACACTTTCAGGTTAAGAAGGGACCTCCAGAACGAATTAAGTTCTTAACCCGAGGTACCACTGTACTAAAGAAAAAGCCCTCAGGTAACCAAAAGTGGCATCTGAAAAGAGAGTACAGTAAATGCTAGATCATGAATGGGGAAGCTGTGTTCCTCCAGATACTTGGGTTTTAAAATATATATAGTTGTACTTAACCTGAAACTGTTCTTAACCTGAAGCACCACTTTAGCTAATGGGGCCTCCTGCTGCTGCCGCGCCGTCAGAGCCCAATTTCTGTTCTGATCCTGAAGCAAAGTTCTTAACCTGAAGCACTATTTCTGGGTTAGCGGAGTCTGTAACCTGAAGCGTATGTAACCTGAAGCGTATGTAACCCGAGGTACCACTGTAGTTTCTAAAGCCTACATGGCGAGAGGTGGTTTCATGGCTGCCTCGTGCAGGAAGGAGGGATCAGGCAAAGGGACAAGATGAAGGGGCGGAGCTTGAGGGATTAGTAGGAAACCCCAAAGTGTAATTTCTCCTGTTTATCTATGTCTCAACACTACCCTCTACTGACAGGAGGCATGCAAGGTTGCTTATAGCCAACACAGATATCATTGAACTATCACACCCATCATGCCTGAAAATTGGATGGGTTAGCCAACGCTGCTGCGAGCTGGAGTCCAACAATGTCTGGATGGTCACAGGTTCCCAACCATTGCTTTAGATTCTGCTTGGCTCTATCCATGAAATGCCATATCCAACCTAGACCTGGCCCATGCCCTTAAAGGTACACTTAGAACTGAGTTGAACTTAAGTCAAGTACAACCCTATAATTTAAGCAGAAAAACTTGGGGAACTATGGGAAACTCCCAGCAGCCTCAGCCATCATGGCCAATTGTCAGGAATGAAGGGAGATCAACAATAGCTGGAATTCAGCACACTTGCTACCCCTGTTCTAGACCCTTTCAAGCTCTTTGCTGGCTTTACTTGGCACAGGCCAAACTAGGCAACCAATATCACCACCACGACCATCATTTTAGCTAGGAAAACAAAAGCAGAAATGGCCCCAGGTCTCTAGTTCTTTTTTTGTAGAATATTTCCTTGGCCTCAGATGACATCTGAGCAACACAAAGAATCAATGTAATGGCTGAACCAGACATTTAACTGCTAAGCTAAACACCAGACAGGGCTGGTGAAAGTGGAAGCAGCAGCCTCTTCCTTCAGCAGAGGTCTGCAATGCAAATATACGGCAGAGGAAACATAGTTCACCACAACACATAGTTAAACTACGGAGTCTGCTCCAACAAAATGATGTGATGGGCACCAATGCAGTTGGTTTAAACCAAGGCTAGCCCAGGATGTTTTGCAGCTTGAGGCCCCCATGGGGCTCACAGAGCTCCTTTAATGTCCTGGGAGATAAAGCAGACCGGAGTTATGCACTCCCAAGGTGTCTTGTATTGGTAAGTACGGATTGGCAGTTAACTAGAGGCTGTTACCAAGCCTGGGGAATCTCAGGGTCTCCAGAGGTGGGGAATCAGAATGTAGCCCTCCAATCCTCCTTATCTGGTCCATGGGACTCTCTCCAGGTCATCCCTTCCTCAGTCGCACCTTCTCTCTCCAGGACAAACCCCTCGCGGACCTTACTTCTTTGAATGTTTTGCCTGGCTGGAACATGTCCCTGACTTCTGATGATTTCTTTTCCTCATCTGGACTGAGGATAGAGAGGGGTGTGAGAGTATGTATGGAAACTAGCCTGCTGTAGAAAGGTAAAATTGTCATCCTTTGCCCACCCCACTTTTGCCACTGGCCCAACCTGCCCCTCACATGTGGCCCTGCAGTATGAATAGGGTGGGAAAGCTGGCAATTCCAACAATGTCCTTTAAAAGGATGTATTAAACTCAAATTCTTTGGAAAAATTAATACGCCACATACGGTGCGGTGAGAAACTTGAAGCAATTTGGAGCAAGGAGGGCCATTAGAGGCTTTAAGCTCATTATACAAAGCAAAGCATCTTTGGGGGGATTTTTATAAGGAAACCTATTATACTCGCAGAGGAGAGCAAATTATTAAGGATTGGGAACAGATGTGGGGGAGGAGAGGCTCCCAACTGTGGGCACGTCTAATGCTTCCATTTTTGCAGCTGGTTTGGAAGAACAGAGCATGCCAAAAAAGTTCAACAACAAATGAAGAAAAGGGCAACCGAAATTATTGTGGAGATAGAGCGATTCCCTTACAAAGGACTTTTTAGTTTAGTGAGAAAAAGAAAGGAAGAGGTGACATGATAGAAGGATATTTTTAAAATGCATGGCGCAGAGAAAGTTGATGGAGAAAAGTTTTTCTCCCTCTTTCGTAACACTAGAAACCGTGGACATCCAGTGAAGATGAATGTTGGAAGATTCAGGAGAGATAAAAGAAAGAACTTCTTCACGCCACACAACACATACTCAAACTATGGAACTTGTTCCCGCAGGAAACAGCCATGGCCACCAAATGGGATGACTCTAAAAGTGGATTGGACAAATTCATGATGGAGAGGGCTATCAATGGCTACTAGCCAAAACTGAAGGCAGAAATGCTTCTAAATACCAGTTGCTGGAAACCACAGGAGGGGAGAGTGCTCTTGTGCTTGGGTCTTGCTTGTGGGTTTCCCACAGGCATCTGGTAGGCCACTGTGAGAACAGGATGCTGGACTAGAGGTGCCATCGGCCTGATCCAGAAGGCTCATCTTATGTTCTTATCCCTATGTTCAGAAAGTTGCAACTCTTCAGTCATACTGAAAATACTCTGCCCATGCTCAGAAGCCCTGCTTTTTGCATTCCTCTATCTGGCACATTTCAGAGCTGAGTCCTAGTCCTGAAACAAGGTCCTGGTGGTTCTAAATGCTCAAATCCAGCTAAAACCCTTTCTATTCTCACTCCCCCCCCCCTCAATCTCTCATTTCTCAAGTGAGAATGATGACATTTCTGTTTCTTTCTCTACATCTACCCCCCTTTTTTTTCTTCCCTGATTCTTCTTCCTCTTCTCTTTAAAAGGGAAGAGCTGGTCTCTTCCTGCCTCCTCTCTTCCCCCATTCCCCTTCTCATTTCTATATGATTTGACTCTTATATATTTTATAGTACCCGAGGCAGTCACTTTGCAGACCTCCTGCTGAGTAAATCGCCCTTCACAGAGAAAGATCTTCCTGTCAATGACAGACGAGAGGTGCCAGCAGCGGCTGAGGAGGCTTAAAAAACCCAGGAGTTGGCAAATCAGCAGGTATCTGTGTGCTGTTCTGGGTCCGCCCCTAGAATTAGTTCCTATCTTGTATCAAAGGAGCTTTCCATCTTTTTTTTAAAAAAAGTAAAAGTACAAAAAGGAATGGTGGGGCCTAGAGGCTGTGTTTCAGGTTAAAAGACAAGAGCGTGGTATTTGCCTTCCTTTAAGAATTCACTTTTTTATTATTAAAAAAAGAAAATTAAAAAATACTAACACCAGCAGTTTGCTCTTTTACTTGTTTTGTTTTTCTTGTTCACTTAAAAAAAAATCCTGAGAGATTGCCGAGGCAACAAGTTTGCTGAAGCTTCACTCATGCTAGGCCATGTCCGCATGAAATATCTTAAACAGTATCACACTGCTTTAAACGGCCATGGCTTCCCCCAAAGATGCAAAATGTAACCCTCCAGACCTCTCTGATTGGCCCTTGGGATGCTGCCCTCTCTTTAAACCACACTTCAAATTCTTTTGTCCGTTCTCGAATTATGATAATGCCTCTTGCTTGCCTGGAGAGCAGATTTGTTTATTATGGCAAGCATGGAAACATCTGGCTGAATGTAGCTTTCCATACAAAGGTAAGAGTTGCTTTTTTGCTCCACCTACTTTGGCCACTGGCTCCACCCACCAGTGTCATGTGGCCCCCAGAAGGGAAGGTATGGCCCTCAGGTCCTAAAATATTCCACACACCCTGCCTATGTGCAGTGGAAAGAAGATTGTCACTGTTTACTTATAGAAGGTGTATGTATGGTGTTCAACACAGTAATACTGAGCCACAAGATACTTCCTTTCAGTCAACCCACAAACACCTGGGATTGGGCATTTCAGGTTTGGGGATTGCAGCAGCTCTAGCAAGTGAGGCTGTGGGGTTGGTGAGGCAGGAGACTGAAGAGACAATGCTATTAACCATTTGGACAGTGTATAGTTCTGGTTGCTTCACTTCAAAAAGGATATGGCAGAGCTGGAAAAGTGTAGACTGATAAGATTCAGTCTGCAGGAGGCTCTCACCTGCAGAGCACAGTGTTCAGCTGGGAATATAAGAGTGAGATTATATTTTAGGTCCTGAGATGTATAGGACTTTGTATACCATAACCAGCACCCTGAACTTAGCCAGGCAGCTACGGTAATTGTTAGACAGTACAATTCTTTCAACAGTAACATGTTGGCGATATCCTGCCTCAGTGAGCAGCAGAGCCATCACATTTTACACCAGTTGCAGCTTCCAGACCAACCTTAAAGGCAGTCCCACATGCAGCATATGGCAGTAGTCCAGCCTGGAGGTTACCAGTGCATGCACAGCAAAGTTCAAGCTATTGTGGTCCAGAAATGGCCGTAGCTGTCTTGCCAGCCAAAGCTGGTAAAAGAAGCTCCTATGTGCTGCTAGTGTTATAAACAAGAGTTATCCAAAATGGCTACTCTGCTAGGTTTCTATCCCTTGCTCGGTGCTCCCTAACAATGCTTCCTTCCACAACCACCTATAGAACATTTTGGTTCCTACTATGACTACTGTCACTTCAGACCGGATCAAGCTACTAATCTAAAGCGAGTCCTGCAGTTCACGGCCCTAGGGCGGATGTAAAAGATCAAATAAAAAGAAACACAACCACACACACACACACACACACACACACACACACACACATACACACCCTTTGCAGAGGCTGTGAAGAAAATTTTGCTTTTCTCTGGCTGGACTGCATTACAATTATTCAGCACATTTTGGCGAGGGAGGAAATCAATGTAAAAGGATGTGATTTTATAGGCAACTTAGGTTGATCAGTTTAGAGACAGGATGGATTCTTTTGCCCGAGCGATCATGCTGTCTCCAGCACCCGTCTGCAAACTCTTAGAAACCGTTTCAGCCAGAGAATGTGAAATTTCATACAACTGCAGCTGTATGCCAGTTCTTTAAACAATCGTCAAGCATTACAGCCAAAAGGGCCTCTGAAGTTCTAAATCAGCCGGGGGAGAAAATATTACGGAGGGATGTGGGATTAATATCAGCTAACTTGTTAAAATTAGTCACGGACATAATTAAGAGCATGCTCGAGAGTGTCCATGGGAAAGCAAGGGTTTTCGAGAAATATTTCTAGAGGTAAAATTATACATTGATCCCCAGTGATAATGGGATAATGCTGTGAGTTTGCTGGCAGTGATATTGGGCTTTTGAACCTGGCAAAACTAACAGACCAGAAGCTAACGGGGAAAGCTAATCAGTTCCAGGCAATGCTGGAGTGTTTTTCCCTCTTTCATTCTAGGGCAGGTGGGGAACATTTAAAAACAATTTCAAATAGCAATTCAAAAGGCTTGAAGGTCCAGTAGGAAATTTTGCTGCTGTAGACCGACTACAGTGTACCTTAGCTAATACAATCAGCTGAACCCATATGTTCACCCTGTAGATTGCAAAGTTGGGGGACATTCTGGCAAATTTAGGAGCAAAATGTGACATTAAATTACTGGAACTAGTGATCAAGCCCTTGGTGGCTGGTGGGACCCATTTCTTAGACCCACAAAGCATCCAGAGTCAGGGAAAGAAGCAATAAATGGCATAACCTCCAATGCTACAAAATTACCTTATTCAGTGGATTTTTGTGAGTACCTGTACCAAGGTAATTGTAGCTAACTGAATGTACAATGGACAAAACAAAAAACTGAGCCTCAAAATGTTCTCAAACATTACTTGTCCATCTGTAAAGTGCAACTGATGCTATCTGACAACAGGAATGTAAGAAGACAGCACTTTCCGTTCTGCTATGTATTCACTGTCCATTATCTTATAATACGTAACTTACATGTATTTTAATGTGAAGGAAATGTCAAAATGATGTAGAAAACTGTCATTAATTACTTATTGTTTGAGGACTTAAGAACAACTACAGTGGTACCTCGGGTTACATACACTTCAGGTTACATATGCTTCAGGTTACAGACTCCGCTAACCCAGAAATAGTGTTTCAGGTTAAGAACTTTGTTTCAGGATAAGAACAGAAATTGTGCTCCGGCGGTGCGGCAGCAGTGGGAGGCCCCATTAACTAAAGTGGTGCTTCAGGTTAAGAACAGTTTCAGGTTAAGAACGGACCTCTGGAACGAATTAACCTGAGGTACCATTGTACTAGGGATGCAGGTGGCGCTGTGGGTTAAAGCCTCAGCACCTAGGACTTGCCGATCAAAAGGTCGGCGGTTCGAATCCCTGTGGCGGGGTGCGCTCCCGCTGCTCGGTCCCAGCGTCTGCCAACCTAGCAGTTCGAAAGCACCTCCGGGTGCAAGTAGATAAATAGGGACCGCTTACCAGCGGGAAGGTAAACGGCGTTTCCATGTGCGGCTCTGGCTCGCCAGAGCAGCGATGTCACGCTGGCCACGTGACCCGGAAGTGTCTCCGGACAGCGCTGGCCCCTGGCTTCTTGAGTGAGATGGGCGCACAACCCCAGAGTCTGTCAAGACTGGCCCGTACGGGCAGGGGTACCTTTACCTTTACTTACCATTGTACTATGGGAGCAAATACTAGTCATACCAATCGAAGATCCCAGGTTCAATCCCTGGCATCACCAGGTAGGGCTTGCAATGTCTGCTGTCTAAAACCCTGAAAAGCCATTGCTAGTTAGCATTGACAATACCAATCTAGTGGTCTGACTCAATATGAGGCAGCTTCCCAAAGTTATTGGCTAAGAAGAGCTATCACTAGGTTTTACAAACAGGTGCATGAATCAAGCAGCATTCAAATATTTTAAAAGCAGTCCATACATAGCATCATTAAGGTGCTCACAGCTTCAATTCTGAACAGGAGGCAAACTTCCATTAGTCCCACTCACCTCCCACAAAATTCCTTGGAGAGTTATATCCAGGCACCTAATAGCAATTTTTGTGGGACTGTTTGGAATTATGGAATCAGCACATAGGGGCAAAGGTGTCAATCGCCGCCTCCTTCCTTACTCCTGGTCTGATCTGATCTCCCACAAACTGGTGCTTTGGGGCGAGAAAGGAAAACATCAAGAGATCTGACCACAAAAACTATATCTTCTCTGTTCCATCCCTCATTTCTATGACAAGGCTAGAGTTTTGTTTGCAGCTTTCTTCCTCCCTGTCTCCTTTCTTTTGCAGGAGACATGATTGCAAATGCATTGATGTTCCACTTCACACATTGGGAGGTTGAGCCCTAACTCCAATTAAGTGCTGTTTGAAAGCCTTATTTCAGCTGTCACATAAGAAAACTATATTGTTTTTAAGAACGGGGGAAAAATAACTGTCAAAAAAAAAATTTTAGGGGGGAAAAATGCCCACCTGAGTGACAGCTGTATCCACAAGTAGAATGTCACACCATGTCAAAGCTGTCAAGAACTCAGAAAGGCTTGGGGAATAGGCGGCTGCCTGAATTTGCAAGAGGGAGGCTTCATTGAAAAACAGGGTTGAATTAAGTGCACCAACGTGCAGGGCCTCAGCATAATCAGAGCCTCTGCTGAAGTCTGCTTCTCTGACAGTCCCTCTGAACAGAGAAGGTATTTGAACTAGACCTGCAATTAGAAATTCCAGTGCTTAGAATGAACTAGTTGGGTTTCACAAAGTTTCCTGGATTACTCCAATACCTGAAAGACCAGCCTCCTTCGCTACAGACACTCTTGGGTGCTACTATCACAGAAGAAGCCCTGGAATTCCACTGCAAACCTGCAAGGTGCTCGAAAAGATGGTGGTGGTCCAACTTCAGGCATGCTTGGAGGAAGCTGATCACTTGGATCCATTGCCAAAACCTCCAACATCTCCGTATGTTTGCTTTTATGGGCCTGCCACAAAGATTTAGGTGGGTCCATTTCAGTGAGAGTCACAATCTTGGGTGTCATTGATGTAAGGTGGGGAAAACTCCAGAAAATTTTCCACTGCCTTCCTTTTCCATGGAAGTTTTTCCATGTTGTAAGTTTATTCATAACAGGGAACAGGTGCTGATTCCAGATAAACATTAGGCAAGATTAGCAACTTGGGGGGGGGGGGGAGCAAGCTTTGCTTACCACATACAAATAAAAGAAACAAGCTAAAGTACTCTTGAGGGTGGGGATGGAGAAACTGTAGCCTTCCACATTATTTATTTATTTATTTATTTATTTATTCAATTTAGATCTCCCTCTTCCTCCCAAAGAAGTTCATGGTGACAAACACATCAATATATATGAAAACAGTTGAAAACATTATACAAGCAGTGGTTTCAGTGGCCTGGAACCATGTCTTTCAGCCATCAAATGCCTGGATGAAAAGGAATGCTATTACATTCCTCCCAAAAGTTAATAATGAGGGAGACAGACACACCTCACCAGGGAGGGCATTCCACAGACATGGGCCAACACCCACTGGGCAGCCCCCAGGGTTGGCATCACCAGCATGGCCAACAATGGATGTTGTTGGATTCCAACTCAGATAATCTCCGAGCAGTGGCCATTGTGGCTGGTGAGAGTCCAACAAAAGCTGTAAAACCGTGTGCTCCCCCGTCCCTGCTCCAACCACACTACACTGCCTCTTTTTGACAAAATCTGTTGTGCAATCAATTTTTAAAAACAAAACAGAAGTCCCTTGAAATGAGTTGACAATAACTCGCTCAAAAACGCCCTGAGCACTTTACTTCCACCTGATCAGAAGCTGACCTATTTCTCTAGTGCTTCTGTCCGTCTGTCTTCTAAAGAACTAATAACAAATGCTCTGCTCAGAACAAAAAAAAGTCAATGATCTTCATACTGAAATGTCTTTTGGCCCTTGCTATATGTATTGCAATGGACATAAATCCAGTCTTGTCTTCCAGCTTGCTCACTCTTAAAAGAAGGGGGGGAGAATAGGGGGGGGGGAGGATTGGACTTTCAGAGAGGTCAGTTTTCACATCAACAAGCCTGCAAGATCTAGATGTGTATCTGAAACCACACTTCCTCCAAAACAATCCTCCTCTGTTTTAATAATGACTCTGTCCTTACATCCCAGGGCTTGCTTCCAGGTCACAATAAACATACAACATGGTTTATAGCTCCCCTCCCCACCCTCTCTTTCTTAAAAAAAAAAAGAACAATAATTTAAGGGGGATCTTTTTCAACAGTTTATGTCCCAGTGAGCTCCCTGGAATCCAAGCTTCTCTCTGCAAAGGCCATTATTCTCAAATTACAAGCAGCCTTTGGACATATCCCGCTCCCCCCCCCTCCACACATTGTGCTACAATCCCTACACTGGTTAGAAAACTACGATTACAACAGAACAAAACAGGGAGGGGGGCAGGACACGGGTCTTCAGTCACAGAAGAATCAACATGATGTGCAACTGGACATCCAGTGTTGGGGGGCGGCGGCGGAACACTGTTAGACGCAGTGTTTGTGGAAGAATTCCAGAATTTCTTCCATGACCTAGAAAAAGGGTGGCCAAGGTAAAGCCCCAGGGATCAGATGTGGCCCTCTGGGCATCTTTACCTGGCCCTCAGAACTCTCCAATGCATAACTGAACTCTGCTAATGCCTGTGAATGTAAGGAGAGCCCTGCTACATCAGGCCACTGTCCCATGTAGTCCATTATCCTGTTCTCCCAGTGACCAACCTGATGCCTCAATGGGAAGCCTGCAAGCAGCATACCCTCCAACATTTGTCCAATGAAAATAGGGACATCCTAAGGAAAAGTGGGACATTCCAGGATCAAATCATAAACCAGGACGGCTTCTCTAAATCATGGATGTCCCTGAAAAATAGGGACACTTGGGGGGGCTTGAAGCAGGACCTGAGCCCAAGAGCACTCTCCCTTCCTGTGGTTTCCAGCTGCTGATATAAATATTGCTTGCCTCTATCTTGTTTGCCTGGACAAAGAATAAAGAGGAGTATGCAAGTGTGTATAGAAACTAGACTACACAAAAGTAAAAATAAATAAATTATATGTGTGGTTCATTTTGTTCTGATTTCTGCAGTCCTGGCAGACCAGAGGTAGAGGTGCCAACAAGTCCCTATAGCGCTACAGTTGTGCCAACAATGCCTATTTCCAGGTTTTGCCTATGTGCCATGCACACATGGGTAAGCTACCATCTCTGAAGGGCCGGCATGGAATCCTCTCTGACATGCCACTTGGAAATGGACACCTTGAAACATAGACTGGTTGCAGCCCTACCCATCCCTGTTCTCCACTTAATAAAAAAGGCATTTGCTGCCCAGTTCTTCGAAAGGAGACTCTCTTTCTTCCCCCACCCCTTGCAAAACTCCAAATGCTTTTATTTGTACATCAGAGAGAAGGGGCCCACAGAAAACAGATTGATTAACATTTGGAGGCATTTTGCTTTCTGCAGAATCAAAGCCCAAAGATTCCAAAGGGAAGGACGGAAAATGTCCCAAATGTTAATCAGTCTATTTGCAGCTTCTCCTCAGATGTTTGAAATAAAGAGCGAGTTTGGGGAGGAGAAGGAGAAAGGAAAAAAATAAAAAATGCTACAATTGCATTTTGCTTGGCCAGCTGCCAAGAGATACCTCCTTCAGGAGATGGTCGCTAGCTGCACCTTAACTGTTTAATCCTTTTGTGCAGCAGCCCAAACTGTGCATGTGATTCTTACATGTTTCACTGGATCCTTTTTTTAAAAAAAGAAACAAAGAAAGAAAAGGAGGAAAGGGAAGGAGGAGGACAATGAGCCAGATGGCTGCAGGCACAAACTTGCAAGCAGCAGAAGCATACAGAAAGATGCAGGAGGCTTCATTTCATTTGGCAATGCCCTAAAATTGTCACAACGTATTCCAAGCACCTGCTACATCCTGATTTATTTTGGATTTTGGTACATCTGTTGCAGCGGCAGTTTAACAGTCAATTCCTGTTCACAGGGTATTCTGGGCATCATAGCTCTGTGAGGGAAATAGGGGTCTCCTAACAACTCTCAGCACTTTTAAGAAACTAGGGTTCCCAGAATTATTTGGGGGAAGCCATGTCTGTTTAAAGTAATATCAGAGCACTTTAAAGGTATGATGTGAATGTGGCCTAAATGTGGTCCATTTCTCCAGCAACCTGTTATCACTGTGGCCAGCTAGACGCTGGTGTGGAACATGCAAGCAGGACCTAAGAATTCTCTCCCATTGGTTCATTTTTGTCCAATCTTCCAGGATTTAAAAACACAATTGAGTTTTCTAGAAAGGTTAATTTTGATTCAAAGATTTGTTGTTGGTATCCTCTGTCAGAATTGAAATGGATGCAGATTTGGAAGATCAGCCCTTGCCCCCCTATGGGAAAGCTGCTCCATTCTTTGTTTTGTTTTTGTTTATAGTCCCTCTGTGTATTTCATCTTCTCCTGCTGGAACCACTGCTCTGATGCATGCTAGGCATTAGCAACTGTCACACTAAATTAGGAAAGAAAAAAGGAGAAGGAGAAAATGCCCCATGGCCTTTAATGGAGAAAGTCCTATACGGGTGCCCAAGTAACATCTCTGGGGAAATCATGTATCTTATTAAGAACCACCCAATTTTACAAAAAGAACCGTACATTTATTTATTTAAAAGGGGAGGGATTCCGTTTTCGAGAGGCTTAATTCTCCTTATGTGAAAAGAATCCAAATGACCTCAAACTCTGAAAGAGCTAATGGCCTCCAAAGATTCAGCCACTCCAAAAAGCATTCTCAAACAGATGAAATTTATTTAATGATATTTTGCTTCCTGAGTTAGCATGGTTAGCTACAACATGTTTGTCAAACAAGAGTACTGTATATATATTTATATTACCACTTACTCAACATCCAGTGCACTTCCCACTGCTAGTTTTTCAAGATGCATTCACAAAATGTTAGACACAATCTAAACCTTCCAACATGACACACTCCTGTGCAAATCACATTATTTGTGTGAAATTCCACCTGAAATCATGCAAGATCGCAGTGGCCATTTCAGCTGCTGTCCTCTTGTGAGAAAAAAATGGGATGTCCTGTTTTTTCCTGGGGCAGTTGACAAATATGCACAATCCATACCTATCACGTTGTTTCTTGACCAACACTGCTGTTTGATGCATTTCCCCACCCCCACCCCTCAAACCAACTTCAATTCGATTTGAAAACATAATCTGCATTCACTTCATACTTAAGAATATTGTGTACATCTGAGTTGACTGAGCATGCGCAGATGACTGCTCCATGAATAGTAGTTCCCAGGTGTGTGTAGAACCCCAAAATGTCTCTCAGCTTAACCTACCTCACAGAGCTGCTGTGAGGATAAAGTGGAGATGGGGGAAAGTGTGTATGCCACTTTGTTCTCCTTGGAGGAAAGGTGGTATATAAATACAACAACAACAACAACAACAACAACAACAACAACAATAATAATAATAATAATAATAATAATAATAATAATAATAATTTTTTATTTATACCCCGCCCTCCCCAGCCAAGGCCGGGCTCAGAGCGGCTTACAAGCAATAATAAAAACAAGATGAATGATTACAAACTTAAAAACAAAAATAAAACACAACAATTAAAATAATGGAACATTAAAATATTAAAATGTAGCCTCATCGCAGGAAGAGAAGGAAAAGAAGGGGAAAAAAGAGAGGAGGGGGGGAAGGAGGGAATCAAACTGGCTCCAAGCCAAAGGCCAGGCGAAACAACTCTGTCTTACAGGCCCTGCGGAAAGAAATCAGATCCTGCAGGGCCCTGGTCTCATGAGGCAGAGCGTTCCACCAGGCCGGAGCCAGAGTTGAAAAGGCCCTGGCTCTGGTCGAAGCCAATCTAACTTCCTTAGGGCCCGGGACCACTAGGGTGTTGTTATTTATGGACCTTGAGGCTCTCCGTGGGGTAAACCAGGAGAAGCGGTCCCGGAGGTACGAGGGTCCTAGGCCGTGAAGGGCTTTAAAGGTCAAAAGCAGCACCTTAAATCTGACCCTGTACTCCACCGGGAGCCAGTGCAGCTTGAAAAGCACTGGGTGAATATGCTCCCATGGCAGAGACCCCGTGAGGAGCCTTGCTGCAGCATTCTGTACCCGCTGGAGTTTCTGGGACAGCTTCAAGGGCAGCCCCGCGTAGAGCGAATTACAGTAGTCAAGCCTGGAGATGACCGTCGCATGGATCACTGTGGCCAAGTCAGGGCGGGAAAGGTAAGGGACCAACTGCTTGATGCTGCGAAGGTGGAAAAATGTCGCCTTGGCTGTTGCTGTAACCTGCGCCTCCATGGAAAGGGAGGCGTCAAGGATTACACCCAAACTCTTAACGGAAGGCAATGGCACTAATTGGGCCCCCGCAAGAGAAGGGAGTTGGTCCCTCATCCCCATGCCATCCCGACCTAGCCATAGGACCTCTGTCTTCGAAGGATTTAGTTTCAATCGGCTCCCACGAAACCATCCAGCCACAGCTTCCAAGCATCTGGTCAATGTGTTTGGGGCCGAGTCGGTGTGGCCATCCATCAGCAGATAGAGCTGAGTGTCATCAGCATATTGGTGACAGCCCAGCCCAAAGCTCCGGATAATCTGGGCAAGGGGGCGCATAAAGATGTTAAAAAGCATCGGGGAGAGAATTGCGCCCTGCGGCACTCCACACACCAAGGAGTGGCGCGACGACATTTCCCTCCCTAGTGCCACCCTCTGTCCCCGACCAGAGATAAAAGAGCACAACCAGTTACGGGCTATGCCCTGTATCCCCACGTCTGCGAGGCGGTGGTCCAGAAGATCATGATCGACCATGTCAAAGGCTGCTGAGAAATCTAAAAGGATCAGCAGTCCTGACCCGCCTCGATCCAGTTGTCTACGGAGATCGTCTGTTAAGGCAACCAGAGCCGTCTCCGTCCCAAAACCAGGACGGAAACCGGACTGAAATGGATCTAATGCCGATGTTTCCCCCAGAAACCTACCAAGCTGCTCAGCAACCGCTCTCTCAATTACCTTACCCAGGTATGGAAGATTTGAAACTGGGCGGTAATTGGATAGGTCTAAGGGATCTAATGAAGTTTTTTTTAAGAGTGGACACACCACTGCCTCCTTCAGTTCCCCTGGGAATGTCCCCGTGTCAAGGGACAAATTGATAATTTCAACCAGAGGGGTCCGCGCAACATCTGGACACTCCCTAATCAGCCAAGACGGGCACGGATCAAGGAGGCAGGTGGTGGGCCTACTAACTTGGAGGAATCTATCCACATCAGTAGGGAGTATCCGATCGAAATGGTCCAACACTGGACCTGAAGTCATTCGAGGGGCCTCCAGTTCAGTCACTGTATCTAAATTGGCAGGGAGGTCACGGCGGAGCAATAGGACTTTATCCGCAAAAAAACTCGCAAATGCCTCACAGCTGTGGGTCGAATTTGTGCTTAAATTTGATTGTCCTCCTAAGGACGTTATTGACCTAATTATTCTAAAAAGTTGTGCCGGGCGAGAGCTAGCGGATGCAATGGAAGCTGCAAAGTAAGATTTCTTAGCAGCTTTCATAGCCATCTCATAGGCTTTCATAAGCGTCCTATAAGATGTTCTTGAGGCTCCGTCACGAGTCCGTCGCCATACTCGCTCTAGCCGTCTGAGATCCCGCTTCATTTTCCGGAGCTCCTCAGTAAACCAAGGGGCCCGGTTTCGACGGGGTCGCAGAGGGCGCTTAGGTGCGATCTCATCAATGGCTGCCAAGAGCCGGTTATTCCAGTCCTCAACAAGGTCATCTAATGAGTCGCCAGGAGGAGCAGGGTTCCGCAAGGCTTGTCGGAATCTATCAGGATCCATCAGTTTTCGCGGACGAGCCCAAATAGGTTCGCCACCCGAGCCAGGGAGGAGCGGGAAGTCAATCTTGGCTTTCAGAGCGTAGTGATCAGACCATGGCACTTCCACAGCAGGGAGCATGATCACATCTATGCCAGCCCCAAAGATCAGATCCAGCGTGTGGCCTGCTTGATGGGTAGGGCCCAAAACAACCTGGGAGAGCCCTAGTGTTGCCATTAATCAATAATCAATCAATCAATCTGAATGTTTGGCGATTCAGGAAGGTCAAAAGGAAGTATTTCCTCATGTAGTGCAAGGCCAAATACGGAATTTATTATCATATGATGTAGTAATGGCTGCCAATGTGGCCAACTTTAAAAGGGGAACAGGACAAAGGTACAGAGAATAAGACTCTCAGTGGTTACTAGACATGACAACTATATTGCCTCCTGAATGAGAGACAATATGTCTCCTGACTACCAGCTCATGGGGATCACAAGTGAACACTTGTACTCATGTCCTCCTAGTGAGCTTCTCATAGGCATCTGATGTGGGATGTCAGCATCCAAAATGCGTATGTAAAGGGTTAATTGCAAGAGCTGTAGAACACTATGACGTCACACACTCTGCGGCAGTTATGGCAGTTGGTACAGTTATGGTGGTTTATTGAACAGTCTCAACCATTAGAGCAGCAGGTACGCTGTGTTGTGCTGCTTTCTGCTTCAGAGTTAGTGAGTTAGTCTGTAACAGTTTAATCTAGGTAAGATGTTTAAGTATCGCTTACCTGCACTGCGTATATTTAATCTGCAACTGCAAGCACACTAAGTAAAATATATATGTTATCTAAACTTTTAAAGAGAGTGTCTTGCATAGTTTTTATAGGAGTGGAAAAAAGAACTACGGTAATTAAATGGGGCAAACGACCCAGAGCTGTCTTCTGCATTCCCTAGCAAATGGGAACCAGTGTCTAATTCCCACATCTGAGCGGCCAACATGATAACATAACGCTGGACAAGATAGCTCTTAGGTTTGATCCAGCAGGGCTCTTCTTATGCTCTCTTGGAGTGCCCCAGCTATCCTATTCCCGGCTTATACCTCCTTCCACATACCTTGTAGTATTGCTCACCACCACCCCCACATCCCACTGAGGTCCTGCTATTTAACTTAAAAAACCAACAACATGATTACTAATTATACTACTAAAATAATCTGCAGTTATTCCAGGAATGGAGAATCTCAGGCCCAAGGAGCAGCAGCCCCCCACCCCCCGGCGTCTCTATTTACCCTTATGACACCTGGGCCACACCCAGGGCTATTTTTCTAGAAAAAGAGGTGCTGGAACTCACTATGAAACCCCCTTGTGTTCTCTTATAATGGCAATGGCGCCCACCTGAGAGGCTCTGGAACTGGGTTAAGGTGAGTTCTGGCTGAAAAAAGCCCTGGCCACACCCCTTTCCTTCAGGCCATACCTCTCACCAGCCCAACTTCCAAGAGTGTTTTGGCATGGCTGGACTGTGACCTTGGAACTCTGATAATGCCTCTCAGTTGCCTGGATGGAGAAGAGAGGGGTGTGTGTGTGTGTGTGTGTGTGTGTGTGTGTGTGTAGAAACAGACCTTCTGTACGAAGCTGAAATTGTCTTCCATTGCTCCACCCGCTACTGGAACATTCCCCAGAAGAGAGCCCAGGCCCTTGTCAGTCCTCACACCCCTGAAAACACGCACACACCGCAATTCAATTCCTAGAGGAGACCTTGGAGAAGGTGCTGGAAATGTCTTGAAGTGTAATTCTTGTTTCTAAAAAGGCTGTTAGGTTTTGAATGTGTGCCCCCCCCCCTCCCCGCACCAGCCAAAGTCCTTCCCTGTCAAAGTAACCGAGGTGAGAAAATCCAGTTATTTGTTCAAGCCGGAAGTATTAAGTAAATGTATTTTCCAACACTGTCAAAGTTGCCCATGAACTGCACACCTGCGAGGGACATCTTTGCAGGCTCTTCCCTCTCTCAAAAGCTCTTCCTCGCCAGCAGCCCTGAACCACAGACTCAGATGTTGTTAAAAAGCTTACAGTATCAGCAGGGCCACGGCAGCCTCCATTAGAAACATGATACTAAGATGCTGATTAATACCAGGAGGGGGCTTTAATCAGCCAAAGCCATATGCTATTTAACTTAAGATGAAAGTGCAAATGATAATCATTATTTCAGAAAGGATGTATTTAAAAGGAGAGCAGAACAGCAAGTGGCATCTTTTTATCATTAGAGTTCTTCATGCAGGCGCTCACTCTTTTTTTTTTAAGCTTTATAAGCTTTTATGAACATCTGGACCATTTTCTTCATTATATGGGCTTCCAATGGCATTATGTTTGATGTTGGGTGTGTGTGTTTTTTTCTTTTAGCAGAGCTATGCTAAATTTCTAAATAAACAATTAATTCCTATTAATTATAGTTTTCAAACTGGCAAAATTATCCTTCATTAACTTAATCACTTCTATTTTATCTGCAAATTGTATTCACTCTTTCATAATCCCCTACATCTAAAGACTCCCCCCCCCCCCACTTCTACATGCCAGGCTTCTTCTGATGCCATGCATGCTGTTTGTAGCAAAGGGGTTTATTTTATTTTTTTTAAGCAGCCATTTCTCATTCTCTTGCAGAACATTAGATGTGAACCACAGCCTCCCACCCGCTCCCCAGTTTCAAAAGGCAGCCTAATGCAATCTCGGTTGTTTTTAACCAAGCAGTGCTCAAAGGAATGCTCCCTCTGCCCCCAGCTCAATGGTGAAATTGGATCTACAAAGAGTCAGGACTTGATTGTCACTGATGAAACTTCAGTGTTATCATGAGGTTTGTCTGGGGTGAGGAGAAATGCCAGCCAGCATGAATAGGCAAGGCAAGTTGAAAGTAATTCATAAGCTCACATTCTATGGGATTCTAAATCATTATAAATGCAGGGGTGAGATTAATAAACTCTCACTTTCAAAATAACCGTTGCTTAGTGAGTTAGGGGCATCCTCAGAGAAGGTCCAGAAATGTGTTGTTAAATTTCTCATGCATATGATTATTATAATAATTTTATTTTGATAATTTATATGCCACTTTATTATAGTTGCCTCCAAGCAGTGCACTGGAGACTCAACTAAAAATAAGTTAAATCTCTAAACTCAGAATTCAATTAAAATGCATGCTGGAGCAAAATAGACTTCAGTAAGTACCAGAGGTCCTGTCTGACCTCAACTGAAAGGGAGTTTTCATAAAATTGGGCCCACAATGCTGAATGAATGTGGATATGAGCCATGCATCCAAGCCGTGGGGGACAACTAACAGTGATTCTGTCTAAGACCTGAGTGATCAGGGAGCAGGTCATGGGGTATCCTGAGGTATCCTGGATCCAAGTTGCTAAGGGCCTTGTAGATCAAGGGTCAGCAAGGTTTATCTTGCCTGGGCCAGCTCGATCCTGCGAAGATCCCTCCACGGACCAGATTGTGGGCGCACATGAGCGCGCGTGCCTGCGAATTCTGCGCAGATGCAATTTCCGGCACCGCAGAAGCGAGTCCCTGCACCGCGCTGCGCCGGTTTAGCACAGCACGCTAGTGGGTGACTCGGTTCAGGAGCGGCTTGTGGGCCAGTCAAAAGACCTCCGTGGGCTGCTTCCGGCCCATGGGCCTTAGGTTGCTGACCCCTGTTGTAGATTAGCACAAGAACCTTGAACCCGACCCAGTAGTGTATAGCAGCCAGTGCGAGCTTTTGAGCATCAGAGTTATGTTCTGGCAATAGTTCCAGCAACAGTTTAGCTGAAGCGTTCTGCATCAGCCAGAGAAGGATGCATTGCAACAGCTGAGTTTTAAGATTATGTGGTTTAGTGCCGGGAACAGAAGGAAAATGGTCATCCACCAGTGTTAACATCTACCACTGGCTGGTTGCTGGGATTCTTGGATCCTGCTCTCCACAAACCAAAGTACTTTTTATACTCCAAAGGAGAAGTGGGGACCCTATGGCTCTTTGGATGCTGTTGGACTACAACTCCTGTTATTCCTGACCATTGGCCATGTTGGCTGGGGCTGATAGGAGATGGAGTCCAGCTATATCTGGAGGGCCACAGGCTCCCCATCTCTGTTCCAAAGCATACAGTTTACTCTCAGAATAGGAGAGATTTGTTGTCACAGTCCCAATCCCCAGAGTTCCCTGAGAAGAGGGACTGCTTGTTAAACCACTCAGTTGATTGTAGCTCTGTGAGGGAGTAAGGTTCTCCTAAAAACTCCCACCACCCTTTACAAATTACAGTTCCCATAATTCTTTGAAGGAAGATGTGGCCGTTTAATGTGGTATAGCAGTGCTTTAAAAGTATGAGTGTGGTTGTGGCCCCTGAGCAGGGGTGCCAACTCCCAGGGGCTGAGCCCTTCCCCCCCAAATATTCTTTGAGAGGGGGCTAGGGCCCCCAATGTTCAAAGGAGGTTGAGGAGGCCGAGGGCAGCTTCAGTGGCCAGCACCTTCTCCTCCTCCTCCTGTCATGGAGACAAAGGAGAAGGGAAGGAGGAGGAGCTGCCAGCCATTGAAGCCATGCTGCTGCTACATTTAGCTCCACCCCTGGTTCCTCCCAACATTCTGACATCATGTGTGCAATGCCATCCCTTTTCCCTCAGAAGTTGGCACCTCTGCCCCTGAGATAGGTCCCACCCTACTATAAGGTAGAGCTAGGTAGCTGCCTCAAACAGCTGATTTTGGGTGTCTTGAATTTATTTATTTTTAAAAACAACAACAACAATAGGGTATACATTCAAAAATAAATATATGGTAACTGTAATAGTCAAGATGCTGTGACATTGTGCAAAAGCCTGTAAAACACCCTTTTGCAAAGCACATTCCTGAAGCATTGGCCAAAAAGTGACAGATTCCTACACGGGCCACTCCCCCTGCTGCCCCACACCATTCTCTGTTGAGAATGTCTGGTGTTTTCACAGCAGAATGGAATCCCCTTGTGAACCCTAGACCCAGTGCTCGTTGCGGTTGGCCCTAAACCACTGCTACATCAGGAGCAGTGGCAAATTAATCCATTAATTATCTTAACCATTCAAATGAGGTCCATTTGCTAATAACCTTTTAGCCGAAAATGGTATCTTCATCTGACGGAGCTTAGACATCAGAGGAGAAACCACAGTAAATGCCTTTACTTGGACAGTTAAACTCTTCCAGAGCAAGCTCTGGAAGTGTAAAAGTTTCCTGCTTTCAAAATCTCCAAAGAAGGCTGGTTTTTCTCCCCCTCCGCCTCCTTTTTTTATTTGGCTTCTCCGTTACATTTTGATGTTGCTTCCTGCGAATATCCTTGTCAGACGATACTAACTCTCCACCTACTCTCCCTGTCAGGAGCATTCACTGAGCTGACATTCCAAAGACTCCCTTTTTGAAAGCTGATCTTATTCAATGGTTATATTTTCCAGCAAATATTTGGAAACCTATTAGACAAGTAAAGAATCTACGGCTGCCCCCTTTCCTCCCCACCCTCTTATTTTTTTTTTAAAGCAACAATGTGAAGGATGATCAAAAAATTAAAGTAACTAATTAGGCTGGCAAATGGATTTCAGAGGAATGAACTGAAGTGAGCTTGACATGCACGGAAGACATTCTCCTACTGTAGACAGAAAAAAAGGGGGTGGAGGGAATCAGCTAAGAAAACTAAGGAAAAAGTATTGGTTTGAAATACCAAGAAGGAGAAGGTTTTGGCTCTGCATAAATCCCAGATCAAAGAGTTTGGGAAGGGATGTTAATTTCAAACAAGGTATTTGCTATTTGGGCTCTCAGAGAAGGGTCCATAAGTCTAGATCCCAAGTGCAAATTGTTGGAATCCCCAATCAAAAGGACCATGTCCCTCTTGGGTTAAAAAAATAAATAAATTTGGTTTTATAGTTTATAGCAGAGTTAAAAAACAACAATAACTTGGAAGCTGGAGTTATCCAGTCCCACTATTATCCATTCTCATTCACACATTATGAGCATTGCATAAAAGGAGTACGTAAAACACACTGAGGTCCCATTGGTAAAGTGGGGGGGTGGGTCTTAGCTTATAGTTTCTTCATATTTACAAGGATGGCTTCAGATTCTAAGCCTACATGGCTGGAGCAAGTTTCATGGCTGCCTCATGGAGGAAGGAGGGAAGGGAGGGAGGGAGGGAGAGAACACAAGAGTTAGGGGCAGAACTTAGGGTTTTTGTGGGAAACCACAAAGTGTACTTTCCCTGACTTATCTGTAAGTCTCAACCCTGTGCTCTGCTGACTGGAGGCATGAAAGGTGGCTTATATGCAACTGTAGCAAGTTGGCAGGTGATGGAGAAAGACTCTTTTCTGCATGAGAACCTGAAGATGGCTTATTTCTCTCTGGCTACCTTCCCCAGAACCCAAATGAAAGCAAGTATCTGTCATCTTATTTTTCCAGGATTTGTATTACTTCAGCGTGTTTCCCTGCACCCCCAATTCTGGGGTCAGAAGAGAGATAATATAAAAGATGGGCTCTTTAAAGACATAAATGGCTTTCTGGACAGAATGGAGGCATCCTCTACAGTTTTATTTTTATCAATTCACAGAACAGGTCTCACATCTAAGTATGAAAAGCAAAGAAGAAATGAAACCGATGTTCCTTTGCATTGGACTGAACGTCTTTCTTCCGTGACTCAGCATCTGAAGTTTCCAAGAAGAGATTCTTGAAAGTACAGCCTTTTCTTTTCTAGTATCATCTCCTTGCCAGGCGAGCAATCCATAAAGCTGTTACACACCTTCATCTTAGCTCTTATCCACCTCACAGTCCTTTGAACTCAGAAGGACTTGATTTAGGTTAAACATCAGGAAGAATTTCCTAACCATCAGAATAATTGGGCAATTGAACAAATTTGCCATGGGAAGATGCATAGTCCCCCATTATTCTGAAGTTATTAAACAGAGGTGAAACCTCCGTCGGCGATGATTTGTGAAGAGAATGGACAAAGCTGCAAAAATAATAGCCCCCCAAAGCCTCAGGTTTGAATCTCTATTAGTCTCATTGTGGATAGCCATTTACAGTTCCACAAAGGGTTGATCTCTCAGGGCTTGCTCCCCTTGGACTGCAATGTGATATTTTGCCATGTCTTTAGTGGCAGAAGTGGGTGGTCAGCATGCATGCCAGGGTTCCCAGGCTGGGAGCATCCCAGTCCCTGAGATTTCAGGCCCCAAACTTGAGACGTAGGGCGGGCCTTGGTGATCTCATGGGAGTGGAATCTGGGGACAGAGATTAATTAGGAGAGGGGAGTGGAGGAGGGCAGACTCCACAGAGTGTCTATGTTTTAATTTGCAGCCAGCTCCTGCTGGGCTGAGGCCTGCAAGCTGCATGCACAGTCTTTGTAATGTCCCCCCCCCCCCTAATTATTAAAGGTACTCTTTTCCACCTGGAGGTACAAGCCCTCCATCTGCCACTTGGAGGGGGCCAAGGAAACCTGGAGACTTCAGGTCAGACCTAGAGGTCTGGCAACTGTAGTGGATGGTCTTGTCACCATGGGAGGAAGAATGAGCAGAGCTATAGGAAACAAAGGGTCCTTCAGGTTGTACTGAATTTTGCACTCAACAATCACAGTGGGACCTTGGATGTGCCTTTTCAGTAATTAATGAAACAATAAGAGGTAACATTACAGACATATCTGGATACTTTGGAGTGCCATTTTAAATCAAGATGGCGGACTGAACCTTCCTTTTCAATTTATCTAGCTATCTAATATACGATTGTTTTTATATTAAAAAAAACCTAAGAAAATAAAACATTATTTTAATCACTGATCTCAAAATTGGACTGATTTTTTAGATTCCCAAGAATTGTGATATGAGGCTACTGGTTTACTGTATTTGCTGGCAAACCAATAACATTTATTCTCTGGGCCGCTCACAAAAAAAGTTTAATTTTTTTCAAAAAGCAAACGAACAGCAAAATTTAAAATGCAATGCCGTACAAGATAAAAATAAAAGTGGCATTAAACATTGTTCTCTAAGACAGCTATACAACAACACAGGGGTGAACTTGGACCATTCACAGCCTCTCAGTCTAACCTACTTCACATGACTGTTGTGAAGATAGTGAGAGCAGAAAATCAAGCTATGCTGCCTTGAACTAATTGGAGGAAAGGATATAATGTATGCCATATCATTAAAAAATGTATTTGGTGTCTGAGACAGAACATCCTGCTGCCATGGTGGGGCAAAGTTAGATTCAATGGGCCTTTGGCCTGATCCAGTAGGGCTCTTCTTGTGTTCTAACTCCACTGTCACAGAGGCAGTATACTTCTGAACACTGGTTGCTGGGAATCTCAAGTGGGGAGAGTTGCTAAGATCCTGTTTGAGGGTTTTTGACAGGCATCTATCTAGTTGGCCACTGCGAGAACAGGATGCTGTACTAAATGGGCCATTGGCCTGATCCAGCAGTATATTATTATGTTCGTACGATGTTTGGTGCCAATGACCTGACTCAATATAAGGCAGTTTCCTATGTTCCTAAAAGAAATCAATTGGAAAATGTGTTTAGAATTGTTTCTTAAAAACAATATGGAATAGGAAACGATGATGAATTGCATAGCACTCCTTTGCTTAGTTTTGTACTTGCTTTCATAAAAAAAGTTTTTTTTTTTAATCTCTTAAACTTGGACTAAGTAGAGTTTTAAGGTTTGCAGAGCTGTTCTCCAGCTGAGTCCTTTCCTTTTAGATATGCACACCTCCTCGTTGGACATTCATTATCAACCCTCGTGTTCGTCTTTTATCTACAAGTCCTCTTCAGTGTTCAGCATAAACTACATGGACACCTTGCAGATTGACATTTCTTCATTCATGCTTTACTTTAAACAGCATGCAAAGACATCAAAGAAATGGAGCTGGCTTTGATGTTACAAAATGAAAAACGCCTCATGATTTGCCAAGACCAGGGGAACTTCTAGTTTGCACTCTCTCTCTTTCTCTCTCTCTCTCCTCCACCTTAAAGGTGGGGGGAGATCCAACTTCCCTACAGACATGTGAAAAATCTTTTCCTATTGTTCGCCCAATTTACCCAAATGTTGCTTCCCAGCTGAAACACAAACCAGGGTGGACAACCTTTTTCTCAGTTAAGGGTCTCATTCCTTCATAAGTAATCTATCAAGGGCCAAGGGATAAAAGTGTCCTGGATTAGCTAATCCAGACTAAAGAAGGGCCTGCTCCAACTTTCACCATGGTCATCTCAGGAGCAGAACGACCACCAGATAGGAGGATAAAATGAGAGTTGCCTAAAGCAAACCATGGAGGGTGGAATTTGAAGGCTCCTGCTTCGGGAGTTGCCTCTTTGGAAACAGGACAGTTTCAGAAATCCCTGCTTGGGAATTTCAAGCAATGTTGTAGGAGTTTCATTAGGTATAGTTTCTAGAAGGGTCACCTTTCATGTTGTAAAACCAGCCAAGAAACTTGTGCTACCTGAAAAACTGAAAAAAAATTATGGTGGCATAAGCTTTCATGGACCAGGGTGCAGTTCATCAGACGCATGGAGAGAGAGACAGAGAGAGAGATCTTTCACCAAACCCAGGCTTGTGATTTCCTTGCCAAAATGGAGAATAAATTTGCTATGTGTTGAACAAGTTCTGTCAGATGTGTTCATCATCATTATTATTATTTCTTGGAAAGTGCTTAAACGCTAATTTTGCTTGGGCTGTCTCTTTTTAATTAAAAACCAGAGGACGTCACAGGATAGGACCAAAAGCAGAGAGAAGAAAGGGCTTGAAATGTAACTCTTGCTATTACTCCCCAGAAGCATGTCTGATGAAAGGCAAATGTCATGAGGGGAAACGCCTTGTGCAAATGAGCTGCTCCTTTGCCGAACAACCATGAGGCAGGGTGAGGCCACTTACCTCAGCTTGGGATGGGGAGACTTTAGATTCAGTTTGCAATTAAAGGAAAATCTACCTAATTTGCACTTTTTGAAACAATATGCAAACTGAAACACACCCATCCTTTGAAATTTATATTTCTCCAAATTTTGCAATGCACTTCTCCAGCACAGTGGTGAGTACAAAAATGCATTTATTAAAGTATGCATATAAATGCATGTACAGTAGTACCTTGGGTTGCAGATGCTTCAGGTTACAGACACCACTAAGTCAGAAATAGTACCTGAGGTTAAGAACTTTGCTACAGAGTGAGAACAGAAATCGCGTGGCGGCAGCACCGGGAGGACCCATTAGCTAAAGTGGTGCTTCAGGTTAAGAACAGACCTCCAGAACGAATTAAATTCTTAACCCGAGGTACCACTGTATTAGTGAAAATAACATACAAATACACACTGTGTTAAAGGAAATTGCTTTGCAAAAATGTACATATTAGGCAGAATTGCAGGCAAAAAAGTACATATTATAATTTTTCACTAAAATGTGGGTGGATTTTCATTTGGACTTTAAAAAAAAGCATGATGTGGAAAATGTGGGAGGTTGCAGTCAGATACAACTAGCAAGCATAGGGCTAGTTGGTGCATGAAGGGAAAAGGACCACAGAGATGTATTGTAGATACTCAGCTAGGTCACACACCCTCTGCTCTGGAGAGGAAATGGAGCATTTCTGCTTCCTCTCTGTGCATCATGTAAGCCACAAGAAGGACATGTCTGTCCTTGCTCCCAAGCACAGACCATATGTTTGAAGCTACTTTGCTATATTTTCTACCCAAGATTATTTTGCCTTGCTGTTGCATGGAACAATGCATGACTGAGACCTTGAATCTGTAAGTAAAGTATTTTAAAATTACTTAACTGTTTGTGGTTTGCTTATTGCAAGAGGAGTAGAAAGAGGTCAGCTGTTGTGTGCAGCTGAACAGAATAAAAACAACCTGTATTCCTAACACTATACTGTTGCTTACCTTTTTTGGGTTTAAAACCTGCTACTGGGGCTCTGTGTGTGCAAGTTGTACGTTTTGAATTTATGCACACAGCTGATTCTTTTGTTGTCCACCCACACATGTGGGTCCACGGGAATTCATATATTTAATTTTCCTTCTGCAGAAGTGTGGAGAACTTAAGTGAAGACTGGGAAAATGAGAATGCAGGAAACTTAACAAGATGAACCAATGGACTGACTCAGTATAAGCAACTTCCTGTGTTCCTTCTCTGGGATGGTATATAATCCTGCACACAAACTGGGCACAAAAAAACCTTAGAACTCCACTTGCAGTCCTGGGAGAAGGAAAAGAGGTACCTGACTAGGAATCGAATCCCCTGAGAGGATCACAAGTTTTTTTAATATAAAAAAACAGCCACAGCTAATTTCTCAACCCCTTCCAATATGTTCAGATTTGTCGCAAGCAATGTGTGGAAGCATGTGGTTGCTGATAAAACCGCCTGTTAATGCTCTTACTGCTACATGGGCTAGAAAAGTGATCATCTCTATCCATGGTGATTTAGCCCAGTGTCACCTTTGCCTCTGAAGGTGATGTAAGGTTTGCAACTGATTAATGCGGCTATCGACTCCACTTTGCTGCCTACCTGTCCTGCAAGGGAGAGTCTTATGAGTTGCTAATTAAGTGCACCCGCTGCTCTGTGGAAGATTTTAGGTTTGGGCTAGACCGCTAACAGAACCGGCTCCAGATCTGAGAGGGCCTTTGGTAACGTGCAAGCTTCCCTAATGGCAACAGCAGGCAGCAGGGCTTCAGCAGAAATACACACAACTATATTGAGTGAAAGCATAACAAAGAGAACCATAAAAATATCAAAATTTTCAAAAGTAGGTTGTCGATAACTTGGCTACCGAAAAACAAGGGGTCCGCTAAATAGGAACCACTGCTGTAGTGTGTTATAAGGGTGTTTAGTGTTGCTAGAATAACCCTATCCCCCTCACAGAACTACAATTCCCATAGTTCCCTGGGAAGAGGGGACTGATGCTAAACCACTTTAATTTACTTTAATTGTCAGACACAAAATTTGCCAGTATATGGTTGAATCCCTCCCAAAGAAGAGTGGCAGTTTGGAAGGAATCTTGGGTACATGCATGTAAAAATAGATTTGGAAAGCTTTATTTAAATAGGGATCTGTGTACCAGCTAGGCCGATAACCACTTAGCTGTAAAAGTCACGTACTCTTGGACCACTCTCTGGGCATCATCTGCAAAACTCATTCAGAGACAATTACTTGAGCTAAATCTATCTGGCCCATGGGGAAAAGATGTGCCAAAGCATTTTTACTCACAAGCGTCCATAGGAATCATTCCCAAAAGCCATCCCAGGAATGTAAAAAACACAATGCTGGAAACAGTTGGAGACCAAAAGTTCAGATAAACATCTGTCAGGGACAATTTCTGTCTAGGGAATCCTGTCCAACCACATTGAGTGGGTTAGGAAAGAGCAAGGCGGTCCAAGCCTTTGATATCGCTTCCAGCTCCATGATTCTATCAACAGTAGTGGAAACTACTAAAGGGTGAAGATGGAAATTGTATTTTAAAAAGAGAGGAGGGGTGCTCCACTGGGGCTTCGGCCACGGTTTGGGCCCTGGTTCCACACAGCTCTGCACTTTGAATGACAGCTGTGTAGGCCAATAAAATTGAGTGCTGATTTAAGCTTGTCCCTCCCCATTCATAGCTGTCAACTTACAGATTTGAAAATAAGGGACCAGCAGCCTTGAAAATAAGGGACCAGCAACCAAAATAAGGGACCTGCAGCCTCACCTATTCCAGGCACTCCAGTCTTCCTGTCCTCCTGCAGTCTGGTCAAACTCATGCTGGGTAGCTTTGAGAACACTGTCCAACAAACTTTGTAACCAGAGGTTCAACTGAAGAGAATCTGAATCACATGCACCACAAGGCCTATGCAGCCTCAACTTAAGATGGCTCCCCGGCCTGGCTTTGCACTGCAAAGTTTGCAGCAGCACGTGCAACAAAATGGCGTCCAGCATTCAAAACCCCCCTCAGCTTGCATTAACTAGCCACACACAAGGCATGTAAGCTCCACCCCCCAGCCGTTCTTAGACTTCTTATTGGGTGATCAACACAGCCAAGCAACACAGCCAAGCAACACAGTTGGAGCCTCCCTCCTCCCTGGCTGGCAGGGAGGGAGGCAGAGGAGCTGCTTCCTTTGAAATTTAAGGGACATCATTTAAGGGACATTTAAGGGACATCCATCAATAAGGGACAGCAGCGGGACATGGCGCTGGAATAAGGGACTGTCCCTTCAAATAAGGGACACTTGACAGCTATGGCCATTACCACCTTCTTCTGTCAGGCTGTACATCAAAGCACACAAACCTTTATTTTTAAAGCATCACAACATGTTACATACAACCATGGGCTCCTTTGTAGGAAGGAGTGGGGCAGGGATGGCCTATCCATGAGGCGCAGGCAGTTGCCACAGGTGACAGGCTGGGGACAGCTGGAAGGGGTGGCAGATCCTGGCACCGCTCACCCCTGCGCTTGTCACCTACTGCCCCCACTTCCTCCACCTCCTCTGTCCCTCCCTCCTCTCCAGCCTCTTTTTTCTCCCCCTGCTGTTTTCAGCACACTGGGGCTTCCTCAGACAATGTCCAGTTGCTTCAGGCTGCTGAGCAGGGAGCAGAAGTGGAGGAGGTGGAGAAAGAGGCTGGATAATGCAATTTTCTGGTTTGCCTCAAGCAGCAAAATGTCCTGGGCCAGCCCTGGTGCAGGGTATAAATCTAACAAACCCATTAAATAAATCTACATTTACCCGTTTAGCCATTCATTCATGCATTACTAATTAACAAATGAAGAGTGTGTGTGTGCATAACTGCTTTGGTGATTGGAGGCAGGGTGGGGTGGGTGGTTTCTTGGTGACATTACAGATACTAGCCAATCATTGCTGCAACCTGCTGCAAACATGCATATCTGCTGTCGTTTTCCAGAACTCACATCTGGAAGGTGAATGCAATGGCAGCCTTTCCTATACGGTACTGAAAACACTACCACTGTGCCAACCAGTTCTCTTCTCTTAGACCTGCGACGTCCTTATGTGCAGCTTCTTCGACTCCTTCCACTCCCACTTCCTAGAATAAAACACTGCTTGAAAGGCAAAGCCTTGGGTGTCCTCTTTCCCTCCACTGGAAATCACAATCATTTTAACAAGATTGGGGTTTTGGCAGGTATTTCAAGTGTCGTGGAAATTGCCATCTCTCTCTTTCTCTCTCTTCATATGGATTTTTGAAAAGGATGACAGTGGTTGGAAGACTATTGTTCAAGTTCAGATATCTTTGACAGGGTTGGCAGGTCCCCCCTCCCCATAGTGCCTTTTTTTCAATTTCAGGAAAATGTGCACGGATGACTCAGACTTTTGAGTGTCTTGGAGCCTCTTGGTGTTCATATCTTCTTGTCACTGTTGCCCTCCACATTCAGCTCCTCCATAGAGTTTCTGCTCTTGTTTTGCCTGCTCTGTGCTTTCGTGTACTACAAGTGAAGCAAACTGCTGGTTCTATTCAGTTTTCCCAGCATGGGAAAATTACTAACTCAGAGTACCTATAGAGATTAAAAATACTTGTTTGTCCACTTGAATGTAGTATGCCGACTCTGTTTCCCTCTGGAGCCCACAAGCATGAAGGACAGGCCGTGGCTCAGTGGTAGCGCATCTGCTCTGCAAGAGTTAAGCAACCGCCCCCTCCCTGCTTCATAGATTTTCCACTTTAAATACCACTTCACCAATGCAACTTTACATTGTCAAAGACGGCACTGGGATTCAGTCACAAATGTTTGTAAGCAAGAGCCTTCAAATGCCTGGCCATCACAACTTGTGTTTCATGGCAAAACACGTCGCTTACTATGCACACTGTAATTTGTAACTTTCATGTTGAAAGCGCAATGACATATCAGCCTGCTCCACTTCTAAACTGGTAATTCTCCTTCCCCACCCTGCTTTTTTCCCAAATTGCTTTTTTGGTGTGGCCAGATGAAGGAAAAGTTTAGCACAGGCGGAATTAGTAAATTCTCTCCTGGACTAGGTTAAGGAGGAAAGTTGGGTAGGGAAGAAAAACTGCAACCCTCCCTCCTTTCACCCCCCAGACTGGCAGGACTTACTGTTTGAATATTAGTCAAATATACACTGGCAAGACTCAACTGGGTCTATCCATCAATCCTCAGTCATTCAAGTCTTACTGCCACCATGCTTAAATGCACACGTAATTCTGTCTTTCCTTGACAGGAACAGCACAGCCGTCAAATTCATTTCCCAGAAAGAAGAGGGCAAGAAGTACTGACAGAGCGCAAGTTATAATAGAGAAGGCTGGCATACCAGTTCTCAAATTGTTCAGGCATGCAACCAGAGCAGAGGAGCAGGGCCGTTTCTCACACCCTTTTGAGAAATGGTCCATCACCTGCGAGGAAGTGCAGTATAAAAAGCAGGCTTTGGTGAACACAATTGGCAAATGCCCTTTGGGAGAAAATCATAACTGGAAGAAGCAATAAACATTTTGCTGCCTGAGGGGAAGTACAATATGGTGCCTCCCCCTGCACTCCATGTACAAAAGCCAACTGGGTTGGCCTCTGAATCTTAGGCAATCTTAGGGGGCACAGGTCAGCCACGTGCCACACAAAACTCTGTCCAAATCCCATCCTGCACTATCTGCCTCTTGGTAGGGCCAGCCAATGTCATAATAGTTTGTGCAAGTCATGGAGAAAGTGGATAGAGAAAAGTTTTTCTCCCTCTCTCATAACACTAGAACTTGTGAGCATTCAGTGAAGGTGAATGTTGGAAGATTCAGGACAGGTGAAAGAAAGAAAGAAAGAAAGAAAGAAAGAAAGAAAGAAAGGACGTCTTCATGCAGTTCATGTTGCTATTTTATGCCCTTTTAAAATGTGGGGTTTTTTGGGGGGGGTTGTTTTTGTTTTGATTATGTATTTTGTGGTTTTATATTTTGATTTTATTATGTGAACTGCCCTGAGACTTCCAGATATAGGGTGGTATATAGATTCAATAAAGTAATAATAATAATAATAATAATAATAATAATAATAATAATAATAGTTGGAGGCAGTAATGCTTCTGAATTGTTGGAAACCATAGGAGGGGTGTGTGTTCTTGTGCTAAAATCCTGCTTGTGGGTTTTCCACAGGCGTTTGACTGGTCACTGTGAAAACAGGATGCTGGACCACATCATGGGCCGTTGGCCTAATCTAGCAGGATTTTTTTAGGTTCTTATGCATGTGTATGCCTTCCCCATTCACTTCAGTGGAGAGGCTTGCAGGATGTGCAGCTATGGACTTAAATGCAAGAAAGCTTCTTGGAGAAGCTTTTGTGGATGGGGGAGCTCTATGTGTGGTTTGGCTGTCTCCCATCCTCCTCAGCCAACCTCCAAATTGAGGGATAGAAGTGCCTTGCATTATTTACATTATAAAAGTTCTATATCAAACTTTTTGATACATGGTGAAAGCCTTTCAAATACTATTTGAAATGTGTTGATTCTATGGAGGGAGGGAGGGAGGAATTCTCTTTGAAACCTGGACAGTGTCCCTTCTGAATTGGAGGAGTATAAAGCCATCCAAGCTTGTGCCATGAGTTATAAACACTGCTGGATGGAGTGCTGTAATTGATTTTTGTTCTGTGTTTGTAAAGCTGGCCAGACTTAGGTTGCAAAGATCAAAGCAGTTGGCTCACAAAGGCCTGCTTCTTCCCCTCCTCCCAGCTCCTTCATCTCCCCACTCAACTGCAATGAGTCTAGCAATACATCTGCTTCCCAGTTGCTGTCCAGCTTCCAGTGGACTCTGGCTTCCCAGATGCAATTCCACTTTTTGTTTTTCTTATTTTTCAAAGGAGGATCAGAAGGAGGTGGTGGGGTCTGTCCCCAGCCACCCCTGCTGCAATTCGCCCGAGGACATAGAACATCTGGGGCACCAACCAGCAAAAGCTAATTGCAATTTAAGTCCTCTTGGAATGAGTGGGACTTAAGTAGTCACAAAGCCGATGCCTTGTGCACACCTGGAACAGATGAGTCATGTAGCAGTGCAATGGCCTGTATCAGTTTGAAAAGCAAAGGTGTTGGTCCAAAATACTAGATGGATGGAAGGATAGATGGATGGATTGCACTGTAATGGCAATTTCAGAATTGCAGGGTTCTTTCATTATAGTTACAGCCACACATCCTTCTAAGATTATTCAACTTTCTAAGATTATACAATAAATTTATAATTCTACAATAATAATAATTAGGGATGCATTGCAACAATCAATGCCGATCTACTATTTTCTGTGCACGTACATGGGCAAATGGTTGGGAGCACTCCAATATATTATTTTGGGGTGACTTAAATTGTGTTTACCAAGAAGCTCCATTGTATGCAACAGAACTTGCACACCATTCTCTTGACCCTGAAGCCCCTTGTGTTTAGTGTTGCTAAATGCTTAGCTTTGGAACATACAGAATAACAACTCCTCAGGGTTCTTCCCATGTACCCTTGACAGAGTAACCCTAGGAACCAAACCCCAGTGACTGACTCAACTTCTTTCCCTCTGCTTGGCTCCAATCAGTGCAGAGAAGACTTCTCAGTGGCTAAAAAGCTCTCCGTTCATGCTGACTGGGCAGCTCTGGGGCACTGGAGACAGGGACCCTACTGCAGAAATAGTAACAGGTCTTCCACTACCCTGGAACACTACACCTCTGTCTTAGCATTTCATAGTTCACCATAGGTCCTGCGAGCAAGTCCAGGTTTTGCTTTTCTGCCCTCCGAAAGTCTCCTTAAATTTGTGCCTATATATAAAAATTAGCCTATGCCAATGTGTCTCACGGGTCTGATATATACAGGACAAAGTCCATACAGGAAGTCCTTATCTTGGCAAAGTTCTTCATACACTTACATGTGCTTACCATGCACAATGGCCCAGTCACATGTAGTCCCACCACTTCAGCTGTGGACCCACCTGGGCCATCAATCACTGGCATGCCAACATTAACATGTGAACTGGCACGTGAAGAAAGCAGACGCATGGAAGGGCTTTCACACCAGGCCTTCTTCAGCGCCACTCAGGTGGCATTGACAGGTGGCAGTTGCCAATGTGTGGCATCCCAAGGTGTGCTACATGCCTCTGGCAGCCCCTCAGATAAACTACTCCGCTCATTATTTTGATCAAAGCAATGTCTGTGGAACTGAGGAAATCAAATAAACAGAAGGGCCTGCTATTTCCAGTCTGCATGAGCTGCCATTTGGGAATCTAATTAGCCGGCATGATTCTCCGCTTCTCTCTCTCTCTCTTTAGCCTGATGACATCGTCATTTCAGCAAGAAGAATGCTTTAGTGCTCTGCTTCGTACATTGGTTTCACATCCCATCTCCACGATCCAGCCGAGATGAAAAGGGCCTGTCATTTAGTTACTGGTGTGGATAGATGCACATAGAGGCTGTGTACATACTATACATTGAAGGCACAATGGAACTATAGTTTACCCCTCACAGAACTGCAATTTCCAGCACCCTTAATCTACAGTTCCTAGGATAATTTGGGGGAAGCCATGTGCTGTAAATGTATGGCATCTATG
Organism: Podarcis gaigeae; assembly: GCF_964106915.1. Taxonomy (NCBI): domain Eukaryota; kingdom Metazoa; phylum Chordata; class Lepidosauria; order Squamata; family Lacertidae; genus Podarcis; species Podarcis gaigeae. The sequence goes on along the minus strand of NC_139684.1, from coordinate 34,412,768 downwards.
CAGCCACAGACATGATGTGTAAATTGCCTTATTTCTGTTCTTAACACATTTGTCTCCCTCTGCTTGCTTCATCCTTGATTCTAGGACATCACCAGCTTGCTTCATACCAACTATGAAGTAGTTGATGTTTCAGTAAACCACTCTCCCAGCTCCAGTAAAACCTTGCGGGTGAAGCTCACCATAGCTCCAGATGGGAGTCAGAAGAAGAAAAGTATCCTACTGAACCATGTTGGTAGGAGTTTGATTCTGAATTTCCAATGACAGATTTGTCAACTCTATGAAACTGACTTAGTTCCATAGTCTATCAATCCACCTAACCCAGTTTTGCCATAATGACAAGGACTGATCCACAGCCTTTCTGGATTCAAGGCAGATTCTCTTCCACTGAGTTATGGTACCTTCCTTCCCACTAGAAAACAAAATCATTGGAAGCCTGCAGGGCTTCATTCAGATGTGGGGGTTTGTTGCGTTACATTTTCCTGGTTATAATCCCAGCACTTCTGTCTCAACTTCTAAAGTTCCTTTTTCACTGCATCACCTGTTGCATTATGGAACTGTGGTTTGATGGATATAGCAACATGTCATGCTAAATTTTAAATTATGAGATTTTTCTCATGTTACATTATAATGCAACACTCCCACAATCTTCCAGGTTTTTCCTGGGGAAAAATAAGGTGGAAATGGTCGCTAAACCTTCAAAAAGATCCCATAAAATGTTGAAATTGTCAGGAAAGGAAATGTTGGTGAGATGGAATAAAGCCCTACTTAAATACAGTCCTTGACATTCTCCCCTTTCCATATTGACCAGATGCTTAGCACCTGGGAAAAGTCCTGGGTTTACTCCTGGACAGTTCCATTTGGAAAGTATCTAAGGTAGCAGGCCTGTGAAAGTCGCACAGAGATCTCGCCTAGTCACTGCTAGTCAGAACTAACAAGAAAGCCCTAGGGAAGACTATCCAAAACAGTCAAAGTCCCAACCAAGGGACAAGAAATCATGCCGCGTGGCTCTCAGATGCTTAACCATTGCCCCTGAAGTCCGGTCTTTCTGCCCCGCTGCCAGTAATGAATAACTGAATTTTGTGCTGTGCTTGAACATGGGATTTCATTGCCAGATGTAATGGCTATTAGCTTTGGATAATGGGGCTTGCACCAAAACCTTTTTAGTGTGGGTTGTGTTCTCTGTTCACAATTCCAGGCACTCCATTTCCACTCCTCACAACAGTCAGCATTCCATTGCCACTGAGCAAGTTCAGCTCTCACTGAACTGTGTCAGAGAGCTGCCTCTTTTAGGATTTTTAACCTGCAAATAGCTCCCTCTTGTGTGAGTGGTGCTGTTTTGGTGGCACCTTGTCCCCAAAGATTGGGGAATGGTTTGTTTTGGAGAGGTACATCCACTTATCTTTAAAACAAAAATCACCAATGAGCCACTCACACCTGAGGTTTCGTAGCATCTTGTGCCAGTGAGTTTCATAGGTTAATTGTTCCTGTTCAGCATCCAGATGGAGCAGACAGGTGATAATAGCAATAGCAATATACTGTGATCCTGTTATGGAGATGAAATTGGCAGTTGACTGAAGCAGATAAGATCGTTCCATACTCCGTGCTGCTTTCCACTTGTTTCTTAACATTCCCCTGACATGACAGACTTTGATAGCATTAACAGCTAGGCTATGTCTCTTAATTTATGCTACATTATTATTGCTTCGCTGATATTGGAAGACAAATGTTCAACTTACAGAAGCCTCTCTCTTTCAAACCAAAGACCATGCCCAGAAAGGGTGGGGGTGGAGAGAGGGGGGGGGGAACAGCCTCCAATATATTTTCCGTCAATGCCCTTTAAAAAAATATTAAAAAATCAATTTTTGTCGAGTTTTTACACTGCACATAAAAGACTGTGGCATCAATTAGCCTTAATTCTTTCCTCTCTCTCTCTTTTTTCTTTTTTTGGAAAACCTCTTTGTAGGAAAATCTCATATTTCAGCAATTTGCATTATCCACACAATCTCCTTTGAAGTTCTAAGTTATGGTAAGAAAAGGATCCACTTATCAGCACATAAAAAATGTTCAAAGCTTATAAACTCCCTGAAACAGATGTACATTATCATTGGATTTGCCTTTCTCTCTCTGCTGTTGCATGGCTAATAGAGTTTCATATGCCCTCTCACATCCTCCCTTTTAGCATCTTTTCTCTACAGAAGCCTGCACCCCACTGAGCCAATCCACACTTCAAAAGATTTCTGTCTATCTATTAGAAACAAAGCACAAAGTGAGAACATATGGCCCCTTTTAAATTCCCCACATTTAAGTCAATATCGTTTCTTTTCTCCTTTGGCAAAGAAACATAATAAGGTTTATCTCCCCCCCTCCCCTGCCCCCCCAACCTCCTTGTCATATCCCCCTCCCCAAAATCTGCAAGCTCCCTTAAATTGCTTCTGCCAATGTTGCAGCTACATTTCACATCAGAATTGGGTGTGCGTATGTGCATGAAGACGTAGATATACACCTTAACTCTGGCTGTGTACTCCTTGACAGCTTACAATGCAGCTAGGCCATTATTTTCCTGAATTTGGATTGAAGCTGGCCATATTTCGTAAGAAATGTCAGGAAAGGTACGGATTGTGACCAAATGTCTGGAGTGCACCACTTCTTAAACCAGCAGTGGGAGTGCACTGGATGCAGAATAAACAAGATTGTGTACAAAGCTTCTATTGGTGGGAGGGAGGAATCCTTCACTCTGTTATGTTTTTGAAAATGGCTTTTGTTGCTGTTGATCCAGCAGATGCATTTAGTTGATGTTGGTGGGGGACTGGGAAGCACCCCAAAATGCAATTTTAAAAGGACAGAAGATATGCGTGCACAAAATAAAACATTTTCAAATGCCACAATCAGGTGATACACTATATTAGAATGAGCTGATAAAGGGGCAGCAGCCAACTGCATATTTATTTGATGCAACAGTTCCAGGTGCAAGTTGAAACTTGCAAGCAATTAACTTTTAACTTTTTATGGTTTTTATTGTACTTTTTTTGTTTTATTGCTGTAAGCTTCTTTGAACCCAGATTTTAGATTTCAAAGTATAATTGCAGTCTTTTGTTTAAAAGCAGGTTTTGAAGGCACAGAAGATTACAGAAGAGATCTGAGGAATGGACTTTACCGCTGGTGTTTACATAAGCGGAATGAGGCATTAGAACCCTGGACCAGTTGGTAGGCTGCTGATGGGGGTTCTGTTTTTGAATGCTACTTCACATTATTATTATTATTATTATTATTATTATTATTATTATTATCCCTGTGCTTATATCCCACCCTTCCTTCTGCAGGAATCTCAGGGCAGCTAACATATGTAAGATAAAATAATCATAAAAACAATAATTAAAAAGCACACCAATATATAGAAGAATCAAAATATAATGCAGTGTTTTCACAGATATTTAAAAAATGTAATTCTCGGTCTAGAGCAGTTCAGTCAGGATTTTGCTGTATGTGCAGATTAGCCCTCATGCTGGATGTTTTTAGACTGATGGTTTCCCAAGAAAAACAAAAAGGTGGAAGCAAGAGCCCATATAGATGGCCCAAAATGGGGACGTTCTACTGGGGGTAGTTTGGTTGTCTGTATCCTCTTTGCAGGAGGGAGGGAGGGAGGGAGCAGGTGTATCTAATCCATACATTAAATACTCCAGGGTTTTATCAGGGCCTTCTAACAACTCTGCAACATTTCTACCAACTGTCAAGGATGTATCCAGGGAAAGACCGGACCACTCAAAAGAATGAAACCCAGCAGCAAGCCCAGCCTCACCCCCGCCAAGTTATTTTTCAACCCAGGAGTGTTTCCAGCCAACTTGACAGTCAGTTTCGATCACTGGCCAGAATTTCCTTGCCAACAGTCACCATTGCATTGTAGATACTGCACACAGTCATTTGAAGAAACTAATTAACATTCACTCTAATTTGGAAACTATTGCTTCAGGGTCTGAGACAAAGAAACAAGGAAAAACACAGCCAAATGCTCGTCGTGCCCTCAGGGCAGCAATACAGAAACTGAATTAGTAATGGAGGTGGTGTTTTCATGGAGACAAAAACACTTGCTTCTTAGAAAACAGAGATCTAAAATGTTAAGTTCGGCCCAGGGGCCTGGAATTGGGGAGTGGGGGGACTCCCTTGCTTGCTCTTGATAAACATGGCCTGTCTTAGAATATTTCTAACCATCATGCCAAAAGGCCAAACTTTAGGTCGATCAAAAGTTTGTCCCCATCTGGGGAAATTGGTTATCAAATCAAGATTCCATCTACTCAAGAGACAGGTTGCTTCTCCAGGTGTTCATGACTAGGCCTCAGGCTTTTTTTGAAAACTGAAATCATTTGCATTGCTCCCACCATTTTATGGGCTGACAAGTCCAAGTCTGGTTTAAAGGTAAACAGCACCAAAACACTATGATTATCACTTTGAACAGTCACACAAAGCCCCCAGAAAGAAAGCTGGGAAGCGTAGCTTGCTAAGGGTGCTGAAAGTTGCTTAGGAAACCCTATTCCCCTCACAGATTTCCATGAGAAGAAAAATTGATAGCTAAACCACCCTGGGAACTTTAGTTCTATGAAGGGAATAAGGATCCTCTAACAACTCTCAGCAACTTTAAGAAACTACATTCCACATGATTATTTAGGGAAAGTCTGTTTAAGTGGTTATGTTACTGCTTTAAATGTATAGCATGGATGGTTCCCATGAAAGGAAAGCACATGCTGCCTATTAGCACCTGGCTAAGTGGGCAAAGTATTCCCCACTGTAGTGAGATGCAGTCTATTTCTAATTAAAGTAAAGCAACTTTCTAAATTTGCACCTGTATATCTAAAGTAGCACTTGTAAATTTTATACAGACCTGAACAGCCTTTTGTCTCTACCCGCCCCCCCCCCCCCCCGCCCCACAATGCATTTTGGATTTTTTGGCAACCTCTACACTCCCAACAAATCTCCAATAATAATGCAACAACCACAATATAAGAAGAGTTTGCCGCAGCATCAGTGAAGGTCCTCAACCATGTGACCAAAATAATTCTTCTACTTTTTTTTAAAAAAAGTCTAGAATACAAATGAATGAAAATGAAATGAGAACTGGAGGAATGATGACACTGAACTTAACAAAATAAAGGGGAGAAAACGTCTGAACTAGTAAAATTTTTAATTAACAGGGGTTTCTCTTGGCACAGTTTTGCTATTAAATAAATAAAGCATTTAGTCAAAACCATCTATATTAACTATACAAAATACTGAAAAGCAAACTTTTTTTCCTTTTTCCTTTTTTACAAAAATGTTATGGAGGCTTAAGAGTTCTGTGAATAAAAAATAACCCAAAACATAAACTGTGCTACGTGACATGTTCAGTTATTCACAATTAATGCACATTAATACAAATGCAAGACAGTATTTAAATACTGTACGTTTCTACATAACTGATATGTTTGTTTTTGTTTGTTTGTTTAAAAAAGCACATTGATGCCATGTTACTAAAGTTCATTTGCATTTCACAAAATCTCAGCAAGATATAGTTTGCATTTTGGAAAGTGAACAAAACATCTCAACCAGCCAACCCCCACATAAGACACCCTGTTTAATTTCCTTCAGTATTCACCTTAGATTCTTTGAAAGATTAGCTCTACAGAGATCAAGAACAAAACACCCATTGATTGGGATAAAGGTGAACCTTCTCCCCCTCCCTCCGTTCCTGGGAGCCATTTTGCTGCCATCTTTTCTGACAGAAAAACTTGCAGTGCCATTGGAAGCTTGCAGGTTCAATGTCCTGACTCAGTTGATCCAAAAGAAGGAAAGCTTTAGTTCCCAGTTGGGTGGTAAAACCTGTGTCTGAACCAGTGGTGTCATGAGGATTGGTATTTGGGGACCCCACTCTGCATGACCCTCAAATGCAGCAGGGTTGGTTTAAGTAAGTGATGCAATACGCTAGAAATCACTGTAGGGGTCCCACTTGTGAGTTTCCCACAGGCCACTGTGAGAACAGGGTGCTGGACTAGATAAGCCAATGGCCTGACCCAGCAGGCTCTTGTTTGTTATGTTTTAGTTTAGCAGAAAGGTGACTAACAGCGTAAATTGAGGTTTTAACATATTAATAATTTATTGGTTTATATTCTGCCCTTCCTCTTGAAGGAACCCACGGTGGCTAACACAGCAGTGATAAAGCATTAAAAACATTCTAAATAGTTAAAGAACATTAGCAACCAGTGATCTTGGGGCAGTCAGGAACAGTGTCTGCTATCAAATGCCTGGGTAAAAAGGAATGTTTTTAGATTTCTCGTGAAAGTCAGCAATGAGGGAGACAGATGCATGTCACTCAGGAGGGCATTCCACTGAAAAGGCCCTATCATGGAATCAGGAAGCCCACAGTGGTGACACCAATAACTCTATGTAACCCCCAGGTAATAGGCCATTGAATATTATTTGCTTGGCACTTGTAGCAATGGGGATGTTACTAGGATGGTTGTGTGTCCTCCTTTATAGAGAGCAGTTCTGTGTTTGAAACTGTCATGTATTTGAAGAGTTTTCTGGTCAAAGTTTTGGGTAAAGAGAAATCACTGAGTACATGGGCCTTGAAACTGCTAATCAACTCCTGGGCTGCAGTCTGAGCAGGCACTAGGTATGGGTGAATCTGCCCATTTCAGTTTCTCATTTTTCAGTTCTTAAGTCCATTTCTCCATATTTCCATACCAGATTTTTTTTAAAGTCCTCATGGCCTTAAAAGGAATCCCCCCTAACATATATATTTGTATGCAGTTTCCCCTAATGTGCACAATTGTGCAAAACAATTTTCCCCAATATAATGCATTTTTGTATGTAATTCTTATTAACACACATACACAAACTTTATCCAAGCATGTGCATTTTTGTACACATTATGTGTGTGGAAAACTGCATTGCAAAATCAGAGGAATGTGCATTTCAAAGGATGTCTGCATTTCACTTTGCCTTTAAATGTGAACCAACCAAAACAAATCTCTACTTCTATCCCTAGAGAGAATACAGATCACCTGGCCAGTCTTTCTACCATTTCATTCCTATTTGAATTTTTCAATATTTGCATCTGGACATGTGACATATGCACATTTTGTGCAAATCTGCACCTTCGTATCATAAACAAGCAAGTCAACAGGGAGGAGGAAGAGGATCCTGGCGAGGAGTGTAGCCAGGACTGGGACATACTGGGGCAAGCTGGGAATGGGGAAGGAGAAGATTGGTGTAGGAAGTACTCACAGAGTAATGGAGGATGATGAAGGGATGGGGGTCAGTGCACAGGAACCAGAGCAGCAGGACTCATCAACAGAGCCAGAGTGACCCCTGTCTCCATGATCATGGTGGGCTTTGAAGTGTAGGGAGCAGTGGGTGATGTGTTCCAGGAGGCTGAGGCAGGCAAGGGCCAACAGCCCAGCTCCTTAGCTGGCCAAGTGAGGCTAACTAGTTTTAGATTTGTGATTCCTCAGCTGGAGTAGGCTTGGAACAGGTGAGGGTCACATGGCTCATCAAGCCCAGATGCTGCAATCAGCAGGCAAAGTGAAAAAGGGCAGAACTGAGGTTCCTGCTCAACTACCCATGTTGATGGACCTTGACTTGGATGCGCCAGGATCTCTGTGGGACACTGGGCATGTGGATTAAAACAGGACTGGGGATTTGACATACTGACTTGCCGGCCAGGGGTTCAGGACACCTTGTGATCTTTTTGTAATGTGGTCTTTCTTTCTAGATGGTGCATAGCTGCACTGCTTGTGGACTTATCAAAGGCAATTAGGGGAGGTGGGTGTCACAATGGGAAATGGAAGGTAGGACTAGACTGGCCTTTGGTCTGATTCAGCAGGACTGTTCTGGCAACTTTATAGTTCCAGCATAGCCTTCTTTTCCCCAGCATGCTACCTGCCAAGGTTCAAGAGAATTTTTTTTTATCTTATGGAAGAGCTTTCAGGCATTTGAACCCCCAACTGGCAATCTAAAACAATGCGCCTCAAAAGCAAGCTCACTGCCACCACAATGAGAACTAGGCAACTGTCTTGTGTTGGCTACTTTTGGTCAAGAGCAAATTTAACCATTCACATCACGTCACTGCCATTTTGCACCTACACAAAACCAGCCTTGAGAGGCATTCTCCTTGCACAACCTTGAGTTGATTTCTATCCTTTACCCCTAACCACATACATATAATCCCATATAAAATTATTTAAAAGGTGCTTATCCAGGAAAAAAAAAACTTAAAGGTTAGATTAACACCACCCCAAAACACACTGCCAATGCTTGGACTAACCCAACAAAATCTTGTAGCCAACACATCCATGACTCTCTCCTGAATGAAACGAATTGCTGAAGGGAGGGGGTATTGGGAGGAGTGTTGCTTAAAGGTAAAGGTACCCCTGACCGTTAGGTCCAGTCGCTGACGACTCTGGGGTTGCACGCTCATCTTGCTCTATAGGCCAAGGGAGCTGGTGTTTGTCCTCACACAGCTTCCGGGCCATGTGGCCAGCATGACTAAGCTGCTTCTGGCGAACCAGACCAATGCACAAAATGCTGTTTACTTTCCCTCCAGAGTGGTACCTATTTATCTACTTGCACTTTGATGTGCTTTCGAACTGCTAGGTGGACAGGAGCTGGGATCGAACAACGGGAGCTCACCCTGTCACAAGGATTCGACCCACCGACCTTCTGATCGGCAAGCCTAGGCTCTGTGGTTTAGACCACAGCACCACCCGTGTCCCCTTAAAGACTCCTAAAACCATGGCTAATGCAATTTCTTTACCTCCTTCTGAGTCAAAGAGAGATATGTTCTTTTACATTGTTGGAGTTGCCTGATTGTATGTGGAAAACATACAACAGATAGGAAGAAAACAGGAAAGGAAACGACAAACACCACTTTCTTAAGAACCTAAAGACATGGCATCTTTTCTCCAATGGAATGTGTTACACTCGTGGGGTTGCATGCAGTATAACAAAAATCACTTGAATACATCAGACTTCGTTTAACACTATCATATAAATAAGCTTATTCCTTCTACTAGGCATGTGATATGCCTTTTTTTCTTTTTTGTAGTCCATAATTATATATACATTGGAGGAAAGGAAGGGTTTGATAACACAAGCAGCAAAATAGACTAGAACAACTCAGTGGTTAAGTAAAGACTGTTCTAACCAACTTTCCCCTCCCCAGTTTTCTATACAAAAAAATTCAGCATATAAATAATCTTTTTTTTTTAACTTTAGAATTTCAAAGGATAAACCAAATGGGCTAGCTGTCACGCAGATTAACACACTTTAAAAGATCTCGCCAGACATAACTGGACCAAATGTTGACAGAAGGAAAATAACACTCATGTAAAACATGGCTGGTTTTGTTTTAAAAAGAAGAGGAAAGCATTGCTTAGATTTTCTATTTGAGACAAGAGTTGTAGAACTAATGAACAAGTGTTAATTCTGATCACCAGCCACAACCAGGTCAGACTCTTCAATGTATTTCGCGTCACTGTACACATCACGCTTCCTTCTTCAAACAGAACATCCCATTTTGAACTGATCAAAATTTGAGCTGGGGCTCCACATTATTTTTTAAAATGGAAGAACATCTCACAATATTGTAAACAACAACAATCACAAATACTGAAAGAAGATAAAAGCAAAAGTAAATGCTTTTTAAAAAATCCACACTGTTTTGTGTGTGTGTGTGTGGTCAGAGACTTCCTTTTAACTTGCAAATGCAACAAAGGGGTCCTGGCTTACTAGCTTGTTGACTGGTAAAGGGGCCAAGGACTGTGGCCAGAGGGGAAGTGCAGCCCTAAAACAACCCCTCCCCAAGATCTTCCTTTTGGTAGCTTCTGCAAAAGGCACACACCAAACTGTGCACCCCCTTCTTCAATATCCTTCGCTCTCTTGTAAACACCAAATTGCCACCTGATTAGAGCAGGAAGCCTAAAACGGTCTCCTCCCTTTGCTGCTCTGCTTGACAACTTATTTTTAATGGGATGTCCAAGTGCTGAAGGGCCAGCAGCATTGCCTTCACCTCCTTACCTACTCCAGTGAGGGTCAAGGCCACAGGCAAAGGAGCTCTTTAACTTTCTTCCTTAACTGCAATGGGAACAGCAACAGAAGTCTCTCCTTTTGAAATGCACCACTTTGTGTTTTGGTTCCCGCATGGGAGGCAAAGAGGGTTTCCTGTTGTTGCTCACAGGGAGGAGCTCTTCATCTGTGTGGGGGGCAATGGGTGCTATGCAGAAAAGACAAGAGAGCTGTCTGCTGGCGGAGCCAGATGAGAAGGTCTTGTCTGATCCTAGTTCCTGTACCACAGCCTCCTCCAAATATTTTGGACTACAACTCCAATAAGCCCCAGCCAGCATGGGCAATGGTCAGGTGTGATGGGAGCTGTAGTCCAATAACAGTAGGCGAGAACGAGGTTGGGGAAGGCTGCTGTAGAAGAAGAGAGATGAAGGCTTAAGAATGCTAGTGGGTTAATGAGAAGGGGTAGAGGGTGGTGAGCCAAGGGCCACCAGACAGACAGCAAGTCCAGTTGTCTTCATAATGCCCCCCTCTACATGTAGCCTTCTTGCCTCTGAGTGAGGAAACCAGAGCTCCTTGGGTAGCTGGATTTTTATCCAATGAAGCTAAATGCTGGAAGATTCAGGACACAGTTTTTAGTGATGGTGGCCAACTTTGATGGCTTTCAAAGAGGATCAGAAAAACTCATGGAGGATAAGGTTCTCCATGTCTACTAGCCACAATGTATATTTTCTACCTCCAGTGTTAGAGGTGGGTATGCCTCAGAGTGCTGTTGGGCTCTGGTCTTGCTTGCTGGCTTCCCACAGCAATCTAGGTGGCCACCGTGAGAACAAGTTGCTGGACTAGACAGGGCACTAGTCTGATCCAGCAGGCTCTTCTGTTCTTAGGATTTTATAGAATCGTACAATTGTAGAGTTGGAAGACAATCTATTCCAACCCCCTGCAATGCAGGAATATGCAGCTGTCCCATACAGGGATCGAACTTGCAACATTTGCATTCTCAGCACCATGGTCTAACCAATTTGGCCCTGTGTTCTCTAGCTGCTGGTCCCGAGGGGGGGGGGGGGCGCAGGGAATCAAGCTTAACAATTCTTTGGCCATTCTTACTCCAGGTTTACCTTTGACAGACAGTCATGACTTTTTACATCATGACTTAACCTGCTTTATGGGGTGGAGGTCATATGATAGGAATGTGGAGGGGGAGACTAGAAGACAGATGATTTTTGTTTGTTTTTAAAGGAATAGGCAGAAGTAGTAGATGCTGCAGAACCAAAAATCAAGAAGCAGCTGGGAGATTGGGGTGGGGTGAAGGAACACACATGCTTGTATGTTCAAAGAGCATGTCCAAAGAGTCGCTGCTTTAAGATTAAAATGTTAATATATTTTTTTAAAAAAAAACCCACAGATTTGTATAAAACACAAAAAATGTACCTGAGTGTGTGTATATTCATATATATATTCATATTTATATATATTTATATTTATATATATTTGCCAACGTTTAAAAGGTGAGAAGAGCAATATTCTGTCCACAACTCTCTCTCTAAAAGAACAATGTGGGAAATGAAGGAGCAGGAGAACCAAGCAAAAGAAGAAGAAATCCACAACCTGCAAAATTAAATGTGTGTGTGTGTGTGCGGGCATGTGCACGCACACACACACACACATACATACACACAGGGGTGGGGGTGTAGGAAAACTATAAGCTGAAAAGTGAAGGTTATCAATGCCCCAGCTGAGTAACAATATTGCTGTCTTATATGCCTTTGTTGTTAAGATGGCACCCAATGCAAATTTAGAGGAAGGCATCTGATAAGCAGAGTGGTGTGTGTGTGTGTGTGTTTGGTGAAGGAAGACCCACAGGAGATTGGCTGAAGCCAGCAACAAGCCAACTTGTGATGTCATCACAGGGTGACACCCAAGAAGGGAAAATCCAATTCACTGAGGGTTACAGAAGCAGCCTTTGCAACAGTGAGAAAGAGAGGAATGCTACAAACGAGTGCAAGCCTCTTGCTGTTGTTCAGAGTGGTGACAGTGAACAGGGATAAATGGGTGCAGTCTACCTATGCCCCCTTGCCTCTGAGGCCTATTTCACTCTTCTGGTGCCAGGACCCCACAGATCCTCTGAAGAGCCCCTATCCTGACTGCAATGAAACATGCTCCTTAATGACGGCTTTCCAACACACAACAGCCGATAAGAAAGAGAAAATATATGTTTAAATAGTACCCAATATATAAAGCAGACCGTAAAGGTGTCTGTTTAAAAAGAAAATGGTAAAAAAGGGGGTGGGGAAATAAGTTGAAAAACGTAGCTCTGTTGACAAATATAGTTATTTCCACATAATTAATATTAAGATATAGCTTGCAAGGAGGTGAGGAGTAAAACATATACAGGCTACATGAATGCAATCAAATAAAAACAACCCTCCAGCCCCACCCCGACATAGCACAATACAATCATTAAGAAGTTCTGAATTATACGAGAGGTAGCAGCTGTTTATATTCCCGGAGTCCAGAACCTTCGAACATTGCTCCCCTGATGATGGGCTTGTGTGCAATGAGGCAACGAATGGGACAAGCTGGGTGTCATAGCCTTATTGTTTTGCAGCATCTCTTCCAGTTACCGTGGAGGAAGGGATCCTTGCCAGAAGTGCATTGACAACCTGCATTCAAGCACTGCTCGTGATGATAGCTATGGCTGCTTGCTCTTGTGCACGGGTGTTCTTGTACAAGCCAAACTTTAAATCCACAAATTAATAAAGTAAGCTACACAGTCCCACATAATATAAATAGTGTTAGGTTATTATTATTATTATTATTATTAATCTTAGTGTTTTCATATAACTCCTACGATGGGTGCTAGCGGAATATTAATGGAGTAGCAACAAGGTTAATAAGAAGAACACTTTTCTTCCAGAGTGTGGCAGCTAAAAAGGCCTCCTTCATATCGGGATGGTTCGCTAACGGACGGCAGCAGGGGGTCCATTTCATGTCTGGTAGAAGTGGTGATAGTGGTGGTGGTGCTCATGGTGGTGGTGGTGCTCATGTCTCTGAATCATCTGCCCCACTTGGCCTTCGTACAAGATGACAGCGGGCAGGTCTCTCACGTGCTCTTTTTCGAAAACCGTCCCGGGGGGCTGGAAGGTTTTGCAGACTTGGTGAGTCTCTTTGGCCCTCTGCTTGTGTTTCTTGTAGGCCGGCTGAGGCTGCATGGGGAGATAAGGGAGGTTTGGGCCCAGCCGCGTGGTGGGGGAAGCCATCGGCACGGAGGCCCCTTGGGCGGGCTTACTCCTTACGGCCCTCCCCGCGTTGGCGGAAGAGGCATTTCTGCCCTGAGCTTTGGGAGACTTGGCAAAATGCCTGCTCGCATCTTGGCTCCGCAGCCTCTGCTGTATCTCTGCAAGCTTTGCGTAGGAGGCTTCCATCAAACTGACGTGGCTGGGGTCCGCTGCTGGCGATCTGCGCTGGTGGGCGTGGAAGATTTCTGGCTCGTGGGAACGGGACCTTGTTTGGTTTGCGACTCGGATGGGAGGGTCATGTTTTTGAGCCGCTGGTGGTGATCCTGAGAAACAAGAAGTAGAGCACTTGGTCATTTTAAGGCTCTAAGTACTGATATGACAACAAAAGCAGGAAGCAGCTGAAGTAAAATAAACCAATGTACCAAACAGAGGATGAGCTAAATTAATAATAATAATAATAATAATAATAATAATAATAATAATGTTTGTTTGTTTGTTTAAAAGCAGCTCCCTAGCAGCTGTATTAATGATTATTTTTACACTTGGTCAATATAGTTGGAAATTTTAGTTTAGTTCTCACTGGGTTCCAGTTACTTGAGCACCTACAAGTCTAAAGATCCAATTTTAACAACAATAAAAAGGACGGTCGGAATAGATGAGATCTAAATTATTATTATTATTATTATTGCATTTATATCCCACTTTTTCCCTGACAGGGACTCAAGGTGGCTTACAGCTAAAACACAAACAGCTAAAAAAAGAAGCACTGAGCATCTGTAACTTCAAAACAAAGCTTGTCATTTCAGTGTGTGCTCACTGATTTGGATATAATAATATGTGCATTGCAATTTCCCTTCCTTCTCACAGGTACCAATAATAAATCCAATAATAAATAAATAAATAAATAAATAAATATTTTGTGTGTGTGTGTGTGTGTGTGTGTGAGAGAGAGAGAGAGAGAGAGAGAGAGAGAGAGAGAGAGAGAGAATGAGATATTAAACATATAGATCATTACAATGGCTTCTCTAGGGAGCAGCTAAATTATAGAAAATGCATAATATACCTGGTCCAAATTTTGACGTATAGTTTTCTATTCCTGCAAGATCCAAATAGTGGTTTCTCCTTTCAATGTTTTCATCGACACAATGACGATAGCATCCATTCTGTTCAGTTTTGGCTTCACCATGGTGGTACCTGTGAGAAGGAAGGGAAATTGAAATGCACATATTATTATATCCAAATCAGTGAGCGCACACTGAAATGACAAGCTTTGTTTTGAAGTTACAGATGCTCAGTGCTTCTGGGAGCAATGCTCCTACAAAATTCACCCTTGGCTGGAATTCCTTGCAATGCCATATTCAATAGAGGCAGACATGTAATGTTGCTGGGGCCCCAGCACCCACAGGAAGCTGGGAACAGACCTCGGAGGGTGGGCAGACAGAGCTAGGCAGACCAATGCTTCAAAACAATTTTAAGTATTTTACTGTTTTTAACAAGTTTGCTTTTATTACTTTGTATTTTACAATGGTGTTTTAAAATGTTGTAAGATCCCTTCTGGCAGAATCCGAGACCAGGGAGAAGAGTTGGTGGAAGAAGATTGGAGGAAATTTAAAATTTATTTACAGAAGTATTGTAAAATGTATGAATGCTGATGACATTGAAATAATATGAAGGGGTTCTAGTGACAAGAGAAATTTGAATTTATCAATTTGGGAGGTAAAATATTTAAGGGCAAAGTAGTAGGATTTGAATTTGCTGAATTAATTGTTAAAAAGGGATACAAAAAAGGGAGGCGTGAGGAAGTCGGGAAAATAAGTTAGTCAAAGATGAATAATTAGAAAAGAGTGATTTGTGTTTTTTTCTTATTCTATTTTTGTGTGTTGATTGATTTTTCTTTTTCCCTCATTAGGTTAAATGTTTATATTTTATGTTTTATGAAATTTTGTATTGTTGTGTTTTATATTTTCCCTGTGTTTTTATTGTTCTTTGTTTGGTTGTTGTTTCCTTTTCTATTGTTAAACTCAATAAAATATTATTATAAAATGTTGTAAGATCCCTTCAATCCCAGCTTGGGAAAAAGGCAGGATATAAATACTTAAAATAATAATAGTTGGCCATGGGGTACCCCTCGCAATCCTAATGTATTTGGCAAAGGGGAGAGTGCAGGTAAAACCTCCAGGAGATAAAGAACACACTCCTGATTGGAGGGGGAAATAGTTTTAATAAAGCCGGATCAACTGTTGGCTGAATAAGTCCATCTCTCTTTCCTGTTCAAGCACTACCATTTCATATATAGCAGAGCTATTTCCTGAGAATGAATTTCTGAAATACCAGTCATTTATGAGCCAAACAAGGAAAGGAAAAATGGGAAGAATCTTAGCTTTAACAACGATGAGGCCAAGAATGTGGCACAATAAAATGCACCATGTCCCAACAGAACAACGTCTACATATGTAAACAATTTATTTAAAAGAACAAAAACAGACAAGTCATTTTTTAAAAAAAGACACAAAGCCTGACCCTTACATGGAGATTTGTGTAACTGCTAAAATGCAACAGAACAGCCTCAGATATGCAGATGACACAACTTTGATGGCAGAAAGTGAGAAGGAATTAAAGAACCTCTTAATGAGGGTGAAAGAGGAGAGCACAAAATATGGTCTGAAGCTCAACATCAAAAAAAACGAAGATCATGGCCACTGGTCCCATCACCTCCTGGCAAATAGAAGCGGAAGAAATGGAGGCAAGTGAGAGGTTTTACTTTCTTGGGCTCCATGATCACTGCAGATGGTGACAACAGTCATGAAATTAAAAGACGCCTGCTTCTTGGGAGAAAAGTGATGCCAAACCTAGACAGCATCTTAAAAAGCAGAGACATCATCTTGCCGACAAAGATTCGTATAGTTAAAGCTATGGTTTTCGCAGTAGTGATGTACGGAAGTGAGAGCTGGACCATAAAGAAGGCTGATCGCCGAAGAATTGATGCTTTTGAATTATGGTGCTGGAGGTGACTCTTGAAAGTCCCATGGACTGCAAGAAGATCAAACCTATACATTCTGAAGGAAATCAGCCCTGAGTGCTCACTGGAAGGACAGATCCGGAAGCTGAGGCTCCAATACTTTGGCCACCTCATGAGAAGAGAAGACTTCTTGGAAGAGACCATGATGTTGGGAAAGATTGAGGGCACAAAGAGAAAGGGATGACAGAGGACAAGATGGTTGGACAGTGTTCTTGAAGCTACTAACATGAGTTTGACCAAACTGCTGGAGGCAGTGGAAGACAGGAGTGCCTGGCGTGTTCTGGTCCATGGGGTCACAAAGAGTCTGACATGACTAACAGACTAAACAACAACAACAAAATGCAACAGAGATGACTTTCTTTGCACATACCCCTCTCAATAACAAATTGGTAGCCACTGAATTTATTACTGTACAGTGGTACCTCGGGTTACAAATGCTTTGGGTTACATGTTTTCAGGGTTACTTCCGGGTTTCGCCGCTCGCACATGCGCAGAAGACCAAATCGCGTCACGCGCATGTGCCAACACGACACTGCGGGTTACAGACGTGCCTCCATCATGGATTACATCCACAACCCGAGGTTCCACTGTATTTTAACAGCCAGGACGTGGAAGAGGCATTTGTAGGATGTTTTCAGGTGTAAGAATAAGAACCTGGCTACCTTGAGTACTACGCTCTTTGACTTGTATAGGGCGCATCATTTGCTGATCCACTCTGGCAGGAAACATAGTGGGCCAATCCTGATCAAGAGATTTCCCAATTCCTGGCTAGGAGCATCATGCCAAGTTTCTCTAAAAATGCTATCTGATTGTTGTCTTGATTATTTTCATCCAAGGTTGGACTATGCTATGATTCGGGGCCAACATTAGCAACTGGCATCTTCAGGCAACTGCTGGGGAATCAGAGGCCTGGCAGGGTCCAATGGTAAGGGAGGTTCACCCTTAGTAAGCGGCTACAAGGCACCATGTTAAACCTCCTACATTGCTGTGGAGCAATGCCATCTTGGGGGCCACTGTGGGAGATATAAAATGGTGGCCACCCAGCAGCAATTGAAAGATCACTGCTGCTACTAGATAAGCCCATAGAGTGAGTGTGGGGTGCAGGAATGGGCCCATAGAGGATAATATGTCAAGGGCTCCCCTTCAAGCCTGGGACAAGCTTTAGATCCCAATCCACGACACACCATTGGCTCCTGATACCAGTCACATTCCAATTATTGCATTTATAGCCCACCTTTTTCTCCAAGTTGCTCAAGGTAGTAAACATGGTTCTCCCTCTCCTCATTTAATCCCCACAACAACCCTGGGTGTTAAGTTAGGCTGAGAAGCAGTTACTGGCCCAAGGTCACCCAAACTAGAACCCTGGTCTTCCAGGTACTAGTGCGACACACTCTAACCACTACAGCACCCTGGTTCAAAGAGCCGTAGCAGACATAGAGAGAGGGTCTCAACAGTTGCCCATAACTGCAAAGTCACCAAAGCCCATTTCTGAGAATATCTGCAGACGCTGTTGTTGTTCTGTAATAGTGCATGTAAAAAAACAAAGAAGCAGGCAAAGAAGATATAGGATTGTTTTAATCTGTTCTACAATGGTTTTTTAGATGGCAAGCGGGCATTCAACTCGGCACTTTCACTGTGCTGCATTTTAAATGTGTTGCTACCTGCACAGTGCCCTGAGGATAAGGTGGGATAGACATCAAAAATACATGAATAAAACTGATGAAAAGGCATGATATTGGGGCAAATCTTAGCCAAATGCTTCTCTTTGCTAATCTTTGCCAACAACATGACAATATGTTTTTCAGGGAAACAAGGTCTCTTCCCAGACTGGCATCCAAAACAATATTGTGCATTCCTTCAGGGAGATACAACTTCAAATAAATCCTGTTTTATCTAATCTTTTCAAGGCTGCAAGTATACCTGCAGCTGTGCATGAAAGAGACCACTGTCTCTCTGCTTTGCTGGAAACTGATGCACCCTGAGTCACACCAGAAAAATAACACACACACACTCACTCACTCATTTTTTAAATATTCTCTGAAGGGCATTTCTCAAAATTCTTTTTAAAGCACAGATCATCATTTTCCTTAAATGGTTCATAAGAAATCCTGCTTCCGATCTTCATACTGTACATTGTTGTTGCCTGCCAGCAGAAACTCATGCTGCTATAAATCTGTTAGCCTTTCAGGTTCCAAAGGGGTCTTTGTCAGTTTTGCTGCAAAAGATCAACCATGGCTACCCCCTTTATTGTGAAATGCAGTTGCCAGGAGGTGAGAGGGCTCTGGTTTGGATCGGGACCTTAGCAGTGGGGGTGGGAAGGAGGTTAACCCTTTCCTTCAGATGGTTTTCCCAGTTGAAACTGCCCCGATGCATACAATTATGAGTCCTGTATGTAGCATGCAGGTAAGTTACATGTGTTTACTTGTATCTGGCAAATATCTTAAGATGGGCAATACCTACAAGAGAGCAGCGCAAGCAAAGAAAGATTGATGGTGGCTTTAAAGAGTGGTTGAAACATAGGTATTTCCTTATCAATAAGATTTTCATGAGTGAAGTGAGGATTTGGCAGCAGCTGGCAAGGCAGCCTCTGAAGCAAGGTCTGGAGAAAGCTGGACACCTCATTACTGAAAAGGAGCATGCTGTTAAGCCTGTAATGCTTGGAAGTCTGTAACTACAAGGGCGCAGTCAATCAGATGGGGCCTTCTCACCAGATTATCTTCTGGCTGGGCGATGAACAAATCCGGTGACAAGGCTCCGTATGATAGGCTCCACCCATGTGCTCCCAAGATTCTATGCATCATTATGGCAACATGCATATGAAGATCAAAACATGCATATGAAGATCGAAACAACAAGGAGACATAGCATTTAGATAAAACCAGCAGAGCTTTAAAAATCAAATATGCATAATAAAATGACAGGTCAGAGTAGGCTTGCCTAAAAAACAAATTTTAAATCCTAAGCCTCTCAGGGCTGACCTTAAAGATCCCTAATCATGAGACAAATGAAGAATGGCTTCCAGCTCACCTGAGGGAGCCCCTCTGCTTCTTCTCACAACTCCTCAGTTCTTCATTGGCCTTGCTTTCCGTTCGGTGCCTTGAGCTCTGAAGATCTGCCCCCACAACACATACACACAAAACCATGTTCATTTTCCTATTGTTATTATTTTAACCATTCCCATTGTTTTCAGAATGAACATACAACAAACATCTTCCCTCACCAAGAGTGCTATATCTTCCCTCACCAAGAGTGCCATTTCCCTCTTATTATTGACATTCTTACATGGCTTAACAAGTGGGGGCCATCTACCATTTAAATGAACTGAGCAGGGGAACATCATCTCCTCCATGACCACACATGGAGGGAGTGGAAGATCCACCATCCACAGAAGAATTCTTTAGTTTTGTGTTATGTGGAGGGGGAGAAATGTTTGGGAGTAAAAGGAAAAAAGTGATTTAAAGGAGATTGGGGATCAGGATCCCAAAAAGATTCTCCAGTTAAAAGGATCTGGCAGTACATAATATGAAAAGCTGCCCATCAGTGATGGCAAAACTGGTTTAGATGGACAGACAACCAACCTGGTAAGTCAGTTTTATATGCTTCTGCGTAATGAGTTGACAAATCCGCCATCGGAAATTCAGAATCAAACTCTTACCAGCATGGTTCAGTAGGATACTTTTCTTCTTCTGACTCCCATCTGGAGCTACGGTGAGCTTCACCCGCAAGGTTTTACTGGAGCTGGGAGAGTGGTTTACTGAAGCATCAACTACTTCATAAATGGTATGAAGCAAGCTGGTGATGTCCTAGAATCAAGGATGAAACAAGCAGAGGAAGACAAATGCGTCAAGAACAGAAATAAAGAATGAGGTGCTTTTTCCCCGCTCAGAGAAAATAGCCTCTTACTTCATTCACAGAAATTTTCTCTTGTTACTATTGACAATTCCACAACAATGCGTTTACATTCTGTGACATCACAGCAGCTCAGTCAATGACAGAGTGTCTACGAAAGAAGATGACAGCCAGTTTTGTGAATTACGTGCATAAGATGTTTGGTTCAAAAGCTGTTATTGAGCAATTTGGGGGTTTCTTTTTGTTACAGTTAGCAAAAGTTATGTCCAAACTGTTTTAACTTACACGATGGCTCTTCAAGTAATGAACTGTATTAATGACACAAATATCAG
Organism: Podarcis gaigeae; assembly: GCF_964106915.1. Lineage (NCBI taxonomy): Eukaryota > Metazoa > Chordata > Lepidosauria > Squamata > Lacertidae > Podarcis > Podarcis gaigeae. The sequence goes on along the minus strand of NC_139684.1, from coordinate 34,392,300 downwards.
CTTGCCTCCTCATTGACACCAACCATACCCATTCACTTATCAGTTCTCTGTGTCTCTTCTGTGTCCCTGGAATAATTCCAGGTACTTGGAGCAAATGAGATATTGATGCCCTACTTTGTGCAAGTATTGGAGGGCCAACCAGTTGAGAGCTTGCTTCAGTGCAAAGTCAGACTTTCACATGCTGACCCTGAAGCATCATCCATGCCAATTAAAAACCAAAAACCCATCTGGTTGTATCAGAGGAAGAAGTGAGACTGCAAGTGAGATTCCATAGGCTTGCGAGGTAACAATAATTGCTTGGTTCCTCCATCTCTGAACTCCCTCCATGTTCAGCCATTCCATCTGGCTCAATCTGAGGAAGGGGCAAAGCAGCAGGGTCCACTCTATTGGCTCAACTTTGCCCAGCTACCTCCATTCACAGCCTTTCCTCTGAGTGCAGTAGAAGTGGAAACGTAAGACAGGAGGGAACTACCACCTAGATAATCCTCTCCTCCCCAAACCATGCAGTGGTTACAGTTCTTGAACTTCTGTATTTTTCAATCACTCCCATTCCTTTCTTAGTTTTTGTCATGTCTGTTAAACCCCAAGCAAATATTTTAAAACCATCATGTACATAAAAGTGTGCTGGCAAGAAGGCAGCGTACAGATGCAGAAAGTAAATAAATAATCACATGAGCTCAGAGAAATGGAAAAGGTATGTTACAACAAGATACCCTCTAAACTTTTGCAGGAATGATCCTGCCAACGACGTTCAACAAGGATCTAGTTGCCACTCAAAGATTCATCCCTTGATGAGGGGCCTGTATCAATCCATTGCAACCACCTTTTATTGGAGGTATTGTTATAGAAGGGAATTCCTGAGTACTAAATGTTACATCTGAATGAGCTCCCCAAAATGTGTTTATTTTCCCAAGAGAATCTGACAAGCTTTGGGAAAGAATGGTAAAATTATAGCTGTCCAGTGCTTTGCCTGTAGTAGTTTTAGGTCCTTTCTTTTCTTTTCTTTTTTGGCATGACATGCCAGAAGGCATTGAACCACGGAAGAAAATGGCTTTAAAGGAGATAAGACCTTGAGCCTTCGGGCCCAGAAAGGCAGGTTAATTAAAAGCCAAAAGGGTTCAATCTCTACTGTGAGTTATAACTGAAGTTAACAGAATGACTCCATATATACACTGATTCTAACTTAATATATAGTATGCCAGTGTCCATCTATCCCACAGAACTCTTCCTTCAGTCTCAGCTCTGAACACACTGGGTGAGATATGTCTCTGGTCACAAGCAAGTACACACACACACAAGCAAGCAATATCATTCAAAATCTTCTGACAGCTTAAATCCATCCTTTTGACAACATGTCCAAAATGCCAGCTAGCTGTTTGGTAGGAGACAGATGGCCATCTGAACATTCTCACCTATCAGAAACTCCATTAACAAACCCAGCACCTCTAGAAACAAGGCTCCACAGATAAGAGGCAAACCCACTACACTGCTTACAAGGAATTTTGTTGAGGAACAGTGACAGAACACACGGGCAACACACCTCTCTTTGAAACCTCAATCTGTTTTCTAACACATCAGGTCAAAAAGTTCAGCACTTCACACATGACTAAGCTGAGAAGGTTTGGATGGTTGCAAATTACTTTGCTGCTCTTCAGCCATAGGTAGTCTCCACTGCCGGAAGGTCCAACTCAATCAACAGTTGTCCTGCATTCTGATTGTGTCATTGAGTTCTTGCCTAGTCTTCTGTACCTCCAAACACACATACACTCATCATGTAATCTGCTACGAAATTGAAGTTCTCTGTAGAATGGGGATACCTCAGTGGTACAGCAACTGCCTTGTATGCAGAAGGTCTCAGGTTCAATCTTAAGTAGCTCCTGGTAGGCAGGCAATTCCCCCTGCCTGCAACGCCACTCCAAGTCAGTGTGGGCAATATTAGACTACATGGACCGACAGTCTGACTTGTTTTCAAACCACTGGCCCTGCTGGCTGGGACTGATGGGAACAGAGAGTCCAAAAACTGGATAACTGGTTCCACATCCCTGAGCAACCCATTAGTAAACTGAAAGGCCACTGAAAAGGGAGAAAAACTCCTCACTAGGCTGAAGATCTACATCAAGGATGGGTAGCTTATGGTCCTTCAGGTGTTGTTGGACTACAACTCCCATCATTCCTGACCATCAGCCATGCTGACTGGAGCTGATAGGCATTGGAGCCCAGCAACTGAAGGGCCACAGGTTCCCCATCCTTGAGAAAGACTGAATGTGTGAATTTGGCTTTCACTGGCGTGGTTGGTGGAGTGGAATAGCATTGCACTACTGCCCTGTTAAGAACATAAGAAGTGCCTGTTGGATCAGGCCAGTGGCCCACTTAGTCCAGCATTCTGTTCTCACAGGGGCCACCCAGATGCCTGTGGAAAGCCTGCAAGCAGGACCCCAGTACAAGAGTCCCCTCCCTTCCAGTTTCCAGCAACTGTTATTCAGAAGCATCCCTGCCTTCAACTGTGGTGGCATAGTATATCCATCATGCCTGGTGGCCACTGATAGATAGTCCTATCCTCCATGAACTTGCCCAATCCTTTTCCAAAGCCATCCAATGTCTTCACCATAATCATATTAAAAACCAACATGCTGAACCACAAAACCAGGATTCCACCTAAAGTTGATGTCTCGGTCGCAAAATTTGGGTTTATGCATGTGAGGTGTTTTTTTCAACACATATGTCCTGTAGAAGCACATGAAATACTCACACTGGTGGTAGATGAGGTAGACTATGATCTGCTGTTCCACCCCCACCCCCCGTAATGCATAAGGAGGTACATTTGTTAGGAGTGGCCCATTGTAAAGATGCTGTGTGCAGTTCTCTGACCATAATTAGATTCACAAATGCTTCAGCCTAGTTTCAAGGTGAGAACGCATTAACTGCTGTGCATTTTTCACCTCATTATATTTTATGAAGAAAACCGCTCTCTGACCTAACTGCACAATGTTTACAAGGATTTCCCTAATCTTGCAACACATATAATAATTACGTTACACTCATGTAATTTTCACACCAAGGTCAGATGTAGCTTAGAAATCCTGCCAACCTTGCTTAGCCAAAAAAGCTACTCAAGACCATTAGGACTACAATCTTATCCTTATTTACCTGGATGGAAGTCCTAATGAACTCAGTGAGGCTTACTTCCAAGTAATGGAATGCCCTCCCATCAGATGTCAAGGAGATTAAGAACTACACAACTTTTAGAAGACATCTGTAGGCAGCCCTATATCAGGAAGTTTTTAACGTTTGTCGTTTGATTATGCTTTTATATTCTGCTGGAAGCAGCCCAGAGTGGCTGGGGAAACCTAGCCAGATGGGTAGGGTATAAATAATAAAATTATGATGATTATTAAACCATTTTAAGAGTGGGCTGAGAGTAAATGTATCTTTCTTACAAATTCTATATACTCAGAAGCATGTCCTATTGACTTCTATGGGACACACTCCGAAGTAAGTGCATATAGGATTGCAGTCTTAGGCATAGAAATAGCACCCTGAAATGCATTATTTTAAGAGAAATCGCGTACATATTAGGAGAAATGCACAAATGTGTATGGAGTTTTGTGCGGATCTTCTTCAATAAAAGAAGCAAAAACTGATAAAAGGAGAAACATGTTTATTTGTTTGCTTGTTTGTTTATTGTATTGTATTCATTGCATGTCTATCCCGCCCTTTTCTCCAAGGAGCTCAAGTTGGTCACATGGTTCTCCCTCTCATTTAATCCCCACAACTCTGTGAGGTTGGTTACGCTGGGAGGCAGGTAATGCCCCAAAGTCACACAGTGAACCCTGGTCTCCCAGGTCCTAGTCTGACACTCCAACCACCACACATTGGCTCTCACACACAAAAATTAGAGAAACCAAGGCTGACAGGCTCTTCCATCCCTAACAGAATCTGGTCTAAAAGACCCAGTGTGGAATGGTGGAATCAGGCCTAAGGTAGATCAGGAAGAAAGCAGTGAGGGGATGTGAGATAGGAAAAGATGGAAAGGGAGAGAGGGAGAGAGAGAGAGAGAGAGAGAGAGAGAGAGAGAGAGAGAGCTGGTAAGTTGAAGCCTCAAGGCTGGCAAACTCTGTATGCTCTATTCCAAGTCTGAAGTCCAATTATTAACAACCATATGAAGCTAATTACAAGGCAGCTGTCAAGCTCCCTAAAAGCCTCTCGTGATATATAACGAGTTCATTTCTGCATGGCACAAGGAATGCTGGGAAGTAATATTAGCCAAGTTTTGCAGTTATATCCACATTACAGTGTGGAAAGTTATCTCCCTCTCGCGCCAAAAAGACCATCAATGGCATTTCCCCCTTCTTCTCAGTCTTCTCACCCTGGACATTAATGACACTGTTTCAAGTACAGCGGCTGGATGCTAATTTTATAATTTGCCATCACATTAATTATGCTCCCGAGTACACGCTACAATCATTTCAAAAGAAGCCTGTTGAAGATCTGAACTTGGAAGTGAAAAAGAAAAAATGAAAGGGGGGGGGGGACCCAAAACACCACAAAAGAGGTATCTCAAGAAAACCATCAAAGCAGCATTACGTTTAGAAGGATCTTAAACAGAGGACTGCCGATCTCCAAAGAGTTTCCTTCTAAGATGGAGATTTGAGTACTTTTCATGGAGAATTTGTTATTACAAAAGCAAGAGCTTGAGTTAAAAGCGTGGGGGTGGGGGAGCGCACACACTTTTCCTTTAGGGTTTTTTGGTCATTTGAGAGTACAGATGACATTTTGCCCTATGCATAACTTGTACTCTGTCTTACGTTCCAGTCAGTGATTTGGATACACAAAGAGCCTCCCCCCCCACAAGGCTCTAAAGAAAGAGTGGCAATCAACAGTCCAGAATGCCTAACAGTAAAGAGGGTCACAACTCAACGCATTAAAAGAACACATGGGGGGGCGCAAGGCCAATTGGGCTAGCCCCATTTCAGCGTGGGCAGCTACCACACCCACTAGGTGTAGCTGCTATGCCCATGAAGCAATCTGTCCCCTCCTTCTCCAGTTTGCTTGGCAGAAGTCTCTTTCTGTTTGTTTTTACTAGGCTGCCAAGAGGTTAGAAACCTTTGTTCCGTGGTCAACATGGAAAGACAGGCTACATTATATTTTACTATCATCATCATCATCATCATTACAGGCTAGTAAATGTTGTTGACTGCTGGGAGGAGCACAGAAAGAAGAAACGCCATGGTATACCCATAGCAGCACAACCGGATGCCTTCATCTGCCCCAGCTGGAATGAAACATGACTTTCCTGAATCGGTCTCTACAGCCAAAGCAAGGCGCTGCAACACTCCAATGGTTTGACATCGCCCCCGAAGGCACACTCTTCCATGGTCTCCCGAGACAGACGGATGGCAACCAAATTTTGTTGGCTTATGTATCAGGCTGATGCCCAGGTACATACTGCTAAAGCAAAGTGGGGAGAAGGAATTAAGAGCTGTGGCAATGTGAGCATGCCTGACGCTCTAATGCAAAATTCTGGAAAAAAGAAGATTTCCACCGTCACGCTTTGTAATTTGGAACACCAAAATCCAAGGAGAAGCAGAGTTTTCTAACAGTTCTACAGTCTGTGCCAGGGGTGGGAAATGAAGGAGAGAGGTGTGTGTGCGCAGAAACTAGTCTAATATACAAAAGTAAAATCTACTTTCATTGCTTTGCCCACTTTTGGCCCTACCCAAAACTAGTAGGTGGCTCCTGGAAAGTTGCCCAGATGCGGATAAAAAGGGTTCCACAGCCCTGATCTGTGCATAAGTTTCCTGAGAGGTTTGCATGCCCCAAGACACCCTACGCTGTCTTCATCTGATTTATGGAAAGGCACCAGCTATATTTTGCTGCTTTGCAATTAAATCTGTTGGTGGGCAGCCTGAGATTTGACAGAGATGGCAGCCTGGACCTCTGCTCCATACCTATAAATATGGTTGACTGACGTCGTTAATCTCCCTGGAAATAATTTCAAAAGGGGCCCTTGCTATTTCAATAGCTCAGCTATAAAGGCAGGAGGGGAGCCAAAAGGAGCATATGTTTGCAAGGGTTTGTTTTGACACTCCGTTTAAAGTATCATTTGTTTGAGATTTTTATCCCTTCAAAAACAAGCCCCTTTAAAACGCCTTTGTTTTTAAATGGCTAATCCCCAGCATCAAAACGACGACAAGCTTAACAAAACAAAATAGCGCAGGGTATTCCAAAAGCAGGAGATTTCAAAGCTGCTTCACGTGCAGGCGTGGCTGCGAAATCAAGCGACGACTGAACATATACAAATGGCCTGGCAGAGATCACGTAAAGCCACAGAGCCCTTGAAAGCATAACACTTTCCTCATGGTCCCAGCGCACGCATTCAGCAACCAGACATGGATTTACAGCAATGGGTGAAGGAAGCCTGCTAAGGGCCCCAACTGTACTACACATTTAAGGTACTATTATACCACCTTAAACAGTCAACTAAAATTAAATTTAAAAATAAAATAGCAATAAGCCATCCCAAATAAGCAAAGGAGAACAAGAGAAGGGCAGACTAAAAATGAAGTGGGCCGTAGGCCAGCTGGAAGTAGTGTTGAAATATGTAGGAGCCAAGTGGAACTCACAGGGCATGGAGCTCCGTAACCTGGGGGCTACCAGAGACAAGGCCCTTTCTCAGACTGATCCTGGTGCCCTTCAAGGGCAGCCCCACACAGAGTGTGCAGCAGCAATCAAGTCTAGAAGTAGGCAATGCGTGTATAACTGGGGCCAGATCCATTTCTTCAACTAGTCATTTTGTTCTTCTACAGTTCTGGCTTTTCCGTTCCTACTTTGTCCGGGTTTCTTCATCCACCAGTTTTCTTGGGCAATATTCCCACACTTCACACACATACCCTGACAAAGAAAGCCTTTCCTGATCTTAGGTGGTATAAAGTTTCATTTATACCCTGCTTTCTCACACACACACCCCAAGCCCCTGAGAACATACCACAACATCACACTAGCTCAGCCAGTTAGTACCAGAGGCATCCTTGCCCCAGAGCAGTATGGTACAAACCGCTCCCCTTGTTAGCAAGCACCACAGATGTATCAGGAAGCTAAACTTCGCTCACCTCACGCGTGACTCTGCCATTGTTGTCGAAGTCATAAAGCGTGAAGGTCCACTCTTGCCTGTTGTCTTCCTCAACGGACACATCACATTGCAATTCCTAAGGAACATGCAAAGAGTAGCTGATTACCTAAAGCAAAAGTCCTATTTGCAGAGGAGGCTAACTTCCTCTTTAAAATATATTTTAAAAATAAATTCAGACAATAGTTGGTTTTTTTCTTTTCTTTTCTTTTTTTAAAAAAGATTTCTCCCCCATGCCCACCCAACAACCTGGCCCCTCTAGACAGCTCGCTGTAAGAATAATAGAAGCAGTCCAACCACAGCAATAAAAACAGGAGAACAAGGAGATGTTGGTGGAGAAAGGAAGTTCCTAAGTGCCATGCAAGTGTATGACTGCTGATTGGCTACCACACAAACACACTTATGGTAGCTAGCCAACCAGCAGCCATGCAAGCACATGAGACTCAGCGAGGGTGGCGAGCCCATCAGCAATCTTGTCTTTGGGTGACACAGGTTGAGGTTCCCTTGCTTCTACCATCACCACCTGGGATCTGGCAAGGAAGACCATTCCTCTCATTGACTGCGCAGAAGCAGTGGCTAGCAGTTCTTTCCAGAGAACCATTTCATCAGTCAATTCAAAGTTCTGAAATTGGTAACAGCATTAAAAACTCAAAGCAATACACAAAATGTCCCTTGCACACAACCTGTGGAGAAGGCCTTCTGAATAACTGCTCAGTTTCTAGAAGCCTGAAAGAGTTGAATCCAGCAGGCCTTTTGAAGGAGGGTGTTCCACAGAGGTGCCACCAGTGAAAAGGCCCTTCACCTTGAAGTTGGTGTCTGCCAGATCTTGTTGGTCTACAAATACCACCAGCCCCACATCTGGCAAGTCTGGTGGTCAGGGCTGCTGGGAACTGCAGCCCCACATTATTCAGAGGGCACCAAGTTGGGGAAGGCTGAGCTAAACAGTTGAAACTTGCACTGAGCCAAAAGCTCAAGGACCTGAACTTTCAGCTTGAATTTTCTGTGGGGCAAAAGGGGCACCTGAAACTGGGTGGGAGGCTTAAGGAGGATAGGTTTTCCCCAAAATGACTCTCCCCTCTACCCATCTTTTGTTTCCACCTGAGGACTGTGCACACACCCCTGAATTGAAAAACAGACCTTCCATTTCCACCACCTGCAACTAGGGTGGCATTTGGCTCAGTACTAGTTGAATCATGCATTTTTTAAAATTCTGGAAGGTGGCACACAGGTGAATGGGGGTGGAGGAAAGCCCCAATGGGTCAGTTTTGACCCCCCCTCCCCCTAGTTGGTTAGCAACCTTAATGGTAACAATATTGAGACCCCATTTCCCGTATATTCTGCTGAGCAGGAGAGGAAAGGCATTCAATAGCGCTCCTTGTCTATTTCCCTTGGGCTAAGACTCTCAGAGAATTTGAAACCTTTTTTTGGTTTCATTGAGCAAGAAGACGAAACTATGTGAAAGCTACTTACTAAAATGCCTGAAAATATAATGTGAGATCCTCCAATTTAAAAGAGAGAGAGGGAACAGTGAGAAGAAAAACCTCTCCTTAATTCAAGGAGGAAAAGTGAGACACTCTCAGCATGAGGCAGGATAAAGTTGAAACAGAAGTGACCATTAATAGAAAATAGACCCGTGGCATAAACCCATTTCAGAAAAACCCCTTTCGCAACACAGATTTTTCAATGTAGTATTAATTCCGGCTCTCCCTTATAACTCATTAAAGCATTACATCTGTTGAAGTAGAACCCAATTTGGAATTAATAAAGGGGGGTGAAAAATTCTTGCCAACCACAGCTACTTTACGCAATCGTTTGAGAGCTGGCTTATGGTGAAAACGTTAAAAGACAATTAGAGCACACAGCAAGGTGGTTACATACTAAGGGTCCAATCCAGAGCCTCTAAAGCCAAGGTTGTTATTCAAACATAGTCTCTGCAAACTGTCAATAGGAAACAATGAAAATTTTCTGCAGCAGCTAATTAGATTTTTACGTGCCAACAACTGCAGCTGGGGTTGGGGTGGGGTGGGGGACATACAGCAAATATTTTTAAAGAGTGCTTTTAAACCCAACAAATGCTTTCTATCAGAACGATGCTCCTTAAAAATTAGTTCTGATCCTGTTATCAGCAAGCATCAGGGGTACCAATTTTTCTTCTCCTCAACAGACAAACCATCTTAAACAAATTAGATGTGTATTCATGGAGGATGTGGCTCTGCGTCCATAACTGATGACAAGGAAAGCAGCAGCAAGAGCAAGTGATGAGAAACTCGCCTATGAGGAAAGGTTGCAGCATTTGAGACTTTTTAGTTTAGAGAGAAGGCGAGTAAGAAGTAACACAATGTAAATTTATAAAAATGTGCATTGCAAAAAGGAGAAAAGGTTCCTCCCCTATAATTCTGGAACGTGTGGGCATCCAAGGAAACTGAATGTTGGAAGGTTCAGGTCAGGCAAAATAAAGTACTTCTTCATTCAGTGCCCAATTAAACTACGGAACTCCATCCCACAGGAGGCAGTCCATGTCCATGAACCTGGATTGCTTTAAAAGAGGACCAAGCAATTCATGGAGGATAGGCAAAACGGTAAAGGACCCCTGGACGGTTAAGTCCAGTCAAAGAAGACTATGGGGTTGTGGCACTCATCTTGCTTCAGGCCAAGGGAGCCGGCGTTTGTCTACAGACAGCTTTCCAGGTCATGTGGCCAGCATGACTAAACCACTTCTGGAGCAACGGGAGAGTGTGATGAGTGCCACCACAGCCGTACCTATTTATCTACTCGCACTGGTATGCTTTCAAATGGTTAGGTGGCAGAAGCTGGGACACAGCAACAGGATCTCACCCCACTGTGTGGATTTGAATCGCCAACCTTCCCATCGGCAAGCCCAAGAGGCTCAGTGGTTTTGACCACAGCGCCACCCACTCCCTTATCATGGAGGATAAAGCTATTGATGGCTACTAGACACAATGGCTATGTTCTGCCTCCAGAGGCAGTAATGCTTCTGAATACCTTCTGATAGAAACCACAGGAAGAGGGAGTGCCCTTGTGCTTGGATCCAACTTGCCACTTTCACAGAGGCCTCTGGTTGGCCACTGTGAGAACAGGATGCTAGACTTAGGTAGGCCACTGACCTGATCCTGCAGGCTCTTCTTATGTTTTCAATGGCTCAGCATCCACTGCCTAATTGCGTTTACCTCAGAGATTGCCCTCAAGAACCTAAAGGCTGACTGATAGTGACTTGCCAAAGTCCACTTTACCAGGTTAGATTTAAAACAGGGTCGTCGCAGTTCACAGGCTTCCTGGTCGGCGGCGGCAGCGGGGTGGGGAGGGGGATATTGAGCAAATTAGTCTGCTTGGCTTACAGCCCCCCTCCCCAAATTTCTGTAAGATGCTCGCCTCCCTTCTTTCAAGGCTCCCGCGATCAGAGTCAGCAAGAGTTGCAACACAAGCCATGGGGGCAATTAAAAGAAAAGTCGTTGCACGCAAGTAAAATAAACAGCTCCAAATAGCTCTGGCATGATGGGAGCTCAGAAATACCTGCTTGATCTGCTGACTTGAAACCAATTCCCTACAGCAGTTAACGGTAAAGCCCCCCGTCCCCCGCTGAGTTCAAAGGCAGTCTTCTCTTAGCTGTAACAAGCCCCGGCTGAAAGCTGCCAATGTACCCCCCCCCCCCGCCTGCAAACTTGACAGTGGAAACTGAGTTTCGTATTACACAAACATTCCCAGGAACCTTTAAAAGCCAAGGCACATCCACCACCTCAGATTTAGACCTCTCCCTTCTCGACAGTCACATTTCAGATTCTTTTGTACCCGGTCATGAAACGAAAAAACGTTTACCATCCTCTTAGCCCCTTAGCTTACACGATTCGGAAGCTTTGATTTGGAATACAAGTGGATACGTGCCTGTGAATATCTCAGTGCCTGGGCCTCTGCCACGTAAGAACAGCTCTCTCTGTCCTGCACTGCCTAAAACTCACAAGCTTTCCTTTGTGCGTGTGTGAGGACGTGCCACTCCGCGTTAACAGCTGAAACAGGCAACTTATTTCCTTTGTTAAATAACAGGGGTTTGTGCCGATCGCTTGGCTTTGCAGGGTGCCTGTGGCTAAAGCAGGGTTCCAGGTAGCTTATACTCCCATATGAACGAAGTATAAGGCACCACAGAATTCAAATCAGGGACTCTGGCTACAATGTCCAAGAACTTTACTCCCCACACCTCTTGGAAGAGAAAGGTGTTGGCTCTGAACTTTCTGGCTCTACAGCACCACCAAGGTGCTGCAACTTGTCCACCCGGCCAGACCAGGAGATCTGGTGAGCCAACAGGAGCCTGCCTGCCTGAAATTGTGTAACTGTTGTTTCTGGCTTGGTCAGAATTGGAGAAAATTGTCAGAAAGAGCTGCTGTTTTGGAACCAGGGCATCTGCTTGCGCTGGACTATGTTATCTGACCCTCTGAACTGATGGTGTTCCAGCCTGGGTCTTCCTGGATGTAATTCCACATTGGCACTCAAAAAGTTCAAGATGGCCATGAAAAATAAATGAATAATTCTATATATACCTGAGCTGAAACTACTCAATTTTTTCAGGGACATATTTAGCCATGCCAATCATCATCATCATCATCTCCTACTTTTCTCTCTCCTACTTTTACATTATCCTCACTTGTGCTTAGCGATGTCATCACACAGCCATAACTGACTGGCCACACAATATGACATCATCCTACTCACTGCACAATTCTTGATTAGTTGGGATCACCTAAGTAACTCTCTAAGGAAGAAGGTGAAAGCAGCAGACGGGGATTAGGGGGTTGGTAGAAATCACACTGAAGAAGCAGTAACCAGGCCCAGAGGCAACAGGCATGCCAAATAGGATGTTTTTTTTTTCAGAAGTCAAGCATTTGCTCCATCTAAAAAACTTCCCTAGAAGAATTTGTGTTCTACTGAAATTTGCTAGCTGCTCCCTAAAAATAATAATCAAAAACTGGAGACTACCCAGAGCACCTATAAATTATGATCATAAGAATGAATTTCTTGACAAACTGATGATGTTCAGTTCACCACCAACCTGGAGATAATACACATGCTGTTTCAACAACATTGAGGTGCATGGTTCTCTATTTTTTATTTTAATTTTAAAAAATCTGTATACTGTCTCTATGGAGACAGGCAGCCTTTTAGTCTGGATGACGGCATATCTGGGTGCTCCTGTTTATTAAATCCCTTTCTTCATGAGCAAAGCTTGCCAATGGCGAACAATGTCTGGCAGTTTTATGCTGCTTGTAAGTCTACAAGGAAATAGGCCATCAGACTCATTCCTGGCAAGACCTTTTCCTCCTCACCGCCTGTCTTAATCAGATGGATTTCCAGTGCAGCTAGGTCAAGGTTGGATCACCCTGGGGGCCCAGAGATGAAAGACATTTTGCAAGTTTTCCCCCCACTAGGAAGTGTATAACAAAAGAGAGAGGGAGAAAAGATAGTAGACTACAAAGGAAAACAAAATTAAAAAGAAAAGAGCCCACATACAGCACAGAAATGCAATCAGGCCGGTAGAGGAACAGCAAAATAGCACATGAAAGGAAGGAAGGAAGCATTACGTGTTTGGGATAAATGGTTCACAATATGTGGGGTTGTCCTGGGACACATTCTGATCCCTGGGGGTAGATGTCAACATTCCTCATCTCCCAGCACATCCTCAAGCTCTTGAGCTGCTCCAAAGCTTCCTTAGCCCTAATGGCTTATCCCACTGACCTTCCAATTCTAACAGATTTTCCTTCCTGCACCCTACTCGGGGGCCAGCGGCAATGGGCAGTATGGTTTGGCACATGCCTAGGGTGCACACCCCAACAAGGGGCTCGCTGGCCACCCCCTCCCTGGACCTCCTCCTCCTCTGCTTGCTCACTTGCCTCTCACTCTGGCCCAGAATAGTGGTGTGGTGGAAGAGGAACAGGAGGAAATGTCACTGACTGCTTGCTCTTTGGCTCTCAAGACTGGCTAGGGAGCAGGAGGGAGAAATAAGGACGACGAAGAAGAACAACAGATGGTGCAGCTGGGGATAATGGTAGTGTGGAAATAACATTTGCTCAGGGAGTGGTGGGGAGGTTCCATGAAGGGTTCTTATCAAAAATACCTCTGAAACCTGGAGCCAACACTGCCCCATTGCCACCATGAGTTTAAAGCTCCACCCTTATATGTAGTATATGCAGATATATATTTATTGCATTTATATCCTACCTAGGAGCACAAGGTGGTGTGCACAGGTCTCCCCCTCCTCTTTTAATCCCTACAACAACCATGTGAGGTAGGCTAGGATGAGAATATTTCAATAATTAACCAACAACAACGAATTATCTGCCTCACAGGGTTGTTGATAAAGACAAAATGTTCTTTGGATACTCCAAACATAATTAATGGCCTACAACAGGGGTCGGCAAGGCTTACCTCGCCTGGGCTGGTTCACTCCAGTGGAGATCCCTTCGCGGGCCTTAGCGCGCGCGCACACACACACACACAATTTCCAGTCTTGGCATCTGCGTAAGCGCATATGAGATTTCCGGCACCGTGGAAGCGAGTTTCCACGCTGCGCTGTGCCAGTTTAGCACAGTGTGCGGGGGCTCACCGAGCGGGCAGCTCGTGGACCGGTTAAACGACCCCCGTGGGCTGCTTGTGCCCATGGGCCTTAGGCTGCTGACCCCTGGCCTACAACTATACATGTCTATTCAGGAGTAAATGCCACTAAGTTCAGTGCTGCTTATTCCCAGGTATATGAACAGTCTCAGGAAGTATAATTTGATTAAACATGAAGCAGACCAGGTCTTGGACACTTAGAAGCAGGGCAAGAGGTAAACAAAACTTCAGTAAAACAGCACATATTTCTTATTCCGTCTAAGGATATGTCACTATTTGATGGAATAGCCATATCTTAAGGAGCAATCTACAAGCATTAGGAAACAGAGACTGAAACCCATTATCTTACAATGTGAGAAACTATTTTCAGGTGGCTTTAGCCACCTTCTGAGTACTTATCGTTAGCCTACTTAGCTGAAGTAGTTGAGTTGTATTACTCTCATGCGTATAAGCAACACTGAATGCTACTGATGTTATTTATCTCATCTTCCAACGTACAGGCTGCCTTTTCCAAGCAAAGGTGGCAGCGATGGGGTTCTGTGCTCAAAAGAGGCTTTTGCTCCAAAACTGATGGCCAGGAAAGCAGCAGAGTGAACAAGATATGATAGAAACTCCCCTATGAGGAAAGGCTGCAGTATTGGGGACTTTTTAGTTTGGAAGAAAAGTTATAAGAAATTTATAAAATTATGCATGGCATGGAGAGAGCGGGTAGAGAAAAAGATTTCTCCTTCGCTCATAATACTGGGATTCATGGATGTCTAATTAAGCTGCATGTTGGAAGGTTCGTGACAGACAAAAGAAAGCACTTTTTCATGCAGTGCTCAAACTATGGAACCTGCTCCCACAGGAGGCAGTGATGACCATCAACTTGGATGGCTTTAAAAGAGGACTAGACAAATTCATGGAGGATAAAGGTATCAATGGCTAATAGCCATGAAGGCTATGCTCTGCCTCCACAGTTAGGGGCAGTAATGTTTCAGAATACCAGCTGGGGAAAATCACAGGATGGGAGAGAGCTATTGTGCTTGGATCCTGCTCACCCATTTCCCACAGGCATCTGGTTAGCCCCTGTGAGAATAGGATGCTGGAGTAGATGAGCCATTGGCCTGGTAATAATAATAATAATACCCTGCCCACCTGGCTGGGTTGCCCCAGTGACTCCTTTCTCATGTTCTTACCTGAAGAGAGGAGCAATGTGAGTGTGGTACAGTGGTGCCCCGCAAGACGAAGGCCTCGCAAGACGAAAAACCCGCTAGACGAAAGGGTTTTCCGTTTTGGAGGCGCTTCGCAAAACGAATTTCCCTATGGGCTTGCTTCGCAAGAAGAAAGCCCATAGGGAAATCTCCGGGGACCTCTTTTAAATGCTAGCGGTGGGGAGCAAAGCCTTTCCCCCCCCCGGCCTTCAGAAGAGGTCCAGGAAGGCCGGCGGGGGCCGAAAGGCTTTGCTCCCCACCGCCAGCATTTTAAAAGCAGTCCAGGATAGCAGGGAAGCGCTTCCCGCTATGCCGGATGGCTTTTGAAGGCAGGCGGGGGGACAGGCGGGGGGGGGGACAGCACGTTTCTCCGCTGTCCCGGAGGGCTTTTGAAGGCAGGCGGGGGGGGAGCAAAGACTTTGCTCCCCCCCGCCTGCCTTCAAAAGCCCTCCAGGAGCATTTTAAAATCATCCCAGGACAGCGGAGGAATTCTCCGCTGTCCTGGGGCGATTTAAAAGCCCCTGGGAAGGCAGGCAGGGGGGACAAAGACTTTTGCCCCCTGCCAGCCTTCAGAAGAGGTCTCCGCTGTCCCGGGAAGGCAGGTGGGGGGAAGCAAAGACTTTTCGCAAGACGAAAAACTCGCAAGACGAAAAGACTTGTGGAACGAATTAATTTCGTATTGCGAGGCACCACTGTACTTTTTAATTCTGTTTATGGCGAACATGCTACAATTTCACTTGTTTGTTAAATTTGTATGTCACTTTTCATGAAATGGTGCTCAGAGTGGCCAGCAATAACACAAAGTGAAGCTTGCCGCTGCAGTTGGAGTTGATGGTTGAGGAGTA
The DNA here is from genome assembly GCF_964106915.1 of Podarcis gaigeae. NCBI lineage: Eukaryota > Metazoa > Chordata > Lepidosauria > Squamata > Lacertidae > Podarcis > Podarcis gaigeae. The sequence continues at coordinate 34,376,518 of NC_139684.1, read as the reverse complement.
CAATTGGAGCCGGGGGGGGGGGGGGCTTTCCCGGTGTTGTATCTAGCCAAGTTTTTCTCAGTATGAACCCACTGAAACTGAGGGGCCTAATTCTGTCGTGCCCAGTAACCTCAGTGGGTAAACTGTGGGTAGAACCAACAGTGGATACAGTGTTATGTTATGCAAGCCCGTTGGGAGTCTCCCTCCCGACAATGCATGCCACTGAAATGGTCAGGTGCCACATACCATGGGTGGGTCTTCCATCTTGACTTCTTAGTCCAGGCTATACTGGCCCCAAGACATCACTGAAACAGCTTTATCTTCATACTCAGCTGCAAGACCACAAATTGTGGTCCTGCACCATCACTTACATCCTCCTCCCAGGTCCTGACCTTGCTTTACCTTCCAGAACCTTGGGCCTCCATATGCTATTGCTACCATCACCTTCCTTTGCTGCTTGCCATCACGATTGATCAAGACATAGAGGGAGATGCTTTAGTCATGGACATTATTTATCTCAGGGCATTGCAATGATAAGTGTGCCTAGGGAGAGAAAGAATAATGTCCTTACCTCAAATTTTAGCTGCTTCTTGACATTGGTACGTGTATCAGTTTCCTTCTCCACTTTCTTTTCATCGCCACTGCAAACTCCATCTGTCTTCTCTGGAGGCAAAGCCACTGGGGGAGGCAGGAGAAGAGAGAAACTCAGAAGGCTGCCTTTAGACACTTGTCACATCAAGACACCACATTATTATGCGATTTCAACTCAAAACTGGGTTCTCAACTAATTGTGTACACAAATATGTGGAGTAATTGTTTTATGTGAATTGTTCTACTGAAAGGTCGAGTCTACAGAGTCATTGGTTTAATGTCTGAAAATTCGATTTGAATGTTAACAAAATACACCACCAGTACAGCATCATCTTCGATTAAAATGCCCTATGGGCAATGAAGCAGGAACCAAAGAACTTACACACCCAACAAAAAAAGATAAAGAAAATACAGCAGATTAATTAAGGAGAAATGAAGTCTCAAGAACTGGTATATCCCTTCCTTTTGTAAACCGCTTTGAGGTTTGTGTTTTTTAAAAAAACAAGTTGTATATACATTTTGAGAGAGAGAGAGAGAGAGAGAGAGAGAGAGAGAGAGAGAGAGAGAGAGAAAGAAAGAAAGAAAGAAAGAAAGAAAGAAAGAAAGAAAGAAAGAAAGAAAACTGTGCAGCATCTTGTTCAGCATCAACATTTCTAGTCTTCTAGATCAGCACAACATTCTGACAGGACAATATTTGTTCTCCATTCCTTTTTCATGTTACATCAGCACTGATATCATACTAACTAAGCATAGTGCAAACCACAGATCATATACCTGATTCTAACTATGGTTGCATACTGTAGTTTTAATGTTAACTTTTGTTAGTTTTAAATCTGAACCATTATGTAATACTGTGCCATGGCTAGGTCTGAAAACGGAAAGGTGGAATTTGCATTTTTCACTTTTTTTTCAAATTTGCTATAAAGTATTAACTTTTATGACATTGCAAAATATTAATTCACTCGTACAACAGTAGTTGTCAAGCCTATAATGGATTTTTTAAAACAACAACAACAACCAGACTGATGCCAAAATTTTGCTCTTCTGCCAATCTTAAAAGAAGATTCTTCATTCAGGCACAGAGAACAAACCCGATGGAGAATAAATACTCACAGTTTCTTAAACATCACAGTTTAATCTTTTGGCATATTTGGAAAGATTAAATTAAACATTGAAGTAACATTTCCTAGCAGGTGAAAACTGTCCCGGGATGAATTAGATCCTTAAAATCGGGGTGGAGAGCAGATATGGAGGGAGGATGGAGAAGGGAAAACATGCCATATAAATGACTTGGAAATACTTTTTTAAAAATACTGAATGCAGGCAAAGGTTTTCTGCTCATTTTACCTGAGATCGGGTTGCTAGGGGACTGTTGCTTTAAAACTCTCCTTTGTATTTCAACATACTGAGCACTTCAATTTCAATTGGAGAGTCGCTTTCTCTCTCTATCTTGTTTTAAACAAAATCACATAAATATCAGTGTATAACTTTATTTATTTATTATTTTATTTTATTTCCTGCCCTTCAGCCTAAGGTCTCAGGGTGGACTACAACATTAAAGCACACAATATTAAGAACAACTTGAACAACTTACAAACACAAAAATGTATTGGGTTTAAAAAATATACACCTTAAGAGTCAAAAGCCAGAAAAAGAGCTGGTGTCCTTGTGCCTCACTGGTCCCTCCCTGTCAATGCAGAAATAGGACACGAAGGAGTCCAAAGGCCTTAACAAAAGGGCATACTGGATCAGCGAGCAGAGACTTGACCTGATTGCTGTGCAAATTAATGTACAGTGGAACCTCTGGTTATGAACTTAATTCATTCCAGAAGTCCGTTCTTAACCTGAAACCGTTCTTAACCTGAGGTACCACTTTAGCTAATGGGGCCTCCTGCTGCCACCGTTGCGCAATTTCTGTTCTCATCCTGAGGTAAAGTTCTTAACCCGAGGTACTATTTCTGGGTTAGCGGAGTCTGTAACCCGAGGTGTTTGTAACCCAAGGTACCACTGTACTTGGGATTGGAGGGAGCAGCATGGCAAGCCCCCTCAGTCCTGTTCCAAAGATAGCTGGAGGAACCAGAAGCCACAAAACTACCTGGGCTTCGCTGATTACATGAATTGCTGCTCTGAGCTTGTGGCACTCTTTGTCTAGAAGGAAATACAATAAGAATGGTCAGCTGTTGGATTCATAGTTGTTTGTTAGGGTCAGGGTGCGATATTACCACATTCTATTTCCCCAATGTATACAATTGGGCAGTTCCTCGTTCGGGCACCAGTTAAGTGTAGTCAGAGGCATTGTACTGGAAACTGTAGCTATGAGAGTTCATGTTTTATTACTGGAGTTTACCTTTGAAATGTGCACTTCCCCTAATTTTGTAACGCTGCTCTTCAGACACATAATGTGTACAAGAATTCATATATTAGCATAAATTGTGTGTGTATGCCTGTGTGCACATATGTTAGTGAAAATTACATTCCAAAACACATTATAAATGGGGAAATTGCTTTGCAAAACTGTGCCTATTAGGGAAAATGGCATACAAAAATGTGTACGTCAGATGAAATTCACTGATGAATTTTCATGAGGACATCACAAAATATCACAAACCAATGTGGACATGTGGAGAACTGAACTTAAGAATGGAAAAATGTGAAACTGAGACAAACCGAATTGGACAGAAACCCCAATCACTAAACGGAACAAAAATGTACTGAAAGCAGCTATTAAATAAAACGTGGATGCTTGTCTGGGAGAGTTAAAACCATAAACTGAGAAACACCGTTGAGCTACATGCCAGAGTTCAGCTACACACAATGAGAACTTCCACCAAGAATCTTGCCAACAATATTAAATCTGTCCAGACTAGACTGCTATCTTAAATAAGAGGAAAGCATAAAAGGCTCCTGTTTCCAGTGTCTGAGACGTTGGAAAAAGATCCATGGACAGTATCATTACTTGAAAAATATCCATTGACTTCCTCTTCAGATGCCAACTCCCCACCCCACCCCAAGAGGCACACTGTTGGTCATAAGACCTTGGCCTTGCAGTTACGGAAAGCCATAGTTTGCTCCTTATGGGAATAAGGGCAGACAGAATCCAAAGATCCTATTTTCAACGGTCATCTACTTTGTGACATTGGAGGCTGCTGCTACAGAGACACAAACTCAAGGCCAGGTCCTAACTTGAAGAGAGCATTGAGATGGTCTCCCTTAAAGTTGCAAGGGGAGGCACAAGCTACTTTAAAGTGAGGAAGCATGGAAGAGTAGTTAGTAGGCTTTTCCAGCTTTATTTGTATATGTCTTGAGCCCTGCAGAGACATCAAGAGGTCTAGAGTCCAATGATCTCAGGGACAACACGAGAACATAAGAGCTTCCTGGATCAGGCCAATGGAGCCATCTCTACCTTGTGTGGCAGTGAGTTCAACAGTTTAACTATGCACATGAAGAAATCCTTTCTTTTATCGGTCTTAAATCTTCTAACATACAGCTTCACTGGATGTCCACGAGTTCTAGTGCTATGAGAAAGGGCAAGAAACATTTCTCTATCCACTTTCTCCATGCCATGTTTTGTTTTATAAACTTCTATCATGTATAAACTTCTGACTTCTATCTTACTTGTCTTTCCTCTAAACTAAAAAGTCCCAAACACTTACTTTATAGGAGAGCAGCCTTTCTTAATAGGAGAGGGTCCTAGTGGGTTAGGACTCCACTGTCCCCGGGAAGCCTCAAGAGTTGCCAGACGAAATATGCCAGGCATAGAGCTGAGTTGCAGGGAGAGACCAAGCAGGATGTCAGGGAAGGGGCCTGTTCTTGTGTCACCTGATGCTTCTGACCAGCCCTCTCCCATGCAGGCACCACCTCCGCCTCCTGTCAGTGATCTTCACCTGCAGAGGAGGCGTTAGTTGACAAGTCTAGCTCTGAGCCAGCGCTGCCTCGTCCTGCATTTCCTAGGACATGAAAATGCCAGTTCTGGCATGGACAGACGGTCCAAGCCTAGCCTACCCAATGGAGTGTTGAGTCTCCAACAGCAGCAGTGAGCTTTATGTAAAATCATCCTTGTCATCTCCTGGGGGCTTCAAGAAGTCTCTCAAGGTGACTTAATGCAAATTAATTACCACGTAGAACGTTTTAAAAGATGCCTGTGTGTTGGAGCTAAGGAATCTAACATGGAACCAGCAGGCTCTGAAGGGCCCACAGACACCTCAAGACCCCAAGGTGCATAAACCTGTGCAACTAGCCTTGGATTGTGAAACTGACCTTTAATTACACCATGGCCAGCTTGAAAGGGAAGTGCTCAAACAAAGAATTTGGCACCTGCTTGCGTAAGTCATCTGAGCTTATGAGGAACTCCACTGGCATGCACCTCTGTTCCACCAGTCACTGCTTAGGATGACTACTGGGGTCCCTTGAAGTTATCAAAGCCTATGCAGTGGTGGGCCACAGTGGTGGGCGGAATCAGAGGCGAAAGTGGGTGGAGTAAAACATGCAAATTTAACCTTTGTACCATAGGCTCTCTCCTACACAACCATCATCATACAAGCAATAGACATTATCAGCGTTTAAAAGCATTTTCAAGCCAGGCAAAAACACTTAGGGTACAAAGAAAGGGCCAGTGGGATGTGTGCCCTGAGGAGAGTTCCAGGGGCCAGATAGATATGCATGGAGGGCACCATTCAGCCCCCAGGCCTGAGATTTCCCACCTCTACAGGTAAGAGGAAACTCCTGAGTTGAGCGTCCTTTCCCCCCTCCCACTGCCCCCCAAATACTGCCAAACAGGGCCCTTTCTTCTCATTTTTATTCAAAATTATTAGTGCGTCTCTGAAAAACATTGCATTTGTTTCTTCACAGTGTCCCTTTTCTCCAACTTTTTGCTATTAATTGGGAAATATGTGCCTTGAACGCCACACTACAATGTTCCTTTTCTATTTGAAACTGGAAATACAACAAAGCAAGGAAACTATTACATTTCAAACGTTGTGAAATACTATTCCTGCATTAAAGAAAGCTAATTGGCACAAGTATACTTACAGATGTCTTTTTGCCGAGGACAGTTAATTAATAACATCTATTTGTGAGAAAGAACAAGAGAGAACAAAAAGCATATGTGTAAGGGTGCTGAATCCATTACTGTCAATCTGCAGTCTGTGTTCAGGCTGTTGCTGAGTTTAACCAATAAAGGCAGGCAATAATACCACCGGCTCTTTAAGAATTCCATGCCAACGGGGATTTCTGACAAAATGCTTGGAAGTGGGTGCAGGGAGAGAACGATAGTTGGTTTGAATATTGCGGCCTTGTCACTTCTGACCCTCAATCTGAATATTCGGCAATCTGAAAATTCCAAAAACCCACCGTGCTTTGTACCCATGCACCATGAACTATATGTTCATGAAGAAAGAGTATGCGTTCCTGTAAGATTTTAAACTCTTTACATCACACTTTCTGCATTCTCATGATACTTTAATTCCTTTTGTGCCCTGGCCCCCAGTGGTGGATACTCGCACTCTCAGCTCAATTATTGCCAAAGGCTTTATTTCCGAATTCACTGAACAGACCAAACACAGATCAGGTTACAAGGTATGCAAGTCAGTGGTTCTATCAGAGCACTGAGGAACATGGCTAAGCAGATAAGATGTTATTCCCAACACTTGACATGCCCCCAAGCTCTCCTTTTGAAGAGCAAGGCAGGCGTCCTTATGCTGGTCAACTCACTGTCCAATTTTGCCATGGGCGCCTCCCTAGAGGTGGGAAGCAATCTGAAGATGGGAGGAAGAGTAGGAGTCACGTCAGGTGGCTCCTCCTCTACTCTTGAGATATCCAAAGGGAAGGACTTCCCCCTGAAAGTTTACTTGGCCCTTCCCCAGCATCCAAACCAGCAACTTTCAAAACATTGGGACTCTTCAAGATCCATTTCCATAACCTCATCCCATTTCTCCTACCCATCATACCAGCCTTACCAAGGCATTTTCTCAGGGCTCATGACACTTTGCACCAAACAACGGCCATTCTCTCAAACAAAATATGCATTCGCATGAACCACCTTTTTTTTTGCTTTTTGCATTCTCAAGACCACAGACACAATGATGCCCTGTAACTAAATCAAACAGGGTTCAAACTTAATCCACCATGAGATGATCCACACTGAAATAACTGCTGATTAATGCATTTAGCAATGAAATAATAATAATATAATTCTATGCTGCCCTTCAGCCGAGGATCACAAGGCAGTTTACAATATAAAAACACAAAAATACACAACATAGTAACAAACAAAAACAATTCTACCCCCACAGTTTAAAAGGCCATGGATTGTTTAATTAGCCAAAGGCCTGGGAGAAAAGGAATAATAAATACTCCGCTCTACAAAGTCCTGAAAAGCTTATCCATACATGCCTTGAAAATCATTTCCTGCTATATCATAGCTTTTAAGATCAACCATGAACAAGCCCCTTGCCGATACTATCCAGGTGGCGATTTTGAACAGAAAAAATGAGATATAAAGGCTTTCTTGGTGGCTGTCCAGCAAACTTGGAAGTCTTTTCTCCTGGAGACACATCAAAGTCGAAACAGACATGTTTTCCAGAAGAACAGTCAGATTTTTCTTGAATGGCCTGGATTTAAACATTTTGGAATTAAGCAACAGTGGGGTGATTCTATCATCTTTTATATAATCAAGCTAAAAAAGAAAGAAAGAGGCATTTTATGGGTTCAAGAGTTATTATTCTCTCCAAACTTTAGAGATTTGCGGTAAGGGTGGTGGGGAGAAAGAGAGAAAAAGAAAGACTAATTTAGATAAACAAAGAATGTTGTCAGGTAGTGTCAGGGTTTCAGGGACAGAGAGCGAGGGGGAGGGGTCCCAGGGTGACGAGGAAGAGGACGACGATGACCCGAGGTTGTCAGTGAGTCCGTCAAGTGAATCCGAGGATTCCCAAAAGGGAGCCCCCCTGGTCAGGCCAAGGGGCAGTAGAGAGGGAAGCAGTCAGAAGCAGGGGAACGAAGAGGGAATCCCCAGTGGGGGTTGGAGATCGGGACCGGCCTCTCCGTCGGAACGGAGTGAAGGGGGTGGAGTTGCCAGTGTGTCAGAAAGAGCAGAACAGGAAGCAGAGAGGGGAAGGAGTTCGGAGCAGAACGTCCTGCCGGAAGGGGAGGAGTGTAGTACCGAGAGTAGCGTAACGGTCGAAAGGAAGGTCAGAAGCAACGTACGCGCGCCAAGTTCAAATGTGGAGGCGCGCGGAAATGAGGAGAGCCCTGAGGAGGAGCCTGGTCCCAAAGCACGAAGGAGGGGGGAGCAGGCGTCAGAAGACTCAGCCTCGGGGGAGTCCCGGAGGGAGGGAGCACAGGGGGGCAGGAAGACCCTGCGGAAAAGGAAGGAGAGGAAAAGGTGGAGCAGTACAAGCCTCTTAAGCTGGTGCAGGGGCGGGACTGACTCAGAGGGGACTTCAAACATCTAAGGGTAACAGATGCTGAGCCACGGAGCTTGGATGTAACGACAACAATGTTCTTCAATAAAACCTTTTGTATATAACTTGGACTGGATTTTGGTCTCTTGTGAGCTGGGACCTCGGGTGGCTCTGACAGGTAGCATTACACAGACTCATTTGTGGTTTACCAGCAGGGTCTTGATTTTGTGCCATCAGAAAGAAAACGTTCAGTTGGAGAATTGGAACAATCACTAATTAAGCATTTGAAGAGCCAGGAATGAAAAGAATTCAAATCAAAATTTTCAGGGCAAGATAGAAAGCAAAAGAGAACCTCAATTAGCTTCAGCAAACCAAGGATTTGACATGGCCAGCGCCAACCATGGTTTCTTGCTTTGATCCTAACTTAGCTTTGATTAATCCATGTACAGTGGTGCCTCGCAAGACGAAATTAATTCGTTCCGCAAGTCTTTTCGTCTTGCGAGTTTTTCGTCTTGCGAAGCACGGTTTCCCATAGGAATGCATTAAAAATCAATTAATGCGTTCCTATGAAAACTGCCTTCAGACCAGGTCCGGGGACAGTCTGTCCCCCGACCTCTTCTGAAGGCCGGTGGGGGGCGAAAGTCTTTGCTCCCCCCCCCCGCCTGCCTTCCCGGGGCGGTCTTAAAATGCTGGCGGGCGGCAGCGAACCCTTCGCTGCCGTCCCCCAGCATTTTAAAAGCCCCTGGGACAGCGGAGACTTCCCGGGGCGATTTTAAAATGCTGGCGATGGGAAGCAAAGCCTTTCGGCCCCCGCCGGCCTTCCTGGACCTCTTCTGAAGGCCGGAGGGGGGGGGAAAGGCTTTGCTCCCCACCGCTAGCATTTAAAAGAGGTCCCCGGAGATTTCCCTATGGGCTTTCTTCTTGCGAAGCAAGCCCATAGGGAAATTCGTTTTACGAAGCGCCTCCAAAACGGAAAACCCTTTCGTCTAGCGGGTTTTTCGTCTTGCGAGGCCTTCGTCTTGCGGGGCACCACTGTATATAGTTTGCAAATCCACTTCAAAACACTGTGCCACATCCTGGTTCAGAGAACCACGATACAGGTTAGGGATGGGAAACCTGAGGCCCTCCAGATGTTGGACTTGAACTCCCATCAATTCCAGCCAGCCTGGTGAATGGGATTATGGGAGTCCAGTAACTTCTGTTTTTGCAGTAATTATTTTTTAAAAGTTTCCGATCCCTGATACAGGTTTTTAAATAAAATACAGGCAGCAACCGATTCTCATAGGGGTTATGTTCCAGACCCCCATGCGTGTTGGCTGGGACCCCATAAGGCTGCCCTGCCCCCAACCCACACTGCCCATGTTTTCTGATGTTCTGGAGTTACTCTTGGGTTCAGTGTGATATGTGTGTGCACAGTCACACATATACAGCACCTATAGCAGCTGCTGCATGTACTCAAATATAGGTTAAAGAAAGAACCATGGTTAGGTATTATGTCTGCACAAAACAGAATGCAGGATTATAGTTTCTTCTGCAACCTCTGGGCTAGCTGGACAAATAAGGCAGACAAATTCCATGTGAGCTGTACAGCCCTGATCATAAGAAACAACTAGTTTTCAGAGTCCAAATTAAAGGAGTCCTGTAACCAGGCAATTATCTTCAAATTCAAATTTCACTTTCAAGTTTTAATTCTAAGACATGAATGAAAAAGTACCATCACCCCCTGCTAAGCACATGGTTGCACTGAGTGAAACATATTCCCCCAAGATGCTTATCTTCTGCTACTCCCAACCCCCCCCCCAACCAGGAAAAGGAGGTAGAAATCACCCAAGCCAAACAGAAATCAGCCTCCATTAGCAAAACCAAATGAGCATGCCTGGTGTAGGTTAGAGACAAATGGTGAATTGCTCTGTTCTGCCCAGGACTAAACATTACCTTGGCAAGCCCATTTTCCCCAAGGTAACACAAACATGGGGCATTTGTAAGAAGGAATCAATGGATGGAGACTAAGCACTTATAGATGGGGGCTTAAAGTAGGGCTATCTGCTCCACCAACACTATTTCTACAGCAAGTTTGGCAGATGGAACTTTTTGCCCTTAAGGGCACAATCTGGGCTGCAATACCAGCCCCCTGAGCATTCTACCAGCTGAACCCCAAGAGCCAATCTCTGCCCACCAGTCCTTAGGCTCAGAGCTCACCCCTCACTCTGAGCCACATGTCCTGTGTAACAGAACTCTGACTAAGTTCCACCAATGGATCTTGACCGCAACCAGGTTTTGACTATACACCTGCCCCCTCTGGCCTCTTCTGGAATGGAACTTAGTCCCCCCACCCACCCCTGCAGTGGACCACACATAGGCAGGCCCACAAGGGTGCATACGGCCCTTCAGATAACCATTAAGTGCAGGAGTAGGCTAATGGCACCCAACAGGTGTTGTTACGATTCCAACTCCCAACAGCCCCAGCCAGCATAACCAACGGTCAGGGATGATGGGAGTTAAACATCTGGAGTGTAACGGGTTGGGTACCACAAGTTTACAGCATGGGTGGGCAAACTAAGACCCGGGGCCAGATCCAGCCCAATTGCCTTCCACGGACAGTCCAGGAATCAGCATGTTTTTACATGAGTAGAATGTGTCCTTTTATTTAAAATGCATCTCTGGGTTATTTGTGGGCCCTGCCTGGTGTTTTTACATGAGTAGAATGAGTGCTTTTATTTAAAATGCATCTCTGGGTTCATTTTTTACCCCAAAACATAGTCCGCCCCCCCCCACAAGGTTTGAGGGCCAGTGGACCGGCCCCCTGCTGAAAAAGTTTGCTGACCCCTGGTTTAGAGAATCAAAGAGCAAAGCCAGTATCTTGAACTGGGAAAATAAATGAGTAACTGCTGGCCAATGTAGCCAGTGTGTAATAGGTGTGATATGATCTTAACACCTGGTACTCACAAGCATTCTGCAGCTGCTGCGTTGTGTACCCAGAGGAGGAGCTAGCTGCTCTGGCACCAGGAGCGGCGCATGTGCTGTGCACCCGGGGGCAGGGCAGCGAGCACGGGGGCACCGCCACCCGCAGCAAGTATCCCAGGTGGGTGCCGCCTGAAGGGTGTCCCAAGGGGGTGGTGCGGTGATGTCACCCCCCTCAGGGATGACACCTGGGGCAGACCGCACCCCCAGCACGCCCTTCCTCCGTCATTGTGTGTACCAACTGTGGTTCAGACCAATGAGTGTCTAAAAACCAGTGGGACACACAACTCCATCTTAATAGCAATACAAGGCACTTCAGGTTGGCAAGGGCTACAAAATTTTGCAGAGTAGGTGTCAACTGATACCAACCTGCTTAGTGCTCTCATGGCAGTGCCATGGGAAGTGAGCCCAAAATGTATTTGCATTTACAATAACTTTGGAAGACAGATTCCAGTGGCTTGATCTCTGTTTGCAGTGGCTGATTGTTGGTAAGGGACATCTCATTTGTTGCATTTAGACATCTCATTTGTTGCATCTACTCTCTCTCTCTCTCTCTCTCTCTCTCTCTCTCTCTCACACACACACACACACACAGAGAGAGAGAGAGAGATACACTTTCTCCTTTCTTTTTTTAAAAAATATTTTTTTGACAGACGCTGCCAAAACATATGGCAGTTCTAAACTGCTATTAGTTAGCAATTATATCACTTCAGTACAAGCTCAGGCACCAAACTTCAATTCCTCACACTAAATTGTTTGATGAATTTATACCAGACAGTCCTTTCTCTTCCCAATTAGTGGCCTGGCTGGTATGTTTCATCAACAGCAACTGCCAGATTAAATGCCTTACTTGACCATCTTCACCCAACCTACTTTGATGTTCACTTTTTTCAAGCTTCAGAATACCTTTTGGATGAAGATCAGACGGCATTAAACAGAATTACTAATTAATTAAGCAAAGTTAAATTTTAAACACTGTTTGTTGTGTTAGCCAAAAGCCTCAACAGAACAGCCCTTTCCCATCTCTGCAGAGATCAAAGAAGAATGATTTCTTTCTCTACACCCCCCGCCTCCCTTTACATGCACACATACACCCCTTCTCTCAAAAATTAGCAAGTTTGGACTAGAATGAACTAATGATGAAATATTATACTGCTAAGTATCAAAAGCATGGTGGTGGTTGTTTTAAAAGGCAAGGTTCCAAATTAATGCTAGGTATGCCCACAGATTCTCATCTGTTCTTACGGCCAGTTGCAGCACCATAAACTTCCAATGTTGCACTGATACAGATTCTTCAGTGCAAATATTTAGGGCCAGCCATACCAGCTTAAATGCACTGAGGTGTTTTAAGTTATAATTATTACTGGCCTTAGGGAATTCAGTGACAAGGAATGTAAATATGGCTATTTCTTCTTCGTGTCAGAAACAAAGATAAGTATATAAAACTATTTATTTCAGTCATACAGGGACAGTGCTTCTCCCCTTCCCACAGGAATCTGTACTAAGCTCCTCCAATCTGAGACTTTACAACAGGGGTCAGCAAACTTTTTCGGCAGGGGGCTGGTCCACTGTCCCTCAGACCTTGTGTGGGGCCAGACTATTTATCTATCATCTATCTATCTATCTATCTATCTATCTATCTATCTAGGGGATGAATGAATTCCTATGCCCCACAAATAACCCAGAGATGCATTTTAAATAAAAGGACACATTCTACTCATGTAAAAACATGCTGATTCCCAGACCGTCCACGGGCCCGATTGAGAAGGTGATTGGGCTGGATCCAGCCCCTGGGCCTTAGTTTGCCTACCCATGCTTTACAACATGCACACTGATTTAATCAATTAACTGACTGAGAGATGTGTAAGTCCAGCCTCTGCAACATGTAAGCCTCAAAGCGGAGCAGTCTTTTTCAAAAAACAAAATGTCTTTCAACACCTTAAAGACTCGCAGCCCCTCCAGACTGGAGTGTTTGTGTGCAGGTGTATTCTCCAACATGTCACTGGTGCAATGATAGTGCATTAGTGGGCATTTATCATTCTGCTTTATTAATTTCTTTTTTCCTGGTACGCTTTCTCAATGTTATCACATTATTGTTAACTGGAGGGCCACTCTTTTGCAATGCAGTGCAACAAAGGCAGGACAAAAAATTGTAGGATCTCATCAGGGAGCTTTGGGATGTGCATGGATAGGAAATGAAGCAGTATGACTACCCCAAAATGTTTGCAGGCACGAACAGTATTGAACATAGTTATTCACAAGCTTTTGTGGACTACACAATCCCACCCCTACTATGTGTATTTACACTTCAGGATCACACTTACAAAGGCTTCATGCCGTAATAAGTCTGTTAATCTTTAAGGTGCCACAGGACTCACTTTTACTACAAGGAGACTTAACACAGCTACCCTGCTGGAAAATCTTCCTCCAGCTATGAATGATGGTCTAGCAGAGGCTAAACTTGTGACTTACCGGGATGGCAAAAATAGGGAACTGTCACACATCCAGCTGTGCTTGCCTTGCTGGGCCAAATTGTACAACTTCCTTTTTTACCTGGGCTTTTGACAACGGAGACACATGTATTTAAGGGTCCACCTTTTTCTTGTAGCTACAGTTTGTTCTGAACTGTTTTTAATGTGGGGTGTTTTTTTTTAAGTTGCTGTAACCCGCTCTGGGCCCTTATGGTGAAAGGTGGGTAAGAACTGAAAACAATAGCAACAGCATAGGAATAACTGCCTTCTAGTAGAATCACTCCATCAAGCTCAGTATCATCTGTGATTACTGGCAGCAGCTCTCCAACCCTACCTGGAAAAAGTACTTGGAATCTTCTGAATGCAAGCAAGATGCTCTATGCCTAAACTACAGCCCTTCCAATGTGGTGCCCTCCAGATGCTGTTGAACCACATCTCCCACCACCATTGGCCATGCTGGCTGAGGTTGATGGGAGTTGGGAGCCCAACCACATGTGGAAGATGCCATGATGGTTATCCCTGCTCCAGATTTTTTTGGATTTCAACTCACGTACAAACATGGATCAGGCCAGTGGGTCATCTAGTCCAGCATCCTGTTTCCATCATAGCCAACTTTCTGCGTGCGGAGCAGATGTTCTGCTTCACCCACTGAAATTCCTTAATAGCCCTACTCTGGTTAATAGCCCTACTCTGAACCAAGGGGGCAGGAGGCAGGGGAGGAAAGGCAAATTCTAGGTAGACCCACCCGGAATAATACATACCAAATTGCTCCCATTTCCAAGGTTGCTTATTTTGGTTGGCAACTGCAATTTACAGATGCAGCAACACAGCACTCCTCTTGCACAACCCAAATTTTACATATTTATGTTTCCACAGTCTCTCTCTCTCTCTCCTTTGCCTTTTCATTTCGTCTTTTTTTTTGGTGTGGTCCCTTTAGGGTTTTGTTTTATTTTACTTTTAAAGTCTTAAGGAAAAGCCTACGCAACACTATTTAAATGAAGGCTGTGCGCGTAGGTAATGCCATTAATAATGCAGGCTTTGATTTCCGACCAGTCTCTTGTCTAACTTAGATGTTCAAGGAGAAAACTGGGTTTCTGCCACATTGGCAATGATAACAAGAGTTCTGAAGCTTACCAGGACGATAGAATAAGCATATCAACCTTTTCATCAAAATTGCTTCCCATGGGGAAAGCTGTCACTATGACCCTTGCGCAGCTCATCGCAAAGACAGAAAGCTGCAGAGACCGATCTTGAACGTTCTTTGGCGTGCTATGAACCAAGCATGCAACTGATGCTCCTGCTGTCATGGGCAGGTTTAGGAACATTTTTTTAATCCATTGTATAAAACCAAGGGACTCACAGGGCTGCTGGCAGACACCAGCATCCTTGGGCAGCTACCAAGGGCACAAAATCCCAGCAGAGCTCAGTGTTCTCACCTGCCCTCCAGCTTACCTACCCATCTCCTGGATTTGGGTATACTAAGTGGAAGGGCAGGGGGGCATCAGGAAGCTGATGTTTTTACCCTACCACAAAGCCCCATGGTGACCCTGAGTTGGAGCATTGTCAAAGCGTACCCCCATTGCTACATGTAGCTAGCCACCTGTACCTGCCTTTGGGTACCCACTGCATGAGGGAGGCTGGTGACTCCCAGAACAGAAGAGTTTGATCTGTTAGGGTACTGCCCATCAACTTCCTTGTCCTTACAGAATTCAGCAAGGAGGAAGATGTGACAAAACTAGAATAAGTTGGCTCTGCCTCCACATAGCACTGTAAATGCATGGTGTGAATGTGACCTGTGACACCACTTAAAACAGTCATGGGTTTCCCCCAGAGCTGTAGTTTCCTAAGGATTCTGAGAGTTGTTAGGAGGCCCTTAGTCCCCTCACAGAGCTACAGTTCCCTGGGAAGGAGGACTGATTGTAACAAATAAAATAAATAATACATTTAATTGGTTTGGAGCAGAATCTGATGAGGATTTAATTGGGGATAGTTTAATTAAAGACAAACTGATATAAGGTGTCCTGCAAACTAACTGAGGAATTTCCCAGGATGCAAAATTGGCAGGCTTGATTTAAAATTCTAAATTTACATCTTTGCACTTAAGTTAGTATATGCACGTTCATGGTTCTGGGCCTATGACCCAAGTCTTCCAAGTCTCTAGAGGTGCCACTTTCTCCCATTGATTTAAGTGGAACTACTTTGGCTAGATTGTGTCCTTCACCTCAGAGCCAGAGCAGATTCCTCCAGCACCCCAAGGTGTCTAGACAAAAGGCACCTTTGCTATCGAATGACTGAAACATCAAAAGCATATCAGGGCAAGAATAGAATGTGCCCATGCCTCTTGCTTGTCTGGATGAGGGACAGAGAGGTGTATGTGAGCATATGTAGAAACTACTGTACAAAGGTAAAATTTACATTAGCAGCCCCGCCCATCCTTGCTTCTGGCCCCACCCACCGTTGGTACGCGGCCCCTGGAACATTTGCCGGAATGGAATGTGGCCCTTGGTTTTAAAAAAGGTTCTCAACACTTATAATGGAAATCCATGAAAGTCCTCCATTAGCAATGCGTCTTCAACTTGTAGAAATTAAAAGCACCATTCAATCTACATCCATATACACATGAATAGACTGATAGATATAGATTAGATATAGATACAAAACCTTTCTTAATGCAATGCTATGAACTGTGGGTACACTAAGACCTTTTCATTGGCTATAGGACTAGCTGCATTCCAAGATCTGACTTACAGAACAAGAAAAACCTGAACATTTGCAGACCTTTTTTAAAAAATATATTATTATTTTTTCCAAAGCAGGATGGAGTGGGAAGGAAAAGTTTCCACGTAAAATGAACAGCTGGTCTCCAGGTCATCTATACAGGAGAGGTGCTGCTCCAGGTTAATTTTCAGCAGCCTTCATGGTTTTTATTATTATTATTATTTGCTTTTAACTCACAGACTAATTGTGGTTCCATAAAATGAAATGGAAAAAAAACCCACTGTGAAGGGGAGACTGACTCTCCTCCAAATAAATGACATTTTTCTCTTTTCCTTCCACAGGAGAGGGGAAAAAAGAGTTGACTGGTGCTCGTGCTTTGAGGTCTGGATATGATTGAGATGAAACATCTGTTAAAGCGGGGGGAGAGAATGTGAAGAGAAGCAAAAACTTGCCTCCCCCCACTAAAAATACATCTTTCTCCCCTCCTCCTCAGCAAACTTAAAACATGTGATGAAATTCAACTTTTAAAATATAACCCCGAAGCTACTTGAAAACTATAAAAGTCGCCTCAGAATCTGAGGCAAGTCAGAAATTCCACTGTTCACGCTGGGCTTTTATGAAGAGCAGACTTTAAGAGAGGGTGGGGGGGAAGGCTGTAATCTGTCTAGGTAACAAAGGCTACTTGTTCTGCCTGTGGAGCAAAAACTTTGGGTTTCTGCGGCTATTCCAAGCAGAAGTCGAGCCGAAAGCACACAATAGGCCCCTGGCTGCTCTCGCACTTTCAATCTGGGACAGCAAGCTGACCAAGGCAAGGTCCTCCCCCCATTTTTCTCTCTCTCCCTTCGCTTCCTCCTGCAATTGCTGCTGCCTATGTCTGTGCTTGGGTGTTTGTTATAGATTTGCCAAGACAATGGGGTTGTTGTGTCTGAAAACATTCGTCCATCCATCTCCCCACCCCCACCCTGCCCCAAGGGGCTTCCAGAATTTAACAAACTTTATGAAAAGATAGCTTGGAAATTCCATTTCCTCGGGTGATTCTCCCTAACTGGGATACTTGCTTTCGAGCCAGAAGAGAGAAGGGAGGGACTGTTACACACAACACGGGGGGCGGGGCGGGGACGGCTTGGCTCAGACATACAGTACCATTGCCCCTGAACTTTCAAAGAAAAAGCAATGGGTTGTGGAGGCGATAACTGCACCTTTGTGAAGATAGGGCATTCGGAATCAAGGGACATCCTGTTGTGTTCTATGGAGCTGAAAGGCTGTGGAATCAGAACCACGGTTTTTGGACATTTTTCAAGGAAACCTGAAGTTTCTCAGGAGGCTACAAGAGGTTCCACCATGAAAAACATTAGCCATGCCTTCCCAGAAGGACAGCCTGTCTACTGCTGCTTGTCTTTCCATCACAATGCAGAACTACAGGCTTATTGGGTGCATTCCATATAAAAAGATTCAGCAACCCATTTTGGCCTCTCCCAGTTTCTCACTGTTCCTATTTCAAATTCAGTCCCCTTCCACATCAGTTTGAGATATACGTATATATATTTTTAAGAAACAATCCTCATCAGCATTTTAGTGCAGATTTCTCTCAATATACGCATCTTTCACAAAGCAATTTCCCCCTAAAATATAAAGCGCATTTGTAAGTCATTATCACTAATTCATGCATTTCAATGTACACTTTACCATAGCATATGCATTACTGGACAAGTTACTTGGCTGGAGAACTGCACTGCAAAAGCTGGGGAAATGTGAAAATTTCAGAGGGTGGTTGTGTTCGTGTTGTGTTGTTGTTCGGTTGTGTTGCTTCAGAAAGGACAAATTAGGTAGGTTTGTTTTTAAATGTGAACCGAATCAAATTTCTCAGACATCCCTACATTCCAGCGTGCAGTCAGTTTATCCAGGGCAACATGATTAAGATCAACATCCCTGGCCAATATCCATTGTGAACTGTGAGTCTTCCTGGGGATAGCATTCCACAAAAAGGATGCCGCAACAGAGACAGCCCTCTTCCCAGTCACCATCCACCTCGCTTACTTACTTTCTTTCTGTTGTTATTATTATTCTTACTAATATTGTGTTCAGTCCTTGAGAACCTTCCATATTAAACAATGCAAGATGAAAAGCTTGTGAAGTTTTTTTTGGCAAAGCGAGAAGGATCAACCAAGCCAACGTCTGGAGTCCCTGAAGCATTCTACGCTACCACACAACTCTCCATGTGAACTCGAGCTCGGTTTCGCTTACTAAATGAACAGCTAGGAACAGAGGAAACTGCCTTACACTGAGGCAGACAACAGGTGAATCTCAGCACTGTTGACACTGACTAAAAGCTGCTTTCCATGGTTTCGGGCAGCTGTCTTTTCTCATCCCTACCTGGAAACACCAGGGATTGAACCCAGGAGCTCTGGCACGCAATGCATGTGCTCTACCTTTGAGCTATGGCCCCAACTGGCATACTTTCAATTTTTTCATTATTGCTCCCCTCTTTCCCACCTGCTCTCTTTCTTTGTAGGGGTTTGAGAGAAGGGGTGGGTGGGAGGATCTTTTGTGGGAATTCTGTGGTCCTCCCAACTCCCAGTCATTTATCAGGGAGTATGGGTGGTGGGTGGCGCTGTGGTCTAAACCACTGAGCCTCTTGGGCTTGCCAATCAGAAGGTCGGCGGTTCGAATCCCCATGACAGGGTGAGCTCCTGTTGCTCAGTCCCAGCTCCTGCCAACCTAGCAGTTCGAAAGCACGCCCCAAAAAAGTGCAAGTACATAAATAGCTACCGCTCCAGCGGAGAGGTAAACGGCGTTTCCGTGTGCTGCTCTGGTTTTGGTGTTCCGTTGTGCCAGAAGCGGCTCAGTCATGCTGGTCACATGACCCAGAAAAAACTGTCTGCGGACAAACACTGGCTCCCTCGGCCTGTAAAGCGAGATGAGCACCATAACCCCAGAGTTGTCTGCAACTGGACTTAACTGTCAGGGGTCCTTTACCTTTTTTATGGGTGTTTTAACCCAACAACACTGGTCGAAGCCCCCACTTCTGGCTTAAACTCTGTTGGGACAGCATGATGTTCTGGGAGAAAGGCAGCAGGAGAGAGAAGGCATCCATAACCAAAACCATAGCAACTTTGTTATAAACCGTTCATAACAAAAATCGCACTTTCTTGACCATGACTCAAAAATGGGTACTGCTTTCAACAGCACAGGCTAGAATTTTGATTCACTTTGCACAATATAAGTTATAAACAAGACCGTGCTAAACGCCACAGGGTGCACAGGGAGGAGGATCAAGCAATAATCATTACTGGGCAATTAAAAGGAGAAAGGGGATTTTTGTTCCTCAAGCAGAATGAATTAAACCACTGACGTTCGCCTTGTTTCCAAAGAGGCTGGGTTCAAAACACATCACTGTCTTGAGCCCTTGCTGTAGTCACTGTTCACCCGCTGTGGTTGACCTTGAGCAGAGTTAGTCTCTCCCTCTCTCTCTGCTCGACACATTCAGCAACAGGCAGCCTTCTTTACCAATTCAGACAGTTTGTCCAATTGCCCAACAACTGCCTACTCTGACTGGCAGTGGCTCTCCAGGGTCCCAAGCGGGACTTCTCAAATGCTAAGAGAGTGTGTGTGTGTGTGTGTGTGTGTGTGTGTGTGTGTAAGTGTAATACCTATATGCAGCTATATCATTCTATTTCAGAATAAAAACAATAAAAACCAACATAAAAATATTAAAATTGGAAACCATCAACTATCAATTATGGGATGGCCCTGCAGAGGCAATTCCCCTTCCCAAGGAACTCTGAGATTTGTTGTCCTTTGAGGGGAATAGGGAACCCCTTTCAACTCTCAGCACCTTTGACAAACTACAGTTCCTAGGATTATTTGGAGGAAGGCATGACTGTTTAAAGTGGCATGATAATGCTCCAAATGCATGATGCAGAAGTGGCCCGAGTCACTGTCAGATGGCGGTGAAACACTTTCAGCCTGACATTTTTTGAAGGAGGAGGGGGGGAAATCCAGCAGGCCAAATCATTTTGAAGCAGCAGCTTGGGAGATTTAAATTACCAAGGGAATGGTTCGAACTCTCTTATACACACAAGGGTATACCTTCCTTGCCACTCCCACCCCGTAGAGCGCATGACAACACAAGACTTTCCTCTCATCTGCTGGTGAACAACCAACCTGCTTCTTACAATTTCCTGGATCGTTATACAACCACAGGAAGCCGTCTGCTAAGCCCTACCAGTCTCGTGTTTCTTTGGCGATTTTCATCCTGCCAGCCAAGCTAAACAGTTTCAACTTGGCACCCAGCTGTAGCTCCAACAGCAGCAGCAGCAGCAGCAGCAGCCCAATCCTGGCCAACCCGTTGTTTCATGGTACCTTTCCCATTTGCCAGCTTAACAGTTTCCAGCTCAGGTGGCGCTTGGGTCCTTTTGGCACGTATAAAACATCACTTGGGTTTAGGGGAACCTCAGGCCCACATGCCCAACAAAGCAGCCTCTGCTTTTTCATCTGGCTCCCTGCAGTCCCCACCCCCCAATCAATGGCCCCTGGAAATCTGGCTTGAACTCATCTGGCCTCAAGCCCAATCTCTGTGGGCTGCATCAGCCAAGTTTGGGGTTCCACAGGAGGCTGGCAGGTCCAGGATGAAGGGGGATTCCAGCCAGAGGCCAAGGCAACGTGTGAGAAAGAAAGGGAGGGAGGACATTCCACAGAACAACTTGCTTCCGTGAAGTTGCTCTGTGCGACTTCCAAAAACAGATGCCAGCAGAGGAAAGGTGGCACATACAGCAACGTGAGGATATGCATCAGAGGGCACATACGTACAATGCATTATGCATATGTACAGATCTGGGTAGGACTACGAGAGGCTGCAGGTGAGGGGATGTGACCTTGTTGGAAGCAAGAAAAGGTTTTCAGGGCTCCTGCCAGTAGGCTGGTGGTGAGAGCCCAGAAGAGGCGAGGCACAGGGATCTGACCAGCTGCTCAATGAGATGATTTGCTGAAAAGCTGACTTGGATAGCATGGTTTTTATAAGCCCTGGAGAGCTGCTGCTAGTCTGTGTAGATCAGCCTTTCTCAACCTTGGGTCTCCATGTGTTGTTGGACTACAACTCCCATCATCCCTAGCCACTGCTCCTGCCAGCTAGGGATGATGGGAGTTGTAGGCCAACAACATCTGGGGACCCAAGGTTGGGAACGGCTGGTGCAGACAGTACTGATCTAGATGGACCAATGGTTCAGTATAAGGCAGCTCCCTCTATCCCTACCTATTAATCGAGAGCCCTCCTTTCCTAGGCTTTTCCATTTCTCTCTCACTTTGTCCCTCTCTCCTGCCTTCCTACTGGTCCCCTTCACAATTGTCCTGTCTCCCATTTCATCCCGTTCCTCTCTGGCTACTTCCTCCTGGCTTTCTACTCCTGCATCTGGCCATCTCAGGCCATCTTCCTATTTCCCAGGAGATCCCACAGCCACCCATGGATGATGTCACTTCCAGGTGCCAGGAAGGGGTTCCATCTTGGTGCAAGTCTGGGGATGTTCTCAGGCTACATGCTGCAGAGACTGGGTCACTGTGCACAGGAGGATTTCAGCATGTATAAGCTGCCACACCAGCTGAAATGTCCTTTGCATTTACAGCTTCCCATTCTGAGCAGCTGCCAAAAGAGATTTATTTACTTTTGAAGAAGAGCAAGATGGTCAACTGAATCCACCAGTGGCCAATATTAATCTCTAGTTTTTATTTATTTTTATTTTTTGCTTAACTTCAGCATGCCCTGTGTGAAAAATTCATTTGTCCCAGATTTAGAGGGACTTGGGAAGCCAATAAATCAAAGGCAGGCACAGGCTGAAATGGGCAACATTGGTCAACAGTTTCTGCCTGCCTGCCTGCCGCTTGGTAAACAGAAGCGCTCCAGTTGTGTCCTAGCCTCTTGTCAAGCATCAACACTGAGTCAACAACCCGCTCTTGTGGCTTAAGGCTTTTGATGTTTACTTTGTTCTTTCCACAGTTCAAAAGAAAAGCACTAATGCACCAGTCCTCTTACCAAATACTATCTTAATCCAAGAATACAGAGCCTTTTGCTGTTGACCAGTTAAGTCTGTTAAGAAGAAAAGGATTTGATCAAGCTTTACATAACAACCCAGAAGTCAAATCCAGCTTCTTTTTTGGACCGGATCAGACGGCTCTTTTCATCTTTGCTGCTCAGATGGCTTGTTAATAACAAAGGGGTGAAGGGAGGGGTGGTAATGACACTGACAATGTGGAAACAAAAGCAAGGGATTCAATTATTTTCCTGTTTATTGCTTTGCCTTTTGGTCCCAACTTCAGTACAATCAATGCTATGAAGGTTCTCAAAGCTGGGAAGCTGCAAATTCAATCAACCGCTATTTGTTTTAGTATGAGTGTTGGGGCTTTGGCACAGATCAGTGACATCAGACCAAGAAAAGGCTACACGGTACTATTCTACTGACATGTGCCACAGTGCTACCAGGAAAGCATCACAGACCATTGGTTCGCAAGAGAAGGAAAGTGAAGAGAAGGAAAGTAATGGACCTGGGGGGCTGTGACTAAAGCTCATCCTTGATACGGGACTAGGCACCAGCGGCAGGAAGCTGAAATCTGAGTCCCAGAAGGAATAGAACAGGCGTTGTTGGATAGAGCACTGGGACAGATGCACAGGTAGGTCAATCCTCTTTTAAAGCCATCCAAGTTGTTAGCCATCACTACAACTTGTGGCAGCAAACTCCACAATTTTAGTATGTGCTGTGTGAAGCACTTCCATTTGTCTGTCCTGAATCTTCCAACATCCAGCTTCATTGAAAGCCCATAAGTTCCAGCGTTATGAGAGAGTAGGGGGGATTTTTCCTCTTTTCCAGTTCCTCCACACCCCTGCACACACCCCTCCACCACCTCTTCTCCAAACTAAAATGACCCAAATGTTGTAACCTCCCATCAGCCATAACAACACAAGAAGAGCCTGCTAGATCAGGCCAATGACCCATCTAGTCCAGCATCTTGTTCTCCCAGCAGCCAACCAGTTGCCTATGGAAGCCTGCAAGCACAACCTGAGCACAAGAGCACCCTCTCCTTCTGTGGCTTCCATCAACTGGTATTCAGAAGCATTTCTGCCTCCAAGAGTGCAGGAAGAGCTAGCCTTATCTTCTGTGAATTTGTCTAATTCTCTTCTAATGACATCCTCCAATTTGGTAACCCTTACCTCTTGTGGGAGTGATGCTGGTAGATTATTCCTTGCTGGAATAACTGTGGGTGGGCTTGTGGAATATCAAAGCACTACTTCATAGAGGAACCAATTCAAACAGAAAGAACAAGGAAGCCACAAGAAAGGAACCATCTACTTGCCTTGCAACTGCAAGGGAATCCAGCGAGGGAAAACACTTCTCTGCATGAAAAGGCCACAGCGTTCAACAGTGTCCGTCAAACTTCTTGTACATAAGCAATACCAAGAAAAGGTGTTCCATTGCCTAACAGAGAAGATTGCTGCCAATCTAGTTTGAGGATAACAGGTGCTGAGTATTATGTTAGACTTAAGGGGTTTTTTCACTGCGCCTTCTATGATGCCACTGCTCAAGGCCATACAGTGATTTAGATATTCAAGGCTGGCGTTTCATACCATAAAGGTGCATGGAAATTTGCACCGCAGTGTTGTTCCATATACCCCTTTTAACAGGCTTCTTTCTGCTTGTAATCACCCCCTCTTATAGGAAACTCAGGTGCTGAGTGCTGACAGCTTTTTAGCCCAATTGGGCAGTTGATAAACAGGAGGGAGGTATCAGTACATTCGGGAGAAGCTTTAGGATTGCAGGAAGTGCAAAAAAACCCCAACAAAACCACAACACATTTTAAAAACCAAACCAAAGAAAAGAAAAGAAAAGAAAAGAAAAGAAAAGAAAAGAAAAAGAAACCCTGCCAAAATTGTGTCAAACCATCTGCATGCTCAACCACCACAAAAGGTACGCTGGGATGTTTCTCTTTAGGGTGTAGTTTTTTGTTTTTGTTTTTTGTTTGCTTGTTTTACAAAATGGGGGGGGGGATAGCAAAATTCCTTGATAGGATAAAATGACTGCTGGAACCTTGACCTGGAACAATCCTTCTGAGGAAGATACTCAGCAACATTTTTGTTGTTGTTACAATTTGTTCTTACTGTTGACTATAGACACATCCGCACCATAAATTTAAAGCACTATGATACCATTTTAACAAAGGACCCTGGGAACCGTAGTCTGCTAAGAGTGCTGAGAGTTAGTAGGACACTCTTATTCCCTTCACAGAGCTCCAGTTTCCAGAGTTCCCTGACAAAAGGGACTGGCTGTTAAATTAAGATTACCAGATTTTTCTTTCGATGAATCCAGGGACACTTTTCAACTTGGATGGATACAAAATGGATTTTGCACGGGGACTGGTTTGTAAATCTGGGGACTGTCCCCAGGAAACGGGGACGTCTGGTAACCTTATGTTAAATCACTCTCAGGGCTGTTGCTCTGAGAGGCAGATTGGGGCCTCCTAACAACTCTTAATGCCCTTAATAGACTACAGCTTCCAGAATTCTTTGGGAGAAGCCACAACCATTAAAGTTTTATAATAGTGCGTTAGACTTATGGTTGCGGGTGTGACCTACATCTTTGATCAGACATATTCCAGTGGTTCTTACAAGAAGCAAAAACTCCAGGCCTCAGGACTCTTGAGGGGACTCTCTGCAATTAAGGCCACACAAACCTTTCACTGGCTGACCAAGGAAACTTCAGGAGGATGCCTATACACACATCTCTTGAATGTGCACAGAACAAGTCTCCTTTGCTTTTTCTTAAAACGTAATCATAGTAATTTATATATTTTAAAAAGGTACCTTCCAGGTGAAAGTGTTCATTTTCAATTGCCTCCCTGTAAACTTCACCAGTTGCATCCTGTAAAAAAAGTAAATAAAACAACAAAGGGGAGCTATTAGCAGGTGTACGAATATGCAAGATGGTTATTCTTTTAAGTTGCACAACAATTTTTCTAGATTACATTGATCTGGAAATATGTGCCAAAATTGCATCCGAGCAGATGGAGCACACATCCAGCTCGGTACAATTCTGGACACTGCTCTGCAGTTCACCAACTGGTCCTGAGTCCATTCAAAACTGCACCATACATTAAAGCATATGGATTCCCACCAGACAATCCTGGGAACTGTAATTTGTTAACGGTGATGGGAATTGTAGTTCTGTTAGAAGTAAACTACAGTTCCTAGGATCCTTTTGGGGGGAGGTGGGTAGCAGGATGCTTCAAATATGCTTTAGATGTATGGAACAGATGTGACCCCAGATAATGCATGTTACCCATAAACACCAGATGTCATTCCAGGCCCTTGACTAACTTGCATAGATGTCATCCTAAAGGTCTATAACAAACATGGCATCTTTTGTGCAACTGTTATTATTAATAACAATAATAATTTCATTTATGAATCACTTTCAATAAGGCACCCCAAAGTAATTTACAATAAAAACATATATAAAACAGCTCCATGTATAATAACAGTTTTTAAAAATGCATTCATAAAACCAAACACACGGTTTAAAATGACAACACCACACACAAAAGGTTGTGGAATTCCCTCCCCACAGTGAAGCATTCTAGCACATGAGTAGGCAAAATAAGTCCTGGGGGCCGGATCCAGCCCAATCACCTTCTAAATTCAGCCCGCGGACGGTCCAGGAATCAGCGTGTTTTTACATGACTAGAATGTGCGTTTTTATTTAAAATGCACCTCAGGGTTATTTGTGGGGCATAGGAATTCGTTCATTCCCCCCCCCAAAAAAATAATATATAGTCCAGCCCCCTACAAGGTCTGAGGGACAGTGGACCAGCCCCCTGCTGAAAAGGTTTGCTGAACCCTGATCTAGCACCTTCATTATACAGCTTTCATTGAATGCTAAAGACAGAGCACTTTACCCTGGCCTTTGATACTTGAGACGTAGGCCCCATCCAAGCCATCCATTTAAAGCAGTATCATACCACTTTAGACAGCCATGGCTTCCTCCAAAGAATCTTGGGAAGTGTAGTTTGTTAAGGGGGCTGGGAGTTGTTATGAGTGTCTCAATTCCTCTCAAGGAGCTACAGATCCCAGAATTCCCTGTGAAGAGGAATTTTTTTAACCACTCTGAAAATTGTAGCTCTGCAAGGGGAATAAGGGTCCCTCAACAACTCATGGCACCATTAACAAACTACAGCTCCCAGGATTCTTTGGGAGAAGCTGTGACTGTTTAAGTTGGCATCATAGTGCTTTAAATGTATAGTATGAATGTGGCTAAAGGATATATATGGATTGTGGCTAATGCTATATACGCACAAGGGTGCTGAGAGTTGTAAGCAGACCTCTACCCTACTCACAGAGCTGAAATTCCCAGAGTTCCCTGGGAAGATTTACTGTTAAACCACTTCCCATGATTTGGGGAAAGCAATTAACTGTTTAAAGTGGTAAGATACAGCTTTAAATGCATAGTGCAGATGTGGTCTCATTACTTCACACTCTGGATTTCTACAAACACACCCAGCATGAAGAACCATGCTAATTAAAACCACTGTTTATAGTATACTATTATAAGACTCAATTCGAAATAGTAATATTAATGCAAACAGCCCATCTGAATTTCTCCATACAACTAATATGCCAATTTAAGCAATATGTTTTTAACCATCACATGGTTTTTATGTACTTTTTAAAAAAACAAAACCACAGAGCTCTTGCTTATCACTTTTTGCATTGCTTTAAGTTCACGTAGGTAGCAAGCTCATATTTTTTGACAATTCAGACTTTTTGTATTTATTTATTTCCACCCTTCCCCCCCCCCCCCATTCTCAGATGATTTTTTTATAACCACAACTTCCAAGCAGTGGTTTGACTGACTTTGCAAGAGCAGCAATGCATGTATATTAGTGGCCCACTAACTGAATACCCTCCCCGCTAAAAAGACCGTGGCAGCCTTTGTAAATTTCAGTGACACAGCTAGACAGCTAGAAGTCATCAGCTGTCAATTAAATTTGCTCCTTCATGCCAGTCTGATTATGGCATGCATTATCTCTGATAGACAGACATTTATTTAATAGGGCTGTGCGGGCAGCCAGACAATATATGCTACTATTATGCTAAGAACCATAAGGAGGAAATGTTTATTTATTAATGGAGGAGGAAGCTGCACGGGCCCATATGCTGCCATTGATAAATTAACCCGGCACCCTCTTTATGAAGATGCACCGAGGCCCGGATCCAGAGGGAAACAAGTTGCACTAAGGTTCCATCAAAACTAATGGGGCTTAGGCTGCAGTGCTATTCGCCTGGGAATGATAAGCCCCTGTGAACTCACTGATTTACTTCTGAATAGACATGTATTAGGTTACACTGCCAAACTTAAATTTCCCTGAATCAGGGCCCCTAGGCAACACTAGGAAGCTGCCACCCACAACACTATTCAGCAACATTCTGAAATAAACAGCAAAGTAATTTCTGCACAATCCACCTGTCCTCAGCCTTTTAAAAAGAAGACTGTATTATGATTATTACCCTTGATTTATCAATTGCCATCTAAACCACCATCTCAATGTGATTTTTCACAGAAGATAATCAAAAACAGGAATCCGGGCCCTCTCTCCACTGAGCTGGGAGGGCGGAAGAGACCGAGAGGAGTGGGGCAGGCTTCCGGGTCGCCCTACCTGTTAAAAGCAAGCTAGCAGAAGAAGAGGGGGAACAGTACGAGGGCAAGAGAGAGATATTCTGCCTACACTGGACGCAGCCAGAAGCAAACAGTGCTGGCATTGATCAAAGAGCCCTAGTGGAATGGAGCCAGAGCTGAAATGCCAGTGGCAAGAGGCCTGACCAAGGAATGGAAGGCAGGCCAGCGAGGCTGGAGGAGAGTCCAAAACAACTGGGTACTACAGGTACCTGCCTGGGAGGTGGGGGGGTAGGAATCACACCTGGAGAGTCATGCAGAGAAGGTCAATATTTGGCTATTGCCCTAGTAGCATTTGCAGATTTGCCAGACCAGGAGTGGGATGGGGAAGCAGATGAAGTGGAGACTGGGTGGGCAGAGCAACAGTAGAACTTGAGAGGATAACGCAACTGCTTATCCAGGCTTCTCTTGGCAGCATTAAGTGACTGGCCACAATGTTCTAATCTTGGTCAGACCCGGCAGGTGCGATCTATTCTCACATCATACTGTTGGTAGGCTGCAAGGATATATCCTGTTCCCTTCGTCCCTTTGCAAATGCTGTTTAGCCCTGGTTCCCCCTCCCTTGCAACGAAACACAGGTGTGCAACCTCCATGGGGCAGGATAACATTGCTCCATAAATCTGTCAGCAGAGGGTGCTGGTTGAACAGATGGCTTTGCATTCCACAGGCAGCAATATCCGCCCTCCCTTTCTCCCACTCCTGGAGTTCCTGTCCCCAATCTGCAAGCCCAGGTATGTCAACACCCTCCTTTCCAGAGCAGCTCAGGATTTCAATGGGACAGGAAGCTGCACAGGGAGGGGGGGGGAGTAGAGAAGGAGGGAATATAACCCCCCTCCACACACAAAAATCTTGACACCATCAGCTTGTTCGACCCATCCAGACCAAGGGTGATCCCAGCATGAAATAGGAACATCAATAACTTGAAAAGACATAGAGTATTTTCCCCCTCTCCTACCCCTCCCCTCCTACGTTCAGAAATATGCAAGGCAGCTGCCCTGAGCCGGTGGGAGAGAAAGCTGAGACGAAAAGGATGGAGAAGACAAAAGCTATACTGGCACATAAGCTTGAAAGGAGCTAAACAGCAACGCTTGAATTCCAGATTTCACTACTATGGTGTTTTGTTTTGTTTTTTTACAGACAAGACACTATTGACGAAGGGCTGCAGCTCAGGGCCAGAGTATCAGCTTTGGATGCAGAAAGTCCCAGGTTTAATCCCTGGCATCCCCAGGGTAGGGGTGGGAAAGACATCTGGTCTGAAGCTTTGGAGAGCCACTGGCCCACATGTCCCGCTGACATGTTCTCTGAATATCAGCTGGGAGGGGCAGTAGATGGGGGGGGGCAGGATTATTCTGCTCACCACCTCCCACACTTGTGGCCTCCCTCTTCCTTCTCCTCCACTGCCCACCCCCTGCCCCCTTCAGGGTGCTGGGGCTTCCCTGGACTGCCTTAGGTGGTGGTAGGGTAGCAGCAGGGGGTGAAGGAGGAGATGGGGGGGCAGTGGAGGCGCACCCTTTTCTGTTTTGCCCTAACTGCCTCCAAACACCTGCCACAAACGTCTGAAGCCCTCTTTTATAACATCTAAATGTGAAAGTTGCAGCAATGGGTCTGGGTCAATGTCTGATCAGGGTACTATGAGTTTCACGGAAGGCAAGTGGGATAGAAACTACGTAAATAATTACATAGCAAGCTACCTTGTACCTAGCTAGTCTGCTTAGCTCAGTATTGTTTACACCAACTTCCAGCATCTCTCCAGCATTTCTGACAGGGTTCTCTCTCAACTCTAAATGGAGAACCCAAGGGCATTCTGGGACATTTTTCATGCAAAGCAGATGCTCTACCCATTAGCTACAGCCCTTGGGTGGAATGAATCATTCCACCAGGAGATACTGAAAGGAGATCACAGGTTTTTTGACAAGTTATGAACCCCCTTTTTCTAGTTACAACAAGCGTGCATTACTGGGACAAATGTTACAGCAGAGCTGAGCCAGAGGCAACGATCTGAGACGAGACAGGGATGGTGTCAGAGAATTAGTGCCAGGAATCAAGACCAAAGGGCAAAGCAAGATGCAGGATCCGAGAGCAAGCTTACAAGTCTGGACCAAAGGATATGGAAGGGATGAGGAATCTAGTACTGTCCAGATGTTGCCAGACTATAACTCCCAGCATCCTCAACAAAGTGGCCATGCCAACATTCTCTGGAAAGCCACTGGTTCCTCAATGCCCAGGAAAACTTAAGTGAACCAGGAAGCTCTTTCATAATTCTTCCTGCCCTGAAAGATCCAATGGCCAGCCTGGACGGGTGGGGTCAGAAAACAGTTTGAAGGGCAATACATCAACCTGAAATCCAGTGACTTACAATGAAAGGCAGCTGCACACAGATACAAAGGCTATCACGTGGGTCCCTTGTCGGGCAAAGTGCCACCATGTGGCATTCCCAGGGAGGTGCTCCAGTGCCAAGGGTTGCAACTGACATTTCCCTACTCCCCATCTTTACACCAATAATTAAATCTGGATCACTTAAAGCTGGCCACCTTTCTGGGAAATTATGATGCGTCCCAGAGACACTACATAAGAACATAAGAAGAGCCTGCTGGATCAGGCCAATGGCACATCCGGTCCAGCATCCTGTTCTCACAATGGCCAACCAGACACTTCAGTTTAAAGCCTGCAAGCAGGACCTGAGCAAAAGAGCACTCTCTCCTCCTGCAGTTTCTAGCAAATGGTATTAAGAAGCATTACTGCCTCTGACCGTGGAGGCCGAACATACAGCAAGCATTGTGGCTCTAGTAGCCATTGATAGCCCTCTCCTCCATGATTTTGCCCAGTCCTCTTCTAAAGCCATCCAAGCTAGCAGCCATCATTGCCTCGTGTGAAAGTGAGTTCCAGGGTTTAACTATGCCCTGCATGAGGAAGAACTTTCTTTTATCTGTCCTGAATCTTCCAGCATTCAGCTTCACCAGAGTAACTGTGTGGAAATTAAAATGGCAGCTGTCCAATGCCAGTCAGAGGAGAAAAGCCAATGGAAATGTCTGCCAAGATAGACCATGGCTACCAGGAGGAGGAGGAGGAGGAGACCAACAGTGAAATTCCAGCATGATGGCCCACTGGAGGGACACAGAGGGCTCCAGCAGACTTGGAGGCAGCCCTGGTCAAGATGTTCAGTTGGGTTAAAACTTCCATGTATGAATGCCTAAACAACATAGAGTGTTCTATAGAAGCTCTCTTGTTCTAAACGACCCATTTCAGCTGCCCCCCTTCAAAATTAAGGAACTCTTATTTCTGCTAGAGCATTCCTGGAACAACTGCATTGTGTCAGGCTTCCTCTTAAAAGATTCTCCAAAGTTTTTTCAAGCCAGCAATTCAGTGCGCGCGCGCACACACACACAGAGAGAGAGAGAGCGCTTTTCAATACAAGGACTGGTCTGCTATCTGCATTTTCTTAAAAGGAACCACATTAAAACACAAAAAAGTTTAGCCGATCCCAACTCCCCACCCTCAGACTTTGAAACCAAGACTTCCTACTAGAGAATTTAATATCTTTGCTCCTGCTCTCCACCCCGGTTCCCCCTCCTCCACCAGCCCTGTTTTCTGCATCTCTGCTCTCTTAAAAGCTAACAGATGTTAATGCCATGAAGTTTCAAAGAAGAAGGGGATGGGGGAAACCATGCCCACATAACTCATTACAACTAATATATTCCAAGAATTTATGTAGTTCAGGGAACATGTGAGGTACTGGGGTGGAGAGCGGGGAGAAAGGCCAAATGTGTGCACAGAATATAACCCTTGTAAGTAAATACATGCATATGCTTTACCCTTACCATCAGGATGGGGAACTAGTGGCCCTCCATATATTGTTGGAGTCTGGCTACTTTCACACCATTCCTCAGGGCCAGCACCTGAGCAGTACCACAAAAGGCTCCCCCTCTCCGTCAGGGAAGAATGGGTGAGTAAAGTCTTATATTGGGAACAAGGGAGGGAAGAGACCAGCAATGCCTCCTATTCACCAAGAGGCTGCTGCAGAGCTGGCATTGAGTGGGGGCTGCCGAGGAGGCGGCAAATCCAGTCTCCAAGGAGCACACCACA
The DNA here is from genome assembly GCF_964106915.1 of Podarcis gaigeae. Taxonomy (NCBI): domain Eukaryota; kingdom Metazoa; phylum Chordata; class Lepidosauria; order Squamata; family Lacertidae; genus Podarcis; species Podarcis gaigeae. The sequence continues at coordinate 34,344,607 of NC_139684.1, read as the reverse complement.
GTTGCTGCTGCCACCATGGAAGCAGAAGAGGGTGAGGCTGGATTCACTGGAGGCTGGATCTGCTGCCCCTGTGGACCTTCCCACCTCACCTTGCCCACCCTGGGTCTGCCCTGCCATCCGTGTAAAGCTCTGCACCACACACACACGCACACTATGCTACCACTCATATTCCAAGTTGTTTAACCTGTAATTAAAACGATTGCACTCGGGTTCCATACTTGCGATCCGCTGGCAAAGACTGGCATGAGAGTTGACAAAATCCTCACTGACTAACAGTGGTTAAAGACTGTTGAGAAGAAAGTAATCTGTGTTAAGATAGGTTAAGTACGTGCCTCGCACAACGTAGTTCTCAAAATCTCTCTCTTCACCCCCTCAGTAATTTAATTACGCCATTTAAAGGTTCACTTTTGTTCTGTTACTTAACTGGGAGTAAGCCACACTGAACACAATGGGACTCACTTCTGAGTAAATGCACAAAGGATTGCATATCAAAAGGTGCATTCTGGCACAGAGAGCCACTTTATATTGAGTCAGACCATTGGCCTATCTACCTCAGCACTGTGTACACTGGCTGGCAGTCACTCTCCAGCATTTCAGGCAAAAAAATTCTCCCAGCACTACCTGGAGATGCCAGGGATTGAACCTGCAGCCTCCTGAATGCAAGGCTGATGCTCTGTCACTATGTCATGACACTTCCTATTGTTGGAGTCAATGGCCTGCAATACTCACTCCAACTCTGTGAATTGTTCTCTCTCCTTGTAGAGAGTTTTGAGGCACTTGGAAGAAAGGTTCTTGCCACTTCTGAGCATCTCCCAGCCCTGGTCCAATCCACTTTTTAAAGACCTCTGCATGTGGCCAAAGAAGACAGGAAATGTCAGGGTGACTGCAGCCCCAAACAAAGGCCAACAACAGCTAAAACTTGTGGGGCTGCTGTCCCTAGGAAAAAATAAATAAAACTAAAGTAAGACTTGCAAAGAATGCTGGTGCTTTTAAAAAATGGACAGCAGCCGTCTGCTTTTCTGTTTGGTCCAAAACCAGTCCCAGAAATCACCAAGAGCTGCTGACAGGGCTTTAGGGGGTAGGGAGAAGAAAAATAAAGATTACATCAGTTTCCCAGTGGGGGGTATCAAACTGCATGGCCGGGCAGAACTTTCATCCTTTTCTTCCTGTTCAGACGCTGGCCAATCTGCCCTTGAAATCGGTGGGAGGCTTGCCTGTGCGAGGTCTGCAAGATCAAGACATCTCTGATCACAGAGTTTGAAACAGTAGGGTTCTGCATCTCGCACCACCTCGATCAGCAGCATCCTTCAGACTTGGCGCCTGTCCTATATTTGTACAGATATAAAAGACCCAAATAAAAGTGTTGGGGGAGGCAGGAAAGAGAGAAAACTAATTACAGCCCAAGCTCTGCCCCACTGATGCCTCTCCACAATCACAAAGCATCCATCTTAGCCATTAAGGCCATAGCAGGAAGAGTGGTGGTCAAAGGAACATGTGGGCAAAAGGCATCTAAAGGCTATTCCATATAAACTGTCTATCAACGGATCTTAATATCTCACCAACTCGTAGCAGCTGAACCAACCCTCTTTCTCTCTGCCCAATCCACAAATACTCCTGCTTAAAGTTGAGGAGGCGGAACAAGATTCCTGGGTTGAAATTTGAGACATCAAAATGCATTCGGTGCTTTCTTTTTACCTTTTTTTTTACAAGAAATGTCACAGAAATTTCAAAGTATCTAATAATAGACAAGGTCAACAACAACTGCCAAGTCTATTAAGTAAAGTTCCTCTAAGCGGTAACGGGGCCACTTCTCCACTCTTGTTGATGACTATTTCATCTGTCATTTTGAGTGAAGAATGACATAGGAGCATCAAAAAGCAGGAATAATCTCATACTACACCACCACCACGAACCACTGCTTGGAAACTTATGGTCCGATTATGAAAATATGGTGCGTTATTTGATACATTAGGTATCAGATGGGAAAATTTGCGGCCAATCAGATACTTAACTCTCATCAGCCCCAGTCAGCATGGTCAATGGTGTGGTAGATAATGGGAGTTGTGGTCCAGCAACATCAAAGAGGCTACAAAGTTCCCCATCCTTGCTTTAGATATATGTTCTCCAAAGTGTGGTGATAAGGACACCCCTTTCTGGATTTTCTTCCCTTTGATGAGTTTGCTCCTTGCCTAAGAGGGAAGAATTATCTTGACATAGGACCCTCCATATATTCCTGTGTATTTTTAATTTTTTTGCCAATATTTGTTTTAATATTGAATTTTAAATTGTGGGAACATGCCCTGAGGCCTGCTGGTGAAGGGCAGGTAATCAATTTAACAACCACAACAAATAAAATTGTCTTAAGTGACAAAGTGCTTTCTTCTCATGTGACATCAGGACATCCCTTTTCAAAAAAGGTTGACATTAAGTACCATAACGTTTCTGAATGTGGAATATAATCCTTTCAGAAATAGCATTTTGCTATTTCGTGCCTGATTTTTATTTTTATTTTAAATTAAGGATTCTCTTAGTTTACGAAAGTACATGCATTCTCTCTTTTCTCAGGTTGCAAAGGCTTTTTTTTAAAGTGCTTGTTCTTTGAGTGTATAATTTATTGCTTGTTTTTTGAGTGGGGCTCACTTTGGAAGTAAACCTGTGACTGTCAACCAGTTGCAATCACAATTACAAACAGAGAAATTGTTATGTGAAGATATATATTCATTACATCAACCATCTAGCAAGTATCCATACCGAGTTCTCCTGTTCTTTTTGGTCAATTTGTGTGCATGTCTCAAAGGGCTTCGAGCTTTAGCTGGTTGAACAAATTAATCAGCTAAAGCTATAGTTGATTACCGTATTTTTCACCCTATAGGACACACTTTTCCCCCTCTAAAAATGAAGGGGAAATGTGTGTGCGTCCTATGGGGCGAATGCAGGCTTTCACTGAAGCCTAGAGAGCGAGAGCGCACTTCTCCCCGCCGCCAGCCCCACAAGTTCCAGGGACAGCGGGGAGGCGGAGCGCCGCCACCCCGCTGTTCCCCAACCTGGTTTGGGCTTGAGGCAGATATCCGCAAGCGTGGGAGCCCGGCGGGAAGTCGCGCCGGTCTCCCAAGGCTTGCGGAGAGCTGCCTGTTCTGGGGGCTGGGGTTGGGGGAAGCTCGGGTGTCCCCCGCCCCAGCCCTGCGCCTGGGAGGGAAATGTTTTTTTTTCTTTATTCCCCCCCCCAAAAAAAACTAGGTGCGTCCTATGGGCCGGTGTGTCCTATGGGGCGAAAAATACGGTAATTGGTGGATACCAGTTTTTATCAGTGAGGCAGTGAGCTGAGGACATGCTTGTCTCTCTATTTTGCTTTTCCAGCTCCCGCCCCCCTTGTAATTATACATAGGGGCAATGCTACAAAAAAGCACCCATTCCTTCTACCAAAGAACAGCCACTTTTATTTACAATGGTACCTCGGGTTACATACGCTTCAGGTTACATATGCTTCAGGTTGCAGACTCCGCTAACCCAGAAATAGTGCTTCAGGTTAAGAACTTTGCTTCAGGATGAGAACAGAAATCATGCTCTGGCGGCGCAGCAGCAGCAGGAGGCCCCATTAGCTAAAGTGTGCTTCAGGTTAAGAACAGTTTCAGGTTAAGAACGGACCTCCGGAACAAATTAAGTACTTAACCCGAGTTACCACTGTATTCAGTTCCAAGTCAGGATAGATTTCTTTCAGTACCTCCTCAAAAAGCTCTAAAAATAAAAAGGTCAGGCCACGTCCGTGCATATTTTATTCAAATTCAATTGATCGGTAAACAAAGTGACTAAAAATCCTTTAATTATAAAGTGTCACTTTTGTTGAGGAATGTACATCAGAAACTCTCCTCTCCTCAGAAAAGCTGAAGATGCAGTGTTGTTTCTCAGAACTGAGGATGAGAAGAATAAAAAAAATGGACTTTCCTTCAGGCGATTTAAAATCTTTCAAGCACCACAACACATGGTCCTTGCTCTCATCTCTGTTTGCATCATTGACACCTTTTCAGCATGTGGGGGGGGGGGGCAGGAGGAACCAATGAGCCAGCTCAGGTAGTTTACCACTTAATGATACAACCGAACATAAGGCTTGCTTTTCAAATTTGCTGGGTTTTGTATATAAGGAGCCACCCCTTACCTTTCAGACAGCAATGGCCTAAAGCAGGCATAGGCAACCTCGGCCCTCCAGATGTTTTTGGGACTACAATTCCCATCATCCCTGACCACTGGTCCTGTTAGCTAGGGATCATGGGAGTTGTAGTCCCAAAACATCTGGAATGCTGAGGTTGCCTATGCCTGGCCTAAAGCATCTAGAGGGCCACCTGATTGGGGAAGGCTGGTTTATGCTGACAGACAATGGTGCTCCAGGGTTTCAGAGAGGGATATTCCTAAGCCTAGTTGGGAGATGCTGGGAATGGAACATGGGACCCTCTGAATGCTAAGCAAATGCCCTGCCACGGAGCTACGGGCACTGCCACACAGCCAATGCTCTGGATGGCGGCAGCACAGCAAAAAGCCAAAAGATAATGAGGATGCTAAGCATGGAAAGAGGCTGGTGCACTGGAGGCAGGAGGACAAGAAGAGAAGCAACTGGAGGAGCCAAACAGGTATAGCCAATGAGATTCTTCCACTTAGGATAGCACAGAAGGAGACAATGGGAGGAAGGTTTTAGGGGCCGCAGTGCAAATTTCATGAAGTTTGAGAAACGCTGTTCCTACTCATCGCTTCCCTAAATGCGAGCGAGCGCCAACAACACTTCCCGACATCAAAGTGGCGACATTTAACTTCACTTGAAAAGTCTTCACGTTCCTGAACAAACACAACATTAAGAGCCCCGCCCTTAAAGGAAGATGAAAGGAGCCAATCTCCTCTTTAAATTATCAAGGAAGTCGGCGCCTTGACTCCCTTTTTCATTGGGAAGTTGGGGAAGGGGGGGGTAGGGCCTGACTTCAATCAGTTTGTATAAACCAGCTTTTGTTTTTCCTTTTACCCAAATGACTTCGCTCTTAAGGATTTATTGTAACTGGATTGCTTTGCTGCCCAGCAGGGAGCTGTAGCACTAAGCAAAGCTGAGCAACACAGTAGGGTTTTCCCCCCTCTTCTTCGTCTTCTTCTCCTGCCACTGATTGAATTTCTACACTCTCAGCTCTTCGGAAATGTTTGCTCTCGTATGAGCTGTCAGAGGGAAATTGTGAGCAGTTGATTTTCTCTCAGCTAAAGCTAAGCAGGGGGTTCTATATGCAGCCAGCAATGTGGAGAATTGAGGAGGGGCTTGGAGGGGGGCAGGAGAAGGGGAGAGGATCAATCAAGTTGCTGAAAGGAGGTGGGAGGGAGGAGGACAGCCACAAAAAGTAAAACAAAATAAGTAGGGCGCAAAGTGGAAAGAAAGGAAAACTAATTTCCTTGGATATGAAACCTGGAAAGGATCAACCAGAATTGGAAGATGGGTGTGATCAATGCTTAGAATAGCTTTTGCCAACCTGGCAACATCCACAAGGACTTAATATAAGGCAGCTATCTGAGTTAGACCACTGGTCTATCTAGCTCAGTATTGTCTAAACCAACTGGCAACAGCTCTCCCTGGTTTTAAGCAGGGAACTCTCCCAGCTCTACCTAGAGAGGCTAGGGATTGAACATGGTACCTTCTGCATGCAAGGTAGATGGCTCTACACCTGAGCTACAGCCTTTGCAGATCATGATGAGAAGCCAACGTGGAACCCTCCTGATGGCTGTTGGACTAAAACGCCTACCATCCCTTTCCATTGTGCTGCGCTGGCCAAGGATGATGGGGGTTGGAGTCCAACAACTTCTGGAAGATGCTATGTTGATTACCCCTGGCTCCATATTATTTAGAATGCAGTTCCCGTAAAATTTAAGAAGAGCCTTTCTGGACCAGGCCAATGGCCCATCTAGTCCAGGATCCTGTTCTCATAGCGGCCAACCAGATGCCCCTAGGAAGCTGGCTGGGGCCAATAGGAATTGTAGTCCGAAACTTCTGGAAGGCACCTGGTGTGTAAAGGCTGTCTCTGAACAACTATGCAGTACTGGCTTTTAAGGTGGGCTCTTGGGCACAGCACTTTCGGTGGGGGATCCTGACCTGGAACAGGCTGAGAATTCTTAGGCTGCAAACATGGAAATGACAACCATGTTAGGCTGGCGGGGCCTCTGCTAGTCTTGGAGGCTTAACAAATCTCCAACCTTCCCATCTTCTAGAGTGGCTATGTGTCCTATTTTACAAAGAACAGCCCTCTCTTTGAAGGCACTCACTATTCAAAGGGCTGTCAGGTCCTGTGTAAACTGTAGCAATGATTTCCAAATTCGCATTTGTACATATATATTAGCAAATGCAAGCTTTACGCAAATTTGTGTCCCAAAAATTCTGGAACCTGTCGTGAAACTATGGCTAACCTAAACTTGTGCCTCTCATTTTGCCACCCCACTTGTGGGGGTTCTCGTGGTGGCCATCGTTTCACCCTCCCAACCTGCGAAACGACACAACGTTATATATAGCATTGTTAGAAAAGGGCTTATTGGGAGGGGTTTGCGTCTGACTCTACCCACATACAATTAAGTTCAGTGCCACCTGGTGACTAAACCATACAATGACACTATCAACCCAAAATGTTGTATTTTCCACTCATTCCCTATGAATAGCTGCTAAAAAGTCACAGCGTGCTCACGGCTCACAAAAACTGCAAGTAGGGTTGTTGAAGAGCATTAAGGAGTATACTAATCCAGAACAAATTATCTCCATAAATTATACTGAAGATACACATTCAGACAGTGAGCTGGGAAACTCTGGCAAATATCTTGAATGCTCATTTCTGCAAGCTTTTCCTGTTTGTGGCAGAAAACACATTATATTAGGCTTTCGCTGCTGATCCTGGGCATCCTTGGTAGACTGTTTTGCACTGCTTTTATTATACTGTTATTTTAAACAGTGCAAGATGCCCTGGTGGTTTTTGCACCATGAGGATGGAAACATTTTAATAAAAATAAAATTATACCTACACCCAACGATGGGGAGGAGGGATGGAGATGTGGATTGAAAATCATTGCCCTGAATCAACCACCTATATAAGCTCAGTTGGTTAAAACAACTCATAGACCAGAACATCCCCTTCCTTTTCTATCTCTCCACTGGGATGAGCATCTGTGCCTCTGATCAGTACAGAAGCCAAGGAAAAGCCCCTATGATGAAAGAGCCTGTTTTTGGCTCCCAAAGTCTATACTGGAAGGACCACTTGAGTGATCAAAGGCACGAGGGCACTTCTGCCTGCTGTGTATTAGGCTAATGAACGTCATTAAGCGCTCAACAGATTGGACAAGCACTCACTTTGCCCTCCGTCTACGAGTCCAGGGAATGTCAAGTGTTTTCTCTCGTTGTTTCTGCTTTGGGAACCTGTACTTTGTCTCACGGCCAAAATAGAGTGTTGGAAACTTTCCATTTTAGAGTGAGTGAGTGAGTGAGTGAGTGAGTGAGTGAGAAGTTTAGGTGAACTGGAGTCATCAGTCTACAGTCAAAGAGACACAGACATCAAGATGTAGGTATGACGTCAAAGCAAATATGAATGAGGCATCCTTTAGAAGTAAGCACTATAATCTGGGACACTGCAGTAGTGTACAAAGAAGATTCCTTCTTTTGTCCCACTGCTATCTATAAAGTTACCAAACATTCCTTCCAAGGGATGAGCCAATGGGGAATCTTATTCTTTATATGGAGGAGACTTGTTTCTCTGCGGCTCCAGAAGATTGGCCTAGAACTAATGGGCGGAAATGGCAAGGAAGCAGATTTCAGCCAAACTTTTAAGAGAAAGCTTCCTAATGGTGGAAGCTGCTTCACAGGGTGGCGGTCTCCCTCTTTCCACTCCCCTCTCTCTGCTGGAGGTATTTAAGCGTAGACCATCTGTCAAGATTTAAGCAAGGTTCCTGCATCATGGGTCCTTACTTGGTGCCCTTTGATCTGTCCTTCATCCACCTCTTCAGTTCAGCCATCCTCCTCCACTGAACTCAACATGGCAGCTGGCCTTCAGCTCAGGGGAGGAACGCAACAGACTATGCCCAACGTAGAAGACAATATTTTACTCCAAGGGCCACATTTCCCTCTGGTTGTCCTTTCAAGGCTGCATGCTAGTGGTGGCTGGGGCCCACCCAAAGTGGGTGGAGCAACAAGCATAAATTTTACATTTGTACAGCTGTTTTCTGCACACGCACCTCTCTATCCTGCATACAGGCAAGCGAGAGGCGGTCTTTCAGTTCAAATAAACAGTCCATCCAGCTGAAAACATTTGTGGTGCAAAGCAGTGCCAGTGAGGAGTGCGGCCTGAACAAAGTCCAGAGAGACAGACACAGATGATCAGAAAGTCTCATTTCGCCCTCAGCCTGAGGTTTCCCACCACCCCCTTCCCCGGTTTAGGGCCTACTCTCACCAACTTGAGTAGGCTTGTGGTAGGTTGGGCTCAAGCAGAAAACAGATCACGAGGATTGTGCTAATAATAATAATAATAATAATAATAATAATAATAATGTGCGTGTGTGTTAAAAGGAACAAACAACCCACCTCATGCTGGCTTGTCTGTTTTTGCAGTTCACACAGTTCCAATCTGATTAAGTGGTTTACTGGTTTGAAATGCTTTCTGCGGTCATGTAACTGCAATACAAGCTTTTATTTAAAACATGGGGATTTGGCAAGTGAGGGATCTCCACAGAAGCCTACATTTTGGAGAGGGTTGAGTTTGTTTTTAAAAACGTTAGCATTGACCAGAAACTTTTGCCTCTCTGTAGCAAAACCTCTGTAGTAAAAGGCTTTAACTGCTGGTAGACTTTGCTTCAGAACAAGCCAGAGGTGGTTAGGAAGGGCCAGATGTGATGGTAGGCACTGGAAATGGCAGCTGCTTGCCCAGTTTGCCCTCATGTTGTCTTGCATAGAGGCACACAATGCAGGGTCCACCAACTACAGCTTCCTTCATCCTTGACCTTTGGCCATGCTGGCTTGGGTTGATGGGAGTTGGAGTTCAACAACATTGGTGCCATGGTCCCAGACCTGGACCACGGAGTCCTTCAGCAGCCACAGCTCTAATAAGATGGATCTACTCTGTGGTCCTCTCCATGTGGGTCTGTGGGTAGCAGAGCCCACTTCCCTGAGAAGTCATCTCTGACACCAGTTTCAGATGATGAGTCCACCGTCTGCACAAGAACTCAGAACAGGACTCTGTTGTTATTACTTGATCTCTCAGCAGATGTTGATACCATTGACCACAGTACCCTTCTCGGGGTGGCCACTATTTTCCTGTCCTCATTGGCATTCAACATCTGCATGGAATATCAGTTTGAGATGCTTTGTAGGAAGAGATTCATAAATGAAGTGAGAATAAGAATACTTTGAGGAGAGATACCCACAGCTGAAAACCCAGTAACTACAAAGGAATCAATGGCTGCAGGGAAAGCAGACCAGGAGGCAGCACTCAGGGGGTGAAGAATCCAGTCAAGGACTACCAAGCCCTGCTATAAACCTCAGGCAGAGGCTCCAGGCCCTCAATGAGACAACTTGGGCATCTGACCTCACTGCACTATCCATGGTCCTGAACTTATTACACCTTGATCTCCTTTCTAGGTGCTGACTCCAGCCCTGCCATCCTAGGTAACCTGGCATCACCTTGCTTGGGCTGTCACCCCTCCTGGGTGGTAGGAATCCCTATGGACCATGTCTCTCTGGAGAGCATCAGTTTGGCTGCCCCTGGACCACAGCAAAAAATGTTTGTTTATATTCCACCTTTTCTCAAGAGCTCAAGGCAGCATACACACTTCTCCCCGCTCTCCATTTTATCTTCACAACAGCCCAGTGAGGTAGATTAGACAGAGACAAAGACAGAGAGAGCTAGAGAAAGGCCTAAGATCACCCAGTGGGATTCATGGCAGAGTAGGGATTTGAACCCTGGTCTCCAAAGTCCTAGCCCAGCACTCTAACCATTACACCACACTGATTCTCTCTGTTGCATGACACAGCATGACCTTTGAGTCCCCTTGTCCAAGCCTGCGGCAGCCAGTGACATAAGCCATGAGTGGAAAAATGTACCGTGCAATGATGTCATGCCACACTGCGAGTCTCAGTAGATGCCAGAACATATAAATTAACTATGTTTTCTTGGCCCTCCCTACCCAAGAAAGGCACATTTCTGATAGTTAACTCCTTATTGACAAGAAAAGCGCTTACAGCAGCTTCCACAGTACTCTGGATAAACACACACACTTCTAGCCTCTAGGTAACTGCCCAAAGGTCTAGGAGCTATAAAGCAGTTGCAGCAACAGGGAGACCCCACTGTTGGCTTATATCACCTCTTCTGATATAGGTTCACCCATAACCTGAGACTTCTCCTGCATAGTATTTGCTGCTGCTCTTCCTGCTTGAATCCCCTCCTGGTTCTAGGAGACAGCAGGGCAGGGGAAAGTGGGGAGTCTATTGACCCATCTGTCGGCTGAACAGCCCCCCTCTTCTTCTGCTACACCTGGAGCACCTTCTTCTATCTCGGACTGCCCTGCCTCTTCCCTTTTCCCTGGCTCCTGCCCTGCAAACCCCATAAATCAGTGGTCCCCTCTCCCGGGTGACTCTCCTGAAACCCTGCCTCCGACCCCAACTCCAACTCCAACTCTTTGGAGTCCTGACACTATGGCCCCTCAAGTTCAAACATGGCCGTTTGGTGCTAAATTAAGTCTCCTCCTCTTGCCCCAGATGGATCTGTTTCAAACCTAAGAGGGAAGGAGAGGGAAGCAGTCCACTCCCCACCCCCGTCCCCCTGGAATGCTGCTCCTCCAGCGAGCTGTCAAAACTGACCTATGTGAAATTTAAGAAGAGAGCGGATGCAAATCAAAGAGGCAAAAAGTAAGAAAAGGGCTCCTGGCAGACTTGATGATATGTTGATAATGTTCTCGTACTGGAGTCAGGGTGACACCAGCCTGAAGATGATATATAGAACTAAGCCTACATACCACACGATTTACTGGCCTAACGACAGTTTTCATTGATCCGAGGCCAACAATTACTGGATCCGGTCCCGCTGCCTATTTCAGTATCTAGCTCTGGCGTGCAATCAAAACACTAACCCTGCTTCTCCACAGTTCCTGTGCCAACTCCACACTGCAGGCTTGAGCCAAGAGAGGATGATATGCAAATCTGGCAGGTGTTATGGGCATGCCAGTGCTGTTTGCAAGCCTAGACTCTCCCCCCCCCCCCCAGCGAAACAGCAGAAGAGGTTGAGGGAGCTCCATTCAGCTGCAAAGAAGTTACTGCCCTGGCACAGCAGAAACATACACTATGCAGGTCCCTCAAGAACAGAAATTGGCACAGGAGAAAAAACTCTCCCATTGTAAGACTTGGGCTTTGTCTTTAATATAAAACAAACACATCCTTTAATGTCCCTCCAGACAGTTTAACATAAGAATGCAAGAGCCTGGCTGTGTCGGGCCAATGGTCCGTCTAGTCCAGCATCCTGTCCCCACAGTGGCCAACCAGACGCCTGTGGGAAACCCGCAAGCAAGACCCAAGCACAAGAGCACTCTCCCCCTTCCTGCCGTTTCCAGGAACTGGTATTTCAGAAGCATCCAAATGGTTTCCAACAGTACATGGTGGTAAATTTCCATATTGTGTTGGTAAAAGCTAAATGGAATAAACTGGTTAGTCATTAAGGCACAATAAAAGTATCTGAGAATAACTTACTAGCAGAAAAAAGAGAAAGTACTTGCCCTTGGGATTGTAATCTAAAAACACAGCACAAAAGGAAAATGCACTGGAATGGAGGAGGAAACACGCAAACTCAGGTTCAAGGTCTTAGCTGCAAATTCTTCTACTAACCAGCTGGGGAAGGGTAGAAAAGTTCAAGAAAGGGAGGTGCATCCCTTCTCCCCTGCTGCAACCTGATGCAGTGACTGCTGCCAGGAGATGTCTGTGTTTGCTGCAACAAGACCAAAAGAAAAGGCTACTCCCCACCCACAGAAAGTTTGAACAGGCTTCCCTTGTTTGAGGCAAGGAGTTGAAGACCCAGCTGTAAATCAGGCACTGGCCAGATTCATAATATTAAAAAGGGGAAACAGGGTGAGAGGCCAAAGCCAGAAAGGGAAGATTCTAATTCATAGTTAAGGATGATTACATTTCCTATCAAATTCCACAGGGGTTAGATCAGTCAGTGATACCACAGCCTTAGACAATTAATTCTATAATTAACTATTAAAGCAGAAGAACAATTAACAGTGTTAAATAAACATGATGTCCCTGTGGCTATTCAGTTAGCTAATGCTTTTAAAAGGTTTGCAGTCCAATCTTACTCGCATTTACTCAGAAGCAAGTTCTACGGAGTACAGAGGGACTTACCCCCAGGTAAATAAGCATGTATTGTATAGGCAAATATTTTCAATTGGGGGGTGGGGGGAGAGACTACCGCAATACTGTAACTGTAATTATTTTCTCCAAAGTGCAATTATGTATGTACTCCATACCATGCATTTTTGTACTCTCTCTTCAGAATTAAGGCAGATCCCAATCAAACAGAAAACATAAATGAAACAACAATGATTTTATTATAATCCATAACATTAAGAACCCTAGATCTGGTTCATGTAGCAGTGTGAACTCTCCACCGCCCATTTGGAAGCATCCTGGTGACTGTAGTGGCAGTTGTCAGAATCAACATGAATAGGTAACTGTAGTGAGTGCCTTCTTTCAACTCGCTGAGTGCCACTGCCTGCCACCTCTGCTCACTTACGCATTCTGTTACAGGGCCTGGGATCTACAAACATTAGAGAAATAAAGTTCCAGTGACTTCCTCATTCCTTTCTTCTACCAGAAGAAGCCAGCACTGCTGGAAGATAAATGAGCAAGCAGCACTGGATGACAGTATTGAAAGGAGGACTATCTGCAAGGACCTGTAGCTATTGGTCGCAGAAGCGGCTACAGTATTCTGGAGGTTTCTGAGCTTATGGTAACTTATACAAGGTGCGGTATAGTAGCCCAAAAGGATCACAGAAGAAACACAAAGGGCATGCAACAACAACAAAGCCATCATCCCCTACGGCAGCCTCCAAAATTTCTGCTAAAACTAGTAAGCCCTGTTTCGCTCTTGAAACACCACTGCTGAAGAAAACCAACTGTAACTCAACAGGCAGAAGAAGAATCCAGCAACAGTTCTGGGTTCTATGTCCCTTGGCTCTTCTTCCTCAGGGACCCTCCTTGCATTCCCTTTGCACTTCTGCCATCCTTAGAGTGGTCTCTCTCACATGGGCAAACAAAAGAATATGTATCACCAAAATAATAAAAAATAAAATAGAATACATATTTAAATAATAGTTGCATGTGCCAGTTTATGCGCATAGGTGCCTGCCAACATTTTATTGCTAACCGGCTCCCTCTGAGATATTAACATGTTTGCAAACATTCTGATTTCACATCAATGGATAGGGTGGAAATCTGAGATAGATTAGATTAAAACAGAAAAATAAGTATTGTACTTGGACGTTGCCGCTAAGAAAGACAGGAAAAAAAATTGAGCAATTAATAGCTGACCCCCCCTGCTGGCTTCGCTTGCCAGCTTCCCTCCTCAAAGCCTTACTCCTTGCCAAAGCCCCCCTCCCCTTACTCATCAAACTTCCACAGTTCATCTGCACTACTTAACTGACCCCACTGCCGCAAGTCCAGCTCACTCAGCTGCTCTACCCCCCACCCACCCACACCACTTAAAAAAACAGCACAAAGCAAAGTATGCAACAGACCCAGGACAGCACCAGGACTGGCACTGTTGGGCATCTTCCAAGAGCCCAGACCCTAGCAGGAGTCCGACTGACACCACCCCCCACTAACAAGAGTCCCCTGGATCTGCTCCATACACTAAGGTTACCAGACGTCCCCATTTCTCGGGGACAGTCCCCAGATTTACAAATAAGTCCCCATACAAAATCCATTGAAGTTGAAAAGTGTCCCCGGATTCATTGAAAAAAATCTGGTAACCTTACCATACACCCCTGGACAAGAGCCCCCATCACCACTGCAACCTGCTTTCCCCCTTCTTATCACTACACCCTTGACAACAGTGCTGATGTAGGTGGAGCAGTAGATGCCACTACCTGCCACACCATTGGCTCTGTGTATGGCAAGCAAGCAGAAAGTGGCAATGATGACAAGGAGGAGCAGCCAGTGGGAAGGGAGAGGGTCCAATTAATTGCCTTTGCCAATTGTCCAAAGCCTAGAGCCAACACTGGGCGAATCCACTGGCCTCAATTTATTAGGGGCTCCCCAGGTAGGATGGAGCATGTAAACTAGTATTCCACATCCCTCATTCAAAAATATAGCACCACCAGGGGTTACGTTATCAAACATTGTTCCAGTAAGAATGTTTAAAATTAAGCAACAGCACTGAAAGAATCTCGAAGGGAGCAACAAGTTCATCAATAAACACAGAATTTCCAACTTCCAGTTTGCTGCTAACACAAAAGCTAGCTTAGAACACTGCTGACTGCACTAGCAAACTAAGGACACTACATGAGAGAGGGCAGGGACTGTGAACAGAAAGAGGCGGGTGGAAAAGGGTTAAGCACTCGTTCCTACTTATTATTTCTCCCATACTAAAGCCGGCTAAGGGGTGTTGTAGGAGGGTGACATTTGCAAGGGAGAGCCAGCGGGCAGGAAAGTATGCTTCACCCCCTTCCCGCCTTTTGGTGTGGGAGGGAAAGGATAGAATTTACAAGGGAAAATCAGCAGGTAGGAAGGAGTGCTTAACCCTTCTCCACCCGCCTCTTTTCTTCTGGATCCCCTGCCCTCACACTCACTGCCACTCCCCCGCCCAGCATCCCAAGCTAGCTAGCACAATCAATACAACACCTGGAAAACTGTAGTCATTATTTCTTCTCCCCTGTTGTTAATTCACCCAGACATTATCCAGGCCTTCTGCTTCTGTTCCTAGGCATTACTTGCCTGCATTTGTCATCCGGCCCTTTCCAAAAGCAAAACTATTCATCTTACAGCGCTGCAGGAGCCGTCACAGTCTGTTATTGCAGAACCCGGACTCACAACAAACAGCATATTCCTTTGCATTAAATACAGGGGCAGCTACAATACTTTCAGAAATGCCTATTAAGAACAAATAAAGGCGAGGAACCGCGGCTGCAAAGCCTCATGTTTGTCAAGACAACATTAAAAAAAGAATCAGGAAGAAAAAAGAAACAGAGACAGTGAAGGTGGCAAGAACACCCAAGGCTGGAATAAGGTGACGGCAAACTGTCCACAGACACACAATAAGGCCTCTCTTCCAGGTGTCAGGTCTGGTGGTGTGCAGGGAGTCAGGGATGGGCAGCCCACAAGCAGTTCCAACTGTGCCCGAGAACCAAGTTGCTCAGACCAAGGATTCAGGCCAGTCAGGAACTTTATAGAGCCAGGTAGAAACCTAGTGGCTCTCTTGGATGGATTAACTCCCTGGTGAGGAAAGGTTCCAGCATTTGGGAATGTTTAGTTAACGGAAAAGGCAAGTGAGAGGCAATGTTGCAGATGTTTGTAACATTATGCATGGCATGGGGAAAGTGGACAGAGAAAAGTTCTTCTCCGTCTCTCCTAACGCTAGAAAACTCATGGGCACTCAATGAAGCTGAATGCAGGGAGTTTCAGGCCAAAGAAAATAAAGGGCTTCTTCACACAGCACATAGTTAAACTGTGGGACTCGCTTCTACAGAAGGCTGTGATGGCCACCAACTTGGACAGCTTTTAAAGAACATTAGACAAATTCATGGAGGGAAAGGCAGTCAATGGCTACTAGCCATGATGGCAATGTTCTGCCTTCACAGTTGGGAGGCAGCAATGCTTCTGAATACCAGTTACTGGAAACCTCAGAAGAAAGGGCTATTACGTTCAATATTTATTTTTCCAATGGGCTTCTCACAGGCACCTGGTTGGCCGCTGTGAAAACAAGACACTGGAATACTGTAGATGGGCCATTGGTCTGCTCCAGCAAGCTCTTCTCATGTTCTTATTCTGGGTGGTTAGCTGCAGTTCTGCCCTCTGGCCACCTTCAGTGGTGGTGTCACAGAGCACAGCTGATCTCAAGGCAACAAGCAGCCTCTTCTAGTGATGTGAAGTGTGAGTTGCCTCAGTCCAACTGCTTAACTGCTCAGTTCACAACCCCTTGAGCCTTACAGTTATGTTTTTGGCTACTCTTAGTTTTGAGGCTACAGTAGCTATTAAGTATGGTGGCAAAGTAGAGACCCCACGTTTATTTTGTGTTTTCATCCTTTGTTTTTATCTTGTGATCCTGAGATCTTCAGATGAAGGTCAGCATATACATTTAAACAACAACAACCTCTCAATACCATAAACCACAGGGGAAGGTCCACCATCTTCAACAACCAGGTTCTTAGTACTCAGAAACATCTGGCCAGCTGCTGATGGCAACAACGATGCTGGATTATAAGGACCTTGGGCCTATTAAAGCAAGACGGTAACTGTATTCCTAAAATAAAAGTTCTGGACTGTGATTTTTTTCTGCAATTTTAAATTCTGGACTTAATGGCCTTATGCAGCCCTCCTCTTTAGATGGTGACATGTATTACTTCACTTACCTCAAAATGTGGCAAGTTGATTCTGGTGCATTTGACGGTCCTCTTACTCATTCTGCTGAGTGAGGCCATGGACGTCTGCCCTTAAGTCTTGTCCTGATAGTAGCACTGAAGAGCAGACATATTGCGGGCTTGTTTGCAAGGAAATCCTCCACACACACACACACACACACACACACACACACACAAATCAAGAGAAGCTAGGATTTCCCTTAATGAGAACAGCCCAGGGACAAAGCTTTAATACATTAACTAAAATTACATTCAACACATAATTAGCCGAAGCTCTGAACTTGCAAGAGGCAGCCCATCCACTTCTAATGCGCTAATTAGATAAGACAGCCTTTCAAGCTGAACGGAGTGCAGTTTATAAAGGGCCTTGGTGGAGGGGATGGGGCAAGGAGTCTGAGGCAGCAGCACTAATGTCGCCATTCGGATGTGCGGCAGCATTGCACAACCAGCAGGTTTTCACGTTCTTTGGGAGAAGCCCTTGTTATCTTTAACCTGGTTTTAAGCACGGAAACAGCACTTGCAAAAGCAAGAGGTGTGTCAGCTCATAACCAACTCAAGTCAAGTCAGACTTGATTCAGGTTCTCTATCTCATGATTTTCCCGACAATGTTGACAAATAGTGCTGAGGTGGAAAACACTGGAAAACACTGAAAGTCCAAAATAACATGGGGTGGGGGAATCCAATAAGACAAAATACAGAATTTTATGATACTAAAAACAGATTTAAATCTCCTGATTTCTTCATTTCAGCAGTATAAATTAGAACACAGGGAGATGGTTTCTGGTGTAAAACTGTGAGTTAGGAATCCTTGTGGATAACCTGCAAATTATTAAAAGATTGAGGGAAGGGACATAGCTAAGTGGCTGAGCCCTTGCTTTAGCTGTAGAAGGCCCCAGGTACAATCCCTGTCATCTCAGGGTTGGAAGAGAATGCTGTCTGAAATCCTGGAAAGCTGCTGCCAGTCAGAGTAGACCATATTGAGCCAGATGGACCAATAGTCTGCCTCAGTATAAGACAGTTTCCTAGGTTCCAGTAGATCCCAATCCACCTTCTGCCTGCCTGCGCTCTTGAACACACTCATAATGCACAGAAGATCAACATGAGAAAGTCTAACTTAAGTAGCATTAAACTACCTCCCGCCAACAGGTTGAAAGTAATAGGAAGGATATATATATATATATATATATATATATATATATATATATATTCTCACACAGATGAAGTACATCAAAGTCCAGTATTTAGTTCTGCTTGTATGTGAAAAGCAGCAAGCTTTTCCCTGGAGGATACAGAGTTGTGATGTTTGCTCCTGAGCAGCACAACTTCCATTAAACCGAGAGAAAGAGTTCAAGCCCAGGATAAGTTTCTAACTGCTGATCCAATAAGAAGCTTAAAAAGAGAGAGAGAGACTCTTGATCTTTTTCTTCTTCTTCAAGTTTCAAGTTACATTTTCAATTTCAAATATCTGGGGGGGAAGGAAAGGAGGACTGGTGGAGTCACAGCAACTAGGAGGAGGGGAGAACAAACAAACTCTGGGACCAGGGACTCTAAAGCCACAAGAATTGATGCCTCTGGGATCCTTTCATCCTCTATCCCACCCCAGCTCACATGGCTGTAGAAAAGATAAGGCTGGCACAAAAACCTGGTAATTCTACCCAGTGCACACAAAGGAGCACCAACAACATGGAAAGCAATCTGCATGGCATCCTCCAACAGAGAATGTGAGCATCTGCCACATCCATGAGTTCATCACCACCACGTTGAGCCTCAAATGGGATGAGGAACCTGTAGCCCACCACACACAGTCAAGCTCCAACTCCTATCAAACCCAATCCACAAAGCCATTG
Source organism: Podarcis gaigeae (assembly GCF_964106915.1). Taxonomy (NCBI): domain Eukaryota; kingdom Metazoa; phylum Chordata; class Lepidosauria; order Squamata; family Lacertidae; genus Podarcis; species Podarcis gaigeae. The sequence goes on along the minus strand of NC_139684.1, from coordinate 34,326,146 downwards.
ATCAGGACTGATGGGGGCTGGAACCCATGTGGAGGACTACAGGTGGCCCATCCCTGGTCCATGGAAGAGCCCTTGCCTTAAAACAGGCATATAAAAGATGAGAGGATGGACGGAGGTCATAGCTCAGTGGCAGGACACAAGGCTTTGCACACCCGAAAGTCCCAGGTTCAATCTTCTGCATTTTCCAGTTAGACAAGAACAAGAACAAGAACACGGAATGTCTACCTCTCCAGCTACGAACATGAAACAAGCCGCAAACTGGAAAGGTGGAAGAATTAAGTTTCAAATGGAGACAGTTTTAAGAGCTCCGTATACAAGAATTGATCTGGGCATGAAGGAAGCAGCCCTCGCCCAGCATAAAAACTGTTACAAAAATCTATACAGAATTTATGGAAAGACCAGCTTCAAAAGCAAGCAAATTAATGAACTCCCCAAGTGGAGCTGAAAGGTACAACACGAGTCCTGAGGTTGAGCTGTTTAAAAAGTGATCTGCTAAATGGATTATCTTCTAGTGCAACAGCCAAGCTGCCTCCGCAAGGAACAATAGCTCCCTCTCAAACATAATGGCCGATGAAAAGGACAGATTTTCTGCTTTGTAAAGCAAGGGCCTAATCATAATATTAATTCTGCACACAAATTCAAGCATGCTATCTTGACAGCTAGATTAAGCAATTATAGCAACCTGGATGGCACCGGCTCAAATCCCACGTACTTTTGTGAACAAGGGTAAGGAAAGGTTTGAAAGAAGCAGCGCAGGGAAGAGCATGAATCCATAATTAAGACAGATTTGCTCTCTTAGGAGTAGACTTTTAAAGACGGCGAGAAGAAGCAAAGAGAAAGAAGGAAGAACTCTAGATCTCGAGAGGATTCCCACTCTGAACTTTCGGAGAGCTCTTCTCCTTTCATGCTTGGGGAAGTGGTTGGCTTCCAGGTCCAATTCAAGACTGCAACGCAGCACTTATTTCAGAACAAGCAGTGAATGGAATTGACTTCCAAAATAGGTATAGTCGGATACATGGGCCACTTTTAACTTCACATTTTATCCACAAGCAGGGTGCCCACACATCCTACTTTGCAGAGGCCGTCCTCTACTTGAAGGCACCCACTACTTCAGGTGTGGTGAACCTTTAGCCCTCCAGATATTGCTGAATAATTCCCATCAACCCTGGCCACTGGGCGTGCTTGCTGAGGCTGATGGGAGTTGTAGTTCTACAACATCTGGAGGGCCAAAGGTTCCCCACACCTGCTGTAAGGTTCCCTAAAGGGAAAAAGCTTGCAATCACCAATTACCCATGATGGGGCAATGACCCAACTTGGGCAGGTAACTAGACACTGGATAGTGAACATTCTGCCTCATCTCTGTAATCTTTTTTGGAACCAATCCAATCCTTCCCTACTTCGGAATCTCGGCCAATCAGACATGGATTAATCTCAACATTACCAGGGCCTGAATTGATGGTCTGGATTCTGCTGCATGGATACTCTCATCTTCCAGATGCACCTGAGTTGGAAGTGGCACACTTTAACATGAGCCCTCACTGCTTTGATAAGCTGAAGTTGGGAAACAAAGGTCACATTCACACCATACCTTTAAAGCAGCATGAGACCACTTTAAACCGTCTTGGCTTCCCCCAAAGAATTCTGGGAACTGCAGTTTAAGGGTGCTAAGAAATGTTGAAAGCCATCTATTCTCATCACAGATCTACTATTCCCAGAACTCCTGGTGAAGAGAGTTTTGATTGTTAAGCCACATGTACTTACAAGTTGTACTCAAACTAGACCTACTGAAATTGATGGAACTAAGTTAGCCATACTTATTAGTTTCAGTGGGCCTACTCTGAGTATAACTTGCGTTGATACAAACCATCTTGGCTGTGAGTCCTGGAAGACCTGTTCCCTGCCTTAAAAAGCTTTTTCCACCTCAGTTGGGAGGGTGGGGCCTGGACTGACTCCAGCTTCAAAAGCTGAGGTTGCTGAAAAGATTATTGCACTGGGGTATTGCTTAGCGGTGTCAGGGTTTTTTTTTTTTGTATCTTTATTTTAGATCTTGTGATTTACATGAAAATTGTTCTGTTTGGTTATGTATTTTTAAAATGTTCTTTATTGTTTATGACTACCTTTGTTATGTTGTGGTTATGTATTTATTATTTTTCTGTTGTAAGCCACCTTGAGCATGATTTGAACTGTGGAAAGGAGACATACAAATAAAATTATGTATGTATATAAGTATTATGTCCAGAGCCTGAATGGAAAGGGGGGTTAGCTAGATTTCACATGCAAGTTATTTACTTATTATATGCATTGCATTTGTATCCCGTATTTCCTTCAAGGAGCTCAAGGTGGCAGAAATGGTTCTCTCATCCCCTCTCCACTTCATCCTCACAACAACCCTGTGAGGTAGGTTAGGGTGAAAGACTGTGAGTGGCCCCAAATCTTCACAGCTTATGAGCCTTATGGCTATGTGGGGATTTGAATGCTGGTCTCCCAGGTCTTAGTCAAACACTCCAAGCACTACATCACACTGACAGGTTAGCAGACACCAGGCTATCTGATGCAAGCTTACCTCTCCTTACTACAATGCAACCAAAGATTCCTACGGATCTGACAGGAGTAAAACTGATACTGCTGTAGGGTATACCCTCCTTAGGTACTCCAGGTGGTTCCCCAAACTACTGCTTAATCCTTCGCTGTATCAAATCAAAAGTAACACACAGCCGAGTGGCAGGAGACTTTTGGTGTCAGCGTTTCTGAACGCTCCCAGGGGAGGTGGGAAGGAGAAATGCTAAATAAAAGATTTATTTATGGAAAGGCAGAGCATAAATTCAAGCATGTAAGAAAAGAAACATGAAATAGCATTCTAAACTAGCATTGTGACTTAGATACAGATGTTAGGGCAAAAGTATTTCAACAATTGCAAAAGTTTCTACAGTTAGTGATAACATTTATTGAAAACAAATGTCTTTTACTTTCCAACTCTAGGTAAAGAGATTCAGACGCGCATGAAGTTTGAACCCAGGCAGAAGTTCGTAGGTGCTGGTGCCCTGAGTGAAGACAGACCAGTCAAGAGACCTCCTTATATAAAAAAAGAGAAATGCCTTTTGATCCATTGTGATATCAGATACCATACAGGTCACGGCCAATGACAAGCAATTATTTTTACCATTTTGCTTTTCACAATGGGCTCGCCAATGCGGTGGTGAAAAGGGCCGGTAGAAAATAAGGCATCGAGCTGAGAATCTGGGTTGGCACCAGAACATGTACAAAGAGATTTTGCAAGATGACAGAAGGGTAATATAAAGAGTTTGCAACACAGCCATATTCAGGCATTGTATTAATTCAGTGTTAAACTGAATAGGCATGCGGGGAGTGGGTCAGGGCAGCAAACAGCTCCACCCCCCAACACCACACACTCCGAGTCATTGGTGGGAACAAATAATAATTCATTCCTAATAATAATAGTTTTGCCCCCATCTTCCTTGTTGAGACTACAAGGGCAACACTGATGCCAAAGAAGCCACCAACTAAACTGAGCATCCCTTGGACTAGATGCAAGTAACAAGGCCTACAGGTAGTAGCTGGTTGAGGGCAGACCCACTTGCCCAAATGGACCAGCCTCCACTGATTGATACAGTGAAATTAGCTAGGCAGCATTGCTCAATAATCCAAAAATGCTACTCTCTCTCCAGTTCATGCAGGCCAACAAACTTACTGTCCTTGAACATCTCAGAAGCCCTTAAAATTCACTCACAAATTTTCTGCCATGCGAAAGACTGCAATTTCAGCACCTTCCTTTTTTGGGAGAACGTTTTCTCTTGGGCACAAAGACTCTTCCCCTCTTCAAGAGAGAGGCTCAGATCTAGGAGAGAATAAAGGATTTGCAAGGGCTGGGATGTCATTTTCCCCCGTGATCATCTGCTTCTCTCAGTATTTTGTATTGGTCCTTTAAGTCTGATCATATGAATATCAAATATGTTCCAGCATATTTTCTCCACTTCTTGAAAGTTTGCTGCTGCATATAGGGACTGATCTTGCTTTGCCTTGCTTTCTTTTTTTTTAAAAAGTACCAGAAATATTTAATTAAGACGGAACTGCAACGAAAACCCTGGGTACCCACAGTAGGCTTCAGAGTTTGGGACCTCCTTTGGTTTTTACTTAAACCCCAGGCTCTATCACCTGGAGCCCATAGAGTAGCCACTCACACACCACCCAAAAAACCTCCAAGCAGTTCATCACCAAGGCCCCATCTGCACTGAACACTTAAAACACTATTGTACCACTTTAAACAGCCTCAACGAATTCTGGGAGTTGCAGTTTGTTAAAGGTGTCAAGCAATGTTAGGAGACTCCTATTCCCCTCACGGAGCTACAACCAGGGTTAAGTGGCCACCCATAACCATAGTTTGCCATGTGCAAGCTGGGCAAACTGTAGGAACGGCAAACCATGGTCTGGTTTCAAATCAGAACTGGAAACCCAGTCCAGGCTATAGATTTATTGGTTTCAGTGGGTCTGCTCCAGGTATGGCTTAGTCAAGCACCACCCATGGTTTCTGAAACTTGTCTGGAGGAAACCCATAGTTTGCTGAAACCACAGTTTGCCTGGTTCTGACAATGTAGAAAACTTCCGTTCTTGCAAGTTAGGAAGTGAAAGGAGGACTGAGGTGCCCAAAAGGAGGTGGGGCTGTGCAAATTCAAGGTGCAACCCTGACAATAACATCTGTAGGACACATTATCTAAATAGGCTTTTGTCGCTAGATGAATGCAAAAGCAAGTGGGTTTTCAACTAAATCTTTCAATGGCCAAGGAAATCTTGCACTATGCGCTGTTATAAATATATATATTAAAGAAAAGAAAAAGGAAGAAGCCATCATCACAGCACTCCCCCCCCCCCACACAAAAACAGTGAAGGGGAATGCAAAGAAAGGCATGAACATGTTCCCTAAAATCTGATCCTAAACATTACAGCACTACCCCTCATACCATACGAAAGGCAAACGCACAAAAATCCTACTGAGAAAGGATATTATTTTTTTCACAGAAATACATTTGCTACTGTATGATAGATAGATAGACAGATATAAACCCACAAACCCAAGCCTGAAGCATTTAATGGTTTATGCAACAAATACATGAGAAATGCCTACTTTAAAAATAAAACCCCCGGAAAGAGTTGTGAATCTTTTAGCTGCAACACACCCTTGGAGGATTTTTATTTTGTATCTGCCCTGCATGAAGCTAAATGCAGTTTTTGAACATGTTTACTTTACTAGCAGCTAAAATCTAGGTTGTTTGGACGGGGGTGGGGAGGGGAGAGCTGGAAGCAGGAGGGCAGTGGAGAGTCTAATAAATCCTAGAATATACCTCTTGGCAAGAAAGCTACATATTGGTGTCATGAAGAAACAACTTTACTGCTCTCTGAAGAAATATTGGTTTCAGAAGTTAGAATTGTATTCAAGACACATGGTAGCTACATTAAATCAAGCTGTGAAAAGTACTGGGGATATGCTTTTAAATTTGCTTTAAAAAAAGAAATAAAGCTTGAAACAGATCTTGACATGTATAGAAGAAAAAGTGGGGGAGTTTCTGAGGCTTCCATAAATTCTGAGAAGAGGAAGTTTAAAACTTGGGTGTTCTTAAGTTACATTCCACATGGAAACCGCTTGCTTGAATAGTAAAGGCTTAAACATATTAAAATCTTTAGTACTCTACCAAAAGGCGGGAGGGGGGGTTGTTCTATTTTTGCCATGTCTGAAATATGCGTTACATATTTCTATGTGAGCTTAATGAGGGCCAAAACTCTTATAGCCTATTTCTCGAACGGAGCAAGAGTTTTTGATCTGGGAGCCAGAAATTTCTCTCCCTCTCCCTGTTTGCACATACTCTCGGTTGCCATAATCCAGCGGTTTCTGCATTCACGCGAGGGCTCCAGTGCACATCAGGAACTTCTTACAAGGAGATGCTTTCCGATTTTCTCCATCTGGAGCGACGGGGGCAGCTGACGGGCCGTGTGTGCGTCAGAAGCCTTGTGGAGCTTCGGATCGCAGCCAGATTCCTTAAGCACACTTTTAATCACTGGCACATCAGCAAGAGTGGTGGCATTAATAGTGTGCTTTAGACCACTCGCATTGCTTTTAGCACATGTATATCTTAGGGCCAAACTGTATAATGCACGGACTCTGTTTCTCCCTTTGGTTAAAAGCACACCAGAAGGCGTGTTGATGGCACCAACCTGGACCACTTTAAAATTCAACTTTTGCAAAAGGGGGTGGTCCCTGCCTGCTTGAAGGAGGCAGTGGTAAAACCACTCCTCAAGAAACCTTCCCCGGATTCAGAAAATCTAAGTACAGTGGTACCTCAGGTTAAGTACTTAATTCGTTCCAGAGGTCCGTACTTACCCTGAAACTGTTCCTTCACCTGAAGCACCACTTTAGCTAATGGGGCCTCCTGCCGCTGCAGCACCGCCGGAGCACAATTTCTGTTCTCATCCTGAAGCAAAGTTCTTAACCTGAAGCACTATTTCTGGGTTAGCGGAGTCTGTAACCTGAAGCGTATGTAACCTGAAGCATATGTAACCTGAGGTACCACTGTAATTACTGGCCACACTTGCCAATCTTAGGCAAGGATCTTGAGCAGGTGGAGGGCAAGGCTTCCAAGGGTCGCTGGTCACAATAGCCATGTATAGTCTCCAACGTTAGAGGCAATGTGGGAAAAGTGAAGCTGTTGTGCTCAGGTCCTGTTTCTGGGCTTCTCACAAGCATCTGTTCGGCCTCTGTAGTAACGGGATCCCACCTGTGCAGGTGATGCCCCCTACCTCCAGGCTTACTTGGCGGTAACCAATCTTGCTATCAGCACCAGGTAGTTGGGTCTGAGCCACCATTTTAATTTCTCACAATGCCCCTTGCTCTGAACAGCAGCAGAAAGAGCACCACAAGTCTGGCATTTCTGCATCCTTTCGATGCATTTGCATTGCGCGTAGTGCTGGTTGCAAATCGGCATCCATGTAAAACCACTAGGGTTGGCTATCTCTCTCTCCCCCCCCCCCCCTATTTCTTCTGGACTTTTTGGGGAAAGTGGGCATGTGATTTCTCATATATGACTTAGCAATCACAAAGCTGGTTCAGCAGAAATCCTTACTATTATGAGATGTACCACTGAAGCATGGGAACAAAAAAAGCTGCCTTATAGGGAGTCAGAATATTGGTCCTTCAAAGTCACTACACTGGCAATGGCTCTCCAGGGTTTCAGGCAGGGGACACTCTAGCCTTACCTGGAGATGCTCGTGATTGAACATGGGACCGTCTGCATGCTGCATGCTCTGCCACTGAGCCAAGGAACAATTCCCCCATAGCCAAGGGAGTAATTGAGACAAACGTCTCAGGAGCAATTGTGCTCCTGGGTTCTGCTCTTCCCAGAAAATCTACCCTATTCTCTGGGAACAGGGGACTCTGTCTTTGTCAAATTGTTTAACTTTTCCTCAGGACATTCTGTTGCTGATCACGCTGAAGACGGCATGACTCTGAACTTAAGGTATTTATAGCATGCGAAAACCTGGCTCACAATTCATTTTGCATAAATAATGTTTTAAAACTTTACATAAAAAGTGACATATACATACACAGACCAGGGGGAATAAGTGTGTATAACCCTGAAAAGCAGACGCCTCGGTGGAAGAATTTGTCAGCGTTGCAAAGGAACGCGTTTGTCAAGATGACTTGCTGTACAAAGTGCACTTAAAATGGTTTCCACGTGGCAAAGCCTTTGATTGCAGTTTCTATTATTATTATAATTATTATTATTATTATTATTAACCACTTACATGCCAAAAGTTTCTAAGCTGTTTACGGCTATAAAAAACACACACAATTAAAGTACACAATAACAAATCCACTGGGGCACTAAAGCATCCTTCAGTGAAATACACTGCCGTGGTACCTCGGGTTAAGTACTTAATTCATTCCAGAGGTCCGTTCTTAATCTGAAATTGTTCTTAACCTGAAGCACCACTTTAGCTAATGGGGCCTCCCGTTGACACCGCGCCACCAGAGCACGATTTTTGTTCTCATCCTGAAGCAAAGTTCTTAACCTGAAGCACTATTTCTGGGTTAGCGGAGTCTGTAACCTGAAGCGTATATAACCCGAGCGTATGTATACCACTGTATAAAGTAACTAAAATTGGTCATTTCAATGTTACTGGCTTCTGGGGGAGGGGGGAAGCATTTGCAAATAACACAGAAATGAAAACTAAATTTCTGCTATATTCAGCTATATTTCCAGAAGTGGCTTTTATGTCATTTGAAAGCTCAAATATAATGCGGAAATTAACAGTTAGGAAAACTGGATGAACTGGTGTGCAACTGAAGCCATTGTGTTAACCACAATGCAGAATACACCTGCAATAAAACCTGCACTCTGTCCTCTCAGTGGCCCACGGAAAGCCTGCAAGAAGAAACTGAGCATGTGCAGACAATTGTGCAGAGGTTAAGTGTCATGTCTACTGCTCCTCCTACTTCTCATAAGAAAATGCATCCCTCAGGCAGGAAATTTTTTCCTACCCTTGCAGTCAATCCAGAGGCAGAAGTCAGGCAAGCATGGCTCTGTTGCGCGCTCGCTCTCGCACTCTCTCTCTCACACACACACAGACACACACAGACACACACACACAAACAAACAAACACACCAGAGTCCAAACAAATTAAAGGCATTGTGAATATTTTTTTAAAAAAGCAACCGAACACTTTTTCTTGAAGTTGTTCAACTCTGAACGTGAAATTTATCTGTTATCAGCCATCTGAAAAGATCCTCTAGAGAGCTTTGACATCCAAAGCATGTTGGAGAAAAACTTTCAAATATAAAATTGCCTCAGTTCCACAAAAGCCACAACTAAACAGAAAATGTTGTGTTGCTGTTATAGCACCTAATGTCACCCCCCCCCAAAAAAAAATAACTGAATTATCTCAAAATAACCTAGGAGGCGACTGCAACATCATGAGGTGGGGAGAGGGAGGAAAGGACTAAAATATCAGAATTCTATTCCAGGTCTCAAAAAAGAAAAAGAGTGATGAGTGAAATTGGCCAACCCTTCGTTGTGAAAAGTGCATTGCACAAGTTCTCTGTTGGAAAAAGAATGAAAAGGAAATTCCAGCAAACAAGAGAATACCAGACATACTGGATGCCAAAGAAAAAGACAAGTTTTATCTCTTAATTATTAAAAATGCACGCTGCCAAATGCACCAACTGTAATGATAACAAAAGTCAGATCCAACTTTAGCAGCAGGAGGGGATGAGGATATTTACCAGAAAGCCCTAGTCTTCAGGCTCACTTTATAAAACTTGGATGCAATTCAAAAGAGAGAACTAATTCTATACTTATCAGGGGGAACAAGACTAAAACCACCTTTTACATAACCGTGACGAAAACAACAACAACAGCAATATGGATACACACACCTGATAAATATCTCAAAAGTCCCTGTGCCAAAACAACATGAAAGGATATTACATCTCAAGTAACAAGGGAGCAATAATAATTTGCTCTTATTGGGGAAAATTTTCACTAATAAGCAATAACACAAAACATTTGGGCAGCTGTGCTGCAAACCCTTTGTGAAAAAGAGATGGGGGGGAGTCACTCTCTCAGGGGCAAACCAACTGCTTGTTCCATACAATTAAAGGAACTTTTGGCCAAAAATGTCAAAAATAAAGCATCTGGGCAGGACAAAGGCCTTCTATGTCATCTCTAATTTCCGCACTTTAAAAGTCCTCTTTTTTTTAACATGTGTGTGCACGCGCACACACAGGGAAATGGAAGCCAAATAGCATTTGACAATGCAAGACTCAAAATTTCCTGGCTTGAGGATGCACATACTTAAAACATTTAAGAACCAACAGAGACACACGCTCTCTTTCTCTCCCTCCACTAAACTGTGTGCCATTAGTCAAAGGAAACTAATTTCTGCTCTGTGGTGCTTCCACTCTAAGCCTTAGCTTATCATAGGAACACAGGAAGCTGCATTACACTGAATCAGACCATTGAGCCATCTGATTCAGTATTGTCTACACTAACTGGCAGCAGCTCTCTGGGGTTTCAGGCAAGAATCTCTACCTGGAGATGCCAGGGACTGAACCTGGGAAATTTCTGCATGCAAGTCAAATGTTCTGCCTGTGAGCAACAGCCCCTCCACAAATGACGAGACAGATGTGTGTGTATTTTATAGTTGTTTGCAAAACGGCAATGTCATCCTTCCACTACACTTGGGCTATTTTCCTTCCCTGGGGGGAGAGGGAAAGCCCCAGAGCTGATTCTTTCTCAGCTCTACCTGGAGGTGCTGGAACCTCTTGCATGCAATGCAGATGCTCTGCAACATTTCCCCTCCTGGAAATAATATTTTTGAAAAATCATGCCCACGGTGTCTTTGCATCAGGGGTGAGGAGCCTGTGGCCCTCCAGTGGCTGTTGGACTGCAACTCCCATCATCCTAGACTGTTGGCCTTACTGGGTAGGGCTGATGGGAGCAAGAGTCCAGCAGCTTCTTGAAGTCCAATAGTTCACCACCCCTGGTCAACACCGGGCTTGGATTAGCAGCAAGTTGCATACGGCAGGCTCATAGCTCAAGATGCTCATGTTAAAGAGGGAAGGCATCCAAATCTGGCAAAATATACAGAGCTGGGCCTGTGGATGGGGGAGAATTTCCTGGCAGGGTGAAGCAAAGAGATCTGTCTTAATCTTCACGGGGAGGGGGAAAACTTGGGAGGGGGAGGAGAAGCAGACGACACGCAAAGACCAACAGCTACGATTATTGTAGCCAGATTGGCTGAGCCCTTTGAAAACCACACAGCGCTTGGAATAAACCCATCCCTATAATCCAATATTCATCAGAGAAGTTGTCTTTATTAATGTATTTTAAAGTGCCTAAAGATGCTATTAACTCCTTTACAGACAGAAGGAAATTGTCTTAATTCTCTTAAGCTTTAAATAATACAGAGGATGCAAAAAGGAGAGAAGGGAGGAATAGGCTTTCAAAGTTGAAGAGGAAAGCAGATGGCAAGGGAGAGCGCCAGCATGATGGTGCAGTGGTTAGGGAGCCGGACAAGGAACTGGGAGAGGCCAGGGTTGAAATAACCACCCAAGCCATGCAGCTCACTAACCTACCTCACAGAGTTGTCGTAACGAAAAAGTGGGAGGGAGCCATGTACATCACCTTGGAGGAACGGGCGCACACGTATGTATAATAATTTTTATGTGCTGCTTTTTTTCAGAAAGATGGACTCAAAGTGGCTTCCCAAAACAACTATTAAAAACAACAAATGTTCACCAATACGTCTACAAGAGCAGATCCAACTCAGCCCCTACTCCACTAAAAAGATAAGGTCCGAACATCTGACTGAATAAAAATGGTGCTGCCCAATGCCTAAAAACAGGCAGTGACAGCACCAGAGAACAGCTTCTCTGCGTGGAGCTTTTTTCGAAAATGGGGAGCAACCACTGAAAAGGCTCCCTCAGAAGGAGGTACATGGGGAAGAACCTCACATGATAAACAATGGTTCATGTGGGGAGAGACAGTCCTTGACGTACCAGATCCTTATAAGGCTTTATAATGCCACATGTAAAAATAAATAATCATAAATAGAGGTACAAAATCCAGACAGGCTGACACCACAGCCGATCAGCCAACACAACAACTCCTCTTCATTGCTCAACTAATTATCAACTGCTGCTGCAGCGCCCTTTTCTGAGCAGGAAATGAAAAGGGGGCAGCAGACCCAAGAGTTTGCCCATGTCCATCACAGGCTTTCCTGATAGCCACTTCCGCCTCTCAAGCTCACTCACCAGGGTGACATTTTGCGTGCCTTGGAGAAGGCCAGAGTTAAGATGCTCATTAAGCTGAAAACCTCTCCTTCACTTCTGAAGCTTTGGACAATGCAGAGAGGCCCCTGCCCACACAGGAGGCATTAAATTCGCTCTCATTAGAGAAAGACTTTCCATCACAAAGCCCATCTTGACAAAAGGCTAACATTCCCAACTCCCCCCAAAAGCCTCCACTTGAATTCTTTTGTAAACATTTTGACATGCATTTCACTTAAGGCACACAGAGAGATATGCCTGCCACTCCCAAGAATAGACTTCTGAAGAAGGTCATTTGGCAGATTTATTTATTTATTTTAAAAGGGTGCCCTTTAAAGCTTATCCACTCCACAAAAATAGGTGGCTCTTCCACTGGCACATCTCAGCTGTCTGGCTACTGCAGAGGAAATCCTCAAAGGGCCACAGCTTGGGTTCAGGCCTCAGCGTCTCCACAAAGGGTTGGCAAATCCCAGAAAGCTGCTGCCAGTCAGCATAGACGGTGGCCCATCTAGTCCAGTCCAGCATCCTGCTCCCACAGTGGCCTGTGGGAAACCAGAGAGCAAGATCTGAGCACTAGATCACTTTCTCCTCCTGTGGTTTCCAGGAACTGGCATTCAGAAGCATCACTGCCTTCAGCCGTGGAGACAGAGCATAGCTTTTATTATTGCTGGTAGCCACCAATAACCCTCTCCCTCCATGAAATTGTCTAACCTCCTATTTGAGCCATCCAAGTTGGTGGCCATTCCTGCTTCCTGTCGGAATGAGTTCTATAGTTTAACTATAACAAACAACAACAATGTCAAACAGTAAAAGCTTCTCGAAACAGATGTCTATGAAAAAATTATATAGATTAACTCTTTGACATCTGGCAGGAGGACATTCCACGGGGGGCGGGGGGGGGGTGACTACCAAAAAGGCCTTCTGTTTGGTTCCCTGAAGTTCCACTTCCCGCAGTGAGGAACAGCCAGAAGGCCCTCTGAGCTCCAGCTCAGTGTCCGGGTTGAACGATGGGGTAGAGGTGTTCCTTCAGGTATACAGGGTATACTATGCACTGTGTGAAGAAGTACTCTCTTAGGTCTGCCCTGAATCTTCCAGCATTCAGCTTCACGGGGTGGCCATGGGTTCTGGTGTTACGAGAGGGGGAAATGAACTTTTCTCTATCCACTTTTTCCATGCCATGCACAATGTTATAACGGTCTGGCATGTTGCCTCTTAGTCGCCTTTTCTCTAGACTAAGACGTCCCAAATGCTATTTTTCTTCATAGGGGCTGTTGCTGCATCCCCATGCTCATGTTGGTTACCCTTTTCTGAACCTTTTCCAATTCCACAGTACTGTATCCTTTTTGAGGTGAGGGGACGTGGGTGGCGCTGTGGGTTAAACCACAGAGCCTAGGACTTGCGAATCAGAATGTCGGCGGTTCGAATCCCTGAGACGGGGTGAGCTCCCATTGCTCTGTCCCAGCTCCTGCCCACCTAGCAGTTCGAAAGCACGTCAAAGTGCAAGTAGATAAATAGGTACTGCTCCAGTGGGAAGGTAAACGGCATTTCCGTGTGCTGCTCTGGTTTCGCCAGAAGCGGCTTAGTCATGCTGGCCACATGACCCGGAAGCTGTATGCGAGCTCCCTCGCCCAACAAAGGGAGATGAGCACCGCAACCCCAGAGTCGGTCACGACTGGAACTAATGGTCAGGGGTCCCTTTACCTTTACCTTGACCAGAACTGTACATGGTAGTTCTGAGCATGTACACAGAAGAGTAAAGTGATGGTGCCTGCCTAACATCAACAGGCTGTGAAGTCCAAAATGCAGGCACCTCCACACTAGTGTAATGACCCCTTAGAAAACACAGAATGGACATCACCTGGAACTTGTAGAAGCAAAAGTTCTATAGATCAAAGTGATCGAACCCTGATTTCTCATCAGAAAAGCAAAGTACCAGACCAATACTTCAGTGGAAGGGGACCAAAATTATGAAATGGCATCCAGAAAATAAGAATGCAGAAACATGTGTGCATGCCCAAACACACACAATATTAGAAATATATAAAAAGGCAAAGTTCATTATAACAGAAATATAAAAAGCCAGAATTCATTATAATATAAAGTATGGTAACAAGAAGCGGGGGGGGGGGGGAATCTCTGAAGCAGAGGGGGGGAAATCCTGTCTTTCCCTTCTCCCCACATTCTCAATTCACTCTGAAACTCCTTCACAAATTCTCTTTAAACTTTCAACAACAAAAATGCACCACTTCACTGACACCATGAAAAAAAGAAAATCCCTACAAAGGAGCTCCTTCTTGAAAAAGTCTTGGGGGTGGGGGGATTCAAGAGGAGGAAATGAAGACTAATGATGGAATATTTCCTGCTACTTAATCATAGCACTATTAAGCATGATGGAATAATGTCCACTCAGTCTCACTAATTGACTTCACTTTCACAGGCCTATATGGCTTCTTCATCGACTTGTCTCAATACTGTGGCAACTTTCAAATTTCTTAAAGTGGTTTTCAAGTGTTACACAGACATTATGTGTGAGAATTCTTTGTCAGTAAATTTGGTTTCCCCACAGTTCAGTGTATTCCATTTCCCTAACTGTTAATTTCCACATTATAATTGAGCCTTCATGTGACATAAAAGCCGTTTCTGGGAAACTAATGGAATATAGCACATGTTTAACATGCATTTCTTTGTTGTTGATTCTAGAGGAAATCTGTTTGCAGTCCCCTTTAACCTGGAAAATCATGGGACAAAATACCAGCATACAGTTCTTTCCTGCTGTTTCCATGGGGGAACAGAAGCACATAGGGTATAGTGATGTTCCAATGATGTTTTCATATATATTTTTAATTATTTAATATACCATCCTTCATCCGTCACAGCATAAAAACAAAAAGTACATGATAAAAACAAGAACAAAACAAACCTATAACCCCACCCCCGCTTCCACAAACACATTTAAAAGGACACAGAATGTTGATCAGCCAAAGACCAAGTTGAAGAGGAATGTTTTTGTCTGGTGCCTAAAGATGTATAATGAAGGTGCCAGGCAAGCCCCCCTGGGAAGAGCATACCACAAATGGGGAGCCACCACAGAAAGGGCCGTGTTGCCACCTGACAGATCTCATGTGGAGGAGGCACACAAAAAAGGCCCTCAGATGATTGTTGCAAGGTCTGGGTCAGTTCATATGGGGAGAGGCAAACCTTGAGGTACTGCAGTCCTAAGCCGTTTAAGGCTTTATAGGTCAAAATCAGCACTTTGAACTGGGCTTGGAAACTAATTGGCAGCCAGTGCAGTTGGGCCAGGATCAGTATAATATGCTCAAACCATCTTGTGCCAATAAGCAACCTGGCTGTGAAATTCTGCACCAGCTGATATTTCCAAACTGTGGGCAGGCCCACATATACCACCTGGAGGTTTTTAGAGCATAGATGACAGAAATTAGGCTGTCCCTGTCCAGCTAGGGGGTACAGCTGGGCCACCAGCCAAAGCTGATGGTAGGCACTCTGTGCCACTGAAGCTCCCTGAGTACAGTATCCCCAAGCTATGTACAAGAGCACTCTTCCCATCACCCCTGTGGTTTCCAGCAAGTGGTACTGAAGCAACTGTAGCCAACCAAGTTCTAATCAGTATAGATCTACTGAAATTGGGGGGCCCATGTTTATCATGTCCACCAATTTCAGTTGGACTAGTTTGGGTGGGACTAATAACGGAGGCAACAACGCCATACACAGACACAGATGCAATTGTTTTAGGGTGATCCAGGAAAGAGAGTAGGGAACAACAAAACTGAATCTGGAACACCATCCATTTGGAGATTAAATTCTGACGAAAGGATCTAAATCAAAACGTTAACATGGCTAAAGTAGGAATATCCCAATTTCCTCCTGCGATACCTGGCATAGAACTCTTCTGCTTGATCTCCAGCTTCAGAAAAGAACTCTTAATATGCTGGCAAGTGAAAAGGCTCTTCTGTGCTTCTCTCCCCCAGCCTCCGGCCTTCTTCTCCTCATTTATTTTATTTGCAAATTGCTCTTCCTTTTAATGTATATTCTTTTTTTTTTTTTTAGGGAAAGTTTCAGAACAAAATTAAAGTGGTATATAAACCATGTCACTGTGATATAGTGTTTGTGTTTACAAATTCATCTGACTGGGGTGGGGTGGCGATGGTCACACTGAGAGAGCTGAGGAGAAGAAAAAAATCCCCAACAACAGCAGACTCAGTCTGGGAGGCTCGGAGCCAGCCTGAAAAGCCCTTTGAAGTTTAAAAAAACATCCTCTGGTCAGAGCACATTTGTGAAGCCGTGGGACGGACGCTTTAAACAACATTCGCTCCGAGATCACCTGTGGCGTGCCAGTGCGCTGGCGCCTGTGGAACTGCAACAACATAACCCCTTAGGCTCTTCCCCCACAACCCCACCAAAAAAAGAAAGAAAAAGAAATCACTGCCTCCATATGCAACACAAGTGAAGAGAGAACCTTACCACGGACAAATTACCTTCTTTAGCTCCCTAGGAAAAGAAAATATCCACGCAGAAGTCTGCAAAGTCTGTGCAAATGCTGTGTAGACCCAAGAGTCGTGACGCATGGAGAAAGAAGGATCTCTTCAAGGAAGCAAATGGTCAGAGCATATTGCATCAAGATTTCATAGCATTTAATAGCATTTACTGGTCTGCAGAGGAGTTAAAATTGTTGGCTGGCACGATTACAGTGCACGACATTGAGAGATTTAAGCAAGGTGAACCTTGGAAGGTAAAACTTGGGGTGCTTCCAGACAAGCTATTTGGTTGTTAACCTGCAATTTCTGGTGCACTTTTCTGACCACAAAGAGCTTGGTAATTAAAAAGCAATGGAAAACCACACTGGAAAGTGAAGGATAAGAGCCACTAAACTGGTCATGTCATATAACTTCTGCACAAACCTATCAAGCGGAATATGCAATAAACCACCACTCTGGAAACTCTGCTAGGTGGTCAAGTATATATATATAAATGCATGCAGTGCAAGCAACAAACAGTGCCTCCACCCCAAAAAAAGTAAGAACTTGAGAGCAGCTTATTTGCGAGATCACCTTACCTCATATATTCCCACTTGACCACTTCAATTTGTGGACCTGCAGTGTTGCAGGTGCCACAAAATTTTTGTCAGAAATGGATCTTTTAGTGTGGTGGCTCCCTAACATTGGGACTCCCTGCCTACTAACACCAGGCAGGTTACTTCACTGTACTATTTTTGGTGCACCTGCTAAAAGCATTTTTTAAGGCAAGCCTATCTAGATTATGTAGAATGCTGGCATGTGTTTTAATCTGTTTTTAGCATACCATTGGTTTTATTTTTTTAAAAAAAATTTCAAACGACTTTTTATTGAAAGTTTTATAGCTTTATTCTTGTTGCAAACCACTATGAGGGTTTGTTTGTTTGCTTGTTTGCTTGCTTGCTTACAATCAAGCAGTATATGAATTTTATGAAATAAATAAATCTCTGCTCAAGAAAGCAGCAAATAGAAGGCCGCTGCCGCCACCGCCGCCTAAGGGGAAACCCATCAAGTCCAAGCAAGATGGTGACGCTCTCCGTCTTGCAGGCCTCACAGGCTGACGCTGCCAGATGATTCAGCTTCCACAATTGCGCCCAGAATTCTCAGCTTGAAGCAGAGGGGACCAAGAAGGGCCTGCATCTTCCCACAGCCCGCAAGACTGGCACCACCATTGCTGGGGTAGTTTTTAAGGGTGGGATAGTATTTGGAGCAGATACAAGAGCCACTGGTTGTTGCTGACAAGAACTGTTCAAAAATACACTATATATCTCCAAACATTTAATGTTTGCGGTGCTGGAATGGCTGCAGACACAGAAATGACAACTCAGTTGATCTCTTCTAACATGGAACTCCACTCACTCTCAACTGGACGGCTTCCAAGGGTGGTCACAGCCAACTGGATGCTCAAGCAGATGCTCTTCAGGTATCAAGGTTAGATTGGTACAGCCCTGGTTCTGGGTGGGGTAGATGTCACTGGGGCCCATCTTTACAGCATCCATCCCCATGGATCTACTGACAAATTGCCTTATGTCACAATGGGTTCGGGTTCACTGGCAACTATGGCAGTTTTTGAAGACAAATTCAAGACTGACATGGAGGAGGAAGAAGCCAGCTTGTGAGAGATGCCATAGAAACTGGCATATACAATGATCTGGGCTCTGGCAGTAACATTGATCTTTGCGTCCTCAGTAAGAACAAGCTGGACTTTCTCCATCCTTATGACATGCCCAACAAAAAAGGAAAAAGGAAAAGGTGATACAGCTGTGAGAAGGGAACTAAAGGTCTGCTCTATGGGAAAGTTACACCCTTGGATCTTGAAGTGGCAGATGAGACCGTGCAAACAATGGATACATCTTGACTTACTGGAAACTTCTGGGCAGTGGAAGAGGATTGAGAATTTTCATATCTGAATTCTGTATCTGTATGCTGGCATTAATGTTCTGTATGCAGATTTAATAAAAACCAATACGAATTGGGGGGTAAAGAAAGAAAGCGGCAAATAAAACCACAGAACTTGCTGTCGTTGAGATGGTTGGAGGTGTCTTCCTTGGGTCCTGCAGCATGCAGAGAGGGGTGCAAGTGCAGAAATGTCTATTCTGGCCCTGCAACCTATAGCATGGGAGCCAGACAGAGATCTCAGGTTTGGAGTGCATGGCAGGGTAAGGAGGGGGAGAAACCCTGAAGATGCGCTTGCTGACACTGAAGCCCCTCACATGTGCATCCTTTGGGGATGGGCCTTTGCTAGGTAGCAGAGCACCTGCTTTCCGTGCAGAAGGTTCCAGGTACAATCCATGCCCTCTCCATGCAGGGCTGGGAGAGACCCCTGCCTGAAACCCTGAAGTGCTTCTGCCAGTCCCGTGTCGACAATACTGATCCAGGTGGACCAGTAAGCACAACTCAGGCTAAGGCAGCTTCCTATGTTCAGATGCAGGCTGGGGAGAAGTTGAAAGGAAAGTTCTTACCCAGCCAGCAGAGGTTATGTTCGCTTTCTTATGTAAAGCAACTGGCCCAGAGCCAGCACAGCGTGGGGTCCTAGATCCAATTTCATAACACGTAAAAACAGCAAACAGGAGGCAGTGCTGCACTCGGGTGATTGGCAGACAGACACACCCATTTGTCAGAAGAGAAAGATACAGCCAGCCTTCTAATCATCAAGTCATTCACATCTCTGCTTTGCTTCCTTTATATAATCGACCGGCAGTCGCTACTGTACAGGTCCCCCCATAATTAAAAGGAAAAAACGCTTCAGTGTACTAGGGCAAGGAGAAGGGAACCAGAGGTGTGATGGTGGTGGCAAGGCAGGACTGGAGATTAGTCGTTGAGGAGCTGCCCTGCCCTGCCCTCAATGTGTCCTGGGCCACTGCTTTCATTCTTCCTCGCCCTCCATCACCAGGGGGTGACTGGTAAGCTGTTGTCAAGCTGTAGTGCCACCTATCTGTGGCTAAGCAAACTCCAGCATGACGGCATCCTTAGGAAAATAAAAAATGGGGCACAACATTAAAAAATAAAAAGCTGCTCCAGTTGGGGTGGACATCCAAAGGAAGCAGCTGTTGCTTTATTAGGATTAAATGAAAGTCACAAAATAGTGACCAGGTTATTTTAGTTCTGCAAAACTCTTCCTCAGATGATTATGAAGATAATAGGTGGTATTCAATGTTGGTTCAACTTAGAATAGACCCACTGAAGGTAATGGATACAACTAAGTTAGGTTTATTAATTTGAATGGCTCTGCTTTGAGCAGGACTTGGTCAAATACAACCCAATTATTATAATATTTATCATGATTTCTTTATAACCAGTCTACCATAACACCATAAAAACGCATCAAAATCCTTCTAGATCATGGGTAGGCAAACTAAGGCCCGGCGGCTGGATTCAGCCCAATTGCCTTCAAAATCCGGCCTGCAGATGGTCCAAGAATCAGCATGTTTTTACATGAGTAGAATGTGTGTTTTTATTTAAAATGCATCTCTGGGTTATTTGTGGGGCATAGGAATTCGTTCACCCCCCCCCCATATAGTTCGGCCCCACACAAGGTCTAAGGGACAGTCGATCCGCCCCCTCCTGACCCCTGTTCTAGATCTGAAAAAGTTTGCTGGAAAAGTTTGCTGACCCCTGTTCTAGATCAATTCCTCAAATATCCTGTTGCTGTCCATATTATGGGGTTTACTTTGCACAAAAGGCAGCACGGCAAGCGAGCTGTTTAAATTTCCACTTCTCTTATTAACCTTCATGCAAATGCACTATTAATTTTAACCTTTGAGACTATACACAAAAATGCATAAACCCATTCCTTGTTGGTAGGCACACGGAATAACCTCCATTTGGCTTCTAGAGTTTCATTTGCTGCCATTTCATTATGGGTGCATACATATTGCATGATCAACTGCAACTCCCATCATGCTTACCATGCTGGCTGGGGCTAATGGAAGTTGGGGTCCAACAATATATGAAGGGCCACCAGTTCTCCGGTTTTGCTGCATTTGTGTATCTCATGCTGGATACATTATGTAGTGCGCAAGACAAAGTGGGCTTCAACAACTGTTGGAGAGTTCATGTTTAAACCTTATTAATTTGATAGGAACATAGGAAGCATTCTTGTACCAAGTCAGACCATTTGTCTATCTAGCTCAGTATTGTCCACACTGACTGGCAAAAGTTCTTCAGGGTTTCAGGCAGGGGAATTCCCAGTCCTACATGGAACTGCCATGGATTCAACCTTGGGCCCTCTTTGGGCAAGGCAGAAGCTCTACCACTTAATCTGCCCTTTCCATTTTATCTGACGCCATTTTCCATGCAATCAGGTCTTATCAACTGTTACTATTACCCAGTATTTTTCCTTAAGAATTCCAGATTCGAACCACCAAACACACAAGCAACCAGTTAAGACCTGTATAATGGCCGAGGCAGCACTTGAGCACAAGCTGTTCGCCAAGTGTAGGAAGACCAAGCCCTGGCAAAGTTCCTGAACCACCCATAATTACTCAAGTTTTTTGTATATAATGTTGGGTGGCAGCATCTGAGCTTTCAGCAAGTTCAAAGGATGGATGACAATATAAATTTGCCCCGTGCTTGGCATTAGCCCCAGACTTTCTCCAGTATCAGATTGCAGAGAGATGAAAGAAACAAACCAAAACCAAGAAAGTCATTTAGTCAAGAGAACAAATCAAAAGGTCCCACAGAGTTCTTTAAAAAAACAAGACATAACAAAACAGGAATCAGGTCACCCTTGATCCAGCTCCTTCCAAGTCCAGATTGGGTCAACACATTCCATCTCCTTGACTTTCCTCAGCATAGTCTTTACTAGGTTGGTGTTCTCCCCAAATATATCCATTGCTTTTTTGCAACCTGCTGGGGCCACCTTCTAGACATGCAATGGCATATTTGTGGTGGTAGCTAAAAATGAATGTTAACAGCAATGGAAATACACAAGAATCTCAGCCATTTTCATCCAGATGTTAGTGCAATGTACAGGTTTATTTTTAATAAGAAAATATAAAATATAACATTACAATAACAAATCAATTGCATTTGCTCCGCCGAGCTCGTGACTTCCCTCCCTCCCTCCAACTGGTTTCCCATTTCCTAATGAATTGTATGCGCATTTCAGCTGCCAGTTTCTGTCCTTCAATACAGATCAAGTCCTTTTATTCTCCATGGTCAGATATTATTTTTACGTTATGTTGCAGGATTCATATCAATCCTGCTAGTCTCTTCACTTTTTTACAATGATCTTCCAAGTACTCAACAAATTTACTCCAATCTCTTTGGAATTTCTGGTCGCCTTGGTTCCGGATCCTCACAGTAAGGTTGGCCAAGTCCGCATAGTCCATCATCTTCATCTGCCACGCCTCAATCGTTGGTAATTCTTGTAATTTCCACATTTGGGCTAACAAAGTTCTTGCTGCAGTGGTAGCATAGTCTTTGCTTCTGGTTTTTGGGGGTAGGTATATTTTAGCATCTTTTTTAGTTCATTGTAGATCAATTCCCAAAATGTTTTTCCCTTATCACAAGTCCACCACATATGGTAAAAATCTCCGTCTTTTTCATTACACTTCCAACATAATTGATTTTTCATCCTATACATTTTGGCCAATTTCACTGGGGTCAAATACCACCTGTACATTATTTTCATACATTTTCTTTTAAGGCCATACATGCTGTAAATTTTAAATTCTGATTCCATAATTTTGACTAAGATTCATACTGAATATTATGCCCAGAAACCATAGCCCATTTCGTCATTACTTCTTTAACCTCTTCATCTTTAGTATACCATTCTAAGAGAAAGTTATATATCTTTGACAACAATTTAAATTTACCTTCTAGCAATTTGGTTTGGAATCTAGATTTCTTACTTTCAAATCCAAAATTTCTTTTGTCTACACTAAATATGTCATTTATTTGATGATATTGCAACCAGCCAGTAAACATTTCCCCTATTTGTTCATATGGTTTGAGTTTCCACCCTTTCTCTGTTTCCATCAACATCCCACCATAGGTGGCCCATTTCCCTTCTATATTTAATTTTTTAACAGTCAATGCTTCTATTGGAGATAGCCACCAAGGTGTTTTCCCTTCAAACAGATTTTTATATCTGTCCCATACTTCATAGATTGATTTTCTTATGTGGTTTAGAAATCCTTTATGCACATTTACTTGATCATACCACAAATATGAATGCCACCCAAATCTGTTATCATAACCAATCCAATAGATCTGTATTCTCCAATATCATCCACGCAACGTACAGGTTTGATCTGAACAAAATATTTGATCTTAAAATATTCCCACCTCCCAAACAGGTATGGTTAATGCAATTCTGAATTATAAAAATAAATTGCTCCCTTTCTTGCCCTCTCTTTCTTACCCTTGGGGTGGGGGTGGGGGAAGAGAAATAAATGTAATAAAATGTCGCATAGAGGTACAAATCAAAATTCTTGTGGCTGCACTTGTGGCACAGAGTTTTATACCAATCAGATGGTATAAACTTCATACACTAAAGCGGTCTTGGATCAAGAAAATGTTTGCTTGCGTGTAGTTGCAAACCAGCTGCTATACTTTGAGGCAAGAGGGAACTTCCTCCTTGTTACCCAGTAGAATAGAAGATGCCTTCCTTACAGCATGTGGCTGAGCCACAGTTCAGACCAAACCTCATCAGATTCAATTAAACTGTACTATTCTAGAAACCATTATAATCTTATCAAATGCAGAAGGATGAAAACTAGAACCAATGCTTTAGGTAAAGATCCAGTAACAATGGTGGCAAGAATATTGACTCAAAATGCTCTCTTAAAGTATCAGTCATCACCCAAGACACTACAAAGCCTTATGGGAATACAAGCAGGTTGGTCAATGGATGTTCCATTCACCAGGGAACCATCACTGCTGCCAGCCATGCCCACAAAAGAGGTGCTATTCTTCAAACAGAATCTAGAGAAAATAGGGATGCACAGGAAGTTGGAAAAAGCAAAAGATTTGCAGACAAAATCCCGGGGACAAAAGTACTATGGGATCAGATAACTTTTTAAGAATTATGAACATCCTCCGCTGCCAAGCTGTTTGTAAGCTCGGGGGTCCGAAGCACTTTCAAAGCATCAAAAAGCTTTAGATGGAACATTCCGTTTGATGAGCCCAATACAGCTGTGCTTGGAAGGGATCACATGAGCAAACTACATCAAAGGAAGATGTGGTGACTCAACTTGATCGTAGCACTAACATTGTCCATTTTGCCTCTTGCATCTTGCAGAAAGCCACGTTCAAAACCTACTATGGATAGAGCTGCATTAATGTGATTATCCTTTTTAGCCCCATAGACTGCTAGATAATTCCCAAACTGTATGCCAGAGCATACAAACACGTCACAAGAGAGCTGCTAGTATGCCAAGAAAAAGTCAATTATTATTATTAATTAGACAATTAATTACTTGTTACTAATAATAAATAAAAGGTCTCCAAGCAACTGACATTTAAAAATGTAAACATAAATACACTATACCATTAACAATTCATGAAAAATATTAACATTCTCATAATAGTGCCAACAATTCTCTCTCTCTCTTACACACACAAACACAAATTCCCCCATAACAGCCACAGGAAGTTTGGGCAGCACACCACCATCAGAACAAAATCAGCTGAGACCACCAAACATCTGGGGGAAAGTTGCAAGTCTTTATCTAGCTCCCCAAAAATGTCAGCAAAGGTGTCAGGCGAGCCTCATTGAGAACAGCATCGTTACAGTTGCATTGCATCATATGTGTAGGTGTGTTATGTGCAAAAATTGTGTACAGCCAATTTTCCTTGAGGTGGGGGAAATTCCATGGGGAGGCTTCCCCTTTGGCTCCACAGCCTCCCCTTACTCCTCCACATGCAAGTGACCAGCAGAAGGGAGGAAGGAGGGAGTGAAAGTGGAAGGGAGAATCAGAGAGAGATATAGGCAGAAGAAAAAGTCTGGAATGGAGATGTTGTTGAGTGCATATGGTTCAAATCATACATGTTAAAGGCACGTACAATTTGATGCGGCTGTATAACATAAAAATCTCCTGTGAACTCAAATGTAGGTCTGCTATATGTGTTTGAATCAAGCAACAGCGGATAGCATGGTGGGCTCCATCATTCACCTGATCTCCTTCCTGCTGAATCACTGTTGTGTATTAGGGTAGAGAAGGGGAGGGGCAAGGGAGCAGTGAGGTTGGTGCAGAGCAAACACAGCAGCAGGAGCACCAAGGGTGTGTGCATGTCATGCAGATAATTGCATCACGCAAGCTTTGCTGCCACAGCACTCCCAATCTCCAACCCAATAAGCAGCAGTGACTCAGCCGGAGGATAGAGAGGTGAGCATCACAGTGTGCTCTGTTATGTTAATCCTCTGTTTGCAGGGATTATATTTTAACAGAACACCTGTCCCACCTTGAACATACCTGGACTCCACATTCATCACCTGCAGCCTTCTTGCGGGGGCCCACTTTGAGAAAGGTGGAGGCAAGTGAAAGGGTCTTTCTGGTGGTGGCCTCCCCAACAGACATGAAGATCCTTTTGGCACCAGGTTAAGAGTCTTCTTCTCCAAAGCTTTTGAGGATTATTATTTTCCTTCCTCCCTCCCTCCCTCCTTCCCTCCCTCAGACTTGGGGGTGAGGGGAGATAATGTTTTATTCTTAAACTTGATGGGTGATTTTAATTGTGTACTTAAGTCACTTAGAGATGTTTTGTCTTGAGTGACTAATACATTGAATAACTATTAATAATAGATTAATCAGGTTCTGAAGCATAGCAAGAGACACTTGGTGGAATTCTTTAACAAGCAAGACATAGACCAAGATTTAAGAAAATTGAAAGCTGCAAAGAATAATTCCTGCATGGCTCAATTTTTTTTAAAAAAAAAACCTTCACAGAATCTTATAAGTTGTCTTTATGAACCATTTAAAAAGTTTTGATTACCATACCTTGTTCTCATTTACCCTCAAAACAAAATTAAACCTTTCACTTGTGCATATGGAGTGCACCTCCCCCACTTCATTTCCTTGTGAAAAAGTATCAGTGTTATTTAAATTCCTGTAAGTACAGTGGTACCTCGGGTTACAGACGCTTCAGGTTACAGACTCCGCTAACCCGGAAATAGTACCTCGGGTTAAGAACTTTGCTTCAGGATGAGAACAGAAATCATGCTCCGGCAGCGGGAGGCCCCATTAGCTAAAGTGGTGCTTCAGGCTAAGAACAGTTCCAGGTTAAGAACGGCCCTCTGGAATGAATTAAGTACTTAACCCGAGGTACCACTGTACTTGTTTCGAAAAGCCTTTCACTATCCACCTGGTCCTATGTTAAAGCCTCAGGCAGGAGCACAACTTTCAGGAAACTACCAAAAGTGGACCATGTGATCTATTTTTCCTGCAAAATGTCTGAAGTTGACCATAAAGAAACAAGCAGGTTCCCAGTATAAACTTACCAGGATTACATCAAAGGCTTTGCTTTAGGATAAGGAGATTGATTTCTTCTGGGTCTTTTTGCACTTCATCCAGGATATTTGGGTTGGTTGCAATAGACCTTAGTCAGCTAAAAAATACAGCTATTTTGGTTACTAGACTGAGATGCTCTTGCTCTTAAGTGAGAAAGGGGTGCCTCTGCGTTGCAGCAGACAAGCAATGCTGAACAGTCAGACAGAGCCCAAAACACAAGCGAGAACAGAACGATCAAGCTGCTAAGCTTCTGGCATCGAAGAGCAACTGCATTAAACTCGATACAGCGTGCTATAGCGTGCTCAACAGGGTGCCTAACCGGACGGAAAGGATCCTAGGATTGAACAGTTTTGTCTGAGCAAGTAGGAAGGAATATTCGGAAAAACTGTGTCACCAGGGCAGTGTGCAGCAGCTGGCGTTTAAATCCCAATAAACGTTTCTGTTCTCAGCTCCCATTTCAGAGGAAGGCAAGTGCAATCCATTATATTTAGCAGAGGAATGACCAGAGAGTAGCAAAGCAATCACCCCTCTGGTGGCCCGCACACACAGGCCCTCTTGCTAATAATAATAATAATAATAATAATAATAATAATAATAATACCACCATGCTAGGGCCCTATCCCCCCCCTTAATACTACCATAGGTTCTTGTCAGACACCTCATGTCTGCAAAGATCAGGGCCTTTAGCTCATGTTCAGCCATGCAATTCACCTGCTATGCCTTGCCTCACTCAGATTCATGGCAGAAACAGAAACTTGAGTTTGACTTCTTCATCTAGCAACGAGGGCCAGGACAGAGGCGCTAGTCCTACTCCTTTGTACACGTCACATGGACTGGAGAGAGGGACTTACACACACACACACACACACACACACACACACACACACACCATACACGCCTCCCCCCCAAAGGTATGAAATGCTGACAGTTATTTCTCTCTAACAGTTCCGTATTCACACTTCTCCACTGGACACTTAGGCGCAACCTTCCCGCACCTTTGCATAAGACATGAGTGTGCAACCATCGCTCTCCCCACCCTCCACATTTTCCAACAAATAGCCAATGCAAACTTCTATTCCCGGTGCAGCGAGTTCTCTTGGTGCTCTTTAAGTCTGCTGTTTCTCCTGCACAAGCAATGGGAAGAAGCCACATCTTTGGTTAACACCATCGTAGCCCACTGAAGGAGTTTGACACGCAAGTTACCTCCAAGGGCAGCGCGACACGCCCTCCTCCCTCCCCAAAGACCAAAAAGAGAGAGGCTTGCCTCTGTATCACACATCACACGGCAGATCAAAAGATCCAAATCTGCTCCCAAATCCCATTCCTCCTGCAAGACGGCACTTTGTACTGTCACTTCCCCACTGCGAACTTCCCCTTATTTCATACCTCACAGCATGCACAGCTGCACCCCAAGATCAAACATCCATGCATGATTTTCCTTCCACAGATCTTGAAAATCACAGAGTTAGACTTTAATGGGAACCTCAATATGCCTAATCCTCTAAAGCTGGCACAGTAATGCTCAGAAATACATTAAACTCTGCCATAATCACAAAAGCAAAAAAAGTATATATTTTTTCTCAGAAATGGTCCAGACGACATGTCAATCTATCTAGGATCTAACACAGTTACAGATGTCAAAGGGGTAGATCGAAAGCCAAAGTTGCTCAGCAGAAAATCCAGCAGCTTGCGGCAAAGTTTCGCTGCTCCTCAAGAATCAAGGCTCCCATTTTTTTTTTGTGGGTGGGGGGGACTCTTGCACACATTCACACACAGAACGCCAAGTGTCACAGAAGATAACACGTCCAGCAGGTAAAACCAATTACAATCCCAAAATGAGTTTGATGATCTCACTAATGACATTTGTTTTTGTTTTCTTAAAAAAGAAAAGTGACAGACACTCTTTTCCTTGAACTCGCAATGCAGACATTTCCAACACATTATTAGCAAGAACAACAACAAAAGTCTCTACCGGCAACTTTAGTAGCAGCAGGCAACATGAAACTAACAGGGAAATTACGTTGTGCCTTCTAGACCCTAAGACATTTGAAACACACCAGCTTTGCTTTTTATTTTTTCTTGCAACCATGAGGGTTAGGAGCTTATTTCTGCTTTAAAACGAAGCCTATATAGCAGGGGTAGGCAACCTAAGGCCCGGGGGCCTTCTCAATCCAGCCCACAGACGGTCCAGGAATCAGCGTGTTTTTACATGAGTAGAATGTGTGCTTTTATTTAAAATGCATCTCTGGGTTATTTATGGGGCATAGGAATTTGTTCAATATTTTTTTTCCAAAATATAGCCTACCACATGGTCTGAGGGATGGTGGTCCGGCCTACGGCTGAAAAAGGTTGCTGACCCCTGCTATACAGCATGCATTGCACACTGCGCCTATAACCCTGTTGACCTTGTTCATCAGCATCACTACTCCCAGTTTTAAAAAGGGGGCCCATTTCACCGAGCTTCTTCCTGCACTATACATGCCCAGGGAGAAATTAGAGCAGGTGAACCATGTCGTGTGTGTCCATTAAAATCAAGAGTGGTCTTTACATTAAAAGATTCTAGACTTTAAAAGGGAGAGGCCTTTAGAGCTGAGCTAAACCTTCAGCCTCGACAGAGGAAGTTTCATTAATAGCTTAATTAAGAGATAATATGGTTAGGCTCTTCAGGGACTCCGCAAACAGATCCACGGTGCTCCACAAGGTTGCTTGCATCCATTTGTCACTGATTTTTCATTTTCAGCACCTATACTGGGATGGCTAAACTCACCCACAGCCAATCCAGGGAGGGGGAGCCCCCATGCCAGCAGTGAGTGTGCCTCCACACACTGCCCACATCAGCTGATTCATGCTAACCAGCTGAGACAGGGGTGGTGCTCCCTTCCCATTCATCAGACAACTGCTCTGATGACCAAGGAAAATTTGTAAACCCATCAAGGCAATGGGCTACGTGAAGAATGATACTAAGTAGTACTAAGCCACAATAGCTAGTAACCACGATAACCTTATTCTCCATGAATTTGTCCAAATCACCTTTAAAGCTGTCAAAGTTGGCACCTATTGCAACATATTGTGGTAGCAAGTTAAGCAATGCCCTGGGTAAAGAAGCACTTTCTTCTGCCTGCCCTGAATCTTCGAACATATATAGCTTCATTGGATGGCCCTGATTTCTAGTATTGCTTGAAATAAATTGCTTTACAATTTATTTATGAATAGGAAAATTATGAATTAATGTCATGAAATGATCAGTGGGAGACATTTCTCGCCTTATCTCACAGCACTCAACTCAGTAAGGGGGACCAGGACAGCCAGAAGGGAAAGTATGTACTTCTTCACACGTGTGATTGGTTCAAGGTATTATTTCACACAGGATATGGTGATGGAGAAAAAGGATTTGAATCAGTGGTTCTGATTTTCTCTTGAAAATTATTGAGGGTCTTGATGGACCACATCATGATTTTTCTGCCTGTTGTAGCTAGAACCTGTGTGGCTTTACTTGTGTTTTCAAAGGGATGCCACAAACCACCTGAATGAAGCTCATGGAACACTGGAGGTCAGTTTGAGCACCGCTGGACTAAGTCATGAAACAAGCATATAATATCAACAACAATTAGGTTTAAGTTTACTAAATTCATACGTTGCTTCCCACTAGTTACAACTTCAAAATTTATATCAGGAATAAATAATAGAGTAAAAAATATATACAAGCATGTAAAATGTATGGTGTGACAGGATTTGAAATTAACAGGACACCATGCACATTTTGCCCCCATAATTCTCCATTTGCGAGCACCTCAAAAAATCAGGGTGCCATTTTTTGCACCTGGCTGTCACTCCAGGATTACTGAAATGTGCTTTGAAGCCATTAAGGATAGGCAATATGTTAAGGAGTTTAACAATAAAGAGTAGAGTGTTTTGAAAACTGAAGTACGGTACCAATATGTTTATGGGAAACACAAAATTAAACATGTATTAACAATTTCTGCTAAAAATCTGATATTAGCAATGCGTCACTTATGTGAACTGCATATTAGTTCATGCTTATCAAAATAATAAATAAAAAGTGTTGCCGACCAGTGGCGACTAGGCATTCTGTTTTGGCACCCACAATCCAGGTCCCAGAAGCCATTTGGCTCTTAGCTTTTCTATCCCAGTTTCTAACACTGTGGTGCGAATGTGGTTTGTGATACCACTTCATACAGTCCTGGCTTCCCTCAAAGAATTCTGGGAGCTCTGGCTTGTTAAGGGTGCTGAGAGTTATGAGGAGAACGCTATTTCCCTCACAGTGCTACAATTTGCAGGGAACTCTGTGGGAAATGGGGGTATCCTAACAACTCTCAGCACCCTTGACAAGCCAGAGCTCACAGGATTCTGTGGGGAAGCCATGAATGACATCATAGTGCTTAAAATGTATGGTGTGAATGGGGCCACAGGATAGAGAAGGATTGTGCCCAATGGTGTACACACACAACTTTGAATATCCAACAGTGGGAGCACACTAGATGCGAAGCAAATGGTAATGTGTACATAGCCACAGACCAAAAAAACAACACCACCAAACCCCTCTTCAAAACGCTTCAACATCTGCAGTTTACTTTTCAACCAGGTTTTGAAGTTAGCATGCAGGAACCCTAACCCATGGCCTTTCAAGAATTTCTTTAAAGGCCAACAGCTGGATTGGCGGGAGGTGTGCCGAGCAAACGTTCTGTTTTGTTTTAAAAGATCATCACTGAATGATATTTTTCTTCTTCTGAAGAAAGCATCAGCCCTTACAAAGTTTCAATACTCTAGTGGCTTCTTCTAACTCCCCCCTCTGTTGCGAAGCCAGTTCAAAGAGAACCATAAAAAGTCATCCCAACATATTCTGGAATGGACAGAGCAAGGCTATAAAAATACCACTTATTTTGCCCCTCCTGGGTCTTATTACAGAATCGCACAAAAGCTTATAAAGAAAACCTTCCTTTAATGAACTCTTGGTGCAAAGGACATTTCCATATGTCCGCAAGAGCATGCAACACATTTTTTCTCATCCTCAGCATTTATTTCCTGGCGAGGCAAGGTTTCTAGATGAGGCTTTAAGCCATTTGAGGAAATGAAGGCATTTATTGCTACCTTTCATCTTAATTAGGGTGGCCACTTATGCATCATCCAAAAAATAAAAATAATGACACAGATTTGCATAGGCTTATTTATATGTACAAATGCAGATGCAAATTCAGAAATACTTTATTGCAACAGATATAAAATGGGGAAGACTGCAATCAGGTGGCCTGCAAGTCTGTTCTGTCTGCATCCAGGTGCTAACTGCTGATGGACAACGTTGAGCCCTGCTCTCTCTTTTTAGGATTAGTTAACTTTAAAAATTAGACTTCAACCAGACAGCCCTACAAATACAGAACTCCATGGAAGAGAGAGTATTGTTCTCTAGAATAGGACAGATGGCTACCCTAATGAAAACCAATGTAACATTTATATTTTTCTCCTCAAATGTGAGTCTTGGTGGACCACTTAATGATTTGTAGCAACTTTAATGTGCTGTGCGATTTTCAATTGTATTTTTAATGCTTCCTTCATTTCTTATACATTGCATTTTATTTCAGGTAGGTAGCCATGATGGTCTGACGCAGTGGAAATAAAAATAAAATATCTGAAGAAGTGTGCATGAACACAAAAGCTTATACCAGAACAAACTTAGTTGGTCTATAAGGTGCTCTGGACCATTTTTTTTCCATTTCAGCTGCATTTTATTGTATTGTAATTTGAAATTCCATAGAATATTTTTTTTTAATATTGAATTTATATACCGCTCTATACCCAGGGAGGTTCACAGAATAAAATCAGAACATAAAACCACAAAATGAATAATAAAAATTAAACAACAAGCCAATACCCACCCCCCCAAAAAACACGTTTTAAAAGGGCATAGGATGTCAATGAAATTTAAACTGCAATGCAACCACATACAATGTAAGAAGTAAAACTAGAAATAAAAATACTATTAAAAAATCAGTATGTAACGTGATGGATGTGCTATCTCCTATCTTCAACCACAAATCCAAAGGCACACTAAATGAAGCCTACGGACTACTGGTGGCCCTTGGACCATAGCTTGGAAAGCCCTGATCCAGATTGTCCTGTTGCGGTTGCACGGTTTTACTTGTTTTTATAATTGCAACTATTTAATTTGTTTTTGTAACTATATGAGTCTATTATTGCAAACTGCTTTGGGACCTTACAGGGAATGGCAGGCAGGAAATCTTATAAACAAACAAACAAACAATTGTATGTGGCTTCTTCTGCACTATACATTTCAAATAGTAACAATCCACTTTCAGTAATTATGGCTCCCCCCCCCAAAAAAAAAAAAAGTTATGGGAACTTACGGGTTTTCTTAAAATTCATTAGGAGGCCCCTATTCCCCTTATGGAGCTATGTTACTCGGAGTGGTTAAATGGTCAACCCCTCTTCATAGGGAACTCTGAAAATTGTAGCTCTGGGAGACCCTACCCTGCTAGAACTTCAGCCTGTAGCATTTGGGTCTCTGTGCTGATGCTCCTCATGGTGAGCTACCTGAAATCCTATTGGGGAGAACCCATTGTTCCTGAATCCTCCTCTGATCTGACTTGGCTGTAACTCCTGGTCATACCTGGAACTTTTCTGAATTTTCAGAAGAATTCTGGCCTTGCTGATAAGATTGTCTAGTCTTGCTCCAGGCAACTCTATCAAGAATCATAGAATCGTGGGGTTGGAAGAGGCTCCAGGGGTCATCTAGTCCAACCTCCTGCAATGGAGGGACATCCCCTTCCTTCCTACCTGTTTTCAAACCTATAGTATTACCTTTCCTGGAAGCATTAATGCACAGGCAAGGTTTGGAGGAGGAAACTATAAGTAACCCTCTAGAGATCTACTCCAGCGCTTCCACCAACTCTGTTTCCAATCCTGCTAGAACTCTCATATCAGTTCCCAAAATCCTTGGCTGCCTACAGCCCAGAAACAGAATTGCCAAAGACCTTAGCTCTTAACACCCCCAGTATTATTACCATTGTTCACATCTTGTTTACAACATGTTCTTACAAGCGCTCTCTCTCCTGCTCTCTCTTGCTCTCTAACCCTCAAGGTAGTTCAAGCATCATTTTGGCTTCTTTGCAACATCCAAATTAGCCATGTGCCATGTCAAGTCTGAACTATCTGCAAAATGCACACAGATAAACACAGATCATCTCATCTCAACCCAACCAGCCTTGCCAGATGGCTCCCCGAACTCAAGTTTAGTAAATTTTGCAACACAAAAGGATCTGAATTTATGCTTCCCCTCATATGTCAATTTAACCTCCAGCACAAAGCTTTTGAAATAGTGCAAGGATGCCTAACATTTTCCATATGGCAATGGCACAGTGGCTTTTAATTGTACCAAATGGTATCACTCTAGGATAATTACCTTGGAATCAAGCTTTCTGCTAGATTATTGGCCAATTCACTAATCTCATCACCACGGCACTCCTAATACTTTCGGAGACTCTTTGATGGTGAGCATCTACACGGCATCCTTCCCAAACCAGAGATATCAACATAGCCTGTGCGCTTTCTCTAATTAAATTATCTCTTTACGGCAGCCAAATTTCATTAGGCTGTTAGTCTCCCTGTCCTTTGATCATGCAAAAGTTTGGGGAAATTTGCAACCACACTTGGGTGTATATGTAACAAGGAGACATGATTCACTCTGTATAAATAGCAAAGAAAAACCTGACACAATGGCCTGTTCCACCGGTATTTCTCCATGTCTACTTTATTTTATTTAGAACATACAGACTAGAGCGGAGCCAAAGTTCTCGAGACAGTTTTTTATTTTGAAAAAAAAGAGAGGGTTGTTTTCCACCCTGGGTGGGATTACCATGTTGAGCAATGGCAGCAGCTTTGTTGTGTTCTTTCTTTAACTAATTGCTCCACCATGTTGTTTTAAAATGCATAGTTGCATAGGGTGAGGAGGGGAGAGAGATGGCAGCCCCTACTGAACAGGGTTGCAAAACTTTCCCAACTATCCTTCTAGGATTATCCTGACATTGCATCTTTCAAACAGGGACCCTGCAGATGGGTATCAAGAGGCTGCCAATTGCAGCTACATCACCGCTTGAAAGATCGCACCCCCAAAAAAGAAACACTGATGCTGCAACCAACAATTATTACAGTTAAGCACTCTCACCCCATGCTTTTATTTAAAGGATCTCTCCCACCCTGCCCCCAGAAAGCCAAAAATACTGTCCCAATTTGGTGGCTTCTGGGGAGAGGGGGGCATAATAGAAGGACAGCATTTTTTGCTCAGTGCTAAATACAGATACAGAACTGTGCAGTACATTATTTTAAGTGCACAACACTTGCAGCAAGCAGAAATGTGCCTCACTGTACTGTGAAATACACCAAGGCTCTTTTATTTACTGAGGAGTGTCTACCTTGCTTTATCCCAGTGGTTTTCAAAGTTTCTGACTTCAGGGACTCCTTTCCACATTAACTAAACAGCCAAGGTAACCACTGGCATTCAGCACTAAACGACTGCATGTTGCAAAGGATTCTGGAGATATATCCTAGAGCACACTCTCTGCTCTCCTGGGTCTACAGGACTAGTTAGTTTAATTACTTGTGTTCCACTTTGCTATTAAAATAATATACATCCATTAAAAACAAAAACAAAAAATCAGGGTGTGGTAAGCTTCCATAAAAACAGCCAAGTTAAAACTAGCTTTGATTTAAAAAACAAAAAGTGCCAACAGTCAAAACAGAAAGACAGGTAATGAGGTGGAACTCCACTGGAAAGGAGTTCCACATTTGCAGCCCCACCAATGAAAACATTCTACACCTTGCTTGCCGGGTTTCAGTGTCTGGACAGAACAGACAGCACTGGCCTCCAAGGCTGACCTCAGACAGGAACTTATGGGAGCAGCAGTTTCTGAGAAGACCTGGATCCTAAACCAAATAGGTCAGGAGTCAGGGACCTCTGGCCCACAGGTCAAATGAAGTCCTCTCCCCAGAGCCCCCTGGGAAGGAGGAGTGATGGTTAAAGCACTGAGAATTATAGCTCTGTGTGTGGAATAGGAGAATGTATATAGTGAAGTTGGGGCCAGCAGC
The DNA here is from genome assembly GCF_964106915.1 of Podarcis gaigeae. Taxonomy (NCBI): domain Eukaryota; kingdom Metazoa; phylum Chordata; class Lepidosauria; order Squamata; family Lacertidae; genus Podarcis; species Podarcis gaigeae. Next base: position 34,291,208 of record NC_139684.1, on the reverse strand, counting down.
AATGTGCTTTGCTGAAGAGCATTGCCTACGATTTTATAAAGGATGTAGGCTGATGAACCGTTGTCCTTTGGACACTTTAGCTGGTGCTTCTATGTTCTGCTTGTTGCGGGTGGGGGGGGGGAATCCCATTCACAAGTACAAAATGTAAGAGTGGAGCAAGTGCTTAGAGAGGAACTTGGCCAACTGGGAAACATGACTCAATCATGACTCTTGGTGGGTGGGGATCTTATCAGATGAAGCATGAGGTGATGCTGGTAACCCAGAATGACCCACTTGCAGCAGATAAACTTGTAGGATGCTCAGGGTTTGCCAAAGGTTTTGGGGGTGGAGGGACATGCTGCTATTATTAAATAATCAGAAGCCAGATTTTTTTGCCAATCTCCTGCAAATCACCCGAGATATACCAGTAGATCCTGGTCTACCTTCTGTCTCTTTGATAAAACATAAGAGAAACAGTGGACCACTGATTTCTCTTGGACCACTTAGTGTTCACTAGTGGATACGATTCTTGCCAAAAAGATGCTGACCTAGGTGGGCCTTGGCCTGATCCATCAAGGCATCCCTTAACTTCAGCAAGATTATATCTACAGGATCAGTTAATGACAAAGCAACCATTTGTTATTTGCAAAGCAAAGATACATATTCAGCATCTCTTAACATTTAAAGGCATCTGTGCACAGCAGCTTTCTATGCTGATCTCTTCAGCAGTTTGACTGCTGGGTCATCTCCTCCAGCACCTTCCCATTGACCAGCAGGGGCTCGATTTCTCCAGGGTTTCAGACAGGGGTCTTTTCCCAGCCCCATCTGGAGATGCCAGGGATGGAACCTAGACTCTGTATTGGAAGCAACAGAGCTATAAGCCTTTCCCATATTGAGGCCAGGATGTTTTCCTATGATATACTTGGCAAACTGAAAAAGGACATGAGTGCACAGGAGCATAGGAAGCTGCCTGAGATCCAGTCGGTCCATTGGTCCATCTACGGTCTACACTAATCAGCAGCAGTCCTTCAGGGTTTCTGGTGGGGTCTCTCCAAGCTTTATCTGGAGATGCTGGGGACCAAACCTGAGACTTTCTGCATGCAAAGCAGATTGCTCTAGCACTGAGCTACGGCCCTTCCCTTGGAACCACCTGGAGAACATGCCACGCAAGTCTCACAATAGCCCAGCATGAACAAGGGTAACTACTGTGGTCCCCTCCTCATGCTTTGGGACCACAAAGTCCAACCAACCATCTCCAACCTAGCCAATGGTTTTCCAACAGGCAACATCTCTATCAGAGTTGCAGGCAGAGGTATTTTACATCAACTTCTATCTAAACTTTTTTCACAAAAACTAGAGATGCCGGTGACTGGATTGCCTGCCGAGCCATGTGCTTTGGCACTGTGCTACAGTTTCTTCCTGGGGAATCTAGGTGGAAAGGCTTCCCTGAAGGTTAAAAAAAAATCTGAAAACCACTCCTAAACAGGAAGCATTTCCAACTTTGCTCTACTTGGACCTGTTCCCCAAATGTGGCAATGCAAATTGGGGTGGAATGTTAAGGGAAAGCAGTGTTGCAAAAGCCATGACACTGTTCCAGCAAAACTCTGCAATTCCTACAGAAAGTTTCTGCAGCATTAGAGGAACTGAAGAACACACTATTCCACTCCCCCGCCCCATACCCCACTTCCCAAGACAGCATCTGACACAAGATACATGCCTACGGTGGAATGGTAGAGGAAATGTTTGCAATCTGTTATTGGCTTCCACAATGGCCTAGGCCACATGTAATGCTAAGCCATGGTTAATACAAACATAGGCTTATAAAACCAACAATAAACCATGGTTTTGTTCACAGTTCATAAACTGTGACTAAAATACTGAGGAAGGTTCAGAAAATCAAATTAAACAATGATTTAGGTTACGCTTGAACCTGCCCTATATGTGCACTAGGACTTAAGTACTGTATACGGCAGACGATTGTATATGGCGGAGGACTGTATACGGCAGAGGATTGCAAAGGCCACCCAAAGATAAGACACACACCATTTTCCATACAGCAGCCAAATTAAAATGGGGGAGGGGGAACGCACTTCCCCAAAAGACACCAATAGGACAGCAACACACAAGAAAGAAACCTAGGAACATTTGTTATGGCTTTGAAGAAAAAAGAAAATTGAATTAAGCAAATGTATTATTTAAAAGTTCTCCCTGGCACTGAGCCCAACACTCAGGGTAGGGGGAAGAAAGCATTTACAAATAATGTAGCTTTGCAAAAGAAGAAGTAGTAGAAGTAAAAATAAACAGCTGAAGAAAAGATAATCCATGCACAATGGCAGGAACTTCTCAGTTTGCTTTAGATGCAGACTCGTTTGTAAAAATAGCAGACAAATATTGTTCTAAAAGTCTATGTGAACTTCAGCCCTAGAAAATGATTACACATAGGAAATCAGAATGAGGGGGGGGGAGTAATTGACAGACACAAATGGTCATGGGTACCACCATATATAGGTACCAAAACATAAGCTCTCCAATTTACTAAAAATTTTACCAAACACAGCAAATACACTACTCACACGCAAAAGAGGTTATCAGTATGTTGTGTTCCAAAGCCAAAGATTGCTACAATTAAGTTTGTCTAATAACTTTCTTAGAACATAATTTGTTAATAACATTCTTAGAATCTTCTTAGAACCTGGTGTGCAGAGCAAGGTGTTCAGAATTAGACGCCGCACTCCAGACGTTGAGGACACCAAGCTTAGGGGAGGTGTGACATCAATGTTAGTGGAGTACATTAGAAGAGCACCAGCTTTGCATGTAGAATGTCCCAAGTTTAATCCCTGGCATCTCCAGGTAGAGCTGAGAGTGTCCCATCTGAAACCCTGGAGAGTTGCTGCCACTCAAGGAAGACAACACTGAACTAGATACACCGGTGCCCTGATCCTGTATAAGGCAGCATCCTGTGTTCTGCAGGTATGCAGAGGCAATGACATTTATTCCATCAAGGGTGACACTCCTTTAGGGCTGATCTGTTGGGAGTCACGTGCCAATGTTGGGTAGATTTGGAGTCAAAAGTGGTTAGATCCCTAGCTCAACTCTTGCATCTCCAGTCAAAAGATAACTCAGGTGGTGAGGAGCAGGGGGAGACTGGATGTGGTCATGGGTAGCCATATCTAAACACAATAATGTGGTCACTCAGCATCATTTATTATTATTTAGACAATTATAAGGGGGGGGAGGATCAAAACTTATTTCAACCAGGAAATATTTGAACCTCTATACCTATATCCATTCTTAAGGAAATCAGCCCTGAGTGCTCACTGGAAGGACAGATCCTGAAGCTGAGGCTCCAATACTTTGGCCACCTCATGAGAAGAGAAGACTCCCTGGAAAAGACCCTGATGTTGGGAAAGATTGAGGGCACAAGGAGAAGGGGGCGACAGAGGACGAGATGGTTGGACAGTGTTCTTGAAGCTACCAGCATGAGTCTGACCAAACTGCGGGAGGCAGTGGAAGACAGGAGTGCCTGGCGTGCTCTGGTCCATGGGGTCACGAAGAGTTGGACATGACTAAACGACTAAACAACAACAACCTGCAGAAGAAATTACAATGTTGTCGTGAGAAGAACAGAACTTCGAAAGAATGTAAGAGGAGCCTGCTGGATCAGGCCAATGGACTGCCTAGTTCAGCATTCTGTTCTCACAGTGGCCGACCAGATACCCCAATGGGAAGCCTACAAGCTGGATGTGAGAGCAACAGCACTTCTCTCCTGCTGCTTCCAGCAAGGATTGTTCAGAGACACAATGCCTCTGACAGTGGAGGTGGAACACAGCCAGCATGGCTAGTAGGCATTGATAGCCTTGCCCTCCATGAATTTGTCTAATGCTCTTTTGAAGCCATCCAAGCATAATTTTTTAAGGAGAGTAAAGACAGGCTGGAACGTGTGTAGAGGAGGGAGACCAAGACGATCAAGGGTCTGGAAGCCAAGCTGTATGAAGAATGGTTGAGGGAATTCAGTATGTTTAGCCTGGTAAAGAGGAGATATGATAGCCATCTTCAAACATCTAAAGGTCTGTCACATGGAGGATGAAGCAAGCTTATTTTCTATTATTCAAAGTGAGTGACCATCACTGCCTCCTTTGGGAGCGAGTTCCCTCATTTAACCATGTGCCAAACCTCCCTTCCTCAAACCAGGTGATGAAAGTACAATTCTTACTCCATTTATGGAGTCCTTCCACATGAACCAAGCCTTATTCTTTGCATGTTGTTTTAAAGCAAAAGACATTAAAATTACAACACAATGTGGTGTCTGTGCCTCTGGATGACAAGTCGTTCCACTCCCAGTGTGGTGTAGTGGTTAAGAGCGGTAGTCTCGTAATCTGGGGAACCGGGTTCGCGTCTCCGCTCCTCCACATGCAGCTGCTGGGGGACCTTGGGCCAGTCACACTTCTCTGAAGTCTCTCAGCCCCACTCACCTCACAGAGTGTTTGTTGTGGGGGAGGAAGGGAAAGGAGAATGTTAGCCGCTTTGAGACTCCTTAAAGGGAGTGAAAGGCGGGATATCAAATCCAAACTCCTCTTCTTCTTCTGCCAACAGCAGAAGCATCCTTGTTCTGGAGCCAAAGCTCTGCATAACTTTAACTGATGCCGTTCTTGCTTTCTCTACTATTTAATAAATCATCCCTTTCTTCTAATCTGGAGCAAAACTGCATGCAGATGCTTTAAAATGTCACCAAAGAACCACCAAGCCTCTCGATTCCATCATTTGCGTCAAATCTTCCACTCCAATAGAAGGATATTCTTATGAAATTCCTGGGAAGCTAAGTGTCTAATTACTTAGACACCCTTAAGCATTTCCCTCCCTTTAACACTTCCCTGTCCCTATTAAATAAAACTCAAGGGGATAATATTTCTCCAAAGGCAATATGTTTTTGGCATCTTTTTTCATTCCATCTGCTTGAACTGTCTACCAAAAAAGCAATGAACAAAGTTCCATTTCCAGAAACTTTGAATGCAGACCAAAACCTACAACCTAGATCTTTGAGACACTTTGGAACTTTAGTGCACACGCATACAGGAACTTGCTCAATTCAGCTGGAGCATTAGGAAGTAAACATAGATCTTAGTTACTTATTACAATTACTCAGTTAAATGGGTGAAATTAAGGCAGTGAATTATGAGGGCATGGACACTGGATTCCACATCCCACCACAGAAATGGCTTTTTACACCTGGGATTTTCTGAAACTAAGCATGTGCTCTAACACAAATACATGCACAGATCCCAAGGGCATCAAAAGGAGAGTTTAGAAAATAATATCCCTTCCCTTCTTATTTCATTAAACCACAAAATGGGTTGGATTCAGAACAAGAGCTAGTCTGGTGATGAACCCTATTCACACTTAGGTAGAGCAGATTCCGCTGCACTCAATGGGACTTTCTTCCAAGTTGAGATGAACAGTATTGCACTGGGAGCAAACTGTAGGCTGCAAAAGCTTTGGCCATAATAAAAACATGTTAGCCTTTAAAGTGCCACCCAACTCTTTGTTGCTTTGCAATAGAGGAACCCAATCCATACGCTTTGGAAGAGTACAGCTGAGCACATTCATCTTGTGAGGTAGCAAAAATGTATGGAGATTGGAAAGCACATTTGACTTTGAAATAAATATTTAAGTATTTCAAATTAACATCAGGATCCACATATGCCATTAGTCTATGGTTTGCCCTGGTGTTTAAAATACAACTGCTCTCCAAACAATATACTTTGGATTTCCTTTCCATAAAGATGGTTAGTAGAGTTAGTAGAGTATATTAATTACACATACCTGAATTATTGTATTTTTTATGTTTTTTTGGAAGCTGCCCAGAGTGGCTGAGGAAACCCACCCAGATGGGTGGGAAATAAATAAATAAATAAATAAATAGTATGACTCAAATAGCTGGAGGTAGGGGGAATACATTCATACAACCTAAAAATGAGTTATTTGGCTAAGAATCAGACTCCCATGCTGGCTCAATTTTAAGTGACGGCTTTCCAAAATATACAGTAACTCTTAAAGCTATCAGAGCAGGAACGTTCAATATAGAGCAGTTTCCCCCACCTCCAATTTATGCGAGCAATAATACTCTCGCACTACTAAAAGACTGGACAGCAACTTTCCTTTCACCTAATAAGAGTCCTGATCAGGGGCTGCATATTTTGCTCAGAAGAAAGTAGCAATTACATTAAACTTGGTCACATACACTTTGAAAATAGCCTCTCACCAGGTTACCTATGGCGAGTAAACACCACCTCCAGATGACATGGCACATAAAGTTTGCAAAAGATGGCTCTTTTTAATGCCAGCCACAACTGATGAATACAGGTTCACTAAAATGAATGTGGACTACAAACTTATCTGGACGTGTTTACAAGGCTGCTTTCACAAATGGTGGTTCAATTAAACACTCATCCCACCCACACCCACCACAATGGAACTTGCTTGCTTCAACCAGAAACACAAGGTAAAATAATCTCATCCAATCAGCAGGGTGCAAACAAAGTGCTATCTTTTCTAATGACTCAGCAGTGTGCAAATGGCAACAGCTCCAGAGTGCAAACCAAACAAAGTATAAGGACAGACATTAAAGTGTAAGAAATGAATCATCGTATAGACTGTCACTGAGTCATTATCTGTTCGGGACTAGGACCAATATCTGTTATTACCAAAGACTTTTTACAGTGTTGCCCTGATCATTCCAGCAACATAAAACAAACAAACAAATGAAACCCTTCTCTTATTTTTTATTATCAGAGTACAATCTTAAGACAGAACTAAGTTTTGATCCAATGGGGGGAAAGCACCATTAGATCTGGGAAGCTTCAATCCACAGGTTTACCTTAGAGACCAATAAACACACAAACATGGACACACACAACTTTCTAAGACCTCCCCCTGCTAACTATGAAAGGCTCTTCCCCAGGTCTGTTTTGAAAGAGAAGAAAAAGCAAAATCCAGATGTTCAGGAAAAGCTTTTTTAAATAACAAAACAAAAACTCTTAAAGTACTTTTGCAACCAGCAAGTACCAATCTGGCTGAGCAAGGAAGCAGGCTTACTTATGAGTAAGCCCGACTGCGTTCAATGGGGTTCCTGCCCATTTAAGTGTGCAAAGGACTGCAGTCTGAAGCAACACAATCCCCTCATATCTAAGAGCACTATCAAGGCAAAACAGCGTGCAAAGCATATAAACAGCATTTTTTTAAAAAGGGAAAGATAGATTGCAGATGTTTAAGCAACCAAAAGAACAAATTGGGACACTCAGCAAAGCCTTATGAGAAAGTATCCCATCCGGCTAAGAACTCTAGCGGGGTTGCGGGCACTGAAAAAGTTGGCTTTGGGAAGCAAAATGACAAAATGCCAGACAATAAATGAAACCACCTCTCTATTCCTATCTCTCTCACACACCAGGATTCTCCTCATCTGTTTTGGTTTCTGAGGACTTCTATAATGGACACTGGAGAGAGAGAGAGAGAGAGAGAGAGAGAGAGAGAGAGAGAGAGATTGTCCATCTGCCCATCCCATTCCTGAAGAGCCATGTTCTTTTCAACACAGGGAAGCAAGGCAGCCGCCTTTCCAGAGCCTGCTTCTGCCCTGCAAAATTGCAACTCCTTCAAAGGGTGGGCGCACCGAATCAACTCAGAAGGCTACTCCCAAAGGCGCAATAACTGAAAGTGGAGCGGGGGCGGAGGGGGAAGATAAGTTTTCATCCTAAAGAGCTCCAACTCAAAGAGAGCCTAGTCTGGAAGAGGTTCAAGCTAGTTTCTGCCTTGATGGTAAGGAGGGGAACAAGCTGGGTGGAAGGAGGAATCGGGAACTCACCCTGGAACCAGACAGCCTGCAAAGAGCCCGGTGCTGGCAGCCTTGCTGAAGTCCTAGGCTGCTGCCTCCGCTGCTGCTTCCACTGCCAGAGTATTTCTGCTTCACCATCCAGTCCTCCAGCCCTTTCCGAGCCAGCGAGGCGTTCACAGCAAAACTATCACCTGGGGAAGGAAAAGGAAAGCCTCAAGTCAGGCACAGTCGCCACCCTGAAAGGGATCCATTCAAGCCCTCCATCACCACCCCACATACTTCTTTACTTGCCCCCAAACTACCTGCCCCAACCACAACAAAACGAGAGAGAAGGGGAAGGGGAACAGGGAGCAAAAGACTCCGAGAACAGAACCTCTCCTGAGAGCAGAGAACTTCTCTGAGCATCCGCCCCAAAATCACCAAAGCACAAACTTTTTCTCCCTTTCCTTTCTTCTTTTTTTTTACAGGGGCAAAAAGTTGGGGGGGGGAGAGAGAAAGCAAAAAAGGATGGAAGTTCTTATGAACAGGAATAATAATAATTATAAAAACAACATACCTTCTGGGCTTTCTCGAGGTTTACAAACAGCAGCTAGGAAAATCCAGGGTTGGGAGGGGGAGAGAGAAAATAAAAACGAGAAGATGGTTAGAGCAGAGTCTTGCATATACGCAGATATCTAGTGAATTCTAACCAAGACCTAGGCTCCTTTCCCTCCCCGCGCCCTGTAAACCGTGCAAAAGAACTTACCATGTTTTGAGTGAAGTTTCCCCATCTCTCGGCATGGATCTGCAAACCCGAGGGCATCGGGAGTGGGCTTCAGGGCTGAGCTGGGGGCATCACTGCCTGCTTGTTGGCTCTCTTCAACAACAACAACAACAACAACAACAATCTCTCAATTCCAAGAGGGTCCCTTTCCCTTCTTCTTTTTAGAAATCCATGTGCTCCGACCGTCCCCTTTCCTTGATTAAAGCAACGATGGAAAAGAGATATGGGCGGGGGGGGGGGAATGCACAGAGGAGCAGATCTATAGATAGATAGATGCACACTTGCAGCAGCAGCAGCAGCAGCAGCAGCAGCAAAAGCAGCTCTGAACTCAGCGCCCTGGCTGCGTCTCTCTCCTCTCCTCTCCCTCTCGACTCAAGTCTCGCTTGTAACAGAGGCGGTTACAAAAGACCTTACTTCACCCACCGGGGAACATGATTGACACCTCATTGAGATTAGACCACTTGCAGGCAGCCTCTGGATTCCGATTGGAGCGGGGCGGCACATGAAAGGGAAGAAGGATCCTTTTGGAGTCTCCAAAAAAAATAAAAGGAGCGGCGGCGGCGGCGGCTCCTTTGGTGTGTTTCATTTCCAGCCAGGCGCAGGCAGCAGAGCTCAGAGCCATAGAGGGAGGCCCCATTCCAGAGATGTCTCTCTCTTTTTCTCTCTCTCCCTCCTCACTACTTTCTTTCTCTCTCTGTGCGTTTTTTGTGAGTTTGACTAAGTCCCCCACCCCACTTCCCAATGATCCATCAGCCCCCTGCAACTTTTTGGGGGAGGCCACTCAAGGAGCAGTTCTGGGCGTGCCTACTCGGAAGTAAGTTCAACTCGATTCAAAGGGCATTGCTCTCGAGTAAGTGGATGTAGGCTTGCAGACTTTAGTCTTTTGTTCCCGCTTACTTGGGAGTAAGGCTTGGTTTCTGAGTAGACACGCACAGGGCAGGAGGGGTCGTCAAGGAAGGGTGGGTTTTATTTTATTTTTAAAGCTATTATTACTATTATTCCACCTTCCCTGAACCCCCCAAATGCTGCTTACAATATATTTCAAGAAACGCAAAATGCACACAAATGCAGCTGAGGAAATGAGGAAACACATGCACAATTATAGTTATTTAAATAAATAACTCATTTTGAGGAACTGTTACATAATAATACATTGGTCTATGTTTTTACATTATTCTTCATAATAGTGCTTACACAAAAATGAGCGTTGCTGGTAGTGTCTTGGAGGAGGCATGCCACCATTTTTTTAAAAAAAGATATTTTGCAAGTTTATTATTAAAAGTACATGTTAAGAAGCACAAGCTAATATAAGGAGAAAACAATGGACAAAAACAAAGCACTCAAGTGGGAAACCCTGGTTGTAGGGTATGTAGCTTATCACATTTTTCTACATTCATAAACAGGGCACCTTACACTGCAATGGACATAAAATTCAGGATTATATGGCAATCCCACACGTGCTTGAGTGTACGCCCCACAGAACTAGGACTGCACTGTGTAACACAGTGTAAACGACTGCAATTTAAAACCATCGCTGTAACTTGAGAACACAACATTTTAAAATTATTCTAAAATCTGAGAAGCATAATTAACTATCACAAAAAACCTGTTGAAAGAGAAAGGCACAGTGAGTACAAAACCACACACTTACAGAGCATAAATTAAAGGTGTGTATATAGGCACACGCACACATATACATAGTACTTAAATAACTGCTGTGGAAGCCCTCTATCTCAAGGTATGTGGGAGGCACTCAACTACAGATCCCCAGCTGCAAAGATCCTAGCTTAGTGCTAGAGCATCTCCTAGGTCAGCTAAGACTCTACTGGCCTGATTCACGCATCTTACAGATTTGTTTGACATTTTCAGTGTAATGCCATTGTTTCCCCCCTGTACACAGCCTTTTTATGTTTTATACAAAAGTGTGGTTTATAAATGTTTTAAATAAATAGTGCCCAGCTAAACCATGGCAATGTGTATGAATGTGCCTGTGTGCGCGTCGGTACGCATGGTAAAAACTGCATTTGCTTCGTTCTTCATCCTTCTGTTTCTGTTCTACCTGGAGCTGAGCCATGCTTTGGCCAATGTTACATGTGAATCTGGGCTTGTGGTTTGTCTTCCCCAGACAATGGGAACCTTGGGGGCATCTTGTGGTTTGTCTGGGGCAAGACAAACCACAAACCCAGGTTCACACGTAAGGCTAAGCTTTCAGAGTAGGTGTGAAGCAGTCATATTTTACTGTGCTTTCACACATGGGCGTAGCCAGGATTGTTTTTGGGGGGAGGAGGACTTTGTTGGGGGGCAGAACCAACATGATTGGACAGTTAAGTATTTCTATTGTTTTACTTGATCTAGGGAGGATAGGTGCCCCCCTGTCCCCCTTGGTTACGCCTATGCGTTCACACTTAGCCATAGTTTGGCTTAGCATTCCTCACAAACTATTGTGTCAAAAATACTGTGCTAGCTGGACCTGTAGCCTATAATGCACCTTCCTGTATTTCACAGGAAAAAACACTTGTTTTATTTTTCTGTTACAAAATGGTACACACATAAATAATCAAATTTGATATGACTGGCAAAAAATGGGTCACTGAGGGGTAAAATGTTGTTGTTTAGTCATTTAGTCGTGTCCGACTCTTTGTGACCCCATGGACCAGAGCACGCCAGGCAGAGGGGTAAAATACTAAACCTATTTTACAGTACACAACAATGTAAACCACCTCAGAGTAAACCAGCTCAGATAATTCTTCAGTAAATCAACTTGGAAAACACAAAATAATAACAGTGAGCTAGGAAAGACCACTATTATGCATTCTCAAGAAGTAGCTTATTCTTCATTTTAATTTGTCTCCATGTTTTCCAAGTTTGGCCATGAGCGCATATGTGGCGTTTATAAATCAAAATTTATTCTCTCCCTGGGCCTGGGCATACAGTTGTTGATGAGGACTCAATATACTTAAGGATTAGCTCCAGGGTTAATGAAATATACTCAAGAGTCGCAAAGTGATTTCATGCTCTTTATTCAGCTCATAGTGGTGAGGAGGAATGAATGAAAGTCCCCTCAAAGTATCTGCTTTATATACATTATTTACACAATGGGCTGCACATGATTGGCTAATTCCGGAATTCTACTGTAAGCCAATCAGGTTGTGGATTCACTTCTATCTGGAGCATGATTGGGTGGTTCCTGCCAACCAATCATATTGCTGCATTGTTCTAGGACCAATCAGACTGCTGCATTCTGAATCCTATTGTTCTAGGACCAATCAGACTGCTGCCTTTTGGATCCTATTGTTCTAGGACCAATCAGACTGTTGCAGTTTGGATCCTATTCAATTCAGTACATATCACCGTTAACAATCCAATTTTCAGATCAACATTTTAAAACAAAACTAGACGTTTTCAGAGATGCTCCAGTGGAAGGTTGGTACTCAGTGCTGGCCCCTCCACTCCCAATTCCACCTGAAATGAAAATCAGGCTGAAATTGGGGGTTTGGTTCAAGTAGAAGCATTTCCTCAAATCAAGGGAAGACTTACAGGTATCCATCTACCTGACCAAGCTCTTTAGCTTAATGAGAAAACTAGGGAAGAAGGGAGTGGCAAGAGTCTTTTAAACTCTTGTGTAAACAAACAACCAGTTTATTAAGCAGTTTGCATGCACACAGTGGCAAATTACCACTTTGCAAAAACGGCTACCTGTCTTCACCCAGACTCACCCTTTGAAGGAATGGAGCAATGCTTAGTATGGCAACAGGTCAACAAACAAGAAGTTCAGGACTACATAGGAAGCTGTCGTCTACTGAGTCAGCCCTTGGGTCCATTTTGCTCAATACTGTCGACACCGGGGGTGGGGGGGAGGTTAGGAGCCCCTGTGTGAAATTTCAGTGGTGGCTCCATTGGGAGCCGTTGCTGCTTCTGCCACCTTAATCTAGTAAAGCCATCGTATGGCAAGGGTAGTGGCACCGGAGGTAAGAGGATCCACCTGAAGGTGTTTTGGCAGTGGTGCCTTCAAACCAGAAGCCAATCCTGGTAATTCTTCAAAGATTTACTAAACTTTTCTATTGCAGTGGCTGGGGAGTGGAAGTGTAAATTCCCCAGAGGGGTGGGCTTGGCTCCCTCACTTTTAAGCATCAGATAAGATGCTAAAGCCTTTAACGCAGCTGGCTCAGTTATCTCCCTCTGTTACACTGAACTTCATTTTATTCTGCTGTTGGTTTTATCGTATGAAACCAATTTTAGTCATTTGGACTGTTTTGACTGTGATTTACGTACTCAGTGAACTTTTTAGTAAGCCCCCCTACCTCACAACCCTTTGAGCTTATAAATAAAAGCAGGATATAATTTTTTTAAAAAAGAAAGAAAGAAAGAAAGAAAGAAAGAAAGAAAGAAATGCAAATTGGCGACTCATTCCCAGAGCAGGTTGGAGGCTTCCCCTTCTGCCATTTCAGAACTTGTATAGGCCTAAGCCAAAGGAAAAGGGCCACAAAAATGATCAAGGGGTTGGAGAAACTCACCTCTGAGGGACAGTTAGAATGTTTGAGGCTTTTCAGCTTAGAGAAAAGACATGTAAGAGGAGACATGATAGAGGTGTATAAAATTATACATGATATAGAGAAAGTGGAAAGAGCACAGGTTGGGGACTATTGTTGTTCCAGATTCCCAACACAGTGGGTTGCTGGCGCTTATTGAGAGGGAGATATGAGGGACAGGACACAGGGAACTTGTGTGGAGTAGCACAGTGGAGCCAATCCGATGTTGCCACCATGCCAAGCTCCCCGCACCACATAGCTCTCCCTTGGCCTCGGTATGTTGCGAAGCCAGGAGTGTAATGATGCACCACCTCACCAGCTACTACTGGGGTAGACATTTCTCTCTCTCTCTTCCCTCCCCCCCCCCCAATACTGGAATTAGGAATTATTCCATGGAATGGAATGTTGGAAGACCCAGGACAGACCAATAAAAGTACTTCTTCACATAGTGCATAGCTGAGTTTGCTCTCACAAGATTGAGTCGAGATGTCCAGGTCCAGCAACTTGGTTGGCTTTAAAAGTGGGTTAGACAAATTAATGGAGGATAAGGCTGTCAGTGGCCACCAGATACAACACTAGCTGCATTCCGCCTCCACATATGGAAGAAGAGGAGGAGTTTGGATTTGATATCCCGCTTTATCACTACCCTAAGGAGTCTCAAAGCAGCTAACAATCTCCTTTCCCTTCCTCCCCCATAACAAACACAGTGACGTGAGTGAGGCTGAGAGACTTCAGAGAAGTGTGACTAGCCCAAGGTTACCCAGCAGCTGCATGTGGAGGAGCGGGGAAGCAAACCCAATTCACCAGATTACAAGTCCACCACTCTTAACCACTACACCATGCTGGCTAAGCACTATGCCTCTGAGTACCAGCTGCTAGGAATCACAAGTGAGGATAACATTGTTGCACTTGGGTCCTCATAGCGGCTTTGAGTTGGCCACTGTGAGAACAGGATGCTGGACTAGATAGGCCCTTGGCTTGATCTAGTAGGGCTCTTCTTGTGTACTTAGGAACTGGTTGTGTGAAGATAGGCTAGGTCAGAAACTGGGCCCTACAGCTACAGATACAATATGTTATACGGGAGAATTATCCATCTTTTCTTTTTTAAACAACAACCTTGTAGCTGGTAATTACTTCCCGTTTTATGAAAATTTTGTTTCCTTGCGGGGGGGGGGGGGATTCGGGTAAGAGAGATAAAAGAGAAGCAAAATGCTTATGAGTTCAATTTTTTTTTTGAAAGGAAGGAGAGAAGAAAAGAAAAAGAAGAGGGAGGTTTCACTGCCTTCCAAGCCATCAACTCACGCTATGCAAAAGAAATCTGGAAACAGGCCCAGCCTAAAACATTCCTGTCTGTTCATTTTCAAAAATTCTATGAAAGTTTCAAAGTGGTTGGATCTGGAGCTCACCTGGAGAAAGCAGAGAAAAGAGATTATGAAATAGCCAAATGCTTCGATTTTTATTTTATTTTAAAAATCCCTTCACAGCTTGCAGTCAGCCCTGAGCCAATAAATAAAACACAGACGACCCTAATGAACAATGATGTTTGATTTCCATAATATTTTAACAAGAGATAATGTGATCCTGTCCTCAGAGATTCCCTAGACATTTTGCATCACACAAATCCTCTTTCCCCCCTGCCTCTTGGCAAAGGCTACAACTATTTCACACCCTGGGTTGCCAAGAAAGGGGGGGGGGCGAAGGGAGTATGTGGATGTCAGCTGAAAACATTCGATCTGGTGGCAGGTGATCTCACGTTTGGTCCAGGGCCATGAATCCTCTCAGAACCCTGTAACATATTGGATGAATTGGGTCGTATTTCTTCATAGCACACCTTCATGGAGGTAAGGTTTGTCTGGAGTAGGTGGAACTCTTTTTTAGCTGAGCTCCCACCCTTATCCCATGATTGCTGCATTCCCACCTCTGTATTCAGAAATGTTCATAGAAAGTTGCCACATACCAGGTCAGAAAAGATGACTGACGGTGGCTCTCCATTGTTTCAGGTAGGGTTCTCGCCCAGCCCTACCTGGAACTGCTGGGTATTGAATCTAGGACTTTCTGCATGCAGAGCATGTACCCTACCACTGAAAAAAAAAGAAAAGGAAATAGGAAAAGAAACAGCCGGTTGAGAGAGCAAGTGGGGTGCAGTGATCATAGTGTCAAACTAGGAGACTAGGACTCAAATTCCCACATAGCCATGACATTCACTGGATGACTTTGGGTAAATCACTTTCTCTCAGCCTAACCTGACTCACAGGTTTGTTTTAAGGATAAGTTTGGGGTGGTGGGGGGGGGGAGAGAACCATGTGCATCACTTTACTCCTTGGAGGAAAGATGGGGTATAAATCTATTTTCATTGCTACTGGCACTACGATGATGATCTCTTTATTTATTTCATAAAATTTCTATACCGTTTCATTGTAAAAAAGCCTCAAAGCAGTTGACAAAGATAATAAGACATTGCCATTTTCAATTAAAACACTCAGAAAACTACAAATCAGCAATAGACTAAGAACACGCCAGCATCCTAGAGAACTAGGTAGGCTTGTCTAAACAACAATGTTTTTCTTTTTCTTTTTTAAAATAATATTTATTAAAGTTTCAAAGAAGTTACAAAAATGAAAAGAAGAAAGAAAAAAAGAAAAAAATACAAAATATAGAAAAATAAAAACCAATCAGTCTTTCCATATCTTATCTTTCATTTGCTTGTTTCCCTGACCTCCTCACACCTCCCTTTTTTGTATTCTAGTTCAATAGTTGTTTCAGCAAATCCTTTCCATTTTTGCTTTTATCTTAATAATTTATCTTAATATATTGTATCTTTACATTCTCACCTATTCTTAATCCAATTTCACTTAATTCTATAACATTACTGCTAAAACCACATAACTTCATTCCAGCATCCTTCTAACATTCCTTAATTTTACAATGTTTCTGTAAATAATCTTTAAATTTCTTCCAATCTTCTTCTACTGACTCTTCTCCCTGGTCTCGGATTCTGCCAGTCATTTCCGCCAGTTCCATGTAGTCTAAACAACAATGTTTTTCAAAAGTGCCAAAAAGAATACAAAGTGAAGGTGCCTTTCTGATATTGATAGTGGGTGCCGCTACACTAAAATATTGATTTCTTGCAGTTGTGGAATAATACAGCTCTGGAGCTGCGGCAGTGTGTTTTCCTGCCATTGTTTCCAATTGGAGGGAAGTTGTTAGAACACAAAAGAGATAAAGAGATGGGATGTGCAAAAGCGCTGCTCTGTCCTTACATCCGCCTTGCCGGCATGGGCTCAGAAGGGCGTTGGATAGGGCATTTCAACTGCCTTTGGTTCTTTCCCCCTCCCTTCCCTGCTGGAGGGTCGCAGCCTAAACGTATCAGTGAAAACAATTCCTCACATACAGTAAAATCCTGAGGCCTTAACTCTGTATTTGTTCAGGCATCTTCCGGCTTCAATGGAATTTGGACCAAAGGATGTCAAAAACCAAGCAGGCTCTGAGGATTGGAGGAGCTGGGTGGGGGGTGTCACAGTATAATTACAATGACGTTTCGTAACCACAGGGTCTTTCAAATACACAAAGTCTTTTGTTTCTCTCTCCTCTTCTTCTTCTTCTCCTCTCCCCCCACCCCCCAATTTCAATGGAGCATGTTAAGAAGTGATGTGTAGTAAAATATCAGAGTAAAGCACACCATTCATAAAACTGTAATAATGATTAAAGGGGCCTCTCATGTAACCCTGTGACCGCAGTGGAATTTTTTCGAAGGGTTGAAATCTGTGACGCAGACGGAGGGGTGGCTGTTGTTTTTCCCCCCATTGCCCTTTCATTAGTGCAGAGCGCGCAAAAACTCTTGCAAAGGGGCTGACGCTGAAAGAAAGCCCTTTTGAACCCCTCATGCAATATAAACCTGTTTCCATCTGATGATGGGAAATTAAATTTGTGCCAGAGTTAAAATAACGCAAAAAGATCGCACTCTTGAACTTTTACATGCTCATTAAAAGAGAGAGAGAGAGAGAGAGAGATTATTTGTAGTAGAAAACGTATGTGTGTAGATCTGGAGGGGGGAAATAAATGTATAAATAATGTTTGGAAGAAAGGAAATTGCTTTCTTGCTGCTCTGGAAAGAAAGGGGAGCTGAGAAAGAGGAAGGAAGCTGTACAAAACACACACACAGGCAGCATGAGTTTGCTATTGTCTGCACTGGGGATGACTGTTCTATGGTTTGATTGTTTGAAAAGCTGCCATCTGATTTTAAAAATTGGCATATCCAGCACCAGCTGGATGTCAAGGGCCCCAGCTGCTCTGAAGGGCCCCAGGTTAGCCTGCTCCAGCTTTGTCAGCTCGCCGAGTCCCTGACTGGCCGTTTAAACTGGGGGCAGCAGGACAAGGTGCCACTTTTGGTTTGGCTCCCATCGACAGTGACCACCTACCATTTAAATATACATAAAATGCAATGCCCCATTCTACAGATCTATGAACATTTCCCATAGATCTATGGGAACGACTGATGCAGTTCAGTGTTCAGAACCAGCAGACCTTTTGAATACCAGGCTTTGCCATGTGTGGAATTATTTATGGCATTTGTATGCTGCCTCCCCATAACATAAAGTTCTCTGAATGGTGTATAATAACTTGGAATCATAGAATTGTAGAGTTGGAAGGGAACCCAAGGGTCATCTAGTCCAACCCCTTGCAGTGCAGGAATCTTTTGCCCAAGGTGGGGCTAAAACCCTGAGGTTAAGAGTCTCGTGCTTTGCTGTCTGAGGTATCCCACCTACAAAAAGTGAAATAGAAAACCAGTAAGATGAGAAGTAAAGAGATAGAACTTGCTGCACCCTGAAAATGAATAAGAGATTTAAAAAACAAAGGCCCATGTCACCTAAGTCATTTAAAAGCTGAAAACATAAGAAACTGTCTTAAATGGGTCCACTGGTCCATGTAGCTCATTAATGTCTACAGTGATGGACGGTGCTTTCTTGGGTTCCAGGCAGGAGTCTCTCCCAGATATTGAGGAACAGAACCTGGGACCTTCTGTATGCAAAGCAGATGCTCTATCACTGAGCTACAGACCTTCTGGGTAAATCTGGCACTGACCTGGCCTATCTTTAGAACATATTTCTAGATTAATGAAAGGACCATGGTCTATTCCAACAAGGCAGTTCTTACAATGGCCCAGTCCCTCTCCACCATTCACTAAAATACCGGTATACAAAATTAAAAAAAATACAAAGACTCATAGACATAACATAAATATGTACTATTAAGATTTTCCAGCTGATTATACTCAAAAAAGGAAAAACCAGGACACCCCAAAAGTTGTTACAAAAACCCACACAAAAACCCACAATTTTTTGATTGACTTGCCTAAGATCCAGGACAAAGCACTGCCTTTCAGAAATTCCCCTGAGATGTCAATTCCACTTTTGAAATCCCGGTAATGTCTGGGAAAATCTGGATGTATGGCAGCCCTAATTATACCTCAGATGCAGCTCCTTAGATCATGTATAGGGTATGCACTTTCCCCCATACAAGGCAAGATAGGAGATCCATTATTGTAGCATTAGTTAGGCATAACTGGCCAAATGTCAATTCCCTAAACACTGCTGCAGTGCTAGAAGACCAAACGTATGTCTATGGAATCCCATTCTAAGCTACATTGTGCTCCTGTGATGTTACACTGTGCTCTGCAGGGGTGACACTGAACTTACAATGGAGCGAAGTCCATGCTTGCTTATTTATTACATTTTCATTGTGTCTTTTTTTCCATGGAGCTCAGGGTTCCCAGGTGGTCTCCCATCCAGATGCTGACCAGACCCCGACGTGCTTAGCTTCAGAAATGATGCTGCATCATGTGCCTTCACACCATTCCTTGGGGCTATAAAGTCAAAGAAAACACGGACCCTCTAAACTTCATAACGGAAATGAACTAGAATGAACACAAAACAAAGGTGATTCAGTGTCCTGGGTTTGCTTCTCATCCCCTAAAGAACAACAGAAAAGAGATGGAGTTTCATTTTTCTTCAAGGGAGGGAACCTCAAGAAAAATAATTTATCACTATCACCTTCTAGTAATACAATGAGTAGGCACACGTTTATTGGAATATGGGGAGGACATTATGTAGTCTGCCTCCTGACCCAGCCAAAAGCGAGAAATGTGGTATTAATAATTAGTAGTGCTGTCTCCTGATTAAACAAATATTTGACAGTCTGTTGGAAGCAATTGGAAGGATTTCAACAATTATATTACATTCCCAGAAACTGACAGTAAAATTGTGATGCTAGAGATCCTCCAAAAGGGTCTTACAATACCCAGAATTATCTGAGGGAGGAAATAATAGTAATATAATAATAATTTTTTATTTATACCCTGCCCTCCCCAGCCATGTGCTTTAAATGTATAATATGTACTCGACCTTAGCATGTAGCTTGCTCCCAGAACATTTGTTAATAGACTGAAGGATATGTCATATTCTACCTATAAGTAGTGGCTTACAGAAGACTCATAGCAACAATAATATGAAATAAATATAGGAGGAAAAGCAGAAAGTTCCTTTGACTAACCGGCCCTGTAGGTTCCTTTGTTGAAACCAGGTGACAATCTGTCATCAAATACATGGGGTCAAAGAGTTACTACTAAGGTGATGATATAACCACACTTTTATGTACAGCAGACAGATCAGGCAAAAACATTTCACTGTAATCAAAGGAATCCGCATTTTATCCTAAAACAATCTCAGGCTCCGATGAGAGAGAGAGAGAGAGAGAGAGAGAGAGGTGAAGGTGCTGTCCTGAGACAGCTGCTCTTTTCACGTTACAGGAGGAAGGATAGCAACCAGAGAACAAGAGAATTTTAATGAAGACAGTACAGTACTTGGATGCTTTGTAAGTGAACCTCTCCAGATGCTCACAGAGCAAAAAGGGAAATGAGTTGTAAAAACTCACTTTGTAGTGATGCATTAGTGACCCATTCTCTGCAGAAAGTTAATTCTTGGTAATATGTTGTGATGGTGAAAATTTAGAGATTTCTCAGGAAACAGAAACTGTGGCAGCAGCCCTTTCAAAAACATTAAGTAGCTGAGCTGACTGTGATGGTGCACCTTCCGTTTTCTTCTTACGTTATCTTTCTCATTCATTTTGCTTTTATTTCAACCCACATTAATGCAAGTGCAGCTCCTTTGCTTACCGGTATTTTGGTTCCTGCTTCTCTGACATCCCCACACACCTCTGGCTGCTGATATGTTTTCCTCTTTCCTGAAGTACAGTGGTATCTCAGGTTAAGTACTTAATTCGTTCCGGAGGTCCATTCTTAACCTGAAACTGTTCTTAACCTGAAGCACCACTTTAGCTAATGCGGCCTCCCGCTGCTGCCACGCCACCGGAGCACGATTTCTGTTCTCATCCTGAAGCAAAGTTCTTAACCTGAGGTAATATTTCTGGGTTAGCGAAGTCTGTAACCTGAAGCGTATGTAACCTGAAGCGTATGTAACCCCGAGGTACCACTGTAATGATATGAGTGATCCCACCCAATCAGGGACCACACACTCAACATGACGATGCTCCAGTGCCACACTATATAGGCCACGTTCACAGCATACATTTAAAGCACGATGGCACCACTTTAAACACTCATGGTTTCTCCCCAAAGAATTCTAGGAGCTGTAGTTTGTTAAGGGTGCCAAGAGTTGTTAAGACGGACACACACACACCATGGCTACAGTTCCCAGAGTCAACCATCCCCTCTTCACAGGGAAGTCTAAGAACTGTAGCTCAGTGTGGGGAACAAGGAGTCTCCAAACAACTCTTAGCACCTTTAACAAACTACAGCTCCCAGCCCCCCCCCCCTTCACCACAAAACAACTCTAAGCCATCAGCAAACAGACCAGTCTTTCTTTAAGCTATATGGGACATTGGATAATCTCATTCATCGAATGCATTACTTTTAAAAAAAACACCACCCAGAAACGCTAGGATTATTTATTTATTTAAAACAAAATGTTCCAATTCAAGTCTTGTTTTCTCCCTGCTTCCTGCAAGTATTTTTGCTGAAATGAGGTTTCTTCTCTTAACTTACTGTTATTTGCTGAGAAAGTAGAAAACTTAACTTTCACCAGCAATCATGCATGGTATATTACAATGAAAACAAAAGAAAAATTGGGAGTTGGGGAATGGGGGGGTTGGAACTAGCAGTTCCAGGACTTCAATAATCCTTTAGCATCTAAAGAAATGACAAGGGAGGAAGTTTTAATATAGATGAGGCTTTTTTATTTGCATTTCTTAACAATAAGGGTGGTTTATACTCCACCTGGCGTCTTTTCTCACATCACCTTTTATGAGCTTCTCTCCGAGACAAGTATCTTTGTACAAAGGGTTTCCTCTCCCTCCCTCTCCTCCTGTTCTAACTCTCTACCAGGCTTCAGTATACAAGCACAAAGGAAGCATTGAAAGAAACACAGTAGGACATCTCCTTTGATCTTATGTTCTAATAACTTGTGTATGTTTGTGTCCAAAAACAATGCTCAGAGGGTGTTTCACTCCCCCCCCCCTTCTCTAGTGAACTGTTTGCTTGTTGCCTCTGCCACCACTGAAAGGAAAGGGTTTTCATCACAGGGCAAGAGTTAAACATTTAATTTTAGCCAGGCAAAAGTGGATTGTTGTTATTTTTAATACAAATGAAAGCGCGTGAACAAGAGACTGTAAATGCTAATAATTGCTTTAGTGTCTGCAGAAAAGCATCTTCAGACTGACAGCAGATGTGGGATCAGTTCACGTGTGTCCCGTCTGCCACTTGATGGCTCCAGATCCAGTGGTGAGGAACTTCGGAAATGAGCCCTGGCAAATCCAAGCACTGCAGATACAGGGAACGGACTGGGGCTCAGTGGTTAGAGCACCTGATTTGCATGCCAAAGGTCCTAGGTTCAATCTCTGGCATTTCCAGGAAGGGCTGAGGAGAGACTGCCGCTAGCAAAGAGCAAAAAGCAAAAAGCAGGACGGACAAGAAGCCAGCTGGCCTCTGCAGAGGTCTGTCACCTACTGCCTGGGGGATAAAAACACACTAACAGGTAGGAATGGATGGCCCAAGCTGAGAAAAGTGAGGCAAGTAGGACGAGGCAACCAAAATGATCCTGAGGATAAAGCGACTCAACTATGAAGATTGCAGCATTTCTTAGTTTAGAGAAAAGGCGAGAAAGCGGCAACATGATAGAAGTTTATAAAATTATGCATGGAATGGAAAGAGTGGATAGAGGAAGGTTTTTCTCCCCCTCTCGTAAAATAGAACTAATGGACATCCAATGAAACTGAATGTTGGAAAATTCAGGATAACTAAAAAGAAAGTACTTCATCACATAGCGCACAGCTGAACTGTGGAGCTTGCACCCACAGGAAGCAGTGACAACCACCAACTTGGATGGCTTTAAAAGAGATTGGACAAATTCATGGGGACAAGACTCTCAATGGTTACAAGCCATGATGAAGGAAATACTAATTGCTGGAACTGCAAGATGGGAAAGTATTGTTGCGCTCAGGTCCCGCTTGCAGGTTTCTCACAGGTATCTGGTGGTCGGTCACTGTGAGAACAGGATGCTGGACTAGACAGGCCACTGTAATGTCATCATTCATCTATCCAAGTGTTGTGGACCCACTCTTGCTCTGTGACCCCTCCAGGAATTGCTTCCTCTTCCACATGGGGCCGGGGGGGACACCCCCACACAGGGTGGTACAGAGTGAAAAAGCTGTGCAATACTGAAAAGTGAGCCAGCTTCTGGCACTGATTCCCCCTGCCATCAGATCTGTCTCTGCCTACCACGGGCTGCGGCATGGTTGTCTATGCCTCATGATGGGGGGTAGTTCCTGTTTGTGGAATGCCCTCCCTGGTGACATGCATCCACTTCCCTCATTGCCAATTTGCAGGATAAATTTAAAGGCATTCTTGTTTACGTAGGCATTTAATAGCTGAGAGAGGCTGGCCAACCTGATGGTATGGTATTGCTTTGTAAATGTTTTTAGATGTTCTTTTTTATGTTTTAAATGTGTTTTTATTTCATTTTAAGATATATGTTTTGATGTTTGCTCCCCTGGGTTCTTTGGGAGGAAGGGTGGGATACAAATTGATTAATGAATACACTCATGGAGGGGGGGAATTCCCCACTCCTGCCTCCAGGAATTTACCCAGCTAACTCTTAAGTCCAAAGTTGTTGTAGGACTCATCCACACTTCCTCTTGTCCTGCTGCTTTTCCCCATGGAAAACCACTCTTTAGCACTTAGTTGGAGCAAACAGCAATTCAGGTTTTTTCCAGAGGTTTTCTCCAATTTAACACTAAAAAGTGGGTCTTTCCTGAGAAAGGAGCGGGGCAAGGGGGAAATCATTCAGACTCGTGCTTTCTAGGCGCAGAACAAGGGGAAATGTGGATGAGCTTGTAATCCATGACTAACTTTTTGTGGAGGGGTAGAAACTTGGGTGGCATTCTTAGGCACACGTTTTTGGAAGTGATCTCTACTATTTATGTATGAGGGCACCAGATTTCACTGCACATCTCTAACACCTTAACGTAGCTGTCAAGTGTCCCTAATTTGAAGGGACAGTCCCTTATTCCAGCGCCATGTCCCGCTGCTGTCCTTTATTGATGGATGTCCCTTAAATGTCCCTTAAATGATGTCCCTTAAATTTCAAAGGAAGCAGCTCCTCTCCCTCCCTCCCTGCCGGCCAGGGAGGAGGGAGGCTCCAACTGTGTTGCTTGGCTGTGTTGCTCATCCAATAAGAAGTCTAAGAATGACGGGGGTGGAGCTTGCATGCCTTGTGTGTGGCTAGTTAATGCAAGCTGAGGGGGGTTTTGAATGCTGGATGCCATTTTGTTGCACGTGCTGCTGCAAACTTTGCAGTGCAAAGCCAGGCCGGGGAGCCATCTTAAGTTGAGGCTGCATAGGCCTTGTGGTGCATGTGATTCTATTCAGTTGAACCTCTGGTTACAAAGTTGGTTGGACAGTGTTCTCGAAGCTACCCAGCATGAGTTTGACCAGACTGCAGGAGGACAAGAAGACTGGAGTGCCTGGAACAGGTGAGGCTGCAGGTCCCTTATTTTGGCTGCAGGTCCCTGGTGGCGCTGTGGGTTAAAGCCTCAGTGCCTAGGACTTGCCGATCGAAAGGTCGGCGGTTCGAATCCCTGCGGCGGGGTGCGCTCCCGCTGCTTGGTCCCAGCGCCTGCCAACCTAGCAGTTCGAAAGCACCTCCGGGTACAAGTAGATAAATAGGGACCGCTTACCAGCGGGAAGGTAAACGGCGTTTCTGTGTGCGGCTCTGGCTCGCCAGATGCAGCTTTGTCACGCTGGCCACGTGACCCGGAAGTGTCTCCGGACAGCGCTGGCCCCTGGCCTCTTGAGTGAGATGGGCGCACAACCCCAGAGTCTGTCAAGACTGGCCCGTACGGGCAGGGGTACCTTTACCTTTACCCTTATTTTCAAGGCTGCCGGTCCCTTATTTTCAAATCTGTAAATTGACAGCTATGCACCTTAATGGCCTAAATCAGGAATAGCCAATGTAGAGCCCTCCATATGTTGTAATCCAGCAACATTTGGAAGATACCACATTAGCTACACTTGGTAACTTAAATTATGCTTCTGTAGTTTATATTGTGCTACACTAGATGCTGCATCATTGTTGAGTTTATTTTTATTGTTTCTTTTTTATATATTGCATTTTATTGTACTGCAATTATATAGTTAATTCTCATATATCATATTTTGTTGTATTACAGTTTGTATTCCATACAACATATAATAAATAAAATAAAAACACAACTAAAAAATAGGAATTTTAAATATGATGGCTGCACCATCTCCCTTCTTCAACCACAAACCTGTAAACCTGCATACACACTATACCTTCAAAGCACATTCAATATGCATTTCCCCTCCTGCAAAGAATTCTGGGCACTATAGTTTGTTTAGGGTTGCTAGGAATTGTAACTCTATGCCCAGGGCCCAGAATTCTTTGTGGGAAAGCATATGCTTCAAATGTGCTTTAAAGAACAACCTTATTTCCTCATGCTATACTTGCATGAGAATTAGCATTCTCATATGATGTTCTACACCATTTATTTTATTTAATAGGATTTAGGTAAAGGTAAAGGTACCCCTGCCCATGCGGGCCAGTCGTGTCCGACTCTGGGGTTGCGCGCCCATCTCGCTTAAGAGGCCGGGAGGCAGCGCTGTCCACAGACACTTCCGAGTCACGTGGCCAGCGTGACAAGCTGCATCTGGCGAGCCAGCGCAGCACACGGAAACGCTGTTTACCTTCCCGCTAGTAAGCGGTCCCTATTTATCTACTTGCACCCGGGGGTGCTTTCGAACTGCTAGGTTGGCAGGCGCTGGGACCGAGCAACGGGAGCGCACCCCGCCGCAGGGATTCGAACCGCCGACCTGACGATCGGCAAGTCCTAGGCGCTGAGGTTTTACCCACAGCGCCACCCGCGTCCCTGACAGGATTTATATACCGCTTAATCATCAAAACTTCTAAGGATAGACAAAGTTCCCTGAAACCAGCTGGCAACCCTGACTCAGCTGGTCTCTTCTTGCTTTGTAAGAGCAAAACTGCTTTGAAAGCATATTTTTTTTCATTACAACAGCACTTGCTGCAACCAGCCGCTCTTAGAGAAAAGAGGCTTATGTTGCCTTGACTTCTCCTCTGAATTCAGTGTAGATTTCAAGCCTAGGCTGAATATCTGACCTTCCAAAGGGGTGGGTGAATGAGCCTTACATTTAGAGTATACAAAACAGATGACTTGTCTATTCTTCTTGTTTCTAAGAGAGATCTAATTTGGTTCAAGAACAAGTCTATGGGTTCTTTTCCAGAAAGAAATGGCATTTTCAAATATACATACACAGAGAAAAGGCCACAAAGGAAGTCTTCAGATTCATACTTTTCAACCTTCTCAGCAGGAACAAACACACAAATACACACACACAAACACACATTCATCCGCAAACCATATTAGAAAGCAGGAGATGATGCTGTCCTTTCAGAATAATGTAGCAAAGATGACCCAAGAGGCTCTCTGAGCTGAATAACGAATTGAAACCCAGAACACAATATGCTTGTAATGCAATACCAATAAAGGAAAAGCATATATAATGTTTTATTTCTTTCATTTTGCAACACTGTATAGGAGGTGGAATTAATTCCCAGGCTCTCAAACCAGAAAATGAATACTATAAACAGTCAGCAGACGTAAAAAGAAAAGCGGGGGTTCTTAAGAGTAATGCAGATGCCCTACCCCACATTTAGGGTGCTGCTTCCCTGCCCCCCCTTCCAGATCTGCAAGGGCTCAGGCTGTGTATCGAATCAGGGGACCTGCGCCTTACACCAAGACTTGTCTCAGTCACATTCAACACCAGCCACGCCGAATGCAAACACAATTAGAGCATTCAGGATAAGACAGTAGGAGATTCCCTTTGATGTCGGGATAAATTGAGAATCTGCATGGTTTTGTCTGAGATGACAACCGTCCCAGGTTTTCTAATGGGTATCTAATGGTAAAAGAGAATTTTATGATGCTCATTAATTACCAAACTGTCATGTGCTCCTGGCAGAAAGAAAGTAATCCTCTTCCCCCAGATTAGACAGCCACCACAAAGGACTTCAAAGAACTTGCACACCCCTCCCCTGAGAACTGCCTTGCGTAAACCTCACGGCTCTAATGAAAAGCAGGGGAACAGTTGACAAACTCTTCCTGTTACATGAGCAGCACATTTCAACTGGCAGCTGAAGGGTATTATTCCTTAGCCAGTTAATGCGCGCACAGACACACAGAGCGAGGGGAGAGAAAAAAAACTTTGGGTAGGCCTCCAAGACGTTCTAAAATGCACACTCAACCTTGCAAGCTGCCCTGTTTGCACCATGCTTCTCCTTTCAAAACCAGAAGATCGTTTGCATCAAGATTATTTCAAAGAGTGGTGATGAAAGATAGGGTCTGCTGGTGATCTTGCTGGGGCCTGGATTGAGGTGTGGGGTTTTTTTGATATCTAGAGACAGGATGGTACAAGGCCTAGTTCCCATTCCTTTATATTTTACGGGTTTTCTGGGGTGCCCATATACTCAACTCAGATGATATGAACATCCTGTACTGCGTGAAGATATATGTAGACTTACAGATCCTAGTATGCAAATCTGTCACCTCACATGGCAGCAGTAGTCCGTGTGTGCAAATGGGGCATCAAATAGTAACATGGGCAACCAATGCCATACAGAATAAGGTGTTCAGAAGCTGAACAAAAAAGAGGGTGAGGGGCACCAAGGATCCTCCTTGCCTGAAGCATCTTGTGATGAATGAGGAAATGCAAGAGTATGGAAGAGGACCATGATATTTTGGCTGAGCTCAGAGAGGAGGAACTCACGAACAGAGTGCACACTTTTGTATTAAAAGGATCAACGATTTCCCTCCAGGTAGGCTGAAAAAGACCCCCTTCTGAAACCCTAGAAAGTTTCTGCCAGTGAGTGTAGACAATACAGATAGGCCAAGGGTCTGAATCAGTGTAAAAAGAAGGCATCACAAAGGTTCCCACCCTCATCATCAAGCCATGAAGAAACATAGTTTGATTCCTTAACAACTTGGGGATAAGGTAGCACATGTTAAATATAATGAACCTTCACAAAGATGAAAGCTAGGACCTTATACAGTACTGTCCTGAGACGCCCAAAGCCAAATTGGGTTTTGAAAATATTTTGCACTGCTTTCAGAAGATGTTCAGAGCTGAACCATATTTGTATTTGTTATCGTTGTTGATCATAGTTGCTTTTACTCCAAGCAGATTTCCAGGGTGCTTTATGAATTAGCAATGGCAAGCTATACTGTGCTGCCCTTTCAGGACTGCACTATTTCTCAGTCTAGATGGTGTATATCTCATTTTCTTCCCATGTCAAAGAATAAAAATTAAAATCCCTGCCTATAGCAAGGTAGCATGTCAAAATAAATAAAAAAACTAACCTACCTAGAAGTGTTAGTTTTCTACACACAGGGAATTTTTGGCATGGAAAAGTATTCAGCAACATCATCCCCCATAGAGACTTTAGTGACACATTCTCAGGAGGACTATACCACATGCTCCCCAGCTCCCCACGTACCTGTGTAAATTATTTTGTCACATGTAGGCAGTAGGGATGTGCATCACATTTGGACGAATCCTGAATCTCAGCACATCTCAGGGGCATTTTCAGCATGTCAGAGATGAAGTGGGATCTTTACAAGGTGGCAAAAGTCAAAGTGAGGACCCTTTGGGAGCCAGTGTGGTGTAGTGGTTAAGAGCGGTAGTCTCCTAATCTGGGGAACCGGGTTCACGTCTCCGCTCCTCCACATGCAGCTGCTGGGTGACCTTGGGCCAGTCACACTTCTCTGAAGTCTCTCAGCCCCACTCACCTCACAGAGTGTTTGTTGTGGGGGAGGAAGGGAAAGGAGAATGTTAGCCGCTTTGAGACTCCTGAAGGGGAGTGGTAAAGCGGGATATCAAATCCAAACTCTTCTTCTTCTTCTTCTTGAAATGTTGCATTAGCACCTCAGTGACTGAGACATCAACAAAATGTTGCAGACAAGCATCTGCTAGAGGTAAAAGGAGGAGTCCATCTTGTGGTTTCATCCAGCAGGGTAATTCCAATCCATCCTCTGGCGAAACCCTAAAACTCCTCATGGACTCATGAGGTAATTATTTTTTTCTTTCAAACTATAGCTATTTAGAAGGACTAACTGCTCTTGTAAATGCCACCACAAATACAAGCCTACACTTGGTTTTGTAAACCGCTTTGAGGTTTTTTCCCCCTTATCAAGCAAGTGTATATAAATAATATTAAATAAATAAGTTACCCCTGGTGTATGGGGGGGCGGTTTTGCAGGGAAGAACCTGTTTTTGATTCCTCATTGGTGGGGGGGGGGACTCCTGAGGGTATTAGTATTCATACATATATTTGACTGTGGCCTTCTGAGGCTGTTGCCTTGGAAATGCTCCCCTGATCTTCCAGGCCTTGGTGAGAGATCCAAGGCAGCTCTCCAAAGAGGAACATTTTCACCCTGAAATTCCAGCACCACCATTGGTTTACTCACATCCTTGTCTGTTCTGAGGAGAAGTGTCGAATCTCTTCAAAGAAATGACCCAGTAACTTGATGCATTCCTCACCAGCCACCTTACTCCTTGAGTCCCCTAAGTCTCAGAGGGAACTAACACAGGTAAACTGAAGGTCTGAGGGAATCATTTTGTGGCCGCTCAACGAAGAAGGAACACACTCAGTGTTCAGGTAACCACACCAAACGTGGTGATTTCACCAAATGCAGCGAGGGAGAAGGAGGGAGCGTGGCTCCCATTTGATGGGTATTATGGGAGCCCAGCCAAAAAGCCTCAGCGCTCTGCCCTCTTCCTCCTTTGCCACAGGAATAAGAGGAGATCTATGAGAGAAGTTCCCTCAGGGGAACTTTTCCCTCAGAGAAATTCCTGCCACATGGGAATTGCAGAACCCGCCAAAACCTCTAGCTCCCAATGTTTGAAAAAGCCAGCACCTAGCGCTTTCCCTGCATAACCTGCTCTTTACTGCTGAACCAGAGCAAACAGCAATCCACAGAAGACCCAAATTGCCGTTTGTTCCAATACAGCTTTAAGGAGCGGGTTTTCCTGAGGAAAAGGGAGGGGGACACCCAGACATGGTGCTTCAAGAGCATAGTTCTGTGCTCCTAGAAAATGCAGGGCAAAAGGTACATGTAGATGAGCCCTAACTCTTCCATCAGTGCAAGAATGTACACTTGTGCAATGGAACTCCCCCCTCCCTGTCATGAGTCCTATGGAGGTTTGATAAGGCTAGTCAGAGGGAGAGGGGGAATAGGATGAGAGTGCAGAATTGGATCCTAGGGAGGGCTGCAAGTGGTGCAGAATGCTGCTGCCAGATTGTTATGTGAAGAAGCAAGATGGCATCATTTGTTATCAACCCTTAAAACACTACATTGGCTGCCTGTGAGCTACTGGGCTCAGTTCACAGTGTTGGTGCTAGGGTCCCTGAATTGCTTGGGACCCAAGGACTTAAAGAATTGCCTCCCTAGTTCCTACCGGCTCATACATTAAATGGTGGAGAAAGCTCTGCTTGTGGTCCCTCTGAAGTATATGACCCGTGGGGCAGTGCCTTCTCGGTGGTGACACCTTAGTTGCAGAAATCCCTCCTTGTGGGGATCCATTTGTCTCCTAGCTGATGTCACTTAGGCAACTACGTAAAACATATTTATCTGTTCGGGCCTTTGATACATAGCTGAAGCGAAAGTAAATGGTGCAAGTACTGCTTGCTGCCTGCTGCACTGGGTTTTTAAATTTACAGTTAGCCATCCTGGGCTCCTATGGGAAGGACAGGGTGATAATTTAAAGACAACATTTTATTGTCCTTTTGGATTGTGTATGCAGCCTTGAGTTTCTTTGGAATCTGGAAATTATGTATTTATCTAGAGTTATCTATCTGCTTAAAAATATAAATAGCAGAGTTCCAAATGAATGCAGGTAAGAACGAAGAGTAACACTATTAAGGAAAGAAAGCCTTGTGGGCGATTATTTCCCAATATCCCCAAACGTTTCTCTGTTTTTAATTGTGCTGTTTGTGTTTTTCACACACCCACACC
Source organism: Podarcis gaigeae (assembly GCF_964106915.1). Lineage (NCBI taxonomy): Eukaryota > Metazoa > Chordata > Lepidosauria > Squamata > Lacertidae > Podarcis > Podarcis gaigeae. The sequence continues at coordinate 34,260,490 of NC_139684.1, read as the reverse complement.
CTGTCTGACTTCTTTCGCTCCTTAATGCTCTCAGGCATCAAGGCTGTTTGTACACAGAAAATAATCCTAATGTTAACATAAAATAGAAAGCAGGCTTGCTTCTTCTTCTTTTTTCAAACCACATAATAGCTGTTAAGAAGATCTATCTTTCTAATGATCCGCTCGAGGGTCAGAACAGCTAATCTCTTCTTAGGACTGTAAAGATAATATTAACACAGGGAGAAGTAGCTATGGGCAGCAGACAAAGCCGCACGGTAAATCAAAAGACCCTTGTGCTAAGTGATATTCTGCACACATCCCACACCACATGTCAGCTGGATCCCCCTCCAGGATCCGGAGGACTTCAGCCTTTTTACAATGGTGGAGGAAAGGCTGAAAATGCCTGTTGGAGGAGTCAGGTGTACAAGGAGTATTCCATATAGTTATTTAGGGGGGAAAGCAAGGTTTTGTTCCCTGGGGCCATTGCACTCTGCCTTTGGAGGAAACAAAACAAAATAAAAACAGCTAAATAATTTTTTATATATATTAATCATCTGGACATCCATCTGATTAAAAAAAAAAGAATGATGTGAGTTGATCACTAATCTGCACGAGCACATCTATCTATCATCTATCTATCTATCTATCTATCTATCTATCTATCTATCTATCTATCTATCTAATCTATCTATCATCTATCTATCATCTATCTATATCTATTTTAAAGAATCTGAAATTTCTATTTTGTTAGTCACTATAATAAATAGTTTTAGTGACGAACTATATCCTACCAGGAACCAGCCCAAACGTGTCTGAAGTGCTGTTTGATTCTTTCAATGTGATCTATCGATCGATCGATCGATCTAGGAACTCATTCTATTCTCTTGACTTTGATTTTTAAAAATTGATTTTATATTGTATTTTTAAATTGCTGATACCTGCCCTGGAAACTTATGGTAAATGGTGGGTAAATCATCATCATCATTGAGTTTGAAGGAACCCCAGGGTTCTTCTGGTACATCCCCTGCAATGCAACAATCACAGCTCAAGAAGAATTCACTGTAAAAACTTAGAATTAGCATATTTTTTGCTCCTAATTCCAATTAAAAGGGTTTTTGTTTTTTTTAATGATTAACTGTAAACCTTACATGCATTTCAGGAAGGAAGCATTATATTAGGAGGAGACCTAAATGAATGTCTAAATCCTCATCTAGATCGAAATAACTCTACAAAAAGATATAAACACTCCAATGCTGTTTCACAACTTATTAATGACTTCAATCTGTATGACACCTGGCACCTTTGCCATCCTACTACTAGGCAATATTCTTTTCATTCATACTTATTTGCATATCTGGATCATTTGGACTATCTTTTCGTTTCTAGTGATTTAAACAAGAAGTTTATACTATGAGTCTGGCAATAAGGCATCTGGATTGCTAGGTCATTCCTTGAAGAAACGGAGATCCATGAATTTAATTCATTGTATTCAATCATCTCAAGGTGTTTTGTTATACAGTACAGTAATCCTTCAATTAGCAAATAATTTATACAACTTTTCAAACAACGATATTCCTTTAATTCATCATCTGCAGAGGCCATCGACTCATATCTTACTCAGACTGCTCTTCTCATCTCAATGGAATAACTTTTTGAACAGGGCTGTCTCTGAGGAGGAAGTGTGCAATGCTATCAACAGACTTTAAAAGGGTAACTCTCTAGGGCTGTGGGTTTTCTATGGATTTTTATAAGGCCTTTTGTGATTATTTACTACCCTAATTGACTTTACTACAAACATCCCCCCCTTATGCACATTCTATTTCTGGGCTCCCATGTATATGTGCAGCACCAGGAAATAATTGAAACCCGGAAATGGGAGAGAGCTGGAGAGTCCTTGTGGCTTAAGAGGACACCCTCCCCGGAGCCTGAAGGGCATGTCAGTGAGGGCAGACAAAGCCTCGAAGAGATCAGAGGCATAGCAGGGATTTGCTTATGCTGCTCAGCCTTCCCACCCAACAGCGGATGTGTGGGGTAGCGCAGCAGCAAGAGCTGCCTTCTTGTGTGTCTTCCAGCCTCCTGGTGGCCCCAGAGCTTCAATTCTAGCTGTAGATATTTTTGGATACAGTATTTTTTATATGGATTGAAGAGAGAGTGGCATTTAAAGGGTGTTTAGAGGGCACAGAGGCCTGGAATGTAACCCCTATGTAAGTGGGGAGTCGCCTGTATTTAACAATATTCTGGTTGGGGAAATCTTCAAGAACTGTGCTACTGCGAAAACCCAATACTGATTTGATGGAGGTTGGGTCATACTGCCCTATAGTTCTAATTAATGTAGATGCTAAATTACTTTCCTTGGTAATTGTTCAGAGACTTGCAGCCAATCGGAAGCTGTGGAAGCCAAGTCAGACATTAGGCTTCTAAAGAACATTCACAAACTGGAACACTCATTTCCAGGTTTGCAGTGTTCAGGAACCAAAACGTTCGACTCGCAAGGCGTTCGGCTTCCAAGGCATGACTGTACTTATATAGGCAATTATATAGCCCCAGATCAGACAGTTTATCCCTAACAGAAACATAGCCAATGACAGCATGTAGAGTTCTTAATATAATCTATTGCCCATCATACTAATTCACCTGTTATGTTACTTTCTTTGGCTGCTTTTAAAGCATTTGACGGTGTGGAATGGAGGTACCTCCAAAAACCTCTGACTAAGATGCATTTCAGTGATAAATTCCTCCATCTGATAAATCTAATTTAACCATCATCAACAAGAATAACAATTAAAGGAGAGTGTGCAGATAGTATTGTTATTAATAGAGGAACTAAACAAGGCTGCCTTCTATCACTCCTTTTTGCAGTGGCAATAGAGGTTCTAGCAATAAATTTGAGGTCTCAAAAGGTATTGAGGATATTATGGTTGAAGGAGACCAACTTAATCTTTTTGCAGATAATATGTTTTTAATGCTTCAGAATGCAAGAGTTTAAATTCCTTTTCAAAAATAGCAGGCTTGAAAATAAATTACAATAAATTGGTTATATTGCCCATCATTGTCCCACATCAGGAGTGTGTTTGGCTGTATTCGGGCTTCAAGTTATTGTGTGGTGAGTTTAAATACTTAGGTTTAAAAGTTACTGCTGAAATTAATCAGCTGTCCATAGAAATTATGACCAGCTTTTCAAAAAATTAAGAAATGAATTTAGGTCATGGAAATTTTTTTAGTTGGGCCACTGATTTAAACTGTTTTTAATATTGTGCTGTTGTGTTTTAATGTTGTAACCTGCACTTGGACCTTAGGGTGACGGGCACATAATACATTAAATGAATGAATGAATAAAGTAGAGAATGCCCAAGCCCATAACTTCTGAGACTTTGATCCAGATGTCACATCATTAGATAGTAAGTTGGTAGCTGCTAGGTATTTTCCATTGTAGCTCCCTGACTACAGGTCCTCACCCTGATTTGCCTGTCACCTTATCTGATATCTTTTTAGATGCCAGGTGAAAATTGCTTTATTTATTATATGCTTTGGTGGGGTTTAATGATGGGCTGCTGCTGGTTTAACACACCTAGGAGTAGGTCTAATTGAACTTAAGGGAACATTTCTGAGTAGACAGTGGGCCATTTGCACTATCCAGTGCAGAGGTGGGGAACCTGTATCCACACCCACCCACACCCAATGATGCTGGACTCCAGCTCCCATCAGCCTCAGACAGGGTGGTTATTGAGCAGGAATGATGGGAGTTGTAGTCCAACAACAGGTTGTCCATCAGTCATCTAACGCTACCATTTTTGATATGTATCTATAATGCATTTTACAAAACAAACTATCCTTTTTAAAATTATGCAAACTGCCTCAAACTTCAATTTGATGGAAAGAGCGATGTGGCGGGGGCAGTAAAAATCTTTCCAGTAGCAAAACAAAAGCAAACGTGGTGCTCTGGACTACTGGCAACACTTCTGGAATGAATATGTCACAATCCAGAAACGTGCTACAAACCGTTTCTCCAGACACCAATCTCCATTTGGCTATGGAACCATGATAATTATGTAGGGTGGTTTTAGGCATGCAAGACTTGATATGCATGAAAAGAAACACATGATCTCCTCCTTTCCCTCAAAATAAACCACCCATGGACTTAATCATTGCTAGGGAAATGTCAGAATCATTCTTTAGATCTCTACTAAGTAATGTCCATGCTGACCTAAACTAGACCTGGGATGTAAGCCTTACCCAATGGCCAGGCTCCCAATCCTTTCTTCAGCCAGCAACCATGGAGTCTCTTCTACGTGTCATATTTCAAAAGGGAACAAAATGGAGGGGGAGAAAGGTAGAAATTCTAGAGTTCTCTGGCAAGGAGATCAGAAAAAGGAGAGAGTAGGGGGAAAAGAAATTACAGCTTGGCCTCCTTGCTGATATTATAGTGGAGCAGCTCAGAAATAGCTTCACAGGGAAGGTCGATTAAAAAAAAAAGGAAAAGGAAAGGAGTGGAGTAACTATAAAACCAGCCATAAAACAAGGTTGCAATTTTAACCTTCCTCTCAAAACCTCAAGATGAATATCATAGAGAAATAATTAGATATGCGGAAGAGGCACTTCAAATCAAAAGCCCTCCTTGCGCCTTTCGCATTTGTACAAGCAAGAAGGGTGGAAGGAGGGAGAGAAAAGAGCAAGAACATATCAAGCTTCAAGTTCTCCCTGTGTGAACTGATGGAGGGAGATAAAAAAAAAACCCTATATAAATAGCACTTGAGCCGTTTTCATGTCATTATCTCACTGCCTTCTCATTCCCTCCACTAAAGAAAAATAAATCACTCATGGCTGATGTGTAGAAACAATGGCAGGAAAAAAGGAAAATTAAGAGTGAGGTACAGCTGTCAGAGGTGTGGGGGGGAGAGGTTTGGGGTAGAGGGGGATCCCAACAACCTCAGCTCCAGTCCCAAACATCACACACCAGTATCATCTCAGAAAGCTAGCTGTGTGTTTACGAAACGATTTCCTGGTCAAGGCCAACACTAATAAGCCTCAGGGTGGAGAGAGATGCAAGGAGCAGGCATGAGGTTCCTTGAAGTCTGCCTCTTGAAACATGGGGTGGGGGTGGGACAGTATTAGGGCCAATGCTTTTCACTTGGTGGGGGGATGGCTGAAAAGATGAGACAAAAGGATCAATTGCTCATCTGGTAAAGTATTAAATCAACCAGAAACTTGTGGGATGGGGTGGGAGGAGGAAGAGGAACCAAAACAGATGTAAAAAGTTAAAGATGGATAATGCACAAGGCGACTGTGGGCTTTTTTGAGATCAATGGCACAGGGGAACAAAAACATGATGAACTAGAGTTTGCTCAGATGTTTAAATGAAGCTCAAAAAGGCAAGCTGAGCTGTGGGTGCAATAAAGAAAGCTCTGAACTTTAGATTACATTTAAATTACATGTGCCTTTAAAGCCAAATGCCTCTATAATGAGCTTATATTATGTGTATGCTACAGTAATAAGGAAACCCTCCTTTTTTGGATTTCAGATGCATTTATAGTTTGGGATCACCCATGGTTATTCAACTTTAACATCTCAAGGTTTTTTGGAATTTTAAATTGTGCTTGAAATAGAGGGCAAATAGAAGGAAATGCTGTGTAATATTGCAGAATCTGTAAGAGGATGGTCCTGCACAAGTTTAAGATATTAGCATGAAGCATTTCCTTCTGGACAACCTTTCAGGGACCACATGCCAGTGGTGGGTGGGGTCAGAGGCAAATGTGGGAGGAGCAATGAATGTAAATGTAACCTTTGTACAGTAGGCCAGTAAGTTCTAAACATGCTCCACTGAATTGCTCACCCAGGCAATCCAGAGTCCACGGATATCATCCAGTTAAGTAAAAAACACTTGGGGCGTGAAGCACAGTCAGTAAAGGATGTGACCTAGGAGAATCCAAGGGTCAGAGAGGAGGGTATGGAGGGCCGCATATCCCTCCAGTGGTTACTTCTGTGTTGGTTTGTGGTAGGAAGGCCTTGTCACACAAGGACCGCTTGGCAACCCAGATTTGGAGAAGTCCATTCATCACACTCCTACATGTATGGAATCACTGGGATCCTTCATAAGCATCTTCCTGTAGTTTGAAAACCACCCAGCTTTTACATGAGCCCAAAATGCTTTCTTTAACCAAAAAGAAAGAAAGAGAGAGAGAGAGAGAGAGAGAGAGAGAGAGAAAGAGAGAGAGAGAAACAACATTCGCCTAGAATGCCACAACCCTGATTCCTTCGCAAACAAGCATTTAAACTATCAACACAATCAGAATGGCAACACCTTGAGTAATCAGGATTCCATTAAGATGTTTCTTATACCTTGCCAGCCTAATCGTCAACTTAGCACAGCAAAGCCAATGTATGTTTTGGCTGATCCTTATTGGTCAAGTTCCATTCAAGAACAGACCTTTTTCTTCTCTCTGTTTGGCCGTCCCCTCTTTCCATTGCTTGCTTTCTTTCTTTCTTTCTTTCTTTCTTTCTTTCTTTCTTTCTTTCTTTCTTTGCTTTTCTCTCTGTGTGTCTTTTTTTTTTTTTAAGCATCCAATCATCCTGTTCATTTGATTCCCATTACGCCTGATGATTGGATTTTGTGTAAAGTTTGCTTGGATACGATTTCCCCTTTGGCTGAGATTCAGAAGAGAACATGAATGTTTTGCATTATTATTTGAGCTTGGGCGGCGATATGAGTGCCAGACAAAACACAAACAGAGACAGAAGGACCTATTTGGAATTCGCTTTGCCTTGATTTCTATTCTGAGTGGCTACGGTGAATGTCATTTTATCACCAGTGTTGGTTCGGGTCACACTCCCCCATTCTACAAGCCACTTCTTTGTACAGGGCTACCAAGAGGAGCCCCCTCCCAAGAGCATCAAAGGACCCAGCAATACCACCATTATCTTACATTGCATGGAGCTGCCTTTGCCAACCTGGTGCCCTCCAGATGTTTTGGGACTAAAACTTCCATCAGCTCCAGCCCAGTACAGCTGTGCCTCTTGCTTTCATGGATAAATGATGAAGAGGGGTGTGTGAGTGTACATAGAAACTAGCCTACTATGCAAAGGGATAATTGACACCCATTGTCCCACTCACTTTTGCCTCTGGCCCCACCCACCACTGGGATATATGTTCCTAGAAAGCTTGCTCAGAAGGGAATGCAGTCAGAGTGGAAAGTAGTTTAAGAGAATATGGGTCAAAATTGGTGCCTTAAACTGTGCCAAGAGAACAATGGGCCACACATCCATAATGTTGTTTAATGTGGATAGCAAACTTCCTGTAACTTCATTAAATTCTCCATTGTCTGTATGAAGTTTTCCTCCAAATCACAGCCTTCCCACACTTTCCCCCCTCCCTCAGTCAGGATTTTCTTATGCCAGAGATACTCCAGAAACGGGACAGTTTGAGAAAATCTGGATTGCAGGAGGGGACAGTGTGGGAAGGCAGTGATTAGGAGGAAAACGTCATATGGGCAACGGAGAATAAATGGAGGTACAGGTAACAGGAAGCTTTCTGTCCACATTAAAATGACAGTGTGGATGAGCCCAATGAAGGAAAGCCAGTGTAGATATTAGAAATCTACTGTAATGCACATTCAGTGACCCAACCTTGTATAAGGAGAAAAGTCACTACAGCCTCAGTGGTGTGAGGGTTGGTCTTATAGTGGGTGTCAGTAGTGACATGTGATGGGGCTCTAATTTTCAGGTCCAGAACTAGGGCTGTGTACAAACCAAACATTTAAACAGGGCCATCTTGCACATAGGTGCTAGGGGTGCGGGGCACCTGGGCGCTGGGCTATCAGGGGCGCCAGGCCGAGTTGTCTCCGGGGAAGAGCCCACCCTTCGGTTGGAGCGCTGCAGCAGGCTCTTCTGCTGCCGGTGGCTTTGTGCTGCGAGTTCTGGGGTGATCGAGCCAGTGAGAAGCTGAGGTGGCTGGCTGGCTCTTCCCTCCTGAGCGCCTGGGACTGGGCAACCTGGGGGTGGGGCCCTGGGCGGATCTTTGCACCCCAGCGCCACATATGCTTAAGACAGGCCTGCATTTAAAGCACATTGCTTCCCCCCAAAGAATCCTGTAGACTGTGATTTGTTAAGGGTGCTGGGAACCATAGTTCTATGGAGGTAAACTACAGTTCCCATGGTTCTTTGGGGGAAGCCGTGCACTTTAAATGCATGGTGTTTACACAGCCATAGGTGTGTGCATGTGCGTACCCTTGCAGAGTCTGATCTACACATTTTGGACTAATTCTGGTGTGTTTGCTCAGGCAAAACTTCCATCAATCGCTATTGGAGGTTTGCCTGAGTCAGAAATATGTAAAGATGTTAAGGTTTGGCCTGCAGTCAAGTCCAGTGAATAGCAAGCAGCCGGCATTGCCAAAAGCATGTTCTGGGAAGGAAATGGCTTGGCTTGGCGTTCATAGAGAAAAATTCTATACTGCAGATTAATGTCCGTACGAAAGGAATAATACAAAGTCCACACTGGCCTTTGAGCACTGGGTTTGGAGGCGAGCGCAAGAACGTTCTGCACACATCTCTCATCCTGTCTGGTTGTCTACTGCAACTCTGTGTTTGTGTAGGAAGTCCAGAATTATATGCTCAAAAATAAAGGGTGAAGGTCAGGTACAGGGATTCTTTTAAAACCTATGCAGCAGTACTGTTTCAGGAGTACAGTTCCCTCCTCCCATATTTTGGACCAAATATGACTGCTGTAGAGCCTTCAACCTTCCAGATGTTGTTGGATTCCGACACCCAACTACCCCAGGAAGAGTGGTTAGTGGTCAGGGATGATGGGAATCGGAGCCCAGCAACATTTGGAGGGCCACAGGTTTTGTTGTTGTTAATTCATTTATATCCCACCCTTTTCTCTAAGGAATTCAAAGTTGTCCTCCTCCTTGTTTAATCCCTACAACAAACCTGTAAGGTAGGTTAGGCTGAGAGGCAATGACTGGCCCAAGTTCACTCAATGAGTTTCATGGTCAAGTGGGGATTTTAACCCTGGTCCAACACTCTAACCCAGCCTTTCTCAACTGTGGGTCCCTAGACTGTTGGACTACAAATCCCATCATTCCTAGCCAGCATGATCAGTGGTTAGTTATGGTGGGAGCTGTAGTCCAAGAATATCTGGGGATCCATGGTTGAGAAAGGCTGCCCTAAACACTCTGCTGAGGCATAAATAACTAACAATCAAAAAACTAACAATTACCAACTTCTAAACACAAGGCTCATGGATCCCAGGATCTCGCCTGCTGGGAGTCCTTGAGGTCTTTGGAAGCTCATAGAATCACTAAACCATAGAATTGTAGAGTTGGAAGGGATCACAAGGGCCATCTAGTCCAACCCCCTGCAATGCAGGAATTTCAACCAGAGCATCTATGACAGCTGGCCAGCCATCTCCCACCACCTCTCGTGGGAGTCTGTTCCACGGTCAAATAGCTCTTACCGTCAGAAAGTTCTTCCCGGTGTTTATTCAAAATCACTGCTGGAACTCCAGTGCTTTCCAAGGCTCAGGCCCTTCTCTCAAGGCAAACCCATGCCAGGGCGCCCTGGCCTTCACAAATAAAAGAGAACTCCCCGCCCAGGGCTCCCACCAGCTTCTCCAGGATCAGTTGCGTTACAGCCCTGGACACATCTTGGCACCCGTTTCTGCCACTCCAGATTCAGGGATCTGAACCCAACTCCTGTTTGATTGGCCGAGGGCAACAGAGACCACTGCCTGCCCTTTTGGAATGGTGCTCCCCTACCTCTTAGGAACAACTGACCCATGTTCAACTGCTGTTCACATGGAACCCTTCTCCACTTCAGCCTTGAAGAACTGGGTTGCAAGTGATGTTCCGTTTTACAGATGAAAGTCAGCATCTCAGAGTGCCTGGAAACAGATCAAAGCATATTAAGAGCGTCAAAAACTGCTTTATTAATTTGTAGCCTGCCTTTGGGTCTATGTTCTAAAATATTTTCCTTTAATGGTTAGGTAAGCAGTGTAAATAGTAAAATAGCACATGCCAGTGAAACCAACACACAAATCTAATTAAATTTCCTTAAAATAGGTACATCAATGCATATTTTTGGACACTTTGAACCAAAATTGCCAAATTTTGATTATTACCTACAACTCAGTTCAGGAGCTGTGAAGTGGTTCAGTTTGTTCTAAAGTGCAGGCAAAACAAGTCCTGCTTCTGCAGCCACGTGGGTTCCAAAGAAAGGCACAGCTGACTTATCATAAGGTCAGGGGTTGTGGGACATTTAAAAAATATGTACAGGTTCTCTCGTTATTACATGTGCCTCTTGAGAAAGATGAAGTGAATGATCATGGACAATAAGCACTGGAGGGATAATGGGTGTGGGGTGAAAGCTTACTTCATTTGGGATGCTTTGCCAAATGAAAAACAGGTGTTATTTTCAGCTAGATCTCATTTTATGAACATTCCAAAGTCTACGTTGACCACCTGGAAAATGATTTCCTCTTTAGTTTCTGATGCTTCAGAAATTTGTTTTCAGTACATCACTCTCCAACCTCCCTGCTGGCTGGGGGAAAAAAAATTTCATCCCAGCTGCTAATTTTTCTCATTGTTGCTCCTGCTAAACCTGGTCATTCAGTCAGACAACTGTGTGGTTTTCCTTTCTTTTGCACTTGCAATATCCTTGATCAATACCATCCAGTTACCCTGCTGAGATCAGGCAACAGATCTGGTGACCAAGGTAACGCAGCCCACCAACCACATATGGTGACCCACCAGGGGCTCATTTAATTGTTTGTTTTTTGGCTATTATGGAATGCAAAGCTAGGGGCTTGTCAGAACACCTGGTATGCCCAGGCTGCATTGAGTCTGATAGGCTACAGGATATGCTGGTTTGCTAAAAAATACTAATGTTTTACCAGGGGTGGGAGGGAGGTCTCAAGCTGGGGCCTCCAGAAGCCAGTACTCAGAGCCTTACCTTCTTTGAGTCACCAGTACTCTGGGCTAGGGCTCCCACTAGGATGCAGCACTGGTTTGAGTGCTGTCAGCTGACCCTGGAATCTGAAGGTGATCAGCTGACCTCTCCACCCAATGGAGACAGGCAAGACCATATAAAACCTTCCTTCTACACTAGCCTGAGCAACTTCTTACAATGAATAGCAATCTGAATTTGTCAGTTGGGTATGTGGTCTATAGCCTTTCCTGCCTCTGGCCTCCTGTATGGCTGATTTGTCGTTGACCTTTGTTCATGGCTATGCCTCTGATTCACATGCCTTTGCCTTACGCTAGACTCCATGGCAGTCTGTCACAAGCTCTGCTCCAGGCTGGACTGGGAATGGTTAGCTTCCCATTGGAGATATTACAGGCTCTTACTGGAACGGTCAGCTTTTGTATATATGAAAAGAGTTCTTCTTCCTTGTTTTTGTGGACAATGCAATAAAAAGTGGGCAGTCAGTATTTTACCTAACTGCTCATTAACACAATTATTATTGGTGCTGTTGTTGTTGTTTAGACTTTTAAGCCTTTTGTTACCTGAAGGTTTCCAAGCAATTTGCAACACATTTAAAATATAAATATGAATATATTGAAGCAGAACACAACAAACCCCATAAAAGCCACAGGAAGCTTTGGCAACACACTAGTAACAAAGAAACATCAGATAGGTTTTTAGTGGGCATTCCATTTGTACTCATTGGCCCTTGAATGGATGGGTTGACAGAGTGCAACATTTGACTGGTTACTGATTAAGACAAGGACATAGAAGAACCCAGACTAGGGCTGAGAGGTCCTAGCAGCAGGAAGCAGCAGCTGTCCAAAGAGGAAGATGTTAGGCCACCAAAGCTGATATCACAGAAGTCTGAATTATTATATTTATTTACACATCGCCTCCCCCCCCCCCTGACAGGGACTCAAGGCGGCTTACAGATAAAGTAAGAACATCTAAAGAAGGTCTGCAAAGAGCAAAACTCCTGCAGCAGTACTCCAGAAGAGCTGAAGCCAGAGTGACAGCTGTTTAGTAGTTGCCCACAATGAGCAGTGAGTCCCTGACCAGATTGAAGGCTTTGGGTTAAGTTCTCAACAAACCTCTGTGTTTTAACTGGGGAAGATAACATAGGGACAGTGGGCTATTGGTATAGAAATAGGGAAGAGAACTATCTAAAGTGCGAGGCTTCCTCTAAAGAATCATGGGAATTGTAGCTCAGTGAGGGTCAGACTACAATTTCCAGGATTGGGAGGAGCCACCTGCTTTAAATGTATTGTGTGGCTATGACAGGAGGGGAGGCAGAGTGCTCTTGTATTCGGGTTCTGCTTACTACGGGTTCCCATTGGTATCTGGTGGCCACTGTGAGGACAGGATGCTGGACTAGATTGGCCTGATCCAGCAGGGCTGTTCTTATCAGCGGCATATCTGAGCAGCATCCCATGGCTTGGCAGGATGGTGCAGATCCTGAAAACTTAAGCCAGTACTGTGGATATTGTGTGTGTGTGTGTGTGTGTGTGTGTGTGTGTGTGTTTAGCAACAGCTCCTAGGACACCCCATTGACCATGTTGATTGAGGCGCATGTAGCGCTGTGTACCACCTGCCCTTGTCCTTCATGTGGAATTTGCTTTGATGTCATCTATAACTGTGTGAGCTGATCTACTGTACCGTTCGGCCTTTGGTGTCTAAGCTAATCATGGCTTTGAGGCTCCTGCAGTATCTAGATACACAGCAGGAAAGAGAGTTTCATAGTTAAACTCTGAATTCACTTATTTTCATTCTTTGATGTTATTTTAATCTAGTTTTGACGGGACTTTTCTTCTCTGTCACCCCACTGCCCTGTTCCCATTTGTACATTGAGGGTTTCTTCTTCCACCCCTCTCTTTTCTTCTTCTTTTGCATGAATAAAGCAGTTGTTATTAGCAGGACAGTCACAGGCTCCTAATGAGATTTGTTTCTGCTACAAGTATAACTGAGCAAGCAAATGCTGTGACAGGGTGCCTTGGCTTAATGTTGCTGGCTTCCCAGCAAATTTCTGTCCTTACGAGCTGTTAGACAACCTCAGGCCCATCTTACCATGGGCAAAAATCCCCAGAAAATTTGAGGGAAAGTCTTCAGGAGTTGGGTGATGGGTTTAGGTGGGTGATGATCTGATGTCAGGGCTGGACAATGAGTCTGAGGTGCTTCAGGTCAGCTAAAGTTTGAAACAGAATCCTAGACTAATGAAGTGACTTGAGGAAAACAAAGTCAACTTGCAAGCTGGATGAGGGAGATCTTAAGATTTCAGGCACAGACATCAGTGACAACTCTGCATTATCCCAAACAACCTGATCCGTCTGGGCCCTTGCTTTATGTGGTCTGCCCACATTAGGACAAAACAAATGTGCAAGCACATGCATACCTAGCACTTTCTACATTTATCCCTTGTCTTGTTTTCAAATCAAGGTTTGCACAGAGTAAGGTAAGTTGTAAAACAACAGGAAAATGCCTTGGTGATATGGGGAGTGGGAGGTATCTTGGTGATTGCATTAGAGCTAGCCAATCAGTGCCACCCACAGCTGGGTTTTTCTGGAACTATTCCCACCCCCAGAGTTTGACCCTGGATAGCAAAGGGTATGTTGGTGCAGGATGATGGTGCAGGACTTCCAAAGAAGCCCTAGTGATCTGCAAACATTACAGCTGTCTTTACCCTGATTTTATACAATTGGAATGTTAAAGGGTTGTTGTTGTTGTTGTTTTTTGTGTGTGTGTGTGTCCCACACACAAACGCACTGCTTTCCCCCTCCAGCTTAGCAAATGGATAACAGGAAACAGACAAAGCTCCTTAACTTTGCTTTAATCTTCTTCACTAGTGGAGGTTTTTTTTAAAGAAATAAAAAACATACGAGGAGGGGAACAGCGGTAATTGTCTGAATGATCTCATTATTGTCAACAAGACTGAAACCTTGAAGTCTCTGTGCTGAAACACTGATACATTTAGACAAAAAAAAGGGAACGGTGCTTACATGTTGTTCAATAAATAAATAAGAGCTAGAGAGGAACTCTTGAGATGAATGGATGCCATGAGAGAGCTTCAGCTTGTCAGAATTATACAGTGACATTAATCACAGTTTTAACAGGGATGCTGCAGGCGGCTCACACAAAGTTCTCATTATATCTTAAAATAAAACAGAACAAAAAAAACTCCCTTCCTTCGAAGTCCCTTAAAGTAGTATTCTAACAAGGATAATTTTTGAATTAAAAAAAAAACCACCTGAAAACAAAAACAAAACACAATACAAATTGGGTTTCTTCATTACAGAGGATGACAAAAAGCACCAGGAAGCTGTCAGACTGAGTGTTGGTACCAACGAAAGATGGTGGGAACAGAATAAACCTTATTCAGTGATGGAAATAAGGCTGTATGCAAACATTTCTAGAATCTATGGAGGCTGAGTACTTGTCTTTTCTATGTAGTCTGCACACAATGGAAATATAGTGCAAATTTGTTGCCCCTAAGAAGCGCCTCTTGAGAAACTAGTTTCGTTCGGGGGGGGGGGGGGTATTGCATATTGATTCTGTATTATCCCACAGTGTGCCCGTTTGAAAACAGATAGAAGTGGGCCCAGCAATTGGCTGGTGGTGGGAGATCCATAGCTGCCCAATGATGCTGTGGGTGGGATCACTACTTCCTTCTTCATTCACTTGGGGTATGTGCAGGGAAGAAAAAGGTGTGAATAAGGTAAAGGAAAAGATTTTCAAATGTTTATCAAGTAAACAGACCCCCACTTATGGATGGCAGGACCTAGGATCAATCTAGATTGAAAGTGGCATGTTCAGTAGGGCTGCCATACATCCGGGAAATTTCCGAAAGACCTGTTGAAATTTTCAGAGTGTCCTGGTTATTACTTTTTGAAATATGGCAACCCTAATTTTGAGGGTAAAGGTAAAGGGACCCCTGACCATTAGGTCCAGTCGTGGCCGACTCTGGGGTTGTGGTGCTCATCTGGCTTTATTGGCCGAGGGAGCCAGCGTACAGCTTCCGGGTCATGTGGCCAGCATGACAAAGCCACTTCTGGTGAACCAGAACAGCGCACGGAAATGCCGTTTACCTTCCCGCCGAAGCGGTACCTATTTATCTACTTGCACTTTGACGTGCTTTCGAACTGCTAGGTTGGCAGGAGCAGGGACTGAGCAACGGGAGCTCAGCCCGTCTAGGGGATTCGAACTGCCGACCCTCTGATCGGCAAGCCCTAGGCTCTGTGGTTTAACCCACAGCGCCACCCACGTCCCTTAATGTTGAGGATAAGTATCAACAATTCCACATTGAGAAAAACTACATTTTCTACATCTAGAAATGGGTTAGTGTGCATGCAGCCAAATGGAGAGACAGAACCTTTAACAGAAGGCTGTCCAGATCATTTGTGACACTGTTCTTTAGGGTCACCATCTTTGCGTTAACAACAGTGAAGAATCCTGCAGAAAGCACCTTTAAGGCTAACAAATTTATTTATTTAACAGTGCAATACACAACTTGAGAATGTATTTTTTTAACTGGAGCTTCTTTTCAAGGAAGGGGATGTTTATTAAAGTCCCCCCAAAAGGAGACTGCAGCTATTAAGACCCACAGCTGCTGCTCATATCCCAGCGTCAAAGGAATTCCTGGGGGCTTCAGAGGTTTCTGCTGCAAAAACCTTTATATTCCTGTGAAACACAGGTGTGCTGTGACCATAGTTTTCTCACAGCAGGAAGAAAAAAACAGTCCAGGGAGAGATGAAGGGAGAAATCCATCTCATATCAGCTTCCTTTGGAGATTAAGAGCCAATTCACTTTTGGCTTTTTTGTTTCCTTTTGCAAAGGCAAAAAGGAAACGGCCTATTCTTCAACTAGCAGTGTTTTTTTACCACACTTCTTTGACGAGCCCAAGAAAAACCCATCCGCATACAATTTGCTTCCTCGCAGTAGTGATTAAGGGGGTTTTGTAACCCAACAAGGTTTCATCATGGATAACTGGTGTCAAAACCTGGATACACACAGCCAGCAAGAAGTTACAGGGTTAACGCCTGAGGTCAGCACCATCGGGCACTTGCCAAAGGTCATGTTTTAGGAAGGGACCCACTGCCCATCCCAGTGGGTTCTGCCCAACTTTGGGGGTGTCCAGTGTGTGTGTGTGATGTCACGTACATGATGTGCACATGTGATGTCACATGGCAGGAGGAGGCTGCGAGGCCTGCTGCAGCCATGGGAAGGCCCAACGGGGCCCATCACAGCTGTGGGAAGGACCAGTAAGGCCCGTTTCAGGCTGTAGAATATTGAGGGAGCCTAGGTGGCCCCCTGCTTGAAGATTTAAGAAGAGCCCTCAGCTGCTCAGCTCCCCCAAATGGCACCCCTGGCTCATCCCCAGAGCCTCCTGGTGCTCCTCATCCTCACAATTCTTGCCAGAAACAGGTTTTTTGGGTGGGGCAGAGTTGCTCTGCCAGCTTCCCAGCAGATGGGTCACTGAAGGACACACAAGCGTAGTGGATCCATCTCACCTAGTGAGCCGCTTCTGGCCTTTGCCCTTGCCCCCTGTAACCCAGCGAGCAGTGAAATGGGACTTCTTTCCATGTAGACGAGTATGCTGAAGAATTCTGGGAGCAGTAGTTTAAGGATGTGGAGAGCGGTTAGGAAACCCCTATTCCTCTCACAGAACTACGATTTTGATAGGTCCTTGTGAAGAAGAGTTGATTGATAAACCACTCTTGGAATTGTAGCTCTGTGAGGGGGTCAGGGGTCTCCAAACAGCTCTTGGCACCCTTAACAAACTACAGCTCCCATAATTCTCTGGGGAAAGCCATGACTGTTTAAAGTGGTATAACAGTGCTTTAAACGTGTGGTGTGAATATGCCCTTAGTATTGCTTTACTTCCTCTTCTCCATTTCTTAAAAGCCTTACAACCCTTACCACAGATGTTTCAGGGATGGCTTCTCTGACTTCCACTCAAACGGTGGGTTGAACTATAGATCTGAAAGCTTATATTTGCCAAGAGGAGGTGGGGGGAAAACCCTGACAGCTGTTTTGTGTTATGCATCTACTCGCTCTGGTATTTCAATTGGCTGTTACTATCAGGGACACTGTTCCACCACCACAAAAAAAAGGAAGGGTTGCAGATTCTCTTCACATCTTGGGTTGAATAATGGGATGAAAACCCTAATTCTGAAACTACATTAAGAGGGCATAAAGCAGAGAAGAAAGAACAAAGCAGCTACTAGATCTAAATAAATTTTCATTAAAATGATCTGCATGTGGTGTCAGATTCCCCATACTTGCAAGAAATACAAGGCCAACAAAACTGAGTATACCCACTGAAATTCATGGCGTTAAACCCATTGAGTTCAATGGATTGTAGCTAATATTAGTTTTATTTAGCATTTACCCGCTGAAATTCATGGGCATGACTGAATTCAGTGGGTCTATTCTAAGTATGAACATAACTCAGTGGGTCTCCCTAGTATGACTAATGATGGGTATTGTCACCTATATGGTTTAGCTCAGGGTGGCAAACACCAGATGTTGGATTACAAATCCCAACAATTTCAGCCAGCGTGGCGAGTGTGCAGGGCTGGTGGCAGCTGTACTTGGCTTAGCTAATTCATGTTGCTGGCAGCGTATGGAACAAAACACAGGCTTCAGGCAAGTGTGGTGGTCCTGTAAGTATGTAATATACTTCAGCAAACTTATCATAAGAACTATCAAAGAGACTGGAGAGGAAATGATGTCTCTAAAACCTGAAATTTTGTTCTTGCTCTGTTTGGACAATCTATGAAAACAGAATACAAATGCCTAAGTAAACAATACGTAGATTGCAACTCATAATTTAGTTGCTAAACACTTTATGGGGATGGCCATAGCTCTGTGGTAGAGCATCTGCTCTGCATGCAAAAGAACCCAGGTTTCAATCACTGGCATCTGCAGGTTGTGCTGAGAGAGACATCTGGTCTGAAGTGCTGGAGAGCCTCTGCCAGTCAGTGTAGGCAAAGCTGAGCCAGGTGGACCAATGGTCTCATTCAGTACAAGGCAGTTTCCTGTGTTCCTGGGGGTGGGGCAAAAATCTAGCAATGCTTGACGACTGATTCCAAAACAGTTGGCAAACGTCAGTAATGGGGAAATGGAGCAATCATACTCATGGACGTTTGGAGACCTTTTGTCTTATGTTGGAACAGAATTAAGTTATATCAAGGAGTCCACCAAGAGATAAGAAATATTGCATAAGAGATTTTCAGGTTGTAACCTCTTTCTGGTGAAATGTTACCTATATGTATTTATTTGGTTATTTTTTAAGTAAACATTTTGCAATGCCAAACCGGGGAGGGGTGTGTGTTTAGGAAGGGGCTGGAGTTCTCAATCTCTCCTCCCTTGCACACCAAATATGGTGGGCATTTTGCTATCTAAAACCTACATGTCAACTGCTGTTACTTTGTCATGATCTAGTGTGGCCAGAAATGGAACTGAAAGCAACAGGAACTGCTGCGGTGTTGTAGTTAATTTCATCTCTGCAAGGCAGATGCTATTGTTTGTTTGTTTTGAAAATTTGTTTAGAAATTTTCCAGCAAGAGCTCTCAGAGCAGCTAAAACAATAAAATGCACCAATAACACAATAGAAATAGCAATCAAATAAAAATATAATATAAACAGGAGCAGTGCAGGGGGACACACATTGTACAAGCCTAATTAAAATGAATAAAAACTTAAGTCTAATATGCTTGGGGCAAAGGAAAGGGTTTTCATCTAGTGCTGAAAGGACATCATATTCAGTGCCAGGCAAAGGTCTCTGGGGAGAGCATTCAAAATGCAGCTCAGGGCGCCAGAACTCTACTTGCAAGATGGGGATAATAATCTTGACCTACCTTGCAAGGTCGCTCACAGATGACAACAACAAAATGTAAATGAAAGAGTTTTACTCATTTTTATTTCTCTATTTCGAGTTTGTTTAGAGCAATCTCGAGTTAAAAGGATCTGATAGTGAATGATGGAAAAGACCCCTGTCCAAGACTTTGGAAGGCCACTGGATTAGATAGTACTGAACTAGACAGACCAGTGATCTAACTCTGAGCAGGCTCATTTTGAGAGCCCTTTACTATGGGTGGTATTCAACACTAGTCCTGTTCAGGGTAGACCCATTAAAGTAAATGATCACGACAGACTTCAGTTCTTTAATTTCAGTGGATCTACTCTGAGTAAGACCTAGTTGGCTACTGTGGCAGGCAGCTGGGAAATGCCGTTTGGATTCCTTACGAAGCCCTGGAACACTGCAACATTGGCATCATTGCATGGGTTTAAAACTGGCTTCCAGGTTCTGTTGTTCAGAATTTATTCACTTTTTTAAAGGATGGTCTAGGACAGGCATCAGGGCTTTGCTTTTGTCCCTGCCAGGGTGTGCCTATGATGGACACAGCCTGACTCACTAGACAGTAGCTTTGTCTGCTCCCACAGGCAAGCCAATCCTCAGACTTGTGTATCTTTTTAAAAAAACAACAGCAACCATGAACAACACTGGGATTGCAGCAAAGTAGATGGAGCAATAATCAGATACTTTCACCTCCTTTAATACATTGCTTCTAAATAAAACCGAAAATGACTGGAGAGGCGCAATCAAAAAGCCTTTTACTGTATTACAAGGCATTTGCTAACCCCGTCCCCTGCTAAAATTGACCTTTTTTATTGTGGGAGAAAAACCTACACTATGGCCTTACTGGTTTAAATGTAATTTCCTCTCCCCTGGGAACTCTAGCTGTGTGATTATTTAGGGGGAGGGGGGCTTAACCAACCTACACAGATAATTTTTTGCATGTTGCCAAACTATAATTCCCAGGATTCTTGGCCTGGAGAGAGAAAACCATTATGGTTAAAGCAGTACAAAACTGATCTGTGTTTGAGTTGTACCACTTTCCCCCCCTCTCTCCCTCTCTCTCTTTTAGAAAACAAAGCCTCTCTGATCATTCCCCCCTTCCAAACATACCCTCCCCTCTTTCCTTCAACAACTATGAAGAAGGAAAAGGCTGGTTAAACAAACAACAGATGTGAGCAGAGCTTGCTGTGTGCATATGTGGTTGTCTCCTACCTTTAACCATATGTGCATTCTTCTGCCAGGGTCTGGTCATGATTTTGTCCTTTGAGGCATTCCTGCTAATGCTGTATAGGGAGGGAAGGAGTTGCTTGTTGTATACCTTATATAGGCACAATTTTTATTCTGTATGTACAACAGTGGAATACTCCGCTCCACCATGGGATTATTTCTTAGTAGACGTATTTAGGATTATAATCGTCAGCTGCCAAGGATACCAGGCAATTTCGTAACACATACATGCTTAAAATAATGATAAAGAATAATGAAGATGACAACAACAATATTCTAAATGTACAAAAGTTGAACGTTTGCTCACAGGGCAATCTTATGGCGGTTTACACAGTTCCATGGGATGTGTTTCTTAGTAGGTGTGTTTAGGACTGAAGTCTTCAACTGCTAAGAGGACCAGTCAATTTCATAAAATGTACAGGATTAAAATAATAACAGCAACTGAACTAAAATGTTCAGGATGAACATAGCTGAAAACAAAGCGCATTTAAGGATTAGCGAAGATGTGCGTTTAAAAAGAGATTTTAACACATCGTGTTAACGTTCCTCAGCAGATTACACATTCCCCATGTAGATTTCATATAAAGCCTTAATTATGGGTGGCATTCATCCAAGTCCTACTCAGAGTAGACCCACTGAAATTAAAGAACCTATGATAGTTTAGTGGGTCTACTCTGAGTAGCACTAGTGTTGAATACTACCCTATGTTTGCTTGTAGGTCCCCTGGCCTATTTTGAGGCCGCTCTGACTTCATTTAATTATCCTGAATGAGATGCACTTTGTGGTTTGTGTATTGATGCCTCATCTGCAGATTATTTGGCACTGGTTCTGACTGGGGTATGCAATGTTATGCCCTTCAGATGTTGTTCAACTCCCATCAGCCCTAGCTAGCAGGGTCGTGGATGATGGGACCTGTAGTCCACAATGTTTGGTGGACACCACATTGGCTACCTCTGCTCTAAGTTGTGTTGCAGAAGAAGATAAGAAGAGCCCTATTGGATCAAGCCAAAGCCCACCTAGTCCAACATCCTTTTCTCACAGTGGCCAATAGGAACATAGGAAGTTGCCTCTGACAGAGTCAAACCATTGGTCTATCTAGCTCAGTATTGCCCACACAGACTGGCAGGAGCTCTCCAGGGTTTCAGGCAGGGTTCTCTCCTAGTGCCACCTGGCGATACCAGGAATTGAACTGGGGACCTTCTGCATGCAAAGCAGATGATCCACCACTGAGATACTGCCCCTCCCTACAGATGCCTTCTGCTGCAGCAGAGTCATCACAGCAAGAAAAGGAATTAAACCATGAATGTCAGCTTTTAAAGGATTGACCCGGAGAATTTTTACGTGTTGAACACCTTTAATACTAACCTGCAAATGATGAATGAGCAGACGTATAAACTCACCACAAGCAAACAAGGACAAATGCTTATTGTCGTATAACCGCCCTGCAAATAAAAAAGGTGGCTGCTTAATAGATTCTGAACAGAAACTGTAGACACGCCATATATTTAATGCATGCATTTTCATCCAAAGAATCCTGGGAACTGCAGTCTAACCCTCCTGGAGCTGTAATTCCCAGCGCCCTTAACAAACTACAGTGCCCAGAATTCTTCGGGGGAAGTCATTGTGCTTGAAATGTGTAGTGTGTGCTCAGGCTATAGTTTAACCCAGTGGTTTCCAAGGTGGGTGGTACCACCCACTGGGGGCAGTGGGATTACCATGGGGGGTGTTAAGAGGCAAGTGGGGGTGGCAAGGGATTGCTGGAAGTGTAAAAGTCTATCATAATTTGAAAAGCTGGTATCACTGGATCAAGGTCATCCATTTTAGCCATCTTCAAATATCTCAAGGGCTGTCACATGGAAGAGGGAACAAGCTTGTTTTCTCCTGCTCTGGAGGGTAGGATTTGAACCAATGGCTTCAAGTTACAAGAAAGCAGATTCCAACTAAATATTAGGAAGGGCTGCTTGACTGTGGAAGTCTCCCTCGGGAGGTTGTGAACTCTCCTTCCTTGGTTTTTAAGCAGAGGCTGGATGGCCATCTGTCATGGATGCTTTAGCTGAGATGCCTACATTGTGTGTGGGGGGGTTGGACTAGATGACCCTTGGGTCCCTTCCAACTCTATGATTTTGTTGAATTAATTAAACTAAATAGTTTCAGTTGTATTTTGGATAAATGGACAATTAATTGCTACTGTTTTGAATTTTATTGTGTTGTTATATTCCTCAGTTGGCCATGCAAACTGCTATTCTGAGTAGAGCTTTTTATAGGGTGGAGGCACTGAGAATAAGTTTATGGAACAAAAGGGGGGTGGTGACTTAAGTTTGGAAACCACCGGTCTAACCTCACATAAGCTTTGTGCAAGCAAAGCTCAATAAATCGGTCATCTGGAGGAGGCCTAAGTCACAATACTGAGCTAGATGGGCCAATAGCCTGCTTTTATATAGGGCAGCTTCCTATGAACATCTGCACATGATGTGTGGAGTTTACTGGTTGTAACAGCAGCACGCATTCTGGATGAAATTCCTGTGGCCGGCACACTGCCTGTATATTTTCTCAGGTGCTGCAAGAGTCACATACCAACTGTGTGCTGAAGAGTCTTCCACTCCTGAGATACTTGGCTAGCAGGACAGCATTACGCACTTGGAAACCGAAAACCCAGAACAGATTCCCACCCCTACCCCTTTCCTTCAGAAATAACCGTAAAATGCCTTGCTCTGTTGCACATTTGATGGTCTGCGGCTTCTTCTCCTTTTCGGTAATTTATGAACATCTTTGACGTCTCCCGTTCCCTTCTTTCTTCAGGTTGCTTTGAAGACAGAAAGGTGAATGATCTTAAAGCCAGACATTAAATCCTGAACAAGCTTTACAAAAACCAGAAAGTAAATATTTCCCCTCTTTCTCCACCTCGTGGGGATTTCCCCCCCAAAATCCTTCATACACACATAAATACACAGATCAAATCTGCACCTGTAGTTTATTAAGGGTGCTGGGAATCATAGCTCTGTGTGAGGGTGAAACGACAGTTCTCAGGGTGTGTTTGGGGGAAGTTGTGTGCTTTGGATGTATGCTGTGGATGTGACTACACTCCTCCTCCTTAACCATATTTAATTATTTTTTCGCTTCCTATATTTAATTCAGAAATGGAATCTGGCAATTAGAAATGGCCAAATCTATCCATTTTGGCTTCTCTCACCTTCCAAATTTCCCAGTCACTGTTTCCCAAATTAAAACTGACCATTTTGCATTCCCAGTTGCACTCATTAGATGTTTTCCGTTCAGAAACCTACAGTTTGGTATAGTAAAAATATATATAGTACGGAAATGGACTTAAGAACCAAAAGGAAATTCTGGATGTGCTTTGCAAAATAGGTGTCAGGTCCTAGAAGGAGCCAGTAACCCCCTAATTTCTGAAGTATTTGCCCTGGATCCAAAGTTGCTGCTAATTTTCTCTCAGCAAGAGGGGATGCCATTGGTCTTTTGTTGCTCTGAGAAAGTAGTGATGTAATCTGGCTTTATACAGCCTTTCTGTTGCCTACCAGTCTATGGGAACATTTTTCCCAGCTAAAAGTAGCATTCTGTTAATCAAAATTAAATAATTCCACATGAAATGTTCCTTTGGGCTTGCTCCTATATGGAAGAGTCAGCGGGTAAGGGAAGTATTCTACTGTGTAAAATATTGTTGGCATTAAAATTGTTTTGCGCTCCTCGGAACAAGATCTCTGGTTCCATTCTAGGCAAATGCTCTTATTTGGAATGGAAAACACCCCCTCCCCCCGAAACACACACACACACACAGACACACACACACACACACACACAGTAGTTTGGATTTTATGTTATTTTTTAAACTGGCCTATGGAATCTTAACTGCCCAATTTTTGTTTATACAGCCAATTTAGATCAAAGTGAAATTTGGAGGCAAAGAAGAGAAATTGGGTTTTCTCCAGATTGATGTTTGCTCCAATTTATCACTAATAAAAGCAGTGGGGCGAGGGCAAAATCACTCAGACCTGTGCCTAGAAATTGCAAGACCAACAGAAAATTGCTTGGATCCATGCTTTCTAGGTGCTGGATAAACACAAATCTGGGTGAGCCCTAAGTTAGCTCCATTAATTACAATTGACCTCTGCATAAAATGTAGCTGAATATCTTCCTAAGTGACAATTAATACATATATTGCGGCTTCACTCCTATAATCTAAAATTATCAAACAGGAGGCAGTATATTGTATTTAAAAAATTTAAGATCAACAGGAACGACATATTCCTGAAAGAAAATTTGAGTTGATAAGGGGGAATAATGACTGCCATCTATTAAGAATTATCCAATTTGATTCTGAAGAAGCAAAAAACAAGATACAATCCTGCATATTATCTGAATTGCTTGGAAAGCTCCATTGCTTTGTATTGTTATGAATCTGTGGGTGCAAGTCACCCTAAATTCCGGATCAAGTTAGTGTTAGAATTTAATTAAGGCTGGTCTGTTGCCAGACCCATTTGTGTTAAGATGTGTGTTGGATTCTCTGGAATTAACATATGTGAAAGTATTAATTTAGCTAGGCAAACTTCCTAAACTGTGTATTTGACACCTAATTAATCCCATGGAATAACTCAGACTAATTTCCTTGGAGGTGTTAGCCTGTGGGGCAATGAGCCATTAGCACAACAATGGATCACCAGGAATCTCTGTGAGGCAACTATGGGGTGGGGCTCCTTTCACACCTCTGGAAAAGCAACTGTGGTTTAGAAGCTGGGAGGAACATGTTATGTGACAAGCAGAGAGCAAGAGGCAGAGAAAAATAGCTGATGTCTGAACCCAATGCTGCTCTTCTGGAAGGGGCAAGGCCCTCTTTGAGTGTAATGCTGGGGACCCCTCCATCATAGGCTCAGGTTGTGTTGTTGTTTAGTCGTTTAGTTGTGTCCCTATGGACCAGACCCCATGGACCAGAGCACACCAGGCACTCCTGTCTTCGACTGCCTCCCGCAGTTTGATCAAACTCATGCTGGTAGCTTCGAGAACACTGTCCAACCATCTCGTCCACTGCCGTCCCCTTCTCCTTGTGCCCTCCATCTTTCCCAGCATCAGGGGCTTTTCCAGGGAGTCTTCTCTTCTCATGAGGTGGCCAAAGTATTGGAGCCTCAGCTTCATGATCTGTCCTTCCAGTGAGCACTCAGGGCTGATTTCCTTCAGAATGGATAGGTTTGATCTTCTTGCAGACCATGGGACTCTCAAGAGTCTCCTCCAGCACCATAATTCAAAAGCATCAATTCTTCGGCAATCAGCCTTCTTTATGGTCCAGCTCTCACTTCCATACATCACTACTGGGAAAACCATAGCTTAAACTGTGGGGCTCAGGAGCCCAGTTATATCACCCTTTGCTTGCAGAGCTGGCAGCATCTCACCCTTTTTCAAACACCTTCCCTTGTGGAGTGGTCCCTCAGCTTCCTCTCCCTCTCCTTGGGAGTCCTCCAGGCAGCTGCTGCCGCCATCCCAGGCTCTAACACTGAATGCCTAGTGAGACTAAAAAAAGAGAGAGAATAAAGGATGGATTGTTTAAGATTAAGGCGTGCAGATGGACTCATCGCTATGGGATTTCTGCCCCCCTCCCCAAATCTCTTTTAGGACTCCACCGTTTTTATTCTTGCTGACTGGCAAGATAACGTAGTGGTTATAAACATCATGGTATGTGTCCTTTCTTCCTACTTAACTTTATCTGTTCCCTTGAAAACTATCATTCCTGAAGTATTTATTATTACATTCAAACACTTGCCAATCCCAGGACAACAAAACCTGCCTCTCATCTCCAAAGAGCCATAACCTTGGGAGCCAGCAGACCACACATCCCTCCAAGGTCACCCAGTAAAACTTGTCTCAAGTTATTTTTCCCATGTCAGACATTGGCTATGACTCACAAGCCACCAAGCAAGAGAATGTCCCCTTCAGCCATCATTGTCCTTTGTTCTTATGCATGAAGATAGCTCCACAGTAGATAACACCTCCTGACTACAATGGGATGAAGGGCTTGTTTTTGTACAGAGAGATCCCACACATTTCTGCAAAGCCAGTTTTCTCCAATGTAATGCATTTTTGTATGTTATGTTTAATAACAAATGCATTTGTTGTATGCATGCTTTGGTATGTTCAGTTTTTCATAGATATTACCCAGCAGGGGAACTGCACTGCGAATTTTGGAGTGAATGGCTTGTGAATGGCTGCATTTTGGTTCCTGAATTGTTTTGGAAAGTACAGATTAGGTATATTTGCCATTAAATCCCTAATGCCTACATTGCATTGCTGGCATCCGAATGACAGCCCAAATATCTCCCCCCAGCACTCCACATTTACTCTTGATTGCTGCTTCCCAGATAAGGTCTGATAAGTTTAAAAACTGTTACCAACAATGCACTTATTATGTCTGAACAATGAGGCAGGCCCCAAATACCTGAAAGGCCATCTCCTTCCCTGCACACCCTCTTGGGTGTTATGATTGGCGGTGGGGGCCCTTTGGGTATTTCCTCCACCCTCAGCAGCTTGGGGAGCGGGGTAGCCTGGGAGAAGGCATTCTCTGTGGCAGCCC
This sequence comes from Podarcis gaigeae, assembly GCF_964106915.1. Lineage (NCBI taxonomy): Eukaryota > Metazoa > Chordata > Lepidosauria > Squamata > Lacertidae > Podarcis > Podarcis gaigeae. Next base: position 34,233,899 of record NC_139684.1, on the reverse strand, counting down.
CTAAGTTGTGGAATGCCCTCCCCACATGGGTGAGTCTGGCACTTTCATTATAGAGCCTTCTTTACTTTGGCTTTTGACAATGTAGAGACGTATTTTTAAGTCCCACCTTAGTCCTGTGGTTTTAAGTTGTTTTAAATGGCTTTTAATAATGTCTTTGAAATGCTGCAATCTGCCCTGGGACTTTAGGGTGAAAGGCAAGTAATTAATAATAATAATAATAATAATAATAATAATAATAATAATAATCACCACCACCACCACCACTTGTTTACAGTATTAAGCCCTTATCCTGTTGCACCCCAGGAGGATGACTAAGCTAAGCCTTTCCTCCTATCCAGCAGGGCTCTCCTCATATATCCTTATAATTTGGAGCAAGGCTGCAATGTGTGAAAAGTGAGATGTAGCTCTTCTCTTTCTGGCCCCCAAAACACACACACACAGAAATATGTATTTTAGGCCGGGACATGGACCTAATTAATTTACTCATTGCATTTTAATGGTGACAGCAGCCACGAAATTAAAAGACGCTTGCTTCTTGGGAGAAAAGTGATGGCAAACCTAGACAGCATCTTAAAAAGCAGAGACATCACCTTGCCGACAACGGTCCGTATAGTTAAAGCTATGGTTTTCCCAGTAGTGATGTATGGAAGTGAGAGCTGGACCATAAAGAAGGCTGATTGCCGAAGAATTGATGCTTTTGAATTATGGTGCTGGAGGAGACTCTTGAGAGTCCCATGGACTGCAAGAAGATCAAACCTATCCATTCTGAGAAGGAAATCAGTGCTCACTGGAAGGACAGATCGTGAAGCTGAGGCTCCAATACTTTGGCCACCTCATGAGAAGAGAAGACTCCCTGGAAAAGACCTTGATGTTGGGAAAGATGGAGGGCACAAGGAGAAGGGGACAACAGAGGACGAGATGGTTGGATAGTGTCCGTGAAGCTACCAGCATGAGTTTGATCAAACTGCGGGAGGCAGTGGAGGACAGGAGTGCCTGGCGTGCTCTGGTCCATGGGGTCACGAAGAGTCGGACACGACTAAACAACAACAACACTCCTTGTTCAGGGAGCACAGTCCCCACACCCCAACTTCCTTTTATTATCACAACAACCCTGCAAGGTTGGAAGATAGTCAGGCTGAGGGATAGTGACTTACCAATGTCACCTAGTAAGCTTTGCAGCCTGGGTCTTAGCCCAGCACTCTAACCACGGGGCAATGCTGTCTATCAACTATTTATGTTTAAGGTCACCAACTCTTTAAATAAGGGATGCCAAGGGGTGGAACCCAGAATGAGTCTAAGAACAGAGAGTAGGGGCAGAACCACCTATTGGCTATGGGTCCTGGGCACAGACAAATTAAAAGCTATCTATGCAGCAAAGAGACACAACTTCTTCCTTTTAAAATGTTTTTTTAAAAAAAGGTTGAAGGAGGAGATGAAAACTGCTCCCTCCGCCCCCATCAAGCCAAATTTTCTCTGGTCTGTTAACAACCCTTGGTTGCAATCAACCAAGTTTTACCAACAATATTTATGGACCTAAGCTAGCAATCCCTATTAATTGCAATTTGTCTACCCTGAGTAGGACTAACATTAGATACAACCTGCTATTTGCATCACAGGAAAGTTCATCTCCCCCAGCCTTTTTATCCTCACAACAACCCTAGGAGGGGGGACATGCTAAGAGAGAATAGTTGGCCAAAAATTCACTCAAGAAGCTTTGTGGGCAAGTGAGGAGGACTTGAATGGGAATCTTTCTGTTCCTAGTTCAACACTGACCACTAAGCCACACTGGCTTTCCTTTCGTTTGCAATAACCGCACGCTAAACATATTACTTGCACTCCACAGCATGCAAGCCTAGAGAGAAGCTGAGGGAAAGCAGCTCCACATGTTGACAAGCTACCAGTAGCCACCAAGCGGTAAAAGTGCACGGAATTAGCATTCCTAGCTGTTAAACACCCTAAAACGTTTGGAAAATATAATTGTTGCGGCCGCAGCCCAGGTATTCGGTGTCTCTGATCCTCACGCACTTGTCAAGAGCTCACGAGCTCAGCAGAGTGTTCCAAGTACACAAGGAACTCCAGCCAAAGAGAAGGGAGAGAGGAGAGGGAGGGAGGTTTCTCTTTGCTCACATGGAAGGAACGTAAGGGGGGGGGGATTTTCCTCAATGATTCACCCTGGTTTCTAAGAATGCCAAGGGACAAGGCGATCGTACTGTTTGCTTGTTAAGCCAAACAAGATCATGTATCCAACCTTAGCAAACATCTGAAGACGTCGGTGCGCCGGGCACATACCAACATCCTATCTGTGTGCTTTGAAATGGAGCAGCTTCTCAACTCTCTAACATGTCAAAGAAATCTAAGATGACTTGCCTAGTCCAAAGAAGCCACAGGATATACTGCACCTCTGTCAATCATCTGTCAAGACAACAGGTTGTATCCAAGCTTCAAGTAGCTAGATTGAGCTCCCATTGAAATCAATGGGACTTGAGCCATGGCTAACTTAAGCCCCATAGAGTTTGATAGGGTTGGCAGGGGCAGAAATTAGGTTCAGTTCACTTGGAAAGGGGAACCTTACCAACTTTCAAAACAACGTGCGAACTGAAATGCAGCCATCCTTTGTAATCTATACTACTACAGATTTTGCAATGCAGTTCTCCAGCTGAGCAATGCGTACAAAAATGCATGTACTGGGATAAAGTGTGCGTGAAAATGCACATGGCATTGAAAACAGAATTTTTGAAAAATGCATGATCTAATGGGAGACTGATGGCAACTGGGAGGAGCTCAGGAAGAAAAAACATCATGGTACAGCTGCATCAGCACAACCAGATGCGTTCATCTGCCCTAAGACAGCTTCAGCACATAAGTTATATAACGGAATCGCAGTCAGAAAAATATATACCTACATCTGCATTTGATTGGAATGTGGTCAGAATCTTGAAGAGCTTCCACCAAGGAGATAAAACGGAAGCCACGGCAGTCATAACATCTTTTAAAAAATTGGACTGCTGCTCACTGTACTCGTATAGGGAGTTGGTATGTAATTCAGATCTCCCAAATTTTATCAATGCACTGCTGTTTGGGAAATTTCCAGTTCTGCCCATTTAACATGACTTTGCCGAGGAAGATCTGCCTGGAGGAATCTGGGGCCATTAATTTCAAATGGCAAAGCAACATAGCTCTGGGAGGCGAATAGGAATCTCCTAACAACTCTCAGCACCTTTAACAAACTACAGTTCCTAGGATTCCCTGGGGTGAAATCTATGACTGTTTAAAGCTCTACAGGGGAAGCTATGGCCGTATCATGCCACTTTAATGTTTAGTGCAGATGGGGTGTGATTAAAAGGAAACACATCCACAGCAATGAGTAATGCAGAGAGGTTAGGCATAGCTCTATGGAAGAGCAGAACCTCTAGGTGCTCAGAGAAGACTGGAGCAGAGTATCTGTAGAAACAATCAAGTGGCACGCCTTTGGAATTTCACCAGTAGTCAAGATCCACGAACTGTTTTGTTTAAAAATGTATGCCATTTTTCAGGGATTTGTGCTTCTTAGGCATCTTACAGAAGATAATTAACTCCATAAAACAATCTTTAAAATACCAAGGAGACAATCTAATCACAAAACCTAAAACAGTTCTAAAGCCGTTTAAAAGCCAAGTCAAAGCACTTAAAAACATTTTAAAGCCATTTAATTGATTGCTGTTTCAAACAAATACATTTTCAAGGTACACTTAAAAGCTAGGAGGCAGTTCCAAAGATACAGCACCACTACACAGCCTTATGTTGAAACTTATTATCTCCTTCAGATAGACTGCAGATGGGGGGGGGGTGCGTTTCTATCACCTCAGGACCATGGGAGCAGTTGTACTCACTTAAGCAAGTTAATCTCACAGGCAAACAGCAAACTGCAAAAGCACAGCCAGGTGTTAATAAGGGGTTTGCAGAATCAATACAGGACTGGTTGTAGAAACTGCAGCTGTAAATACAAAACCAGCTTCCATTATTTCCTCCAAAAGGTGTCACACACATTAAAGGCTTATTTAAAGAACATTCTTGTCATACACCATTTAATTTCATTGCACAATTTAAACACACACACACACACACACACACACACACACACACACAGAGGCACATGCTTACATTTCTTCAACCACAACCACGTGCAATACATTTGCAAAATAGACAAGGCAATGCTGGGGGAGGGGGGGAGAGAGAAACAACCTGACAACCTGTCAAATCAACATTAAAGGTTGGAGGGAAATAATTAACAATCACACCATGCTTGAACAAGTGTCACAAAGATACCACACAGCTAACGCATCCATTCTTAGTAGCAGAATCAATAATGTAAAACTGCTAAGTGTTTTCCCTCACTTCTGGATTTTTTTTTTTTATAAAAAACAACAACCCCAAATTGATATTGTTTCTGCTAATTCTGTTTTAGCAGGATTTGGCAGAAATAAATGTGGTTTCCAGCAACTGATATTCAGAAACATTGCTGTCTCTGACTATGTGGGCTGAGCACAGTTATCATGGCTAGTGGCCATCCATAGCCTTCTCCTCCATTAATTTGTCTAATCCTCTTCAAAAGCCATCTAAACTGGTGGTCATCATTGCCTCCTATGGAAGAGAGTTCCATAGTTTAACTCAGTGCTGCCTGAATAAGTTCTTTCTTTTATCTGTCCTGAATCTTCATTGGATGTCCATGAGTTTGAGTGTTATAAGAGGGCGGAGGGCCTTCTCTCTATCCACTTTCTCCATGCCATGAATAATTTTATAAACTTCTATCATGCCACCTTTTGCTCGTCTTTTCTCTAAACTAAAACGTCCTAAACACAGCAATCTTCACTCACAGGCGAAAGGTTCCTTGTGCAATATGAGTGAGCCTAAGAGGAGGATATTTACCTCCTCTTTTCACCCTTATGTCACCAGAGATAACAAGCTCTTGTTCAATGCAGACACAATGGACACAGATGAACAGTGAGCATTGGCTTGTGGAGAGAGCCTTGGGTCTCCCTTTTGCCCTAGCCAAAGAGAAGAGAGCATTTGAGGCTGCCTTTGGGTGCTTTCTGGTGGGCTGTTTATTGACCAGTCACCCTGTTTGTTTTCAAGGAAATTACCGTAGTCATGCTGGATATTTAATGGGAGTTCATTCTGATTTGTTTGCATGGGGGTTAGATGTCCTCGGCTACATCCACACCATCATGTAAAGCACATTAAGGGTATTGGGAATTGTAGCTCTTTGAGAGGTAAACTACAGCTCCCACGATTTTTTATTTTTATTTTAGGACAGCTGTGTGCTTTACATGTATACTGTAGATGTGGCCATTGTGCCAAAGCAAATGTTCGTCCACACTTTCTAGTGGATTTCCCCCACCACTTTCCTTCTGGCAGAAAGTTTGTTCTTTAAGGGAAATGAGTTCGTTGCACAAGACCTCCCTTATAAATTGAACCTTGAAAACAGTGGCAAGTCTGGAGGCAGATCATTGTCCAATCTTGCTCAATACTGACTACACCGACTGGCAGCAACTCTGCAGAGTGCCAGGCAGGAGTCTTGCCACAGACCTGCCTTTCTGACCAGCCTAGAGCATACCCTCCAACATTCCTCAGATGAAAATAGGGAAATTCCCCACACCCCAAACTGACCCTCCTCAAACAGACCCCATTCTTGTCTCCATCCCTCCCCCCACAGCATTTCCTATCAGAAGTAGGGCAAGTGCCGCCACCACTTCACCAAGGGGGACACACCTTCCGCCCAGAGAAAACCCCTTAATCCCAATTTTATTTTATTATTTGGTAGATTTACAAAAAGTAAAGCACACATCAATAAATAAATTTTAGAAAGGGGCAAGATTAGATGCGGACACATAAAGCGTATTTTTTTAAAAAATCAAGACTCCTTTTGCTCTGCTTTCCTCCCCCTTTCCTGCTGCAGCAGCCGCAGCCTCTCCTCCTTGCCTACTCTCCAGCCGCCGCCACGAACTGTCCAATGGAGGAGCCTGGCAGCGGTAGCCATGGGGAGGCCGGGTGCTCTTTCGCAGCTTCCGCTGCTGCTCAGGACAATCACAGTCTCCTCCTCCTCCGTGAGCTCAGTTCTGGCGGCCCTGGCAGGGGAAATAGGGACATTCTGTTATCAAATCAGAAGCTGGGATGACTTTCATAGTTCTGGGACTGTCCCTGGAAAATCAGGACACTTGGAGGGTATGCTAGAGTCCAGACACAGATGCAGATCACCTCCTCCAAGTTCATCAGATCCAAGGTAAAAGAAAAAAAGAATATGAGCAGAAAGCTGCCTCAGAATCAAGAATTAAGAGATTTGGGGTCCAGCAACAGGCCATTTCTCTTAATTTGTTTTACAGTAACCAGGATACTAGAGATATTTTTTTTTAATGGGGGGCGGGGGAGGAGAGATCTGGAGAGAAAAAGTGAGCGAGGATCAGAGAGAACAAAGTGAGCGCGGATCAGATAGAGCAAGGTGATTGCTATGACACTAAGACAATTAATCACTGCCAGAGGTCAAGGGTCACACAGCAGTGCATGCTGGGAAGAGCAGCGGGGATTCTTAGGCACTGAATGAACAGAACTGGGGCTGGGTGGGGTGAGCAGGAATAAACTGCCATGTCAGTGACTGAATAAGAGATTTGGGGTTCTTGTCACTTAACTACAAGCAAGCCCTTAATAATGAATTGATAGTGCATGGGGGGGCCTTAACAAGCCTTGTTTGTCAAAAGCACTAAAATTACCATTCATATTCAGTCTTCATACCTTTTTTTTTTTTTTTTTTTGGGTAATGAACACCCCAGGCGTCCTGTTTGATTAATAGATCACTACTTGACTGACAAGAACAAATGTGAGCACGGTGTGATTGTAAACGGTGCAAACATAAATCTACGCTGCTGCATTGCCAGTAAATAAGCCTCTTCATGTGCTAGACCTGAGAAGGAACAACACCCAGCAGACAAACAATTCACCATGCCTTCCAACATTTCTCCAATAAAAATAGGGATGTCCTATTCTATAATAATAATAATTTTATTATTTATACCCCGCCCACCTGACTGGGTTGCCCCAGCCACTCTGGGCAGCTTCCAACATATTAAAAAAATTAAACATTTAAAAACTTCCCTATACAGGGCTGCTTTCAGGTGTCTTCTAAAGGTTGTATAGTTACAGTACTTATCTCCTTGGTTTTTTTGGGGGGGCACATAACTCCATACCCTCCAAGGTTTCTTTGATAAAAATAGGGGCACCCAGTTCCAAAATTTGTTTAGGAGCAAGGCTGCTGCTGGCTGAGCAGGCCTAAGCCTGGCAGAGGGAAAACAAGCCCTTAAAATAGTCTTTGAGATATATCACCCTTTTTGCTGGCTTAACCTATGACAGGTTGTCACCACAAGTGACCAAGCTAAATGATCTTTGAATCCCACCTAAGACCCCTGTCTCTGATCCTGCTGCCAGAACACTCCCTTTTTAGGGTTTACAATCTGCTAGGCTTGGCTCAGGCAGCTGGGTCCCATATCTGAGCTGAGGATGGGAAGTTACACCTGCGTAGCCCAGCCTCAGCCATGGGTCTCCTGGATCTGCATCCTGACGGAGCTCCCATTGTGTCTAGTTTGGACCCAAGTATTTCTTGGAAAAAAGAATCTTAAGCATGCCAAGGCCAAGCAAGGCCAAGACAGTATAAAACAAAATCAAGAACGAATTTTGTATATAATGGCCATAGCCAGGACACTCTACGCCAAAGCATGGAAAGAGCAAAGAGAGCCAAGGAAATTGGAAACAGTTAGGAACTTTTGGGAACAATTGGAAATAATGAATCTAACTGCAGTGGTGCAATCTGGCAAACTAATAAAAGAAACAATGATTAATTGGTTGCCTACAATAACACATATTAAAAGAGAACACAAAGTATGAAATACAGGATTAAATCAACTGCTGCTGTGAGCAAAATAAAAGATTCTGACCTGGCCTGAGGAAACTCCTATGAACGTCTCTGGATACTGAGGCAAGAATGCAGCAATCATAAGAACATATAAGAACCTTCTGGATCAGGCCAATGGCCCATCTGGTCCAGCATCCTGTTCTCACAGTGGCCAACCACATGCCGTTGGGAAACAGGCAAGTAGGATCCAAAAACAAGAGCCCTCTCCCCGCCTGTGGTTTCCAGCAACTGGTACTTAAAGATACTGCCTCCAAACATGGAGACAGAGCATAGCCATCATGGCTAGCAGCTACTGATAGCCCTCTCCTGCATGAATTTGTCATTTTACAGCCATCCAAGTTGGTGGCCATAGCTGCCTCCTATGGAAGCGAGTGTGATCGTTGATCTGCACACTGCATGAATAAGTACTTTATTTTCCCTGTCCTGAATCTTCCAACGTTCAGCTTCATTGGATGTCCATGAGTTCTAGTGTTATGAGAGAGAAAAACTTTTCTCTCTCCACTTTCTCCATGCCGTGCATGGTTTTATAAACATCTATCATGTCACCTCTATCATGGGGGTAAGATGAGGGCTCTGCCACGTGAGATGTAGTATGTTATGAAGAAAGTGGCAAAGTTCAGCCAGCATCCTCTGCTGACGCCTGGAACTTCGCTGACAAGACAGGGGGGTGAATTTTGGCTTACATCCTCTATCCTTACAAAGAAAGCGATTCTTACCCTGCCTGCATCCCCACTGTTTGGCCTGCTCCTGCCTCTTGTTTTCTCCAGTTCATTGATGGCAGAAGTAGAAAGAGAATCGGTGATGCTGCTGCTTTGTAACGGTTGTGTTTCCAGGTGGGCTGGCACAGATCATGTCACTGCGCTCTGAGGATGCTCTAAGGTGCGATGAGGCAGGACGTGCTTTGATGCAACCCAGAAAGGGAAAAAACTCTCTGAAGCCAAACGCCATTGACAGAAGAAAAAGAGAAGAGAAGAAAAAAGGTGCTGCTTAGTAATACCACAAGACATCTCCCCCTCATCTTACAGTAATGTAAGAAACTGCCTAGTGCCTTACTGAGTTAGGACATTCAGCTCAATATTCTCTACATGGACTGGCAGCAGGTTTTCAGAGAGGGAACATTCACAGTCTTACCTGGAGACCCCAAGGATTGAACCTCAGACCTTCTGCATTAAAGCAGATGCTCCACCACTGAGCTGACATCTTTCCTTCAGAGGTGGTTTTAGGGTAGCATGGTCAGTTGGGCTGCACTGGGTGCCAGGGCTGCAACAATGATGTAGAATGGAGCAGCAGAGGGTGCTGAAATTTACCATCACATAGGCTGCTGCTGGAATTTGAGAGCCCAAAGTCCACCACAGCTTCCTTAAGTCTTGAGTAGGGCACCAAGACCCTTATCAAGGGTCTATTTCACAGAGGGTAAATCTATCAGTTGCTACGATCCATGACAGCTATAGTCTACCTTCAATGTGAGAAGAAGCATGCCTTTGAATGCCAGGTGATTGTGAAAAGAGAATTCCTGCAAAGCTTTTTATGGCTATGATCCTATGAACTCTTACCTGGGACTAAGCGCTAATAAACTCAGTGCAATGTTCAAAGTGAAGTGAGATGGGATGGGATACCACCTCTCTTCACTTCTAGGTAAATCTACATAGGATTGCACTAAAAGATCATCAGTTGTAATTCAGTATCCAGTGAAGAATCTCAGAGGCAGCTGTGGCACAATAAAAAAGAAGTTTCAAATCAGTTTTGTAATTGAAATGGGAAGCCTTTGAGAAAATAATAAAAATACATAAAAAGAGGATGTTAAATTCCCAATCTGAACTGGAAGTTAGGTTGTTGTTTTTGACAAGATTTGGTCTTGCTGTTAAACCCATCCAGCTAAGCCTTCCCTCTGCCCCCAAACAGCAGTTTCAAGAAGTCTAAACACATGTGGACCATTAAGCCTGTTTGAGAAAGCATGAATCACTTTGGCCAACCCTAGAGACTACCAGGGAACATATTTCGTAATGTTTCTCATTCTACAAACATTCTAAAGGGTCTGATGGCAAAATGGGGCAATATGCTTTGGGGCTTACATCTCTGCAGTCCTGTGTGCCATCTGCCCTGAGACCATGAGTAAATGAATTCAGATGCTCAGCCCCACCTAAAATCAGAGGCTCATTTTTGATACACACACCTTACACACACAAATCTAGATGTGCCCTCAAAATGTCTCTTAGCCTAAGAAAAAATCAAGACACATGGTCACATGTGGAGAGACATCTGCCCATTAATTTACATCCCAGATGAATTTATGATGTAGCACGCTCCTTCCCAGCAATGTTCTTACTCTTGCAATTGCCTGTAATTGCCCCCCACCCTGTTTTTGTTTTAAAATAACAATACAATTAAAAGAGAGGGGGGAATGGCTGAGGAAATAGCTGATGATTTGCTGAAGGAGAGGAAAAATAGGAATTAATCAAGGATTAAGGCTATGGGTGGGGAAGAAATTAAGTTTGGTTTTCATTTTAACATGAACCAAAACACAGCTCTCCTTCCGAACAGAATGGAATATAAAACCTGGAATTTAGGCTGCTTTTCTCAACTGCCAAAATCTCTGGGTTAAAGGGTGGTATCTGGGTTGTCTGTGTTGGCACCTGGCAAGCCGAATTCCAATCGATGGGTGCCACTCAACATGCAATGGGTGATGAGGGCATATATAGAATTTGCTGCTAAGGAGAGCACAGTTGAAGTGAATTAGAATTGCATCCTGCATTTGCTTTGATGGCAGAGAATCTGTTTCAAAACCACTTTCACCATACTTAGGCCAAATTCACACCATCCATTTAGAGCACTAGGATACCACTTAAACTATCATGGCTTCCCCCATAAAATTCTGGGAGCAGTGGTTTGTTATAAGGTTTCTGATAGTTGTTAGAAGACCCCCATTCCCCACACAGGGCTACAATTTCCAGTTGTGAATCAGTCCCTGTGAAGACGGACTGATTGATAACCACTGTGGAAACTGTAGCTCTGGGAGGGAAACAGGGTTACAACAACAACAGCAGCAGCAACAACAGTAGTAAACACTTTGGTTTGAGAACTGCATTGCAAAAGTCAGATACAGTGGTACCTCGGGTTACATACGCTTCAGGTTACAGACTCCACTAACCCAGAAATAATACCTCAGGTTAAGAAGTTTGTTCAGGATGAGAACAGAAATCGTGCTCCGGCGGCGCGGCGGCAGCAGGAAGCCCCATTGGTTAAAGTGGTGCTTCAGGTTAATAACAGTTTCAGGTTAAGAACGGACCTCCGGAACGAATTAAGTACTTAACCCGAGGTACTACTGTAATTGCAAATTTTGACGGATGGCTGCGATTTAGTTCACATATTGTTTTAGAAAGTGCAAAGCTGATACTTTTGGCTTTAAAAGCAAACAGAATCATATTTCTCCCCCCACCCACCTATAGCTGCGCAATTCAAGCATCTTCCTTCCATCTGTTATAAGACCATGCAGCTTATTCAGCTTGGCCAGAGCAAGGTTGGCGGAGGAGGGGTACCTCTTGTTCTTTGCCTTCCAGCTCCTTTTTCATCTTTCTTGTGAATTTAGAAAGCTTCATCCTTTTGAACTCTTCATTTTTTTCAAAGGCTGCCACACAAGTTTAAGGTGTCTTGTTAGTTTTGTCTCTCCTCAAGAAAAGGTTCCCTCTGTAAAACTGTCTGGGCCGGTTTCCCTCCCTTTTGCTCTCAGAAGTAAGTTTGAGGTCCTGATCCTGTCCCTCCTCAGAAGAATCAGGATCAAAAGTGACATGTTGTTCCCCCTTGCTCCCCCTTCCACTTGAGTCCAGACAAGACATCACATTGCCACAACACATTGGTCTTTCCTCTTTCATTACCAACGCACCCTGGTGGCGGAATTCCACAGAGCTCCCCTTGGTATTGTCAAGAATTGCAGAAAAGGAATTCAAGACAATGAAAGGAGACTCAGTGGCTCCTCATACTTTGCAGCTCACACAAAGTGCAAGCTTTGGGGCCAAAGAGAAACCCAGATTTTGCTCTCAGAAAAGCATGCATGCATGCATTTCTTTATAAAGTGTTCGAAATGGATTAGCCAAATCAATTCCTCCTCCCCTCTCCCTGCACCCTTATGGAGCTCCTTTCCACACTGGCTGTTTGCCACAGAACCCTTGCATGGTGCAAAAGGATTCTGGGTAAGTTTAGCCACTGGGTTTAAGGCTCAGGCCCATACATGCCTGCTTACCTAGTAACAGCAGCAACAGTGGTGGAAGACGCAGCACTCTGGATCAGCCCTGCACGGCTGGTAGTTGCCATTTTAATTTCCACAGTGCCCCCAAACCATCACTCCAGGGGATTTGTGGGAAATTTAAATGGTGGCCCCAAGACCCAACCCCCCCTTTTTTATTTAAACATTTCTATCCCACCTTTTCACCATGGAAATCAAGGTAGTGTATGCAGTTCTCCCCCCCCCCCCTTTTTATCTTGAAAACAACCTTTTGAGGTAGACTGACTCTACAGTGATTGGCCCAAGCTTCATAGCTGAGTGGGGATTTGAACTCTGGTCTCCTAGGTCTTAGTCCAGCACTCTAACCACTATACCACAGAGAGGTTGGGGCTGGGGCCTTGACAGCTGCTATTGCCAATCCTCTAATAAACAATGATCTACCTGAGGAGCCTCAGGAGTTTCTGGAACATAGCATGAAAGCTGCTTACATAGATCAGTATGTGGACATGGGATTATTTTGCTTGTTTGGGTACTTCTGAACCCAAGTAAGGTTTTCTAAACGTGTCCCTGTCCCCTCACAATTCCCAGAATGGGTTAACAATCAATCCCTCTTCATAGGGAACTGTAGCTCTGTGAGGGCAACAGAGGCCTCCTAACAACTAGCAGCAGTCTCAGTTCCCAGGAATCTTAACCAAGTATGGATGTAATTTCCCCCAGCACTCAATCCCAGAAAACAGAAACAAAACCACCATCCCAGAACACAGGCTAGTGTGCCATCTCATTTCTTGACACTCAGATTCTGGTTTCATTCCGTCACCTGAGCTGTTCTCTTGCAGCTTCGTTGCTGTTAATTGAGCCTTTGTGCCAGCATGTGCCCCAGTGCTGGTGCTGGGATGTCCTGATGCCACGGACGCCACATCTCCATGCAAATGATTATTGGAGGGATCCAGCTTGACGCAAACTTTGGCTTTTTTTCGACATCAGCAAAGGAGATAATTACTGTCATATGTATGATTTGAAGGGTGTGTGTGTGTGTGTGTGTGTGTGTGTGTGTGTGTAGGCCTCGTGGCTTTCTTGTCAAGTTAGAAGAATTCATTAGAATTTCCAGCTGCCAGTAAAAAGCCTTCCTACATTCTGGGAGGTCCCAGTAATGGGGAAACACACACAAAAGGAAAACAGTTGTGCCAAAAACACATCCAGGCTTGGAAGCCATTTTATTACTCACACAGAATTAACTCTGGCTGGAGATCCTGGGCCTATGTTGATCTGTGTTCCTTCTTGCAGAGAACGGAAATTCCCATGTAAAATGTGTTAGGGATAGGGCTGCCGGACCTCCAGGCTGACCTGAAGCCTCCACGTTTGCCTGGTCCCCTCCAGGTGGGTAAGAGTGCATTGTTTTGTTTTGAAACTAAATTAAGACTATGTGTGTAAGCTTCAACCCCACAGGATCTGTCTGTGAATTATTACATAGGCTCTTGGCGGGGGGAGGGGGGCTGCCTTCCTTTGCTCCCTCCTCTCCCAATTAACCTCCATCTCCAGGGCTCAGTGGTAGCAGGGAAAGCAGAAGAAGAATCAACAGGGGTCGCTCTCAGGTTTTGGTCTTGAAATTTCAAGATCTGAGGTGCTCCTGAGTTGGCAACTTTAACTGGATGGGCACTGCAAACTGGGGAGAGCCAGTGTGGTGTAGTGGTTAAGAGCGGTAGTCTCGTAATCTGGGGAACCGGGTTCGCGTCTCCACTTCTTCACATGGAGCTGCTGGGTGACCTTGGGCCAGTCATACTACTTTCAAGTCTCTCAGCCCCACTCACCTCACAGAGTGTTTGTTGTGGGGGAGGAAGGGAAAGGAAAATGTTAGCCGTTTTGAGACTCCTGAAGGGGAGTGAAAGGCAGGATATCAAATCCAAACTCTTCTTCTTCTCTTCTTCTTCCTGTTCTTGAAACATCCACTGCCATCCAGGCTCCTTTCAGATAAGAGCCAAGATGTTTTGCTGGCCTTTCCATTCTCATGGAATGGAAGAAGACATAGGATTATGGGGACAGGAAGTATCTTGTGTGGTATGGGGATATAGAGTTGAAATCTTCCCATCACTTCATCACACCTGTACTGATTTCCTAATAGGCATTGCATCAAGTTTATTACTAAGCTTGCAAGTGGGCTGTTTGCACTAGATTTTCATCTAATGGCTGCTACTTGTTTGTGGGTGGCTGATGCTGCCTTGCCTATCTGTGTGCCTAGCTGCTCCCCCACACTCAACTTTGGTAAAAAGCTGACTCCTAGAACATCCTTCCAGTTCAGGAACTGCGGAGGGCGAAACACTGAAATGTTTTCCTTAGGAAATGACTAGTGCAGCTGTGCTTTTATTGATTTTAAGCTTGGAAAGTGAGATGTTGGAGAAGTGCTTTCTGGTATATAAGAAAGCTGACATGTTGCAAGTTCAAACTTTTAAATATTATTTAAGCAGGCAAGCCACCGGACCTCATGGAAGCAGATACCTTATCTGGCTTACTTGGTGCCATAGTACAAAGCTTTAATCCTGCCTGACGTATTTGCTCTGCTCTGCCAAACAGAATGCTGGGTTTGAACACTGGAGGGTGCAAAGAAGGCTCAATGAGGGGTGTGGCCTAGGGACAGGGGGCCTGACTGAAGAGGAAGTGGAGCCTGGGAAGAGTCCTTGGAGGGCTACTTTTGGTCCCTGGCGCTGAGGTTCCCTAACCCTGTTCTAAGTAAATATCACAGGGCTCCATAGAGCACAAATTTGACATCTGCTGCTCTTACACACATACTAATACAGGTGCTTATAGTCAAGACTCTTCTGGTTTGAGATTATTCTCTTTGTGGTCATCTCCTAGACTACTGCTCAGATGGTTGGACTAGATGACCCTTGGGGGTCCCTTCCAACTCTGATTGTATGGATTTTTGATCCCCCACCCTCAGGAAATTCTGTTGTCGTTGTTGTTGTTGTCACAATTTACTTGCCCTTTACCCCAGGGCTCCAGAACAGGTTACAACTGTTAATGCACTTTTTTAAAAAATGAAGAAGTTCAAAACAACTTACAATCATAGAAATAAGGTGGATCCTAAAAAGATATATTTCAATTGTCGAAAGCTAGGGTAAGGAGGTGTGTCTTTAGTATTTGACAAAAGCTATACAACGAAGGTGACAGACGGACCTCTGTGGGGAGGGAGTCCCACTACTTAGGGGCTGCCACAGAGAAACCCCCTCTCGGGTGGAGCAACTACCAAGAGGGCCTTTTCTGTGATCTTAGCATCCAAGAAGGTTCGTAGTACGGAAGGAGGCAGTATATCTGCTGTCCCCCTACAACAGTACAGTGGTACCTTGAGTTAAGTACTTAATTCGTTCTGGAGGTCCGTTCTTAACCTGAAACTATTCTTAACCTGAATGGGGCCTCCTGCTGCTGCCACGCCACCAGAGCCCGATTTCTGTTCTTATCCTGAAGCAAAGTTCTTAACCTGAAGCACTATTTCTGGTTAGCGAAGTGTGTAACCTGGGTTAGCGGAGTGTGTAACCTGAGGCGTATGTAACCTGAAGCGTATATAACCTGAGGTACCACTGTATTGTAAAGCAACTTGATTTTTTTTTAAAAAAACACAACAGACTTACAGTTCAAAAATCATTGAGCCAGATCATTTCTGGAGGTCCCTCAACAGTGCTGAATTCTTCGGAGCCTCCTTCAGCCCTCTTAAGCACATGATCCCCACACCTGATGACTTCAAAAGTAAATAGAAATTAGGGAAAAAATAAATTGGGCTAGGACTGGGAGGGGGGAAGAACACTGGTTGTCTGAATCTACCAGTTGCCCCAAGTATATAGAAGCAAGCCAAACCAGCTTGCCAGGTTTTTAAATCAATCTCTTGCCAATGTCTGAACTTTGAATGCAACAGATGGGTCATAATGGAAACAAGCTCGTTGCCTCCCCCCCTCCCCACACACCTGGGCAAAAATCCCTCCCTTCGAGATGAATTTTGCAGAAGACAGATAAACTGGAATTACCCAAGTGTTCTCTGGCCCACTTCAAAGGCTGTCTTTTTTCTGAGGACATAATCAGATTCTGATGCTCAGAGCCTGGGCCCTACCAACTGCTCATTTGATCACAACTCAAAACGGTTTTGCTGCAGAAAGATACCTAATCAATTACAGAACAGACATCTGCTCCAGCTGACGTTACTGATGACTTGGTAGAAAGAATGTGCACTACAAAGTACGGCTGCAGAGGGAGGGCGAGCAGGTGGCTGTGGGACGGAGAGGGAATTAGTGGGGCAAGAGTAATTGCAACTGGCCTTCGTGTGGTCACTGAGAGGGAAAAGCAGGAGGCCTATTGGTCCCCAGTTGCAGCTGCGCTCCATGCATCCTTACTCAGAAACCCCACTACCATACAGAGAGAACATTTAAAGCACTATCATACCACTTTAAACACTCATGCTTTTTCTCAAAGTATTCTAGGAGGTGTAGTTTCTTAAGCAGACTGAGAATCGTTAGGAGACCCCTATTCCCCTCACAGACTTACAGCTCCCAAAGTTCCTTGTGAAGAGGGATTGATGGTTAAGCCACTCTGGGAACTGTAGTTCATTGGGGGTGTTGGGAACTGTAGCACAGGGAGTAGCAAATGACCATTCCCAGGATTGAGGGAAACCACATGCTTTCAATTCATCTGGCCTTGGAACTCTCCCCAGGCCACACACCCTCACTGATTCTCCCCAATATTTTTTTTACCTAGCTGAAATCTGTCCTTGAATTCTGATCATGCCACTTTCTTCCCTGGATGGAACGCAAACAGGGGTGCGTGCAGAAACCAGTCTAGCGAACAATGTAAATATTTTACATATATTGCTCTGTCCACTTTTATCACCAGCCCCCAGAAGGGAATGTGGCCCTCAGCCAGAAAAGAGTTTCCCACCTAAGGTATCCCACAATTCTGGAACTATGTATGCCATTAATAGAAGACACCCAAAAAAGTTCTGTTGGCTCAAACTTCTTTTAATCAGGCAAGGCTAGTCTAATTCATCCCCATTTAAGTCAAAGGAGGTTTTTTTTTCTCCCCCCTCCCTTGCTTTTGTTTTTTCTCTCCCCCTCCCACCATCACATATCATTCTGAGCCATCCAGTTCCCCCACCCCGGCTCTTTTTGATGATTTCGTTGGCTGGTTTCCATTGAACATTATTCATTGATCAATTCACTGGGCCCAGCTTTATCCTTGCCCAATCAGGACGAGAGCCCGCTGGATGGAGATGAAAATGTGCCTTGGAATCCTGTCTCTCTGCCTGTTCTGGCCAGGAGTTTTCTAGCATTCAGCAACCACACATGCACACACACACACAAAAGCTTACTGAAGCCCTGCCAAATTTTAGCTGAATCACTCTGATAAGCAGAGCTGCCAAATCTGACCCCCCCCCCACAACTCCCAGTGAAAGGCTGCCAATCTTTTGTTGGGAATAGGCCTCTTGACATTTGCTCAAGAGCAGCACTGGCTCAGTAGCAGCAAAAGTCTCCTTGAATTGGGCTTCCGAAAGCCAGGGGTCTACTTTAAGTAATCTGGCTACTTCTCCATACTCACCGTTCTTCTCGGGGCTTATGCTTGTTTTTTGTTATTTTATGCACAGAGAAAGCTATAATCTAGCCTTGGAACAACACACACACACACACATACAAAATTTGCATTTAGGGGGCTTTTTTGCAGCACCAAAATAGGCAGAAGTTAAAAGCACTGTCCGTGCGTGGAGTGAATGGCAAAGGCTTGTTTTTCATCTTGCCTTTATTGAGCAGATTCCCGCAGTTTACTTTTTTTCCGAGCATCTTCTGGCATCTTTGGATCAGCTGACAAAGAAATTCTTTTTGGACTCAGCATGCGGTCAAATGAAGATCCAGTTCAAAGTGACATGAAAATCAGAAATATTGGGTAGATAACAGGTATTGTCTATTTCAAGGCCTCTGTTCTTCATTGTCAGTAGTCCCCATAACTGGAGAGACATGCTCACAAAGAAGTAAGAAATGTTCAAAGTGGGCAACAGATGCTTTATTAGAAGGCAAACCTTGCTCTTTTTTCTATTCATTTCATCCTAACACAGGCAGGTTTCCAAGTGGGAAAAAAGCAGCTTTGAAGTTCTCTTCTTCTTTCCTCTCTCTCTTTTATTTGATGGGCTTTAAAAAAAAAAAGGAGGATCCTAATTTCAAATCGCCAGTGAGGCCTTCTTAATGCTCTTAAGCTACAAAATATTATAATGCTGTAATAACAGGATCATTACCAGTCCTCCTTTATATTTAGCACCTTGTCTAATTACTTAATTGGAAAGAGTCTTCTGATGACTAGCTCTTGCCGAATGAGCTTCCCACAAAGAGAGACCCCAAAGTCACCTTGATCTTGGCAGGTACGGTGTGAGAGTGAACCTTTGACTTTAGTAGCCTGACAATTGTTAAGGAATATGTTCCATTGCCCTGGTGGAAATTTTCTTGCTCTCTCCCCTCCATATATATATATATATATATATATATATATATATATATATATTCCCAAGAATTGTACTTTAGATATCACTCAACATTGACTACTATATTGTTCCGGCTGCTAACTGACCAGCCCTTTGTCAGGCAGATTGTTAATAGTCCAAGACAGTTGGATGATGCCTCATCAACAAGAGCCAACAGATAAGAAACCATCTCTTGATAGTTAGGAATCTCTGTGTGTTTTGGAATAAGATACCCATCAGGGTTTGTGTTTTGGAATAAGGTAACCCAACTCTAGCTGAGGGAAGGGGCAGAGAGTAGAGTTTCTAGTTGGACTTACCTGGGCCTGGCGGTCGGGTGGCGGTCAGGGGGGGGGGCACTGTCCAAGTTGCTGTCAGGCAGGTCTGCCTCACAGGAGTTTCATAACTTTCCACAAAGCAAGTATTACAAAGGCAGTGTAAGGCTGCATTTTATTTCATAGGAAGGAAACTTCAGCTGGTACTGCCGTCCATAGAACTTCTCACCACTCGGAGAAGTGAGGAGCGCTTTCTCAACTGAGTGAAGCATATGGCCTGCTAAATGAGGGCAATGGCACATCTAGTCCAGCATCCTGTTCTCACATTGGCCAATCAGATGCATACAGGAAGCCTGCAAGCAGTACATGAGTGGAACAGCACTCTGCCCACCTGTGATCCCCACCCCCCAAAAAAAACTGGTATTCAGAGGCATATTTCCCCCGACAGCAGAAGTGGAACATAGCCATCGTGGCTACTAGCCATTTTTTGAAATGAACTTTTTCAGATTAAAAAAACTACAGTTTAAGGGTGCGGGAATGAATGTAACCACATGCCTCCACTAGAAGCCAACAAACAAAAAGAGGGGCCAAAGAAATCAACGGGTGAAACATTAAAGAGAAGTGTTAATTTGGCTTCGGGAGAAAAGCCACAAGAGGGCTATCTCAGTCTCCCAAGAAAAGCCGTTCCAAGGTTAGGGGGCTACAGGAAAGAAAGGCCTGTTTCTTGTGGAGGGTAATCTAGGTTCCAGCAACATCTAGAGGACCACAAATGCCCCATAGCTGGAGTCCACTTCTGTCCATGCCCTTCACAAAATCTGATAGTTTTTAAAGTGCCACAGGACCTTTCACCGATGGACTACAACTGACTAATAGGGCTACCCCTCTGGAATTTTTCACCCATTCAAGGATTTACATATGGTAGAAGGAAAAGCAAGCATGTGTACAAGAGAACATGTGACCCAGACACTCCACGTGGCAGTTGTGGAAGAGTCATTGCTCAGTGGTAGATAATTCATGGTGCATGCAGGAGGTCCCAGGGTCAATCCTTGGAGGTCTGCTGCCAGTCGTTGGCTACGTTCACAGTGTACAAGCAAAACTCCCTGATATGGCTTTAAATGGGTAGGGCTTTCCCCAAAGAATTCTGGGAGCTGTTGTTTGCAAAGGGTCTGAGAGTTATTAGGAGGCCTCTATTCCTCTCCAAGAGATACAATTCTCACCCTGTGAATAGGGATTGACTGTTAACCACTCTGAGTATTGTAGCTCTGAGTTGAATAAGGGCCTTGTAACAGCTCTCAGCACTGCTAACAAACTACAGCTTCCAGAATTCTTTGGAGGAAGCCAGAACTGTTTAAAGTGGCATGAAACTGCTTTAAATGTACGGTGTGAATGTGGCCACTGTGGCCACTATTGAGCTAAATGGACCAATGACCTGATGTGTTATAAGGCGTCTTCCTATGTTCCTCTAGTTCTCATATGAGCTTACGCCTGACTTGTCAGATACAGGAGCTTCTGCCTCAAAGGAGAAGGGAAAGATAATCCAGGCCATGTTTGTTCACATACAGGACTGAGCGTTGAGCTTAACATAAATGATGGCAGTTGCCTTATGCTCTCTGGCTGAGAAAGGTTCCCCACCCCACATAGTCATTACACCTCAAAGCTGTTATCTGCTTATTCAGAAATAATTCTGATTCTGTGCAAACCTGCATTATTACTGCCAGCAGCCTCTCATTTGTTTACAGCAAGGGGTGGGGGAAATGGCGCTATTCAACAGGGCGCAACGGAAAACAGCTATTACTTATAATCCGCAGAACCTAGGCATTGTTATTTGCCGTTACTGACATTATGCTCAAATACTAAACTATCAATTTCAGAGGAATGCAAATCTCTCTTTATTATGGCAACAACAGCAATTTCCAATTGTCATCCCTTTTGTGCTCGTAAGTGAAGAATTAAAATGTCAGTGTTCATTGTTAGTTCTTCATATTTTATGGATTACGCTTTTTGTGCGCGCGTGTGTGAAAATGTTTTGGAAGCCACGCCACAATAAGAGAACTTCACAGAGGCGGAAAAAGGAAGTGAATTATTTAACACACGGAGGCGACGAACTTCATTATCCCAAATACAAGCATATTGAAAGACGCTTTGCTGTGAAAAGAGAATTCAGTACAGTAACATGAAATTGGAAACACTGAATGCCTGCACAGAAACAAAGGCGACGATCTACAGAGAACTAATCTAAAAGGCACCGAGATGCCAGGTAGAGGAAATGAATAGATTAAAAAAATACCAAATAATTGTTTCCCTGGCATTGAAGTTGACCTAATATAAAGTCATTCATGTAGCATAAATGTCCAAAATTATTTTATTTTTATCAGGGCTGCCAACCTGAATCAAGTTAGCCTGGAATCCTGACCCCACTTACCAGGGTGTAAGCTCAATCGAATTCATTGGGACTTACTTCTGAGTAGAAGTAGCTAGGATTGCAACCTTAGAATACTATTTGAACCCAAGATCCACAGGGATGAGAGAGCTTGAATTCAGAAGATCTTGGGCTTTCCCAGCTCAGCTGAGGTAAGTTAAACTGGAGTAATTTATCCCAACGTTAAGTCCCCCTATTACTGCCATAGAGCTACAATTCCCAGAGTTCCCTGGGAAGAGGGGTTAGCTGTTAAACT
Source organism: Podarcis gaigeae (assembly GCF_964106915.1). Classification (NCBI taxonomy): domain Eukaryota; kingdom Metazoa; phylum Chordata; class Lepidosauria; order Squamata; family Lacertidae; genus Podarcis; species Podarcis gaigeae. The sequence continues at coordinate 34,212,310 of NC_139684.1, read as the reverse complement.
GCTCTGGGAATTGTGGGTGTGTGAAGGAAACAGTCTCCTAAGAACTCTTAGCACCCTTAACAAACTACAGTTCCCAGGATACTTTGGCGGGGGAAACTATGTCTCTTAAAATGGTATCATAGTGCTTTCAATATATAGTGTGGATGTGCCCAGAGATTGCTATGTGGGGAAGTATCCTAAACTGTGCTCTCCTGCTGGAAGCCTGAGGTCGTACAGCCTGGGGAAAGCTCTGTGTCATGTGATTCTGCCGAACACTAGAAAAGAAATACCACTTACCAGAGGTCTGGGGATTTCTTAAAAGATTTGCTGCTGAAAGAAATCCAAAGTGGTACTTCCCTTGGCCTCGCTCCCACACCTAAAAGCCACAGACACATCTGGAGCGGTTGTGTCATCGTCATCTCGCTTGGAATCCTGCAACTGAAAGGATTTTTTTTTGTTTTTTACACTGCAAGCTCTTCAGGGCAGGAATGTTACGTGTTATGCTGTTATTTATGGTACTCTATAAATAATAGTTTTCCCTCCATTAATTATTTTTGTTCCCTAGTTCCTTTAAGTGAACACAGCCATTTACAAGTATATAAAACACAAGCCTTTTCTGCCCCCCGAGGAACTTGTAATGTATAAGATTGCTAACACTCCATGATTTGTGGAATGTGCGTTACTTATTTCACAGGGAGGCAGTGCGATTTCATATCCACAAAGGAACGGAAGCGTTCGCTTAAGCAGTGCCTCCCATCTGTTCGAGGGAGAAAGATTTGGGGTTTCCAAGGTCAAAAATTCAATAAGGCTTTAGGGAACAGAGTTTGGGGTTGCCAATAGTCTTGCATTAGAAAGAAACTCGGGGTAAGAGAACAGGGCTATGTAACTTTACCCACTTTCATAGGGTCCCTACAGGCAAGCTGGGGATCTTTACTCAAGTACACACAACACACACACACACACACACACACACACACACACACACACACTCCATCAAGGCTGGCTTTGGCTCTGGCCTCCCAATAGTCTCCACAAAAACAAGCAGGGAAAGACTCCTGTTCCAGAGCTGAGAAAGGAAAATAAGAAGCATATCTTCAGTTCTGAATGAGAGAATTCTTGAGAACGTTCCTCTTCCTTCTGTTTGGTACATAGGTTGCATCCACACCAGACATTTAAAGCACGCTCATACCACTTTAACAGCCATAAAGGTAAAGATAATGGGACCCCTGACCGTTGGGTCCAGTCGCGGAAGACTCTGGGGTTGCAGCAGTTCCCAGCAACCTTTAACATACTAAAGTTCCCAGGATACTCCACAACTGCTAAGGTTGTGCAAGAGGGCTTTAAGTAGGTGATGAAGAAGGTGTAGCCTTAGGAAGCTGCCTCAGACCTAGTCAGGCTGCCTATTCATAAGAACTAAGATGAGTCTGCTAAGATCAAGCCAATGGCCTATCTAGTCCAGCATCCTGTTCTCACAGTGGCCAACCAGATGGCTGTGGGAAGCCTGCAAACAGGACACCAGTGCAACACCATAGGTCAGTTGTAGAGCATCTGCAGAAGGCCTTGGGTTCAATCCACAGCATCTCCAGGAAGGTCTGGGAGAGACCTTCCCCCTAGTCTGAAATCCCAGAGAGCAAGGATCATTCCTTGTGGACAATATTGAGCTATGATGATTCAACTCAGTGTAAGGCAGCTTCCTTTGTTCCTGCACTGAATCAACCCAATTCAAGGTAATAATGGCTGCAAAGGTTCCCAACCAAAAACAAACTGCAAAAGATCTCCTGCATATTGGCAAGATTTAAAAACACATTGTCACGCCTTGCTCAAAATGGGTTCCAGAACTGCCTACTGCAGGGCTGGGGGACCTACGGCCCTCTAGATATTATTAGATTACATCTCCCATTATTCCTGACCACTGGCCATCTCAGCTGGAACTGATGGGAAATGGGAGTCCTAAACATGTGGAGTGCCTCAGATTCCCCGTCCCTGGTCCACCAGAAGAACATCTGAAGGAACACAACAAAGTTGCTTTTCTTATCTACCACCGAGAACAACCTTTTAACTATGGGCAGGTCCACACAACACATGACTTCCTCCAATGAGAACTACAGTTTGCTAAGGGCACTGGGAATTGTAGCCCTGTGAGGAGAAACTATACTTCTCAGAATTCTTTGGGGATATAGTGTGCTTTAATTGTGCATTTAATATGATTTGACAGATGCTGAAATCTGGCATATTAGGAAAGAGAGCCTTTTGCTCTTAACGTAATCATCTGTCAGTGGCAAGTGGCAAGACAGAAAAATACATTTTACATGTAAAAATCTGCTCGGAAGAATAGGAATGTAAAAAAGCTGCCCTAAACAAAGCCAGTCCATGGGTCTATCTAGCTCCATCTTGCATACAGTCATACCTCGGGTTAAATATGCTTCAGGTTGAGCGCTTTCAGGTTGCATTCCGCGGTGACCCGGAAGTAACGGGACGGGCTACTTCCGGGTTTTGTCACGCGCAGAAGTGGCGACCCACATAGACATAGGTTGCGTTCTGCTCAGGATGTGAACAGGGCTCCAGAATGGATCCCGTTCGCATCCAGAGGTACCTCTGTACACTGACTGGCAGCAGCTCTCTAGGATTTAAGGCTCCACCTGGAGATGCCAGGGATTGAACCTGGGATTTCTGCATGCAAAGCAATTGCACTAGAGTGAGCTAAGGTTAAAGGCTGAACTTTTATTCATACCAAAAAGAAGAAGAAAAGGTAGATAGAGAGAATCTGTATAAAAGTTGCATTCTTGAGACACTTTCAGCTGTTACATTTTGAAAATCCTCTTTTGTCATAGTGCCAAAAGTTCACAAAGGGAGATCTATGAGTAAAAATTTTCCATTTATTCTTGAAGTGTTGCTCTGCCTGACCAATAGTGTCAGAAGTGCGTAAAGGATGATCTGAACAGAGAGTTGCCTTGTTATGAACCAAATACACCATCCCTTGTAAGCAACTCCTTATTCAGACTCCTGCTCAGGAACTTGGATATGATCACAATGTTGAAAAGGTCAGGAAGTACCTTACTCAAAAGATGGAAAATGTTTCTATAATCAAATGCCGGGTGAATAACCTCTGGCATACTACTTCCTCTTAACTCGCTCAGCTTTTAACATCTGGACCTGGACTTAAGGGCACTTGACACAATTAGGCCTGTAAACGCTGTGTCTTTTAAAACGTCCTGCTTTCATAGAAATAGTTTCTCCAGTGGTGGATGCCTGTGCTTGGCTCAGTTAGGAATTGCCTCAGTTGAACTTTCTCACAAAGTTCGGGGAAAGGGATCTACTCTGTGTGCAGAAGGTCCCTGGTTCAATCCCCAGCAGGTAAGGATGGGAACAGTGGAGGCTAGTCCATTCGGGCGAGTAGAGCACTGCTCCACCAACTTCATAGAATCATAGAGTTGGAAGAGACCACAAGGGCCATCGAGTCCAACCCACTGCCAAGCAGGAAACACCATCAGAGCACTCCTGACATATGGTTGTCAAGCCTCTGCTTAAAGACCTCCAAAGGAGGAGACTCCACCACACTCCTTGGCAGCAAATTCCACTGTCGAACAGCTCTTACTGTCAGGAAGTTCTTCCTAATGTTTAGGTGGAATCTTCTTTCTTGTAGCTTGGATCCATTGCTCCGTGTCCGCTTCTCTGGAGCAGCAGAAAACAAACTTTCTCCCTCCTCTATGTGACATCCTTTTATATATTTGAACATGGCTATCATATCACCCCTTAACCTCCTCTTCTCCAAGCTAAACATGCCCAGCTCCCTTAGCCGTTCCTCATAAGGCATCGTTTCCAGGCCTTTGACCATTTTGGTTGCCCTCCTCTGGACACGTTCCAGTTTGTCAGTGTCCTTCTTGAACTGTGGTGCCCAGAACTGGACACAGTACTCCAGGTGAGGTCTGACCAGAGCAGAATACAGTGGCACTATTACTTCCCTTGATCTAGATGTTATACTCCTATTGATGCAGCCCAGAATTGCATTGGCTTTTTTAGCTGCCGTGTCACACTGTTGGCTCATGTCAAGTTTGTGGTCGACCAAGACTCCTAGATCCTTTTCACATGTACTGCTCTCAAGCCAGGTGTCACCCATCTTGTATTTGTGCCTCTCATTTTTTTTGTCCAAGTGCAATACTTTACATTTCTCCCTATTAAAATTCATCTTGTTTGTTTTGGCCCAGTTCTCTAATCTGTCAAGGTCGTTTTGAAGTGTGATCCTGTCCTCTGGGGTGTTAGCCACCCCTCCCAGTTTGGTGTCATCTGCAAATTTGATCAGGATGCCCTTGAGTCCATCATCCAAGTCGTTGATAAAGATGTTGAATAAGACCGGGCCCAAGACAGAACCCTGTGGCACCCCACTAGTCACTCTTCTCCAGGATGAAGAGGAACCATTGATGAGCACCCTTTGGGTTCAGTCAGTCAGCCAGTTACAAATCCACTGAGTGGCAGCATAGTCAAGCCCGCATTTTACCAGCTTCTTTACAAGAATATCATGGGGCACCTTGTCAAATGCCTTGCTGAAATCAAGGTAGGCTACATTCACTGCGTTCCCTTCATCTACCAGGGTTGTAATTCTGTCAAAAAACGAGATCAGGTTAGTCTGACATGACTTATTTTTCAGAAATCCATGCTGACTATTGGTGATCACAGCATTCCTTTCTAGGTGCTCACAGACTGTTTGCTTAATGATCTGCTCCAGATGTCAGACTGACTGGGCGGTAATTATTTGGGTCCTCTCTTTTCCCCTTTTTGAAAATAGGGACAACATTTGCCCTCCTCCAGTCTGCTGGGACTTCGCCTGTTCTCCAGGAATTCTCAAAGATGACTGCCAGTAGTTCTGAGATCACACCTGCCAGTTCTTTTAATACTCTTGGATGCAGTTCATCTGGCCCTGGAGACTGGAATACATCTAAACTAGCCAAGTATTCTTGTACTATCTCCTTAGTTATTCTGGGCTGTGTTTCCTCTTCTGAATCATTTGCTCCAAATTCTTCAGGTTGGGCATTGTTTTCTTTACCGGAGAAGACTGAGGCAAAGAAGGCATTGAGGAGTTCAGCCCTTTCTGTGTCCCCTGTTTGCATTTCACCATCTTCTCCTCTGAGTGACCCCACTGTTTCTTTGTTCTTCCTTTTGCTATGAACATACCCATAAAAGCCTTTTTTGTTGCTTTTAACCTCTCTAGCAAGCCTGAGTTCATTCTGTGCTTTAGCTTTTCTGACTTTGTGTCTACACGTGCTGGCTATTTGTTTGAATTCCTCTTGGTGGTTTTCCCCCCTTTTCCATTTTTTGTACACATCCTTTTTTAATCTTAACTCAGTTAAAAGTTCTTTAGATAGCCACCCTGGCTTCTTTAGGCACCTTCCATGTTTCCGTCTCATTGGTATTGCCTGAAGTTGTGCTTTTACTATCTCCCTCTTAACAAACTCCCAGCCATCATGAACTCCCTTTCCTTTTAGTATTACTGTCCATGGGATCTCACCCAGCACTTCCCTAAGTTTTATGAAGTCGGCTTTCTTAAAGTCAAGAAATTGAGTCCTAGTATGCTTGGCTGCTCCTTTCTGCCGTATAGTAAACTTCAAAAGAGCATGATCATTCGCGCCTAATGATCCTTCCACTTTACCCCACTAACCAGGTCATCAACATTGGTTAGGACCAGATCTAAAATGCCTGTTCCTCTTGTTGCTTCTCCCACTTTCTGGACAATGAAGTTGTCTGCAAGGCCCTTATGCTCTTGGCTGAGTTTGACATCCAACAAATATCCGGGTAATTGAAGTCCCCCATTACTACTATCTCCCTTCCTTTTGCATGCTTGGTCATCTGTTCCAGGAAGGCATCATCTATGTCCTCCATTTGGCTTGGGGATCTATAGTAAATTCCCACAATGAGGTCACTGTTATTCTTCTCTCCCTTAATTTTGACCCAAATGCTCTCACTTTGGCTTTGAGGTTCTAAATCTTGGATCTCTTCACAGGTATACACATCCCTGACATATAACGCCACTCCTCCTCCTTTCTTGTCTGGTCTGTTTCTCTGAAATAGATTGTATCCCTCCATTATTACATTCCAATCGTGGGACTTATCCCATCAGGTTTCAGTGATGCCTATTATGTCATATTTAGTTTGCTGTACCAAGAGCTCAAGCTCATCTTGTTTATTTCCCATGCTTTGCACATTAGTGTACAGACATTGAAGTCCATTAATCACTCCACCCTCAATCAGTCCTCAACTTCTTTCCTTATGCAACCAGCCCAGAGGGAGGCACAATCTGCCCACCTCCTTTTCTTTAATCTTAGTGCTGCCTCTTGTAGAATTCAGACAGGAGGAGGAGTATGGGGACAAACTAGAATTTGTTGGCTCTGCTTGTGATTTGCTCTTTGGCTCCATCTACTGTTGGCCTCCTGCCTTGCCAGTCCCAAGCCACTACTGGCTGGGAATCTTCCCAGTCCCAAACCCTGGAGAATCACTTCTGTGGTTACACAATGTTGCCAGTCTTCATGTCACATTTGCAGACATCCTTGTAATGCAGAGCTGGTCTGCCAATTGGCCTGGTGCCAGAATCCCCATAGAACACACCCCTGGGGATCCTGCCATTTTTCTTTCTCTGGACATGACCAAGCCAGTGTAGACGACACCGAGACAGGAGTGCAAACATGCTGGGAATGTGGGCTTTGGAGAGCACATCTTTGTTTGGAATTCTGTCCTGTCATGTGATACCCCAAATCCTTCTGATGCAGTGCATGTGGAAGGCGTTGAGGCATCAAACCTGACGGTTGTAAGTTGAAAGAAGATGAGGAGAAATAGATGTCACTGCCCAGTTGCTCATTGGGTTTCCGCCAGGCAATCAAGCAGAGGGTACCAATGTTGTGGGGAAATGGCAGAAGCTGGTGGTGATGGCAGTGAGGAGGTAGACTCCAGCCACATCTTCACCATACAGTGAGTGGTGAACACCACCTCAGCCCTTCCATCACTGTGGTCTAGCTGGAGATGCCCTTATATTCTTTCAAATAGCAGAGAGGAGGCATTTCTTCACAGCTAACATCCCTGAACAGAACAAAAAAAATTCCTTCCAGTAGCACCTTAAAGACCAACTAAGTCAGTTCTTGGTATGAGCTTTCGTGTGCATGCACACTTCTTCAGATCCCTGAACAGAATACCATTTCAGCATTAGGTCTTACGTGTCTAATCTCAGCCCTGTTTAAAAAAAGAAAAACCAGCTTCAACCTAATGATTTTATTTTTAATGAAGGCACAAAGGAAGGAGATTGGTGTAAACACACTTGTGTCCCGAAGTTTGTTTGGAGAGGAGATTGACTTTCAAATTAGCTGGCTTTTCAAACATTTCAAAAAACATAGTCAAAATGCAAATGGGGCATAAATGGCCCTTTAGTAAATGCTCATTCAACATTTATTCTTTCTCAAATCATCTTTTTAAAGCGCTTTCATGGTAATGTTGAGACGATGTGACATTAGAAAAATTGCTTTGACATGCTAAGGGGTTCCCAAGATTAACAGAAAGAGAAGGAACAAGATAACGCTTTCAAAAGACCTATTTCAGAGGAATTATTACTTCCTTTGAAAGTCTTCCAAGGTTGCAGTGCATTTAAGCTTGTTGGCATACATGTAAATGAAGGACTACAAAAGTATTCTCCTACATTCAACTTGAATTAAACCTTGAGGCTAATGTTCAGGAATGACAATAAAGGCTGGATCTTTGGCTGGAGAAAATAAAAACCTAAAAAGGACCCTTTTTACTTCAGATATCAATGAGAGAGAATTGGTTTTTCTTCTTTCTTTCTTTTTTAAAGTATAACTATATAAAAATAATCATTTTAATTCCCATTATGATATTGCTCAGGCCATTGGCCTTGATCTGATTGAATAAGAGAACTTCTAAGGATTACTTTTTATATAAAAAAATACATTAAAGCATTAACATATGAGGAACCAGCTGCAAGAAAATAGCTGCTCCAGCATTCTGAACAGGTAGCTTCACCATCAGTTTTTGTCTACAAACATTTGGTTTAATAATAGGGGGGTGGGGGGATATTACAGGAAATGTATTGGCCTGGTTCATAATGGTATACCATGGTTTATGAAACCACGATTTTGGATATTTATTTATTTATTTATTTATTATTTCATATATATTCATATATATATACACACACACACACACACACACACACACACACTGAAAGCAGTTTACAAAAAGAATAAAACAATAAAATTATCAGTTAGAATAGTTTAAAATAGTTTAAAACATTCAAATAATAATTAAAATCAGTAATGAACTAAAAACATCAAAACACATGTGAACATTGTACATACCTGGGTAGTTACAGATAGGTAGCCGTGTTGGTCTGCCATAGTCAAAACAAAAAAAATTCCTTCCAGTAGCACCTTAAAGATCAACTAAGTCAGTTCTTGGTATGAGCTTTCGTGTGCATGCACACGAAAGCTCATACCAAGAACTGACTTAGTTGGTCTTTAAGGTGCTACTGGAAGGAAATTTTTTTATACCTGGGTAGGTTTGCCTTGGGCCAGATTCAGCAGGTTCTTATGTTCTCAGGACTAAACAAAAATGTTTCTTAGCAGGCGCCGAAAAGAGTATAGTGAAAGTGCCTGCCTAATGTCAATAGGAAGGAAGTTCCAAAGTGTAGGTGCTGCCACATGAAAATATTGATTTATTACAAATGCAGAACGAGTATTATGCGGCACCTGTAACCGTGCCAGATCTGCAGATCAATTTGGCTGCATCAGAGAGGAGGTGGGGATATCTTCACCCAACATACATTATCTTTTTGGTTTCCCTGCCCATGCAATATATACACCCCATGATCAGAATGCATGTACACAAAGTTGTTATCTCCGCATGAATGTTCATCTACTCAAGTGCAATGGTTGTCTCAAATGTCCACACCTAGCTTAAGTACAAGGGATGTGGGTGGTGCTGTGGTCTAAACCACTGAGCCTCTTGGGCTTGCCAATCAGAAGGTTGGCAGTTCGAATCCCCGCGATGGGGTGAGCTCTCGTTGCTCAGTCCCAGCGCCTGCCAACCGAGCAGTTCGAAAGCACGCCCCCCAAAAGTGCAAGTAGATAAATAGATACTGCTCTGGTGGGAAGGTAAATGGCGTTTCTGTGTGCTGCTCTGGTTTCGATGTTCCATTGCACCAGAAGCGGTTTAGTTATGCTGGCACATGACCCGGAAAAACTGTCTACGGACAAACACCGGCTCCCTCGGCTTGTAAAGCGAGATGAGCGCTGCAACTGGACTTAACTGTCAGGGGTCCTTTACCTTTACCTTAACTACAAAGTGAATCTGGCTGAATCCTCTAGTCAGACTGAAGCTGGTTTGAGATGGGTGGGACTGGATTGAACAGCAGGATAGCTTTAAAAGAGGATCAGACAATCAACAGAGACTAGTCAAAATGTCTCTGCTCTAAGTGAGGAGAGTGCTGTCACACTCAAGCCCTATTTGTGTACTTCCCATAGGCATCTGGTTGGCCACTGTGAGGATACTGGACCAGATGAGCCACTGACCTGAACCAGCAGGGTGCTCCTTATATTTTTATGTTCTGGAAATGGAGATTTTGAGATAATTTCCTTGTAGGGATGTGATGTCCAGATCTGATGGCTCCTCCAGGTCATTGGCAAGGGGGAGATTTGCTGGAGGGTCATGTTCTGAACCCTGACACATGGCGAGCAATGAGGAGGAAGTGCAGAAAAAGATCACCCACCGTTTCTCATAATGCTGGAATTTCTGGACATCCAAGTATGCTGAATGTTGGAAGATTCAGGACAGACAAAATGAAGTACTTCTTCATGCAGCGCATAGTTAAACTATATTATGCCAATAAAGGCTGAATGAATGAATAAAGGAATGAATGGTTAAACTATGGTTGCTCCCAGAGGAGGGAATGATGACCACCAACTTAGATGGCTTTAAAAGGGGATTCGACAAATTTATGGAGGATAATGCTACTTATCTTATGTAGCAGAACTGTAATGATGGACCCTTGAGGCTAAACCTAATATACCACAGGGTTTTCTGAGTTTGCCCCAGAAGTGTGGGGGCTGGGGGGGGTGGGCAGAGAGAGATGCATTTTTTATGAATTCAGGTATGCAGATGTTTTAAAAATGGCCCAGCTGCTCCCAATTTTTCACATCTGTCCTCACCCTAATGCAATTCCATTATGTAAATTCCAGCATTTGCAGCAGCATGGTTAATGTTGCAGGGCGAGGTTCCTATTCACAGTAGAGGAAAAGATAATCCACAATGCAACAGATAATAGCCGATTGAACCTTGCAGAATACAAGCTGTTCAAGAGATGCTTAGTCCTGTATCCGAAAGCTCCAGCTGCATTTCGTTAGTGGAATGCCGGATGTGGATTCTTAGCAGGCTCTCGTAATGAATAAGCTATTCACATGTCAGTGTGGCATTATGCTTATCTTATATGTGGCCAACATATAGAAAAGCAAGCCATTACCAGGATAATTAAAAATAGAATGGAGCATCTCCTATCTGTATCCACGCCAGAAGCTGATCTGAATCTCTTCCGTGCTAATTTAAGCACCTTAAAAAAAAACAACCCACAACAATTCTGCATTGTAAAATGGAGCATCTCAGTCATGAAAAATTATGATGTGATTCCAATCTCCTTCCCCCTCCCCCCCAGAACAGAGACGATAGTTTTATAAATATAGCAGCCTTTTCCCCATTGGCAGCGGGCGAAAACAATTCCTATATATTCTGAAGGCAGAAAGCCTACAATGGCTACGAGAATAGTAACATAATAAGGCAATCATTATGTCATTGTCCTTGTGTGCAGGGAAAATGCAGGCACTGATTTTCTAATGCGCCATCCCTACCAACAATTTTGTTTAGTTCATGGCATAAGGTTGGCCTTGTGAAACTGAGGGGTAGGCCCATGGAGGCTGGCCTGTAAGGGTGAATAGGGTGCTCCCCAACCAACCTCAGGGTGCATTCAGATGTGGAGACGATTGCATTAGATTTCCTGATTAGAATTCTGGCACTTTTGTCCCATTTTCTAATGTTCCTCTCACACTGCAATACTTGTTGCATTATGAAGCTGAGGCTTTTTGACCAAGATTCTGGCATGTTGCTCTAAATTTCATTCACGTCAGAATCTACTTAAGAGGGGTTTTTTTTAGGAACATAAAAAACTGCCATTAGTCCATTCCTAACCCTACCTAGAGATGCCAGGGATTGAACCTGCGACCTCCTGCTTGCAAAGCAGATGCCCTACCACTGAGTTACGGCCCTTCAGGGTTATGAGAGCCCTGAGCTCTACCAAATGGAGCTAGGTACAAAATAGTAGATGGGAGATGGGTGGAACCGGGTGCAAAATGGTGGCTCAGAAAGGAGAGCCCCAACACCACCTCATGAGTCATACACCAATATGAATTCCAGTAACAGCCAATGTAGTGTAGTGGTTATAGTAATGGACTAAGACCTGGGAGACGGAGGTTCTAGTCTCCACTAAGTCATGAAGATCACTGGGTGACCTTGGGCCTGTCACTGTCTCTCAGCCTAACCTACCTCACAGGGTTTTTGTGAGGGGAAAATGAGGAGAGGGGAAACCATGTATGCCACATTGAGCTCATTGGGGGAGAGATGGGATATAAACATAACAAATAAATAAATATAAGTGTGAACCTTGAGTTGTTCAGCGATTCAAACAACTTAATTTGGAAGGCTGAAGAGGCATCCTTTTGTCGATATTGTTGAAACAATTCAGAATCAGAAACCCTTGCAGATCTGCTGCAAATCAGCTATCAGTAGATTTATCTTTGGACCATCCCTGCTTTGTATGTTCATAATTTTGCCCACACACAGAAAGATACTGTTAAGCTCCTCATGCAAAGGAAATCCATCTAATAGTGTTGCTGTCATGCAACCGCACGACACTTAGTTTTCAAAAAGGCCCACTTCCCAGTCTCCACTGCAGGGCCGGTTACTGTCACAGACAGAGTACTAAGCTAGACAAAGCTCTGCTGTGACCAATGCCAGATTTAGGGTGGTGCGGGCGGTTACCCTGCACAGGGCACCAAGCCAAGGGGTGTGTGCAAATTAATAATAAATAAGGAACTATTGTGAAAACAAGAAATATACAGGGAGCGCCAACTTTTGACCTCGTCCAGGGTGCCATATTACCAAAGCCCGCTGCTGCTGCTGTTGCTGGGATGAAGTTTGGCAATGTAACTTGCGCCGCTCAAAACTCGCCGGCGAAGTCAACGAATGCAGGTTACAGATACAGATGCATTTCTCAACCTGCACATTGCCTGGAATTACATGCTCTTTGAATAAAGCCTTCCACGGCTCCTAATTGCTTAATTAGGGTGCAAGCTGTGTGGGCTTGCCTTGTAGGAGGACTGTCACGCTCCATCCCACAGGTGGCTGCATTAGAGTTGCGGATAATGTCGCACGTTTAGATATTCCTTGTCTGACTCACAAGGGGGCTGCCAGGCTTAATTAACGAAACTTTGCAAAGTCATTCCCAAGCCTCAGATGTGGGAGAATGAAATGCCGTTTTTTGCCATCACTGCTAAAATACCCCCAGCTAAGCCGCCAACAGACATCGTACCTGAGCATTCAGGATGCTGATAAGAATCGCCTTTGATGGCATCTGCACGTCAAAGTCTGGGAAGCTTTTAGAGCATAAATTCAAATGGGTTGTTTGAGGTCTCAGTTTCTAGTGTTTCCAACTGAGACTGGGGGTGCGGGGAAAGGATGACTTTGTTGAAACAGACACAAGAGATGATGGAATGAAGGAGAAATGGGCGGCTGCAGACGGTGTCATTAATGCCAACACTGCCTTAAGACCACAAGGGAGTCCGCTATCCTGGCATTTAGAAAGTAGTGAAATTAGATCCATAAATGTTTGAATATGTCTGGACGTCAATACTTTTTTAAAATATCTTTTTTTAAAAAGTCAACAATGATTGTTGGGATGGGAGGAGAAATTTGATTCAGTTCACATTTAAATGCAAAATCACTTAATTCACATTTTGCAAAGCAATATATGAACCGAAACATATTGCATTGCAGTTCCCCAGCCAAGTGATGTGTACCGAAAAAAAGTGTATTGGGGAGGAGTGTGCATATAAATGTAAAAATAATGTATTATGTTTGGGAAAGTTGCTTTTCAAACATGTCATGTGTATATTAGAAAAAACTGCATATAGTACATATGTGTATATTAGGAGACATTTGTGCTAAAATGATGATGACCTTTCATTAGGTTTTTTTAAAAATCACAGACCGATGTGGAAATATAGAGAACTTAATTTAAGGTTGGCAAAATGAAAAACTGAGAAAAAGTGAAAATGTTGTGTTTGCCCATTCCCACCGCAGACTCACCATCTTAAAAAATGCAGGAGACAAAGGGAGGTGGAGTGAAAGAGAAATTTGTTTTGCACTAGCTGACATGGGGAGAGTTAAAGAAAGAGAAAAAAATGTGAAGATGTTAACTAACCTGGGACTAGGAAAGAGAAAATCAGAAAATCATGCGGTATTAAGAAGCTTGCACTGAACTTTATAATCCTGGTACATGGAGTCCCCCCCCCCCCACTTTTCTTACATGTGCATCAGTATAGTTTATTTGTTTTGTTTTAAAAAGTGATAAGCCTGCCCCCCCCTTAAAAGCACTAATTTATAATTACCGCCCCTCACATTCTTATTTCTTTCCTTATTAAAATGTTTACCGTATATTTGACCTTCGGGCCTCAATATACTCCCCCTGCCGAAGGGTTTTGCTGAAGTCAAGTGATAATTGTGACATGCAATGGCATAATTAGGGTAAAGGACTTTTTCTTTTTTAAAGAAAAAGAAAAGCCTGTAAAACATACATCAGATTTCTAGAGGAAGATTGAATAATCTTTGATTTGAAGTGTGGAAATCAATTGCAGGCATGAAGAAATCCTCCTTTCTTGTCAAATGAAGAGAAGCCCAGCTATGTGGTCAGTGGCTTGGGTTTAATAACGCAGAAGCTGAAAGACATTTAAAAAAACCACAACTTGACAAATCTAATCTTTTAATCCTGTCTTCTTTTTTTGCTGTTTGTATACGGAATGAAGGAGATTGATAAGAAGCCATTAAAAATGTGTATGTTACTCAGCAGGGCTTTTATTTGGGAACATCTAATATTCTTGGAAATTTGATTTCTCCTCCTTCTAACAGAACACTGTCCCTTACTTAGTGTGAATCCAGTAATTCAGATTTGCATGGATTATTTTGGGCGGGGAGAGGCTGGCCCACATAGAAAACTGACTTCTTTCTGCTGATTCCTGGTCCATCTACCTGAGGGCTATCCACAGCCTCCAGGGTTTCAAAGGATTGTCTGCCCCTCTCCTCCCATGGAGATGATGTTTGGGATTGAACCTGGGTCCATCTGCACGCAGGTCCATCTGACGCAGGTGGCGCTGTGGGTTAAAGCCTCAGCGCCTAGGACTTGCCGATCGAAAGGTCGGCAGTTCGAATCCCTGCGGCGGGGTGCGCTCCCGCTGCTCGGTCCCAGCGCCTGCCAACCTAGCAGTTCGAAAGCACCTCCGGGTGCAAGTAGATAAATAGGGACCGCTTACCAGCGGGAAGGTAAACGGCGTTTCCGTGTGCGGCTCTGGCTCGCCAGAGCAGCGATGTCACGCTGGCCACGTGACCCGGAAGTGTCTTCGGACAGCGCTGGCCCCTGGCCTCTTAAGTGAGATAGGCGCACAACCCCAGAGTCTGTCAAGACTGGCCCGTACGGGCAGGGGTACCTTTACCTTTACCTTTACCATCTGCACTCAAAGTATGTATGTGCTCTACCACTGAGCTGTGGTCTGGCTTTGGAGGAGTGGAGCGCTCAAATCTCAAAGAGAGCAGCGAGAAAGAAAAAACCTGGTGATGCGTTTCAAGGCAACGTTGCCACCTGCAAACACATATGGGGGATTTGGGTCATGTAGCTTCTTATCCCCCCCCCCCCCCACCAAACCCAGGGCATCGCTACACTGCAAACCCTCAGGGGCTTGTATCCAATTTAACTATCATGGTATTTCTGTAATATTTCCATTTTGAAGGGAGCTGAGATTTCTCTGTTATAAATCCCTAGCTTCCTCCCAAAGAACTGCAGCTCCTAAAATTCTTAGTGGAGAAAGTATAGCTTTGAAATCAGATTTACAACGCCGTCTTGTCTTTGTGTTACGCCAGCTGGATGAAGTTAGAAATGCTACTAAACCCCTTACACCACCATTAACTCCCACGTTATTCTGCTGGAAGGAAGTTACGATCACATATCTTTGGGGAAGTGAAAACTCTTATGCTGTTTTAGCTAAGGCAGCACTGGTGGTGGTGGGGATGACGATAACTGTGCAATTCTGGGGGTCTGGTGCAGGAGCATTAATTTGGTAACCTGTTTATTTCTCCCCTCCCTTCAGCATAAATTTATGGCAGCGAAAGAGCTAGCAGAACTAAATTCATAGAACTCAATCAACAATATAGTGTGCTGGGCCCGGGGGTAACCCTTGAAACACAGTCCAGGACCAGTCCAGAATCCAGAGGTTCTGCTAAGAGTCAGTCCGACAGGGCCGAGGCAGGAAACCAGGCAAGGACAGGTACAGGCAGGATCTGGGATACAGCAATGTTGCTCCCGCAACCTGGGGCAGGGTCTGTCAGCCTTTTATCTTTGTTGGGGTAACGGTCGGTCCTGATCCCCCGGCAACTCTCCTCCCTGTTTGGCCCGAAGGCGAGCACACCTCCAGCGAGTACTCAGGTCTCTCCTTCTCTCAGACCTTAGTCTCTGCAGCTCGGGAGACGTCGGTGGGTTATTAGACCCAGGAGCCGCCTCAGCCTCCCCTGACCCAACCGGTAGTGGAGCAGCTGTAAGTGATGGCCCAGCTGAAGGCAACGAGGTAATCCCAGCATCTGGAGCCAGGGCAGGCTCAGGCCTCTGACTCGGCCCAGCTGGTGTTTGTTGCAGGGGGAACCTGTGCAGACTGGGACTCTTCAGGATCAAGCCCCAGACTTAGTTCTGATGATGCCTGAGGCAAAGGATCCGGTGCAGACTGAGACTCCTCTGGTTCCGAGTTCAAGCCTGAGTCCCAGGCCATCACATATAGAAAGTTGCTCTTCCTGACCACTTCCTATATCTTCTTCTTCGGCGATCACTCGTAGCCGAGTAAGATTGTCTTCCATAAACACAGTTTTAACCATGAGTCTGTAAGTGACTGTGGAGGCCAATTCTGGATCCACATGTCCTTCCACAGTGGGGACACTGGTTTCCGGGTGGGAGCTGATCACGGTGTGGATTTGCCAAGCGTGCCTTCCTCTTAGCATGTTTCTCCCTTGAGTCCTGAGTTCGAGTTTCTTCAAAGCCCATGACACCTTTGGTAAAGGCTGTTCTTCAACTGGAGCGCTCGCAAGCCAGTGTTTCCCAGTTGTCAGTGTTTATACTACATTTTTTAAGATTTGCTTTGAGACAGTCTTTAAACCTCTTTTGTTGACCACCAGCATTAAGCTTTCCATTTTAAAGTTTGGAATAGAGTAGTTGCTTCCAAGACGATCATCAGGCATCAGCACAACATGACCAGTCCAGCGAAGTTGATGTTGAAGAATCATTGCTTCAACACTGGTGATCTTTGCTTCTTCCAGTACACTGATATTAGTTTGCCTGTCTTCCCAAGTGATGTGTAAATTTTTTTGGAGACACTGTTGATGGAATCTTTTGAGGAGTTGGAGATGAAGTTTATAAGTGGTCCATGTTTCACAAGCATATATTAAGGTTGGTAGTACAATAGCTTTGTAAACAAGCATTTTGGTTTCCCTGCGAATGTCCTGGGTCCTCAAACACTCTGCACTTCAGTCGGGAGAAAGCCACACTTGCAGAGGTCAGGCAATGCTGGATTTTGGCATAAATATTGGTCCTTATGGAAAGATAACTGCCTAGGTAGGAGAAGTGATCGACATTTTCCAACATCACACCATTGAGTTGGATATGTGGCACTGCAGAGGGATTACTTTGTACTTATTGGTGCAGCACTTTGGTTTTTTGGATGTTGAGTGATAGTCCAAGCTTTTCATAAGCTTCTGCAAAGATATTTAGGATGGTTTGGAGGTCATCCTCAGAGCATGCGCACACTACATTGTCATCAGCATACTCAAGCTCTATGACGGAAGTTACGGTAACCTTACTCTTTGCTTTCAACCTGTTCAGATTGAAGAGCTTTCCATCTGTTTGATATATGATTTATACTCCAGTGGGGAGTTTCCCTTCAACCAAGTGTAAGATCATGGCAATGAAAATAATGAATAGAGTTGGGGCAATGACACAACCCTGTTTAACACCTGATCCCACTGTGAATGGTTCACTTTGAGAGCCATTGTTATCTGCGATTGTTGCTGTCATATTATCATGGCTACCATGATAATGCATGATTATACATAGGATACCAACAGATCATTAAGATACCAATGATCTGTGTCAGTGTTGTTAGCAAAGTGACTTAAATTATGCAGGTGGAGTTCAGAGAGCAAAGAAAACCTGATAATGCTTTATTGAGGAAAGCTGAACAGAAACAGTGTAATTTGAGGAGAAAGGCATAGGGAAGTTTTCTGTTTCTTTCTTCAGGCCTTTTTCATAGCAGGGAGACATTCAACCATTATCCATACACACGGGATAAACTGGGCAAATTAAATTAATTTGCATTTATTTTCTTCCGAAAGAACTTTTGGAGCAATCAAGGCTCATTTTGAACACAATCTTAACTACTCTATGTTTTCCGAACCAAATTCTACCTCCAAGTTTCTAAGCTATTATCTATGAGCCTGAGTACTAGTATGAGAAACACATTTTTTTAAAAAAAAGCTAGAAAAGAAAAATGATAATAAAACAATCACAATGCCTTATTCTGGAACTAATTAGTAGACTCCATGAGACTCTTGAGAGTCCCATGGACTGCAAGATCAAACCTATTCATTCTTAAGGAAATCAGCCCTGAGTGCTCACTGGAAGGACAGATCCTGAAACTGAGGAAGACTCCCTGGAAAAGACCCTGATGTTGGGAAAGATTGAGGGCACAAGGAGAAGGGGACAACAGAGGACGAGATAGTTGGACAGTGTTCTCGAAGCTACCAGCATGAGTTTACCAAACTGCAGGAGGCAGTGGAAGACAGGAGTGCCTGGCGTGCTCTGGTCCATGGGATCACGAAGAGTCGGACACAACTAAACGACTAAACAACAACAACATTCTTTCACAGCAAAATCACAGAATATAGAGAACAAAAGTGCTTAAAACTGAACACCTCAAAATTGGGGGGGGGGCTCAATTTTTATTTAGTCATCTTTAGAGAAATACATGACATTTCATTACTGATGTCAAATGCTGACAGCGTCTCGGTTAAATTTCATGCTGCATATTCCCAGTACTGAAGGTTCAGCAGCATAATGAAAATAATATTGATATGGTTCAGTATTTAATCATGTGCTTTCCCCCACATTTTTAAAATTAATGATAATAAAAAATAGATGCTGAACATTGCATTTCAGTGCAATTGTATAATAACAATCTGATCAAGGGGCGCACCTGCCCATGCAGTTTTAAAAGCTAGCAAGCAAACAACACACACACACACACACACACACACACACACACACACAGGAAGTTGTCTTCTCCTGGTTAGACCATTGGTCCATCTAACTCAGAAGTTTGTATCTCAGGGGTAGACAATGCAGCATCCTCCAGATGTCACTGTGGTATAGCTCCCATTAACCCTGACCATTGGCCATGGTGGCTTGGGCTGATGGAAGTTGGCATCCAATAACGTCTGGAGGGCACCGCACTGGGTATCCCTGGTCTACACTTACTGCCAGCAGCTGTCCAGGGTTTCAGACAAGGAATATTTCCAACCTACCTGGAAAAGCCACGGATTGAACCTTGGACTGAGCTATGACCCGCCCCCATGCAGTGTGGCTCTTAAGTTTGCATCATCAGGGGGAGGGGGAAATCTGCTGCTCACAAACCTCACAGAAAGTCGTGTGTGTGTTTTACAGACAGCAGCTGATCAGCCTTTCAGTGTCTTCCCAGTTACCAGTTCCAAATCTATATTTTATGGTGCGTATCACATATACTTATATCCCCTGTGCAGAATCATTAATCTGCTCCCTGGCTGTGCAAGCTACTTTCTGAATATTTTATCATCTCTCATTCTACTTCCAAACTAATGTATATTTACAAATTCAGCCTCCTACGGGCAGACCGATATTGTTTTCTTTCTGCGTTTGAGTGCCAAGGCACAGGCATCCGATATAGATAGAAGCATCTATTCCCAGCCACTTTTGTTGAATAGAGAGAACCAATCCTATCTCACGCTGTGTGGAAGAAGAAGAGGGGGACAGGGACAATTTGCATAATGCAAACGCAGGGGAAATAGTCAGCAAATGGGGGGGGGAGCAATACATTGCTACATACCAAAGGGCGACTTATCTTTCAGCAAGCCCTTCCTGAATCCAAATAACACTTCAGTAAAGTGGTATGGAAGTGATTTTCTCCCATAGTCTATACTAAGGTTACCAGATGTCCCCGTTTGCCCGGAACAGTCCCCGGATTTACAAATCAGTCCCCATACAAAATCCTATCATTCCTACTGACGTTGAAAAGTGTCCCCAGATTCATTGAAAAAAATCTGGTAACCTTAGTCTATACCCTTATTCACTAGGCACTCACAGGCAAAGAATACCTAGGATACATAGGAGGTTTTGCAAACAGCAGATCTCCCTCCAGCTTCAAATGCAGCTTATCCAGTTAAAGGTTAGGAACAAGACAATGGGAAAAACCATAGACCAGAGATTCCCCAAGTATGGTCAGCTGGCAGTGGTGGCTGGTGCCCATTGGAACTGGTAGGGCAGAAGGTGCAGAGGCCAACAGTAGGTGGAGCCAGAGAGTCAATGACTGGTGGAGCCATCTAATTCTACTTTTGTCCCATCCTCCTCCTTCCTGTTGAGCTCTGTAGGAGCAAGGCAGAGACTATGGAGGAGGAAGTTGACAGGCAGTACCACCTCATTGGACTTGTTGTAAATAAGAAGGCAGCTGGGCTTGGAGGAACCAAGACTGAGGATGGTGAGGAAGTGTCCCACTTGCCCTAATGGACTGCCTTCCACAGGGTCTACAAGCTTCTTTCAGGTGGTCCAGGACAGTGACTACAGTGTTTTTTGCACCATAAGGACATAAGAAGAGCCTGTTGGATCAGGCCAATGGCCCATCTAGTCCAGCATCCTGTTCTCCCATTGGTCAACCAGATGCCTGTGAGAAACCAATGAGCAGGACCTGAGCACAAGAGCACTTTGCTCTCCTGCAGTTTCTAGCAACTAGTATTCAGAAGCATTGCTGCCTCCAACTGTCTTATCAACTTGTCTAATCCTTTCAAAGTCATCACTGCCTCCTGGGGCAGTGGGTGGGAAGAAGTCCTTTCTTTCATCTCCCCTGAATCTCCCAACATTCAACTTCTTTGGATGTCCATGAATTCTAGTATTATGGGGTGGTGGGGAATTTCTCTCTCCACTCTCTCCACGCCATGCATAATTTTATAAACTCCTATCGGGTCACCTCTTGCTCGCCTTTTCTCTAGACGAAAAAGTCCCAAACGCTGTAACCTTTACTTATAGGGGAGTAGCTCGGGATACAAATGGATTGTGGCTAATGTCATGTGTACTTGACTTTAAACACCAGTGGTAGGAAGTGCGCTGGAGCCAGAGAAAGCAGTAACGTCTACACAGCCTATGTTCCTGGATCAACATAGTGGAGCAGTTTAGTTGTTATGTCAAACCATGCTTTTCCTTTACATAAATGAGTGACAAAGGACCTTGCGTTCACATGCTCATTCCTCCCTTTACACACAACCATTCCTTCTCTCGAAACAAAGCTTGAAGCAAACCAGTAGCCAGTGGCTCCACTATCAGAAGTTGTGTGCCTCTGAATACCTGTTGCTTAGGATTCATGAGTGAGAGATGACTATTGTGCTCATGTCCCACTTGTGGGTGTGCCCTAGATATCTGATTGGCCACTGTGGGAACAGAATGCTGGACTAGATGTGCCTTTGGCCTCATGAAGCAGGACTCTTGTGTTCTCAAGAACTACCTAAAGGTAAATAAAGGTAAAGGGACCCCTGACCATTAGGTCCAGTCGTGACCGACTCCGGGGTTGCGGCGCTCATCTCGCTTTATTGGCCGAGGGAGCCAGCGTACAGCTTCCGGGTCATGTGGTCAGCATGACTAAGCCGCTTCTGGCGAACCAGAGCAGCGCACGGAAATGCCGTTTACCTTCCCGCCGGAGCGGTACCTATTTATCTACTTGCACTTTGACATGCAAACTCAGCCAGTTTCTCCAAGAACTTGCTGAGACACCTTGATGTTTAGCCTTGGTTCAGGAGCACAGTTTTAATCTCCTTCCCAGGTGCTGACTCTTGCCCTGTCTTGCCCTGAGAATCAGGAACTACTGACCTCCCTTTGCTCACGCCATCACCCTTCCTCAGTGGTGGAAATCCCTGTGGATCATGACAGTCTAATGGTAGGGCTGACTCTCAGCTGGCTTAGATGGGTAGAAGCTGCCCCTCTGATCTCCTGACCACGCACCACACATGGCTTTGAAGGCCAATTGTTCAGGGATTTAGATGTCAACTGGTGGGACAGGTTCACAGAGGAGGATGTGGTACTTTTGAAACACTGGTGTTCTGCAAAGGCTCTCTCAATGACAAATGCTGATTCTGGCTAAGTAGGACAATTAGTCTTCTCATTCTTGTTCAAATTTCCTTATGTGTCTAGCTTGAAGGAAGCTCCCACCCCACCAGCTGTCATCTGCACCCAGCACAAAGGCCAGTTTCTTGGAGGATAAATTTAACTTCTAATGAGAGCAAAAGCAAATTTATTCCATACACTGTGTGTGCTGTTCTAAAATTGCTCTTTAAAAGCTTTTGAGCCCAGCATAAAGCAAAGACATGTGACAATGTTAGAGTCTTTTCCTTTCTTTTCTTGGTGGCCTGACTGTTAACTAAGGCATGTGTATTTTCTATGGAATTAAAGCATGCCAAGAATAGATTTGTGTGATATGCAAAAAACCAAAGAAAGAAGCTGCCTGACTGTTCTTTCTTGGGACATTTTAACAGACACTAGATACTCTTGTTACTTTGATCCAGAATAGATTTGAGGCTGGTTTCTAGAGATAAAAGTATTTTTGTTTTCTATTATATTACTCCTGTTATTGATTGACCAACAGAAGGCTACCTTAGCTTTGCCTTCATATTCTCCGGCACACAATTAAAGGGACACCATCAAAGCTACACACACACACACACACACACACGCCTTCTGAGATTTCACTTTCTACTTCAAATCAAATATTTTGTTTTTCATACAAATAACAAAGACCCTAGAACTGGTATCCCATAATGGCACATGATTCTCCCCATGCCAAGGTACCTCAGAGGAAAAGGTGGGGAGGTTGATTTACATATAACACGGCAATCCTATTTCCACTTCCCTGTGAATGAGCCCCACTGAATTCAATGGGAATTACTTCTGAAGTCACATCCACACCATTTAAAAGCACATTTATACCATACGGGAACTTTAGTTTACCTCTCACAAAGATACAGTTCCTGGAACCCTTAACAAACCACAATTTCCGGGAAGCTTTAAATTGTTTTAGATGTACCATATGGGTGTGATCTGAGTACAGGCGTGTATAAGATCACATTGAAAATGTCCCTTCTAAGAGCAAAGGGAAAATCATCATCCTGTTTCAGGGGGAGATGACATCGTCCTGTCTCTGCCCATTAAAATGGTTTTGGTTTGTCTGGACAGTTTGATTCTGCTGCTTTAATTAATTTGCTTCTTGATTAACTGTTTATTTATTACATTTTATACCATCCTTCTGCCAAGGAGTCAAAACCTTTAGCATCACATGTAACAGGGCAGGCAAATGCAACTAGGGAAAAATAGTTTTATTTATTTATAAAAAATAATGTATGTGCAACCAACTCACATAAAATATCAAGGTGGTATACAGTGGTGCTCGCAAGACGAAATTAATCCGTTCCGCGATTTTCTTCGTCTAGCGGTTTCTTCGTCTTGCGAAGCAAGCCCATTGACAGCTTAGCGCTATTAGCGGTCTAGCGGCTTTTAGCGATCAGCTGAGAAGCGGCTTATCAGCGGAACAGCTGATAAGCGGCTTAGCGCTTAGGGAAAGGGCGGATAAAAGCAGAAAAAAACGCGGGAACTCGCAAGATTTTTTCGTCTTGCGAAGCAACCCCATAGAGAAATTCGTTTAGCGAAGCGCCTCCAAAAACGGAAAACCCTTTCGTCTAGCGGGTTTTTCGTCTTGCGAGGCGTTTGTCTTGCGGGGCACCACTGTACAGCATTATTTTTTTAGAGAAAGAGGAACTCACCGTGTTGGAACTCACCGTATACACCTCCCTTGTTCTCTTATAATGACAACAGCGCCCACCTGAGAGGTTCTGGAACTGGGTTCTGGCGAGATCTGGCTGAAAAAAGCCATGGCAGTATACGACAATGTATATAAGTACAATGAAACATAAAATACCAAGTAATCATTAAAATGACTGGCTAATCGGGAAAATTTAAATAGTTGCATAGGCCTGTTGACATGAAGAGGTCTTCAAGAGAGAGATGAAAGTCAAAAGTGAGGGTGCCTGCAGAATCTCTGCCAGAAGTCTCACAGCATGGGGCTGGCAACAATCAGTGACTGATGTCTAGTTGAGGCCAGTTGGGCCTCTGTGACACAGGGGACAACTAACAACGCTCCTCTGGATAACCTCTGTGACTGAGCAGGGATGGAATGGCTCAGGCCCTTCCTGAAGATACCCTGGACTGAAACTGTTGAGGGCTTTGGGTGTTAACAGAAGAGCCTTGAATTTGGCCTGGTGGCATATGGGCAGCCAGTGCAGATGTTTCAGCAAAGATGTCACATGCTGTCAGCACAGCTTCTCCTGCTGAGCTACAAAGAACATACTTGGAGGTACAGCTGTAGGAAACAGCTCAGAGCATGCTCAGATTGCCCCTTCAAGGCAGCCCTATTAGGTCAATACTGTGGCTGCTGGTTAGCCTCATAACAAGAGATGTAGTAGAAGCCTTCATAGTAGGGCTGTCTTTCAGGCAGCCTGATCATTCAAATGATTTTTTCTGATTAGACACACACAGGAGGGGCGAGGCTGTTTGCCATAGCAATACTATTGGATTAGGATTGGCCGAGTGCTGCAGAAACCTATATGGCCAGAGAAGCATAGACAGAAATGTTCCCGAGTTAAACCAAGTACAAAATGTGTGTGTGATAGGAAACCATGTGGCTTTGAGATTGGGGTGGGGTGGGGGAGGTTAAAATTGCTACACAATTTCCTTTGGAGGGCCGTACCCCTCTGTTTGAGAACCCCTGCTCCAAATGAGAAAACAAGAACTGGACATTTTGCAGTGACGGAGAAATGCACTGGAAAGTGTGGGATAATGACTGCTTGATGCAACGGTCATATAACCTCCACACACAGAATCAGAACAAACAATCAATGCGTAACTAACACCATCTAACCTCCCTGCAAATGTTCGGCAAATGCTCAGGATGAATACTCAATAAATAGATGGTCTGGGAATGACCCCAATAGCTAACACCTGGCTCTTCTTAGCTCAGTTGATAGAGCATGAGATTCTTAATCTCAGGACCATGGGTTCAAGCTCCACCTTGGGCAAAGGATTCCTGCATTGCATGGGGTTGGACTAGATGACCCTTGTAGTTCCTTCCAACTCTACAATGCTATGAGTCTGTGCTCTGTTACCTCACCCAAACAACACTCTTGTCTTGGAGTTCTTGGCGCAACCACGGTTGGGTTGACCAGAAACCTATAAAAGTGTGTGTGGAGGGAGAATTAAAAGCTTCTTGTTAAGCAGTAGACAAGCAGTCTCCTCCAACAAAGACATGCCTCCTTCAGTGGTAATGCGATTCATTTTCCTCTAAGAGGAGAAGACTGATATTTCTATACATAAAGAGAGCCATTTGGGTGACATTTAACTAGCCTCAAACCTCTGGCTTCCTCACTAACCTAAGATCTGCCTTGAGGCTCTCCTGGACAAAAGAGGCCTTCTCCTCCACAGGACTTCAAAGAAACTAGGGAACTCCTGCTCTCCCCCCCCCCTGCCCCCACAAAGGAGAGTAAGCTAGTCAGCCACTGTGTCAGAAATACAAAATCAAAATATTATGAATGCAAATTTAAGGAATGCAAAAAAAAAAAAAGTTGGGGGAGGGAGAGAAAAAGCTCCTCACATGGAAAAGTGCTTGCATGTACAGTTGGAGTTTCTTTCTTTTTTTTAGTAAAAAAAAAAGACCCTGAAATGCAGACCTTGAATTATTCAGCAAGAAGAGGTTAAAAAGGGGGGGGGGGGACATAGCAAAGAAGCTTATTATGTTTGCCTTGATTCATAGACTATTAGGTATACAAAAAAGAAAAAGGAATTTGGTTACGCTTGCTTATCTCCTAACCTTATAAATTTGGGATTAACAGATCAAAGGAGGATTTGGTTCAGCTGATGGAAAATGTGAGATCTTTTAGAGCAGCCTGGTCTCTCCCTCTCTGTCCCTCATGATCAAATGAGCTCAAGCAATTGGGAGAATAAATGGGGTAGGTTTTGCCGTTCTTTTTTTCAAGCTGGTGCGCTTCTTAATTATTTATGTGCGTTTCAGTTGTGTTGCACAATACACTTAACGTGCAAAATTTAAACAGAAGGGAGGGCTTGACTAGCGGTATATGAGCAATATTTATGGCCTCATCATGGGAACCAAAAGGAAAAACTCTATAGAGTCTGCAGTAATAGGAGGGGGTTTAATTGCCATCGTGATCTCGTATATCACATTACCAAAGCCACAAGCTTGCTTCTGGAGTCCCAAGGGTATTGTTAGATCCTGACATGAATCAGGAATTTGCCCATCCTTAGCAATTCTTCATTGCTTTAGTAGGGCTGCAAAACACAGGAGGAAAATTAAGATGAACGTGAAGGTTTAAATGGGAATGTACACTGGATGTGCATTTTGGACCACCATAAAAACATGTAATATGTATTGATGGATCATGTCAGGGGCCCATCTAGTTAGTTATCTGTCTCTGACAACAGCTAAGCAGATACCCCAAGAAAGCTGTCATGTTTACACCATGTATTTAAAGCACATGGCTTTCTCCTAAAGAAGCCTGGAAACTGTAGTCTGTTAAGGGGGTTAGGAATTGTAGCTCTGTGATGGCCAAACTACAGTTCCCAGGATGCTTTGGGGGAAAGCCATGTTCTTTAAATGTAGGGTTGCCGTAAGTCCAGAATTTCCCAGACATAGCCAGAGTACAGCAGTTGGAAGCAGTGTCCAGGCGGAAATTGCTGAAATGTTTGGGAAAATCCGGACATATGGCAACCCATGTCTAGATTTTGACGAATTCCTTAAAAATAGCTCAAAAACTTCTTCTTTTTAGAAATTACAAAAAGAGCTCAACAACTCTTGTGTTCAGATTTCAGATTTCCACTTTTTGAAAATTGGAAACTCTGCTTGGTCAGTAGCCATAGATAAACAAATGCCTTCACAACATGTTTAAACACCTTTTCTTTCTTTTTAAAAACCTAGCTTGTGTTTCATTCCACTTTCGCATGACCTTTAGGGTTCATGGCTGTCACATTTATTGGACAGCCTGGCTAAAACTCCCCCTATGTTTCCACAAGCCTAAAAAGGTCACATAAATGCTGACTGCTGCTTCAAAAGTCAGGCTAGGCCAACCACCTGCGCTCCTGAAGATGAGTTGTTGTGACTGGGTGCAAGAATTGAGGTTGAAGGATGTTAAAGGAGCATCATACCTTCTCACAGAAAACTCAGGTAGTGAGTGCCGCTTGAATTGTAGTGAAAACGGATCAAATGAGAAGCAAGCAGGAGCTATCAGTATGCACAGGGGGAACAAAAGGTTTTTATATATATATAATAAGAATTAAGAGCGCAAACACAATGCTGACATATCAGAGGGGGAGTGGAATTCCCTGTTTGGAAAGAATGACTGGCTAGGAGGAGCAGTCCCTTTAGGAGGCAGAATGTACTGCAACATTTTGTTGCAGGTTTCACTTGTTTTTATGATATTCAAGTGGCATGGTGGGGTGCAGGTGTGCAGGGAGAAGAGTGAATGGTTCAGAATGGTCTCCTCCTCACTTCCGTTCATGGAAACCTCCACTGGATCTAAGCACTTCCTGTTCACAGAAGGGGTTTGGGAGCCAAGTCGCAGGTTCAGCCCCTGGCATCTGTACCCAAGGTTTACCCTCTCTGGGAACTAGTTTGGACAGTCACAGTAAATCCATACACTGGCTTGCTGTGACATTCAAACTGGGCCATAGAATGGCCAATGAACAGTCTGTGACCAGCGCTGGATTACCCAATCAGCAGACTGGAAGCTGCACAGAGTGGCTGGGGCAACCCAGTCAGACAGGTGGCATAAAAATAATAAAATTATTAGTATCATTAGCACACACACGCACACAAAATTGGGTTGAATGCTTGAGAAACTGGTCATTTGGAAGAACCCCAAGTTAATACTGTCTTCCAGCATCAAGCCCTGCTTTTCATTTTTTTAAGTTGATAATTCAGAACTGGCTGGTGGGATTGTTGTCCCCTGGGCTTCAGGGATTCACCTGTGGAATGATGACAAAACCCATATTGCAAAAGAGAGAGAGAAAGAGAGAGAGAGAGAGAGAGAGAGAGAGAGAGAGAGAGAGAGAGAGAGAGAGATGCACTTGTGCTGGATGGTGAGAGTCTGCAAATATAGAAGTAGTTTCCTCTTTGTTAGCAGCCTTGTTGGCAGGCAACTGAGCGTGGATAAACTATGTGAGGATTAGGTTTCATTCTCTGAATGGCATCATTCAAAGAAAGGCGCAAGGTGAAAGGTTTAAAATCAAAAGAACAGTTTGCTTTCATAAGCAGCTAGCGGCGTTTCTTCACCCGGCGAACGCTTGCTTAGCCTCACAGACACTTTCGGGCCTTTCGGCAAGCATCTTTGCCTTTCCTCTGTATTAGCATTATTTCACCCGCGTTAATAAAACAAACTCTCATACCAGACATTTTGACAAATGCTGAGTCATCAGCCCCCTTTCCCCTGGGGCAGACATGGACTGGAAAAGCCGGGATGCCATGTGACGTTCGACGCAGGGAGAAGGCAGGGTTTCCAGAGGGTTCACTACCTATCCTGAAGGAGAGCCCTGCTAGATTCGAGGAAAGTTGTCTAGTATCCTGTTCCTCATGGTGGTAATTCAGATGCTTGTGGGAAGCTCGGAAGGCAGGTCATGAGCAAAGACATTGCCTGCCAGCTTGCTTCTGGGCTCAATTCAAGGTGCTCACATTCATGCTTAAAGCTCTAAACGACTTAGGCCCCAAATATCTGAAAGGTCACTTCCTTCTCTATAGAGCCCCATGAATGTTAAGATCAGGAGAGGGGGCCCTCTTGTTAGCTCTTACTGCCACCCCACCTCTGAATTTTGGGGTGGGTGTGTCTTGGGAGAGGGCACTGTCTGTGGCAGCCCCAAAGTTGAGGGATATTTTCCAGGGATAGTGCCGGATTTACAGAAGCCGTCTCAGTTACTGATCTGATCCTGGAATATCTCACTTTTCTTTAGGACATCCCTATTTTCATCAGAGAAATATTGGAGGGTATGGAGTTATCTGACCCCTGAGCCATCTGAAGGCAGCCCTGTAAAGGGAGGTGTTGTAATGTTTAATGTTTTATTATGTTTTTATATATGTCGGAAGCTGCCTAGTGTGGCTGTGGATGAAGTGTAAATAGTACAGTTGTTGTTGTTGTTGTTGTGGAATGGGACGTCCCTATTTTCATCGGAGAAATGTTGGAGGGTATGTTTTTTCATTCTGAATTCTAAATGGGACCTGCTGAGAAGCTTAAATATAGTCCAAAAATAATGTAGAGTAGGGGGAGGTGACAAAAGTGGCACACCACATTCCACCAGATCACTGGCCTATTTAGGAACAAAGGAAGCTGAGATCAGAGGCAGCATGAAGAGGACCTTCACCCACCTCATCCAGCCTTCTCCCCTCCACTCAGGTCCTTCTGTTATTACAAACACATTTTTCAGGGGTCTGATTTTACACACTGAAGTAGCACAGGCCTCCCCATGCAACAGTTCAAAACTTCGCTGTGTAAGATTTGGCCTTCTATCTTCCTTTTGGGTAAACAGCGTACAGAATCATTATGCAACGCCTTGTTACTTAATGATGCTGCTTTTCAACTTTCATCACAGCGAAAAACAATGGCCGGCCTGTGGTGAACGACAACAGCCGCGTCCACAGAATAAGCTCCCTCTATTTACTTTATATCTGGTTTTCCCTCTCATGTCAGTGCCAAGAACAAGCGCACACCGCAGATTTTATATCCTACAGTTAAAATTCTAAGAAGTATTACTGGTTGCTTTTCTTGGCAATGCAACAAGACGTACCTCCAGCACGCAGGTAACTGGATATGGCATTAGTCGATGCAATTTGCTGAACACAGGGAATGCTTTACAGTGTTTCTTGGTTCTGCTAATAAATAATGTAGCTTTAGCCTTTTTTAGACTCTGTGAGTGTGTACACGCACACGCACACACACATGTAGGTGTGTGCATGAACTGCTGGCTTCATATTTTAATGCCATGTTCTGGAAAAAGTCCTTGTGTCAGAGGATTTGGATCCCCCCAAAAGCCAGCATTAATAGCAAAGAAAAATGTGTCAGCAGACAACTAGTTCCTTTTCTTTCTTTCTTTCTGTATTTTTTAAAGGCTCCTCTGTGAAGTGATTTAAGAAGCATGAATGTATTTGAAAAGTAATGACATTTAATAATAATAATAAAGTAACCCTAGGAAACAAAAACAAAGGAGAAGGAAAGCTACAGCAGGCAGCAGCTTTACTTTTGTGGGGATTAGGAATTCAACACTGGGGGAACGCGAACCAGACAGAGAAACGGCAGAGACCTAAATTCCAAGACGGTTTTTCTACTGGAGGCACCACACAAACCCACGAAAACAGTCTCTGGCCAAAACATGTCACTGGCTGGACAAGAAACAAGAATCAATCAATAACGCCCGTTGCCCAGTTGATTTCCTCATTAGGGCCCCGTGGGCAGGATCTTAACTGATTGTTAAACCACTCGGGGAATTGCAGCTCTCACAGGGGAATGCGGATCTTATAACAACTCTCAGCATCCTTAACAAACTAGAATTCCCAATTTACAACTGCTTGATATGGTTCAGGGGCCCTGACTTGGGCCCCAGGTTATGGGTGCCCAGCGTGCATGCCATGATGTCATCACGTCACGCACCCTGCAGCCTCAGAACCTGACTTTGTGATGCCTCGGACGTGACTTCCAGTGCTCTGCGAAGCACTGGAAGTTGTGTCGGGGGCCCTTGGGCTCCTAGGGCCCCCTAGAGATGGTGCCCTAGTATCGCTTTAAATGCACAGTACAGAGGAAGCCTAAGATGCTCTCGATTCTAAATAGAATCACTCAGGGCCAAACTAGGTGACCATCATTCATGTACGTATGACTGGTTCTTTACCTAGTGGTAGAGGCCCTCCATATTCTGGACTGGAATCAGTGAGGCCAAAGGGTTAAAGCCCTCCTCCCCTACCCATCAGGATCTCAGTGTAGATTTGATGGGGGTGAGGTGGGGTGGAAACCAGGGCCGGCCCAGGACATTTTGCCAATACAGTGGTACCTCGCTTTAAGAACAGCCCTGTTTACGAACGATTCGATTTATGAACTCCACAAAACTGGAAGTAGTGTCCTGGTTTGCGAACTTTACCTCGGTCTAAGAACGGAATCCGAACGGTGGAAGGGCACCGGCGGTGGGAGGCCTCATTAGGGAAAGCACGCCTCAGTTTAAGAATGGTTTCGGACTTCTGGAACGGATTAAGTTCGTAAACCAAGGTACCACTGTAGAGGCAAAGCAGAAAATGGCCTCTCCTCCTCTGTGCAACCTCCCCCCCAGTTGCCTGCCCCCCCCAGCCACCAGGTGGTATGAAGTGCACAGCAGAGGAGGCCAATGAGTGCAAAGTGCCCTCCACGGAAGCTGGATCTGGTTGGCACTGACCCCCTACTCTTTAGGTTTTAAAAACCGATCAGCAGTATGTAACAGAGAAAAGGGTGGAGGCTGTGGACAGTCATCCTAGCTATAAAAAATGGAGTGTTACTGGTGTGCATCTATTGGAGTGTGTTTGGTTGCAAACTGCAGTTTGTTAAGGGTGCTAGCTCTACAGTTCCCAGGGTTCTTTGGGAGAAGTCAAGTGCTTTGAACGTATGGTGTGTACGCTGCTACTGTGCCAGAGCTATTGTGAGTGGTGCTCTCGGGATAGGGGAAGCAGCACTGGGGAATCTGAGCCTATAAAGTCCCAGTGTACATGTCACAATTGCTTTCTTTTTATTTGTTTTTCTGTTTGCAGCTTCTTTATCCACAAAGATGCTCCAAAAGTTTCATCTTGGAAGTGTGGGGGGAAATAGCTCCATCTACTAAATGACATTATCTGGCTTATTAGTAAATTGTGTGAAACGGCATCCTTTTTAAAAGCTCTACTGCTATAGTTTCATACCTTGGACTCAGTACATATTGCAAAGTCTTGTATAAACAGATAAAAATGGTGGCAAAAGGCATACACATTCTCCACACTTACTGGTGAAGAGTTGGGTGTGTGGGTGGGTGTCTGTGTGTAATTACAGCTGTCTTGGTGCTTACAGACCCTTTCACAATCGCCAGCTGTTTTCTATTTTTAGTTGTGGATAGCTTGCATTTTACAGCTTGCGATGCTTATACAAGATAAAATTAACTTAGCTCCTTTACAAGACTTTCGCAGGTTGGGGGGGGGGGGATTGTCTTCTTGGAATTAGCAAGGGCCAGTAATAATCCTAAAGCCACCTATTTCAAAGCCATGGATTTGGGTAGTGATCCTTTGCAACAGAACTTCCTTCCAGGTGACACTGAGCCTGTGCCAATAGACATCTTCAAACGAAGGTTCAAGATGTCTCTGTCTATGCACTTGACTTGTATTGTTTTATAGATATTTTCTGTTGCTGTTTGCTGTGTTTTTATTATATTCTTGGCTTCTTATTTGTACAGCCAGAGTCATTAACACAGTACCCATGGGCACACATTCACCCAAAAAGTTTCCCTGATAACCACAGTACCTTCTCTTCTAGCTGAATTTAGGCTTGGACGAAGGCACCCTTGACTCAGAGAGCTCACAGAGTTGCAAAGCTCCATGGTACAGCATCTGTTTGTCCCTGGCATCTCCAGCTAGGGCTGGGAGAAAACCCTCTCTGAAATCATGGAGAGCCACTGCAGGTCAGTGTGGACATTACTGAACTAAATGGACCAATGGTATGACTGAGCAGAAGGCAGCTTCCTATGCTCCTATCTACATATCTATCATATTTTCCCCACCTTTCCCTCTTTTTAGCAAGAGAGTGTGGTGTAGTGGTTAGAGTATTGGACTAGGAACTGGATGGAAAGCAGGATTCTAGTGCCCATCAAGTCATGCGTTTCCCTCGGTGACCTTGGGCCAGTCACTGTCTCTCAACCTAACCTACCTCACAGGGTTGTTGTGAGCACTGAATGAGGATAGGGAGAAATGTGTATAAGCCATAATATTGAGCTCCTTGGAGGGGAGAGGGAGGATATATATGCAATAAATAAATATCTTAATTAATAAATGATTTTGGTATCTCCTTTTTTCTACTGAAGATCAGTTTTCCACATTTCTCCAAAAGTTTGTGTGGAAAAACCGCCCACACAAAAATTCATTGGCATTTTTACTGTGCATTTCTCATAATATACACATTGTCACAAGCAATTTTGCCCAATACAAGTGTTATTTTCAGTGGTCCATATTTATGCACACTTGCTCCTAAATATATTCATTTTTGTACATTTGTGGGGGGAGCAGTGCACAATTGAAATAAAATTATTATTTTGAATGACAGCTGCATCAAAGTTTGCATATTGCTTCGGAGAAATGTGAATTAGGCAAATTTATCTCCCACCCTTAGTTGCTAGCCTTTTAGCCATTGCTCCCTTGTGCACCGCTGACTGAGATGCTCCATTCTGATGCTTTCTGGCAAGGATGATTTCTTGAGATGCAGTAAGGTAATTCCATAGCATTTCACTGAATAAGCAACTCCCAAATCCCACAAAAATGAGGTTTACATTTTTGTTTGCAAATTACCCTCCGATTCAATAGATGCTTTCTGTAGAGATATTAACTACAAACGCTTTTCACAATGCCTCTGGTGAACCACAATGCACATGCACAATGTGGAGTGGAGCTCAAAGTTGTTCAATTCATGCGGTTTTACGCAAAAACAAACAAACAATCAAACACAAAGGGGGGGGGGTTGGAATGCCCAAGCTGATTTAGCAAACACTCAAATTATCTAGGCCACCCTGAGATAAGTAGGCTCTTTTGTCAAGACATTGGTCACTTCAAGTGAAAAGAAAGCTATTTTGTTCAGGAGAGGTAAGGAGGAGCTGGGTTCTTCAGCCCCAACAGTACAGGGTCATTCAGTTTAAAAGCTGATGAGAAGTCGCCAGGAAAAGGACAATAGCACTTAAAGAATAAGTACCACTTAGGGTTGCCAGACCTCCAGTTCTGACCCAAAGTCTCCGGGTTGACTGGCCCCCTCCAGGTGGCAGGTGGCAGGCTTGAATCTCCAGGTGAGAAATAGTGCCTTTAATTTGAGAGAGAGCGCACTTGCAAGCTTCAGCCCAGCAGGAGTTGACTGCAAATTATAGCACAGACGCTCTGGGAGATCTGCCCTCCTTTGCCCCTTTCTCCCAATTAACCTCCATCTCCATCAGAAGGGCACCATGTTAGCCATCCTACATACACCTCTTCCTGTAAAGCTGTATGGCAGGATTAGCTCCATGTTTTAGCAGGCCCTCAGCATAGTGCCCTCTGGTGGGCTCCTCTTACACTCCCTCCCCATTAAGCTCTTGAAATTCACTGGCGGCGACAGTAGCAGTGTTCCAGTGAAGGCAAAAGGCTGCTGGATCAGGCCCAAGGCCCATCTAGTCCGGCACCCTGTTCTCAAAGTGACTAACCAGATGCCTGTGAGAAACATGCAAGCAGAATCTGAGCACAACAACACTCTCCCTGCAATTCAGACACACATTCCTTCCAAGAGTGGAAAGAGATCAAAGCAAACATTAGAAACTCAGATATATAAGCTAGGTGCAAAATGGTTCCTTAAACCAGGGTAGAGTCATCAAAACGGAATGCCTACTTGCCATTTTGGGGCCAGGCAGACAGAAACTTGTATTTTTCAATACAACTTTTGCGGTCCTGAAATTTATTCTGATGGCGCAGATAAAATATAGTGGATAGAATTCTACAGGATGTGTTGCTAGTGTGTGAAAACAGTCAAGATCCAAGGATC
The DNA here is from genome assembly GCF_964106915.1 of Podarcis gaigeae. Lineage (NCBI taxonomy): Eukaryota > Metazoa > Chordata > Lepidosauria > Squamata > Lacertidae > Podarcis > Podarcis gaigeae. Next base: position 34,177,837 of record NC_139684.1, on the reverse strand, counting down.
ACCAGGCATGCACTTCCAGATGGTGGAGACCTGAGGTCTGGGCATTTTTACTTGGTCGCAAGTCCCCCGATAGACAGGTGCAAAATGCATCTGGCACGCTGATCATAGCATTTTTCATGCAGCCCATGAAGTCTGCAATTTAGGGATAGGAAATTGCTGGTGGGGAGGGATACTTAACCCTTTACATGCTGGCCATTGCTCCCCTCTCTCATAATCACCCCCCTCAGGGGACAGATTGGGGGAAAGAAGCTCCCGAGCGCAGGGTGGGGGGAGTGCCAAAAATTCAGAGAGGAAAAACTGTGGTCAAGGAAAAAGCTAAGCATCTCCTTCCCAATTGGTCCTTTCCCACTCCCAACTGCAGCCTCCAAAGATTGCCTTCATTTAAACATACACAAACACATTGCAGGAACTTATAGTACAGAATATGTAAACATCTAGATCGGCTCTGGGAACCAGCAGAAACCAGAGGGCTCTTTGATAATTCCTCACTTTTTAGTGGCAGCTCTCTCCCCTCTACTTCTGGGTTAGTGGTATATTGCAAAACCAACCCTTTGAGTTCTCTTGATGGGGTCATCTCAATAAGCCTTTAATAGAAGCAGTAGTGAATGAGCTGCCCAGCTCCTCACCCTGTATCCTTACACAGCCAGATCTCTCATCCTGCCATGTTTAGGGATATTATGATAATCACTGAAACTAAAAATGGCTTTATTTGTTCAGACTTAAAATATAAATTCTACTACTGCTTCCAGAAAACCGCCTTAGACTTATATAAAGAGCCTCTCAAAGCAGCCAGTAATTAATCTGTGATTTATCCTTAACATCGTCGAACGATCAAAGGCGGATACATATTTTGAAATGAGCAGGGGACCATAGAATGCTCGAGACCCAGCTAATATAGGGAATTATCAAAAGACCTCCCAAATGAATTGAGTTAATTCAAGCCTCCTTGTTCACAATTAGGCCATTATCTTAAAATCTGCAGTTCAGTTCCTCACCATCACATCTGCGCTCAAAAACAGACCCTCACGGGCGTTGGAGAATGGGGGGGGGGGGTGAAGATTTCTAAATCCTTAAAACTTCCACATCTCCTGCTTTTTTGCTCTCTCTAAAAATGAACAAATGTGTTTAAAGAGATACTTCTTTTAATGTGAGATTGATGCTGTCTAACCAAATTCTTGATGTTGCTTCCATTGTACAGCAAGGTATGCTTTGAGGAAGGGGGTGTGTAGGGAACCAGCTTGTGTTGTGATAACAAAGACACAGAAAAATAGCTCCGTCTCCGCTTTCAAAGGGACAAGCTGTTTTAATTTCCTCTGAAGAAGCTCATTACAACATGATGGGCAAAATGTCAGGAATAATTAAGCGTAGAAGGGGGGAAAGCTATTTGGAATCAATGGTCTGTTTGTGAGGACCTCCCTCCAAAAAAAATCTCTATCACCTGACAGGAATATTATTATTATTTTTGGACAATAAAGCCTCTAAATCTAAGACAAGAAATGTGGCACAAACATTTTCTCCCACTCCATTTGCCGAAAGAAACTTGAAAGGAACTTAATGTTGGAGCAGATGGAGGTGCAAAACATTCACTTTCATGCTCACGCACAAATCAAGCTGTTTTGTGTGACAACAGAAGGAGCAAAGCTGTCTTGTGAAGCTCAAGAGTCAGTGGCCTTCCTTTGGTTTTATAGGGGTGGGGGTCACGCCTCCCGCCAGTCCTCAGGTCACGACTCTAAACATCAGTCCATCAAGATAAGAAGGTTGCGACAGATGATATTAATTACCTGCCCTTTCAAGCCATCCCTGTCTCACATGTGGTTAACTCTTCATCATGTTCATCTCCAGGACAATAAAAATGTAGGGGTGGGGGGTGGGGAGCTTCCACTGGGTTGCTTTGGCACAAGGAGTCAAGACCCTCACAGTCACAAAAACCTTCCCTTTCGCAGGCATAGACTGTGGTACAGGGTGAGTTTTTCTGGGGGTAGAAGAACTACGTGTTGGGGACAACCTCATGGTTCCTTGGAAGCCTAGTGTGGTATCCTGTTTCCCATGGTAGCCAACCAAATGCCTCTAGGAAGGAAGTTCATTAGCTGGGCATGAAGGCAATATTACTCCTCAGCAACACTGGAACTGAAACGACGATGCTTGCAATAACCTGAACCAGTGCGGTGTGGCAGACAGAAAGCTAATCTGTCCCCGCCCCCTCACTTCTCTTTTAGCAACTACAGTGGTACCTCGGGTTACATACGCCTCAGGTTACATACGCTTCAGGTTACAGACTCCGCTAACTCAGAAATATTACCTCGGGTCAAGAACTTTGCTTCAGGATGAGAACAGAAATCGTGCAGTGGCAGTGCAGTAGCGGCAGGAGGCCCCATTAGCTAAAGTGGTGCTTCAGGTTAAGAACAGTTTCAGGTTAAGAACAGACCTCCAGAACGAATTAAGTTCTTAACCCGAGGTACCACTGTACAGGCTTCCTCTTAGGCTTTACTTCCTTCCTGCTTCCTCTCCAAGTTCAGTCAACATCAGTATGAGCAAGCATGTGTGTGTATTGACTCTATTTTGGCCACATGTAAAACCTATACTTGGCAAGGTCTGTATAGTTAAAGCTATGGTTTTCCCAGTAGTGATGTATGGAAGTGAGAGCTGGACCATAAAGAAGGCTGATCGCCGAGGAATTGATGCTTTTGAATTATGGTGCTGGAGGAGACTCTTGAGAGTCCCATGGACTGCAGGAAGATCAAATCTATCCATTCTTAAGGAAATCAGCCCTGAGTGCTCACTGGAAGGACAGATCATGAAGCTGAGGCTCCAATACTTTGGCCACCTCATGAGAAGAGAAGACTCCCTGGAAAAGACCCTGATGTTGGGAAAGATTGAGGGCACAAGGAGAAGGGGATGACAGAGGACGAGATGGTTGGACAGTGTTCTCGAAGCTACCAGCATGAGTTTGACCAAACTGTGGGAGGCAGTGGAAGACAGGAGTGCCTGGTGTGCTCTGGTCCATGGGGTCACGAAGAGTCGGACACGACTAAACAACAACAAAAACCTATACTTAAGGTTCTTTTTGTTTGGCACGCGTAATAAAAGTTTTCTTTATCCCTTCAACTGGCAGTCTTACCAGTCAATTTTATTTCTTCACACCATTGCAATAGATTTACCAAACTTCCAACAAGCATCTGGTATTGAGTGACATACGGCCTCTTAAGCTTAGTGGTTCATTTAGCCATTGTGGCTAATAGCCTCTGACAGACCTATCCTCTCTATGACTCCTCCTTTAAAGTCATCTAAATTAGTGGCCATTCCTCCATCCTGCCTCTGGCTTCACAGCAGACTTCTAACTCCAGTGAGGATTTTAAGGCCACATCCACACCAGACATTTAAAGCACTATGATACCGTTTTAAACAGTCATGGCTTCCCCCAAATAATTATGGGTGCTGTAGTTTGTTAAAGGTGCTGCCTGCTGAGAGTTGTTTCGAGACCCCCCCAATTCCCCTCACAGTTTTTGTGGACTGCTTTGCGTTTTTTCTTTCTGTTTTACAATCAAGCAGTGGATGGATTTTATGAAATGAATAAAATAAGCAGATAAAATAAAACAAGTGCTATGATATTTAAGGGTGGTTTAGAAATTAATTGCTATTCACAGGGAACTCTGGGAACTGTGACAACTTTCTTGTTTCATTTGTTCCAGATGAAAAGAATGACCTCATGGACCCACTCCCTGGGCTTAGATGTGGGTATGGACATCCAATGTGCTGGCACTGATGGGGGGCTGATGTTGACATGTTGATTTCAAACATCTAGTCAGATATTCAGCTACAGGCCTCTTCTCTGGCTAGAATACCATGACAAACACCTGAGTAAAGAGATCAGGCCAGGAACATGCATGTTTCTCTTCCCTTCCCTCTCCAAAGATTGTGGCAGAGGAATTCAATTTATGCCAGGTCCCGGTTTCCTAAAAGAATAAAGAGTCACAAAAAGTTAAGCCAAATGGATTAACATTTAAAGGAATGTGTTTCTCTCCGGGACATTGGCTCCCACAATCTGGTCTCCTTGTGTTTATAGCGACAGGTGCAGGTTAGCTCTTTATCTACAGCAAATCAACCAGGGGAAGAAACTACCGCCATCTATAGTACATCTTTTAAAGGCTAGATAGCAAATGTCAGAACTATTTGATCTGGTTTTAGAAACCACCTTTCAAGATTTTGCAAGATTTCACGTGCATGTATATATCTACACACACTTTGAAAAGATTTTAAAGACAGATTTCTTTTTTAAAGAACAAACTTTTATGTGCATATAAAATGGGAAAGCATGCTCAAAGTCTTGGGCAAAGAGAAAGCAGAGGAGAGAGCTATCTGCAGTGCACCATAAATCTATCCAATTGTGTGCCAGCAGCTGGATCTTTTTATGTGTGACATATGCTCTTGATGCTTAAGATCAACAGATATAGCTAGATTTATTGAACAACACAAGCATTAATTGTGTCTGGTCCAAAGTCCAGAAATACTTGATAACATACAAAACTCTTGAAACGAAGACCTATATGCTTGGAGTATCATACTGACAGATACCAGGGTATGGGCCGGATTGGCCAAATTAGGATCAAAAGGATGCGTTCTTAGAATCAGGACTGAGTCAGAAGCCTTGGCAAGATATAGGGCCAGGGCACTGTTTCGGAAGGGAATATCTCCATACTCAGTCAAGTCAAGTACTTTAATTACGGTCATAGACCAGCATAAGCAAAACATCTAAATAAATAGCATAACAGTATGAATCTAAGCTATTATTAAATAAATAGGAGCAAGAACCAAACGTAGATTTAAACATATACATAGAATACTTAATTAAGCATAGACAATGGGTGAGTAAAAGTTTATAATAAAAATTAAAAGATTGGTTAACACAGCTATATGGGGTGGGTTTCAGAAGTGTGGATCTAACAATATGGGCCTTCAGTTTAGGACTGAATTGTAGCATAGGCCATTCTTCGTTGAATATCTATCATGTCAGCACAAAATCTGGCGACTGAATATGTTACTTCTGGGTTCTCGTCCTGTAGTAATAGGGAGATGTTGTGTTGTTCTGAACACCCAGGAAACTTATATAAAATGGGCTGGATAAGCCTAGTACGAATGTCTACTGGCAATGAAGAAGGGCATGCTCCGTTGTTTCCTGCTGCCCAGAGCCACACAGGCATTTCCTCTCCTCGTAAGGTATCTTCCTATAACGGCCTTCCTGAATTGCTGAAGGGAGGGCTAGACAACGGGCTAAAGTGAAAGCCCTTCATTGTTTTGCTATTTCAAGATTAGCTATGTATGGCATTTGGGAAGTCAAATATCTTCTAGTTTCGCTAATTAAAAATTGGGGGGACCTATCTAGGTCTACCTGTCGTTCTATATCTACCACGCTGTTTAATATTGTTTTTTTGCTTATTTGTGCCCCATGTTGAGTTGGATCTGTGGATTGAATCCTAAAGTTGCTATTTTATTTTCCACTGCTCGTTTCCATGTGGACTGAAATTTGTCTATAATAGTCAGGGAAGCAAGGCCGCTCGAAAGCAAGGCTAGTCTCAGCCAATAATTAAGAGTGGCAAGTCACACTCTGGCCTCAATTCTTATTAATCCAGTTTCGAGGAATATGGTTGAGTTTGTCTCCATACCCATTTTCTGAGTTTCAGAAATTGTATGTTTATTTCTCAGGGACACACACACACAGCCTGGCCAGATCTCTCTCTCTCTCTCTCTCTCTCTCTCTCTCTCTCTCTCTCTCTCACACACACACACACACACACACACACACACACACTGAATGACTATTATCCTCTTAAAGACATTCAGCAGGGTACCATAAGCATGGCACTGCAGTAGAAGGCTCTACCACTAAACTATGCAGGTTTGGTTCCCAATCATATGGAGAAGGCCCTCCAGCTATAAGTGCAGGGACTCTCTAAAAATATTTTAAGGAATGTGCATAGATAGGAGACAAAGTCTGCTGCCACGATGCCACCCATAGAGGATCAGGATATCAGTGACTACTAGCCAAGATGACTACACCCTTGTGCAAATTAATTGAAACAAACAATGTAGTTTATTGTACAAAACTCACATATACATGTACAAAACTCACAAATACAACATTAGTAACAGATATGACCTCCGCTATTTTTAAGCAGCATTTGAACATGGTTTGGCATGGAGTCTAGTAGTTTCGAACAGTCATTGTTGATTTTCAGATCCCTGTACCACACTTGAATCAGCGCCTGAATGAGCTTCTCCATAGTCATACAGTCTACAGCACAGAGGTGACTATTGCACATAGCCCACAAATTCTCAATGGGATTTACGTCTGGGGAATTCCATGGCCAATCAAGTACCTGTATTTGCTGCTCTGTCATGAATTTCTTCACCACTTTCAATGTGTGACAGGGGGCTAGGTCCTGCTGCAATATCCCAGTACCGTCAGAATACCTCTTTTCCAACTCTGGAATAACTCTCTTTCTTAGAACCTCAATATATTGTGGTGAGCGCATCATTTTTTCTATTGGCTGCAGGCTTCCGACACCTGACTTTTCGTGTTTGTTTTGAGTACAGGATTACAAGTAAGATAGAAAACATGCTTTGTTTCAATTAATTTGCGCAAGGGTGTATGTCCTCCACTATCAGAGGAGACAATACTGAGCTAGATGGGCCAATGGTCTGAATGTGTATAATGCAACTTCCTACGCTCTTATGATTAGACAGTTCTTTGGCATGATCCAGCAGCGTTCTTATGATCTTATAACTCTAGTGATGTTATCCCAAGCTGCTCATCTGGAGAAAGTATCAGGAGAGAGATAGAGAGATGTAGCCTGTAGTCACTCAAATGCAATAAGGCTCCATCCCTTTGCCCTGCATGCTTTGTAACTAACAAGCTTTGCTAAGAAGGATAGTGTGGTTTCCTTTCAAGCTTTCAGGTTTACTGCTGGTGATGCCCATTGGTGATGGAGCATTGTAAAATCCTTGCTTGCAGCAAACTTTCAACACTGGCTTTCATCCATGAGACAGATAAACAGCTCCAAATGATGATGGAAGTTTCAATAGGATTGCACCAATAACAGGCAGGAGACTGGCAAAGATTTTTGAGATCTATGGACATATGGTACACATAATCACTTGCTGAAATTGGTGCACATATTCATTTCTTCTGCCTTGCTTAGTACATGTCAGCAAACGGGTTTCCAAGTGTCCTGGCCTTCACTGCCAAAAGAAGAACTCCAGCTCCCAGCCCGGTTTCTGCCAAAGACTTTAATGCTTAAATAAGAGTGGTACATAGGCAAGGCACAGTTACAAGGTACAGCAGGTGTGCAAGAGGATGAGATACATAGCTAGGTGCAAGCTAAGGCGCTAGTCCAACAAGCAACATGTTCTCCGCACCTTGCTTCAAAGGACAGGACAGGCACAACACTTAGCATAGCAAATGGCTGTAGTCATGAGATTGGGCAATCCTCAGGGTGGGCTGAGCTTGCAAGGTGGGTTTGTGCTGGTGTTTCCGAGTCCTAGGAGATGGAGGCAGGATCAACACTGGTTGTTGAGAAGCAGGTAGAAGAATCTGACCCTGAATCTGAACATATGGGTCACATAAGTTCCACAAAACATCAAACGTACTTTTCAATGTGACTCCCCTTAAACATCTATGTAATAGGATAAAATGTGCATATAAATGCATTTATTGGTGAAAATAACATACAGAAATGCATTACATTAGGGAAAATTGCTTTGCAAAAATGTATTCACTGGGCAAAACTGCAATAAAAATGTGTGTAGTAGAAGAAATTCACACAAAAATGCTTATGAATACTAAAAATAAATAAATCTCAAGCTGATGTGGAAACATACAAAACTGAACTTAGGGCTGAAAAAATGAGAACCCAAAATTGACATATTCATCCAAACCTAATGTCAACTGAGTTGGTTCACCTTTTAGTGTGAACTGAATCAAATTCTTACCCCCTGTCCCTAGCCCTATTGAGTACAGTGGACGCTCGGGTTGCGAACGTGATCCGTGCGGGATGTACATTCACAACCCGCGTCTGCGCACACGCGGGTTGCGATTTGGCACTTCTGCGCATGCGTGACCACTGAAACCCGGAAGTAACCCGTTCCGGTACTTCTGGGTTTCGGTGGTCCATAACCCAAAAAAACACAACCTGAAGTGGCTGTAACCCGAGGTATGACTGTACTGGCCAGTTCTGGAAGCAAAACACCTTGGGTATGATTTTTTTTGGTGGTGTCAAAGTAGCAGAAATGACTGCTCTGACCTCCAGTTTAACGTGGGGGATGAGGAGAAGCAGTTTATGTTGGCATCATCCGATTAAATTCTGTACAGCTCAGCATTTTCCCGCTTGCAGAGATGCATTTTCAAAGTGGCGAGTAAGAGATACAAGTATAAATCCTATTATTTGCTATCAGGCGTGCTCAGCATCACCCCCACTGCACACGTCTTTGGAAACACAGGCCGTAATCTCAACTTGCCTACGCGCCCACTTGTAGGAGCAGACACGTCTGCCAAAAACATTAGAGGCCTGTGTTTCAGTTTCCCTGCCACCGCTTTCTCCTCCTCTCTTCCCTGGCAGGATTATGTTTGGGTCTGCTGGGTAGTTCTGCTTGTCAAGAGACGAGCTACTCCTACATATCCCGGTCTGATTTCTAAAGCGAGTGTGTGTCTCCGTGCAAGGATAACGACGAGGACGTCTGGAAAATCATTTAAGGAAACTTCTTTAATAGCTGCCGTTCTTTCTCGCTGCTCTCAAAATGGTCACCTCCCCAAGGACAGTGGCAGGAACAACCAATGCAGCAGCCAGATTACTGGATGGTGTTCCATTTAGAACTTGTATCACCCTTGTTTTAAAAGCAGCTGGGTTAGTTGCTAGTTGTCTCCCCTCCCCTCAGTCCCAACTCAAGGTGCTCACCTCAGCATTTAAGATTTGGGACCCAATTATCTGAAACAGTGCCTCCTTCCCTACAGATCATTTCAGGTGTTAAGACCAGCAGAGAGTCCTTTCTTGGTAGCTTCACTGGCCTCAGAAGTTTGAGGAGTGGCCATGCTGGAGAGCATTTTCTTTGTGGCAAACCCTAAGTCAGGGGTCTGCAACCCGCGGCTCCGGAGCCGCATGTGGCTCTTTTACACCTTTGCCGCGGCTCCGGGGCGGATACTAGCGAGGGGAGGAGGCGCATTGTGCGCCCTGACACTCCCCACTGTGACGGGCGCTGTACTGGCTGTGATGTCGCATGGGGGCGGTGCGTGCGTTAGTCACGCACTGTCCCGACGTCACCTTCCCACCCGCTGTCAGATCGCGGCTCTGGAGATATATTTGTTTTAAATGTCGCAATGGTTTTGCGGCTCCCAGTTTTTTTTCTTCTTCAGAAATGGGTCCAAGTGGCTCTTTTTGTCTTAAAGGTTGCAGACCCCTGCCCTAAGTGGTGGTTTTCCCTCCCCACACAGAGGTGCCCGTGAAACCTTTATTATGAAGTATCCGTTGCATGCTGAAGACACACCTCTTTACCCTGGCCTTTGACTCTCTCCCGCTCTCTCTACATTAGAGCTCGCTCCCCCCCCCCATTTCTTTTGAAATTATTTTATTGTGCTTTCAATAAGTAAACACATTAGCCAAGGAAGTTATCTCTTCAATAGCATATGTCGAAACAATTGCATTACACTTCCCTCACTCAGCAAAGAAACATCATAGGCAGAACCACTGTGACAAATAAATTAATTCAAGCAAAACTAAATCCTCCCCCCTCAACCAAATGACTCTTTGGTTCCAAGTGTCGTTAAGAATGAGAATGTCCCATTACGCCTCAGCAGGTAACTGTAGCAAAGCAAGAGCAGCTTAAATGCAAAACATAATACATACGAAAATATATTAAGTCTGTCAAAAGAGTCGTTTACTTTAAAACGTCCAAGGCCTCATATAATGTGGAGATAGGTCATTAGTTTTATCATTAACAAAGGAGATAAAATCATTCCACTCTACTACAAAGTAATCATTCTTTGCTTGCTCCCTAATTACTTTCAATTTATATTTAAGTTTTTTCCACTCAAGGTACCCTCCAAACTCTCTCATAGCTGTAGCCGAATGCTGCGCCCTTTAAATCTTTACAGGATCTCATAAGAGTTAAATGAACAGCTGTAAGCAGCTCACCCCATTCCTTTGATTGCATTTGTTTAAAAATGATTTGAATATTGCACTTTTAATATATCCATAACCCACCCTTGGATCTTGTGGGTCCCAGAACAAAAGCAACAACAGAGTAAAAGGAATCAAAAGAAGAAAGAGTAAACAAAAAGGTTATAAAAAGGAAAGAGGCAATCCTACAGAAAGCAGCACGTGATTATAGTCTGCAGAATTAATAAGATGGTAAAGCTTCCTGTGCATGTTTTGGTTCAATATGAGAGAGGAAGGGCTGTAGCTCATTGGTAGAGAATCCGCTTTGCATGCCAAAAGTCCCAGGTTCAATTTCTCAATGTCTTCAGGTAGGGGTTGGAGAGACCCCAGCCACATTCACACCATCTATTTAAAGCGCTATGATACCACTTTGAACAGTTGTGGCATCCTCCAAAGAATTCTGGGAGCTGTAGTTTTTTAAGGGTTCTGAGGGTTGCTCAGAGACACCTAGCAACTCTCAGTACCCTTGATGAATGACATCTCCCAGAATCCTTTGGGGGAAGCCATGACTGTTCAAAGAGGTATCATAGTACTTTAAATCGATGGTGTGAATTTGGCCTAAGTTGCGTAAGTTGGTTTGGTAATTGCAACGAGCAACAAAACTAAGTACTCAAGCAGCTCAAACGCTCCTGGAAAAGTCTCAAACATTTACATAAATATTCCAAAAGAGGGCCAGCCTAATTAAACAACCTCTCTCTTCCTTATCATTTCTTCTTATGCCCATCGATTTTCTTTTCTTCTTACTCCTACAGATTACACATGAATGTCCCCTGCATACAAAATTACATCCTGGGTCAGATTAATTAAACTCCCTGTTGTGGCCAGTTGATATTTTATAAATTGTTGTTTATCGGGGTTCTCTTTCTTCCTCCTTTCTTGCTACTTCTACAAACAAAACATTTTTTTATATCTATAAAAAGAGAGACCACCACCAAAAAGAGGCCTGTGGCTTATATGGAGGTGGGGGAAATACCCCGCATGAAATACCCAAATACCTTTTGTCTTTCGAACCGGCTGGAGTTTTGAGCCGTTTGGGGTTCTGAGCTTTTTCTGGCATTATCAGGTTAGAACAGGACAAACACATGAATGCCTGACATCAGCACTAAACCCAGCAGGACGTGTTACTTTTTCATTAGAATCTTTGAGCTTGAGATCAGACACAGGGAAAGATTAAAACAAATATGAATTTAATCAAGGGATTCTACGTTCCTGGTGTGGGAACAGGAACACGCTGACATAAATAGAGGGCCGAGCACCAGGGCATCTAAACCATATCAAAGGCGGCTTGCTTACCACTAACTGCTCAGATGATCCATATCATAACAACAAAAAAGAAAAACAATTATTTATTCTTTTTGATGTTTGTGGCTCAGAAGTAACTTCCTTTTTGAAGAGTGCAAGGTCAAAGCCAAGTTATTGTGTGTTTCTTTTTCCAGGTTTTTCCCCCTACTTCTTCTTCTCCTCTCTTTTCTTTCGCATGAAACTTTGTCAGTGAGGGGCTGAAAGTTATTAGATTGTATGACCTACATTTGGGATCTGTGCATGGAAGCAAAGAGACGCTGGCTTCTTTTGTGGGTATAATAAACGGGGGGAGGGGGGCTGGGGGCGGGCTGGGAAAGTGTTAATTGTTAAAAAGAAAAAAAGAGGGCTGCAAATTACATCCTTATGAAAAATGAGATGATTAAAAAAGAGAGGAAAAAGAGAACAGGGGAGTATACGTTCTGAAATGTAGAAGTCCATAGCCCATCCCTTTCCCCTGAAACATACTGCTGAAGCAATGGGAAGCCAAACCATTGTTTGACCATCTGGGCCCTTTCCTCATGCTCCCATTCTCAAACCTCCCTCCCTCTCCTTCCAAGAGTGTTCTGACTGTTCCCTGGACTTCCTGTGTCATGGGTTGCCTGGATGTAGAAGACTGGTGGGAGGCTGGGGAACCTCTTGCTGTGACTAGCTCCCCTACCCCTTGGTCTCCCAGAACACACAGAGAAATGAAGAGGGCGGAGCAGAGAGAGACAAAACAAAGCAGCCTTAGGCTGCTGGGAAAGCAACTGCAGAAGGAACCTTAGAGAGCAGTGAGGAGGCAGGGACCTCCAGTCCTTGAAACTCCTTCACTGATGCAAGATCTATTGGGAAGAATTACTGTGATCACTAAGCCTGCACTATTTTGTTTTCTTTGAATAAAGAGTTGACTTCACAGACACAATGGGTGTTTATTGCTGACCTGCTCCTGACATCCTGGTTTGCAACAAACCATAAGCCCTCTTCAGGCATTTCTCCTCTGTGCTAACGCTTGAGGCAGGGGAGAGGAGCATGTTAGCTCCCACCCATCAACCATCTTGGAGCCCTGTGGAACTTATGAAGAGCCCTGCTGGGCCACACCTAAGGCCCATCTAGCCCAGCGTCCTGTTCCCACAGTTGCCAACACTGTAGGGAGAAAGCAGGACCCAAGCCCAAGAGCCCTCTCCTCTCCTGTGGTTTCCAGCAACTGGTATTCAGAAGCATACGGCCTCCAACGATGCAGGTAGAACATTGTCATTGTGGCTAGCAGCCATGGACATCCTTATATTGGAACAGAGAGCCTACACCGGCTTTTCTCAATGTTGCCCTGCAGATGTTTTGGCCTACAACTGATTTTGCAAGCTGCTGTGACAGATGTTTTGCCTCAGAGAAGAGTTTGGATTTGGATTTGATATCCCGCTTTATCACTACCCGAGGGAGTCTCAAAGCGGCCAACATTCTCCTTTCCCTTCCTCCCCCACAACAAACACTCCGTGAGGTGAGTGGGGCTGAGAGACTTCAGAGAAGTGTGACTAGCCCAAGGTCACCCAGCAGCTGCATGTGGAGGAGCGGAGACACGAACCCGGTTCCCCAGATTATGAGTCTACCGCTCTTAACCACTACACCACACTGGCTCTCAAGAAGCAAGCTCATAGCAGTATCAGGTAGCCTGGCCACTGGTCAGGGATGATGGGAGTTGTATCGTCCAAGACAGATGGAGGGCTCCAGTTTGAGGAAGGCTGGTCAACACAAATACAGAGAGTTGTAGAAAGTTGACCTCCAGTTCATGAAGGTCAACTGTCCCAGCTTGATGGGACAGTAGAGGAAGCAGTTTTGTCCATATTCTCTCTCTCCCAGCATGTTGATTTAACACAAAAGACAAGTGCCTGGGTAGAGCAATAGTTTGCCATTACATCTCAGTTGAGAACGCTATGTTTCTCAGGCAAGCTATTGTTTGTTTGAAGGTGAGAACTGTGAAGCACAGACCAAATCTGCTTTGTAGCAAACAATATTTCCCCCCAAACTGGGTGTTAGAAAACCCTATGGTTTGCTGTGAACCAGGTTTGATAGATAGGCTGTTGTAGCATGCAAGGGAAGGAGACTGTGTGAGCCCAAGACCAGCTCCTTTTAGTCAAACCATGGTTTGGTGATTTATCCATAATGGCCCAGTTTGGATGTTAATCATTATTTTTAAGTGCGCTCCAGTGACACTACACACATTCTTTATTAAGGTCCCAAGACCCCAAAAAACAATTTCGAAAGCAAAGTACAGAATACGGAAAAGGCATTACTAGGCAGTCACTGTGTTTTATGCAAGACATGTGGATTTTTAATTCTTACTACCTCCAAGAGAAAATTTTGCCATGGCTAGGGTTATTTTTTTTTTAGCTTCAAGGAGATACTTGAGATGAAAGATAACAGAGTTTCCAGGTAAATTTACCAATAAGGGCTTAATTGATTGGTTCCAGGAACCAGTGACACTGGTTTATGTGGTCCTTGCCCAAAGACAGTGCCAGTACATGTTTTTATTCCAACGTCTTGGTAGCTGAAGCATACCTATGAATTAAAATGCAGAAAACCCTTCATTTTTATATACAACAAGATTAACTTGTCACCACAGTGCTGGAGTGATTGCCGGTGGTGGTTCAGACCAGCCATGACCCTTTGCATTGTCATCCTTTGTCTCAGAAGACTTTTAAACCAGAATCTGGCTCTATTTTGTCAGCTCCAATGCCCCTGGCTCAACTCCTGGCCTCTGGCTGAACCTTGGCAATGTGCTAGCCATATCCAGGATATAGCCCTGGGGTGTGGGAATTGTCTTCTTTGTGTAAAACTGGCTGCCAGTCACCTCACCCTGCACAACTGGAAGGACAGAACACCCTACCCATTCTAAGATCCAGCACACTTATCCATGTGTTCCACCTAGGAACAGAGCAAATTTTAAAAGCAGCTCAAGAAAGATACCTACTATGCTACCCCATACTACAAAGGTAGGGAACCTCAGGCCTGAGGGTCAAATGGGGCCTTACAAACCTATTTGACCCTAGGGAATCTCCTTGTTTCACATCCCTATTTCCCAGGCCATGCCCCTCACCGGCCGTGCTTTGTGCCACCCCATAAGGTCTCTTATATGGAGACGCCAGGGATTGAACCTGGGATGCTCTACCACTGAGACACAACCTTTCCCCAATTGTGTTTCTATCAGGAAGTGAAGGATAGCCTCCCCTTCAGATCCTGAAGAGCAGGCAGCAGGGAAGGCGACAGGACCTGCGCAGTCCGACAGAGCCCAACAATGCTGATGCCTACCCCAGGCTGAGGTGTGGAAAGCAGTTTAAATTCTCCCCTTTGCCCTGGAGCAACGCTATGTCAGCTGCTCCAGGGCATTGTGGGAAATTTAAAATGCCAGCCATTCAGCACCAATCAGAGGGGCTGCCCCTGCTCTGCCCCATACCCCAAACCAATCTTGCAGATTGTGATGGAATCACTATGGCTCCTGCTATAGTCAGTCAGCCACTTTTTTATCTCCTGCAGCCAAAGACATTTGCGAAAAGATACATTCTCCCTCCCTCAAGTGATATGAAAAGGATTCAAAATATAAGATGAACATTCCAAAGATTATTTATCATGGCCTCTTGTTATCACCAGAGCAAAGCATCTTAATAGCCATACAGTGCCAGAACCAGGGTTTTTTTTTTGGGGGGGGGGGGCTCCAGGGAAGTCACACAGCCTGACCCAGGGGTCAGCAAACTTTTTCAGCAGGGGGATGGTCTACTGTCCCTCAGATCTTGGGTCGGACTATATTGGGGGGGGCATGAACGAATTCCTATGCCCCACAAATAACCCAGAGATGCATTTTAAATAAAAGGATACATTCTACTCTTGTAAAAAAAAAAAGCTGATTCCTGGAACGTCCGCAGATTTAGAAGGTGATTGGGCTGGATCCGGCCCCCGGGCTTTAGTTTGCCTACCCATGGCCTGATACCGCTCTCTTGAGGAATTTGCTTCCTCACCACCATAATTACCATCTTCATTTTCCTCACTATTTCCACCTGCTCCCTTGCCAGGCAGACACTCAATGAACATGCAAGCAGTGGCATCTATTGTGCCTCCTCCATCTCTCCGGAACTGTTGCCCTGGACCAGAATGAGAGTCAAGCAAGCAGGGTGCAATACTGAAGAGCAGGGGCTCTTGTTAACAGGCCCCCTGGAGAGTTGCGGCCCCCTCAGCACATTCCTGACCCTGCCAGTTCCTGATGCTGGCCCTGGATCTTGGCTGACTTCAAATATCTAAAGGGCTGGCCTATTGAAGATGGAGCAAGCTTGTATTCTGCTGCACCAGAGGTAGGAGCTGAACCAATGGAACAAGGAAGGATATTCCAACTAAACATGAGGAAAAACTATCTGATGGTAAGAGCTGTTTGGCAGTGAAACAGACTCCCTCAGAAAGTGGTGTTCTCTCCTTCGTTGGAGTTTTGGTGGCCATCTGTCAGGGATTATTTAGCTGTGATTACTGCATGTGGGGAGTTGGACCAAATGACCCTTAGGGTCCCTTCCAACTCTGCACCCCTTGAAGAGATGACAGCTTCCTCTGCCAACCCTAAGTCAAGTGAAGAGGACCATTGCAGGCACCAGGGCAATTGGCATCTTGTACTCCTGAATGCCTACAATGGGCTGCTTCCAAACAGCCATCAAGCTCTTAGCTCAACCAGACACAACCAAAATGTTAAGCTCACATGGGGGCAACCAGTATTTAGTGTGCCATTAAATGCGGTTCTAAAGGTCAACCAGTCTCCAGTTTCTCATTTCAGCTCGTGTTCACTGCTCAAAACACATTGCAAGTATTTATTTGTGCAAGGAGGATGAACTTAAGCATTTTAAGGAGGCAAAAACCCCAAAACAACCGCAATATCAGCCAGCCCTTTATCTGTAGAAGAAAGGTGTACTTCTTCAGATCGAGTGCCACATCGAATAAACACAACTGTCGTCAAATGTCATGAACATCTGAGGACAACATCATTCAGTGTGGCAATGCAGACAGACTAAGGAAAGAGGTTCTTAAAAAAACAAAAACAACAACAGCCCATAACAACCCCTAAAATAAAAACCAAGACCTCATTATTAACATTGCCGCTGGCAAGGTGAGTGGAGAACACAACCTCTTCCTTCTTTCCTTTACATGCACACTGGTAATTATGCAAGGGACACTGTCTTAAGATGATTTTAAAAAGAGGTGCTTTCATTGTTTTTCGCTTCATACAAGGTTAAGGGTTCTTTGGGTCAAAATATTCTGCCTCAGCATCTCTTCGCTGCATCAGTCCTTTTTCTTTCCGGGGTGGGGTGGGGATGGGGGGGAAGAGTGGGGGCTGGAAACACCCAGAGCCATAATTTGTCTTAGAATTCCTTTTGAAATGCTACAAGAAAGACTAACCACTGCTCTTTTCCCTCTGTTTCTTATTCCCGCAATCCCTTTATCTGGCTTTCATTTCCAGGCTCGCTTGGCCTCTTTTGTAGGAGAGACTTCAGGGAGCCCAAGTCACTTTCGCAGCCCCTGTGATGTTCGGGAAGATTAAAAAGCGGCTTTGAAGCTTTAACAGCACTCTGTAAGCCCCGTTGGTACAGGACCTCAGAAAGACCCAAGCCATCTGGCAAACTGACATAAAGACGACGCAAAGTGATTGAAACAGTTTCTTCAAAGCGACAATGGCCGGCTGGCAGGTTTGTTGATTTGGGGTTTTTTTTGTCTTTTATGTGTCACCCTCAAAAAATAAAAAAGTTGCGAGAACACCTAGGCAATCGCAGAGAGAGAGAGAGAGAGAGAGAGAGAGAGAGAGAGAGAGAGAGAAACGATTGGTGCAATCTGCTTCCACAAGTTTCTATTACCAGAAGCAAAAGAGGGTAC
Source organism: Podarcis gaigeae (assembly GCF_964106915.1). NCBI lineage: Eukaryota > Metazoa > Chordata > Lepidosauria > Squamata > Lacertidae > Podarcis > Podarcis gaigeae. Next base: position 34,160,456 of record NC_139684.1, on the reverse strand, counting down.
TCGGGGAAGTCACTGAAAGCAATCCGGTGAAACACTAATGAATTTAACCTGAGGCGGTCTGTTTGGTAATTATATAATTAAACACTTCATTTGGAATTTCTAAAGCTTTTGCAGGGAAGTACAGCACTTCCTATTTACCGAATCCGGTTTTGACAGCTTAAGCTGGCACGCGCGCACACACACACACGCACACGCACACACACACACAGAGGAAGGGGGGACATGTACAGGGGGGGCAGAAAGGGAAGTTGTTTCATCTAAGGACAAAATGATTTGGAAGATAAGAAGCCGTCACTGTGCGCCTAATTGCAATTGTCTCGTTTTAATAACTGGCGACATAAATATCTCCAATCAGAACATTTCCTCGCAATGTCAGAATACAATGATTGATACGTTTAAAGAAGAAGGAGAAGAAAGGAGGGAGAGGGGGAGAGAGGGAGAGATGCTCTGATCTGCGACTACATGAAACGCGTTTGTTGTTTTTCCCTGGGTGATGTCAAACATTCCTAGGGAGAGAAAAGATATTAAAAAGACGAATTTACATATTATTGATACTGTCAATCTTTGTTACTGGGCTCTAATGCGCTAGTAACAGGGAGTGAGAGATGTAAACGAGACGTGTCTATGCCACTGGGGAAGCACCACAGAGATGGCAGATTTGGGAGGACAGTTGAACTCAGCCGGATTTCCACCAGATCAGATGTGGCTTGCAGTGGAAGCTTCCCTGAACTCTTGCAAATCTCCAAAACTGCAGTCTTACGAAGCCAGGAAAAACAAACGTCAACCCATTCACCCAACTACCCCAGTAATCCTGGCCACGGCTGCTATAGTAATCTATACGATGAACAGTTTATAACAGGTGTAACCATTTTGCTGTGCTCCTGAGGTCACCTTTTGGAGTGGCAGGTGAAACCCAGGGATGGTTGAATCTGTCCATTTCAGTTTCTTTTTTCTCCAGTCTTAAACTCACGTCTCCACATTTCCACATCAGTTTGCTTTTAAAAAAAATATCCCCATGAAAATTCGTTAGTATTTTAGTGCGAATTTCTCCCAATATGCACATTTTTGCAAAGCAAATCCCCCTAAGTCGTGTATGTTATTTTCACTAGCATCTGGATTTATCCGCATGCTTTAGTATATTGGGCAGTGTGCAGTTAAGATTTACTCAGAGTAGTCCCCTTAAAAATAATGAGCATGAGAAAGTTAAATCTGTTAATCTCAGTGGGTCTACTCTGAGTAAAACTTAGCTGCATACCACCCGGTGTCCTTTCGTATAGTTTCGGCTGCAGAACTGCACTGCAAAATCTAGAGAAGTGCAAATTTCAAAGGATTTCTGTGTTTTGGTTTGCATATTGTAACAGTATTCCCTCTGCGTACTTCAGTAAATGGGAATTGGGTAGGTTTGCCTTCAAATCCAAACTGAATCTAGTTTCTCCTCTATACCTAAGGAGGCCATCACTGCCCCCCTCTCATTCTGCCACTCCCTTTTTATCTCTGTGGTCCTCTTCTTTCCCACCCAAAAACCTGCCAGGAGAGAGACAGACCACTCTGGTCAGATAGGAAGATAGGGAGCTGCATTATGCTGAGGTCTTTCTAGACCAGTGATGCCACCCCCCCCCCAATAAGGCCTCAAAGCTTGTGAAAACAAACAGCTCATCTTCAGTGTGAAGACTCTCTCTAAGCACCTGGGTTTAGCAATCAATCCCTCTTCCCAGGGAACTCTGGGAATGGTAGCTCTGTGAGGCGAATGGGGGGGTCTCCTAACAACTCTCAGCTCCTTTAATAAATTTCAGCTCCCAGAATTCTTTGCGGGAAGCCATGCCTGTTTCAAATGGTATCATAGTGCTTTAAATGTATGGTGTGAATGTATGGTGGTAATTGCCTCAACGCCTAACGTGCCCTCTTGGCTCTCTTTTCGGAAGGCATGGTGGACAAAATTATTGGTGCCGTTCTAGTCCAAAGCAACGGTACTGGGCAAGAAAGTGGGCACTCCTGCGAATAGACTAAGGTTACTCACACCAGCAGGTCTGCTGGAGCATCCTTGGGAATTACGCCTGCCAGGCCGATTCACTGGCCAACTCAAGCTTGCATGCCTCCTCAGTTGTCAGGTCTACCACACCCTCAGAGGGCAGAGCTGGGGCTAACTCCATCAATTCTCTCCACCATTGGGACGTCAGGCTGTGTTGTGGTAAGGATGTCGCTTGACAGTCTCAGTAGTCTCATCCCAATTCTCCACCTCCTCTGACCAATCTTGCCAAGAGGTTTCCATGGGGCTCCTGACAAATAGCTACACGGATGTATGAAATTTCATGGGACTGCACCTAGTAAAAGGCAATAAACCTGTACAATCACAGACATCTGTTGCTTCAGACATCTTGTGAAGACTTTTGTTGTTGTTGTTGTTGTTGTTGTTTTGACCCAAGAGATCAGACCCTTTTTTTGGTGTATGAATCCCCTTGATCTCTTTTATTTGCCTTTCCATGCTTATATATGCTTTTATACTGTTGTTTTATACTGTTTATTACAGTCATACCTCGGGTTCCAGACGCTTCAGGTTGCGTTTTTTCAGGTTAAGGACCCGCCAAAACCCGGAGTTACTGGAACGGGTTACTTCCGGGTTTCGGCAGTCGCGCATGCGCAGAAGCGCTAAATCGCGCTTTGCGCATGCACAGAAGTGCCAAATTGCAACCCGTGCGTGCGCAGACGTGGGTTGCGAATGCTGTGGGTTGCTTCACTGGAGCTTGTTTTCATATTGTACATTGTGTACGCCACTCGGAGATTTTTGAAATATAAAGAAGTCCAGAAATACTTTCAAATAAATAATAAAGGACACGGTTAGGACTTGCCACGTAACGGCGATAATATAATTCTGTGGGTGAGAAATCTTTAGTTTGAACCTTTCCCCTCCTACAACAGAACACAGTTGCAATGCACTAAGGGAGGAGGGGAGAAAATGTTCTGTCGCTTTCCGTGTCAAAGCGAGGGGAGAAATATTAAGCGTGGAGTTGCGATCATTATGATGAGGTGCTGGAGAGGTTTCCTCTCTCATTTCCTCTCTCCCCGTTGCTTTCATTCCTTGCACTCCTCTGATCTTGATATCGCTAGCAAAGCCGCCTCTCTCCCTGCCCTTTCCTGCTCTGGACTGCCCTCCTAGTCCTGCAAATCAACACAACTAAGCTGAGAGATTGTCAGAGAGTCCTTTGCTAGAGAGCAGTGCTCTTACCCATCCTTCCTCCACCTCCGCCACCCGCCCTCCCCAGACTGCAAAATACCTTGTTATAGCAAGACCTTTGTCATGAAAACTGGAGAAATTGCCTTCTGTCTCTCTGGTGGGCATGGAAATAGGCACAGCAGAAGCTGATCAAAAGAGGCAACTTGAGGGAGGAAAGCAAATTCTTCTTAAAAACAACAACAGCCATTGCCCCGTACTTCCTTCTTGCAAAATAGCTGCAATGCACAGTCTGTTTATCACAGCTTACCGTGCTGTGTTATGTGTGCCCAGTTCCATGCTGGGCAACTTGGGCTAATATGCCTGCCAACTGCAGCTGCTGGGGGACCGCCGGGATCCACAAGTTGCTCTAGGGAGCAGAGCTGAAGAGTCAAGTCAAGAGTCAGAGTAAGGCTTCCGGAGGCGGCGCGAACGGTAATGGCTGCCCTTTCCTAACCGGGAGAGGGAAGCTACGCTGGAAAAGGGTCGTCCGCTACGGCGAAGCGGAGACCCATTCTGGAAAACCGCAGGCAGCGGAAGCCTGCGGTCTCGGGACCCGGCGGGCGCCAGGAGCTACCCCCGAAACGTTGAGGGAACCCCGTAAGGGGCTCCGGATCGCAGAGGGGGTAGCGGCGCTGTGGGTCTATGCGCATTCAGCGGAGCGAAGCCGCGTTGCCGTTGCCGGTGAGCGCCGACCTTTCTTCCTTCAACACAAGATTCTAAAACGTAACAACCCGTGAGTAATTGAGGACTTTACTAAATTTCGGGACTAAAAATATTGAAAATAAGCTGAAAGCGGAGAGACGAGGAAAAGGAAGTCCGTCCTCCGCAGCCATTGACTTTTAAAGCAAAGAGCAGGAGGAGTGGAGGCATAGAGAGAACTTTTGACAGCTCAGATTGAGCACCCGCAGAAATTACTTTTCCCTTTAAAGACTGTAAGCAATTGATTTTTGGACTTTTATTAGGACTTATATACTCCTTTCTTTGTGGATTACAATTCTGTTTAAGAAGCCCAGGTGTCAGAACTGCCTGAGCAGTAGAACTGTCAGACTGCAAATTTGGATACATTCTATTTAAACTTTGAGACAGTCTGAGGGAGTTCAGAATGGTTACGTTCTTGCATTTTGGAACTCCAGTAAGCACAACTTGAAATATTGTGGCAAACCTAAAACCAACTCTGCTAAAACTACTTTTGTGAAGATCCCTAAGTATTGGTTCAGATTTCGTATGTGGAATGGACTCTTCTTCCTAGGACATTTTATGCTCCCCCTAGAGGATTGAGGATTTACAACAAAAACATTGTTTTACTTTCTATTTCCCGGCCCTTTGTTTGACTGCTACCATCTGGGCCGTAGCTTTCCCATGGGAATAACTCAGCTTGACCTTGACTGCTAGATAACTTTGGAATGAGTGGCGCAAAAAGAAAGGGATTAAGAACCAGACAAACAACTCTGACAACCGTAACTGCAGCCTCACAAGCACGCAGATCATCTGTGCCCACTTTGCCCTCGGAGGAAAAAGTTACCTCCCTGTCACAGGCAGGGGAGGAAGAAACTGAGGATTTACAACTAGAAGAGATGGCCTCAGGAGGATCTGGTTCTGTACTAGAGAGAATTCTTGAGAAATTGGAGTCTTTGGAGAGGAAAGTTGACCAACAAACTGCGAAAATTGACCTTAATACAGAAACTTTAAACAAATTATCTGGGCAAGTTGCACAGAATGCACAAGCAATCGGACAACTGAAGGAGGCTGCAGGTGAAAATCAGAAACTGGCCGAAGAGACCAGCCAAAGAGTGGGAGAGTTGGAAAAAGAAGTAAGGCCGCTCAGTAAGCAGGTTGGGGAACACCAGACCTATCTCTCCATGTTGGAACTTCGGAACAGGGAGATTAATTTAAGATCGATACCAGAAGTGGAAGAAGGTAATCTAGCTGAGTTTCTGACCAAAGAATTCTCCAAGTTCTGGGGTCTAGAGGAGGAAGATTTTAAAATTGTGTCAGCCTTCAGACTTGGAAGACTCACAAAGAGAGAAAGGCCCAGAGACTGTTTGATTACGTTGAGATCAAAGGAGGAAAGGGACAAGATTTTGGGCCTGCACTACGGAAGCTCTTTGAACATTTCGGACAAAAGAATTGAGATTTTTAAGGACATTCCTAAACAGCTGTTGGATCTTAGATCTGAATATTTGGACTTAGTAAAACTGCTGAGAAGCAACTCAATCATCTTTAGGTGGGACTTTCCCCAAGGACTATCTTTTACCTTTAGAGGGAAGAAGATTAAAATTAGAACTTTGGAAGATAGGGATAAGTTTTTGACTGCCTACGGAGAGGACCTTCATAAAGGACTTGAACTACCCTCAGGGCCTGAACCACCACAGGTGCCTGTACCTCAGAACCCTGAAGACTTACAGAACAAAATACCATCCCAAGGAAACTAAACAGATCTATCCAGGATGTCTCTGCAACTTTTAAGTTGGAATATAAATGGCTGCAACAGTCCGGAAAAAAGGAAGAAAATCTTTCACATATTAAAAAAGGAGCAACTAGACATTACTTGTTTACAAGAAACACATGTGACTAGGCTCCACAGAAAAATATTGGTAAACAAAAGGTTAGGCCAAGAATTTATATCTTCGGACTTAGTTAAGAAGAGAGGAGTGGTGATATATGCAAAGGAGAGCCTCTCACCAAAATTTTTATTTAAAGATGAACATGGAAGAATTTTGGCAATTGAAATACAGCACCAAGGAGAGAAAATTTTGATATTAGGAATCTACGCTCCAAATGAAGGGAAATCAGAATTCTACAAGAAGTTGCATGAGATTATGCTGGATTATCTGGACTATGATAACATCATTATGATGGGAGATATGAATGGGATCGTTTCTACAAACATGGATAGGTCACAAAGCCAAAAGGTTACTAAAGAAGGCAGACTACCAAAGACCTTTTTTGAAATGACAGACAACATGGACTGGATTGATATATGGAGGACAAAGAACCCCTTAGGGAAAGAAGGAACATTTTTCTCTGAAGCCCAACTGACTTGGACAAGAATTGACCAAATATGGATTTCTAGAGGTCTGGCTCCTAAGGTGAAGAAAGTGGAAATCTGCCCAAAGACCTGCTCCGATCATAACGCGTTGAAAATGGACATGACATTATTACCAACCGGCTCCTTTAGATGGAAGATGAATGACAACCTGTTTAGAGATCAGGAGATTATCAAGAAGGCCAAAAAAACAATAAAGGACTATTTTGAGATAAATTTGAACACTGCTGTGGAAAAAAGAACAATCTGGGACGCAAGCAAAGCTGTGATGAGAGGGTTCTTGATACAACAGAACGCCATAAAGAAAAGACTACAAAATGAGAAAAAGGACAAGATTTTGGGGAAAATTAAAGAGTTAGAGAAGAAACTAAGAGTAAACCCGAAGTCACAGCCGATTTTGAGAGAAATTAAACTTCATCAGGCACAATATTCCAAACTGATAAATCAGGAAATAGAATGGAAGATTAAATCAATGAAACAAAAAACATTTGAATCGGCTAATAAATGTGGGAAACTGCTGGCATGGCAGTTGAAGAAGAGACAAAAGCTGAACATAGTAACAAATTTGGAAATAGAAGGAAGGAATATTCAGAACCCGGTGGAAATTAGAAAATGTTTCCAGAAATATTTTAAGAAATTATACACTCAAGGGCCACAAAAGGAGGAAGAGATTGCAAAATTTTTGGAGAAAAATGGACTTAAAAAATTATCACAAGAAAATAGATCACTCCTGAATAGTAAAATAACACGACTAGAGATAGAACAGGCCATTCAGAATATGAAGTTGGGCAAGTCTCCAGGGCCAGATGGCTTGACCTCCAAGTACTATAAGACATTAAGTGACTATTTGATTCAACCATTGATGGAGGTCAGCAATGAAATTATGGAGGGAAAGAAGGCGCCTGAATCGTGGAAGGAAGCTTTCATCACATTGATACCAAAATCAGAAACTGAAAAGACACAACTTAAGAACTACCGCCCCATTTCCCTTTTAAATGTGGATTACAAAATATTTGCTGACGTTTTGGCAGGAAGACTCAAAAGAGTTTTAAATGAGATAATTCATAAAGACCAGGCAGGCTTTCTCCCAGGAAGACATTTATTTGCTAATACAAGGAACATTATTGACATTTTGGAACTTTTGCAAACAAATATTAACACTAAAGCAGTTCTAATTTTTATAGACGCGGAGAAGGCCTTCGATAATATTTCTTGGAAATTTATGAAGGGGAATTTAAAAGAAATGGGAGTGGGGCGGGGTTTTGAAAATGGGATTGACGCGATTTATTCAGAACAAAAGGCAAAACTGATAGTTAACAATGTGGTTACAGAAGAGTTTAAGATTGAAAAAGGGACACGACAAGGCTGCCCGATTTCCCCCTTGCTGTTTATTTCTGTCCTGGAGGTGCTCTTGAACTTGATTAGAGGGGACCGGTTGGTGCAAGGGATTCAGATCGGAGTGAAACAATATAAACTTAAAGCTTTTGCAGATGACCTTGTTTTGACATTGCAAGAGCCAGAATCTAGTACAAAAAGAGTGTTACAATTGATTCAGGACTTTGGTCGGGTAGCGGGCTTTAAACTAAACAAACAGAAAACTAAGGTGTTGGGAAAAAACTTGACAGATGCAGAGTCAGAACGGTTTCAGAGAGAAACAGAACTAGCTGTGGTTAAAAAAGTAAAGTACCTAGGGGTAAACATAACAGCAAAAAATCTGAGTCTATTTAAGGATAATTATGAAAAATGTTGGTCTGAAATTAAGAGAGACTTGGACAGTTGGTCAAAATTGAAGCTTTCTTTGTTAGGCCGAATTGCTGCTATTAAGATGAATGTATTGCCTAAGATGTTGTTTTTATTTCAAACATTGCAAATTGTGGATAAGACGGAGTGCTTCAGGAAGTGGCAGAGAGATATTTCTAAATTTGTCTGGCAGGGCAAAAAGCCCAGAATTAAGTTTAAGATATTAACTGATGCGAAAGAAAGAGGGGGCTTTGCCCTGCCAGACTTAAGGTTGTACTACGAAGCCGCAGCTTTCTGCTGGCTAAAAGACTGGCTACTTCTAGAGGACACTGATGTGTTAGATTTAGAAGGTTTTAACAATGCATTTGGCTGGCATGCATACTTATGGTATGACAAAGTTAAGATCAATAAGGCCTTTAAGAACCATATTGTCAGGAAAGCAGTGTTTAATGTCTGGACAAAATACAAAGACCTATTGGAAAATAAAACTCCAAGATGGCTATCACCTCTGGAGGCTAAGGCCCGAAAAAGACCCAATATGGAGGCCAAATGGCCGAAATATTGGGAAATAATAGAGAAAGAGGGCAACAATTGGAAATTGCAGAGTTTGGAAAAAATGAAAGACAAAGTGCGAGACTGGTTACATTACGCTCAGATTCAAGAAATTTTTAAAAAGGATAAAAAGTTAGGATTCCAGGTGGAGAAATCGAAGTTGGAAACAGAATTGTTAGAACCTAAGACTAAAGTACTTTCAAGAATGTATAACTTGCTGTTGAAATGGAATACACAAGATGAAATGGTTAAGTCGGCCATGATAAAGTGGGCACAGGATATTGGGCATAATATTATGTTTGAGGATTGGGAAAGGTTGTGGACCACGGGGATGAACTTCACGGCATGTAATGCTCTGAAGGAAAATGTAATGAAAATGATATATAGGTGGTACATGACCCCAGTTAAACTAGCCAAAATATGCCATGTGCCAGACAACAAATGTTGGAAATGTAAGGAAAATGAAGGAACATTCTTTCACCTCTGGTGGACTTGTCCCAGGGTGAAGGTCTTCTGGGAAATGATATATAATGAGCTGAAAAAGGTATTTAAGTATACCTTCCTTAAGAAACCAGAGGCCTTCCTCCTGGGCATTGTCGGCCAGATGGTGCCAAAGAAGGACCGAACATTCTTTTTGTACGCAACAGCAGCAGCAAGGATACTTATCGCCAAGAAGTGGAAAACTCAAGATCTACCCACTCTGGAAGAATGGCAGATGCAGCTGATAGACTATATGCAACTGGCTGAGATGACTGGCAGAATTCGAGACCTGGGAGAAGAGAGGGTTGAAGAGGATTGGAGGAAATTTAAGATTTATTTACAAAAATATTGTGATTTGGTGGAAAGTTAAGTAGGATGTTTGATCATAAATAATTGGCCACCACAAAATCGGATCGAAATGGGATGTAAAGTGAGATTAAGGGAAATTAATTTACAGAGGATTATATTTAAATAAGTGGTTATAAAATTTGCAAATTAGATGATAAATTGCTGGGAAAAATTTATGATGATGAAAATGGCAGCGGGAGATGTGAGGAAGTCCAAAGAAGTCATGAAACTCTGTTGAGATAAAAGAAAGGTTGTCTATTTTTGTACTTTATTTTGTAAAAACCCCTAATAAAAATTTATTAAAAAAAAAAAAAAGAGTCAGAGTAAGGCCACATTCACGCCACATGCTTAAAGCAGCATTATGCCACCTTAAGCAGTCATGGCTCCCCGCAAAGAATCCTGGGAGCTGTTGTTTGTTAAGGTTGCTGAAAGTTGTTACGAGACCCTTCTCTCACAGAGCTACAATTCCCAGAGAGGTTTCATGGTTAATCCCTCTTTACAGGGAACTCCCTAATGTGAGGTCAGAAAGATCCAGGTATCAGAAAGCTTCCGGTGAATGGAAAATAGGGCACCTCTGTTCTAAATATGCATTGCAATTATTTGCAGTTGTGCATTGTATATTGGTATTACAGGCAACAACCAATTAATGTGTGCCTGAAAGGTGTGAGACTGCGCACACACATGGCGAGAACTCAGAAGTGACCTGAAACGATAAAACAACACATCACTAAAAGGGCGTAACAGGGTGGGGAACACTTATAAGCGCTCCACCAACACATACAGGGGCTGGAAACGGAAGCCCCACTCAAAATGGCCACCAGCTGTATATAAAATAAACTCTATACCAAGATGGGAAGCTGCATGGTGACAGAGTGCTATCTGAGATGATTAAGAAGGTGAAATCACCCTGTGAGACATTTTAAAAGCTCGGTTCCAGGTAGTATGTGTCAGGAGGTAAACAGATGCATGCCATTCCTACAGTGGGGAGGAGCTTCATCCCTGAAAATAATTATTTCAGAAATGGCTTAAGGGTCATGATAAGTAACAAACTTAAAGCCCCAAAAGGTTAACAATTATTTAAGGATCTACAAACAATGAGGAGGGGTAACAATTAGGAACAGAGAAGAAGAGATTTCTGGGCGGACTGCAGAGATTGCTTGTAGAATTTATAGAGGATCCAGGGTGTCATTGGGAAAGGGGAGTACAGTGGTACCTCGGGTTAAGTACTTAATTCGTTCTGGAGGTCCGTACTTAACCTGAAACTGTTCTTAACCTGAAGCACCACTTTAGTTAATGGGGCCTCCTGTTGCTGCTGCGCCGCGGGAGGATGATTTCTGTTCTCATCCTGAAGCAAAGTTCTTAACCTGAAGCACTATTTCTGGGTTAGCGGAGTCTGTAACCTGAAGGGTATGTAACCTGAAGTGTATGTAACCCGAGGTTCCACTATATCTGCTTTGCAAGCAGAAGGTCCCAATTTCCATCTTCAGGCTGGGCTCTGAGAGACCTCCGTCTCAAACTCTAGAGCAGGGGTCAGCAATCTTTCTCAGCCATGGGCTGGTCCACTGTCCCTCAGACCATGTGGTGGGCTGGACTATATTTTGAAAAAAAGTATGAACGAATTCCTATGCCCCACAAATAACCCATAGATGCATTTTAAATAAAAGCACACATTCTGCTCATGTAAAAACACCAGGCAGGCCCCACAAATAACCCAGAGGTGCATTTTAAATAAAAGGACACATTCTACTCATGTAAAAACACGCTGATTCCCAGACCGTCCATGGGCCAGATTTAGAAGGCGATTGGGCCGCATCTGGCCCCCAGGCCTTTGGTTGCCCACTTCTGCTCTAGAGAGCCACTGCTAGTCAGCGCAAATAGTACTGGGCTTAGATGGACCGACGCTCTGAATTGGTGCAAGGCAGCTTCCTATGTAATCCTGGAATGAAGACCTGCCAGCTGAGGGGCTTTAGGATTCTGCCCCATTGCATAGGCAGAAGAGCAGATACACCCGTGCAGTGGGGAACATGCTGCAGAACGCCCCAAACATGCCAACCAAATGGCTGAAATGGGGGGCAGAGTTGCATGCAAGACATGGGCCCAAGAACACCCAGTGAGACCACGGCACCATCTAGCTCAGTATAGTCTACACTGACTGGCAGCAGCTCTCCGGGATTTCAGCACCCATCTCTCCCACCCCTTCCTGGGGATGCTGGGGATTGAACCTTCTGCATGCAAAGTGTGTGCTCTACCATTGACCCACAACCTTTCCCAGCATGTGTCCCATCCCAGATTGTAAGTCCTTTGGGGCAGAGACCTATTTTCCTTTACTTTGGAAGAGTGACATGCAATTTCATCATGCTGCATAAACAAAAGAAATTACTGTACAGCAAAGAAGGCATTACAGACAAAACAACGCCCTCCATGAAACTGCATGGGTCTCCACTTACACACACACACACACACACACACACACACACAGAGTCAACAGTTGAAATTAATCTGTGTGGTGTGTTCAGAGCTATTTCCAGGGCCTGGAGCATCTGTGGCAATTAATCCCCTCTAAAAGAAACTGACGCTCAAAGGAATTCACACTGCGGTGAAGTCTTACACATGTTACAATGTCAACTATGAATTTCCAAAGCTCAGATTCTTCGCTGCTTTCTGGTATGTAAACCAACCAAAGACTGCATGACTGTCTTCCACACCAGTGCAATGATGATGCGTCTAAGTTTTTGACAGATTATCTCTTTGGGCTTCTACATACCATTAGTGAATGTATGTTTAACCCTATTTTAGCCTGCATGCAAAAGTCTGCCAGGCCCCCATTGAAAATCTATAGTAAATGCAGGTCCTGCTTTCTCAATACAATGTGTTCCCAGAAAATCATTCATTAGGTGAGCTGACAATTTCTATTATTTCCTATGGAAACATTTCTAATCTGTGATTTGCCTGATTTTTCACTCCCAAACTGCTGCAGCCAACAGGCAAAAGACAAACAAAGGAAAAACCAATTTGCCCAATTTCTCCTATTCCCTGATTTGGCTGATTTCCCTCCCTCCCTCCCTCCCTCCCTCCCTGGTTTCTGCATGAAATGGCTGCCATTGACCAGCACAGCAAGTAAGGAAATGGGCAAACTCCAGCTGTTTGGATATCTGAATCAGCCATTTGTGTAGAAAGGTTCGGGAATAATTATTTGTGCTTGGATAACTGAAATTTCACATAACAAGTGCCCTGAAAATGGGACCTGTGTACAATATCCAGACCACGAGGCTTAGCTGTTGTGTAAGCTATGGTTTGTTTAAGAACTATGGCTTGTTTCTCCAAAGTTTGTCTTGTTTTGCAGCTGTTCTTGCCTTATGAAGACCGTGATTTGGTGAGAGTCTGGGAGAGGGTGGTCAAACAAACCATGGTTAAGGAAGCATGCTGGGTTCACACATAACATCAAGCTATAGTTAAAACAAACCAAAGTTCACAAACCAACAACAATACATTGTCACCAGCAAACAAACCATAGTTAAGCTGCAAAGTTCACACAGAATGCTAAGCCATGGTTTAATAACCCATAAACCAGGTGTGGGGTTTTTTAGGGGTGCCAATCAGCTTTGCCGTGTGTGTGTGTGTGTGTGTGTGTGTGAGAGAGAGAGAGAGAGAGAGAGAGAGAGAGAGAGAGAGAGAGAGAGATGATAACCATACCAGTGTCTGATATGCTGTTGTTGTTGTTGTTGTTAAATGGGGTAAATGTGTAGTCCAATTTCCAGGGAAGATTTCAAATAGCTGTCAAATAACTCAATAAATTAATTTGCACAAAATGTGGAGCAGCTGCACGTGACAGGTCATTGTTTCTGAGAGTGAACAGAAGAGGTTGTGTTGCTGGTGATCAAGAGAGTCATATGATTTAGCTTTTGCTGAGTTTTACATTTGAGCCTGCAGTTGAGAGACCACATGTCTGAAAGCTTCCCCATATTAGAATTTTAAAAAGAAAACTGCCCTGGGCATGAAAAAATATTCCACTGACCTAGAGAGTAAAAGGTGTAAAGCTGTTCTGTTTTTGAATCTGGCAGTGTTATCCACCACTGAACTATGCCTCTCTGGAGAAGACTCACAGTTCATAGCACATTCTTTCCGTGAAGAAGGTTCTAAGTTTAATCTCTGTCCTCCCCAGGTGGGACTGGGAAAGACACCTGTCTGAGACCCTGGAAAGCCATTGCCTATAGGTGTAGACCAGGGTGCCCTCCAGTTGCTGTTGGACTCCAACTACCACCATCCCTGACCCTTGGTAATATCAATTGGAGATGCTGGGTGTTGGTGTCCAACAACATCTGGAGGGTGCAATGTTGGCTACCCCTGATGGAGACAATACTAAGCAAGATGGAGCAATGGTTTGATGGTGTTATGTAGCCTGTAGTCTCCTCTGTCTCCCTTGGAAGGAGAGCCTGCATATCCCCACCCACTTGGAGATTGAGCCTGCCACGTTGATGTTATTAGCATCATGCCCTGAACACCTGAACTACCTGTCAAACTGGCAGGGATGTACCTAGGGGTTGGTCAGGTTGGCCCCCGCCAAGGATGCAGGTCCAAGCAGGCACAAAAATTGTGAAGGACAAGCTGGCGATTGCCATGGGTGCAAGGGATTGGGATGCAGATACTGCTCCTTGCCAGGGGTCCCAGGGAGCCTAGGTGCACCTCTGAACTGGTTTAGTGTTTCCTGAGCAGAAGGTGTGGCTTCCACCTTTGAATCTCAAACCCTCTCCTCTTAGCACAGCTTATGAATGCTGAGAAATAAATAGGCAAAATGTGGGGGGGGTTTAATCTCCTCTAACTTTTTAAATATAAAAAAGTTTTGATTTCTCCATTATTTCCCAAATAAGTGATTTTGCCATAATGAAGTAAAACGGCAACCTTAGCAAATAGCTTTATCATTGGATAAACTCAAAGCCAACGACTACAGAGACTCCTCATAAAACAACTGTTTGAAAGACTATTTCTTCCCACTTTAATAACTCAGCAGCTTAGCCGAGCTCTTAACAAGTTCCAGGGTTATTAAATAATCCAGCAAGTTACATTATCTGAAATAGAAATCCACATTTCATTAATGCGGAAATGCTGAATGCGACGGGTCCATTTTTCCTTTGCATATTACACCACCAAGTGGATGGAAGAATTAAGGAGATAAGCCATTCACCGGCATCCTCTAGAGACACGAATGAGACAGAGGAGCTGTACAGTGAAGAAGGTGGGTTCTTAAAAAATAAAGATAAACAAGACTCCCACTGAGGCACAACATATGTTTGGTCGGCCATCTCATAACATCTCACCAGTCATGAATATAATGCTTCATATGGGTTTCCTTCCTCCATTTGTTTTGCAAGTGTATTTTAGACTGTTTCCAAACAGGTGCTAAATATCATAAAGCAGGGATTGGGGGACCTTTGGCCTTCCAGAATTTGCTGAACTACAACTCCCATCGCCACTGGCCATGCTTGCTAGGGCTGAGGGGAGGTGTGCTAGATCAGCAGATCTCCTGTACTGGTTGGGTTACTGAATTAGCCGATCTTCGAGGTCCCATTAACATTGTGACTCTATGGGCCCAATTCAGGAGACCCTAATTCCTAAGGCAAGCTCTGATTTTGATTCTCTTTTTTTTTTTTTTTTTTGCAAAAAAAAGAAAAAAAGAGGAAGTCGATTATACAAGATGCAGATTGATGGTAAGCATCCCCTGAAAGTGGCAACTCAACTGACGAAATGGCTTCTGTTAATCGCATAACTTCCACGGTGGAAAGACATGTGTATCGGTTATTCATGGCTGCGAGAGAATGAAGCAGGATTACATTCCACGCACCCCACCTCTCCCACCCTTCACAATAATCTCCGTTTCTTCATGGCTAATGACTCGCCGTTTGTTTGCAAATGGGATTTGAAACTCCATAGTACTCCAACCTAAAATGCGAACAATGATGATGGGGGGAAACGCTGGAGAAGAAGTGTATGGAAAAAGGAAGCCTCTCACTCTCTCTCACAGCAGCCGCTGGTGGAAACAAACCGGCCTGTGCTTTGCTAGGTACGCTTAATGCTATTATTAGAAAAGAGTTTCCCCAACATTCGTAGTTAAAAATGCGCACCTGCAGAACACCTTCAGAATGAATGGCTAAGAATACATTTCCAAATGCTACAGGTGCTTCAGCACTGGGCATTTATTGTCCAACAGCCACAGTATGTTCACTCACTCTTTACAGGTCATCTGCATGATGTAGAAATGTATCAGGCCTACGGGTGGAAGAACGTGTCAACTTTGGTTTCACTCAGTTTCTCATTTTTCCAGTCTCCAGTTCTCCACATTCCCATATCAGTTTCCACTTGGGGGAAAAACCCTCAGCACTATTTCAGTGTGAATGTATCCTAATAAACACATTTTTTGTGTGTAATGTTGCCTAATATACACTTTTTTTTTTTTTGCAAAGCAGTATCTCCAAAAACAATGCACTTTTCTTTGATATTTTCACTAATATATACATCTTTATGAACACTTTACCCTGGTATATACATTTTTTGTACACATCACTTGAATGGAGAAAAGCATTGCAAAATTTGGAGAGGTGCAAATGTTGAAGGACAGCTACTTTTCAGTTCATGCATTGTGTTGAGAAATGTGAAACAGGTAGCTTCTCCTTTAAACGCAAACTTAAACTAATTTCTCCACCATCCCTGATACAGGTCGTAACTGTACATTACACAGTGCACCCACCCAGGCTTGCAGAGCTGAAAAGCAACTTGCCTGCTTAGCTACATAGGCATCTCCTATAGAAATGTCACAAACCTCTAGATGTGTGTGCAGTCTGTTCCTTCCTGCCTCCTGAACACATCACTTTGCAAGTGTCTATCCAGTTCATTGTGGCATAAGCTGTTACAGGCAACGACAGTCTTCATCAAATGCATGTCACATCTGCGACAAAACAGGACCACCAAGCGTTTATCGTGTGCCTTGAAGAACCTTTAGTTGCTCAGAGATTTGCCAGTTTCATTACAAGTCCTGTACAGATCTGTAAGTCCTTGTTCTAAATAAAAATCAATGTGTGATCTTAGCTACCTCTCGCGTAAAGCTAAGTTTGACAAAAGGGGGAGGGATGAGGGAGAGAGACAAAGCGCTCCTGCTTTTCAGCACACAATTTCTTGTTATGCTGCTGTCCGATGAAATCCAAAACCTGGAAGGCATTATGCTGGTTGTCACCTACAGATATTTAAAATGTATAGATTTCTGCTACAGTGGATTAAGGTTTTGTTGCTGTTGAAAGGAAACCACCGTATACAAAAAGGAGGGGAAAGGGGATTTCGGTCTGGCTAAGTATTCCAGCATTCTCATGTTTACATTTGTGGCATTACTTAATACATTATGTTCAAGTAGACCAGTGAAGATGGCGGGGAAGAAGTGGAGCCCTGTGGATCAAACCAAAAGTCCATCTAGCCCAGTGTATTTTGTTTCCGACAGTGGCCAATCAGATGCCTTCAGGAAGTCTAGAAGCAGATCGTGGCGGCAACATTCCTCTTTTGCTGTTGCTGCCAAGCAACCAGTATTTACTAATACAGGTTGGGTCTGCAACGTTGCTGCGTGAAGAGCTTCTGCTTAAGGTTTCAACCAGCTGAGCACACCCAGCAACAGTGCCCTGCTGGGAAAATAGGAAGCTGCCTGATAGTGAGTCAGACCACTGATCCATCTAGCTCAGCATCGCCTACACGGCCCAGGAAAGGTTCTCCAGGGTTTCATAGAGGGAGCCTTTCCCAGCCTTACCAGAAGATGCCGGGATTGAACTAGAGACTTTTTGCATGCAAGGCAGATGCTCTGCCTCTGAGTTACAGCCCTTCTCTATAACATGCAATGGGGAACATAGGAAACTGCCTTACACTGAATAAAACCCATTGGAAGTCCAAAGGTTCTCTACCCCTACTTTAAGCAGATATGGGGTCTCCCACCTGCCCTACTAGCTTGGAACATTTTATGTGGAGTTGCCAGAGACTGAGCCTAGGGCATAGGAGCCAATTCCTAGGGGCCGAGGGGGCTTCGCCTTCCCCCAATAAAATATTGCATTGCCATTCAAATGGTCGGCATGCACCATGTCATGTGATCAATTATGCAGGAGAGCCCCCCCCCCCAATATTTTATTCAAGTTGGCACTGCTGCCTTGAGTCCTCTGCATGCAGACTATGTGCACTACCCCTGAGACATAGGCCTTTTTCATCACAAGGCACTTCGGGGTATGCGCCAAGGCACTCAGTATGATAGTTACCAAAATTCTGGGGCAATGTGGTATGATTAATATTAATTAAATTTCTATACCACCCTTCACCCCAAGATCATAGAGTGGTTTACAATATAAAAATACATGACATACTAACAAACAAACAAAAATAACCTGCTCCCCACAGTTTAAAAGGACATAGATTGCTTAGTTAGCCAAAGGCCTGGGAGAAGAGGAATGCTTTTGCCAGGTGCCTAAAGATATGTAACGAAGGCACACAGGTGAGCAAGGATGAATGGGCTTAAAGGGGGGTGGGATGCAGAAAGTTCATGAAAAGTAAACTGTACACTAGGGTCAATTTATAAAAGTATGAGTTGCCTATCAGCTCAAAAAGAGCCTCCAAGGCGACTTATGATTTAAAGACTTTAACCTAAAAACTTTAAAATAATCTGTTCTTATCCAGACAAAAGAGCAAGCAAGCAAGCAAAAACCCACCCTGAAATCTTATCTATTTCCCACAGAATTGATTTGGTAAGATTTGTATATTGCTTTACACTTAAAAAAGAATTCTCAAAGAAATTTACAATGCACTTAATTCAAGAAAACTGCTCATAAGGCACCAGTGGCGTAGCGTGGGGGGGTGCAGGGGGGCCGGCCGCACCGGGCGCAACATCTGGGGGGGCACGCTCACACTCGCAGCTCTCTGCCCCTACCTGGCTCACTCTCTCTCTCTCACGGGTTAGGGGGCGCAAATTACTTGCCTTGCCCCGGGTGCTGACAACCCACGCTATGCCACTGTAAGGCACTTAGTAGTTTTATTACAATCAAATGGCATAAAATTAAGTATTGTATATAAATTTGAAGTAAATATATGAAAGCACGAATGCACCATATAAATCCCCACACACCCTTTTGGAAACCCTAGAGCTTAACTCCTATCCCCAAATCAAGCTCCCTCTCAGTTGCAGTCTGATATGATCATAACCTAGCATTCAGAAAATAAGATTTTAATATACCATTAAAGAACCTCCTTGAAGTATGGCAACCCTACAAATTAAAGCTCTTATCAATATGGACAGGCACATATCCATGCAAGACAACTGATTAGATATAATTTTATATGTTATATAAATATAATTTTAGCCGTCTATTTTATATATAATTGAGTCTCACCTTAGAACAGGGAAGCGGGGAAGAACAAGGCTCAACCGGCGACTGCGCCGCTGTAGTAGCGCCCTGGAGCCGCCAGGGGTCACCATTCATCTTCTCAGGCACCTTACTTGTGCCGCTCTCTGCCCCAGTCTCTTCCTTGTCCTTTTTCCTTCCTCTCCCCCCTCCCCTTCGATTCGGGCCCATGAGATAGAGTTTTAGAAGGGCGCACAAGTTCGGCTTCCGAGTTCTGTTACCATTTTTTCCCCTTTGGCTTTATCTGAACTGTTATATGTCACGTTGTCAAAGCACAACTGGTCTCTGTGGCTACTTTGAGCAGACCCACTGAAATTAATGAACTAAGTCATGCCCCTTAACTTCAGCGGATCTACTGTGAGTAGGATGAGAGCTGGCTACTGCTACCGTTGCGCGGGGGAGCTGGGGTGGCGGATAAAAGGAAGAGCGAGGCAGGGACACGCGGCTTTTTAAACTGAGCTCCGCCCAAAGCCTCGCTTCCTATCTCTTCCTCCGCAGGGGTCGGGATGCGGGGAGAAGAGAGACGGCTGCCAAAGCGAGCGCGGAAGCTGCTCACCCGGACAAGGCGTTAGGCCGCTCTTCCATTTATTTCTATATCTGCGCTCCCCTCTCCCTCCGCTTTGTGCTCGGCCTTCCTTCCTCTCACGAGAATAAACGCAGCGCGGCGGGAGGAGGGCGAGACTTGGCGGAAAGAGGGAAGGAGGGTCTCTGCGGCGGCGGCGTCTGCGTTCGGGCCATGGGCAAGAAGCACAAGAAGCACAGGGGGGAGAAGTACCCGTATGAAGGTGCCGCCCCTCCTTCCTCTCGGGGCTGCTAAATAGGTTGAAAATGAGGGGGCGGTGGGTTGTGTGGTGCTGTTGTGGTGTGTGTATGTATATATATATATATATGGGGGGGGATTTTTAGGGGGAAGGGGCTTCCTCCTGTGGGTTGGTGTGGGATATCTATATCTATTTTATTGCATTTGTATCCCCCCTTCCCATGAGCTCAAGGTGGCGTATACATGGTTCTCTCGCCTTCCTCATTAAAGCCACACAACAACCCTGTGAGGTAGGTCAGGTAGAAGAAAGGTATGTGCTGTGGAGACTCTCATGGGCACCTGAGGGTCCCCCACACCCTGTACCTGTTCCTGCAAGTATTAATTAATCAAACAGTTAATTAATTGAATTAATTTTGCCCCAATATACACCCACTCCCACCGTTTCGATCTGTGGGTCTGGCGCCACTGCCACATAATGTCCCACTTGTAGGAAATGATTCTTTTCAAGTGTGGGTGGTGCCCTGCCCATTGGAACTCCCTGCCTGTTGACATCAAGTGGCGCACTTGTCTTTGTAAACAGCTTTGAGGATTGGCTTGTTGTTTTTGCAATCAAGGAGTGCATAATTTTTATAAAAGGAAGAAACATTCGGCCTACCTGGATATGTAGAATGTTGACCATGTATTTTGATCTGGTTTTGAGCTTATTGTACATAATATGATATTTGTGCAATATTAAAATTGAAGTGATTCTATAAATACAGTTATAAAACTTAAGAATTGCATAATAAAATACAGATTCTCATAACAGTGACAGCATAAAAAGGGAGGAGCAACCTGCAGGATATCTAAAATACAAAGACAGTGAAAAAGTGCAATACCTTCTCTCAAAGATAGCTGTTAATCCTGGGCCACCCATAGAAAATGACAGACTGTCCTAGCTCTTGTGTCAGTTGAACTGGGAACTGCACTTAAAATTAACTATGGATATATATATATATATATAGCCAGCTCCAGAAACCTTTTGAAGTTGTCTTGTTTTAAACTAGCTATAGTTAATGGTCCATTTAACTTGAAGGATCACCTTGCCCCAAATGTGCTTACTTGACTGCTTCAATCTGCAGAGCTTGCACTTCTACAAGTGCCATATAATAATTGTTCTCCATCTGTTAGGAGTTTGTCTTTCAGCACAACAGCATCTATGCTTTGAAATGTATTGCCTATTAACATTAAGCAGGGACCCTTGCTACCCTCCTTGATGCCTACTGAAAATGTTGTTGCAACAAGCCTACCCAGATGTATAATTTAGTATTTGATTTTAAATTTTGCTGATTGTATCAAAAATAATTTTAAAAATATTTACTGCAGATTGTCATTACAGACACAGTGACAAGCCGTGGTTCAGATAAAGAAAAAAAAGTTTTAATTCCCCTTGGCCACATGGGATGAAGAGAGAGACTGATTGTGACTTGTTCCTTCTCACATGCATCATGCTGGACCATAGTTTAGTGTGATATGTGAACACAGCCAATGCATGAAATGATCTCAGTTCATTCCCAAATTTGCTGGAAATGCCATTATGTCACTGTAAGAATAGGCAGAACCATGAACTAGGCTACAACCTGCTTCTTCTTTCCTATGAAATTTCCCTAATTTTAAAGACAATTTCTATCTTCACTTTCTAGGAAAAATTCTTGGCATGGAGGGAAATGTTGATCACTCCAAAATGTTTTTCTTGGCTAGGGTGGCAGTTCTGTGGTGTGGGAATATTAATATTTTATCCTTTTTTTAAATTGCTGAGATAATGACCTTGGTTGCATGTAAAACATCAGGGCTAACCATGGTTTAATACAAACAAGCAAATACCCTGTTTCACAGAGAAAGGATTGCAGCCATTTTGCTCCTTCTCTGGTCCACCTGCTGCTGTAAGGTCAGCGGTGGTTTGATTTTGTGTGTCTGAACTGTGTTCAAGATTTATTTCACCTCAGAGAAAACCACGAGCTGTGGCTGAAGTTTTTCCTGTGGCTTAATATCTGTGGTATGCCTGGGGCACACAACCACAAGCCTGGGTTCTGGCATAACACAAAGTCATATCATGACTTAGCTCACAGCAGTGCAGCAGCACAGGACCAGAGGAGCTGCAAAGGAACCTCGGCAATCTCTCAAGGAACTCGCACAATTGCTCATTCATACAAAGCCATGGTTTAGCTTGTTGCTATATGTGAACTAGACCACCACAGAGCCTAGGGCTTGCCGATCAGAAGGTTGGCGGTTCGAATGCCTGCGACGGGGTGAGCTTCCATTGCTCGGTCCCTGCTCCTGCCAACCTAGCAGTTCGAAAGCATGCCAGTGCAAGTAGATAATAGGTACTGCTCTGATGGGAAGGTAAATGACGTTTCCGTGCGCTGCTCTGGTTCACCAGAAGCGGCTTAGTCATGCTGGCCACATGACCTGGAAGCTGTCTGTGGACAAACGCCGGCTCCCTTGACCTATAGAGCGAGATGAGCACGCAACCCCAGAGTCGTCCACAACTGGACCCAATGGTTAGGAGTACCTTTACCTTTTTATATGTGAACTGGACCATTGTTTTGTGAAGTGATTTGAGCACTTGAAATACTTTGTATCAGGGATGAGGAACCTGCAGCCTTCCAAATTTTTCTAGATTAAATCTCCCATCATCTAGAGCTGATGGGCGCTTGGAGTCCGAATAACATTGGGGGCCCCAAAGGCTCTCATCCATGTTCTGTATGAATGCTGAACAAAAGCTTCAAGACTTAGCACTACAGTATCTTCTTAAATGCTATGTTATAACCTTTCTGTCTCTGACTACTTCGTTCATTGTAGCATTGCAAAAACCAAGTACAAAGCTGCTCCGTGGCATTCAGATATTAATGGAGCTAAGGTCTACATGAAGCTCAGTGGTTTCATGTAAATTGGCTGGCTATACAAAGAAAGATACATTTTTTCTAGTTACTAACTGACACCATTAAAATAACCCTTAGGTCAATATTTTGGGTTCTATATATATCTTAGCTATATATTCTTGGCTACATAATCATCAGTTTAATTGTTAAAAACTTTTGTAACCTGAAGTTCGCTAGCCTATTAGGGTATGTAGTACAAGTTTATTTGTAATACTTAAACCATGTCTATTTCCTGTGCTTTTCCTAGAATATGTAGAAAAGCCCTTAAAGCTGGTTTTAAAGGTGGGAGGAAATGAAGTCACGGAACTTTCCACTCAGAGCTCAGTACATGATTCAGCCCTATACGAAGACAAAAATGACCATGAAAAACACAAAGACAAGAAAAGGAAGAAGAGGAAAAAAGCAGAAAAGCAAGTTCCTGGAGAAGAAAAGGAAAAAAGAAAGAGAAAAGGAAAGGTAGCTTTCAGAGCAGTTGTTTTGTTTTTTAACTTGAATCTTTTCCTTGTGATAGATTGTCTTTGGCAGGCTTCTCCAACCTGGTGTCCTCCAAATGTTTGGGCTGGAGCTGATGCGAGTTGTAGTCCAAAACTTATGGTGGGCACCAGGTTGGTGAAGGTTGGTCTTCAGGATCGTCCTCAATCCTTTGGAAAGACTTGGGATGCGGCATAAAGGGCTGAGTTGGGACTGTGGAATTAAAACATTGGGTAAAGGCACCTTGCACAAGCAGAATTGCACGTGCAGCTTTCCACTTGTGCAAATGTAGCCCATACCTCAAAGATAAATCACCTCCTTTGCATGCAGAAGGCCCCCTGTTCAGTATTCAATTTTAAAAGGACCAGGTAATGGGAAAGACTGTATGCCCAAGACCCTGGAGAACCACTGCTGGTCAAGCTAGACAATACTGGGCTAGATGGGCAACAGGCTGATCTGGTATAAGGCAGCTTCCTATGGAACACATCCTTTAAATGTTAATAAGCTTGTCCTGACTTAGTGTGTCTTCCAGTAGGTGGAGACAGCACATAAAGAACATATTTGTAATGTTCGTTGTGTACCTTTAGTATACGCACAATGAATTTCCTCACTGAGTAAACAAATTGTAATCAGATTTCCAGCCACTGGTATGGATACTTCTTCTCAACAGTTTTGCTTATATTTTATGTCCACAGGATGATAAAAAGAAGCGAGATAGGGACCGGGGTGAAAGTGAAGGAGAAAGAGAACTGAAATGTCAGACTCCTCTAAGGCTAGACTTGCCACCTGAAAAACCATTGGCAAGCAGTTTGGCAAAACAAGAAGGTAAGAAAAAGCTGTTTTGTTGTTTCTTTTTACGCTGTTAGGTAAGTTGATTTGTTCTGCCTTGCTTCTCAATTTATGACATTGGCCACCTTAAGTGCTTTGGTGTTGAAGAGGAAAGCTGGAATATGAATCCTGAAAGTTTTTTTTTAAAAAATAAGATCAGTCTCAAAATAAATCTGAAATAGCAGCAACACTGTGGCTATTAGTTCTCTCCATTACTAACATGTAATTGGCCAAAATCTGCAAAACTGAAGTTTGCTTTCAAATTGTGGGAGGTTTCTTAATAGGCTGAAATGCTTCATGCACCACTGTTTCTAAAATTAAAATAAATGTATGTTTGAAACTATGAGATGTAAAACTTGAAACAGTCAGGAATGCCCCACAAACATGGTCCAAAGTTATGGCAAGTGCATCCCATGGCTGGATGGGACACTTCTGTGGCCTTATTCTCTTGATGACAGGGTGATACTGAGGCACACACCTGTCTTTGGCCATTGAGCCTCCCTGCTGAGCAGGTATGGCCAGAGTTAAAAAGACTGGCTCACTTTCCACCTCAGCTAGCTAAGCTGAAGAAGGGAGAAAGGCAGAAGTTCCAAAGGTGATTGAAGCAGCAGCTCTGAAACAACCCCCTTGCTACGGCATAGGCAGAACTAGAATCGGGGAGCGCACCACCACCTATGGAAAAGGTCAAATTTCTTTGTAGTGTGCATAGTCCTTCCTGTCAGAGCAATTGAGAGAGCTAACCAGCTTATGGAACCTCATGCACAGAAAAAGTGTTAACAGGAGAAAGCAACTCTTGATGTGTTTATTACCTTGCACAGCAGTACTTCATTTGAAAATATAGCATTTTCTATTTAGCATTTCTTATGTGTTGTGTGTGTGTGTGTGTGTGTGCGCGCGCATGCATGCATGCACTCTAGTTAATATTTTTCTTTCATCTTTTTGTCCTAGAAGTGGAACAGACGCCACTTCAAGAAGCATTGAACCAACTTGTGAGGCAACTGCAAAGGTGAGTTCTTGTCAAGACTGAGCATTTCTGATACTGCTAGTAGAAATTGCTAAAGATTAGAAAATGCTGTCTAACCAATGTGTTAATTTTTCTGAGCTGGATCTTTCTTTCTTTTTCTTTCTTTCTTTCTACATGCATTTGTGTTGCTATTGCTGTCAACAACTGTAAAATCTGCCAAGCTAATGCATGTTGAACCCAAGTTCTTTTAGTGTTGATAATGCATAGTTCCTGCATCATCTTCCTTTAATATTGGTTTTCACTTTTAATCGTTAAATCTTTATTGAAGTGGTTCTAGAAAGTTACTGATAAATGGGTTGTGTTTCAAAAATTGCTTACTCTGGAGTAGTCATGGAATATCCTCTAGCTTTTTTAGGATCTTGGTTTGTGGTCTAAGTTTTTCTTTCTTTAAGAGGGCATTAGGTTCTCCTAATAGGAGAAATCTGTCTGAAGTATACTCTTGCTTAACCCATCTGAACTTAGGGAATTGTTCATGTAACTTGACTACAGATTATATGAAGCATTGCTCCATGAGGGCAAAAACATTTTTTTAAACAGGAGTTTATCAGGGAAAGGGTGGAAGTAAGCAGTAGTTACTAGAGGAAGGTCAAATTAATTTTGACGATTCCAGGCCTATTCTTGCTTGTGGATTTAGCCAAAAGCTAGTGGCAGTCTTCTCAGTCAGTGCAGTTGTTATATGTATGATTCGTGACTGGCTTGGACAACTCATCTTTTGTAGCTCTTAGGTATCTTGCATACCCATGTGGACCAGAATGAGGATTTGATGATTTCTCTCTTAGTTTTAACTTACACTTGGTGAGGCTTGGACTATTGATGTTTGAAGGCTTTGCTCTATGTATTAACACTGCTTGGGGTTTTGGGAATGCTGCCAGTCTTAAACAGGACCCTTCAATTGAAGGTGAGAGTAAGATTTTGCAAGCATTCAACGGCCTTGTAAAATAGAATTGCTTTCCCTGCCATTGATATTATAATCCATTTTGGTGTTCTAAGGAGAGACAGAATGTGGCACCTGTGGTTTGGTTTAGAAATGTCAAACATGCTTTAAAAATAAAATCCCATCAAAAGTAAAAAAAATAAAATAAAATAAAAAGGGAGGGTGAGACTGCTTCCAGGCAGCACCTCTACAACTTTAAAGAAATGCAAGATTGTATTATTAGGGCAAAAGCTCTCTTGTTTCAGTTCAGTTCTGTGGTTTCTTTCAAGTTGGAGTCTTCTCTCCTATTTAATACTAAGCTCTGTCTGTTCTTTGTTATAGAAATGAAACATAAAGGGCTCTTCTTTTCATTTCTTAACAGAAAGGATCCAAATGCTTTCTTTTCATTTCCTGTGACTGACTTTATTGCTCCTGGCTACTCCATGATCATTAAACGCCCAATGGATTTTAGTACCATGAAAGAGAAGATCAAGAACAATGGTTACCAGTCCATAGAAGAACTAAAGGTGCTTTTAATTTATATTTTAACTGCAGAGGGGGGATTAGACGTTGACACTTGCTGGTACTAGCAATTGCATTGTGCAGGTTTTTTCAATATTTTATTCATTTTGGGGCTGCACTTTCATAGTTTATGAACACATAGAATAAAAAATTGGCGCATCTGGCTTTCAGAGTTGTTCATTTGCTTTCTTTAGAGAAAGTCTTTGTGAATGTTTTCAAGAGACATTTTTCATGTTCCAGGGTGTTGGAAATTTTGTGTGTGTGTGTGTGTGTGTGTGTGTGTGTGTGTGTCAAGGAGAAAAGACTGACCAGCAGAAGTACTTGATCTTTTAAAACAAGGATGTGAAATGAACCTGGTCATTAGTGCATCAGAGTAATAAATACTTATAGCCATAATTAAGTGACTCTTCACCATTGTACTAATAAGGTTGAGGTTTTTCTGTGTTTAAGAGAACTACTTAAATCACAGAAGCATGTAAATATGTTTGTGTTGTTGTTTTCTTGAGAAATGTAGGAAAGAAGCTTTAGCACACAGGACAGTAGTAAGAATCCCTTGCATTCTTCCAGAATGTAATACAATTGCATTACTGAAAGAAATATTGTGTATATTGACTCTCACCCCCCCCCAAAAAAAGTTTTAAAAAATGCAACTTGCCTCTTTCCTGCCTTATATAGCACTATATTTTAAAATGCCGGCCCCAACCTTTTATCCTTTTATTTGCACATTTTAAAGAAAAACACGTGTGATTCCCTTATTACTGTTGTCATCCTGACAAAAAGAGCCCTCTGATCTCTTGGGAGTACTGTCTGCATTGAGCATTGCCTTTATCAGCACATTAATATGAAAAGTGTAAAGTCAGATGTCTGTCATAAGCATCTTTGGTCTCAGATCAAATCTGTCATCTTTAACACACATCAACTGCTGGCCTAGTGTTTTGCAAACTAATACCTAAGTAAAAGGATACCAAATCCCAACCAGAGACTCAGCCTGTCACTCTTAAGAGCTTCGAGGTGGCAGAGAATGCAGGCCTGGTGCCTTTTCTGCCAGCTAGTACAATGATTTCTTAGCCTGTCCTTTTCTTCTATCTGCAGTAGTACTGTAGTTAGAGGTGGGTCAGGAGAGAGACTATTACAACAGTGGAGTAAGATAGAACCATGGAGTAGCAATGCTTCCTATCTGCATGTGTGCACACAGCAGTGCTGTCTACACCAGTGTTTCCCAACCTTGTGCCTCCAGATGTTTTTGGCCTACAACTCCCATCATCCCTAGCTAGCAAGACCAGTGGTCAGGGATGATGGGAGTTGTAGGCCAAAAACATCTGGAGGCACAAGGTTGGGAAACACTGGTCTACACATGTGTGTGCACACAAGCGTTGTTGCTAGGTTGGAACTTGGAAAGCCTACTAATAAACTGTATAGACTAACTTGCACCTGTATTATGATGCATTATTCCTTTATCCTCCATATTATGAGGATACTTTTTTTAGCCAGGCAGAACAAACAGTGCTTATGTTCTCAATTACTAGCACCTGCCATCTTGTCCACAGTACAAATTTCCATACATAAAGGGGCAGATATATTTTCTAGGAAACATTCCTGTAAGTTCCTACTTATGTGTCTTACTTCTTCTGTTGATACAGGAGAACTTCAGACTGATGTGTACTAACGCCATGGTCTATAACAAACCAGAGACCATTTATTACAAGGCTGCTAAAAAACTCTTGCATTCAGGAATGAAAATACTCAGCCAGGTAACTGAATTAAGGAAATAATTCAAGAGGTATTGGAGTTTTGTTGGCTTGTGTATGGTTTCATCATATTTCCATTTGTGTTTAATAGAGAAGAGGTCATTCTTTTCTAGCTAAAGGCTGTCATTGGGTTAATTCAGTAAGTAGTTCTTTCTTCTTTATCTCTCCAATAATAGTTATAACTTAAAATTAGATTGTTTGTAATTTATATGTATTGGAACCCTACCTACTTGCTTGATCTTTTTTCCAAGAATCACTACGGCTGCAATCTTAAACACATGTATTAGGGACTAAGTCTTTTGAACTCAGTGGGACTTCCTTCCCTACACCCCATTTTTTCTCCTCACCTCTTACCTACCCAGTAGGCAGATGGGGGAAGAACAGAGCACACTCAACAGGAATCTGAACTGATAGCTTGTGGTAGGCTTTTCTCCCGATCTCCTTCCACACAGTGCTGCTATTCTAGAAAAAGAGATGCCAGAACTCACCATGAACACCTCCTTCATTCTTTTAGAATGGCAATGGTGCCCACCTGAGAGGTGCTGGAACTGAGTTCCTGTGAGTTCTCCCTGGGAAAAAAGCACTGCTAGTACAACTGCTTTTACAATATTTTATTAGTGCAGAACGTGGACCTTCAGTTTGGGGGGAAAGACTGCAGACTCTGCAAGGGTTCTATGACAGCTTTGCAGCCCTCTTTCCCCCTCTGAAGACCCCTTGTAACTGAAAGAAAAGCACTTAATGATTAGGCAGTTTTAAAATGGGGGACTCACATACATATGAAGTTTTAAACCTGCATGGTTTGTTTCCCTAGGAAAGAATCCAGAGCTTGAAACAAAGCATTGACTTCATGGCAGACCTTCAGAAGAGCAGGAAACATAAAGATAAAACAGGTCTCCAGTCAGGTGAAGATGATGATGGCTTTGGGAAAGATGCAGACTCCATGGACATAGACCTCAGAGCCTTTAAAACACCTAGCAAAGAACTCAAGAAGTAATTACTCTGCAAAGGGCTTACATATTTCTTTCATTTCAGCAAAATTAGGAGCAGGCAGCCCCAGGCTGCATTGAAAGCAACTATCTCCAGTAGCTCTGAATAGGGATTAAACAAATACATAGAAGAAGACTGGTCTGTCAGTAGCACTTAGGCATGATGGCTACATGGAACACCTCTGTACAGAGGCATCTATAGGGATCTCCCATTTTTGGGTAGCCTTAGCCAAAGATCATAGTCACCAGTCCTATTCCACCACCACCCACATTTTTTTCTGAAGGAAAAGGTGCACAGAATCTTCTGGCATTGGCACTCACCCACTTGCCTTTCCAGCTTCAGAGCAGGGAAAAGGCCAGTTGGTAGGAGCTGCTAAATTGACCATGTTTGGGTGCCTTTACCACACAACTGCCAATCAATCCTCAGCCAATCCTGGAGCTGGAGAGGCAGCAAGTGTTTGCTAGAACTGCCAGTGGACAACATTTATAGTAGAAACTACAATAGTAAACACAATAGCGAGATGCAATTTAATACAGTGGTGCCCCGCAAGACGAATGCCTCGCAAAACGAAAAACGCGCAAGACGAAAGGATTTTTTGGTTTTTGCGTCGCTTCGCAAGACGAATTTTTGGTACTTATTTGCACTCCGGTAAAACTTCAGGTTCAAATTATGTTATCCTGTTGTATAAGACAAATTTTAGAAACATTTTGTTGTATCCAGCTAAGTTTTACTCAAAACAAAGCCATTGAAATTAATGGGCCTATATTAGTCATGTCCTGTAAGTTCAGTGGGACTATTTAGAAAACAAACAACACTGGATACAGTCCCTTCTGCTTGAAATCATACTTTCAGACTCAAGGATGATGGCATGCACAATGAAGGAAGCAAGTTACTGGCAAATGAACTCCACCTTTACTGCCAAATGTGCCACTTTATTTTAAACTGATGAAGAACTTCTTGGAATTTACTGCACACATTCTAAAACAAAGTTTTAGACTTGGTGGTATTAAACCCCCTTTTTTTGCTATCTTATATACTATGAAGGGATACGGTAATGTATATAGTTTTGGGGTTTTTTGTCTCTTTTTAATGTATGTTTGTTTTCTAGGAAAGAGAAAGAGCTACTTGAAGAAAAAATAAGGAATAGTAATTTAGAGAGGGAACAGGAACTGATTGAACATATCATCAGAGAATCAGGAGGAAAGTTAACAAAAAGACCTGCTAATGCTCAGGTAAACGGAGAAAAGGATATGGATGATGCTCATTATCTAGAACACCATAACATAAGTTAAATACGTTTCAGTCCCTTTCATTTGATGTTTCAATGATTGATGTGATTACAAATCTAAAGTCTCATAATATTCATTCATTGAAGCAATAAACAAAACAGCCTGCTAAATTATGTATGACTCTGTCATCCTAGCTTTGTAGGCTGTGCACAAAAGACACATTTTAATGGCTTGATCTTTATTTCAGTGTGAGTTTGAAAGAAGAAAACCTGATGGCACAACCACCCTGGGACTTCTTAATCCAGCAGAAAATAACACAGGGGGTAATGCTTGCACTGAGTAATTTTAACAACCTTTCCCCTTGGTGGTGTGTATTACTGATGGATTTCTACACTTAGTAGAGGTGCAGAGGAAGTCTCTTGAGGCTGTCCCACATTCCTCCCATGCTAGCTTTCCTTAGAATTGCCACTGAGCATCTGGCTGCTTCTGGTCCCTGCTTAAATGGTCCCTGTTTGAACAGTTAGCCCAGAGACAGTCAGAATGGGATGTCCTTCATGAGAATGCTGTTTGATTTAGGGAATAATGACCCAACATCTTGGAATATTCCATGGCATTTTTAAACGAATGCCTTCCAGAAGCATGATTCCTTATCTAGCAAAGATGGGGGACCTGTGCCTGCCCAGATGTTGCTTGAGTTCCCATCCAGTATGCCCAGAGCTCAGGGATGAATGGAGTTGTAGTCTTGAGCCATCTGGAGGGTCTCAGGTTTCCCATCCTTGCAATATAGCTTAATAATTTCTATGTATAAGGTCCCAAATTCAGTTCCCTGCCTTCACCTGCTCAATTAAGTAAATAAAAATAGATTAGCATGGACATTTCTGTTTTAGGGTCGTTATGACAACTACCTTTTTCTTAGTGCATTTTTATGACATATAGTTGAATCCAGGACAAAGGTGTTTTTAAGGGACTATTTTTCAGTGTTTATGCTCAAAGGCTTTAGAAAAACCTAGTAAATACTCAGAAGGGAGATGTTCTGTGCATGTGGCTAACTTAAGTCCTATAACTTTCTTTTTGTTCATCTCTTGAGTGGTAGAAATCGGACATGGCTCTGCAAAGTTGGGTGTCACAGCTGGAAGACTGCAGTCAGGTGTAAATACGTTACAAGGGTTCAAAGAAGACAAAAGAAACAAAGTTACTCCTGGTAAGTGTTAATTCTAATTTATGCTTAGTGGTGCCCTTGAATGCAACAAGGCTGGCAGAAATTACACAGGTCAGCTATGAACCACTGACTGAGTGCCCTGTAGCCCTTGCCACATTTAACTATGTCTAGGCATACTTATTTGTTACTAAAATATTTGATGTACTAAAAACCCCATATAAAAAGGAGATTTTGCATAAGTAGAGGAGAATCTATTGCATGACTTGGGCTATAAAAAACAAAAGAGATTAGAGCTAAATATTTTGCTCATTTACTACTTGGCAAGAGTTGTCGGTCCAGTCAGCAGAAAACCGAATTGTTGCTAGCTTGCCGAAACAGAAGTTTTGTTGAACGATCACATCATATGCTTTGGCAGCTGCTAGAAAAGCTCAAAAGCTTTTAACAGTATATGCACTAGACTGTTTGTTCCCTGAAAATATATGGGATTTGTATCCATCATCAGAACAATTAAAAGCTTTTCACATTATTAGTTTAGTCCTTAAAACTCAGCTAATCTGATCAGCTAACATAGATCAAAGCTGAATCTGGGTGATACCCAGTTGCGGTATCCCACTTGTCTAAATGCAGCTCTCTCCTCCCCTTTGCAACTCCCTGCAAATCAGGGATTTGCAGGATGTTGGGGGACCCTCTGGAGCAAGATGGGGAGCTTCATGGGGGGGAGAGGAAGGGGAAGTCCCCTCACATCTCCTGATGCAATGTTGGATCTCACTCTGTATCCACAGTCTTTTCTCTTTGCTGATGTATTCATTCTTGAGACAAAACACAAACTGAATCACAGAAATTCGCATCACTTGATTCATTCCAGAGTTGAAACACATGACTTGAGGCTTTTAAGATATCTACACTGTGTGGCATGATAATATTTTCACACTCTTATTTCAGTATTGGGGCACTGCATATAGCCACATATGTACCCGTTAAACCAATTTGGATTTGCAAAAGCAGGTTTCTTTGGGCATGCATGCTGGTTGAATCTGGGTTCACAAGCAATTAATAGAAATGCCAATTTTAATAAACCAGTGGTTATGGAATGTAGCTCTGGTGTGGTATGAATTCAGCAACCTAGTTGTGCAAGGTAAAAGTGGATAGGTTCAGACACAAGACTTGTACAACCTAGTTGGAGGGGATTGGTCAGAATTATGGCAATACTAGGCATATTCTTTACCCATGTCAGGATACTGTTGGACTACAGATCCCATCATCTCTGAACATGTTGACTGGGGCTGGTAGGAGTTGTAGTATCTGGAGGACACCTCATTGGCTACCCCTGAATTATGCATTCTGTGCTCTTAGTTTGTTGTGTTTGTTAGGGCTTTGCTTCTCCCTAACAAGCCAGGTTTAATAAGCAAACAGCAAACTCTAGCTTAAGGCTGGCTAGCGAGCCTGGGTTGCTAGGGAGAATCAAAGCATAGTCTCGGATTCAGATGCCGTGTGAAACTATCCCCTTCCTGGTTTGATTAGCAACTTGTGTAAAGGTGGGAATGAAGCAGCAATTCTGCCAGCCTCCAGCTCTTGCACAGTATAGTTTATTAAGTCAAAATCATTGTGAACATGGCCTTTGAGTGACTAAAACCACCTCTGAAAAAGCATTTCATTCATTCCGAAAGAAATATTTAATGACAGTTGCTTCAGTGTAGCATTTACAATTTTCTGTTGGAAGAAATGGTGACTGGCAGTGGGGAGAGGAGGCACCCCCAGCCCAAGTATTAACATCTCTGGTTGCCTGGCACTAGGACAGGTGTAATTGAAGCAACATTAATTTCTTGGCACTCATGGAACTGGGTTCTCGGAGCCCAAAGAGGCTTTCTTTACTCTGGCCAGACCAGGTGCAATAGATTTAAAGTGCTGTTAACTTTAAATTGAGAAGCTGTACCTCTTCTTCCAAGAAACAGTAAACACCTGTGAAGAGCAAATCTGTTGTTAAAAGGGACATTCAGCCTAACACATGTGAGAATATTAATTCCGGCTCTTATTTTTCATTAGTGATGTACTTGAACTACGGGCCCTTTAGCTCTTATGCTCCAGCTTATGACTCCACATTTGCAAATATCAGCAAGGATGATTCTGATTTAATCTATTCCACCTATGGGGAAGATTCTAATCAAGGGAATTTTAAGTAAGTAGGCTTATTTTTGTCTTTATCCTGATGACTTTGAATTAAAAACCTCTTTTAGAAATGTTCACATATTGGCAGGAGGGGGGGGAGAGTGCTTCTTTTCCTTCTCCTGGCATTGGCACTAGCAACAGAATGGAACTTGACTGCAGCTTTTGTATTCTTTATTTTTGACTAGTTGATGTGCGGGTTTTCCTGGAATAACACTAACTCAACAGGGAAGCTAATGAGTTCTTAGTATTTCGATTTTTACATCCCATCCATTACAACCTTTGTCCTAATACAAATAAAAATCTAAATTGTGGTATGATTCTGAGAGATGCTTTTTCTACGCACATAAGTTTCCCTTGGGGGTCTCAGTTGGATGGATCTCTTCTTGTGTCTCAGCTTTCCTGACTGGTTCATAGATTCATAGAGTTGGAAGGGACCCTGAGGATCATCTAGTCCAACCCCCTGCAATGCGGGAATATGCAGCTGTCCCATACAGGGATCAAACCTGCAAGCATGGCATCATCACTGTCATTCTCTAACCGAGTTCTCCAGGTTTTTTGTGAGAGATGGAGGAATGAGCACTGGAGTGGTATTTGGCATGTTAGGTGTAACCACATCATAGGAACCAACTCCTAAGGGCCAAAGGGGCTTTGCTCCCCCCTCAATGAAATATTTGAGGCGGCTGGGTTCCCCCAAAGTTGATGGGCATTGCCATTCAACTGGTGTGTCTGCACAACATCATGTGATCAATTATGTGGGGCTGCGCTTACCTGGCTCTCCCTCAATATTTTATTCAGGTTGGCACCCCTGAACCCCATATTTGTAGAAAGCTTGCTTAGTGTTACTTTATCCTGGTTGCACCTTGGCTTTTCCAAGACAAATTCAAGTTGGCATACATTAGGGTATAATGTGCTCCTCTCCCCCACCACCGCACATACAATTCCATTTGCTATGCAAGTTACACAGACTGATTAGAATACCACCTTTTGCACTGAACATACATAGCTCCAGTTTTTACTGTTTCTAGGAAATGTCAGTGATAACTAGCACTGCAAATTTACACGAGTTAAGAGCCTGTGGATAATAATGCATGTCTGCATCCCAGTACAGATGTGAATTTAAAAACATATCAAAGAAAGGGAAAATCTATAAACTTAAGAGAAATCACCAGTTAACATCCCTAGTGGTTCTGATATTATAAAACTTTTTTTAAAAGAGACAACAAAACAAAACCTCAAAGGTAAGTAGTGATTTTATTTTTATTTGTAAGATTGTTTCTTGTAAACTAATTGGCAATGCAATTTTGTTGCTTTTATCTTCAGCATCAATGAGTTCCTGGCTAAATCTCAAGACTACCCATATGTAATGGCAGACAGTTTGTTGGATGTTTTGACCCAAGGAAGGCATTCTCTCTCACTCAGAGAACTTGAAAAGGTGAGACTGCTTGTGTGTATCAGGGAGAAGCAATATGTAGTGTCCTCCACACTACAACTCTCATTATCCTTAACTGTTCACCCTACAAGCTGAGGCTGATGGGAGTTGCCCTCCCAATGTTGTTGAACTACACTTTGGCTACTCCCAAAGTGTAAATGGTGGAGTGGAAATCATGGCATTAAGGAGTCATGGGATGGGGACAATTCGCATGGGGACAATTACCCTGGACTGCAAAAAGAATCTACATGACAGATATTACTTATGAGACCAGGTACTAGTTCTCCTTGAGAAAGCATGTTAGAGGAAAGGCATACCTTTAGAAATATTTCAAACTATGTTTTTATATAAGAGCATTTAATTCACCTGGATCCCACTGTGAAGTTTTCATTGAGAAATTTATTCCCTGTAATGGGGTTAATTAGCAGAAAACTAGCTTGATAAGATGTGTGTGTGTTATAAGCTAAGCCTGCAATCACGTGCACAGGCTGCTTAAAACCCATCAGCTTTGGGTCAGATTCTTACGTCCCTTCAGTGTCATGGGACCCACAGCAGTGTTACTCCTTCCTGTATCACTGTGGTAATATGAAAAGCCTGGGATTACATAGGAGAAGTCCTCACTGTCCACCTCAAGCAAATATAACCAACATCTGGAAGGCACCCACCATGGAGTGTTTTAAATCAGAGGTAACCAGTTGAAGGGGTTGAGCAGCTTGAAAACTTTATCCTTCTTTTCCAGTCGCAGCCAGCAGAAGAAGCTGAATGTCTGTGTGAAAAGTCTGCTACAAGCAAGGATGTGGAGGTGATACTCTTCTGAATTTGATTGAGCCTCTAGGCAGTGAAAGGTTCTCATACAAGCCAGTTAGAATAATTTGTTTCAAGTGCCAAATTTTATGTACTTCTACAGCTGACTTGCTCTTTACTGTTCAGCATTGGAGATAAACTTCCAACTCTGTGTTGCGACCTTTCATTCATAGCATTAAAATCAAGTTATGTAAAATTCACCTTATTGTTGTGCCATGGTCAGATTTTAATTGCAGTCATCTGTATTCTCCAGCCACAGCTTGTACTATATAAAGAAACCTGTTTCAACTCCTTCGTACTTTGAAAGCTAAGCCCTCACAACTTCATGCTGTTGTGCAAGATAGGTTGCTGCTGCCTGTTCAACATAACTGTTGTAAACAGGAGACATTTGATGAACTAGGTGTTCAGGTATAAATATATTACTAAGGTATCCTCATCTGACTCATTGGCAAATGGATGAGATTCTGCAGAATGGTTTAATTGCCTCTCTTTTGTTGTAAATGTTGAAGATGGAACATAGTCCCAGATATTATAGTTGACCAGCTGATATTGAAGTAGTTCTAAGTCTGCGCTTGAGGGAATAGAGAACCAATTATAGTGGTTTAAACCATCCCACTTTGTATATAGCAGGGATGGGGAATATGTGGCCCTCCAGCTGTTGGGCCACAACAGCCCCAGCCAGCATGCCCAATAGACATCTGGAGGGCCACACATTCCTGGTGCCTATTTTTGAGCTGAAGAAAAGATTGAGAGTCACAAATATTTTGTATAAATTTGGGTTTTGCTTGATTTTTAAGAACCTGCATTTGTTTGCCATCTACAGATTCTGGAAACAGCTCTACCCAGTAGGTTTGACTCCTTTCTTAGTAAGGAGAGGCTGACAGCACTGAGAGCAGTAACCAATTTTGGAATGCCTGTGGAGGAGTTTGACTCAGAAGGTGAGTGGCATGAGCTGTGCAGTTGTTGCTTGGCAAGGCCTCTTGGCACATGCCAGCCCAGCTGATGTCTGCCCAAAACTTCACTTTCAATTGAACAGAAGCAGAGGTCTTCCAGAAAAAACTTGACGAAACCACAAAATTGCTTCGGGAGCTTCAAGACGCTCAGAATGAACGACTAAGTACGAAGCCACCTCCGAACATGATCTGCCTTTTGGGCCCATCTTACAAAGAGATGCACTTGGGTGAGTGTGGTGCTCCTGGCACGTGAAACCTTTAAATTTTAGGCATGTCCTGGTTCTTTAGTCTAAGCTTTGCCCTGCTAGTAACTTCTTTAAAATGGATGCTGGTTGTCTTGGTAACCACATTTATCAAATGGAGCAGCATTGCCACAACAATATAGGGACATCACCTTCCTGGATGTCGTAGAAGAGTGGAAGATGTGTGGTTGCTGGCGGGGATTGAAATGCTAGTTACTGCAAGCTGAAGGGGATTCCTTTATGCCTGGCTGGCTGCTGCAGGCAGAGGGGCCAAGCCTGGAAAGCTAGATGAATGTAATCTTCCCCTTCCCCCACTATCTGAAGTCATGATGGACAGGGCAGGGCCAGCAAAGACTCTGCAGCTAGTGTACAGAGCAGGTTAGATACGGCAGCCACAACATAAGTAGAATACATCTTGCATTGCGTTCTTAGAAATGCAGCAATGGGAAACAAGGTAGTGCATTTCACTTCCTTATTGTTATACTGTCTGGAGGGCTGCATGGGTTACTGTGCCTGAGGTAATTGTGCCTGCTTTGCTCCTCTGTGGTAGAGCACTGGCCCCCTAACCACAATTCCTGGGGGGTTAGTGATATGTCAAAACCAGGGATTGTGGTTTGTATGGAGTGAAGCAAATTAGGACCTTCTCAGTAGAACGCTCTCCCATCTGATGCCAACCCTGTTCAGGGAAACTTTTAATGGTTGATGTTTTATTGTGTTTTTAATATTTTGTTGGGAGCCACCCAGAGTGGCTGGGGCAACCCAGTCATATGGGTGGCATATAAAAAATTATGATGATGACCTTTGACTAGGATATAGTACTAAGCCAGTGACCATGGTTTGTTCCCATGCACCAGTAGAGAAAATGGCCCAGATAGGTGAGTGATTCATTGTAAATCATTAACTCTGCCCCGCTTTACATGTCATGGAAAACCAATGTGTGCAAACTAGTTTTATATGACAAAACCCTGCATTTTTAGGCTGTTGGGGGGCAATTAACAGACTTTTAGATAAACCTTATAAAGTCATATCAATGTTTTACTGTTAACTTTTCCAGCGGAGAGAGTGACAAGTAATCTAAAAGAGCTTGCACAACAAGTGGCTCCGGGAGATATTGTGAGCACATATGGCATTCGTAAAGCGATGGGGATTTCAGTTCCTTTACCAGATGCCATGGACAGCTTTGTTGACTTAACAGATGGTGAGTAACCAGAGTGCATTTCAGCAGGTCCCCATAGATCGGTTGTCCTGGATGTGGTTCATGAGTTGCTCACCACATGGAGTAACTACAGTAACCATATTCTGTAAACTAGCACTTAAGAGGTACTTAACCCACAGAAGAAATAAACAGTGAGAAAGTCTGACTTCTGTGTTGACCCTATCACGTTGGACTAGTTAGTGCTGGAAGATGTGCCTAAATCTGATTTTTGGCCTGACATTTCCCCTTCCCTGCAGTGAGAGCTGCTTGTTAATTCTGAAGCAGATTGACACAGCTGTCTGTCTAAATAAAGAGAAGCTAATATATCTCCACCTGTATCCTTAGCCAAAACAAGCCAAGTAATAGGCTGTTAATGCTTTTTTCCCTCCAGAAGCAGAGGAACCTCCAAAAGCTCCTGTTCTCATTGGAAATGAATGTGAACCAGTTGGTGGTACATGATGCTTCATATTTAAATGGTTTTAAGTCTTTCCTTTTTAAAAGATTTGTCCCAGTGCATGCATGGGCACTTTGTATACTTGTGTTATATTTGAATTCTTAATAAAAACTTTAAAACCAAACCAGTTCTATTTTCCTGACAGATCTAAGAGATGCTTCTTGAATGCAGTGCAGAATTGAAGCAAGTTGCAGAGTTTTACATTCACACAAATCTTTTTACGTTAGATGCTGCCTCTATTCTGCAGGCATTACTTGAGTCATACAGGACTGAGGTGACAATGGGCTAGAAAGCCTTAAATTTGACATTTAAAATGGTGCATTTATTATTACAGGAAGTCACATGACGAAGCAAAAGGAAAGCTCATCATGGCCACTGGAAATGGCTGCTGTAGGCAACAATGTTCAGTTTAAATTGAGTCGCCCTAGACAGGTTTTCACATCAGATATAACGGTGCCTTATTGAGTATACTCACATTCAGCAGAATGCATCTAGAGATGTACACAGGGCAGCAGCCTTAGACTTGAACAGCTGTCTGCTTTTCCCTTGAACATACTCCAAAAGCAAACTGGCAACATAAGAAAAGAAACTAGCAAAGAGGCCTGCTTTGGGGTTTGTTTTTTCCCCCTCAGGCAGCACAATGTCTTTCCTTTGACGATAGTCAAATGGAGGGCAAGAGGTGCTTCATGTAACATTGCTCTTTCATTATAACAGCCTGCGGAAAGTGATCACGCAAAGCAAGAATGAAATATTTACTTTTATGAAACGCATTTCTTAAAGAATTTGAAATGATACAAAAGAAGAGCAATTAGGCAACAAACGCATCCTAAATTTTTAATCTGGGAAATTTAGAATTAAAACAGAAGGTAGACAAGTTACCTTGACTTGCAGTAGAATGTGAACAGAAACAATTAAACATTAATACTTGCATTTCACACTTGAGTTTCTGCTGTTGGCATATGACGTTTGATAACTGATGCCAAACAA
This sequence comes from Podarcis gaigeae, assembly GCF_964106915.1. NCBI lineage: Eukaryota > Metazoa > Chordata > Lepidosauria > Squamata > Lacertidae > Podarcis > Podarcis gaigeae. The sequence continues at coordinate 34,120,871 of NC_139684.1, read as the reverse complement.
TGACAAATAGTTGCAAAGATTAAAGGTGGATCTTTTGAACTCAAGCATTCTAACAAATGCACAATAAAGTAAGAACTGAAAGCAGTGTTATCATATTTCACATTAACTTGCTGCTATAACAAAATACAATCGCGTAAGTTTCCTTTTTATCCTACCTAGGACTACCCTATCTTGCTACTTTCCAGTGTGACCTACTCTAGACAGCTAAGACTTTCCAAAAGTCCTAAAAGCCACAGTAGGACTTGACTAGAAGAGTTTTGTTCCTGTCATGAAACATAGGCACTTCAACCTCCGCATAAGTTAATTACACAGTAATTATAATGAACACAACAGGGCTGCATCCAGGGCAAAGAATGTCAGAAATCTTTGCACAGTTAGTCACATTCTACTCTGAAAACCTTTTAAAAAATACTTAAGAGTCACAGTCCTCAAGTCTTGGAATGATTTCCATAAACTTCAGTCGGATTTCAGTTAAGTTACTCCAGAGAGTGACTTGCAAATTGGAGCAGAGCCAAAGGCATTCTACAAAATCTCAATCACAGGGAAAAACATACAATTTCAAAATGTTTCATGGTATTCACATTTAAATTTATAGAACCCTTCAATGCAAAGCCATTCATTTTGCTTTCCTAGGATATGCCCAGCTACTAGTCAACACAGTTCAGTTGTGCTCCACATAAAGTCAGACTGCAATCCTATATGCACTTACCTGAGAGTAAAACCACTGCCCCAGTATGACTTATTTCTGAGTACACATGCATAGCACTGCGCTGCTAAGCATTCCCCCCCCCCCATGGGGCAAATAAACAACTCTCTCTTCTTTTCACATTGTAAACAATTTACCCATTTTTCTCTTGCCCATAAGACTTAGTGGTTTGTTTCTGGTTCTCCTGGGAAAAGCCTGTCAGACAGAAGTAATTTTCATAAGATAAAAAAGTTTCAAGGTTAGCCCCTGTGCATACACCTAATGGCAGGTACAGTGGATTGGATGCCCAAAAATATTGAGCATAAGCTGATGGCCCTGATTTGCAAACAGCTCAGGAGTTTACCCATTAATAAAACAGGTAGATTCCAGAGCCGTTCTTAAGCTCCTGCAACAAGCTGGAAAAGCAGATCTCCATCTTTTGCAATTTAGTTTCTTCTTGTACAAGGCTCTACTGAAACCTGTACCTTCTGCATCTTTTGATCCAATCCCATATCATTTAAGCAGATATTTCCTACCTGAAAAAATATTTTGTTCAGAAGCCAGCTTTCTGTGCTTTCCCTACTCCCAATTAGCATGCCTCACACAGATCTTGCATGATGGCTGGTAACAACACTGTGAGGTGTTTCCAGAATGAGTTCTGAAACCCATAGTATTTCTCCTTCACCTAGTTAGTTATATAGGTTGGTATTCAGGTGGTCAATTTTGGAGTTACCTTATACTGACTTAGTTTGTGCTAAATGTCACTGAAGCTAGAAAGAAATGAATACTCTACAGACAACAGGAGAAAGAATAATAATTAACAAATAGATCCCCCCCTCTCTCAAATTGTCTAATGGGACTGGAGCAAAACCCATGGCATAGCAAAAGGTGGTAGACATACGAAGTTCAAGTCTGGCTCAGGGTGGACATTGTATTTGGTTGTGCCCTCTCTGTTCATTTTTATCATAAAAATGTGAAAACAGATGGAAGCCTCTTGCCAATGATGAAATCTAGCAATACAATAGTTTGGGAGGGAGGGGTTCACTAACTACAAAATTTGCACTGTGGCTGCCCTATGGTTTGTTACACCCACAAGAAAGAGAGAGATCTGTATCCCCAGAAACTATACTTCTTTTTATCAGACGAATTAAGGAAGACACTGGTAGTTTCTCTGTGCCATATTTTAAGAGTGGGTATCACCCAATTCTGCCTGCCATACAGCACTGCCATGCCAGCAGTGAAAACTATTTGAAGCTACTCACAATTATATGAGCAGGGTTACCAAGTGCAAGAATCTGGATTTTTACACACACACACACACACACACACACATACTCACACTGCTGATGTTAAGCATGTTGCTGTAGGGCACTAATAGCTGCTGAAATAAAAAGCACCTGGTGAAGTGCAAAAAACATTACAGCACAAGCAAAAGGTGTATGAGGAGAAGCCTCCCACATGTTTCCACCCAGAGTGGAAAGCACATTCAAGAACCAAGGCCAAGAATGTTTCCAGACCCAGGTAATAGAATCCAGAAAAAAATAAGCCATGTGAGCAAAACATAAGCAAGTTCCTCACATCACTTGTCTTCTGCTCCAGTAGAGAATAGCACAGGCATAAGCAAAACGTGTGTATGATATATCCGGGTATGGTTTAGCAGCAGAACAGGACTACCACCACAGAAATGTTTATAAGGACCGGGTTGTGGTTGTAGAGAAGAATACTGGCAGTGCAACAGTTCCTGGTACTGAAATCCAGTTCTAGAGCAGAGCTGCAGCTCAAAGTCAGGTGGTAGGGTGGGGGAAGCACAACCAAATGATATGAGCACAAGCTTTGTGTACAGTTGATCCCAGAGTCAACCCCTGACATCTCCAGTTAAAAAGTTCTCAGGCAGAGGAGTCTTCAGTCCCATTGCCTTATGTAATAAGACTGCTGCAAACTCAAGGCGGTGCTGTGTCCATGGACAAGTACAATACTGTTAAACCAGGTCTGAAAGGATGAGGCAGTGGAATGTTTTAACGAGGCAATTCGTTCAACTACGAATCCATGAAAAAGGTGCAGAAGTGGAGCTCTGTCCTGTGGCTGCATGGCAGGGAAAGGAGAGAATAATCTGCAACATGGACACCTGCAAACTCTTTTGACAGGCACAGCTGTAAAGAGCTTTCCCACAATCTTTTCCTCTTGAGATACAAGTACTAACACTTCTAGTCCGCACTCGTTTTTGTCATAAGCTCCTTTCCATAAGGAGGCGGAGTTTCCAGGCTTTCCGGAAGGGAAGTTATTTTAAAAACAACCAAGCCCAGCAAGACACAAATTTTGACCGAACTTCTCAGCAGTTTCTTGCTCGAATCAAAGCGCTTGGGATTTGGCTGTATCCGTGCACACAAAGTAAGTCACCAGTTCTCCTTTCCCCTTGACGTTAATAAGTCCTCGGCACTCGCAGGCATATCCCAGGTTCTCCAGTATTTTGCAAGTCTCTTCTGTAACCTGTGCACAGAAAACACATGAGTCCATTCACAATTCAAAGTGAGCATTTCATCCCTTTCAGGCCTAGCTACTACTCCTGAGCATGCAAAATAAACAAATAACCACAAACATCAGAAAGAGAAACAAGGAAACCTCCGCAACAGGAATAAACTATACAGCTTTTCCCCAACCTCTTTCTTGCTAGACAGTGAAAGATCTGGGCTGCTCCTGGGGAGAAGGGACTCAAGAAGCAGGCAGGGTAGGTGAGATGAGATTAAAAGGCAATGGAAACAGTCACAATGACCTCCTTAGTTCTGGGTTTGGAGAGGGACTCTTCTTATGTTCTAATCATTGTACAGGTTTCCTTCACCCCTCTGCCCACTTTTTTTTTTTACCTGGATTTTCCCAAGTTCTCCTGTACTCTCCATTCTACTGGCAACGTTGACTGTGTTTCCCCAGATGTCATACTGCGGTTTGCGAGCACCAATCACACCAGCTACTACAGGGCCATGGTTTATGCCTGCAAGAACAGGAAAGGGAAGGTTAAGATGAAATTTTGCTTTCTGCTCCTGTGGCTTCTTGCCACAAGAAGAGGAAGGTGCTGTATGCCAGCACGGGAAAATAAAATCACAAGTTCTATTCAATGGAATGTGTGCCTAAACAAAGGCATGTCTTCAGAATCCAGTGGGATGCCAACACTGATGGGGCTTCTTGTATCTCAGCAGGGAATGCTGCTACTACCCTGTGAAGAAGTCCACCTCTATGTTATTGTAAGCTGATCAATAACTGGTCATGGCAACACTATCTGGGTTCCATTAGCTAACCGGACAGTGGAGGAGGTCCCAGGTTCAGTCCCTGGAATCTCCAGGTAAAATTGGGAAAGACTCTTGTCTGAAACCCTGGAGAGCCAGTCAGTAGTGAATACTCAGAGCAATGGTCATGCTGGTTGGGGCTGTAAGAAACTGGAGTCCAACCACTCCCAGCTGGGAGAGACTCCTGCCTGAAACCCAGCTGGTCAGTTGAGGCTAGGTGGATCAGCTAGGTGGACCAGTGGTCTGAGTGAGAACAACACAGCGCCTCGTGTTTCTGTACTCTGCTTGCGGGCCTCCTACAAGCATTTGATCAACTAGAGTGGCTGGGGAAGCCCAGCCAGATGGGCGGGGTATAAATAATAAATTATTATTATTATTAATTATTATTATTAAACAGGATTCTGGACCAGATGGACCCTTGGGTCTGATCCAGCAATTCTCTTTTTATGTTCTTTGGTTGTGGTTCCTAAGCAATAGTGTAAATCACGCTAGCTCTGGAGGTAGTAATGTTTCTAAATACCACTTGCTGGAAAACAACGGAAAGGTGAGCACCCTTGTGCTCAGATCTTTCCTGTGGGCTTCCCACAGATATTTGGTTTGCTGCTCTCAGAACAGAATGCTGGATTAGATGTTCTTCTAAGATGTAGTGATTTAAAAAATCACTGAATATGGAAGAAATACAGTGGTGTCCCCAAGATAATTCAGCCTGCCCCACCGCTTTTTGGTGGGGGCAGTGGATTGAACTTACCAACTCTGAGACGGAAATTGTTGAATGAGTGCCTGTTGATGCCATCCAGCTTAGTCATCAAAGCCATTGCAAATTCCACCATGATGCCAATTTGAGCATGCTGTCTTTCCTGGTCCTAAGCAATATTTTGGGGCAGGGGGGAGAGTGTTAAGAGGATCTTTGCTTTATGTTATTAGTGCAGGGGTAGGGAACCTGTGGCCCTCCAGGTTGTTTCGGCACTCATAACTCCCATCAGCCCCAGCCAGAATGGGTTTTTTAATCCAATGACATCTTGATGGCCAGAGGTAGCTACCCCTCCACTAATGGAGTGCAGATATATTATAGGCGTATCCTAGAACTGCAGGTAAAGTCAGTGGACACCTACATCCCTCTCTCTGCTTAAAGTAAGGTAAAGGGACCCTGACCGTTAGGTCCAGTCACGGATGACTCTGGGGCTGCGACTCTCATCTTGTTTTACTGGCCGAGAGAGCTGGCGTACAGCTTCCAGGTCATGTGGCCAGCAAGACTAAGCCCCTTCTGGTGAACCAGAGCAGTGCACGTAAACGCTGTTTACCTTCCCGCCAGAGCGGTACCTATTTATCTAATTGCACTTTGTGTTATCAAACTGCTAGGTTGGCAGGAGCAGGGACCGAGCAACGGGAGCTCACCCCATCACGGGGATTCGAACCACTGACCTTCTGATCAGCAAGCCCTAGGCTCTGTGGTTTAGACCACAGCGCCACCTGTGTCCCTTTTCTGCTTAAAGTAGCTGGTAGCAAAACTCACATTTATTTATTTCATTTTCTTTATTGCATTTATATCCCACTTTTTTCTCCAAGGAATTCAAGGTTCACATGGTTCAAGGTTCACATGGTTCAAGGAACACATGGTTCTCTCCCTCCTTCTTTAATCCCCACAACAGCCCTGTGAGGTAGGCCAAGCTGGGAGGCAGTGACTGGCTCAAGGTCACTCAGGGAGCTTCACGGTTGAGTGGGGCTTAGAACCCTGCATCTCTCTCTCTCTCTCTCTCACTCACTCACACACACACACACACACACACTATCAAAGTGGCTTGTATTTCAGCAGGTGACTTACCACATTATTCTCTTGGCCTGGGGTAACACAGAGTCCTGATGCTGCCATGTATGTACTCCCAATAGTTTTGATTTTTTCAACACCACTGAATTTAGGTTTCAGCAACAGCTGTTTGGAGAAAAAATGAGAAAACGATTAAAATCCAGGACCTGGATGATTCTTTGTCCTGTTACAGTCTTCTCACAAGCCAGAATTTCCAGTGGAATAAGCTAGAAAAGGGGAAGAGGCTATACTGCTCAAGATAGGGCTGGTTTTCCTGCTACTTTTTTTTTTACTTCATACCGATCACCAAGTACAAAATACATGGGAAGGATGTGTGGGTTTTAAGATTTGGTTGTGTGTTTCTGACATCCCCAATAGGTTGATTAATATGCCTGCATGAAGACACCCACCCACACCCCTTTCATCGTGTTTTGACCCTTGATGGCAACCCTTTCAAGATAAGGTTGTAGAAGTAGGTGCATCATCCTGCTCAAGCATGCAAATCAAACCATGGTTCTCTGGTTCAAGGATACTTTTCTTCATATGACACACTCCACCCAACCCCCTGGAACATAGGAAGCTGCCTTATACCCAGGTCAATTGGAAGGAAAACAAGGCTCTCAATAGCTGCTAGTCAGGATGACTATGAAGTATCAGATCCAGGATCAGAACCAGCATGCCTCTTGTTGGGGAACAAGAGTGAGGGAGGGCTACTGTCCTCCTGTCCTGAATGTGAGCTTTCCTGATTGGCCCCTGTGGGGAAGGGAATGTGGGGCTAGTTGGACTGATGGTCTGATCCAGCAGGGCTCTCAGTATGTAAGAACTCTCAGGCTCCATTAAGCCCAGTGTTGTGTTCTCTGACTGGCAATGATTCTCCAAGGTTGCAAGGCAGAGGTACCCCATAGATCCTTCTTACTCAAGGGTCAGGAACGTGTGGCCTTCTATAGTTGCTGCTGGACCACAAATCCCATCCTCTCTGTCCACTGAACATGGTGGCTGGAGCTGATGGGAGATGGGAGGACCACAGTTTTCCCCATCCCTAAAACATAGGAAGCTGTTTCCTACCAAGGCAGAACATTGGGTCCTTTTGCTCAATATTTGTCCACGCTGACTGGCAGTGGCTCTCCAGGGTTTCAGAAGGGATTGCCATCTGTACCTGGAGATGCCAGGGATTGAACCGGGAACCTTCTGCATTCAAAGCATGTGTTCTCCCACTGAATTATGATACACCTCTCTGCTGCATATCCAACCAGTCACATTTTTTAAGTGCTGCCAAGGACCTTCCTAACATGACTCAAGAAGCCAATTCTCTCCTCTGTGGAGAAGAAGATCTCTCTTCACTACACTGAAGTCTTGAGGGGAGGAGAATACTCATTCCTGGCTATTTACGGGAGGGCGGAGAGAACCAATCCCAACACCAAGAGGCCCACACAAGCTGCAAGAGGTACCTCGTCAAAATCGGCAATTATTTCATTGAGGAGTCGAAGGCACTCCAGCCCTTCCTTGTTGACATCACATTCTGTGTAGAACACCTTGAAGTCGGGTACTGAGGCAAACATGACACAGACACAGTCATAGGATTGATGGTACCAATCCTGCAGGAAATGCAACAACAGTTTCAACAATATCATTGTTCACTACCAGTCGCTTCCATCTCCGCATACAACTAAAGCAACACTGTCTAAGCACATGTAAATTCAAAGAAGTAAGTGTACGCTAGATGTCAGAAATCTCAGATCTACAATTTCTAGAGTGGTTTAGCAGCCACTCCTTCTTCCCAGGGAATTTTGAGAATTGTAGCTTTGCAACGGAAATTTGTTGCTATTAACGACACTCTTAACAAACGACAGCTCCCAGAAGTCTTTGGGGTAAGCCATGACTTTAAAGTGGTTGAGCACTTCAGGTGTATATTGTGAATGAGACTTAAGATTTATTTTGCTCTTTAGACCATGGGGCTTCTACTGCTTTGTCCTCGTGCTGTTTTCAGCATGCAATCTCTTAAAGATTAGCAGAGGAGTGAATGAAAGCACAATGGAGCAATGTAAATCTTATTGTTCTATACCTCATTTAATTTGTCCCCAATAAAATGGGCAGCGACGTGAGCTGGGAGCACATTCTCCAGCAGCAGCCGGTTCACGTTTTCCATAGTTTCAAACGACTCGTGTTCCTGTTTAAATTTATTCTTTTGTAGGCAGTCCAGACGACAGTAATAGTCTATCTGCAAAAAACAAATAAACCAAGGAATTATGAAACCCAGCCTTAAAATCAGCAAGCTGAAAATACCAGAAACAGCTTTGTGTATTTGCAGCAAACTTGTTTAATGCCTTGTGGGTTCAGGGGCTCCATGACATTTTTAATGTCCATGAAATCAGCTGTTCCTCCTTCAAAAGCTTGAAATCTTTTAAAATGAGAGACTTGACCAATAAGCCAAGTATTTAACCCCTGATGCCCCAAACTGCACCCCACACATTTTCTTCCCCATGCAAGCCAAGTGTACTAAGCCACAAACAAATGCCCATACTCCTGTACACGTGCAGCATTCATTAACTGTCTAACATGCTCCCACAAGCCACATTTCTATTTTAAATTGTACCTAATTATTTATCCCAAATCATTGTGCTGTGTTTCCCAGACCTGCCTCAGCTGTCATTAAGACATCATCATCACTAGTAATAGCCTCACAGATTTGATCTCTGTGCAAGTGGGACTTTCCACCGTTCAAAACCAACTGCCAAACTGAGGAAGCACAACTCACAGGCTATGGGCACTTCAGAACAAATCCTATAGTGCCTGATTTGTTACAAAATGCAGCAGATCTGGAAAACACCGCATAGTGGAGTATTTTTTTTATAAAAAACCCCACAAACTCTCCCCAGCTGCAGACTAAAATGGTACCATCCATTCTACCACTTGAGAACTAGTTATTTATTCAATCTTATTCTTATTTACTTAATCAATCTTCCCACATACCACAGTAAGAAGAAAAAAAAATTCGGAATGTCACATCACAAATAAACTGAAGACAGAAAGCTCTAGGCAAATCACACACCTATGAGGACTGAGTTGCCTACCTGTTTTGACAGTAGAACCAAGGTTATGTAAAACAGAGCCAGGTATAAATTTGTCATTATTCTTGGTTCTTTCATAAAAAACCTAAAACAAAAAGCAAACAAAACAAAAACATTCATTTTAAAAGCGTTTGGAACTATGTGTGAAACACCCATGCTTAAATGTTTGGAAATGCATCTCTAAAACGTTCAAAGTTTCAAGCGATACAGAGGTCTACAAACAAGAGTTTGCCATTCACAAGACATCCATCCACAGTAGATAAGAAATTAAATTACTGTCAAATATTGTCTCCTGCAAGGGGAGGAACACCCCTGGGTTTGTAGGGTTAAGTAAACGCCACTGCCATCCACTTCTGAGTTTGATACTCGGATAAATACTACTCTCAAGGGCAAGAGGTCAAAATGGAAGACAGGCTTGCAGAATTTCCAGCTCATGAAACAAAAATTATTTGATGGGGCTTTTTTCCAGTTTGAGATTTGATTGGGCAAATTCCACATTATGCACCATCTTGAACGGGTGTCGGAGAGAGAATAAGTTTGTAAACATAAAATACTGTAGTGGATCCCCCATTACCCTCATAGCACTACAATTCCCAGAGCTCCCTGTAAAGAGGAATTGGTTGTTAAACCACTCTGTAAATTGTAGCTCAGTGAGAGGGAATAGGGGTCTCCTAATGCTCTAAGCACCCAGGATTCCTTGCAGAAAGCCATGGCTATTTAAAGTCCATATTGTAGCACTTTAACTGTATGATGCAGGTGGGCCAAGAGAGAAAAGCAACGAGGTGACCTCCCAAGTTCATCACCGATTAACACAATGATAAGTAAGAAGGCCATTTAGGGTCTTCTCTAGTCTGATTTGGCACAAGGCAATTTCCTGTGTTTGCATGAAAATGGTAGAGTGGTTTAAACATCTGAAAATGCTTCAGGTAGGAGGAAGACGGTCTTGTGCGACATGTTGCAGTGACAGCAAATGCACTGTGACACTAGCGTAATCATCCACACAATACCCAATAACTCAACTTTTTCACTGGTGGAAAAGGGTTCCTAATGCAGCTAATGTCACCATGCTGCAGCATACTTTAGGTCTGTTCCCAGCTTCTTAAGAAACTGTAATCTACGAGATCACTTCCTGGAGCAGCAGTTTGCAATTCCACTAAGTTCACCATCAGCTTACAGAGTGTTGTTACCATTGAGAAGCAAGATACCGTACCTTGTGGTGGAGTCACTGACGTTGCTGCGGCTGGAGCACAAAAGCAGGTTGCTATTAAATACAATGAAATACCCAACGACAGCTCCTGACAAAAGGATAAGCTTCAGTTCAAAGCTCATTCGAAGGAACACAGAGCAGGCGATGAAACCCAGAAGGCAGCAGTAGGTATAATACTGGAACAGAAGAGGAGCGGCTTAAAAATATATATGTATATATATATATATAAATATATATGTGTATATGTGTGTGTGTGTGTGTGTGTGTATAAATAATATCATGGCACACTGATTGCCTATGTAGTCATGTCCTAGGTAAGGGCAAATTTGTCAATTTTGGCTTCTCTCAGTTTCTCATTTCTCCAATCCTAAATTCTGTTCTCCACATTTTCATATCTGTTTTTTTTTTTAATTGCAAAGTCCTCATGAAAATTCATACATATTTACATGAAATTTTATCCCCCACCCCACCCCTACCCAGTGGCTACATCCATTAGAAATCAAGCCAGCCCATTCTCTGCATTGCCCTAACTTGAGTTGTTTCTTGATCATGCTGGAGCACAATGGAATGTTGGCATTGGAAAAGCAAGGCAATCTCACTTTTCTGTTATGGCCAGAAGCCAATAGCTTTTGAACAAGTGTTGGTATTTTTTTTGAGCAATTCTCTCCAGCATGTATCTAAACCCATATTTTAAGTTCAAATTTACTCACTGAGTAGGTCTCAGCTTCAATTCTCAGCATGTCGCTGTTTTCAGAAGAACTGTTGCCCACCTGCTGCTTTGTTAGAGCAGGAGAGAAAGAGAAAGAGAGACTATTGTTTGTTGTCTATGTTAGGCCAGGCTCCATCAACATGCAGAGCAAAATGATTAAACGACAGGACTGTCTGGTGGTTGGCTAAAGAAAACATGGAGCTGTTGTGACTTGAACCATAATGCATATTTCAGAATGGTGCAGCTCAAGGATGAACATAGGGACACGGGAAGCTACCTTATACTGAGTCAAACCATTGGTCTGTCTTGCTCAGTAGTGCCTACACTGATGAGCAGCAGCTCTCCATGGTTTCAGGCTGGGGTCTCTCCCTACCTGGAGATGCCAGGGATTGAACCTGGGCCCTTCTGCATGCAAAGCAGATGCCTTCCATCTAAGCCAGCCTTTCTCAACCTGTGGGTCCCCAGATGTTGTTGGACTACAACTCCCATCATCCCTAGCTAGAAAGGCCAGAGCTCAGGGATGATAGGAGTTGTAGTCCAACAACATCTGGGGACCCACAGGTTGAGAACCGCTCACTAAGCAATGGCCCTTCTCCATGCCTTGATTGTGAGGCGGGCTCTCTCTATCTCTCAAGTGTCAATTTCATTCATTTATTTTTGACCGCCGCCACCACCACACCTTTTTTTGGCCAAGGGTTCTGCCATAAGTAATTTAAAATACAACCAAAGGATTCCAAGACTGAGAAGCTGAATAGATCATTAGGGTAATTTTTTTTATTAAAAAAAAACCCTCTTGTTTTGTTTTATTGTACACATGAAAGGAGAATTAAAATGTAACAGTGAAATGCAAAGAGAAAGGTAATAGAAAAGCTAGATGGTTAGAGCACCAATAATTTTTAAAAAGTTTGCATTTTAAATAAGAAATAGATCTCCGATCTTGGACTACTAAACCGAAGGTTATTAATATAGCAAACAAAACTTGCTTTTTAAAACTCACCAGGTTTGGTGTAGTACAGTTTCCAATAGTCTGGTCTGTGTGCTAATTAAAAAATTAGAAACTAGTTAGGAATTAAAATACATAGCTTTATTACAATACAATGACAGTTATCACCAACGTGGCCAGTCAGTGAAAGGATTTCCACTTGTGCCGTGGGACTTCTCCTCCCCCCTCTCCTCCTGTCATGTGTGCCCCACATCCTTCCCCAAATCTGCTTTGGAGAACAGTGAAAATGCCTATAAAGATTCAGGTGGCACGTTGGGAGAGGAAGGGGGGAATTATATTGCACTACTGTAAATCCTTGCACTGATGTGACAAGTTAGTGCTACTTAGGACACAATCCAATGGATAAGAGTCTTAGCTAAAACAATCTGCAATCCTGCCCTTTATGGTGAACAAATGAACTGGCTGATGCCAGTTGATAGATCTACCCACCTTTTGCACAATCCATACTTAAGGTTGTTGAAGCTACTAGTCATTATCACAGCTTGTGGCAATGAATTAAGCTCTTGAAATCACTTAGTCCCTTAGTCTTACTTGAAACGTTAAGAACATAAGAGCTTGCTGAATCAGTGGCCAACCAGAGGCAGGTGGGAAACCAGCAAGCAGGATTGGAGCACAAGATCACTCTCCACTCTCCCTTTCCAGAAACTGCTTTTCAAGAGCATTACTGCCTCCAACCGTGGCAGCAGAGAATAGCCATCATGGTTGGTAGCTGTTGAGAACCCTTTCCTCCATGAATTTGTCTAAGGCTCTTTTAAGCCTTCTAGGTTGATGATCATCGCTGCCTTCTGTGGGAGTGAGTTCCACAGTTTAATTATGTGCTACATAGTTTAAAATTCTGCAGAAGCAGATCATTGTTGTGCAAGAGAATGCATAGGCAGGTTGCTGGTAGTTCTGCTGCACAACAGATCGTGCAATTCCTCTGTTGCGTAATATTAAAACTCACCTGTCTGCTAGTGCAAGAGACCTTCTGCTAGCAGGCAGAGAATGCTGAGGAAGTCTATTCATTTTTTTTATTCTCTTTGCAACTGTTTTTTTGGGGGGGTTGCTTTAGAGTCAAGCGGTGTGTAAATTTTATGAAATAATAAAGAAAAAAAAGACTAGTGAAAGGAATTACCAAGTTAGAAACAGCTAGGATTAACAGAGAGCCGATTGCAATAGTGGCCAGCGGGAGCCTCACAGCTGGCATCGTCTCCATTTTCTCTGAAAGTGTGCGGAGATAGCAGGCTGGGGGCCACTGCTTTGAACAGGGTCTCTGCAAACAGACGACAGAGGCACAGCATGACACATAAACATACCAACTCTTACCTCCTTCCCCACAATCATGCTGCCCAACTGCACTGGCCAACTGCAGGGCCTTCTCAGTGGTGCCTCCCTGTTTGTGGAATGCCTCACCTGGTGAGGTGTGCCTGCCTCCCCCACTACTGATGTTCAGGAGAAATCTAAACTCATTCCCACTTAAGCCGGGCAGACAATGGCTGATAGATATTGGCCATGGCAACCTTGAAATTCGTAACTGTAAATGTGGCCCTCATGTTAGCAGTTCTTAGGATCCAGATCAACAGCCCCGGGTAGAAATAATACGTGGAGATTTTTACAAGCACGGCTGGTATTACATTTACCCCAGCGGATAAACAAATTTCAATGCAAATGCATTTAAGGCAAACACACGCTATCTGGCAGTACAATTTTCTTTTTTCTTTTTTTAATGCTTTGGACATTTTATTTTCTTTTTCTTTTTTACTTACCCAACAGTCATCAGCAAAGCACACACACAAAATTAGCCCCATTATGATAGCTACGACCCCAAATGGAATCCCTAATTTTGACGTTCTGAAAGAGAGGAAGGGGTGGGTGGAAACAGATGATGCAGAGCTAAAGAAAAACGTTATTCATGCTTCGATAGTCGTGAGTTTCTGGGGGAATATATAATCCCTTTGATCACCAAGTTGCTTGCAGGTTTTATTTCTGACTTTCAAAGCTAATTGAGCAGCACTTCCCCCCCAAATCTGAAATGTTATAATCTCTCCAACACTCTCTGTTTAAAGCATTACATTTGCCTGCAATTAGCAAGGCTGTTGGTTCAGGATATTACCCAAGGCAATAACACCCTAGCACCAAAAAGATAAGGAGGCAAATTTCCTTGGTTCCGCATCTCCAATTACATACCATCTCTCTATTCATTCCTGTCATCTAGAGCGGGAACATGGGCTGCTAATCGGGGCCATCTGGACTCCCATCTTGGGCACAGAACCATAATCTGGTGGAACAGTACATGCTCTGCAAGCAGACGATGCCAGGTTCAATCCCTTGCGGCTGCTGTTAAAAGGATCTCCCAGGTGGAAGTGATATAAAGGACCTCTGTCTGAAACCTTTAAGAGCTAACTGCTGGCCAGAGGAGGCAGCACTGAATCAGTAACAGTAGTGCAATGGCAAACAGTAGTGTAATGCAGTGGCCTGGGCCCACTCGACCACTTCAGTTGGCGGAAGTGGAACTACTGCAGGAGGCCCCCCATTACCTGTCCCACCTTTGTAAGAACTCGATCATATAGTGAAGGAGGATTTGCACTGTGGAACTCTCTGCCTGTTGAGATCAAGCAGGCACTTTTGCTATACCCTTTTCGGTGCCTGCTAAACACATTACTGTTTAGCTGTTTAAAAAGTTGGGGTGATTTTAATTCGTTTTAGTATTTTAACTTTTGTTATCTTTTAAAGGTAGGGTTTCTATCTTTTTGTAAACTTTTGAGGGTGTGGGTTTTTTTTAAAACAATGAAGCAGTGTGCAATTATCATTAAATAAAAATAAAAATAATCACAAGCGCAGGGTCTCTTCATGATTCTCACAGCCATGCCCCCCCCACAGCCACACACCCTTCTAAGATCATGCAACCTTCCAAGCTTATACAATAATAATATTATTGTTGTTTCCTTGGTCCTGGTATATCTGAAAATCAATAAAATATGGTTTAAAAATGCAATAACAATCAATAGGGATGCATTGCAGCGATCAATGTAAATATCCTTTCAGCTAGATCTATTTTCTGTGCACGTACATGAGCAAACCATCTGGAGTACCTTCTGTTGGAGTGAATTTTAGTTGTGTTTTCCTTGAAGTTCCGCTGTATGGAACAGAACTTGCACACCAGTCTCTTGAAACCGAAGCACCTGGCATCTTAGGTGTTCCTACGTGCTTAGCTTTGGAGCATATGGAACAACTGCCTTGGCTTGCCTAAATGTTTTTAGCAGGGGCTGAAAAGAATACAGTGGAAGAGCCTGGCTGATATCAATAGGCAGGGAGTTCCAAAGTAGTGGGTGATGCCTCAATATATGATCCAAGTTCTTACAATTGGAGGACATCTATTACGTAGTAGCCATAACAGTGCCAATTCTGCAATCTGGGGCCAGGGGGCAGCATTAACTACTTCAATCTTTGGATTACATTAAACTGCCCCTATAGCAGATTTGTATGCAACGTATTTAAAAATGAAAAGGGGGGGGGGGGATGACTTACCCTTGCATTATGGAAATCTGTACAAGGAACATACACAGCAACACAATGCTGGCACAGGCAAAATAACCCCTCAGTTTGGGGATCGGGATTGTGCGATACTGGAGATGGGGAAACAAAACAAAGACGTTAGCTCGGATTTACATAATTTTGCTCAGCTCATAAGGACTAGCTTTCTTGGGGGCTACATGCAACTTCTAGACTAAAAGAGCCTTATATCAAACAAGTTCGTTGCCACAGCCACAAGAAGACACAAATGTTAGAACCTGACAACTTAAAGAAGGCAAATTAAATGAATAGTTCTTATTCCTCCTCTCTAAGGGCATGAGGAAGAGAAAGGAGGAAGATCAAAAATAAAATCTATGTTGTCTCCCAGTTTGTTGTAGTATCCCTGTGAGGGTTTGGGCAGGAGGACTGAGTTCCGGTGTTGTCTTACCATCTCAGCATTTCAGAAATGAGCATTGGTATTGGTGCGACACCAGGGACAAGCAGTGCGCCCAAGACACAACAGGTACTTGAACAAGAAAGGCGGGAAAGTCAAGCGGGTGCGGGAGTGGGGCAGAGGCAGTGAAGAGTGGAAGTTGCAAGAAATGATGAAAACCTAAGTGAGCTTTGCTTTCTGGGGAGATTACAGAGCGAAAGAAAGGACAGATTTATTGAGCCGGAGAGCAGGCATTGTGAATACTTTGGCCTCTCTGATGAATTAAGTCCTCCCTAGGTCAAGGCTGGGAGTTTGGCTGTGTACACACTAGCCTGTTTATAGCACACACAAAAATGTAGTTTTTCCTCAATCCAGAATCAAAGAACTGAAGAGCTGCAAGGGATCCCTTAGGATCATCATTCTAGTCCAACTGCTTGCAATGCAAAAACCACAGCTAAAGGATCCCTGGGCCATCCAAGCTCTGTTTATAAACCTCCAATGAAGGAAGTCCACCACCTTCTGAGGGAGTTTGTTCCACCAATAAACAGTTCTTACTGTTAGTAAGGTCTTCCTAATGTTTAGCTGGAATCTCCTTTCTTGTAATTTGAGTCCATTTGTTCTGGCACTACCCTCTGGAGCAACAGAAAACAAGCTTGCTCCCTCTTCCATTTGACAGACCTTCAGATATTTAAAATTAGCAATCATATCCTCTGAGCAGCCTTATCAGAAAAGTAGTTCTTCAGATTTTCCCAAAAGGAGTTTCTGGTGGTGCTCAACCTTTCAAAGGGTACGATGAGGAGGACCCAACAACTCAAGTAACAAGGTGATGCCCCAAGGAAGAATTAGGTTGCTTCTCTGTGGTGCCAATGGAGGATGGATGCATGGAAATTCCTGCCTCAGGGGGGCTGGACCACCTTCCACCCCCGAGAGTCTACAAACAGGAAGGCCACAAAGCTTCGTTTACTAACCTCTTTCTCAAGCTCCATTTCTACGAAACATAACAAGAAGCCACACAGCCCACGGAAGTCGTCTTTTTTACCACACCACGGCCTGCATTGAAGAAGAAATGCTTGTTGAAAACATATGCATGGGAGCAGGATAAAACGATGCAGAGCAAGATGGAACCGCAAATAGGTATGTGTGGGGAGGGAACTTGGACTCCCCAAAGCACAAACGACTGAGAAGACCCATAAATAAGATCTCACCACTGCCATCAACTCAGGAGGCAGGCTTAGGGACGTGGTCCTCACTCCAGACTAAGACTCACCCCACATCTATGCTATACGGACTATCTGACAAGATGGTTGTTGTGAAAATAACTAAGATAACTAAAGCACTATGAATACCCTAGAGTAGGTATCTCCCAGCTTTACAAACCCAGGACCCACTTTTAAGCCAAACATGCATCCGGGGACCATTTCTTAATCTCCTGGCATGCATCTGTGTGGCTGTGACCCAGTAGTGGGCCTCAATTCTTCAGTGGAAGACCAGCGCTCTAAGGCACCAAGACCACTGTTATTCTAAGTCAGGGATGGGGAACCTCCAGCCTCCTAATTTGGCCCTCAATGTGATTTTCTGCATCGCTACCCCTGGCCACACACATCTGTGGAGAAGCAATTGAGAGCCCTAGAAAGGGCTGCTGGTTGTTCCTCTGCAAGTGGAGTTTGCCTTCAGCATGTACTTAATTTGGCACCAAAAGCAAGCCCTGCTGGGATTGGCTCTACTCAGGAGTTCTCGACTGGAGCCAATCCCTGCTTGAAAGTGGGGTTCTTTGCACCCCACCCCCTTGAACTCACAGAAGAACCCTGAATTCAGGCCAGGCCTGCAGAGGTGGGAGGAGACCTTGCAGAAATTTGCAGAGAACTCTGGAATTCCATTTGTGTACTTCTGATCTGAAGTTTGTACTGTACAATTTTTCAAAAAGCTGCATTTCTTAGGATTATCTAGTATTGCCAGAGACAATAAGCAGCAGGGTGTCATGTGAATCCCTTGACATCTGTATTGTGTTAACCTGAAGACTCTTACTCTGAACTCAAAAAGCTTCCTGATTTCACAAGTGCTCTTAAGGAGCCGGAGTAATAAACCTCCTAATTAATAGTCATGTCATAAGAGGACATTTCTCAATTTCCTGTTTTGTCAAGCCCACTTCTGGTTTTCTACTTTTTTGTTCTTCTCAAAACTGAGCCAACCGAGGGTTTTGTAGCAGTCAGACAGCTGTGAGCTGTGTTTTCAACACAGGGTAATTCTGATTATTTAAACCAGTGTTTTTGGACTACAATTCTGGGAACCTGAAACCTATGCAGAAGTGCAGCGTTCTTTACGCTTAACCCCATAACCTGTTTTCCATGTTACAGTTCACTGAAAAGGCAGCAGCAGAGGAGTGTGTTTGCTTATCACTGAAGAAAACACAATCTGTTTTCTCCACACGCATTTATGACGAAGGGGCGATATTTCTAAGTAGGCCTGCACTCCCATACTATAGAAAATAAGCATGGGGAAAATCCCCGGTCTTTTCTGCCCCACCCCTTCTGCAGATGAGGCAATTCTCTCAAGGACAGGAAGAAAAGAGTGGTGCCTTTACTTGGCTGAACTGAGGCCCTCGATGGTTGACATCATTTTGTCATTAATTTCTTCTTCCATCCTTCCTTTCTGAGAGGTATTCCTAAGGACAGGCAGAGAAACATCATTCAGATGAAACGTTTTCCCAAAATGCAGGAGAACAGGTGCACTGAGTAATCATTACATACCTTTTAATTACATTTTGCAGAAGCAAAAGCTGAAAATGCACGCTGGTCAATTTTAAATAAAGGGGGCCCAAGGTATCTCAAGTATTGCTTAGATATAAATATAGTGCAGAGAGAGGGGAAAGTAGCAAGGGAGTATCCAGTTGTTCTATGGCACAAGGCATACACAGAAAGAAAGAGAAACTCACTTATAGCTTACAACCGAAGGAGGACACAATGGTTCTTGTCTAGACCTATCCAGACTAACACACACACAGGGAAAGAGAAAGGAGAGAGAAATTTGATGTCATGCATTGATTAGAAATGATCAGATTAATCACCTGTGAAAAGACTAATGTTATAGCAGCCTGTCTTCATAAGGTGGACAAAATAAAAGCAAACACCTCAAGTTTGTTTTTTGGAGGGGAAATCTCTGTGTTGCGTCTTGAAAAAGTGTGGAATCCTAAAGTAATGTGCAAGAGCGTGTTTTTAAAGCGAAAATTTGATTTGTTTGTTGTGAACCAAGTAACTAATGAGCATGGAGTGAACCTGTCTGTTTCTCACCTGAGATGATACAGCAGTTGGAAGCTCTACCTACATCTGATGTTGCAGAGCAACCTTTGACCCAGAGATGGTGCATGATCTAGGAATGGCTCGGAAAAAGAGCTGAAGGATCTAGGACACTGTTTCCCCCTCTTTGCCCAGCCCTTGTCTGATGTCACTTGATTCGTTCACAGATAATTTCATGGTAAGGGATGAAGGAGGAATCCATTTTAAACCAATTTATACGCAGAACTTGGTGGTTCCAGCCTGATTGAGCTTTGCTCACATCAAATTGCCTCTTGTATTGAGCCTGTGGTTATATCAGAGCCATTTCTGCAATCTTGGGGGCATTGCTCCCCCAAACCCTAAATATATGTGACGCTATATAAACAAAATACAACTATTACATAAAAGTCAAGGCTCATGCATAATTTTACAAATATATTGCCTAATACATACACATTTTTGCATGTACTTGTCTATGTGCCAGTTACTTCAGGAAACCTGGAGTACACGCACATATAATAGTATATATACAATAATGTGTATGAGAGCACTGTTAAGATTTATAGCTGACGTTCGGTTGGGGGGGGGAAGGCTTCCAATCAAAATTAATGAGCAGTATGTGATTAGAAAAAATCTGTGCAGATAAGCTAGATATTGAGATTTTCAGAAAATTCCATCCTTACTCATGCTTCTGCTGCCTGGCTCTGCTGAGGAGTCTAGAGTATGAGAGAGAAATAGAGATAGAGATAGAGATAGAGATAGAGATAGAGATAGAGATAGAGATAGAGATAGAGATAGAGATAGAGATAGAGATAGAGATAGAGATAGAGATACAGATAGAGATAGAGATACAGATGGAAAAGAAGGGAGCAGCTTGCTAAGTGTTGTGGATTTCTTCTCTTCACTTGCCTTGGCATACAGGGACTGTATGTGGAGTTGGGGGTGAGAAAGTGAGAAGAACCACAGCTGCCTGAACACTGGGTAAATAAAGTGACAAAAGAAAGAGCACAGGAGGAAAACACCGTCCAAGTCACTTCCTCAGACACATTTGTCTGCTTCTGCAGAGCTAGCTGCACATAACATAACATTTAGTCCAGCAGTTTGTTTGCCACAGTTTGCCAGGTAAATGCAGACTTGTGTGCGCTCCCCTGTTGCCTGTTAACAGCACCGGATCTTCAGGGTTATACTGCCTTTGGGCTTGGTTCCATTTAGCTATTAGAGCTAAATTGGATAGACCTCATCTTCCAGGAATTTTTCTAACCATTTTAAAAGCCATCTCTGAGCCTAACTATGCAATGTAATGGAAGTAAACACTGATTGCTTGCTATTTTAGGAGCGGGGTGGATTTTCAGTGGAGAATCAGCTAAGGAGAGGTGTGCTTAACCCCTCCACAACTCACTGTATCTCCTTTCCCTCTAAGCCGCTCACTGTCCGCCTGACAACTTTGTTTTATTTTGGAGGATAATGTCTAGGGAGGAAATCCTAAAGGTGGCAACCCTAGTATTGGGTGATTTAAAAAACAACAACACCAAAACATTTCTCGCATGAAAACCTTCACGAGGGCACTCCTCTGCTAAAAATAGTAAATCTGAAGTCAAACAGTACAGAGAGAAGAATCAGCCAAATCTAATACAAAAATCAAGACAATCATATGCAGCCTACTTCTGCTAAAGTCACAGAGGAATATTGCGCAGAATAAGAAAAACATTCCAAAGAAAATGATTCAGAGACCATATGCAGTGGAGTTACTGAGCCTTCAGTAAGATCTGCAAACCAATTTATGTGCTACACAAGACAGGGCCTTCTTGACAGGGGCACCAAAGTTGTACAACTCCATCGTCACTGACCTTTCAGATGCTTAGCAAAAGGCCTTCTCTTCCAGGGAGCTCCCAAAGCTTTTTATTACTGTAAACATCTTATATTATGTCAGTTGTGCTGGCTTAGTAGTAGTAATAGTAACTTTCTAGCTGGCCTTGTTAATCACAGTTCTGGAAGGTGGTGTGTGTGTGTGTACGTGTGTACACACACACACACACACACACAAAACACCACAACACAGGAGGATCTAGCATGTGTTATAACCATGCATGACTTGCCTCTCTGTAGTCCTCTGGCGGCTCACCAACTGCAGAGCTATCTCCTAAGCAAGAGAGAAAAGGTAGGGGATTAATGCATTCCCAACCCTCCCTCTTAAAGCATGTAAATATAATTTAATGAATTCAACAAGCGAAATATGTTCAGTGCTGCACAGAGGAGCCCCTGACCTGTGAGTTTCCCATAACATAGAAAGTCTATTAAACGGCTGGCTGAGTTTCTGCATCTGTAGCGTAAGGGGCTGGCTTCCTCTCAGGAAGTGGCATGAAGGGGGAACAAACCTAAGATTTGTGTCATTTGCAAGACTGCCTAGGTAGGGAAGCAGATGCCCTACGTAACCTGACATTTATAGCTTTATTCACTTTTGCTATGAAAATATCTATTTTATATTTGCTTTCTAAATGTAATTTTATAGTTGCTCTTATGCTGCTCTTCGCTGTGATATTTTCTCTTAACATCCTTAACATCTTAACACAGGATTTTGTTGCAATAAAATAAATAAAATAAAATGTAAAAAAATAAAATAAATAAGCCAGAAGTGGAAAGGTGTTAAAAAAGGACTGTGCTTCCGGATTTATTTATTTTTTACTTTTTGTTGACCATCTGTACACCCTATGACTGAGACTGGTGTCAAAAGAAGAACTCATATGTATGTAATACATACGACCCCAGCCCTTTAAATCACCTCAGAGAGGACCTGGGTGGGTGAAGTCTTCACCCAGGTCCGTTCTGACATCCCGCCCATCAGGTTGGCCCCCAATGTCTCATGGGATTTCCCAGCTAGCCATATAGGAAAACACCAGCTGAAGCTGGGAAATGGCTGTACCTGCCCACTCCATAGCCACACTGGGCCACAAACTCCACTTCCCATAAGTAAAGTGGGGGGGGGGGGAGATGGGACGGGACAGGACTTCTCTCCCTTTTTCTACCCTTTGTTTCCAATATTTACTTCTGACTCCTTGCAGCAGCAGCAGCAACCAAAAGCCAACCAAGTCCAAACTGAGGGTTTTGGAAAGAAAGAGCAATGGAGCCTCACCCTCCTATGCCTTCTGTTTGGTGCAGTTGTCTCGCTGCTCACACTCTCTCTGTGGTTTAGGTGAGCAAAAGGCCGGGCGGCCCCCCAGGTCTCCAAAAACCTCGACATCCGGACAGAGGCCCTCATCTTCAAGCCATCGTGCACTCTGGTGGTTTGTGGGAGGTGGTTGTTGGATGTGCGCTGCTTAGACTGAACCCAGGGAGAAACAAGACAGCCAAGTGTACATTTTAGAAAACTGGATATAGCGAACAAATGAAATTATCTGTAGAATTTATATGCAGTGGTACCTCGGGTTACATATGCTTCAGGTTACAGACTCCGCTAACCGAGAAATATTACCTCGGGTTAAAAACTTTGCTTCAGGATGAGAATATAAATTGTGCAGCAGCAGTGCAGTGGCAGCGGGAGGCCCCATTAGCTAAAGTGGTGCTTCAGGTTAAGAACAGACCTCCAGATCGAATTAAGTTCTTAACCTGAGGTACCACTGTACTGCTGACTCATCCGTAACCTCTAAGCCAAACTGGCACTCTCCAGTTTGGATAGCTAGATGGCTCAGTTGGTTCGAGCGTGCTGCCGATAACGCCAAGGATGCCGGTTTGATGCCCGTAAAGGACAGCTGAATGAATATTCCTGCATTGCAGTAGAGGGATTCTATGATACTTAAGATGTTCGAAGCTACAACTTCCACCAGCTTCAGCCAAAATGAGTTTTGAAACATCTGGAGGGTGCCAAGTTGGTGAAGGCTGTTCTAAGCAGTGACCATAAAACATGAGACATTTGTTAAAAAATACTGGTTAAAAACTGAACGTTAAAAGCAAGTGAACAGTGTAATTTATCAGTAAAAGTTATTGAAGAAATATACACATTAAAACAAACTTATATGTTAAGATTACACATCTGAACAGTCTTACAGAAAAGTCTTAACAGGTGCCAGGTACAATAAACATGGTGAAACAAAATTATACAGAAAATGATACAGGAAGCCTTATAAGCTATGACTACCCAGCCCAGAGATGGGGAGCCTGTGGTCCCTCCACATGTTGCTGGACTCAGACCTTGCTCAAGGGTCAGCTTGGCCACTGAGAAAGCAGGAGGACGCTGGACTAGGTCAGCCTTCAGCCCAGCTGGGCTCTTCCTATGACTGCAACTCCTTTCATCCCTGGCTATTGGCCATGTTGGCTGACGGGAGCTAGAGTCCGTGAACATCTGGGAGGGCAACAGGTTAGCCAACACTGACTTCAGACCGCTTTTGCCTGTTCTGACCTGCAAGGCCTCTCTAGTGCCTTATGGCAGGCAGGGGACTGTCCCATCATTTATCACTTGACTCTTTCATCTGGAGATGTAGGTGAATGAGTAGGGGAAACTTCTGCAGTCAAAGCGTATGCTCTACACCCATGGTTCCCAAACATTTTCGGGCCATCTCCCCCTCAGTTCCATTAACTTCACCCCAGTGCCCTGTGCCTTACCCCATGGAAAGCATTCTTCAGAATAGTGGTTTGCACAATCCACTGAGGGATAGTTCAGTTGGTAGAGCATGAAGCTCTTAAATCACAGGATTCCTGCATTGAAGGAGGTGGGACTAAATGATCCTTGTGGTCCCTTCCAACTCCACAATACGACAATTCAGCTACCAACACAATGAAATTCTGAACAGCAACAATTAATTGCACGTTTATTCAAAATCCAATTTAAACTGTTTAGTTTAACTGATTCAACTGATTTGATTAACTTGAGCCATTGATGCCACTGATACTCACTTACACCTCCAGTGCCCTCCCTCCCCATCAGCTGCTTGCCTCTTAGAGCCACCCTAGGTAACCCCAGTGCCCCCCTAGGGGACAGGACAGCCCACTCTGGAGACCGTTGATCTACACACCTTTCCTCCCAATCCAGAGGTAGCTGATGAGTGTGTCCAACAGGTCTCATGCCACATCCACACTATATACTCAACACACACTTAATCTTGGGAACCAGCTTAAGAGGATGCTGGCCTCAACTGCAGCACACAGTTTCATTTGTGAGCTGAGCCGAACAAACTGGATCACCCTGGAGTACCTTTTATTTTCTCATCGCTTTTTCTCAGAATGCCAGTGGAGCTGCACTTAAAGGCAGAACGTGGGAGGCTTGAAGCGTATTCTTTTAATTACACACAGTTAAAGAGCAGCCTTTTCTGGATACTTGAAGTGTTCCTTGGAGACCGAACTCTATAAGCCATTGTTTCATGGATCCATGGACCCTGGCAACTGAATGTCTAATACTTATTTCAGCCTCGTTATGCAATTGCAGCCCTGCCTCCCCACCGTCTGTGCTCCCAGTTCTCAGTCCACGGTCGCTATCTTTCTTTGTGGTTTATTGCCTTCGGTGTCCCAATTCCCACCCCCCTACACACCCCGCAACTCCTTTCCCTAGCTTGAGAAACTCAAAGCAAAACAACAACAACTAACAAACATAAGCACAGCCATGCAAAATAAATTGAGGGGTTGCTTGAGCAAGATTAAGCATGCAGACTTGCTCAGCTTATTTCAGCTACAAAATACAAGGTGTGGGGTTTTGTTTTTTGCAGACCGCAGAACTAAAAAAGCGAATTATTTGACTCCCCCTCACACACAACAAAATTTTTGTCAGATGTATATTATGCGCAGGCTCACATGCACACAGAAACCCAAATGTGCCCCAGAAACCTGCAGGCAGATTGGGCTTGTTCAAATCAATGTGAAAATTCAGGTTCACTCATATCAACACTGTGCACGGTTCACTGGTCCCCAGTTCTGAGTTTCGCTCTTATTTTCCATCCCTTTTCTCCCCAGGGATAAGCCAACCATGTTCATGGGCAACAGCTCCCATTAACCCTGGGAGTTGTAGCCAAGACCACCTAGAAGCCTCCACATTGGCTATCCCTGCCCTATGCAAGGTTCTCCCTAGCCCCTCTCCCCTCCCCCACTACTACTCCGTCCTTTTGTCTCTCACACCCATGGGCTTACTCAACCACTCTGCTTCCGGGTTGCCCAATCTAGCTTTGCCACCACCTGCATTCCATTTGCTATCCTTGTCTGCCCAGAATTTCTATCTCTGCCCCTCCTTCCTTCCTGGGGAAAAAAAAAAAACAGCTCACAGTTATCACACCCTCAATTCCAGTATGAAATTCTTCATAGCCAAACTTTTTAAAAAATAAATAAATAAATTCCACTTCATTCACAGATGCAACATCATTTGCAAACATTTTACCATGGGCATCTACTTCCCAAACAATCAGAGAACGTGATGACATCACAGCACTTCAGCCAATGGGGAGGGAGATCCCAGGCAACATTCCATTTATAACTTGCTAAAAATAATAATAAGCCAGGAAGACAAATGTGTGCACACATTTGTAAGCGATATGCACGTGTATCTTAGGGTAAAAGCACACCTACCCTCGGGTCTATCACCAAATAAGTTTTGATATTCATGGCTTCAAGGTAAGGGTCTCTGAGGTGTCCATTCCCATCTTCCACTTCATAAGCTTTGCCTAGGTGACTGAGGGTTGCTTCTGTGATGTGTACACGGCTGGAGAGAGGAAAGAGACAGGAGCACAAAAGACTTGAAACATTTGCAGAAAGGTCACTGTAAGTTATTCATTTCCATATCAATGGCTGCTGTTGACAAGCCTGTGCTTCTCAACAGCTTCACGCCTTGGAAGCCAAATCCAGGATCCTGGCAGCATTGCTGTTTAACAGCTTTGCTTATTTGCAATCCATCATAGCACAATTGTTCATGCATTTCTCACTGGGCTTTGTGCAGTGCCTTCAGCTTTATTTTCTTTTATTAAGGAAGGTATGTAGGATTTATCTACTGCTTAATTTTCAAAACCTCCAAGTGGTTTAAATAAATTACGCATTAAAAACACCAATAATATCAGACATTAAAAGCAAGTTAACCTAAAATTTTCAAAATAAACGAGCAGCTTTCAAAGCGCACATTATAAAATAAAAGTTGCACATTAAAATGCATGTCCCAGTTTGCATGTCTGGATAGGCTTCCTTCAGCAATGACAACAAAAAGGTTTCAGCAGTATAGTACTGTACAGAGGAAGCAGCTGCCTAGTATCAGTGGGCAGGGAGTATCAAAGTGCAGATGTTGCCTTGCTGCAGGAATGATTCCTTGCAAGTGTGGAACAAACGTTATGTAGCACCCTTTCTTTCAGCAGTGTGGGAGATGAGGCAAGCAAAATTTAGGCTGTAAACCTGTTAAGGCACTGATCTGTCTCCCCCTTCCTTGTGTTTGTCTGCAAAGCACTATGTATAGTCATGGCGATATGATTACTATTATTATTAATAGATGCCATCATGCAGCAGCATTCAGCACCGCACATGAATTTAATGCAAGCAAACGTTAATTATATGCACAGTGACTCACACATGGATTAGCTGTAGCCCTAGGGATCATTATAAAATATACACACTCTCAATACTTGTGCAAACTGCTAATCTCATTTTCAAGGACAGCTTGCGTGTGCTTGGGGAGGCCATCAACATTAATTCAAATTTATACCAAAAAAACACTCTTCCCTCCACCACCCCTCTCTGAACAAGTTGCTGAATGGCTCTCAAAAAGGGCTGGAAGCTCTTGAGGGCAACATCTAGATATATTACACAACGCAGAAACATCCAAGAGTTTACTCAGCTGGCTAGCATCACAGTTTCTCAGGCAGTGTTCTGAAACAATCCAAGCTGTAATGCGCTAAGCTCCAAATACATATACACACACCTTCTTTCGGTTAAATAGTTTCTTCCCTGCACATTCCTATCGTTGGGGTTGTTCTCCAAAAGGGAACCAGCTACCCAGATATATAATCAGCAAGCTATATTTGTTTTTAAAAGCTGTATTGATTTTTATCTGTGTTTTAATTACAATAGTTTTATATGCATTTGTGTGTGTGTGTTTTAATTGGTTGGTGGATTTGACCTGGACTTTACCTACAGGTCTTATTTGGACACCACTTGGAGAGCTCTTTGATCAAGCGATTGATAAAACTCTTTAATAAATTTGTCCATGGGCAGAGTTGAGCTTCAGTGCTTGGGGGGGGGGGAGTTGCCAACACTGTTTTAATTATGTAAATCAACATCTTATACTGCTTAATGTGATCATTTGTTTACTTAAACTGTTTCATTTGCTTGCTAGCTTCCAGCCAGTTAATTGTTATTATTTATGCACTGGGAAAAGCTTCAGCAATGCCAACAACTCAGGATCTGGGGGGGAGGGGGAGGGGCAGGGGCAGGAGCAGGGGATTATCCAATGACAGAAGAGCCTCTATGCTCATATATAAAAAAGAATCAACCGGATGGTTCTGAGCCATTTCAATGATGGATTGGGTAGGCATGGTTTGGAACCATGCAAACTATCAAAACCATGGTCAAATCCATGCCATGTGTTTTACATCTATGGTCTGGATGTGGCCTTTGTGGCTTATACAGCGAGCAACCACAACAAGACATGAAAATGCATGAAAGGAAGAAAATCAACCAGCAAAGAACATCCATAGATGGCAATAAACAGCTCTTCCTCTGAATAGCGTGGTACAATGCACATTATCCTAAAGATGATATCCTAAAGATGGCGGCGCGTGAAGATGCAGCGGCTGGTTGCTCCTCAACTCAGAATTTGGCTTTTTGTCCTGCCAAAATAGACTTGTTTATAGTCGGCAGGGCATGTTATCTATTCAGCTACGGAGTGAGTGCTGCATAAATTGTGAGTGTCTCCGCGTCTGCAAGGAAGATTTTTTGACTTCAAAGAACTGGGGAGTAAAGAGACACAGGAGAGACCGTAAACAGAAGAGAGGCTGCAGAGGATGTGTGTGGTACGGAAGCTGTACTACCCAGGACAGGATGGGGTTGTGCTGAGTTGTTAAGGCAGCAGAGAGCATTGTTGGCTGCCCACTCTCCACCTTAGAGCAGATTCATGCCACAAGGTGCCATAGGAAGGCACTGGACATAGTAAAAGATCCATCGCATTCTGGTCACTGTCTCTTCGAGCTCCTGCCGTCAGGACGGAGATACAGGACGATGAAGACAAGAACGAGCCGTCTTAAGAACAGCTTCTTCTCCAGAGCGATCTCGGCCCTGAATGGGAAGCCTGGACTTTGAAAGTCATCTAATCTTCCTTCCTGTATTATACTGTATTGTTTTAATTAGTGTTTTTATAGTTGTTTTGATTTTGTGTGGAGTGCCCTACCTGGGTGGATGGAGCAGCCAAGTAATTTCGTTGTCCCCGAGAGGGGGCAATGACAATAAAGATATTATTATTATTATTATTATTATTATTATTATTATTATTATTATTATTATTATTCATGTTTTGCTCATAGCGTTGTGAAGATTCCACACATCTCCAGCACCATGACAAAAAGGGCATAATTTCACCAGGCTTCTTTCCCAAGTGAATTACACCTTCAGGTTGGGCAATCCTTACCCAGGAACTCCCGCAGATTCCATTCGGTTAGCTAAGGAGACATCATGAGACCAAACGTCGTACTGCCATTTCCGAAGCCCTATTACACCGCAGAGCACGTTCCCAGAGTGAATGCCGACTCGCATATTGATGTCCACTCCTGTGGCTTCTCTCACTTGTCTGCAAAACAGATCAGAAGAGGATTGGAAGAGGTACCTACTCTTCCCCCATCTTAATGCCTACAATTTATGCTGGCGCTTTAATTCTCTCTTAATTACTGCAAACACCAATGTGAAATTTAGGGATGTGGTCCACTGTGTGCTCAAGTCAACAGCCAAAATGAGAGAAGAAGTGGGATGGATTGAGTATTTTAAACAAATTGGAGTAACCTTCATCTATACAAGCAATGGAGGACAGTGGAATATATATAGGGAAATGACTTATACTGAGCCAGACCATCAGCCAATTTAGTCTATGCTCATGAGCAAAGGAGCATTGAATACAGAGAGAAACGAACCATCACCTCTGCTGCTTTCACATGTTTCTTTAAATACTTGCCCTTGTTTTATCATACACATTAAATGCAGTGGCTCAATGGTTTACAGTAACCATCATTTAGAACCCAAGCCATAGTTTGAACTTCCAAACACAGACTCAAATAATGCTTTAGAACTGCTTGCCTGTTGTCATTTTAGGAATGCAGGAAACTGCTTTATGTTGAGCAAGACCATTGATCCATCTAGCTTGGTGCTGTCTACATTCACTGTTAGAGGCTCTTCAGAGTTTCAGACAAAAGCATTTACCAGCCATGCATGGAGATAACAGAGAATGAACTCAATATGTTCTCCATTCAAACCATATGCTTCACCACTAAGCTATGGATCCTCCCCAACTTTGGGCCAATTACTATAGCCTCATTCTCTACAGACTAGCTATGAGCTGTAACCTAGGTTTGTCCTGTGGTTTACAGCTTGTGCTTTGTCAGCATAGGTAAACCATGAGCCCAGGTTTGGATGCTATGCTTAACTAAACTACGATGCAGCAGCAAAACTACTGGAGAGGAGTAAAGAGGCCACAATCTCCTCTCCCAGAGTCCACACTTGTCCATTAATGCTAAGCCATGGTTTGGCTTAGTGCGATGTACAAACCCGGTGGTTGACTGGAACACTTTTTTCTGTCCCCATGTTAGGGACGTAATATTATTTAAACTCATTTTTTTTAAGTACATACTTTATAGCTTCGCACATGTCGAGGCCCATTTTCACACAGTTCTTGGCATGTACTGGCAAGGAAACAGGTAATCCCGAGACACAGTAATAACAGTCTCCCAGAATTTTTATCCTCATGCATTCATTTTCCTGCAAAACAACAACAACATGTGAGTCATCAGAAACGCTGCAAATATGAATTAGCAAGTATCTATCTTAAGGAACACAAATTATAGGCTTTACTTTGCAGAACAAACAAATCTGACCTTATCTGGAGCTGCTGTTTTACTATATCTGTTCTGAGGAACTCTGGGGCTCCTCAGGAGTTGTTTTTTTTCAGGGACTATGAGAAATCATAAAATTACAGAGTTGGAAGGGTCCCAAATGGCCATGTAGTCTAACCCTCAGCAATGCAGGAATCACAGCTAATCAGTAATGGTGGACAAGCTTCTTTGAAATCTAAGTTGTCAACCATCACCCGTTTTCCCCTACAAAGCTCAGCCAGAAGGAAGTCCTGTTGTGCATACGGAAATGGGTCTTGAAAATCAACACATAATTAGGGATGTTGGAGAATTCCAGCAAAAACAGAAATGACGGTGGAAATTGCCAATGTGTGCTTATTAGGCCCATGTCTGGAAGGGAAACAAATCTGAATATTCTGCTGCAGTTCATCTTCTGCCAAAACTAACATTATCCGTCTCGCTAGCTGCTGCAACGAACAAATTATATAAATTATGTTGTCACCTTGTTATTTAACCCTACCCATTTCACTGCAAAAGAAACACAGATCAGGTGGGAAAACACAATCACTTAATTACAGGCATCTCCCCACTTACATGGGGGTTATGTTCCTGCGTAGCACGTATACGTGAAATCACGTATTGAGGAAAACACCACCTAAAAAGCCTATAAACACCCTCTAAACCCTTGAAAACCCCATGAGATTACAGTTGCAAAGGGTCCTGGGGTTGCACTAGTCATTTTCTTGCTTTTTAGAAAGCTATATTTGCAGTTTTCGCGTCTTTCGCAGTTTATAATCGATTTATTTATTTCCAGGCACCACACATATACATGGTTGTGCACAAGTTGATCACATGTGTACATGGGAAGACGCCTGTATTGTTCGCAGACTGAAAGCAGCAGCAACCACAAATACTGATAACGTAAGCAACGCTGCGTGTGATGAACACAGGGCAGAATGAAAAATGAGGACTCCTTACATCCCTCCCCATAACGGTATGGATAGTTGGTTAGCCTCAATATAAATCTTTTCAGAAGTTTAGCAAGGCCACCTCCTCATCCTTCTCCAGTCTCCGCAAACGTTTAACAACTAACATGCAAGGAATTGTATGAGAAACAAGAAAAAATTGAAAAAGGAAGACAGAACTTTAAACATCTTAATTATGCATTTATGCCATTTTAGCACACAAGTTGTTTCAGTACGTTTAGTGATTCAATTCTACCACATCCATTAAGGCTTAATTAAGTTAACATCCCAATTGCTTCTTTGCCTTTAATGAGAGATAGTTCAGCGACAGAACACTTTTAGACCATAACTCCCTAATCATGAGCATTTATAATATTAATAGATTGGAAATGGTTGGAAATAGAACCTTCCATAAATAGAGACAGATGCTCATACCCATAAATCCCACATGCTCA
Organism: Podarcis gaigeae; assembly: GCF_964106915.1. Taxonomy (NCBI): domain Eukaryota; kingdom Metazoa; phylum Chordata; class Lepidosauria; order Squamata; family Lacertidae; genus Podarcis; species Podarcis gaigeae. The sequence goes on along the minus strand of NC_139684.1, from coordinate 34,089,494 downwards.
GTACAGTGAACATTACTAGTATTTGAAAGAATATAATATAGATTGAGGCCAGAGATTCTGCAGACACAGAAAACTCCTTTGTGCTAAAATGGCATGTTCAACCTATCAACTGCTATTAACTCTTATACAGTGGTGCCTCGCAAGACGAATGCCTCGCAAGACGAAAAACGCACAAGACGAAAGGGTTTTTCGTTTTTTGCATTGCTTTGCAAGACGATTTTCCCTATGGGCTTGCTTCACAAGACAAAAACGTCTTGCGAGTTTGCTTCCTTTTTCTTAAAGCCGTTAATACCCAGCGAATCCGCGCTCCGCAAGTCGAAAAAATCGCAAGACGACACAACTCGTGGAACGAATTAATTTCGTCTTGCGAGGCACCACTGTAAATGTAAGAGTTTGGGAGATTTAAAACTTGTTAAATATAACTTCTCTTCATTTGCAAAATACAGAACAGAGTAAGTAGTAATTTACACAAGGTTCAGATGAAACAGCCAAACCAAGGTTGCATCATTGTCATGGCATCAAAATTGTCAAGCTTAAGTTCTGCCTTTGTCCTCCGAACCAGAACTGGAACCAATGCATGAAATCAGTTTACCAGTCAGATTTGGAGAAAACCATAGTTTGCGAATCTGGGTGCAAATAGTAAATAATGGCTGTGCTTACACATTCTGTTAAACCATGATTCAGGACACGCAGGAATGAGCTTGTATGCCCCCTTCCTCTGCCTGTGCAGCAAGGAAAGTTGGGTTTGGGAACTTTCGCTTTTAACTACAGCTTGTACTTTATCCAGACTAACAAACTGGGGTTAATGCATTACCTTAATGGAGGTTATTTTCATACATGTCAACTTCAACTTTTGAAGCTGGCTAGTTGAAAATAACATTAGCAATGGTTAGCTAAAGTTCCTGGTTTGGATAATGCAGGAAGCTGCTATTAACACGAAGGAGAATCTTATGAAGTCCTCTTGGCCATACAGGAGAAGGAGAGGAGGAGGAGCATGCAAGCTCAAGGCTCGCTATAGCTTGTTCCCATGGTGCTAAACCATAGTTCAGTGTGACATCCAAATACAGCCAATGGTTTGCCCAACCACAATTTAGCGTACATGTGAACCAGACCACCACACCGTTACCAGTGGTGGAGCTTCACGCTCTGGCACCGGGGTGCAGAGAGCAGGTGGGGGCACGGAGTGTCGCCCGCAGGGGGTCGCCTGCAGGGGTGGGGCACCTGGTGCGGGGGGGCAGCCGCGATGGCACCCTGGGGATCATGCTGCCGGGGGCAGTGCACTCCCCCCGGACTCCTCTTCCTTCGCCAGTGACCGTTACCACACCTTATTAGTCTTGGTGTAATAATAGTTGGAAGGATTTATCTATAATTACTGTACTTACTCAAATCTAATGCTCACCTTTTTCGGCCAAATTATGTTGCAAAAATTAAAGTGCACATTAGATTCGATGGCACACTAAGATTCAAGTAAATATGGTGTTCAAAACATAATAATATTTAAAATGACAAGAGGCTTTTCTATCTATCAAGAAGTTGCTTACCTTTGCTATTTGATCGAATTTCCCAAAGAGTTCATTCAACATCACCACAAGCTCTTTGGGAGAGCAGTCACTTGCCAGACGAGTGAATCCTACAATGTCTGCATACAAGATGCTATGCAAGGAAGCCAAAATCAATTAAATTGTTTTTCATTTTCTACATCAGCGATGTAGATATTTAAACTTCGTGGACATTAGCTAAGAACTGCACACATATGCACCAAACTATGGGTTACATCCAATGTTAGTTCCACTCAAGAGCAGGCCCATTGAAATTAATGGATGACCAACTTAGGCAAAACTAACATTGACCCTTTAATCATCTACTCTACTCCTCACTGAAATGGCTCCCCTGGTTTCTGACAGCAATTGATTCACATGCAAAACTCATTTGCTCCCCCCCCCCCTGCAAGATCAACTGTCCATCATTTTGATCGTTGGGATATACAGCCTTTAAAAGTGATATATGCTCTGAAGTTTCACATATTCCACTAAGACTAGGGCTTTTAGTGTGGCAGCATCTGCCCACTGGAATGTTCCTCTAATAGACATCAGGCAGGCACCTACGGTACTGACGCTGACCTGTTCACCCAGGCTTTCCCTTGAGGTGTGATCCAAGTGTGTTGATCCAATATAGGGCTGCCATATGTCTGGAATATCCTGGACACAGCCAGGATTCGTCTGTCAAAAATAGCATCCGGATGGATTTTTTGGAAAGCGGCAAAAATGTCCGGGAAAACCTGGGTATATGGCAGCCCATATCGGAAGTGGTGGTTGGTTTGTTGTTGTTGTTTTTTGGCCCAAATATAACTTTGGTATTATATTTTCCATTTGTTTTATGCATGAAATTTTATCAATTTTATCCTGTTCTCTGCCATGTTTTGCTTAATGCTGGTGGCACAGAATTTGTTGCAAAACAAATAAATGGCAAGAACTGGATTGTGTCTCTAGTATACTGGGGCAACAGAAAGAACTATTAACAGAACCAGAACGATTTATTTACACCGCTCACCTAACATTCTGGTGCCGTTTCACATACAGGCTGTGGAAGTTGTTGTCGTGCTTCTTCCTGTCATTGGTTTCCTTCAGGCGTTCTATGATGGCTAGTTTCATTCCCATAGAGATATGAGCCGGCAGTATCGATAAAAGCAAGCTTTCCTAAGAGGGAAGAGCAGGTCTTATTCATTTTGCTTTATTAGTACTTATGCCACACCTTTTAAGAGTAAATACCTGCAAGAGCGCCTTGCCTCAAATACATCCTCTAAAGCACTTCAATCTGTGCAGCTAGCAGTGTTACAAGTACTTGTAAGAAAATGGTATCTTAGTGCGGCTGCACCCACACTTTGGAACTCCTTGCCTATTGACATCAGGCACTGTACTCTTTTCAGTGCCTGCTAAAAAAACTTTTTCTTAAAGTGACGTGCAGAATGGTGACACGAGTTTTAATCTAGTTTTAGCTTATTTTTTATTTATTTGTTTTAAAAAAATGTTTCAAATAGTTGTTTTTACTGATAATTTCATTGTTTTATTATTATTATTTTTGTAAGCTGCTTATAGGATTGTTGCTTTTTAAGAATCAAGTGGTTTATAAATGTTATGCCCACTTAAGGGGCTCCTTACAATATGTCCACCTTACAATTCCATTAACAAAAGGAGGAATCAGAATGACAAAGAGTCAATGTCTGCAGTCAAAAGCCACAAAAACATTGCCTACCTCAAAGTTCTGAGAAATGCAAAGTAACACTAATATTTTTTTAAAAACTAAAAACTAAAAACATCAGCGTTAGTGGTGGTGAGGGTCATAGAAATGGAAAGAATAAATTGATGTGCCGGAAAGGTGCTCATTAATTCAGCCAAAAACATGGTCCAATGTTCTCTTACAATGGAAATTTTGGAATGAGTTCAATTACGGTGGTTTTACTCCAGCCGTTTTGCCGACTCCTTTTGCACATGTATGGGTGTCCTTTGGTGAGCGTGAACAACCGAATACCTCTAAATATGACCCATTACAGAACTTGCTGACAAAGCGATGATCTGCTGGTATGGCTGAATGATGATGTTAAAAGAGCTAGAAAGTGTGTACATATTTAAAGCACTGATTCACTCACTTGCTGCCTCTTTTCAATCTTCAGCTTCATTTGGACTTGGATGCACTTTAAAGTATATCTGTACAGATCCCACGAGGCATCCTGCATCTGATGCTTGTGGAATGCACCCATCAGGTTACCACAGAGAAAAATGAAAGCATTGGCAAGCACCTGAGGAAATAAATGCCCCAACATCACAAACTCAAAATTTTATAAGCGAAATAATCTGCGAAGTTTATTAAGGCTAAATCAGCTCGTTTTCTGTTTTCTTGCCCAGCACTTGACAAGAGACTCCTGGCCCAAGTTTCATTACCCAGTCAATACAACTGCACATTATATGTAAGTTTCCATATTCCTACACCAGCTGCTGTTTTCCCCAAAGTTAGCTAGATATCACGGGGTTATTTTGTTTTACTTGGATGCATCTACGTGGTGCTACGTGGTGCTAATAGTGAACTGTGAATATCCTTAAGGGCTCTAGCTTTGCTCCTTCCCTAGCACAAGGAGGAGCAACAAACCATGGTTCCTGGCTTAGTGGTATGTCCTAACCAGGAGTCATGATTCGTTTTGCTCCAAACAAACTATGATGTAAAGTCAAGGTTTGATCTCGGTTTACCAGTCATGGTTTGCTTCAGTGGACCAGAGAACATGGCCTCAAATGCTGATCTCAATGTTCGAGCAGGCTAATACTGGTACAGTCCGTTACTCAGATAATCTGGTACCATATGAAAAGCTAGTTCATAAAGGAAGTGGGAGTGATCCTTCAAAATCAGGGGTGGGGACCCTTCTCTTGCTAGCAAGCCAGATCCTTACGTCCTCATCCCAGCTGGGCCAAATCTAACAGGTGGGTGGAACCGTCCCTCATCTGATATCACTGTAGAATCAGGCGATGCTGCACTTTGAAGTCCCATTGCTGGGACTTCAAAGTGTAGCATGAGCTGTTTGAAAACCCTTTTGCAAACATTCCTGCACTGCTATTTGAATCCTCTAGTTTTCGCAGATTCAAGGAGCAGTGCTGAGAGGAAGAAGAGGTAGCATGTGATGGAGAAAAAAGACCCTTTGCCTAAGACCCTGGAGAGCTGCTGCCAAGCAGAGTAGACAAGACTGGCTAGGTAGACAAACAGTCTGATCTGATATAAAGAAACTTCATGAGTTGCTTCCTAGATAAGCCTCCCCCGCTACAAACACACACAAACACACACACAGGAGAGGCGTTGATCTTGGAATATGAAGGAATCAGGGAAGATCAATGGACTCAATAATGCTGCTACCCATCACACAAAGATCCTGAAAAGTTTTGAGTGTGGATAGTGACATATAATATTCCAACAGGTAGGCTTGCAAAAAAAAAATCAGGACTGTCTCTCCACAATTTTGCATTTTAGGGTTTTTCTGTCTTACTTCTGTGATATATTGCAATCAGAACTATCTGCTCCATGTGCCAAACCTTAATCTTTCAATATCTGTAGGGTGATGTAATTTTTTCACCCCATTTGAACCTGAAACAAAAAAAACTTCTACTCTCTTCCTTGACTGGCTATAATAGGCAAAGTTTATTTCCTTTTAATAATCCCTTTGTAGAAAAGGTGCGCTTCCTCTTGAACTCAGGTACGAATGCAACACTCATTTAGAAATTGTGAAAGAGATTGTGCTTGTTCAGTTGAAAGGTAATTGGGGAGAAAATTAATGAGTGTATAAAGGCAAGCACTTGTGATGGTGAACAGTCAGGCAGCAAGAACATTGCTTTGAGAAGGACCATGATTTAATAGCCAATATTAGCAAACTGAAGCAACATCCAAGCCTAAGGAAATTAAATCATCTACTACGGTATTCTGATGAAGCTCCAATATATACACTGTAACTGAGACAAAAAGGAAATTACATATTTTAATAACTTAGGCAGGTTCTCTCCCCACCCTCTTTTTATGCTGTTAGCAAAGGGGGAAATTAACCAACAAAGAAACAAAAGACATAGCAAATGTTACAAAGGAAGGTTTAATAACCTAAGAAGAGCCTGCTGGATTTGGCCAATGGCGCATCTAGTCCAGCATCTTGTTCTTGCAGTGGCCAACCAGATGCATGTAGGAAATCCACAAGCAGAAGCAGAACACAACAGCCCTCTCCCCTCCTGCAGTTTCCAGCAGCTGGTAGCATTGCTGCCTCCAACTGCGTGAGCAAAGCAGAGCCATTGTGGCCAGTAGCCATCAATAGCCTTATCCTCCAATCTGTATAATCCTCTTTTCAAAGTCATCCAAGCTGGTGGCCACCATTGCCTCCTTGTTGCATCTTTTGAACAACTTTTTCTCTTTTTGGAACCCAGAAGAAACCATAAACTGTAAAAGCCTCCTTGGCATAAAGGAGGAGGGCAGGCTACTAATAGCTGGGTCTATTTTGCATATCCAGACTGCAGGTTGCTCAGCAATGGTAGCTACAGAATTTTGAATGTGAAGGCTTCAGAATACCCCCTAGAATAGCTAGGGGGGAGGATGATGGAGTTACACATAGGATTTCTCATTTATGGGTTTTGCTAGCACCCAGTAACTAATTACGAGACCAGGAATGAATTTTCCTCCAGGCAAGTCAAACTGGCTAGCAACTCAAGTGGAGGGTTGGTTTTGTTGTTGTTTTAAGTGTGTGTGTGTGTGTGTGTGCGCGCGCGCATGCGCGTGAGTCTTGGCTCTCTTTCACGAGTCATCCTAAGCTTTCTGGTTTGAACCTGCCTTCTTTGCTGGTGGTACACGTTGCCTAATTCACATAGGTTGACTGGAGGGGCTGTGAAACGGACAGTTCCTGCCTTCAGTCAAAGAGTTGGCAACAGGGAGTTGACTTGTAGCACTCAAGCAGGCAGGAATTAGCAACATGTGCCAATTGTTATTAATCTAGATAATAGATTAAGTTGTCAAATAACATTCATCATTTGTGATTTACAGTTTCGTAGGGAGAACATGCTACAGGTTTTAATTCTCCTCTTCCTCTCCAGTTTACAGAACTATGATGGGGCTAATTTTAAATTCCCTAAAAGCATTTTTAAAAACCCAAGCATTTCCATCACTGTCACTTTGGCTCAGTTCAAACATCAGGTCCAACCATGGTTTGCACGAATAGTGCTGCGAAGTTCAAAACATGGTTTAAAAATAACCCTTCTGGATCAAGCCAAAGGCTAATTTAGTCCAGCATCCTGCTTTTGACAGCAACAAGTCAGGTGCCTTTGAAAAGCCAAGTACCAGACAATGAGGGGAATAACTCTCTCCCACTGGTGTTCCCCAGCAAATGAGGTTCAGATACATGCTGCCTCTGATGCTGAAGGAGGCATATAACCATCATGATGAGTAGCAATGTATAGCTTCCCCTGTGGATTCCCCCCCCCCTTAAAACTTTTGAAATTATGCTTTTGGAAGCTCATCTGTGGTGCCGCCCCTGCCCCCAATTTATGTAGTTACAGCTGGTGCCATCTCTTTTTGCTTTTCAACAGGAGCTGAAAACATGGTTGTTTACATAGGCATTTACAGGATGTTAGCATCTAGACTGAGTGCTAAGTTGTAGTTTGGCAGTGTTGATCAATTGGCTTGCTTTACCTGCCCATTGTTTTACTGTGATTATGTTGATTGTACCCTGTTGTCACTGGGATCACTTGTGATGAAGGTCCAGTGAGAAATCTTCAGTGGATAAATACATTTAAAACTGCTTGCTTGGTTTTGTCTCTCTCTCAGCACTCTACTTCACTTGTTTACTCTTCACAAGTTCCCTGTGCCTTCTGTAGCCTCTGAAGGCAGAGTGGTGGTCACAACCATGGTTTGTCAATCCACACATCATGCCAAAACTTTGTTGGTTAGTCAGCCATGGATTCCAATTCTTGTTAGCCAACTGAAGAGCATGGTTTGGCAATTCTGACATCACTGTAATCCATAGTTTAATGTCCTTAACTATGGCTTGTAATGATTTCTGAACCAATCCTGAGCATAAGACTATGCAAGATCTGGCCATTGGTGTGGGGTGGAATTTCCCCCCAGTGCTTTCTTTTTACCATGGAAAGTGTTCGATTGCTTAAGATCAACAGTAACAATGAATAGATGTCAATGGCAAATACAAAATTTGGTAAGCTTGTCAATTTCAAAAATTTGTTACTTTGCTTACTAAAATAAACATGTTGAATTAGATCACCCTATGTTGTGAATTGCTCTGTGCAAATTACCCAAATTTTCAAAGGAATGTTTTCCTTTCCCCCCACCCCTGGAAAACCAGCATGACTGGCTCTGGCCTGTTGTTAGCAAATCAAAGAGGCAACTCTGACAGCAAAACAAGAAGGATCAATATATTAGTGTAGTCAAGCAAAAATCCCACTCCACTTTGTAACCACAACATTTTAACAGTTAAACAATTCTTACAGCCATTCAGATGTCGGCTTATTCTAAGTGCTTTCTGCCCCTTTAACTCTGCAGGGGTGATGTTGGTAGACTTAAGACTGAGTCAATTTGTGGTTACTAACAACTATAAAGGAAAATGTTTTATTTTATTTGATGTTATGTTTCCTCTAAATCCCAGAATGACTATACAATGAATGGGCTGGAGAAAACTTTTAAACAAATGAGTACATGCATTTAGTGGTTCGGTGATGTATTTGGTTTTAGAAGAAAAATCACATCATTCTCCAGGTTTGAAATCCAGCCAAAATTATGACCAGGGAACTTAAAGAAAGCTTATAGAAAGCATTCAAAGCTCAACTAGTCCACAGTTGCCGATCCAGGCCACATTAAGCAATATGTGAATTTCTCACATATGAACTCTGTATGAATACATGTAACAGTAACCAGTTCTTCCTACCACATTCCACTCTCTAGTGGAATATATGCAGGCATTCAACACAAAAAAACCACCCCAGGCTTATAAATAACCATGCACTGGCCCAGTTAAGACAAGCAAGCAAGAAGAGGTATGAATGAGCTTTTTGGTCACTCATGCAAGCACTTTATCCCTACATTAGGAGTGGGGAACCTTTGGCCCTCCAGACTATGCTGAACGAAAACTCTCCATCAGTGCTTGTAGACATGGCTGATGACCAGGGGTGGTGGAAGTTATTGTTCAGCAACACCTCATGCGCCAAATGTTCCCCATACCTGCCTTACATGATGTGCCTGAATACAATGCAGAAGAATTCAATGTACCATAGCTTCTCATGGCATCTTAATCAACAACTTTTGGTCCATGTTATACATTTAAAGCACATAGCTTCCCTCCAATAATCATGGGAACTGTAGTTTACCTCCCCCCAGAGCTACAATTCCCAGCAACCTTAGCAAACTCCAGTTTCCACAATTCTCTGGAGGAAGCCATCTGCTTTAAATGTATGGTTTGGATCTGCTACAAGTTTCAGAGCAAGACAGGATGCTTAAATGAACTGTACACACCCTCAGCCTCCTCCTCACACTCCTGGCCAAATTTGGAGGTCAAACACTGTACACATGCACTGAAGTGAAAATTAAATAAGGAAAGGAAAACAGAATATGGCAGGAGATCCCATCTTAGAACTCTTACATAATGTGCAACTTAGCACCAGCATTCTCCAAATATCAGCCCCCAATGTATCTTCCTGGAATTCTGACACTCACACACACACACATACATACACATACACCCCCCTGCTGAATGGATACACCCCCCCCCCTGCTGAATGGATCTCTGAGGAACAAATATCTTGAAATGAGGAGGAAATTGTTGTTAGAACCCATTTCTTGGAAAGACTGAAGTCAATCAAGTGTGATTCAGGGTGTCAAATGAGCATTTAATATAAAGGAGACGCCTCAAAATGTGCAAGTAATCAAAATTCAAAGGAAAATTATTCCCCCCAAAAATTGTTAAAATATTTGTTAAAGAGAAGAAAGGAGAGCAAAGTGTTAAAAAGAAGGGCTTGCATCATTCCACTAAATAGCAATCATTTGGGGAAGGAAATGGGTTACCTCACCCTTCGAGACATGACGCACACACCTCAACTATGTGGATCCTGAATCAGAGAGGCTTTGCCCCTTTACACCGAGCTGTTTATCAGATTTCAAAAGCTTCATGACTAGACCCCTGGTGCTTGCCAAGCAATTGTGAAAATTCACTGGCAGGGTGCAACTGGCACACAGACCAGTGTTACAAAGCCATGAGAATTTCTCTTTCCCTTTTCCAAGTAATTTAGGAACACACCCAACCCTCTTCATGAAAAGCCAAACATTCCCTCTTGGTATTTATCATGAATTATAACATTGTGAAGAGGATTCTGGATTGCCCAGCAGGAAACATTTTGCTTTAGCTGAAAAATAATAATTTAAAAAAATGAGATACAAATGCAGGACTTGTGAACACTTTCTACACTTCACAATCTGCTTCCCAAAACAATTTTACTGTCACTTCAGGTAAAAAAAATCAGTTGGTGCGATTCAATTCAGCAGGTGCATGATTAAATTTTCTGTACTCTGTGTCCAAATTCTATAACTCTGACAGACACACACACACCAGAAGAAAGAAAGAAAAAAGAGTTTTACAGCCTGACTTCCTAGACTGATATTGGTTTTACTGCTTGATAAATTTGTCCAAGATTCTTTCTGGCTCCTGGAAAGAATGCCACCAGCTTTATGAAGCCAACAAATGGGAAACAGCCAATATCCACATGGAAGAACAACAAAGAATAAATATACACCCAGAAAACAACACACTATATCCCAAGACAACAGAAAAGCACAACACAGCTATTTCTAACTACCACTTATTCTTCTAACATACAAGACCAAATGTGAATATAAAGTTGCATTTTAACTGCTTAACTAAACTGACTAAAAACATTTTGATCGACTTAAAAGGCAGCCCAGTTAAACTGGGAAAGTCCTTATGAAACCTCTTCTAAGATTATATGGGCTATGACACACATGTGCGTTAATAACAAAGTATTCTTTTAGCTTCTGAAATTTTCTTTTTTGTCCATATGTTTAGCTAAATCCAAGTTTTAACCCCTACGGCACACATGAAAATTGCTGAGAGCCTCAGCAACTGTATTTATCCTATTTATCTACATCCTTCAAGGAGCTCAATGGTTCTCTCTCCCTTCTCATTTAATCCTCAAAGAAACACTTTGAGGTAGGTTAGGTTGAGAGGGAGCGACTGGCCCAAGGTCACCCAGTGAGCTTCAAGGCTGAGTGGGAATTTGAACCCTGGTCTCGCAGGTCCTAGTCCAGCATTCTAATCATTCCACCACACGGGTAATGGACCACAATGACTTTTCAGCCAGCTGCAGCATTTGTTAACATCTAACATCTCATGGTGCACCACTAGATGTCAGTGGGAAAAGGACAAGCAGGGAATTAGCAACACAGCACTCTCCCTTCCTGTGGCTTCCAGCAATTGCCATTCAGCAGTATTGCTGCCTCCCAACTGTGGAGGCAAAGCATAGCCATCATGACTAGTAGCCATTAAGGGAATCAAGAGCCCTCTCCATGAATTTTTCTAATCCTCTTTTAAAGTCATCAAGGTTGGTGGCTGTTAAGTTGTGGGTGAACATATCAGACAACACAGCGATTCTTCAAACAGCTCTTGTTTATTCACAGGCCAGAACAGAACTGAACTGAAGGATTCAGCCAGCCTGCTTATATAGAGCTCCACTAGAACGCAACAGTAACCATTTTCTATAACTATCCAATCACTGAACGTCACTTTTGATATGTGGACCTGAACTATCTACAGTATCCCCCTGCTGGCCCAGGGTGAGAACTTCAGTACATAACAGTGGCCATCACTGCCGCCTGCAGAAATGAGTTCCATAGTTTAACTATGTGCTGCATAGATAAGTATACTTTAGTTTCCCTGTCTTGAATCTTCCAGTGTTGAGCTCCACTGGGTGTCCACGGCGTCTGCCTGATCAAAATGCACGTGTTGCAATCACATATACAAACCTTTGCCTTACCTGACGTGGAAGAGTCGGGTGGTCCTGCTTGTTTTGCGCTACAGCGATGCTCAGGACTACAATATGGGAGAGCGCTGAAACACTGCTGACAATCACAGCATCTCTCATTCCCAAGGGAAACATGGTATAAGCCGTGAAGATGATGAACAGAAAGAATGGCACCTGTTAAAAAGAAATGAGATCCTTGATGTTTTCCTAGCACCTGTCAAAAATTACGGAACAAATGATAGGTTTCAAGAGAACGACGGAAGCTGTGAAGGAACCAGTACTCAAAAACACTTTCAGGGAACTGGGTAAGAACAGCACAACTTCCACTTCTATAAATGGGTTAGGGAAACCACTGTGTTAATCAGAAACATAGGTAAAGGGCAGGTAAAAAAGGTGAAGGGACCCCTGACCAATAGGTCCAGTTGTGGCCGACTCTGGGGTTGTGGCGCTCATCTCAATTTATCGGCCGAGGGAGCCGGCGTACAACATAAGGGGCATGTGGCCAGCATGACTAAGCCGCTTCTGGCGAACCAGAGCAGCGCACGAAAATGCTGTTTACCTTCCCACCAGAGTGGTACCTATTTATCTACTTGCACTTTCGAACTGCTAGGTTGGCAGGAGCAGGGACCGAGCAACAGGAGCTCACTCAATTGTGGGGATTCAAACTGTGACCTTCTGACCAGCAAGCCCTAGGCTCAGTGGTTTAGACCACAGCGCCACCCGCATACAGGACAACAATCAATAAACTGGGACAAAGCCCCAGCAAGACAGAGGTACAGATAAAGGGTACTTCATCTATCTGAGGAGTTAGCATTCTGGATAGGGTTGCATTCCATCCAGTTATTCTTCTGATCTAATGGGCAGTGTATTAGAGGCCAAAGTATCTCACTGCACAGGGGTGGGGTGGGGGGCTTGCCTCCCCTCTTACCCCACCCTCCCATCTGCTCTCCAAAGATCCAGATAGATGTCTACTTTTACCATACCCAGGCATATACAGGAATGTTTTGTATATGTCCATTTCAGTCAACCAATCAAATCTTTCTGCCTGCTCTTTTCCCTCCCTTTCTATCTCCAGTTTGATGAAACATTTCTCCAAGGCACACCCACATCTGTAACTCTCAAGGGTGCCCCTAATTGCTCATAATCAAAGCAGCATTAATTTTGCAAATTGATGTCATAATTAAATGATTCCCCCCCCCCACTGCAGGTGATTAGCCATGCCCATTTGCATAATGAGCAGTGTCTGGGGATATTCAGACAGCCCCAGATTTGAAGGCAGTTGTGTTTTGTTTTAAAGCATGCATTTTTAAATGAGTGTATATAAACACAGCAGAAACACATTCCTTCCCAGAGCCAGTGGGCAAAATATTTGGACTTAAGACTAGAGAAACCCAGGTTGCAATCCTTGCTCACCCATGAGGCTCACTGGGTGACCTTTCATCAATGGCTCATGGGAGAGGTTAGATGAAGACATGCCATATCTTTAAAAAGCACATTCAAAATACAGTCCCCACCCCAAGCAGAATCCTGGAGACTGTAATGTACCCCCTTCAGAGAGTTACATTTCTCAACACCCTTAACGAACTACAGTTTCCAGGACTCTTTGGGGGGAATGTGCTTTAAAAATATGGGGTGCATGCAGCCCAAGATTTTGGAGGAAGCCTGACTCTATTCAATACCATGAGCAGCTTGGAGGAAGGAGCAGGTGACAGATCAATAGATAAAAATTAAAATACCTGTTCCCATGCAGCAAGTTGAGGTGTCTTCCCTGTGGCAAAAATGGAGACATATCCTATGGCCAGCAAGCAGATCCAAATCACAACAGCAAACAATTTCAGCCGACACCAAAAGAAGTATTCGAAATAAACCAGAACATACATGACTATGAAAATTATGAATGCTGTGCCGACTGTAATAAGGTAGGCAAGATGATCTCCCGGTGGCTAAAAAATAAAACAAAAGTCACCAAAACACACACCAGAGACTGTATGCGTGTTCTCATTCTTCCATAGCACAATCTCCCAACAGTCTAAACTTTTATAGGCATCAGAACTTCATAAACTAAAGCACACTAGCAACACAAGAAGCTCCCTATGTGTGACCTGGTATATTTGATCATCTACCCTAGAAGCAGAGAACCCTCTCTGTATGTTGTTGGGACTACAATTCCCATCATTCCTGGTCACAAGGGAAGGAAATTGTTTCAGTTCGAGACTATGAAATTTGAACTTTTCAAAACAATATGTGAATCAAAACATAGTTATCCTCTGAAATCCATACCTATCCAAATTCTGTGATGCTGTTATCCAGCCAACCAGTGTTTACAAATATATGCATATATAATGAGAAAGCATGAGAAAATGAAGGTATCAGTGCAAATAACGTACAAAACTGCACTATTTTATAGAAAATTGCTTTCAAAAATTTGCACTTTAGTCAAAATTGCATATAAAAATGTGTCTATTAGGGAATAGTACACATTTAAATGCTGTTGAATTTTCATATGGATTTTTTTTTTAATTGAAAAATTGCAAATTGCTTCAAAATGTGGAGAACTGAATTGACTATTGAAAAAATGAGAAACTGGGAGATCCTTCCATTTCTGCTTTGCAACTTTTAAACTGGAAATCCCACTGGCTCTGTTAGTGCAGCTTAGAACCTATCCCCCACTGCCGGGATAAAAGTATAACTCCTACTACAGCAACAAAACCTCACATTGTATAAATACTTCAAGTATTCACAACTTGGTACTCAGAAGCAATCCCTGCTGATAGTATTGTATTCTGGTAACAATTAGATTTAAGCTCGGTATTGGACTCTAAAGCTCCTTAGAAATGTGCAGCACCTTAGCAAATCCTCCCTCTCCCCCTGTGTACTGATCTCAGTTTTTCTAGGTGTTTTTGGCTGCTACGAATGAATGCACACTGACCTGAACTAGCACAACTGGAAAATGAAGCGTCTGGTGCCCCTCTTGCTACAGATCCCTTTTATAACCTAGAGCAAATTACTTCGGGACTTCATTCCAGAGCCCGAAGAGCAAGAACAGAGGCATCTATATCTACTCACATGCTGGGTGAGGAGAACGACGATGAGGGTCGCACAATAGGCAATGACGATGAAGAGCAGGAAGAAGAGGAGGGGATGCTGTTGGCTTGAGTAGCGGTACTTCTCGTACAAAGGATCTGTTATCTTGCAGCCTTCATTCTCGTTGAAGAAGTATTTGCCTTTCGCTGGCATCTTAATTCTGGCTGGGCCACGGTGGTGCCTCTCCCCCTCGCGATAGGCAAGGCAGGTCTGCACTGCTCCAAGTAGCCACCTCTGGTCAAGTAGCTGCTGGGTCTGCCTTGTTTGGCCACATCAGCAGACTCGCGCTCTGCGTTCGCATCTCTTCTTATAAGCATTAAGTCCTCCAGATCTCAGCATAAATTGGAAGAGAAGCACCCTCCTCCTCCTCCGCTCCCAAGCCATGTGCTACTCATCAACAGTTCCACACATGGTGTCCACCCCCCCCCCTTCTTCTTCCAGACTTGATTGCTATTTGTGCTGCGGATGGGAGGCTGCTTCTATTTCGCCGTGTTCATTCAAACATCTTGCACAAGCTGTCAGTTATTCCCTCAGATTACTGCTTTGTGGGGCAAACTGCAGAGGAAAGACAGAGAGAGATAGGGTTTTGTGCATTTTAAAAAATGTTTCAAGTATAGCAGGTGCGTCTTTGTCTAAGAAGAGTGCATGTTCCTCAGCCCCAATAAAGTAAATATTATTTAACAACAAGGGCAAAATACACACACCTTTCCTCCTCTCAGGATGAGTCACAACAACGATCCCTTTAAACATGATGCTCGTCTTATGGTAACAAAATACTGTAACATTGTTGTCAGCGAATGATTATTACTCAACCGTTTTTCTCCTGCAATATTCAGTATTGTAGTCCTTTTCATTCATCCTGCCATTATCCACCCCCACCCGCTCCAAGTACATTGTTAAAAGGTTCGTGGGAAATATTAGAGCAGCCTTGTATTTAACAAGTCACCCAGTAGTCACAGGCAACCAGCAATTCTATGCAGGCAAGGGATTAAGGCTACAAGAAGAGCCCAACTGGATCAGGCCAGTGGCCCATCTAGTCCAGCATCCTGTTCTCACAGTGGCCAACCAGATGCCCATGGGAAACCCGTAAGCAGGACCCGAGCACAAGAGCCCTCTCCCCTCCTGTGGTTTCCAGCAACTGGTATTCAGAGGAAAGTTGGACCAAGGCAAGTAGGTAAGTAGGTAAGCAAGTAGGTAAGTGGAGGAAGAAACTGATAATTCCATCCCTCCTCCACTTGGTGACTATGCTGGCCAAGGAGAACGATCAACCATGACAAGCAAATTGGTGGAAGAGGAATGCCCTCCACCAATTTGCTTGACTGGAGGCAAATGTTTTCACTAGCCAACTTAAGAAGCTATGCTAGCTGTGGAACATGATTGTTTTCTTCCTCTGAAGCCAAAAAGAAGAAGGGAGAAAACTTTGTGGTGAATTCCAAAGCTGCATTAGAGATGTCACCTGGTTAAAGAAATTTTGGCTGATGAATCATGTGGTTTTACGTCTATCCATTAATGTCTCTCTGTGTGTTGAAACAATAGTTTCGAATCAATGAAATAATTATTTTGGATGGTGTGTCATAGCAGACATAATCAACAAAAAGGCATTTATCCTGTGTTCAAGACAGGGGAGGATGCCTCTTCTGAGAAGGGGCTTTCCAGCTGCAGTTTTTCTAGTGTGCTGTTTTTAAGTATTAGTATTTGATAGAGAAAACTAATATGCATTTTAACTAAACTTAAATAATCGTTGAAGCCCTAGAAAGTACATTTATTTTGTTCTGACATTTCTATACTGTCCAGCCAACTGTGTCCTCACAACAGTTCACAATTTCATACTTTAACCATCTAGTTCTGTACTAGAAATTTAGGGGATGGACGGACTCTCTTCTATGGGATTAGCATTTAGTTCTAGGGCCCAATTCAAAGTACCCATGTTAGTGTTTATAGCCCTAAATGAATCAGACTGCAAATACTTGAAAAACCACCTCCTTCCCTACAGATGTCCTCAGGGGCTAAGACTGGTAGAGGGGCCCCTCTTGCTAGTTCCTCTACCCTCAGAGGTCAGATGATGGCAGCCTGGGAGGGGGAATTCTCTGGTGGCCCCAAAGTTGTGGAATTCTCTCCTCACAAAGGCTGGTCTGGTACCTTCATTATACAAATTTCAGCGAATACAGAAAACACACTTCTTGACCCTGGCTTTTGAAATAAATAATAGTAATAATTTTATTATTTATACCCCGTCCATCTGGCTGAGCTGCCCCAGCTACTCTGGGTGGCTTCCATAATAAAACATCAAACATTAAAAACTTCCCAATACAGGGACACATCCGAGATATTTAGGACCTCATTTATATGATTGCAGGTTGATTTAAACAGTTTCTAACATTGTGTTTTAATTGGTGTAATCAACCCTGGAACCTTAGAGTAAAGCCTGGGTAATTAATAGTAATAATAATGAGACACCTGAGAGGATATTTCTAGTATTATTTCCATTTACACAGTGAGCGAACTGAGGTTTTCCTAAAGTTACCCCGCAGTTTGTAACAAACCATCCCTGTACACAAAAGAGCGAGGCTGGTCCACTGGGTCTTACTCCCAAGACAGCATACACATGTGCATGTAGCCTACAGCACATTAAAATATTGAACCCAGTTCCTAGTCCACTAACAGTATTCTACTCTGATTGTAATTCTCTCCAGAATTAACATACATGTGCAGTTGACTCACAAGCCTAAAACCAGGATGGGTGGGGTTCCCCCCCCCCCCAAACACAGCTGTACCAGACATGAATAGCCAGACTTAAAAAACCCCGAAATATAAAACCTGAAGCTGACGGATGCAAACACTGGGAGCAAAATTACTTCCATGGCAACAGCAGCATTACATGAACAATGGACAATGAACAAATTACAGTTATCTAGTAATAACCAATGGCTTTCAAAAGTGGGTCAATATATGAAATCTAGTATCAGGAAAGACTTCCTATAGGAAGTAAGTGAACTATAGGGAGGGGGCAAAGGGAAAAAAGAGGGCTAAGCATGGCTTGGGAAGAACTTGAGGACTTGGTATTGTAACTGCAGCTGCTTTGGTACAAAGCATCCATCTCCATGGCACCCCTTGGCTCCAATTCAATAGGAAGAGAGCCCCAGAAGAAAACGGGTAAGCAAAACCAGATGTAGGCCAGTTATCTGCCAGTGATAAAATGGTTACTTAAAATATACAGGAGTACACAATGAGTCCTGCTGATGTTAGCAATGGTACCCAACAGGGAAAGTCCTAAAGGCTGAACCAATTGTTTTGAGGTTTAACTGAAAACAAAAGATCTTGGTCAGGACCCAGAAACCTAGTCTATGTGCACACAAAGATTTGGACAGTGGGGGTTTTGGCTCCCTCTTCCTCTCTGAATAATGAACTCTCATCCAGGAGTGCCCTTCAGATGTGGCTGGATTTCAACTCTCATCGCCCCTACCTAGAATGGTCAATGGTGTGTGATGGGAGCCCTGTTCCCCCTCCCAGAATGGTTTAACAATCCATCCTTCCTTCACAGGGAACTCTGAGAACTGTAGATCTGTGAAGGCAATAAGGGTCCCTTAAAAACTCTCAGCACCCTTAGTAGACTACAGCTTCTTTGGGGGAAGCCATGGCTGCCTAAAGCGGTATCATAGCGCTTTTCAAAGTGGGATGGTGTGGATGTGGCCATACACCCGGGATGTGTGTGGGGTCTCGGCATTAATCCTGGCATGTCTGGAGAGAGACGTCCCACACATGCATGTGTCTACTTCCTCCTCTGAGACAAATGAAGCTGTTGCAGGCAGAAGCACTTCCTGCCGTTGGGAGCTTCTTGACCTCAGACTATAGGAGCCCACACAACAGCTATTTATAACGAAGCAAGGATGAAGCAGACTGTACAGGGAGGGAGTCACCCGACTTGGTGAAATGTTTTGACATTTGATTAAAGCAAAGCCTTACTGACCTTCAGCAATAAAAAAAAGCCTTGATCTTCTTACAATGCCTTGTTTTTAGTTACCCAAAGGCTCATTTATCAACACTAAATTGAAAAGATGAAAGTAAGAGGCCTCCTTTGCCTCTGTCTCTGGGAATAGCCTCCTCCGACCCCCTTCACTCTTGACTCCTGCACCTGGGCACTCAAATAAGCAGTCCTACAATAGGCAAGGACAGATAATTAAGCAGACTGATTTCATACTTGAAAACAGGGGTGGGGAACCTTTTTTGGGCCCTGGTGGGAGAGATCTTTATCTTCTCCCCATCAGGCCAATGACAAGTGGGTGGTCCTACCCATTTGTCACAGTTGGCCAGCTGGGTGCAGGAGGAGACAGGGACCAAGCAGGATTGAACTCCTACTCATCAGCTGAGCTTCTCAAGGGAAGTCTCAGAGGTGGAGTTCACACATTACAGTAAACCATGATTAGCAGCTTACCATGAGAACCAGTGAGGTGGGTGTAGCGGTTGGGAGCACTGGACCAGGACCTGGGAGCCCAGGGTTCAAGTCCCCACTCATCCATGAAGCCCACTGGGTAACCTGGGGCTGTTCATCTCTCAGCCTAAGCTGCATCACAAGGCAGCTGTGTGAGGGTAAGATGGAAAATGGAAGGAGCACATGCACTACCTTGAGCTTACTGGAGAAGACGTGAGATGTAAACACAGTAAACAAATAATAAATAAAGCAAAGGAGGAGCAGGCTGCCATGAAGCTTGGCTTAGTGTAACACCTGAACCAAGGCTGTGGCTTTGAGTTTCTCCCTAATGAGCCATGACCAGAAAGAAAGAACAAACCTTGGACTCTGGGTTGTCCTTTTTCTGAACCCAGGGGACAAAACCCTCAGTAAAACCAATCAATCGATTTTCTTGCAATTAAATATACAGCTATTCTTGCACCACAGGGAGCTGTCATATTTCAGTATGCCACTGGCCTTCTCAAGACAATTCGCCCCCACATGCCTCGTATATTTGTCAGACAAAATACAATACTCCACAAGTTTTAATTTGATTTCCAGCCCACATTTGAATCCATTTATCACACCAAATATTTTCCCCGATCGACATAACCAGCTTCTACATGACTCACGCTGAATTTGACCCTCTGTGGCCCTCTTACATAACCCTTGCAGAGTGCCCCCTTGCGGAATCACCTGTTTGTCACACACAGAACCTGTATCTTCAACACCAGGGGAAAAAACTTTGACTCTGTTTAAAACACAAGGCACATAAGGACACAAGATGAGCTCTGTAGCATCAGGCCAAAGGCCCATCTAGTCCAGCATTCTATTCTCACAGAGGCCAAGCAGATGCCCCAATGGGAAGGTCACAAGAAACAATGCTCTCCCCACTGTGATTCCCTGCAACTGGTATTCAGAGGCACAATGCTTCCGATAGTGGAGGTTGAACACAGCTATTGTGGCTAGAAGCCACTGTGAGCCTTATCCTCCATCCAAGTTGGTGGCCATCGCTACCTCTTGTGGGAGTGAGTTCCACAGTTTAACTGTGGAACCTCATCAGGGTCTTGGACAATAACTTTTCCCTTTGCAAGTGCCCAATGATTGCTTTAGGCACAGCTGGCTTTTGACTGCAAGGCTCTGGAACCCACAAAAAACACAGAATCTCTCCTGATCCAATAAGGAAGGACTGAATGAAGAAACAGATTTTCGTTTACACAATGGGCACATACAGGAAATATGCAAAGATTGCTATGGGATGTTGAGGACTAAAAATAAATAAATGAAGTGTTGGTGCAGACACTGTAGCAGAGAAAAGCCAATCCAAATTTAACTGAAAGTAAAACAAAGAAAAGGAATTGTACTTTGCTAAGTTTAATCGTTCTCAGAAAAGCAGACGCTAACAGCTCATCTTTGCAGTCTATGGAGTAGACAGCAGGTCATCACACTTTATGCCTTTTTGTTTTCTTCAAATGCACTGTTGGTTTTCACAGGACTGGCAAAGCAGTGGTTCTACTTGTTTATAGGCAAAGGTTAATGCGGACCATAAAATTCTCATAAGAGGAGATCAAAAGGAAACACATCAGTCAAATGAAGAGATGTCCACAAATACATGATCTTCCTTCAGTTTTTTGGCTAGCCATTAAATTTACTGTAAAGAATGTATGTATGTATTTATATAAAATATCCTTTTTGTTCCGTTAGCTGAAAATCTCAGAAATTAAATACTGGTTGGGTTCACTCTAAAGCTAATCCATGGTTTGTTAAAAAACGATGGGTTACCTCACAAACAAACCATGGCTTGTTTCTCCAAAATTTCTATTTAATTTTTCAACTACTGGTTACCTCAAACCTTTTCAGCTCTGTGAATGTCTGGTGTGGGATCGCTAAGCAAGCCATGGTTGAAGATGGGTGCTGGGTTTGTATGTAATGAAAAACCATAGCTAAAGAAAACCAAGGTTTGTAAGCAGTAAACAACCCATAGTTAAACTGATGGGCAGGATTCACAAATAACACCAAGCCATGGTTTAAAACCATGGATTTGTTTTGTGCATGAACCTCAGCATTATATCACCATAAAGGGTTTTGTTTTGTTTTAATGGATTGGGGATCCCCACCTGCATTCCCAGGTGGGAAAAGGGGAGGAAAAGATGTGTAACTACTACAGAAAAATTAACCCGAGATGATGATTCTCCATGCACCATTTCACATTGTCTGCCACTTTATTGGTAACCAGTAACTGGGAATTCATAATCACACACCTAACTACAAATTAGAGATATGTTGTTGTTGTTTAGTCGTTTAGTCGTGTCTGACTCATCGTGACCCCATGGACCAGAGCACGCCAGGCACTTCTGTCTTCCACTGCCTCCCGCAGTTTCGTCAAACTCATGCTGGTAGCTTCGAGAACACTATCCAACCATCTCATCCTCTGTCGTCCCCTTCTCCTTGTGCACTCCATCTTTCCCAACATTAGGGTCTTTTCCAGGGAGTCTTCTCTTCTCATGAGGTGGCCAAAGTATTGGAGTCTCAGCTTCAGGATCTGTCCTTCCAGTGAGCACTCAGGGCTGATTTCCTTAAGAATGGAGAGGTTTGATCTTCTTGCAGTCCATGGGACTCTCAAGAGTCTCCTCCAGCACCATAATTCAAAAGCATCAATTCTTCGGTGATCAGCCTTCTTTATGGTCCATTAGAGATACATTACAAATTAGAGATATATTTCCACACAAAAAAGCAAGCACAAAGAACAAAAAAATAATAATTAGAGAGCACACAACTAAATGTGTTGTATATTTCATAAGCAGCCATCATCCTGGCTTTTTGATTGGATTTAACTCATACAGCTTATTGCTGTCAAGACACCCAAGCATGGAGGAAGCAGGAGTAGGCAGTATCCATCAGTGTCGTGGCAGAGTGCAGCTCACAGCAGCATGCCCCAGGTTCAAATGGCCCAGGAACCATCTATCTCCAAAGCAGCATGTTCCTGAACACCCATTGCTGAGAATTGCAGGTAGGGAGAGCGCTGTTGCACTCATGTCCTGCTTGTAGGCTTGCTTGGCCACTGTGAGAACAGGATGCTAGACTAGATGAGCCTTTGGCCTGATCCAGCAGGGCTCTTCTCATGATTCTTGTGATCACTGGCCATTGTTGGCCTGCAATGACCTGGGGAGTACCCCCATCAAAAACCAAACTATCAAGGTTCTATCGATCTACACGCAGCCAAGGTTGTTGGACGTAAGCTTCGCACCTCAAACGGAAAAACTGTTCAACCTACTAACTTCACAATTTGTTCCAGGCAAGAACATTACTTTCATAACAATGATTTTCATAAGCAAGCTAGCCCCAGGGTGCACTGAAGGCTATCGGACCAGTGTGGGAGTCAAATATAATTTGTGCCTTTCCAAGCTTAAGATACACAATTTGTTCATGATCACCAGGTTCCTCATTATGCCCCATGGATAGATTTTTTTTTCTCCAGCCAAAGCTAACTTGCAACTGATCTTAACAACTGTTTAAATCAATAACCCCAATTATCCTTTTTAAGTTTCCAGTGACCTATTTTAAAATTCTACTTCTTTGCAAACAGTGTCCTCAAAAGTGAGGTAGCCCTTCATTACCTCTCATATTCTAGAATACAGGAAGCATATAAGGATACCAAAAAACTTATTGTATGATGAAGAAGAAAAGTTGCCCCCTGAAAATTAGCCCCTGAATCAAGATGTTTAACAACACAGGCAAGTGACATGTCAGGCAGTTGCATGGGGCTACATTAGGGACTGCCAATCCTGAGGGATGTAATTTTTCCCCAGTAATCTGCAACACAGAGAAATATAACTTAAGGAAATTACATAAACTGGTGTCAAGCCAGTTAAGAAGCATATAAATTAATAAACTGTAATAATAATAACAACAGCAACTGGCACCCCCTGAAAGAAGAGTATTGCTTACATGCTTTTCCTTGCCCATCTATGAGAAAGAGGATTTTAACTCGGGGGGGGGGGGGTCTGAAAGGGGCGAGGCTTCCACAGCACATAAACACCCTCCCGACACTGCCTCTGAGGTTCCTGACTTTAACCAGCATGCTATTGTGAGGAGTAACCTTTTGCACATTCTGCCCCGGGTGCTAAAATGACTTAAGATTGCCACCTTCCTATAAGATTATATCTGTTAGCTGACACCAGGTCAATACTTGCTGAATGTTCAGCAAACACTGGCTTATTTGCTTTAAACACTAGCATCTGGGGGCATTTATAGTAGATCTACCTTAATATGGATGACGGATAAGAGATCTGAGGACTCCTTTTACGGAACAGAAGTTTAGAAAGCTTCCCCTTTTTAGACATAGCTGAAAGAGATGTGGAAGTTTCTGTGAACTCAAGCAAAACAGAAACAGCAAGCAGTTTGATGCTTGCTGACAGGGTGCTCCTCTGTCCCATTACCCCACCCTCACAAGAAACATTTCTCCCTGAAAGTACTATCGCCAGCAAGCCTGTATGCCCAACACTCGCCCTGCAAGTTAAATTCCACTATCCCGCATATTATATTTATGACAGTTTATTCCACCCTTACTCCACAAGACTCGGGGCAGTGGACATAGTTCCTCTCCTCCACCCCACCCCTCACAACGAGGTCAGGCCAAGAGACACATCACCCAGTGAATGTCATGGCTGTAGACATTTGAGCCTGCATTGCCCCAGGTCAAATGAGCCAGTTTAGTGTAGTGGTTAAGAGTGGTTGGACTAGGACCTGGGATTCCAGAGTTCAAATCTCCACTCAGCCATGAAGCTCACTTGCTGCCTCTCAGCCAACCTCTACCTCACAGAGTTGCTGTGGGGATTAAATAAGGCAGGGCATAACCATGTACAGTGGTACCTCGGGTTAAGAACTTAATTCTTTCTGGAGGTCCGTTCTTAACCTGAAACTGTTCTTAACCTGAAGCACCACTTTAGCTAATGGGGTCTCCCGCTGCTGCTGTGCTGTCGCCGGGGAATTTCTGTTCTTATCCTGAAGCAAAGTTCTTAACCTGAGGTACTATTTCTGGGTTAGTGGAGTCTGTAACCTGAAGCGTCTGTAACCTGAAGCGTATGTAACCCGAGGCACCACTGTACACCACTCTGAGCTCCTTGGAGAAAAAGATGGGGTATAAATGCAACATAAATGATAACACTCCTGACAGTCCCTGCCACAGCCCCACTATGTGTTAGGGAAAGGCACTGTCGCCTTTAGCCTTCTTTCCCTAGCTGTAAAATGGGGACAGCAGTAATCTATTTTACCAGATTGCTTTAATTTCCCTCCCCTCAAATGATAAGGATCCAAAGTGTTCTGCAGAATCAAAATGTTGTGCAGCTGAGAAAGGTAGCAGCTATAAATGGTACCAACGCATTGTGGTAGAAGCTGCGTTCCATAACAGCAACGTGTCATTTGCAGGAAAAGCCAATTTGCTAATGCTCTGCCCCTTGCTGATTGCAAGTAATGTAAGGGAGTTCAGGGTGAGGAAGCAATATAAAAAGGGCCCATGCTTTCAAAGCAACTTTCCGACTTCAAAAAGCACACAAACCCCTCCTGCACACAGCAATAACCACAGGCATCTATTTCCGTGGCAACAGTTTACCCAGACAATTTCATTCTGACTGGAGAACAGTTGACAAGTCTCACGACAAAGGCCCACACCCACTAGCTGCTACAGCCAGAGGTTGGTTTTTTCCATACTCACCAAAACCATTTATAGAGACCTGATGGCACTCATATTCTGCCAAAATTAGATAATGCGTATATGTACAGTAGGAACAGCCAGGCACAAAAATGCATTCATTTTTATTAATGCTGCAATCCTGTGCAGAATTACCTGAGAGTACATTCCATTAAACATAATGGAACTAACCTCCAGGTAAATATGCATAAGATGAGATTTCACATTAAAACTTGGCCGAGTAAGTGGTGGGCGTTGGGAGTTTATAATAAGCCCCTGATTTACCTTTCACCTTTCCATATGTCCATTTAATACAGCTTTCAATAAAATGAAGATTTTTTTACCCACTCCTCTGGTTGTCTACGTAAAATTAAACTGTAATGAATCTACCGTCCTGTAGCTTTCAAACAGGTGTTCCTGGAATTACCTGGATCCCTTGGAAGCTGAATGAGGTTTCCTTGGAAAGTAGGCATTGCCAAGCTTGCTTGATATTAACTTCCTTGTCATTAGGAGCATGCAGGGACGTGGGTGGCGCTGTGGGTAAAACCTCAGTGCCTAGGACTGAGGAACCTCAGTAAGATCGGCGGTTCGAATCCCCGCAGCAGGGTGAGCTCCCGTCGTTCGGTCCCAGCTCCTGCCCACTTAGCAGTTCGAAAGCACCCCTAAGTGCAAGTAGATAAATAGGTACTGATTTATAGCGGGAAGGTAAACGGCGTTTCCATGTGCGGCACTGGTGCTGGCTCACCAGTTGCAGCTTTGTCACGCTGACCCGGAAGTGTCTTCGGACGGCGCCGGCTCCCGGCCTCTTGAGCGAGATGAGCACGCAACCCTAGAGTCGGTCACGATTTGGCCGTACGGGTACCTTTACCTTTACATTAGGAGCATTAAGTGTTATATGCTTGTTATCTGACTGCAACAAAGGAGTTTGGTGCTTCGGTAGAAAGGAATTAAGGGAAGAATTGCTCAAAGTTCCTTATTGGTCAAGCCAGCCAGCCGGTTGTAGTCAGCTAAAAGGAAGCTGTGTTTCTTGCTAAAAGCGACTAATCGGTATGTGGAACAAACAGTTGCAATCTTTGCAGGAAGCCTGCTATATGCAGAGGAAAGTATGTGGCTACGGTACTACTGCTGTACGGTACTACTGCTGGAAATTTGCAAACCTGAGAAATGCACCTTGATACAAGTTTATAATGTTTTGCACTGCATAAGTAATGCCTGTTATTTTAAGAATGTGTTTTAAAATGCTTTAATATTTCCTTTTAATTTTATTTAATCCAATGAACAGTTTCGCTAATTATCAATTTTAAATAGCGAGTATTGTTCTGTTTTTTAAGGTAAATCCTTGTAATTGCTGCCATCTGGTTTAAATTTCATAACTTTGCTTTGTGCTGCTGTGGTCTAAGCAATAATGTGATAAAAGTTAATTTAACTCTTCCATTAGGAAAATTGATGGCAAATTGCTCAGAAAAGCCAGGAAAAAGCTGAAAATAAAGCTCCTTGTGTTTTCTGAACTGAGGCAGCTGAGATGAAGATATGCCTCCTGTGGATGACGCAAGCTAAAGAAACAAACAACCAAAAGTAACACAAGCAGATTGCAGGACAGCAACTGGAAGGATGGAGAAAGCAAGAAAGTGCTATTTTTGAGCACCTAACAACAGGAATATTGGCCTTGTATACTTGTATAAGACAGCTATTTATTGATCTAGCTCAGGGTTTCCCAAACTTGGGTCTCCAGCTGTTTTTGGACTACAACTCCCATCATCCCCAGCTAGCAAGGCCAGTGGTCAGGTATGATGGGAACTGGAGTTCAAAAACAGCTGGAGACCCAAGTCTGGGAAACTCTGATCTAGCTTAATATTCCCTACACTGATTGGCAGCAGCTGTCCCAGGTTTCAGAGCCAAGAGTCTTCCCCATCACTACCTAGAGATGCCAGGGATTAAAACTGGGGCCTTCTGCATCCCAGACATACGCTCCACCCACAGAGCTAATGCCTGCTCCTCCAATGAGCAGCTAGCTGCGGAGTAGTGTTGGGAGTGTTTTATGACAAGGTTTCCGTTTACCTACTGAAGCCTAAATAAACTCGTCTAGTGCTCTGAGTAAACAAGTGTATGTCTAGCCAGTGGAAGATATACCCAGGAACACATGTAAAACATGGAGGTTCTGTGGCAAATGCTCAGCTGTAGATGTTGAGAGCAAATCCTGAAGTCTGCAAATGGGCCATTGGCCTGATCCAGCCAGCTCCTCTTAAGTTCTTATGTATTATTTGAACCAGCACTAGTGGGAATTTCTCTTATTTCAACCAGCATTCCCTCCTTCACAGTCTCAGGTTCCTCTTGCTTCCTACTCAAGTGCCATGCCCTGATGGTAAGCTTTATCAACAGATTAATTAATACAAACCTGCCAAAGGCTAGCCAACATAAATTAGTTACTAAGGAGCTTGAGAAACTATCCAAAGAATTGGACTAGGACTCTCTCTCCATGTATGTATGTATGTATGTATGTATGTGTGTATATATATATATATATATTTGCTTTCGTAGATTTTCACGGGTACAGGAATGCAGGTTTTGGTGTCCTCGGGTGTCTTCCCGTGTAAAAGTTGGGGTGTCTAGGCGACGTTTCGACGAGGTCTCACTCGTCATCTTCAGGCTGGTGCTTTCGGCTTCTTGTTACTGGAACAGAGCGGGATCTCAATGTTTGAGTTCCTATAAATACTGTAGAGGGGGTGTGGTGTCTAGCCTCCAATGTTCTGGGCAGAGAGGAAGTTCCCAGGCTAGTGTGCCTTTTCTTCTTTTGTTCCTTAATTACTTGAGAGATACCTTGAGTGATTTCTTGAGTGATATCCTGAGTACCACTTAGGTGGGTCATTAGGTGTGGATTAGTTGCTAAAGTCTTTGTGTCTTGACCTCTTGAACTTTGTGAAGAGTTTTCCTGAGAAGATGGCTGTATTGCACTTAGTTGTGCTTTGGCTTGGCTTCGTGTATAGGGGCGAGCTGTGGTTTTGTGGCTTGTGTCAGCCAGATCTGTGTAGGGATTGCAGGGGGGTGCAGCATCCGGAGGTGCCACCATGGATTGGCTACTGGATGGTGTCAGTAATTCATCTGTGGAGAGGGTCTGGGTTTGGGTCTGGTGTGGTTGATTGGTGTTGGCGTTCTGTGTGCCTCTGGATCTGGTGTCAGTTTTTGTGGGGAGGGCTAATTTCCAGATGTCTGGCAAGCGGGATGTGTCGTCACGCTTGTTCATGTTGTGAGGGTGTTTCTCTATCTCGATGGCTTCCATGATTATTCTCTTGTGGTGATGTTCCGTGTTAAAGAGCAATTTGGAATCTGCAAAATTAATTTCGTGTCCTGTTTCTTTCATGTGTTGGAAAAGAGAGGAAGTTTTTTCTTCTTTTTTGACGGCATTCTTGTGTTCTGCGATACGTGCATTTATTCGTCTGTTTGTTTGTCCAATGTACGTGGCTGGGCAGACTTTGCAGGGTATTTCATAGATCCCTTGGTTTTCCAACTGGATTTTATCCTTGGGGTTTCTGAGGATATTGGCTATTTTTTGGTTGGTGCAAAAGGCTGTTTTGATATTGTGTTTATGGAGGATTTTGCTAATTTTATCTGTAGTGCCCTTGATATAAGGAAGGAGGGCCATGCCATTGTTTTCTTCTGTGTCTTGGTTTTTGGGGGGTGTTTCCTTTTGGATTAGCTTCGTAATCCTGTTTTGCTGGTATCCATTGGCAATTAACACATTTGAGAGATTCTGTAACTCAGTTGTCAAGTGGTCTTTGTCAGCCAGGCGTTTGGTTCTGGAGATGAGAGTCTTGGCTACGGAGTTTATTTGTGCAGGGTGGTGGTGTGATTGTGCATGTAAGTAGCGGTTGGTGTGTGTTTTTTTCTGGTAGATAGTGTGTCCTAGGGAGCCATCAGGTTTTTTGTGCCCATTAATGAAGCCTTGACAGCTATTCAAAACAAATACAATCCCCCCGAATACATCTTGGACCTGACCAACCACTGCCTAACCAACACGTACTTCATCCACAATGGACAAAGATACAAACAGATAGAAGGAGCACCTATGGGATCACCCCTCTCACCGGTCATCGCAAACCTGTACATGGAACACTTTGAAACCAATGCTTTAGACAAGTCAGAACACAAACCCAAACTTTGGCTCAGATATGTTGACGACACCTTTGTAATTTGGCCACACGGGAAGGAAAAACTGGATAGCTTCCTCACACATCTCAACAACTTACACCCCAAAATACAATTCACTATGGAAATAGAAGCCAACAACCAACTTCCCTTCCTTGACGTCCTAATCTACAAAAAACCTGATGGCTCCCTAGGACACACTATCTACCAGAAAAAAACACACACCAACCGCTACTTACATGCACAATCACACCACCACCCTGCACAAATAAACTCCGTAGCCAAGACTCTCATCTCCAGAACCAAACGCCTGGCTGACAAAGACCACTTGACAACTGAGTTACAGAATCTCTCAAATGTGTTAATTGCCAATGGATACCAGCAAAACAGGATTACGAAGCTAATCCAAAAGGAAACACCCCCCAAAAACCAAGACACAGAAGAAAACAATGGCATGGCCCTCCTTCCTTATATCAAGGGCACTACAGATAAAATTAGCAAAATCCTCCATAAACACAATATCAAAACAGCCTTTTGCACCAACCAAAAAATAGCCAATATCCTCAGAAACCCCAAGGATAAAATCCAGTTGGAAAACCAAGGGATCTATGAAATACCCTGCAAAGTCTGCCCAGCCACGTACATTGGACAAACAAACAGACGAATAAATGCACGTATCGCAGAACACAAGAATGCCGTCAAAAAAGAAGAAAAAACTTCCTCTCTTTTCCAACACATGAAAGAAACAGGACACGAAATTAATTTTGCAGATTCCAAATTGCTCTTTAACACGGAACATCACCACAAGAGAATAATCATGGAAGCCATCGAGATAGAGAAACACCCTCACAACATGAACAAGCGTGACGACACATCCCGCTTGCCAGACATCTGGAAATTAGCCCTCCCCACAAAAACTGACACCAGATCCAGAGGCACACAGAACGCCAACACCAATCAACCACACCAGACCCAAACCCAGACCCTCTCCACAGATGAATTACTGACACCATCCAGTAGCCAATCCATGGTGGCACCTCCGGATGCTGCACCCCCCTGCAATCCCTACACAGATCTGGCTGACACAAGCCACAAAACCACAGCTCGCCCCTATACACGAAGCCAAGCCAAAGCACAACTAAGTGCAATACAGCCATCTTCTCAGGAAAACTCTTCACAAAGTTCAAGAGGTCAAGACACAAAGACTTTAGCAACTAATCCACACCTAATGACCCACCTAAGTGGTACTCAGGATATCACTCAAGAAATCACTCAAGGTATCTCTCAAGTAATTAAGGAACAAAAGAAGAAAAGGCACACTAGCCTGGGAACTTCCTCTCTGCCCAGAACATTGGAGGCTAGACACCACACCCCCTCTACAGTATTTATAGGAACTCAAACATTGAGATCCCGCTCTGTTCCAGTAACAAGAAGCCGAAAGCACCAGCCTGAAGATGACGAGTGAGACCTCGTCGAAACGTCGCCTAGACACCCCAACTTTTACACGGGAAGACACCCGAGGACACCAAAACCTGCATATATATATATATACACACACACACACACACACACACACATTCACTTTAAAAATGTTTTTAATGGTTGCATTTCAAGGGCAAACTGAACATAATAGCACTTGGCATACATCCATGACCACACATGAGTAGCTCAATCCTGCCCCCAGGCTACTGGCACATGTCTCTTTGTTGCTGTGCCAGCATCACAGAAGAAGTTGGAAGAAGGGGAGAAGGAGAATAGACCTATTTCAGTGTCTGTGGACTTCTATCTTTTTTTGCTGGCTCCACTGGGATTTATTTCCAAGGGGCTGTATCCAGCGTTAATTCTACTCAGAGTAAAACCCACTGAAATGTGTAGACATTTTTCACTGAGGTCTACCAATTTCAATGGGCTGGACCAAGAGTGGGTCCAATGGTCAAGAAGGTGGTTTTTGCATGTGCTGCACAGGGAAATGAGGGGCAGGTGTGGCTCCTCAACCTGGGAAGGTATCCTGTCTAAGAGAAGGAAAACTCTGGTGCTAAAACTTGGATGCCTTGAGGCTATGCATATTCATGAGATAGATTTGGGGAGTAAAACTCAAGGAAAAATCCATACCTGCTGGCTTTCAAGACATCTTCAGAAGAAGAAAGGGCTAAGGAGTAAATCCTGCACAAATCCAGAGTCCCTGAGAGAGTTGGGTGGCTTGTTGTACCCCTCCTTCAGGAAACTTCTGCAGCCAAGCTGGTGCCAAACGCATTGTTCTGCTTTGGACCACATCAGTGAGGCAGACAGGGGGGCATTGTTGTCTGGGCAGCCCAGGACCCCCATACGTCCTGCCCAAGCTTGCACCCCAGACAGGACACTTTGGTGCTGCTAACACAGCAAAAACAACATGGGAGGCAGCAATTACAAGTTAATGGACTCCACAGCCACAGAAGGTGCCGTGGTTCTCCAGCAGTTTGACTTCACCCCCATAGGTGCACTCTGTTGTTTGACTTCACCCTCAAAGGTGCACTCCATTGTCTTTCAAAAAGACAAATGCCAGCAGCAACAACTCCTCTGAGTATACCTTAGTTGGCTACAACTTGAAGTTTTTATACCAGCTCTTGCAGATCTTCAAAGCAGTATATTAGTCTAAAAGTTCTCGTCTTCCAACAGAAGACTTCTTCCTCTGGTGGAAGGAAGGAAGGAACCTTTTGGATTGGCCCGACGTGACAACACAATGTCACTCGAAACACACACACGAGTAGTGCTGCAAGACCCTTTTTAACATCTGACAAATCTAGAACTGAAGCAAAATTCATTATACAAACCGGGGGGTGAGTTTGTATAGCTCTGAAAGTTGGCATACAAATATCCAAAGAAATAATACTTGACACAAAGAGACGGGAGAGAATATGGAGTAACCAGCATTCTGTCAAAGTTCATTTTGTATATTAAAAAGATAGCAGCATTTCCTTCCTTTCTGCAATTGCAAACACAGACAAATGTTGCTTAGCAGAAAGTGCAGGAGAGGTTGCATCCAAGTGACAGGAGGAAGTGTAATTCAAAGTGCTTCCTTTCAAAACAGAAGCCACTACTAGATCTATGTAGAGATCTGCTCTCTCTCACCACACCTCCTTGTGAATTGCAACACTAATTCATTGCTTTTCTAAAGAGCAATTAGGTCGCTTAAGCAAATGTGGAAAGGAGGTTATTTCTTTTCTTCTTGTCCCCTCCGTTAACTATGACGTATTGGCAGAAGCCGTGCCAGCTGTTACAAATGGATGTTGATTCAGTGATAAGGTAGGAAATTAAGGACAAACTTTCCATTCAGCACACATCGAAAGAGGAAACACCCAAGAGCCCACGGGCATCTAGACATAATTTTCTCCAAAGAACCATAGCTACCAAACTGCTTGGTCTGAATTAAGAGAGGCACATGTTAAGAAAAGAGGAACCATTACAAGGAAGTTGCTCAGGGCTGCTTCCTGTTGCAAGAAAATAATATACTCTTGGGCTGAAATGAATATTGCAGAGGGCAATTTGTCTGCTTCCATGGAGATGGGGGCACAATGGCCAGGTTGCACCAAGGAGATCCAAACTTAACATTAAGGCAAGTTTCCAAGCTACAAGTTTGTCTGCAGAGAGTAAGAAATGCCCTGTCTTGTCCTAGATGTGTCCCAGGTTGCAGCAGATCTTTCACTTAATGAAAGATATCGTGGACACAAACAGCAGGAACATCCAAAGCCAGTCCAAGGTTTGATTCCACGCAAGCAGAGGTCCCAACAAAGGCTCAAGCAAGGGGCAGTCTGAGGTCCAGGTCAGCAGACAACCAAGATCAGGTACAAAACGTAATAGCTGGTAGCCAGGTTCAAGCTCCTTGTACAAAGCCCTGAACAAGTTACATCCAGGGTACTGCAGGGACCACCTGAAACCTCAGATCCCAGCTCAATCACTGAGATCATCTGCAGGAGCATCTTTGGTCCTTACCAAGGCTCATTTGACAACAAGAAACCAAGCCTTTACTGTCACTGGCTCAGCCCTGTAACGATGGGCAAATAGAGAAGCAACGGGCATCTTCAGTGCCAACTTTTTAAACACCTGCTGAAAACTTTTCTGTTTCGCCAGGCTTATGCATGCAATCAATAATACATCTTTGGTTATCATGATTTCTAGTTTCAACTCTTTATATATTTTTTTAATTGTACAGTTTTATGCACAGTTGTTGTGAACCATTTTGATATTTCTTTATGAACTAGAATTTTTAAAAATAAATTAATAAGATGTTGTTCCAGCAGCTCTCGTAGCTCATAAGCAACAGCCGTCTGCCCTCCCCCTAACACAGACCCACCTGTATTCTGCTAAAAGTTTTGACAGAAGAGAGCCCTACTCCTGAAGGAGTCCTCTTCTGCAATCAAGGGGTTCTTCTGACTATGAAGGTCTCTCTAACCCAGGGGTCAGCAACCTTTTTTCAGCCATGGGCTGGTCCACTCTCCCTCAGACCATGTGGTCGGCCGGACTGTATTTTGGAAGAGAAGAAAATGAACACATTCTACTCATGTAAAAACAGCAGACAGGCCCCACAAATAGCCCAGAGATGCATTTTAAATAAAAAGGGCAAATTCTACTCATGTAAAAACACGCTGATTCCCAGACCGTCTGCAGGCCGGATTGAGAAGGCGATTGGGCCACATCTGGCCCCCGGGCCTTAGGGTGCCTACCTCTGCTCTAGCCCATTCCAGAGAAGCAGGTGAAATTAACATGGTGACAATCATTACCCATTCTACTTCCCTTAAAACTACTGTATTTTTCACTCTATAGGATGCCCTTTTCCCCCTCCAAAAATTGTGCGTCCTATGGAGCGAATGCAGGCTCCTTGGCTTCAGCAATAGCAACGCAAAGCCTCTGAAGCGCAAAGGTAAAGCTCCCTCCATGCTCCAGAGGCTATGCTTTGCTTTCACTGAAGCCTGGAGAGCGAGAGGGATCGGTGTGCACCAACCCCTCTCGCTCTCCAGGCTTCAGGAGTAGCCGCGCGCAGCCCCTCCGGCAGGGGGAGGCTGCGCGGGGCTAAAGAGGAAGGCAAAACAGTGAGGCTGCACGGGGCTATGGCTTCTTTAGCCAAGATTTTTTTCCTTGATTTCCCCCCCTAAAAACTAGGTGTGCCCTATGGAGCGAAAAATACAGTAATTTGGAGCTATTCCTCCTGAGGAAGGGCAGAAGAGCCCTGCATCTGCAACATGCAACAACTCAAATTCGTTTAACTCATTGCACAGAAACAAGTACAACCACATTCCTAGCTAGACTTACTATTGAATATCTGTTGTCATGCTTAGAAAGAATGAATGGCGGCGGCGGCGGCGGGGGGGGTTAGCAATTGAACACCCAGGCTTTTAATGTTTGATCATTACAGTCCAGGCAGTGCATATTGGACTGCTTATGTACACACTCAAGTTGCTTTTAAAGGGAGGGGGGAGAGATAACAAGAAGTCACAGGGGTTTGCATTTCGTTTTGCCATGACCCTGGCCACAATTGGATCCTGGTTTGCAATTCTGGCAAGGCGAGCAAATAGAAATCATAGCTCACTGGTTAAGATGGCAGTGCTAGGAAAGATTCTCATCTAAAAGCTTGAGGAGCCACTACCGGTCAGTGTAGACAATACTAAGCTAGATAGACTAGTGGTCTGACATGGGTGGTGCTGTGGTCTAAACCACAGAGCCTAGGGCTTGCCGATCAGAAGGTCAGCGGTTCGAATCCCCGCAACGGGGTGAGCTCCCATTGTTTGGTCCCAGCTCCTGACAACCTAGCAGTTCGAAAGCACATCAAAGTGCAAGTAGATAAATAGGTACCGCTGCGGCAGGAAGGTAAATGGCATTTCCGTGCACTGCTCTGGTTCACCAGAAGCGGCTTAGTCATGCTGGCCACATGACCTGGAAGCTGTCTGCAGACAAACGCCGGCTCCCTCAGCCAGTAAAGCGATGAGTGCTGCAACCCAAGAGTCGTTCGTGACTGGACTTAACAGTCAGGGGTCCCTTTACCTTTACCTGACTCAGTATGAGGCAGCAACTTACACGTTCCTATAAATTAAATCTCAAAAGATCAGCCAGATATTGCATACCAAAAATAGATCTGAGCGGTCCTTCTTAAGTGAGCAAAGAAGCAAAACCACCTTTTGTCACCATCTGTCACAAGGCATGGAAGATAATTATTCCACCCCCGCCATCCAGAGATCTCCATGCATGATACAATGCATGTTGTCAACACAGTTCAACTGCCATTGTTAAGATGCAAACTAGCACGTACCAGAGATAACATGTTCTCTCAGGGCCTGCATAAGGCATCTTTTGTAGGCCTTGGGTCCTGACATCTACCTGACATCTCTGTGTCAGCCATGACGGCCTAATCCAGACCCAGGCAGTGAAGGAAAGACTCCATGGGGTGGCATCGTTCTGACACGATGAAAGAGGATCAAAGGGGGTGTTTTGTGATTTGGCATATCTAAATCTGATTTGCTATGCATATGGCCACATTCGGCCCAAGACATTGCCACTCGAGGCAAAACTTTTGCCCTTCAACTTCTCCTCCTTTGCCACCACCTGAGGTGACTGGATGTGGCCCAAGGAAGCCCCGGTATGCTGAAGGTGGTGGAAAAGAAAAAGGTGGCCAGAGAGGAGCAAACAGTGGCAGGCATGCTCCTCAGGGCCCTCGATCTGGTACCCCTCCTAGCTGTGCCCAGCCTGCCGCTTTAGGCAACTGCCTCACTGAGGCTAATGTGCGGTTTGGCCTTGCGTGTGATGCTTTTACAACAACATTGACCTCAAAGCGACTCACACTGATCACAAAAGCATCAAAAATTAGCAAATAGCCTTTAAATCAATATAACCACATCGAAACATACAACAGCATATAAGTAAAGCAAAGCCAAACAACTCAATGAACAATCCATACTGTTCAAGGCAAACACATAATAGTTTGAAAGCAATGTATCAGAAACAGCTGCTGACTACCAGCCAGACACCAGCCGACATAAAGTCTTTGGGAAAGGGACTTAACTACCCAGCACAGTCCCAGACAGCAGGTTCTTAGCCGAAAGAGAGGCAGGGGTGGTCTCACTCAGACCTGAACTGGAACACACACTCCACAGCAAAGCATCAAGAATTGTGTCTCAGCGTGCCCTGTCTCTTTTTCTTTCCACCTCACCTGCAGTACCAAAATGCCAGTTGCTGGAAACCATACGAGGCAAAAGTGCTCTTGCTCTTGTATCCTGCTTGCATTTTTCCTGCAAGCATCTGGTTGGCCACTGCAAGAACAGGATGCTGGACTAGATGGGCCTTTGAACTGATCCAGCAGGCTCCTCTTATGGTTTATGCCAGGTGTGGGGAATTTGTGGCCCTCCAGATCTCTCTGAACTACAACTCCCATCAGCCTTAGAAAGCATGGCTGATGGGAGTTGTAGTTTGGGAACTTCTGGAGGGCCACAGGTTCCCCACACCTGTTCTGTGCCTTCACTCTGCATGTGAAGCCAATTGGGAGAAACGGGCTCTGCCTCAGTATGGACATATCATTTATTTCCTGTTTGCTCATGGGGAAAGCTATATGTTTGCACATAAGAGATTAGTGTTTTTATTGCTGTTTATATTGTGTGCAGTTATGAAAATGTTTAAGAAGCAACACAAGAGTTTGCCACTAAATAGGAGGTTTGTGGCCACCCTACCTAGACTCTCAGAGCATGGTGATGGGACAAATCAAATTGATCAAAAGGAAGACATGACTGCCAATAGCACACAAATTAAGCCTTCTTTGCAAAATAGAGGTGTAAGGGTGGCATCCGATTAAGTCATACTTGAAACAGGCCCAATAAAATCAATGAAAAGGTTGCATACTGCGAAGAAACTTAGAAACTTGCCCTGTACTGAGTCAGATTCTTGGTCCATCTAGATCAGTATTATAAACACTGACTGGCAGCAGCTCTTCATGATGTTGGGCATGATCTTTCCCAATGCTACATGGAGATCCTGGGGGTTGTCCCTGGGGCCTTCTGCATGCAGAACAGATGCCAGCCCAAGCATGGCTAATATTATGCCCAACCCTGTCGGATTTCATTTTGATTTTTAAATTGTCAGGGTTGGTACCTGCATTTGTCAGTTTTCCTCTGCCTTCCTCATGTCTTTTCCCTTTTGCACCATGTCAACAGGACTGTTAAGCTAATTATTTTGGATCATACAACACTCTGAGTGCATTACCAAGTGAGCGGTGAAGAAATGTAGTTAACAGCTAAATAAATAAAAAGCAATGTAGTTTCCGTTTTCTCCTCTTGCCGATAGGTCTTGGCAAATCTTTTATCTGTTCTGTAACCTTGGCAAAAGCTTTTATCTTTTGTTGCCAAACAGCAGAATCGTCTTATAAAATACGTTTGCCTAACCTACATGGATGGCAGCCAAGATAGGTTTAATCCTATGTTTAAAAAGAAATGCTTGGTGCTAGTTAGATAAAGCTGTTTAGCTTCAACCACCTTTGGACTTTGTTTAAATTTGGTTTATAGGCACAATCTGTGGCAAATGAAGGCAAGGTTAGCATAAAGTTGACCTGCCTGGAATTTGATACTGTCTTTTGTTTTCTCTTCCTTCCATTACTCCCAAAAGCTTGAAAAACTGGCACTACAGGGAAAAGAAGCTTTTCTTTCTACCAATCAGCCAGTGTGGTGTAGTGGCTAGAGTGCTGGGCTAGGACCTGAGAGACCAGGGTTCAAATCCCCACTCAGCCATGACCTTGGGCCAGTCACACTCCTCCTAACCAGCCTCACAGGGTTGCTGTGCAGATACAGTGCTTGGAACGAACTAGTTCAGTTTAACAAAATTCACCAAATTAGTTCAAACAACTCCTGTAAGTGGTTCCCAGGCATATCGGCTGGCTGAACTGAACCTGAATTCAGTTCATTTTGGGGTAGAACTCTGAATGTTTTCTAGTTCTTCAAGATCATTCTCTTCTTCTTAATTTTTTAATGCTTTAGACTCTTTGGGGCTTTAAGCTTAAAGAACCTAATTGTTGGGGGAAATAAATTAAACGATGCACATTTCACTGCACATGCATTTTGATGTTTTCTTAGTCTTCCTAAGTATAAATTATACTTCATTATGACGCTGACCTCTGGTAAGGATGATGAGCAAACTAGCCTTCGCCCCAACTTTGAAGCTGCTGAGAGCAACCATTATCCCAGCTCCTTCATGGCAACCCCTGCCATTAATCCAGCTCCAAAGCTGGGAGACAGGCTGGAGATGGTTTGAAAACTGTGCAGCACTATGAAAAACAGTTGCAGCATTTGGGACTGTTTATTTAAAGAAAAGGAGAGTAAGAAGTGACAGGATAGAAGTTTATAAAATTATGCAGTGAACAGAGGAGTTTTTTCTCCCTCTCTTGCAACACTAGAACTCAAGGACGTCCAGTGAAACTGAATGTTGGAAGATTCAAGGCAAATAAAAAGGAAGTCTGCCCTACAGCACATGAAATATGCTTGCTAGTTCTTCAGGTGCCACAAGGCACTTTGGTTATTTTTGCTGCAAGAGATTAACATAGCTACCCCTCTGAGGAAAAAAACCATGGTGTGCCCTATGGGGCCAGGATTATTCAGGGGGGCGCGCACACACGCACACACAAATATCCTAGGGTAGAACTACTACATCAATCCTCCTTCAATTGATCTTAACACCCAAGAGGGTCTGTAGGGAAGGAGGCTATATTTCAGATATTTGGGGCCTATGCTTTTAGGAACTAGCAGTGATTGTTATGAGACATCTGTTGCCGTTCTGTGATGCTGGGTGACTGTTGTTATTTCCCATCTGTTTCCAACATTGTGTTGGCAGTGTGATTTGTTTCACTCCAAACAAACCACATTGTTAAGCCACGTTTCGCTATTGGCTTACCAACTGTGGTTTGTTTGGAGTGAAACAAACCATGATACCAGGGCGTGGACATAACATTAAGCTGGGGGTCATGGGGTTTCCCCCTTATGCTAGGGGAGAAACAAAGTAGAAACTATCTCCACATTCATAGTAAACCATTAACTATGATTTACCATGATGGGCAAACATGACCACTGTTTTGCTTTGATTGTTTTACTGTATTTTTTTGTAATTGATATTTTTGTTTCCATTTCTCCTTGTTTAGAAATAAACCCAAGGTGAGTAACAAAGAAGTGTGTGTGGGTGTGTGGGTGTGTATTACAAGAACAAACACATTTTCCATATTTCCTGTTGCCTTGATCCTCCATAATTAATTGTTCTGTTTTTTTCTAAGGAACACTTAAACATTGCAGTTATACATCTCCTTTAGAAGAAGTTGACCTTGTACACAACGCATTCTCCATAATCAAAACTGGAAGGGAAACGGCTACAATGTTAGACACTCTTACTTGAGATTAAACATAACTGAACTCAATAAGTATGCAAAGTTTGGGACTGCATGGTTACAACCTGCAGTGCATTTAATCTGCAGCAACATTTCCACTGATTTTAGTGAGCTGCTACTACAGTGGTACCTTGGGTTACAGACGCTTCAGGTTACAGACTCTGCTAACACAGAAATAGTACCTCGGGTTAAGAACTTTGCTTCAGGATGAGAACAGAAATAATGCAGCAGTGGCATGGCTGCAGCAGAAGGCCCCATTAGCTAAGTGGTACCTCAGGTTAAGAACAGTTTCAGGTTAAGAACAGACCTCCAGAATGAATTAAATTCTTAACCTGAGGTACCACTGTAAAACGTTTTACCTCCCTAAGAAAAACAAGTTTATAAGACAGTTCATGCTTTTAGGTTTATTCTAATAAGGCAAAAAATCAGATATAATTTTCCAGGATGTCAAAATAAGCCAACATATCATGAATGACTCAATGCCATAAGGCTTCCATACGCCACATTTAACAGACACAAAACCACGGTTATAACCCCCACCAATTTCCTAGCAATTCTTTCAATGATTTGAGTCTGCAGTAATGGGAAAACTCAATGAATGGTTCTGAAAACATGACATTGTGGTTCAGACGTTTCTTTGGAATTCATGCAAAATGTGCTAGGTACTCCATTACTCTTTTCTTCCCTGGCGTACTCAGAAATCTATGCAAACCAAGTGGGGGGGGGGAATCAACTGCTGAAGTTCACCAAACCTTCTCCTGGTTATAAGGCATGTTGATGGATTTAAGTGTCTAGACATTGTTGAAATAACTGTGGCATAGTTAGTATCTGAAAAATGCTGGAAGCAGGTATCTTTGGTGTCATGAGGGCATTATAGTAGGAATTGGGAAGTGGAAACCTCTGGGGCAAATTTAACCCCTGTGGGATTCTGTCCTTGTTAGTTTCCAAGTCAGAGCCATGAGAGGCAACAAGAAAGTTGAACTTGAAGCCCACCCACCACCACTTGCTCGGGTTTTCCTCCAGAAAATCCAATTCCTGACCATTAGTCAGGCCACTTTATTACAGTGTGCCCTGCCTTATTCTCTCCACCATATTACCCATCAATGAAAAAAGCACTGTGCAAGTAACAAATTATACTGTACTCTGACCACCACAACCTAGCTGGAAAGGAAATATCTAATCAATTGCTTCCTTCAAGTTTTGGAAGACTTTGAAATGGAAAGAAAGAAAGAAAAAGCAAGCTCCAAATCAGTAGACGAACTAAAACTGCAGCTCACTGATGAGCAAGGACCAATATTTCTGGCAAGGTGATGGGAAGCAGCCTTAGCCTCCCCATCCGTTTGCACGCTCAGGCTATAGTAAATAGTAGTATTAATGTGCCATGAGGCTCTCTGGTGTTGTAAACATGCTTACCTTTCTGGAAGCTCTTTAAGATGGGGGTTTTTTTAAAAGAAAAGGATTCGAACCCATCTGTCTGGAACTGTCAGAGCTAACAATGGAAGGGCACATTCCATGAAAGGCTCAGCATCTATGGAAAAGGCAGCAGACAGTGACTCCGCTATGGCTGCACACACACTATCCTTTCAAAGCACATCTGAAGCACCTTCGTTCCCTCAAAGGATTATGGGTAGTGTAGTTTCTAATGGGTTGCTGGGAAGAGTAACTCTGTCAGAGGCAGAGTACGGAGCCCAGAATTCTTTGAGGGAAAGAACGTGCTTCGAATGTACTTGAAAGGTATAATGAGTACACAGCCTTAGATGACATTATTTAAACTTTTCTGCTTCTTCCCACGAGGATCAACGAGGTTCTACCTGCCCCAACTCTTCCTTCTTCCTCGCCATCTTTGAATCCTCAACAGTGGGTTAATTGAACAAGGCCTTCAACAAAGCTGTCCGATTTGTTCGTGATCAGTACATGGCAGAATTTGGAAGAGAAAGCGGTATTTTGGCCTTCACCCATCCCCACCTGGATTAAGGCCATAACACTCTCTCAAAGGAAAGAGGAAAAAGTCACACATTAAATTTGTCCGGCTGCAACCCTATGGACGCTCATTTGGGAGCAAAACACACTGAATTCAGAGGGACTCACTTCTGTGTGAACATGCACAGATGAAAAATCCCCTTAAGGTCCCCATTGTGAGTCTTGAACAAAGGATAAACAGCATCTCAGGCTGCTAAAATGCCAGTTGAAGTAGAGGATAAAGGAGAACCAGCTGGAGTAATTTATTCAGGCTTTCAATGGGCCTTTGACAAACTCCTCACAATTAGCTACTGAAGAAACCAAGTAATCAGGGAGCGAGGTAAAGCATTACTTTAAAAAAAGGGGGGGGAGGTGGAAACCCAACTAGGAACACAGAAACAATGGCAAATGTTGTCATCATCAATCTGAAGATTCAAGATGTCATATCAGAGTCAAAGCTGATTAACATGTCAATTGAGAGAGAGAGAGAGAAAGGTTGCAAAATAGCCTAACCCAGAAAAGGACACATTGGATTATAGTCCCAAATAGGATTGATGGGACACAGGCACCTCCTTTCAGATATTGCTACCCCAGTGATGGGCTTATCTGATCTGCAAGAGCCTTTTTTGAATAAAGCAACTTATTGCATCACAAACACTGCTGTGTGAGAACTGGCCCTCATTTAGGGTAAGAGAGGAGCAATGACGCTATAGCATTTTAAACTGAATTCCTGAACATTATCAGCTTGAGGATCCACTCAACTTCAGTTGACCCTGGTCCCATACACACCCTCAAAACCATGTAATTGCAGAATTGCATCCTGGCTCTTGGGGGGCAGGAAAACACAACCACACACAGCAACACAAAACACATTACTCACAGATTCTTCTCAGAAATTCCGCACTAGTGGTAGCTCACGTTTCACCACCTCCATCAGAGGGAGAAGAGCTGGAGGCAGACAGCAGCAGGAAACTTTGGAAGGGGAGACACAATCCTTTAACTCAAAAAATGTGTCTCCTCTTCTCCCTCCTATTGCTGCACTCAGAGGTTCTTCACTGTAGAATTATAACCTGCAAACTGGGAATTTTTGTGGAGAGGGGCTGCTGGGGGTGGTGCTATTTACTGAGTATGGATTACCATCTTGGGACCTTACACAATTCTTCTGCAGACTGGGGAATCAGTAGCTCACTATAGAAACCCAAGTTCATATCCCCACTCAGCCTTGAAGCCACCCCAGTGACATTGAGCCAGTTACTCTGCCTCAGGCAAACCCACTTTAAGGGCTATTACAATAAATGGGGGGGGGGGGCGAGAGACTTAACCATTTATGCCATCTTAAGCTCTTGGAATAAGGCGGAACGTGAATTTAATTACTTAACATTTACTTTTGGTCCCATGGCAACTCTCCCAAACCTCCCCTTGCTAGCTAGTTACTTATTTCATTTGTATCCCACTTTTGTCTCCAAGGAGCTCAAGGCAGTATGCTTGGCAGCTCAAGGCAGTATTCTCCCCCTCCTCATCTAATCCCCACAACAACCCTGTGAGGTAGGTTAGGCTGAGGCAGTGGCTGGCCCAAGGTCACTCAGTGAGCTTCATGGCCAAGTGGGTATCTGAACCCTGGTCTCTCTTTTTTAAAAAAATAATTTTTATTAATTTACAACAAAAATAAAAACACCTATTAATTTCACATCCAATTTTTCACAAATTATTCCTTTTCTGGACTTCCTTCAGCTTTTCCGTAAATCATCCATAGTCACTATTTAAATTACGCATTCCTTAGGTTTATATTGACATTATTTATATCTTTCTTTTCTATTCCCTTTAGACAATACTTCCCAATTTTTCACAGTGCTTCTTTAAATCCCTCTAGCATTATCTGTCCCTCACTTATACTTTCCAGATATTCCACAAATTTCCCCCAGTCCTCGATGAACTTTTGGTCTCTTAAATATCTAATCTTCCCTGTCAATTTGTCCAACTCCGCATAGTCTAACAGCTTCATTCTCCATTCT
This sequence comes from Podarcis gaigeae, assembly GCF_964106915.1. Taxonomy (NCBI): domain Eukaryota; kingdom Metazoa; phylum Chordata; class Lepidosauria; order Squamata; family Lacertidae; genus Podarcis; species Podarcis gaigeae. The sequence goes on along the minus strand of NC_139684.1, from coordinate 34,046,230 downwards.
TCCACTGTCGGTATTTCCTGTTTCCATTTTTGGGCCAGTAGCACTCTTGCCCTGAACCCTGGTCTCTCATGTCCCAGGCTGACACTCTAACCACTGCAGTGGCTCACAGTGGCAGCAAATTTCTATTTAGAATTTCCTGTCTTGAAGCAGAGGCTCTTAACCACCATATTACCACTGCAAACCTAACTCAGTAAAACTGAAGAGCCACCTTCGCATAACAGAAAAAGGCTTATGAACTAGAGCATGATGGAAGAAAACATACTCCCTATCACATTCCAACACTGATTTATATTATTCTGCTTTAAAAAAAAAAAGAAGTACCAGTAATTATGGAACTTATCCCACAAGTATGAAGCACGCAGTTTTGTAACCAGATCTGCATATTCTCCATCCTACACTGAATAGGATGCTGTCAAGGTGACACTGTGCTGTGCAATTGCTTTTCTTTAAAAAAAAAATCCCACTTTAAAAAAAAGGTGGTTTAATGATTAATCCTGCTTCAGCTTTTATAAAAGGGTTTCTAATCACCTTGCATATTACACTACAGCTTTTTAAAAAGGGAGGTATTTAAAATTTGAAGGAGGGATACTAAAACAGGGAAGAAGCCGTTTTGCCCAATTATCTCTACATTGTGCACACCAAACACACTCCAATAGGATATTTCACACTAGAATCTAGTGACTAGTTATGGACTAGTCTCATCTCATTGTGTTCAACCAGACATTACAAGCATGGATGGCTAGCACCAGCCTACATTTCCTCAATAGTGTAGTACCGTCACAGTCAACCTTTACACAACTGGAGTGCATCTTTAACCCTAAACTATACTGCACAGCACAATGACAACAAGGCCATATTGCACCACAAGCGAGTTCTTGCTGCAAGGAGAGGGCATGTCCTTTTTTGCCTGCAACGTTTTCCCAATAATTTGGATCATCTTATATTGAAGTGGGCATGAAGAAAGGCCAACAACTGTGCACTTCAGAACTCTGCAGACTCCAGCAAGATGTGTTTAAGCACATGGGTGGGGGCCTCCCCCCACCTCCATAGATACTGATAGGTTTCTACTTTGCCTAGATACTGCACACCCAATGATAAACCACTTCCATCCTTTGACTGTGAACTGATGCAACTTAACCACAATCAAAGGGTTGGTTTTAATTAGAGAAACTTAGTGTTGGTCTGGTCTTCTAACAGCTGTAGGCACCGGTCCTTCAGCTTGGTGGGAAGAGCCACTTTATAGTACAGGCTCAATGGTCGGGTCATCTGCTTTCCATGCAGAAGGTCACGGGTTCGATCCCTAGGGTCTCCTGGTACATCCTCATCCTTCAGCACATGTCCAGCTTGCAACTTAACCCACCTTTAAAAGGTATTGGGAAGTAGCAGAAGCTGCTGCTATGACCTGAGGGATGTAGAATGTGATCCTTTTTGTAGACTGTGGTGGTGAAGGTAGCTGTGGATGGGTGGATTTCATCTACCAGTCTCACAATGGCTGCTGTAAACACCTTGCAAACCAACCTGGAATTGCCTCAGCCAGTTATCATCTCTATCTTATTCTCTATCTCAGGTTCCTTGGGAGCAACATATCACCATCAGAACCACAATGAACTCAAGACAGCTTTGGCCAGTTTTTGCCCCCAGTTGCAAACCACTGCATTAACATTGGCTAACATGAGGTCAAGTCTTGCGTTTGGAAACAGGTTCTAGCAAGTATTACATCCTCTCCATGCTGATTTCCTGGGTGAAGTTCGTTCTGTTATTTGTCATGAACTCTCACAAGCTTATCACATCATCGTGAATCACTCACCACCTGTCCATCTGGTTTACTGTAAAAGCTACAAATTCTTTAAAAGGACACATTTCACACTGAAGGGTTCTTGTTAGTACCCTCAGAGAAAGCAATTGCTATAAGAGGAAGCTTAAACCTAGTTCTTCCTGCATAGATGAAATGTGTACGAAATAGATTGTGAATCACATGAAGTTTGTACAACTACAATTCCAAAATGAACACATGTGTAATCTACATATGCAAAGATGTGGTTTGCCTGCACAAACTCAAATGAGGCAGTTCATCTCAGAACACTGAGAACCTGCACCACTTTTATTGACTGTACAGGTTGCATGGACTGATGAAACCATATGTTAAGCCTAGAAAAGAGGAGAATGAGAGGAGATATGGTAGCCATCTTCAAATATCTCAAGGGCTGTCACATGAAAGGTAGGGTAGGTCTCGAATCAATGGCTTCAAGTTACAAGAAAGGAGATTCCCACTAAACATCAGGAAGAACTTTCTGACAGCAAGAGCTGTTTGACAGTGCAACAGACTCCCCCGGGAGGTTGTGGACTCTCCTTCCTTGGAGGGTTTTAAGCAGAGGTTGGATAGCCATCTGTCATGCATGTTTTAGTTGAGATTCCTGCATTTCAAAGGATTTGACTAGAGGACCCTTGCGGCCTCTTCTACAATTCTATGATCCAAACAGGCTCATAATGAAGATTTCTTGAAACGGAGTAAATGATGAACTCCAAAAAACCCCAGCATTACTTAGCTAATTGGGAACCACTGTTCTAGAAGGCTTGTTGAATGGGGACAAGCACAAATATAAATCTGAATGGAACTAAGGTTGCCACTTCATGCATCTGATGAAGTGGACTGTCGTCCTCCAATGCTTATGGCATAGAGAGTCTGTTAGTCTTTAAAGGTGCTATAAGACTCTTAGTTGGTAAACGCATGAGACTCTTAATCATGCATTTCTGCATTGCAAGGGGTTGGACTAGATGACCCTCGTAGTCCCTTCCAATTCTATGTTTCTTTGATTCTTGTTGTTTCCAGTGGGTGACAGCCTTATAAATCAATGCCAGCAGTGTAGAGAGAAAAATTGTCAAACTTGAAATAGCTCTTGGAAATCATTTCCATTCAGGAAAGAAAGACTTGTTTTCAGCAATAAGAACTATGGTCTTGAAAGGCTAGGAGCACATTTTGTTCAGACAATCAGCAGCCTCCATGAAACGCTGTTCATTATTCTGAAAATGAACACTTTGGCTGCAGTTGGCTAATTTCCCACCTTCTCTTAACAAAAGCATTACAAAAAAAAAAAAAATTAAAAACCCTTTCTCCGCTGTAGTTTAGAGACATGCTCAATATCTGTAGGCTTACGAAACGCAGAGACTGCAACACCGAAAGGAAATGAAGTTTAAAAAGGGAAATGAACAGTGCCATATTGAACAGATTACAGCACAGATTGGTCAACAGATGCAGCCCGTCAGAACAGTCACTCCCTTTCACTCCTAGAAAAACCAAATGTAAACAGAGAGCAAGAGGGCATATCAATTGTGAATTATGGAATATGTTTCACGGTGACCATTCGGGGTTTTCCCGCCCTCCCCTGCTGCCAATAATGGGAAGCACCTGTACCTCAGGGTTGCCACTGAAATGGTAACCATGAGCTGCTCATCTGTTAATGCATCTGTTAATGCATTTGCAAAGCCCCATTGCTTAATAAACGACAGTTTCCTGAAAGTTCTGGACATCAACCCAGAGGCAAGAAGAAGCCAAAAGTAATCCCAGGATTTTCATGGATATAGCATAATGTAGGATGCTGTCTTAATGCAGACAAGGCTGGTTGCCTTTCTTGCCTAATATTGCCAGAAACTCTCTAGTCTAATCTCATCTGAGGCAGACGACTTTCCTATCATTTGCCACCAGGCCCTTTTAAAAAACTGGCCATGCCAATGATTGAACCTGAGACCAAGTGCAAGCAAAGGAAGTGCTCTACCACTAAGTCATAGTGTCCCTCCCCTCACTCATGATTTATTGACAGTCCAGGAAATGATTTAACCATATGAAACAATGCTGAGCTGTGCCTCTGAGGGTGTGCAGAGTGCATATCTCTGCACCACTGAGATTAAGGGTTTTCAGCTACGACATCTCTGAGTTGTATTCAACATTATATGTACTTGGTGAAGACCTAACTCAACCACAGATATATTAATTTCAATAGGTCAAGCAGAATTTAGTTGGATTCAGCCCTCCCCCTCTCTATACGATTAATGTCTGTCCTAATATCAGAGTAGGATGCCTGCAATGTTTGATACCTGTTACATGCCCAGTCGATTTAGGCTATAACCCTAGCACCCTTCCTTACTGGGACTTCTGAATATGCTGTATAGCACGGATGGGGAAGTTGCAGCTTTCAAGATGTTGTTGCACTACAACTCCCATCATCCCTGCCACTGGCTGGGGCTGATGAGAGCTGGAGTCCAACAACATCTGGTGGGCCACAGGTTCCCTATCCCTACTGCATACGACTGTAGTGTTAAGTTTTGACCAGTTAAAAAGAAGTGCTGCCATGCAAAACATTTGAAGGCATAAATCTAAAAAGAAGACTTCATGCTTTTTTCTTCAAAGTTATTTATGCAAACATTTGATCAATCGACTAAATCTTTGTTTAAATAAAGCACTCTGAAACAATTGACCCAGAGGAGAGATTGAACAGGGAGATGCCAGGATTGAAGACTGCCTGAAACCTACCCTATATCTTCCCAACAGAGCTTCTGCTGTACCCACCATACATTTAAAGTGCACACCCACACCCTGGGAACTGTAGTTTGTTAAGGGTCCTGACTTTTGTAGCTCTGTAATGATTAAACTACAGTTCCCAGGATTCTTTGGTGGTTGCTCATTAGAGAGGAAGAACACTCTGGATATGCTCAGAGGCAAAGAAACATCATAAGCGCTATAATTTTTTAATCAGTTGGTTTGACTGAAAACTTCTTTTTAAAGTCAATTAAAAAGAGACTTTGTTAACACATTATTTAAAGAGACATTATTTTTCAATGTGAATTATAAGAAGAGTCAGTGCCATCTTAGAAGAGGTGGTTCTGCTTTCATTCTCACGCAGGAGAGAATGCCTCAAATGCACCACGGAAGAACCAACCAAGAATGTTCTTTTTCCCCCCTTACGGAAGGACCAGGGCCGTTCTTCTGCTCCTATGCAAGCGCATGCAGATTTCATCAAACAAGTTCTTAAACTCAACCAACAACCTTAATGTTTCTTTGATTTGAGCAATTACCATAATAGCATCAGATAATGGCCAAGATTCAGAATTTAGTATGGAGACAAATTTCATCGCAATCTTAATGCTCAGCTTGCTGGCTGTAAGCTCCATTGAAGACACAGGGATCCTTTCACCTGAGTGTTGCATAGGACTCTACTGGGTGTTATACATTTGTGTGTGTGTGTAAATAGATATAAACACATAGACATGCATATATGTCTCTGTGTGTATTTCATAACACAAACAATCTCAACACATCCGAAACGTTTTCCACAGTTCACAAAAGAAAAAGAAAAATCTCCCCAGCTACATTCCATCAGCCGCCAAGCAGATCCACCTGGGCTACTAAAAGATGCAAGGATCAAAGCCTTCCTCTCCTACTCTGCAGAGTTTTGTGAGGAGACGTGGACAAAGCGAGGGCTAGAGGTGTCTGCAGACCGTGCATGCTCAGAGGCACACTTGTTTTCTGTCTTCAGATCCTTGACTTAAAAAAAGGAGATGGGGGAAGAGGAAGGGACAACGCTACCTTTCCCTAAGCCCCTTATTCTTTTGTCCTGGAAGCCCCAACCAGCCAATTAGCGCAGCGCAACCTCTTTTTCTTCCCCGAGCGCAAGAACACCCACCAAACAAGCGACCTGGCCAGATATTTGGGGGGGTCCTGCGGAGGAGAAAGGTCCGCGCGTAAAAGTTGGGAGGGGGCGTCGGCGCGTGCGCAAAGCCCTCACGCCCCCCCCCCGCCTTTTTGACGCTGTGAGAGTGAAGGGCACTTGTCCGAAGCGTCTGAGGTACCGGGCCCGCCGCGCCCAGGGCGCACGGAGCCAACAGCCCCTAAACTCACCTCTGCCGCCGCTTCTCCGGCCAAGGCTTCGTCGCTGTCCTCGGCTCGGGGTTTTGCTTGCGTGCGTAGGTGGGTGTGCGAGAAAGAGAGGAGAGCCCAAGCCGAAGGGGTGAGTCAAAAGCGGAAAGGCGCTGCCTGCCCGACGTGCGGGTGCCGCCCCTGCCCTCTAGCGGCGTCGGATCCCCCGGCGGCGCCGCCACTCTCCCGCCTCGCCGAGCACGACTGCAGCGGGGCCAGAGCGGAGGGAAGGCGCGCTTCGCCTGCCTCCGCGGTGGGAACCGAGGCAGGTGCTTCAGGGGCGTGGCCTGGGGAAACCCCGCCTCTAGTTGCGCCTTGCGCGCCTGGCGATTGGCAGCCCGTTCCTATAAGCCCACGTGGAGCTGCAGAATAAGGTGGGAACACAAGGGTCGGGGCGCAGCGGGGCTATAGAGAGCTTGGAAATGTAGAGTTGTAAGCGTGGGCGTAGCCAGGGAGGGGCAGCTGTCCCCCAGTTAAAAAACCAATAAAAATACATAGCAAACTGAGGTTCTGACCCCCACCTAACAAAAATCCTGGCTACGCCCATGGTTGGAAGGGACCCCAAGGCACCTCTACTCCAAACCCCTACAGCAGAGAAATCACAAGGAAAGAATCCCTGATCGATGGCCACCCAACCTCTGTTTTTTAAAAAACCTCCCATGAAGGATAGTCCACCACTTTCTGAGGTAGTCCGTTACATTGTCCAATAGCTCTTGCCTTCCGAAAGTTCCTCCTCATGTTTATTTGGAATATGCTTTATTGTAACCGGAATGCATTGGTTTGAGCAGCAGAAAACAAGCTTGCTCCATCTTCCATGTGACAGCCCTTCAGGTATTTCAAGACAGGTATCCTATCATATCACTTCTCGGCCTTCTCCAGGCTAAACATACCCAACTTCCTCAACCTTTCCTCACAAGGCTTGGTTTCCAGACCTTTGATCATCTTAGTCACCCTCCTCTGCATCTGTCCTAGCATGTCATTTGAGGTTAAGCCTAGATCATACTGGTACTCAGCACCTGCAGTGCGTTGCCTAAGATCATCTCTGGCCAATTTATATGAAATTGTAGTCCAAAACATCTGAAGGGCACCCGGTTGGTGAAACCACCTCTAAATAATGTTGTCCAACCCTGCAAAACATATAATTATTACTTATTTAAGTCCAGGCCTTACAGGCCTTTTGTGACTTGGTTTCGTTTCCTCTGAAAATGCATCCAAGTAGAAACACCCAGCTGCTCATATCATCCCCAGGTTAACCCCGTCACCCTGAATGCTGCTGTCTATTTAACAAAGAATCCTTTTATCTGCTGGCCTTCACAACCTGATTGAGCTCTTATTTCTCTAGCAGACATTCATTCCCATGCCCAGAAAAGGATAACCAGTCATGATCAGCTTCATTTTAAAAAAACAAAAAAAACCCCAAAACAGAAAAACACCCAACCAATATCTTGTTCTGAAATTTTCTTGCTCTAGATATCAATAGAGCCCAGCTCTCTGGAGAGCCTGGTCATATGCCTTCCTTATCTCTCAAGCCAGAACTCTTATGTGTGGCAGGAGTGGTAGGCAGGGATGATTTATTGAGTGTCCTATTTCAAGGAGGGGTGGCAAGGTGAAGCCATTTGCTTCAGGCAGGGGAGGTGGCTTCAGGCCCCTTCTGTTGAACCACTGCCAGCCCCCAGCCCCCCCCCAGGCTTCCCACACCACCAATACAGTGCCGTTACCCTCTCCACTATTGTGGCAGCAGTGCAGGCACAACCACAGGTGAGGATGCAGTTGCTGTGACAGGGTTGGCAGCAGCACGGGCACAACAGAATGGGCAGGGAGGGGGGCAAGGACACTGATATGTGGCGGTGGTGGCATTGGGGCATTTTGCCTACAGTGGCAAAACATCTCGAGCCAACCCTGACCCTGGTCTCCTAGATTAGGCCACATCCACACCATATATTTAAAGTACAGTGGTACCTCGGGTTAAGAACTTAATTCATTCTGGAGGTCCGTTCTTAACCTGAAACTGTTTTTAACCTGAAGCACCACTTTAGCTAATGGGACCTCCCACTGCTGCCGTGCTGCCACCGGGCAATTTCTGTTCTCATCCTGAAGCAAAGTTATTAACCCGCGGTAATATTTCTGGGTTAGGAGTCTGTAACCTGAAGCGTATGTAACCTGAAGTACCACTGTACAGTGATACCACTTTAAATGTTCGTGGCTTCCCCCAAAGAATTCTGGGAGCTGTAGTTTATTAAGAATGCTGAGGGCTGCTTGGAGACCCCCTTTCCCCCTCAAAGAGTTCAATCCACAGAGTAGTTTAATAATCAGTCCCTCTTCCCAGGGAACTCTGGAACTGGTAGCTCTGGGGGCTGGGAATAGGGTCTCTTAGCAATTCTCAGCATCCATAACAAACTTTAGCACCAGGATAATTTGACAGAAGCCATGACTGTTCAAAGAGATATCATACTGCTGCGCTAAATGTTTGGTGTGATCGTGACCTTAGAATGACACCCACTGGACATGTGGCAGTCAGCTCAGTTGCCGGATACCAGTGACACATCATCTTCTCTAGAGCAGTGTTTCCCAACCTTGGGTCTCCAGCTGTTTTTGGACTACAACTCCCATCATCCCTTGCTAGCAAGACCAATGGTCAGGGATGATGGGAATTGTAGTCCAACAGCAGCTGGAGACCCAAGGTTGGGAAACACTGCTCTAGAGTGCCTTCTGAATTTCATTAATACAAGTAGGAATACAAAGAACATTCATCAGCTGTTCTCCAAGCAAAAAGACAAAAACTGCATTTGAGCCCTACTGCTCCTGCCTGAGGTGCCCTTTAGTAAGAAGGCAGGTGGTATTGATAGCCACACATAAGACAAGTCCTGCTGGGTCAGACCAAAGGTCTGTTTAGTCTGGCCTGCAGCTTCCCACAGTGCCTAACCAGATTTCTCCAGAAACGCACAAGCAGTTTGAAGGTAACAGCAGCGCCTGTATTGTCACTCCCTGGCAACTGGTGTTCAGAGTTACAGTGCCTCTGAAACTCAGTTATGGTCAACTTTTCACGGGCAATAGTTTTGATAGATCTATCCTTCATGGATTTGTCTGTTTCCCCCTATAATGCCAACTAAGCTAGTGACCATCGTCACCCCCTCTTGTCACTCTGACCTTTTGCCAACTTCCGACTGTGTTTGGGCAAGGCACAGGCAGCTTAGTGGCCATTTCTTTTGCCCAGAGAACCCTAGGAAGCTATTGTAGTTTTGTGAAGGGTGGACAGGATGCTCTGATGTCCAAAAACTGGGCATGGTCACCCATGTTCTGGCAGTGTATGTGCATGCACAAACAGGCATGGTTCTTAAAAAACAATCACGCAAGAGACAGCAGTTCTACATTAGGAAGGCAAGAGATACCAATAAAAATTGGATCAAGCCCCCTCCCTCCTTTCCCAGATAAGATTAGCAACAGCAACTTCTGACAGTCTTTGACTACATACAGCCTCCACTTCCAGACCATGCTTTTCATTTTCAGGAGACCAGCTCACTGCTGTATTCCCAAGTCTAACCATTTAACAGAGCAGAGCGGATCAGACATGCGAGATCAGAGCAAAGTGGAGTGCTCATGAAACTGCTCCACTGTTTCCCAAGTGCTGACGGAGAGCAGATCAAAGCACTAATTCCTGCTTCCAGAGTGCTTGGAGAGCATCCCCCTTCTGGTGATCTAGCTAAGAAATCTGTAGGAACACTGGGAGCTGCTTTCTTCTGAGTCAGACCGTTGGTCCATTAAGCTTAGTAATGTCCACCTTGTTGGAGACAGTATGCCTCTGAACACCAGCTGTTGAGAATCACAGCTAAGTGTAAAGCGCTATTGTAATAAAGTACTCCTGAAAAGTTGCTTACCTTCTCCTCTCCCTTTGCTGGGGATGATGTTATCCAGTTTAGGGCAGCCAAAATGATCAGGGGGATGGAGCAACCTCCCCACCCACCCAGTGAAGAAAGGTCACAGCATTTGGGCCTTTTTAGTTTATTTAAATGCAAATATTAATAAGTATATTTGAGTGTTATAAGAGCAGTATTTTTTTAAAAAAAACCTATTGTTAGGTGTACTTCTTTTCTCCAATAAATTCCTGGGCTGACGTGCTTATGTGGATCTGATGACCTACAGCAGTAGCTCTTCAAGGTTTCTCATAGGGCAAGAAATGTAACCTATCTGAACATGCCAATAATTGAATCTAGGACCTTTCACATTCAGAGCAGATGCTGTACCCCTAAACTATCTGGCTTCCCTATCTGGGCAGCCACAGCAGACAATAAGCTTTCGGCAAGAGTGCTGCATACATACAACTGGTGCTTTTTTTGTTTTTAAAATCACCAGCACAGAGGCAGAAACTGCTGGGGGGGGGGGGAATAAAAATGCTTTGCGGACCAAACTTCACTCACAGGTCAGCCATTTGCCACTCCTGCTCCAGTGGTCTTGAACCATACACCTCTGTAATTCTGTGCTTCCACGCACTTCTCAAACTACAGTTCCCAGGATTCATTGGGTGAAACAATGACAAAGTAACACGAAGCACTGAGAGGGTTGCGATATATAGTGTTCACGGAGGGCATGCATGCATGCAAAAACAAGAAAATGACAAAGAAAGGTGGAGACACGAGAAACTATGGTTCTTATCTTCACACTGGGTTTTTCTGGTGCCAGCTCAGCTGCAGTTTCCCAGTGCAATTACTGTGATAAAGACATGGCTGTGTAGCAACAAAGCACTTATTCATATGAAGCTTGTTTAGATTAGTGAAAAAGAAAAAAGCAATTTAAGCACAAAGTGTCACTCTTTTACTAAGAACAAAAAACACCTGCTTATATTCTGACTGTGAGGGAGGAAGGAAGGAAGAAATCCAGGAAGTTACCTCTGCCCCCCAAAACCTTTAGAAGTCCCACCCCACAAGAAACTTGAACTAGGCTAAATTAGGTTACAAAGCACAGGAAATTGGGGTGGGGTGGTGAATACTGAGAGGCTGTTAGGGTCGCAAGTGGAGTTCGTGCAGAATAGGTAGACTACATTTACCACAAATAAAATTCTTAGAACCAAAGGACACTTTGTGGGAAGTTTTTTTTTTATATAAACTTATGTTTTCTATCCAAATAACGAAAGCTGCATTCACAAAGGAGTTAATTTTATTTTCCGAACGGTTAATTTCCACATTATATTTGAGCTTTCACATGATGTAAAAGCCACTTCTGGATTTGGGATTCAAGATGACCTTCACAGATTGGAGAGCTAGGCAGAAACGAAGAAAATGAATTTCAGTAGGGACAAATCTAAGGTTCTGCACTTAGGCAGAAAGAACCAGCTGCGCAAATATAAGATGGGGGACAGCTGGACTGCCCATAGTGCAAGTGAAAAGGATCCACACCTTAACATGAGTCAACAGTGTGATGCTGGGGGGTGGGGGGGGGAGCTAATGCTATTCTAGGCTGCATCAACAGAAGTATAGTGTCTCAATCAAGGCAAGTAATAGTCCTGCTCTACTCTGCCCCGGTCAGACCACTCCTGGAATACTCTGTCCAGTTCTGGGCACCACAATTTAAGGACGATATTGACAATCTGCAATGTCTACAGAGGAGGGCAACCAAGACGATCGAGGGCCTGGAAACTGAGCTTTATGAGGAACGTTTGGGTATGTTTAGCCTAGTAAAGCAGAGACTGAGAGGAGATAGGATAGCCACCTTCAAATATCTAAAGGGCTGTCACATGGAGTAAGCTTGTATTCTCCTCCAGCGGCTGGAACCCAAACCAATGGATTCAAGTTGCAAGAAAGGAAATTCTGACTAAACGTTCTGAAGAACTTTCAGACAGTAAGAGCTATTCAACAGTAGAATGGACTCCCATGAGAGGTGGTAGACTCTCCTTGTTTGGAGATTTTTAAACAGAGCTTGGATGATAATCTGTCGTGGACGCATTAGTTGAGATTCCTGCATTGCAAGGGGTTGGACTAGGTGACCCTCAGGGTCTCTGCCAACATGTTGGAACCTTTCCTTATAGGTGAATTGCTTCACCCCTTGATCCTTTTGGATGCTCTTTTCTGAACCTTTTCCAGCTGTACAATATTCTTTTGGGGCAAGGTCACCAGAACAGCACACCATTTTATACTAAGCTAAAAACTTACTACATGTCTCAGATCTCTCTTTTACATCCCTTATTGTCTGCTTGCATTTTTGCAAATGCCTTCGTACTTTGTTTTATTTTTTTTAATATAATTTTATTAAGTTTTCCATATTTAATTACATTTCAGTATCAAAAAATAACTCAAGACATTGCTTAAATAAAGCATCAACCTCCTTCCTTCCCTCTAACAGACTTCCATATCTCATTACCAATTTCTCCACATTCCTAAATTCACTTTTTTACTTTAAATCAATCTTTTAACAATCACCTACTTATAAGTAAATCAGCTCCTTAATTTCCCATTACCAAACATTTCAACTTAAACCTACAAACGTATTCAACTGTTTGCAATTTTCTTTCATATAGAGTATAAATTTGCCCCAGTCCTTTTGGAACAAATCATCACAGCGATTCCGAATCTTCCCCGTCAGCTTCGCCAGCTCCATGTATTCGACCATCTTTACTTGCCAATCTTCCACAGATGATAGCAAAAAATGCTACCATGTATGCATATTTTGATGATTCTTTTGTATGGATTTTAATTGCAAGCTGTTTTGGAGGCTAATCTAGGATGACTGTGATGTGTAAAACAGGGGCAGGGAACTTGCAGCCCTCCAGATGTTGCTGGACTACAGCTTCCATCATCTGTGGGCATTAGCTGTAAGTGCTGGCGCCGATGGGAGTCAAAGTCCAACAGCAGATGGAGGGCGACAGGCTCCCCACTACAGGGAACGTAAAATAAATACTTGATTCAGAAGGCAATACACTGGTACCTCGGGTTAAGTACTTAATTCATTCCGGAGGTCCGTTCTTAACCTGAAACTGTTCTTAACCTGAAGCACCACTTTAGCTAATGGGGCCTCCTGCTGCTGCCACGCCGTCGGAGCACAATTTCTTTTTTTTATTATAATTTTTTATTAGTTTTCCAACACAAATTAAAAACAAAACAACACACAATACATAAACAAATAGAACATATAGAACATGTATAATTTCAATCCTCCTTTTCCTAAACCTTGCTTCCCAGACTTCCCCTTACCTCTCCCTTTCTTCATCCCTATTTTAAAGTTTTTTCAACAACTCCTCACACCAATTGTCTAATTACTTATTTTCTTTTTTAGCTCCTTCTCATACTTAATCAATTACAGCTATAATTCTATATTTTCATTTCCCTTGACATTTTAGCACTCTTCAATTTTACAACAGTTCTTAAGATATACTTTAAATTTCTTCCAATCTTCTTCCACCGTCTCTTTTTCTTGGTCACGGATCCTGCCGGTCATCTCCGCAAGTCCCATATAGTCGATCACCTTCGTCTGCCATTCTTCCAGCGTGGGTAGCTCTTGCATCTTCCAATACTTTGCTAAAAGAATCCTTGCTGCTGTGGTGGCATACATAAAAAACGCCGTCGGAGCACAATTTCTGTTCTCATCCTGAAGCAAAATTCTTAACCCGAGGTACTATTTCTGGGTTAGCGGAGTCTGTAACCTGAAGCGTATGTAACCCGAGGTACCACTGTATACAGCGCAGCATCCTGAGCCAGAGCAAGTAACTAAACAAAGAGCATGAACTGATGTTGCCATTTGCACTTGTTGTGCTTACACACACAGACTCTCCCCCCTCCTTTCTTAATCTAAGTAGCAGCAGGCGAAGTGCCCTCAGCAGAGGCAAAACAGCTACCTTCTGTTCATGCCAGGTCAAATGAATTTCCCAAAACTTCTGTTAATCATGGCATGCACACTCAGATGAGTGTAAAGCAGGGGATCTGCTCCTAGAAAGAGGGACTTATTTCTTTAACCAGAAACACCTCTGTGGCTCACTGCAGTCACTTAGATATGAACATTTACATAGCCATGTTTTAAGACTGTTACCATCCCTATATACTGTCTCAGTTCCTTGTGAGAATGACAACCCTCAGAGAATATTTCCACCTAGAGTAATGTGCCCAGCTCTCCCCGCCCCGCCTCTTGTTTAATGATTTTGGGAAACTGGAACGTGTGCAGGGGGGTTGGGAACCAAGATGATCAAGGGTCTAGAAACTAAGCCTTATGAAGGATGGGTTGAGGGCAGTGTTAGAAACAGATATGAAAGCTAGGAGCTAAATGGCACCTTAAACCTAGGTTATGGGCGCAGCAACGGAATGTCTAGGCACGCTTTTTTAATAACAAGAATGCAAGGCTGAAAATGAATGAACTGCAGCTAAAATCTTCTATTCATTTTTCACATGTCTAATCCTTCCCCTGCTCAGCCCCCTAATATTCTTCAGAGGGTCTCTTCTCCAGTCTTCAGAGTGTAGCTGGAAGTGGGGAGGCAGAAAAAGGTCCCCCTTTCCTTCCACTCTGCAGTTTTAATCTGAAATCTTAGGTGCAGAACTGCGCCTAGAGCTCAGAAACTGCTCCCGCTAATGAAATTCCCTTTCACAAAATGTGCCTAGAACAATGCGAGTTTTGAACACTGGTTGAGGGAACTGGGTATGTGCAGCCTGGAGGTTAAGAGGGGGCACGATAAAAGGTAAAGGTAAAGGTACCCCTGCCCGTACGGGCCAGTCTTGACAGACTCTGGGGTTGTGCGCCCATCTCACTCAAGAGGCCAGGGGCCAGCGCTGTCCGGAGACACTTCCGGGTCACGTGGCCAGCGTGACATCGCTGCTCTGGCGAGCCAGAGCCGCACACGGAAACGCCGTTTACCTTCCCGCTGGTAAGCGGTCCCTATTTATCTACTTGCACTCGGAGGTGCTTTCGAACTGCTAGGTTGGCAGGCGCTGGGACCGAGCAGCGGGAGCGCACCCCGCCGCAGGGATTCGAACCGCCGACCTTTCGATCGGCAAGTCCTAGGCGCTGAGGCTTTAACCCACAGCGCCACCTGCGTCCCTTGGGGGCACGATAGCCATCTTCAAATATCTAAAGGGCTGTTGCAGCCTATTTTCTACTGCTCCAGAGGGTAGGACCTGAACCAATGGGTTCAGATTACAAGATAGGAGATTATGATTAAACATTAAGAATGACTTTCTGACATCAAAAACTGTTCAACGGTGGAACAGACTACCTCCAAGGTGGTGGCCTCTCCACTGGAGATTTAACAGAGGTTGGATAGTCATCTGTCAAGAATTACTTAACTGTGATTCCTGCATTACAGAGGGTTGGACTAGATGACCCTTGGGGTGCCTCCCAACTCCTATGAATCTATTATAAACTCTATAATACAAACCACAAACCTATACCCGCAAGCTTCTTGCCTCTACTTGTCTGTGGTACGATTCAGATGATTCCAAACCATGCTCTGGTATTGCGTTGTAGTGTAGGAAAACAAACATGGGATTCATGCACTCTCTCAACCTCCTCATGTAATGTTTTCTTCAACTTTCTTCCAGGATTTAACAAGCTGTAAGTCTGCCCACAAGCCACTGTCGACCAGAGGAGACTATTTTTAATGCACATGTTGTTTAGCTCTTGTTGTTTACATGTTTTTTATTTCTCTCTTACTGTTTTAGCATTTTACAAGAGACAATGAAGAGAGAAAACAAGCTCTCATCTTCCATGTAAAAGACAAATCACTTTCCTTCTGTGGAAACCTAATGAACTATTTGGGCTCTGTACACACTACACCTTTAAAACACATTTTAAGCACATTTCCCCCCTTCAAAGAATTCTGGGCACTGTCGTTTCCCCCTGACAGTGCTACAACTCCCACTCACCTTAAAACTAGTGCACCCAGAATTCTTTAGAGGGGGGAAATGTGCTTTGAATGTCCTTTAAAGACATAGTGTGCATTCAATCTTGGGCTAGGGAGAATTGTTTCCTTGCATAACCCATTGTTAAAAACTGAACTAGCGTAAACTATAATGCGACTTACTTGTTTCTGCAGGTGATTCTGTGATCACACACAGTGCCCCCACCCCAACTGCAATCTATTGCTCCATATACATATCACTGCTTACAGAGTCCTCCTTGCCTATAGTGGGGCTTCTCCTTGCATACAGAGAGAGGCACCTTTCGTCAAAAAACAAAAAAAACAAAAAAAATACACTTAATAGGTGGCCCTGTGCACACAAGAGAGTTCAACAAGGAACTGCTGTACCAGGGCCACATGCGTGACACATGCACAAAAATTGCTTTCCTTGCCAACCCATTAACTGCAAGGCTGAAGGAGACAGTTTGGCTATGAAATGTTTCCTGGCCTCTTGGATTCAGGCACAAATAAAATCAGGTCTATTTATAGACCCTTTTCTGCAATTACTGCACTCAAAGTAGGTTGTCAACAGATATAAAGGCCCTTGTAGGAGATGGAGTGGGAAATAAAATGTACTATACAATAAGCAGGCAACTTGAAGGCCGTGGGGTTGCTGTAGCATTTGCGGATACAGATAAGTCAAAAGCATGTGGGCTTCCCTATAATAAAAAGATCTACACACCTACCTGCCATTCTTGTACTGTGCTGTTGCCAGTCTCAGTAAATTCAAAACGAAACGTCACATATGCTACAATGGATGATTTGCACAGCAGCCATGTTTCAGAGATCAAATCCTGGCTCAATCAGCCCAGGAGCATTAGCTCCTTCACTCTTCCCCTTTCACGAGCACCAAAGCAATCACACGAACAAGCTTCCTGTTCCGTGTGAGAAGCAAGAACTATTTTGGGAGACAAAAAACCCAGGATCCAACCCTGGTTTAAAGCTTGCTTCCAAACCCTGGCTCCTTTAGAAGCCATTAACTGTTATCTTCCAGTTTGTACATAATGGAAGGCTTGCGTTAAACCTGGAAGCTGCAATTGTTTTGCCGTTCATGCAAGCAGAGGAGTGAACGAGTAAATGCAGGTATGTGTCGTGTCGCCCAGTCTCAGGACTCACGCCCAGGGGATCGGCTGCCACTCAACTCCTGGGATTGTTCCATGCCATCCCTCAGCCCCAACTTTAGGGCAAGGTCCATAGCTCAGTGGCAGTGCATCTGCTCTGCATGCAGAAGGTGCCATCTCCAGGTAGGGCTTCTAGTCACTGTAGGCAATGCTGAGCTAGACAGGCCAGCCGAGTCTCGTTCAGTGTTCCTATGCTCCTATGTAGTCTGGCCATTTGGAGTTTGCAGTGAGTGGCTGGAGATTTTGCGCATGTGGATATGGGGGGTGAGTGGGGGTGGAATCGCATGCCTTTCAAAAGAAAATGGATGTCACGAATGATTTTTAAAAATGTGGGTGTTTAAACATTTATTTTATATCTATATATATATTTCCACAAAATGTTCACAAAAAAGTATTCAAACTCAAAAAAGGAATTAGACTTGAGCTGAATACAGAGATGAAATGTACAAGATAAATGAGCAGGCAAAACTCGAAGCTATTTTCTTTTTACTTCAGATTGAAAAAGGTGAACAGTTCAACTGTCCAGTTTAAATAAAAGTTTTGCTTAGACATACAGTGTTTCATGAATACAATGCTGGTAATCTGAGGCAAAGTAAATACCTCAATTTCTCCTTCATGCTTTTTTTTTTTCTTCGATGTTGTCTTCTGTTAAGAAATATACTGTTTACAAAATGAAACTCGAGCAGTCCAGGAAAAGCTAATTTTCCATTAAAATTTATGAAAACCATAAATTGAGGCAAACCTAAGATTCACAACGGAATCAAGATTATCTTCCCGCTACCACCACATTAAAATAATCACATGCTTATTGGAACACCAAACTCTGCATCCCAACAGAACATTTGTTTCCAACAATGAGGGTGATTCTTTGAAGAAGAAAAATTAAATAATGATAAAAATAATAACAACAACCCTTCAGTGTGGTTAAGTAATACAGATCGATGTATTACACATTTGTAACAGCGTTTGATAACAGCAGCTAGTAATACTGGATTACTATAATTTAGAATTTGTTCCCAAAGCAGTGAAGGTAGGCCTACACAGTTATAAAACATTTTTAAAATTCAAAATAAATACTTTTCAATAATGCATAATGTACTTGTAGCAAATTATAGTAACAAAAATATTGTTGATAAAAACTGATCATAACAGAATATGGATCTAAAATTGAAAACATTGACAGGTTAACATTCTTTTTCCTTTAAGCTTAGTGTTCTTGAGCATTAGGGTGGGCTAGGTTGTGTTTCCCTCCTCCATTTCCTTGGAAGTTAAATAAATGCTTTACCATCAAGAGTGTGTGTTTTATTAAGTTTTCAGTGATGACAGTTTTTGGTCGTTTTGCATTATTTTACTTAAAAAGCTTTTGCACTAGATCAGTGCTTATTAAAGGTCAAGTTGGTCTGCAATTATAAAAGAAAACATCTAAAAGCTAATTATTATTCCTCATAAAAGGATCATCATCATTCTCCAGACTGGATACACTGAACACAGTCTTACATACTGAATGCACACACACACTCACGCACGCACGCAAACACACTTTCCTCTTCAAAGAAAAATGTTACAGTAAAAGTCACTTTACATTCTATCAATTAAAGTGCTCCAAATCCTTTTTGCAAACAATGCAAGTGACTACAAACCTACATGTCCCATTTTGCATTCATCGCATGAACTTCTTGTCAGTCTTAAAACCCACAGCATGGCTGAGCTTAGGAAATGTTCAAATGTTTTTAAAAGGTGGGATGGGAGATTTTTGACAAAGAAGTACTTGGATATGAAAAAGGTTTCAGCTCTTTAGACAGCAATACAAATTTATTTCCATTATTGAAGACCGTTTAATTCTTTGAGTGGATTTAAAAATATACCGAAAAAGGAATGAGATAACAAGGGAATTTTTTTTTCCAACTGCCTTAACAGTTCCATTTCTCAAGTTTTTGTTTTTTTTAAGAAAAAGATACAAAGTTGCAAGGTAAAGGAGAAAAAAAATGGGGATGAAGGCACAAAAAAGACATAAGGTTTAGAGGAGGTCCCAAAATGTAGACATCACCAATGAACTTGAGATGTTTTCCTTCATGTAGCAAAGTGCTTCCTTCCCTGCCCCCCCCTCAAGTAGCTTGGTTTCCTATCAAATAATAATAAAAAAAACCCCTAAGGTTTCTGATGAAAACTAACCTGGAATAACCCTTTTTGCCTGAGAAGATGGCACATCAGAAAGAAGGTGAAGAGTTCATTTTCCACTCGTGCGAGAGGAAATACAAGCTCCAAGTTGACACATGATGCATTTTTACACTTTATAAACAAGTCTTTGCGCCCCTGCATCTTATCTGCCTTTTTTCCTTCAGAGAAGCAACATGTACAGACACATAAATGTGCTATTAAATCATTTCAGTGCTAAGGGCGGGTGGGGGAAGCACACCACAATTTCTGAGCCATATAACTCACTACGTTGTCCGATGTTCAGCTGACAGTTCAGATTATTATTATTTTTAAGCTAGTCCTGAGGGAAAAGGAGGGGGATGTTTCTACAATTTAAATGGCAATGTTATGTAAAAAGTATTAACAAATCCACTATTACAAATGTCAGTTTTCCTATATGGTCGTCTATAGATACACAATAAAATGGTAAATATATGCAAAAATAATTTAAAAATTATCATGCGTGAATTTACTCACTCTCCTTTGAACTTTGGGCTTCCCTCAAAATATAGTATTTTTTTTCACTTTTTTCTCCTTTTATTTTAGTTCATTACCAACCCCTTAAACACACTGAATACTACCCCCCCTACAGGTCAGCATAAAAGCTGATGGGAAATATTTATTTTACATTCAAGCTTTTATATCCTAAACAACCCTGTGGTAGCATATAACTCGCCACATAAGTGGCCTTTTGCTGCTCCCTCTTCCCTCCCTCCCCCCCTTTTGCCGTTATCAGTCTTCATGATCTGTTCCGTGGCGAGCTGGAAAAAATAAAAACTAAAATGCGTTGCTAATCAACGTTCCCATAGTCTTTTGAGACTCCAGATGAGGTCTGGGGATTCACTGTCCCAACTTACTCTTGTAGCATGAGAGAGATCATTGCACACAGAAGAACAGTCAAAATTGTCAGATAGGAGAACTATCTACAAAGGTCTGGAAGGACCACGTCCCTCTTGTGTTTCCTCTTTTTGCCGTGGAAAAACTGGTGTGATTTGCTGCCTTGGTGCTGTTTGTTCATGACCGAGGTGCCATGGCTTGAATTTGCTGGACCCTGGAAGCCTTTGTTGGAAGAAGTGCGGAATAACCTCGTGGATCCGTGCTGCAAAGGAGAAGACGAGAAAGCCAGTGTGAGCACCCTCGCTACGTACAGGTCGTTTGCTCTCGCAACACATGAGCCACAGTTACATGAGCAGAGAGGCAAGAAGCCCATGGTACTTCCACACAAGGAATGAAATCACATACAGATCAGGAAAGTTTATGTGAAGTTTCCAGGGCTACTCCAAACTAGCAGCTCCTAGCAGCTTTATAATTAATCTTGCATTGTAGAGTACAGGGTCAGATTTAAGGTGCTGCTTTTGACCTTTAAAGCCCTTCACGGCCTAGGACCCTCGTACCTACAGGACCGCCTCTCTCGGTATGCCCCACGAAGAGCCACAAGATCCATAAATAGCAACACCCTAGTGGTCCCGGGCCCTAAGGAAGTTAGATTGGCTTCAACCAGAGCCAGGGCCTTTTCAACTCTGGCTCCGGCCTGGTGGAACGCTCTGCCTCATGAGACCAGGGCCCTACAGGATCTGATTTCTTTCCGCAGGGCCTGTAAGACAGAGTTGTTCCGCCTGGTCTTTGGCTTGGAGGCAATTTGATTCCCTCCCCCTCTTTCTTTTTTCCTTTCCTTCTCCTCCTGCGATGAGGCTACATTTTAATATTTTAATGTTTCAATATTTTAATGTTGTATTTTAATTTTGTTTTAAGTTGTAATCATTCATCTTGTTTTTATTATTGCTTGTAAGCCGCTCTGAGCCCGGCCTTGGCTGGGGAGGGTGGGGTATAAATAAAAATTATTATTATTATTATTATTATTATTATTATTATTATTATTATTATTACATATGGAATCTCAACAGACTTCTCACCCTTCAGAGGGTATATAGAATGAATCTAATTGAATGCACCTCAATTACTTGCTATTCAAGCTAGTGGGCAAATGCCATTTTTTGAACTACTGACCAATTGTTAAAAGTGATGTCTAAAATTTTGGCTTGGAGTTTTCAAAATCTCGGCACTATTGTGCAACTACTCCAATCATGTTAAAATGAGGAAGAGGAGGAAGAGCAAAAGCACATCCACATTTTAAAGATTAAATGGCATGGCACTGACAGGAAAGAAGCAAAAGGCAGTGGTTTTTAATCCCTTTTGAATAAGTTCTTGAAAATGCATTTTCATTTCTGTGCTATTGCGCCATCAAATATTTTTAAAAATATAGGCGATTAAGTAGTAATTAAAATAGCTACTTGATTGGGGGGAAATACACAGCTAAAACAATGTTCACTGGAAAGAATTATAGAGTTGGAAGAGACCCCCCCCCCCGGGGTCATCTAGTTCAATGCCCTGCAATGCAGGAATCTCAATGAAGGTATGCTGTGGTATAGATGAATGGCAATAGCCTCACCCTAATGCACCACTGCACTTGTCAAAACAATGCCTCTAAATAAAAATACGCAAAAGCCCTAAGGAGATCTACACCTGCGGAGACTGTGTTACTGTTCCATTGCTCCCAAAATACGCTTGATTCTCTGTGGCCTAGAAAAAACTGAAGAAGCAAATAAGGCAACCGTTTTAGGATGTTACACAGGTACCCCATAAAATGTGTGTGAACACATCATAACGATTCAAAGCACATAGGCAGAACATTCTGTGTCAGGTGCTGATGACTTACAATAGCTGAGCTTTTAGAGTTTTAAATTTTGCACCATTTTTTATCTTAGGTTTCAATTGTACGTCGCTCTGGACAGGCATTTGCTCAGAACGACGGCCTAAAAATGTACTTCTCTACATTTCTTTTGTGACCACTGAAAGCCCTTTTATAGATCCCTTTCCTATTGCTAGAGAAGTCTTATTTTAGTAGCCTCCTCATTACCATCAATCTCTGAAGAGGCAGGGGCAGGGGGAAGAGACCCCATCCCTCCAGATTTCAGCCTCATGGGAAAATATGCTAGCTTGTGTAAGCGTGAGGTTACAGAATTTCTGCAAGCAACAAAATGCTGTACTGAAATCCCGGGCAGGGTGGGGATGCCACTTAAGGATAATAATGCTGGCAGTGGAAGAAGGAAGGGGACCAAGGTGATTGAGCCCAATGCCCTACCAACCTGGGACTTGTTTACAACACTGGATGCATTCACTGTTTGGCCACTTGGTATTTTCCCACTCAACTGCGTGGATCCCAGTGATATGTCCTGAGTAGCCATTCTGTTTGCTGTAGTTTGGCGGCAGCCCAGCTGTTTAGAGGTTTTGCATGGTGTTCCATCAGACTCCTGTTGGGAAACAGGCATCAGCAGGAACATGTCAGTTAAGGGGAAAGACAGGAGAGGCCGGTTCTTTCAGATGGTCAGCACCTTCAAAACTACAACCAGGTAAGGGACTACTGCTCTCAAATATAAGACGGGATAAGGGCCCTTTATTGCTCCCAGATCCAGTGACCTATCAGAATCACATTTGTACCGAGGGAATGTTCCCAAATCACATTTCATGTATGTACTATGCAAATATTTTCCACAAAAATGAGCTTTTAAAATGCTGGATTGATGCAAGCATCCATCTAATTATTTTAGACCCACCAACAGCTGCATAAAATGCAACACTTCCCCGCCTTTTCTTTATGTAACTAGCTTTTATCGTGTTAGAGAGGCCGAAGGAATTAGCTCTTTTTGCATTTTCTGGATAATCTGCTTCTATGGAAGCCATGAGGCTAGAGGAAAGAGAGCTCTTTAAGACAATCCGAACTCATACACCGTTTCCCCTCTTTTTAATTATCTCAGAGGCTAATGCAAGTCTGGCAAATATTTGCTGTCCTGATCATTTTGGCTCATGTCTGGCACCAGGAATGCCTAAGGAGGCAGGTCCTATACAAACATAAATTTCTTTCATATCCTACAGATGCCAATACACTTTCCAGGAAACCCAGATCTAGAAGGCTAGGCCTGCACAACTACCATACTGACCCACCAGCAATGTACTAAGGGCTGCTGGGAGCTTCAGCACCCATTGGGTTGTTTTTTTGTCCCAGGCAGTGAAAGCTGGAGAATCACCTAGTCTCTGTTGGGCCGCCATACAGGGCTGGTGAGCTATATGCCTTGCCAGTTACAAGTGCAGCTGTACAAGCACATGCTGCTTATATCAAACCCAAAAGACAGAAAGCAAAAGCATCATATTGAAACCAGGTTGAGACCATCTCAGTCCGGGAGATGCTGAATGTTTGCAAGGGTACAACAGGGAATCCTGACAATTGCTTAATTATTGCGAGCATTCACTACTGTATGAGTAGTAGGGGAAAGTATATTCCTTTCTGGGAATTTTTAACTTCCATCTTGTGGTTTTTGGAATTCCCATGTGAACAATCAACGCTCACCAAATTTTAGGGCATCCACTGGAACTAACATATATAGTTTCTAAGAACATAAAATAGAAAAGCAGGTATTGCCATAATTGCTGGGCTGCATAAACAAAGGTGCTGCTTTAAAGTATGCTTAGAGGTGCTTGCTCTGTATGGTTTTGTTTCATTTTAAAACTTATGTTCCTTGAAGATCAGACTATAAACCCTGGCATCACTAATCACCCTTTGCACTCTTCTCAGAGGACTGCCATGTTCCATCTCCCACTGCCTTGGAGGTTTAGGTGGCTGGGACTGGCAGAATGGCGTTTTTGACTATGGCATCCAGATTTCAGAACTTCTTCTGAAGAAGGCAGACTACTAGCCTTCGCCTTGGCTTTTTATTAATTTGTTACATGCTTTTGTGTTTTGCCAAACTTTTGAACTGTCCTATGCTTTTTTGCCCCTCTCACAGGTTTGTATCTCATTTTTTTATTATGTCTTGTTTTAATTGATAATGTAAGCACAGCTTTCGGGAGCTAAAAGATAGGAATGAGTTTATAACTGAGTGCAAACAAATATGCCTTTGCAACTCTTCACAATTTTGTTTCGTTTTTAAACTGTTTGCTATAAGGATACCGTTTGAGGCAAGGAAAATTCAAAGCGGCCCATCCCTAAATACACAAAACAACTTTGTGGTGGTGGGAGGTGGTTTTCCTGAGCAAAGCAGTTTGATTCAGCCTTTCTCTGCATGAAGACGCAAAGCAGCAAAGGGGGGGGGGAATACTACTATAAAAAAGACTATTGGCACAATACAAAACAGACAAAAGGAATAACTTATCCAATTCTGAAATCTTTAACTAAAATGTCCCTTGGACCAGGGCTGTCTTTAGAGCCCTTTTAAAAGCTGGTGTTCCTGGAGGGGTGGGCACATTTCTATGGGGAAGCCATTGAATAACCTGGATGCCACAATTTTAAAAGGTTATTTTTCTTGCTGCCATTAATTGAACTTCTGCCAGCGGTGGTACCACAAGGGGGGCCTCAGAAAACGAGCAATGTTTCTGAATGGGTTCATATGGGACAAGGTAATTCGCAAGATATCATGTTCCCCGACAACTTAGGTTTTTATTTTAAAAGACCAGAGCCACAGCACTTCAAACAGCCCGGAAACAGTGGCCAGTGAAGACAACACAAGAATTACATAATATGGTCTTCCCTATAGCTCCAGACAATAGTTTGGCTGCTATATTCTGGACCAGCTGGGGTAACTACACTGCTTCAAGGGAAGCTAGCGTGCATTACAATAATCCAATGGGACAGTGACCAGGGCACAATACTTACTACGTCGCTGGAGCTGGAGAGTGTAGAAGATGACGATGATAAAGGGCCTGATGAAGAATTTGATGAGTGTTTGCTTGGTGTCTCTGTTTTACTTCTAGGTTTCCCTAGTGATTCATTCCCTTCGGAAAGATTATTGTTGCATTTGTCCAACTGCTGGTTGTCTATCAAGGTCACCCCATTACCTGTTAAAAAGTACAGAATAGTGAGCACATAAGCATTCTTTCACAACAATGAAGTTGCTCACAACAGTATAGAGAGTTTTGGATTCCGGGGAATATGTGGTCCAGCCCCACGCAGCATGGTGAATATAGTCTGGGGGAAATGTACACCAGTAGTATAAGGAGGGCCACAAGTTCCCCACCCCTGTGTTAGATGAACACACACTGTGCTCCGTTCTCAGACCAACAGTGGGTTGTAAAGAAAATCAGTTTCCACTTTTGCATCATGCTTGCAGCTGAGATGCATTTAGTGCAAAAATGACATGCAAGACGGGTTTAATTTGTTTCATAGCCCTGAATGACAATAGGTGTTAAATGGCATTCAGGGCAGCAATCCAGTCATATCTGAGACCGTGGCTTTTAACCAAATAACTCTATTTACTATGTGCTACTGAAACCGGTGTTAACACAATGAACACAACTAATGTAGATCTGTTACTCCCCAAGGGATTTCTTCATTACTAACTTTAGCTGGATTGAGGGTATTTAGTTGCATCCAGTTAAGTTTCTCTAAAATATTGTAGGTAATTATCCAAGCGTTGGTCTGATCTAACTTTGCTTCATCCTGACAGAGCTTGTGCAAGGCAGGACAGATTAATAAGATTTGCTACATTAAAGACACACCAAGGATGGCATAGCATAACTGAAAGAGGATGACATGATGGAAAGCTAAGTGAAATGTTGTCGTTTTAAACTTTAGAACTTGGGAGCATTTTTGTTGGTTGTACACTACTTCTGAGCTTTTGGGAAGTTGCATAAAGTATTTATAAATGGCGTAACAAAGATTGCTGTCAGAGACACAGTGCTCCAAGTGCCTATTACAGACATGGAACTTTTCAGTTAATGCTGTGTCAAAAGAATTTGCTAAAACTTCTGTTTAAATCCATGATTTGCACAAACAACTCTTCGGCAGAGTGGTTCTCTATAACACATATACTACTCTTGGGAGGAAGGCATTATCTCTGTAACCAGAAACACACACTCCTCAGAGACTCATGTTTTGACACATGCTGTATAGAACAGGGACTCTCTGTCAAGGTATAGATATGATCATTTATCCCAATTCATTTTTATTTTTATTCCTCAGTTCTTTGCATTGAAATAGTCAGCTATCAAATAACCGTTCTGATCTCTCTGGACCATGGTTTTTCTTTTCCTTGCAGGCTTCTCCATCCTTCTTCTCAGTGTCCATCAGTGCAATCTTATGCACATTTATTCAGAAGCAAACTCCAGTATATCTAGTAAGTGTATTTAGAATTCAGGCCTAGGTCTGTATCAATAAAACAAATCAACCTTTGCTGAATAGGAGTATTTAGTAAATTGCCTGCAACAGTTCTGTCATCCCTCCAGTGCATCCCAACAACATGTTTTCTTAGAAGCAACTCCTGTGTTCAATGGGGCTTACTTTTAAGTAAATGGGCACAGGGTATCAGCCACAGGTGGTTTGAAAAGCATGGTCAACTGCACTTCTTTCAGCTATCTTTGACACTGTTGTTTCTCCTCTACCTCCTGTTCTCTGCTTTCAATATATCGTAGTCTGGATCATCAGAGTCTGCATGCTTCCATACAGGCTTTATGCTGTTAAGAATATCTGGGAATAACAGGCCTTGATTTAGTGAGTGGCCAATTTAAGTTTATGCAGCTTTGGTTTTCTTTTTGACTTGTTATGACAACAGAAGGGACTACTGCCAGATCAAGCCTTCAGCAAATTCTGCTGTCAACATTTCAGTCTGCAACACATGAGGGTTAACAACTTGTTTTAAAATGAGAACTCCCAACTACAGTATGTCATACTCAAGTAGACCCACTCAAATTAATGGACTTAAATCACTTCAGCAAGCCTACTCTTGAAAAAAATCTGCCAAATACAACCCAAAGTATCTTATACTGCTTATGGAACTTCCACAGCCTATATTATATTCTATTTGAGAATGTCACTATTTATTATCCCTGTGTTCTTTCTACCAAAGCAGTCAGTTATCAAGTCAACTTTTTCTCTCTTGACCATGAACCTATGCTTGCAGGCCTCTTGCCTGTGCTTTTCTGTACCTGTCCATGCATATATATTATATATGTTTACTAAGAAGCAAGCTCCATTATGCCTGAAGCTTTCTGTGCCACTGTCCATAATGCAAATCAAACTTTCTTGAATCGGAAGAAGCTTTTATACCTATATTACAGGCCTCCCTGCCAGGATCTAAAGTGAACTTTTGGCCTCAAGGGTTTTGCAAACCTACATATAGGAAAATCTTACCATTGCATGACGTCTCTGTGCTATTCTGCATCCCCCATTGCTTTGATATCCAGTCTCTGTATGTTGCGACTTCTTGTGTTACTCTGATAATTCTTCCTAATATACTGTGAACATTTTAAGAGAAAGGAAAGGTTAACTGGATTTTTAAAGGATGGGGGGGGGGAGAGTGACATCACTAATGGATCCAACTTGGGACATATAATGTTTACCTTTCACTTTCATTGTTGGGATAATATTTAGCTATTGGCGATACTGCATGGCTCAGAACAACATATGCATAATCAAAGGCCTGTTTCACTTGCATGGCACCATAAGAACTCCTGCCAACATCATTACCTTAAAAGAAGAAAACAACCATTAGGGTGATTGTAACGGGTAAACATTTTCTCTGAATATAATACGATTTTACACTGGAAAAAAGGAAATTAGTCCCAACAAAACAAAACAAGGTAATTTACCAATCAACTGGGATCTAAATATCCCAATAATACAAAATGAAGTAATAAGCAATTTTATTACACAAATATTGCACTTTTATATCACAAATATAAAAACAGTTAAAAACATAACCTGAAATTATTCAACTCAATAAAATAATCCCAAATGCTTTTTGACTTTATGGTCTTCCTCAGTGTTCCTTAAGGTGAGGGATATACATATACATATACATAGAGATAATTCATCAGCTTTTTGCTTTCCAGCTTCTACAGTACAAGTTGCAGCTACGGAATGGCAATGTATTAAAACACACAATATAGATATTTGCAAATTTCACACATTATACACATAGAGAGAGCATGTGTGTATGTATGTATACAAATATGTGAGCATGTGTATATAAGGTGGGTCACTTTTAGACATACGTGCTATTACTTTTGGCTTATGTATATATATATTACTCAACTCTAAAACTCTATATAATATAAACAATTCCAAACAAACATAACCTGAAATTAACTCAACTCTAAAATAAACTCAGACACATTTTGGTCTTAGGGTCATCTGTGTTTATATATATATATATATATATATATATATATATATATATATATATGATATAAAATCATTTTTAATACCAGTTTTATATTACTACATTTTGTACCATTTAGACCCCCAATTTGTTGGGAATCACCTGAAACTAGATTGTACGCAATTCAGGAACTACTGCTGCTTTGTTGCATCCGTGGGTTAAAAGTCTCCAAGAAATTGTTTACTCTCCTATGGCCTAGTGAAAAGCCCAAATACCTGGTTGCAGTGGGTCTTCAATATACAACATTGATGGTCTATAGCCATCTAGCATATTCTTTTGCACTTCATCCTTAGCCACATATGAGCCACCGTCCTTTATTCGGATTCCTGTTTTCAGGTAGTTGAAATGACGCCCATATAATTCAAAAAATTCTATTAAAAGGACACCGTAGTTGGCGTTGGGGGTACAAGCATCTTCTCTGGGATGTAGCTATTGGGGGGGGAAACAAAAACAAAAAATTATTTGCAAAAAATCTCCAGATTCCTTTACAATCCATGTAAACACTAAAATCAATAGTGAAATTAAAGAATCAACCAATTTAATAGCTGGCTCAGGGGACAAAACACAAAAAGCTTTTGCACATATCCCATCACTCAATTATTTCTGATGCAAAATGCCCCAAGATTTCCACTCAGACTCTGGGGGTGTCTGGGCAAGTCGTTACCTTACTCTGCCCCCTGCCCCAAATCTATAAAATAGAACAAAATAAATGATGAACCTTCACAGGATTCTTCTGAAGGAGGAATGAAATGGAAAGTTGCAACATACACACTTAACACACGAAAAAGACCTAACCAGATTGTGAGTGAGGCACACTGTATAGTGAGTGAGCTGAAGTTGGGATCTGGGATATGCAAAACCAGACTAAAACACTTGTCAATATTCTACATATCTGGACAGGCTTGCCTAAACAAACAAACAAACAAAAGCAGGCATGCTGAAAGGAGTGCAGTGAAGACACCTGCCGGATGTCAATAGGAAGGGAGTTCCAAATTGTTAAGTGTTGTCACAATAAAAGATCAATTTCTAACAAAATGCGGAACAAGAATTATGTAGCACCCGTAACAGTGGCAGTTCAGCAAATCAAAGCAGCTGAATGGGCATATCTGGGGTGAGGCTACCTCAGCACATTGTTCTGATGTTATCACACTGATCTTCCTTCTCTGTCTTCTTCCCTCCACACCCTTTCCTTTATGTGTCTTTGACTTTTTAGTTTGCAGATAAAAATATCCCCAAAACAGAAATGGTACAGAAATGGCACAAAATAGTTCAAAGCAAATAATTAGTTTAAACAAGTGAATGTTTTAGAACTGCTATTACTAAAGCAGTACTCATTCCACTTCAGAGCTATTCTGCTACCCCCCAAAAATTTAACTGCAGTACTAGTTAGCATACTAAGTTCCATTATATGCAATTTTTATAGTAATTATTTTATTACAGGCAATGGGTGGACTACAATGTTGTGTACCCTAAAGTGATATTACACTTAAAAGGAGGGAAAGGCCATTCATGACCTAATGACCTAGTACATAATAATTCCTCCCAACTTACCTGGAGAAAACTGACGGCCATTAAAAAAAGACTATAAGATCCAATTCCACCTGTAAACACTTCATTCAGGTCCCTCTGCAACAAGAACTGTTTCAATACTAAAACTAGATATGGCAATACAGGATATTTCTGTGGGAGAAAAAGGAGATGGGAATTAGACTTCCATTTACAGTGGTACCTCAGGTTACAGACACTTCAAGTTACAGACGCTTCAGGTTACAGACTTCGCTAATCCAGAAATAGTACCTTGGGTTAAGAACTTTGCTTCAGGATGAGAACAGAAATCGTGCTCCGGCGCTGCGGCAACAGCAGGAGGCCATATTAGCTGAAGTGGTACCTCAGGTTAAGAATAGTTTCAGGTTAAGAATGGACCTCCGGAACGAATTAAGTTCTTAACACGAGTTACCACTGTATTCCACAAAGAATATGGGTCTGTGATCTCAGCAGATATTGACAGCTTAATAGGTGAACTGTCACTCAGTGGTGTTCAAAGTACTCATACCTTGCAAGAGAAAAAGGGCCTGCCAATTTATTTGCTGATTTGCTACTTACTGAAACAACAGATAATGGACTAGCATGACTAGTGGACAAGCCTGTATGGTTCCTTTTCTAGATTCCTTCTCATACTGAACTTTAACTTCCAGTTTGCTAACAAAATGTGAAATCAGCCTTCATACTTATTGCCCCAAGCCACCTTACAGGCACTCTCAGACACACCATAAAATTTACAACCTGTTGGTTGTCTGTCTAATAACAAACAAAACTCCTCTGGAAAGTCATCCAACGCTAAAGGTATAAGAGCTTTCTATACTGGAAATAGTACGAGATACCAAACGCTTGGATTAATTGTACAATCAAATTTGGTAATAAATAATAATATAACCTGGAAGACTGCTCAAAAAGTCTACTTTAACTGGGGAGAGACACAGACAGATCCACACATATCCTCTGGTGCCATCTAGTGATATAATAATTAAAAACAAGGAGCAACACCATTCAGGGTCAGGTGTTCTGTCTTGGGAGACAATGGAGTGTGCCTCCGGGGTTGAAGTCAAACCTCTACGTTAGCAGAACCGGAGTGACCTCCCCAGGATGCAAGCTTGAGCAGTGTGTAAGGAGGTGCCAGGCAGCCCAGATGATAAGAAGCCCTTCTCAGCCTTGCTGATGTGGTCCAAATGAAAGCAGAGCAATACATTTGGCACCAGCTTAGCTGCATGTGTTGCTGGAAGGCGCCATTCAAACATCTTAGGGACTCTACTCCAGATTTGTGTAGGGTCTACTCCTTAGCATTTTCTTCTCCCAAAGATATCCCACAAGGCAGTGGAGGTTTAGGATCAGAGTTGTCCTTCTCCTAGATGGGCTACCTTCCCAGGCTGACAAGCCCTACCGGCCCCTCTCGTAGGACTCTACTACCCTTCTTACTGGCCCCAGAGTGCTAAGGACCACTTCGGCAAACAAAAACCTAACACTTCCATTTCTATTCTTTTGTGAATAGCCTTGGCATGCAGGCAGGTTCAACTTGGTTGTAGTTGCAGCACTGCCCGTCCCGTTTCGCCACCTGAGGCGAAACAGTAATGTGCCACCTCCTGCCCCCTGCTGCTGCCACCCCGCCCATCTCAACACTTCTTCTGCTGTCAGAATGCCCCCCTCTTACCAAAACTCATTGAGATGAGGGGGTGTTTCCCAGGGGTGGGGAAGACAAGCAGCAATGTCATGCACCAGGACACCTCCCTCTTCCCAAAACTGTGCAGGGGTGTGTGTGTTCCAGATGCAGCAAAAAGGCTGGGGTGGATGGGTTAGGGTTAGGGCAACTGCTTGAGCTTTTGCCGCCTGAGGTGGCTGCTTCACCCCGCCTCATGGGTAGGCCAGGCCTGACCCCAGGACCACCATCCCTTCTATACAACTTCTCACAGGCTCTGATTAAGTCCATTTCCCATTTTAGGGCTTCTTTTTCACCAGAATACAGATCACACTGTACCAGAGAGCTCTCAAACAATCAGGAGAAGCTTTTGGGAGACAATATGATGTAGGAAGGCCTGGAGAAAGGCAGGCAGATTGCAAGAGCTTCTACTGGAGCAAATCTACCATTGGAGATACACTATATAAATGCTCTGCCCCCTCTCAATTGTTTCATTGTTTTCACTCTTTTAAACATGGCTGGGATGAGGTTTTCTAGCAGCATCTTTCCCCAACCTGATGCTCTCCAGATTTTATTGGACTGCACAGTTTCATCTATGCCAACCACTGGCCAGGCTTGCTGTGGATGATGGGGGGGAAAGGAGTCCAACAACATATGGAGACCATCAGAAATACAATGTATTTTTTTAAGAAATGGAGAGAGGAGAAACAACACGAATTTTCAAGAACATGCCTCAAATCTCCTGTTGCCTACACCTCTTGAAGGTTAGCCATGGCCTCAGCTACACTGGCAAAGAAAAAGCACTTTATATGCATTGTTTATGCATTCTAACACTATGACACCAGAAGGCGCTATGGAGTTCTGTTTTTGCTCACCCAATTTCTCATACAAAGTTTGCAATGCGTTTTACTGAAACGCTTCTTTGATGTGTCTAGATCCAACCCATGTTTCCATGTATCAACTAACCTTGATAAAATCTCTGATGAGAAGAGCAGCTTTTACCCCATTCTGTACATTAAAACTGATGTCAACCTTTACTTCAGTGAAGGAATCAGTCAGTTTAATTATAGGGACCTGAGGAAAAAGCAAAACAACACATTTATCACAAAGACTGAACTCTCTTTCTCCTATACGCTTAGCGTTAGACAAGGACAGCACACACTTAAAATTAAAACAAAACAATCTTCACAGAGCTCAGCCTTTTGCTACATACAAGAGGTCCTTTATACAACCATAGAGGAATGCAATAGTACTCCAGTCACAAAGTAGTTGCTTTTCAGTCATGAACAGGCAGCAGGGGGAGATAGGAGGCCACAGAATAAAGCTATTCTTCACATAAGGCCTGGCATAAGAAGCAAGCCATTCACATCCCAGAGGTGCTTCTCATGTTACTTCAGAAAGAAAATGTGGCTTTATCACCAGGAGCTGAATTCACATGTAAGGATTCGAAGAAATATCATTGAAAAAAGCAATAGCAACTAGACTCAAATTCATAGCGCTAAAGTACATCAAGGATCTGAAATTCGTCTCTAAAAATTGTTTAAAGTCTAGCTTATTTGGCTAACTGTTTACTGAGACCAGAATGCAACAAAACTTGTGACCAGAGGCTTGAGGATGCCCTTTGAAACCAGACTTTTCTTTGAACTGCAGACCACCAATGACAACAACCCCCAATGCGGTGTTCCCAAACTGGTTTTGGCGGTCCTTCTGCTGTACAGAATGATGTGCTTGTTGGGAAATGCAAACCCAAAGCTCCTTTCGGCATGCACAACCAGTTGTGTGGTTCTCTGGATTCTGGCGCAAGAACAGTAATAAAGCAAGGAAGGCGTCTTTTAAAAGGATACTGCAAATTGTCACACTGGCAACATTTGCAGTAACTGTGCCCATGAAAAAGATTCATGGTTTGTGTTCTTCAGCCTCCCCCATAGTTGTTTTGCTGAGGAGGAGAACCTTCCTTACCAAGCCCATTCTTACTGTATTGCCTCTTCCTCAATCTTTTGGGCTTATTTGCATGTGTGAGGACCCACTTCTAACAGATACAGAGAATTTAAAAAGCAACAGCAATTAACAATAATTTACTGATTCGGCTTGCAACTTTCAGAGATCAAGGACAGCTGTACAGTACAAAGTTCCTTTAGTGTATTTCTTTTTTCTTTTTCTATTTGTTAAAGAATACCCAATTTTAGTAAAGCATAGAGAGAGAGAGAAAACTTACAGTTGCTTTGTCCAAAACCTTTACTGAACCTTCATCTGCCACGTTGTGTTTCCTGAGAGCCTCTTCCAGGGTCCAAAGCGGCAGCGTCTCCCATTTCCCAAACACAACTAAGTCTATATCACTGAAATTAAGAGGCAGCAAATTAATAGACGATTCTCTATGAAGTAAATTCAGAAAGACCTTTCTTTTTAATCATAGAACTGTGATTAAATTTGATACAAAGCTTTTCTAGGGCAGGGTCTAAAATCCTGTTCATGCCATGTATTTCTGAAGTGAACAGAAGTGACTCAAAACACTTTTCTTGGCAGTGAGAGTTCGAGAAACGGCGCTCTATGGCCACCTCCTAATATACAAACTAATATCTCTGATAGTTTGGTGGCTTATGGCTCTGAAGTCCCCAAGTCTCTCAGGCAAATATCTCCCAGCTCACAGGTTACGATGAAATCTGTAGGAACAGAGTGTTTCTCAGCTGCAGGATCCAAGATAGGGTGGGGCGGGAAACACACTATGACTCCCTGAACACAGCCACAGAGGCAGGGGAATGTACAAAATCATAACCACAGCAAAGGTACAACATGACACAAAATCATAACCACAGCAAAGGTACAACATGACACAAATAGCTCCGACATAGATAACCCACCCCCTCTGCCATCCTACAGAACCTGGGACCAAGTACCTGAAATACCATCATTACCCAAGTGAACCTTCTGGGGTCATTCTCCAAATTCCCCTGTCTTCAGATATAAAGCAAGTATCAACTGCAGGAAAGGGACCATTCTATGGCAGCTTCCCATCTTTGGAATTCCCTCCGCGGGAGCTTTGCCTGGAGCCTTCACTGTTACCATTAAAATACCAGGCTGAGTACATCCTACCTACTTGAGCTTTTAACTCACATCCATGGCTTTTAATGGTTTCATTTTGCTACTTCTACCCTGTGACGATTCTTTTCTGACAGCGCTGTCATTGTTTGTTTTTGGAATTTATTATTATTGTGATTTTTAACTTTAAACCACCCCAATGAGTTTTACGGTTGAAATGTCGGTTAGAAGCATCGATAAATCAGTTAATCCTCCAGCTTAAATGCATCACCAGCCTGGTGTTAGAACACAATAGGTGGCCAGGTAGGTAAGCAGGTAGGTATTTTATTGCACAGCATCATCTAGGTCAAATACTAAATGACGGTTCAAGCAGCTGTCTCTAAAGTGTCTAGTCAGGGCATTGCCTGACACAAGCTGCCCTGTGGAAAGGAGTGAGAGACAGTAAGGGAGGCATGCAAATATACCAACCAATGCCTACTCCAAGTAGACTGCCCCTTCTCCTCTCCACAGGATCACAAAATGTCCTGCTGAAATGAACAGGAGATTGAGGGGACTAGACAAAAGATAAACTGGGTGTCTGCTCCAGCTAGACTCTCCTCCCCTGGATTCTGATGAACTTCAATAAATCTTACTGTGGTTTTATTATTGTATTCTGACTGTACTTGCAAGTCACATTGGCCAGATTTCCACTGGTAAAGGTTGGAAATACATAATTAGAAACAATAATTTATAAATGTGCAGGACTATCTTCTGTCAACAGCCAGGTCAGTAAAGGGAAAGTGATGTTGACAGCGACTTTGACTCCCTTGAACTTCAAATTTGCTTTCCGGTGAAATTATATAACTTTTCATCTCCATAACATCAAAACAGCTGTTATGCAATTTCAGTATGACTTACAAGTTAAATATAAGGAGGGAAGGAAAAATGTGATATTCAGTGTAAGAATAAGGGGAAATTAAAGACTACTAACCTAGTAGGTAAATATAAACCAGTCTTAAAACTTCCAAATATCTGTACCTGGAAAAAAGCATGAAAGTAGGAAGTTAAAATCCTTCACCAAAAACATATGGAGAAAATATTATCATTGAATGTGGCTGCCCTCAACTGGCAGACTTTGGAAAGGCTTGAAGAATAATATAGGACATGAGTTTGAACTCTGAATATTCAACACCATAGCAGCTAATTTCTAATTCTAAAAAGTCATGTTATTAAGTAGGCACTTTAACAAAATTATTTCAAAACCAGATAACTGTTATATTCCAAATACCACTTGAATTGTAATGATTGAGAACAGTGACTTTTAAAACAGTGACTTTTAAAACTTACAAACCCTTACAAAAATAATTGAAAGTGGAGGGGGAAATAAACTGCTCCTCTTGGTGCCTTTACAACTCAAAACCTAGTTTCTGTTTATGGCCCCATCTGCACTATACATTTAAAGCAGCATCATACCACGTTAAACACTCATTGCTTGCCTCACAATCCTTGGAACTGTGGTTGGGTGAAGGTGCCACGAGCTGCTAGCGCTCCAATTCCCTCAATTTCCTTGGGAAGAGTCACTGGTTGTCAAATCACTCTGAGAACTGGGACTCTTGGAAGGTGAAGATGTCTCCTAATACTTCTCAGTGCCCTTATCAAACTACATTTCCCAGGATTATTTGGTTTAAACTGGTATGATAATGATACTGCTTTAGATAGAATAGATGGGGCCCATATTAAGAAAAAGTCAGCTCTCAACCACACTTGGAAAATGAGATGAGCATTGCTTTATCCATTCCCCCCAGACTGGACAAATAGGAAGAAGCCAAAGCTCAGTGAGAGCATCTGCTTTGCATGAAGGAGGTTCCAGGTTCAATTAAATAAAAATATCAGGTGCCTGAGAGCTGGCACCTGGTGCCACCAACAATTGACAAAACTGAGGTAGGCAAATAGTCTGATCAGGTTATGCCAGCCTTCTACAATGTACCTACTGCCATCTATTTGTAAGAAAATTATGAATTCCAATTATATCCTTCACGTGCCATAATTTAACAGCTCTCTTCAAACAGATTGGCTAACTAGACATTTTGTGTCGTCATCATGCTGAGCTGTGCAGAACAGAGAAAACACAGTCACTACACACACACACACACACACACACACACACACACACACACACAGTGTGAAAACAGCTCCAGCACAAACAAATCACAGTAACTGCAGATTCTCCAAACTACAATTTAAATCGACAAGATGTACTCTTTGGGGAAGGCCGCAGCAGCACATAAGTTTTTCTGCAGAACCTGAAGTGACCTTCAGGATTATTTTGAACCCAGTGGTATTCGGGATCCAAATAGCCAGTCATATGTCCCACCCCTTTCCCGCAGGATTTGTAAAGCGTATTCAACCTTTGTTTTTAAGAAGGAGCACAGTATTTGCCAAATCAACTTATGAAGGTTCCTTCTACTGAAACAAACAAAGCAAGCCAGGATCCATCCATCTTGCACAACTCCCCCAGGTAGCTCTCCCTTTGCCCTGCAAGCCAATAGCTTTAGAGACATAGGAAGCTGCCTTTTACTAGGGCAGAATTATTTGCCCATCTAGCCCAAGATTGTCTATTCTGACTGGCAGTGGCTCTCTTGGATTTTAGGCAATGAGAAATCTTTTACCTTCTACCAGATTCTTGCTACTGAAGACATCAAGGATTGAACCACAGGCCTCCTCCATGCAAAACATGACCTGAACCACTGAGCTATGGCTCCTCCGATCAGTTTTCAGAGGCCAAACCCTTTCCTCCAACAGGTTTTCCTGTACTGAACTTTCACACACTCTTATCATAATTACGCAATACACAATGTGAAGTCAATGTGGTCAAAACAACACAAGGTTTTATCTGAGAGAGCTAATTCTGCTCAGCTTTGAGGACCCTGGGTCACCTTATAATTGAAACTCTCTTTCAATGGAACCAGCTATATAGAAACGATCAGTGATAAGACTGATCCTGGACTTAGTGTAAATACTAGTGTGCAGAGATTAGAAAGCCCTTTAAGTTATGAGGACTCTGTGATGCAAATCCAGGCATAACTCTAGCTGCGCTCCTGATCCAAGGCTCCTTGGTGGACATGGGAGAGTCACTGTGATAGGTGCCGAAAGATTCTTGGCATGTGCACACCCTCCTAGCCACCCCACATTTAATAACAGTGTTTGTAAGCATGTGCCAGGCTTCCTATGCAGGAAACTGCATGGCGTCATGCTAAGGACAATTTAGAGTTTTTAAATGCGATGGTGTACTGTTTGTTCTTTTTAACAAGGTTTACTTTCTTTTTCAAAACCAATCTAACATGTTTCCTCTTCATGTCAGCTGTGCTGTCGTCCCAACCCCAGGATAATTAAAGCCTCTCTCAGCCACTCTTATGGTGGAGCCCAGCTGATGCCAAGAACAGTTCTCACTTACTAGGAATGTTTCCGTCTAAGCACATTCCCTGGAGCAATAGAGCAAATGACACAATTGCTGGCTTCTATAAATAAAGGCATAGTTTTAATAAATGCTTGCTTAATGCCATCGATCCTGTTTTATCTTTTTTCTTAAACACACCGAGTGTATGCAAACTCCTGAAAGAAAGAAAGAAATCCTCTTCCCTAAAAAGGAGGCAGGGTTTAAGAGCTTTCTATGAATTGTGCAGCCACAGGAAATATTTCTATGGAATATAAGACTGCAGTGTTTTCATTTCAGTCCAGATGTGGACGGCAAGTATGACTGGATCAAGTTAACAGGAAAAGTATGGATTTAGGAATGAGTAGAGGGAAGCGGCAGGCAAGTTTTGTACAGGTGCTCTTCCTGCCAGCGAAGATGGCTTGTCTGTTAAGCCAGTAAGCAACTAAATGAATTTCTCAACCAGCTTTCAGAGCTTGCTTTCACTACCTTATGCAAAGGACATATTAAACAGTCCCCCAAGTTTTGCTTACATGTTACTCTTTTGCAAATCACTTAAGTCACAGAATTTATGCAGCTACAGAATAAAACCCAAAGCTCATCATAGCCAAAATTCAGCAGCTTGTTTGTTTTACAATTATTTGGGGGTATATCTATCTCTCTTCCCTTTACCTTTGCTCCCTTTCCTTCTACGCAGCTGAAGGCATGCAAGTGGTGAAATGGAATGTAAGGGGTGATTTGCGGACCCACAACCCCTAGTGCACAAAAACACCAGGCATCAGTCTTGCTGCTAAACTTTGGCTGCTGGAGCTTCCAATCTCCAGTGATATTCCATTCAGTACAGGAATTTGTTCTTTCTTCTAATATGCTCCTAACACACTGAGTCTGAGAATAAGTGCACAACAAATCATAACCTTAATATCAACTGAGGTTGAAATTGTTCATATTTGCCTCATTTACATATTTTTCATTCTAGGGCTTACATTTTCTAATTGTGGAATTGTGGGGGGGGTTGGGGGGGGACATCCCAATCATCAAGCAAAAATAGAAATATTTAAAATAGTAAAGTACAACAGAATTTTGTTAACCTTACATCAGCATTGGGCCATAGGCCCTTTATAACGTTTTCTATCCTGTTCACCACCTCCATTCGCATTCTTTCTTCTTCAGGTCTGGGTGACATGTACTTGTAGAAATCAATGATTTCTTCATGAAGACTGAAAAAGAAGAGGGAGATGAGTTAGACTAATTACAAAGTAATATGACTAAAATAAGAACAGTGTCTCAGTCGTAATCTTTAACACCAATCCTGTACATGCATACTTGAAAGTAAGTCCAACTGTGTTCAATGGGACTTGCATACACATTACGTGTGCTTTGGATTACAGCCCAAGTCTGGTAAGGATAACAGTCTCAACCAATTTAAAATCACTTATAAGAGCAGACCTACAACTCATAAAGGGAAAATGTACAAACTAGTGTTTGCCTCAAAATGCTATGCTGAGGCAAAGCATTTGCAGAGAAATACTGGCAGGCAGGATACTAGCAAGCAGGAGGGGCTCTTTTAATACTTTTGTCACCCCAAGATTTATCTCTGCAACTCCTTCCACTGGACAATGTTCATCTTATTTTTTTCAAGCTCTGAGATAAAAAGCAGGCTGTGCAGGAGGTGTGGGTTGAGAGGAGGCAATCCTGGGGTTAACAGGTAACCCACAACTGCCCCTCATCCAGAATTCCACACTTGGAAACCAATCTTTGCTGGGTAAGTGTAGTTGTGTCTTTGGTCTCACAGATTTCAACAGGACTTCCTTCTGTTTTTTTATTTAACCAGATTTGTGTGCCACTAAACCATCAAAACATCTAAGCAGTTTACATAAACAAAGCACACATTAAAAATACAAATAAAAATGGTAAAAAACAAGCTGATCTACTCCCCCCCCCCAAAAAAAGTAAAAGCTTTTAAAGGTAAAGGTAAAGGGACCCCTGACCATTAGGTCCAGTCATGGCCGACTCTGGGGTTGCGGCACTCATCTTGCTTTATTGGCCAAGGGAGCCAGCGTACAGCTTCCAGGTCATATGGCCAGCATGACTAAGCTGCTTCTGGCGAACCAGAGCAGCGCACGGAAATGCCGTTTACCTTCCCACCGGAGCGGTACCTATTTATCTACTTGCACTTTGACATGCTTTCGAACTGCTAGGTTGGCAGGAGCAGGGACCGAGCAACGGGAGCTCACCCCATCGCGGGGATTCGAACAATGCAGCAAAGGTGTCACCCCAGGTATCAATGGGCAGGGAGTTTCAGAGTATACGGGGAACCCTATACCAACTATCCAACCTTTATGACTGTTGAGACCAAGGCAGCCATTTCTTAAGCAAATGGCTTTTGAGGACCCTGCTTGATTCTTCCAGTAAGAAGTGTCATCCCTATGAGGAATGGGTGAATAGCCATTTTTTACATCACATTTCTGAGCAGTAACTCAAAGCTTGGCTATGTTCCAGGTAATTATACAAACTGTAGTTTGGAAATAAGTTAAATAAATATATGCCAGCTTTTACGCCTATTGCATGTCTGCAGGAACACTTCCCTGGAAAGGGTGTGATGAAAGGATTGAAGGAGAGGGAATGGGACCTACTCTAAATTTTGTGCCAGTGTAACATGAGTTGAACCCTCAAAATGTTTGCTGGACCACAGCTCCATCCTACCTGGCCATTGGCTATACAAGCTGGGGCTAATGGGAGCTGGAATCCAACATTTGGAGAGTAAGAGGTTTCCCATCCCTGGTTTAGTCTATACCCAATTATGAGCATTAAAAATTACGGAGAAGTTGAGCCTAAAGAGCATGGAAGTCACCCACATCAGGCTCTGGGATAAATATAAATGGTTAGCCACACACACACATCCAGAGATGCTGTAGCCACAGGATACAGAATGCAAAAAATTCTGGCCAAATTACTGTTGGTTGCTTTTTGTCTACTCTACAAGAACCTTTCTCAAGCAAGAACTAGTGCATCTAACTGCTTCCTTTTGATGAAAAAGCAGACTTCTCTTGAGTTAACTAGCTATATTTATGGAATGTCTACAATGTTCTTCTAGGAGTTCTTTTCCCGAGTTAATTTTAAAAAGCACACAGGTTACATATCACATTGTTCAGAAAACTTTTTTTTTTCCTTTTCACTATGTGGTCCACTTCACCATAAGTGAAAACATGCAAAGCTTTCCAAAAGTTTCAGAATCAAGAAAAAATGCAAATAAAAAGAGAAGCTTATAAGAAAAGTATTCTATTTTTTGAAAATGTTACAAGTCACCATGATACACAAACAATGGGAATTATCAAGATATGGAACTAAGCCAAAAAACCCAAACCGTTTAGAGTTTACTTGAGCAATTGTTTTATTAAAGGTGCTCCAAAGTACTCTTTGTCAAGTTTATGAGTTGCCAACTAAGCATCTACACTAAGCATGTGCCCAGGCTCCCCACTTCACCCTACTCCTCCACCCTATACTGCAGTCAAGGCAAGGCTTTTTTCATGGCTGACTGAAGCATGG
Organism: Podarcis gaigeae; assembly: GCF_964106915.1. Classification (NCBI taxonomy): domain Eukaryota; kingdom Metazoa; phylum Chordata; class Lepidosauria; order Squamata; family Lacertidae; genus Podarcis; species Podarcis gaigeae. The sequence goes on along the minus strand of NC_139684.1, from coordinate 34,004,738 downwards.
GGGAATTGGGGGGCAGGTCACAGCTGGGAAGGTAAGGGCTAACCATTTCCTCCTCCAGCTGTGACCCTCATGCCAAAAAAATCCGATCCCAACTCCAAAAAGCCTTGTATTAGAGACTCATTTCAGGTCTAATTCTAGCAGCAGAGGATAATTTTAAAAGGTGACCAAGTTGCTCTCTCTCAGGCTCATCTACTTTCACAGGTAAGTTGTGAAGCTGCAAAGATCTACTCACAAAAAAGAGAGGAAACAAATATAACTAAATAATATAACTGAACATCAATAAAATTAAATTGACTCAGGCCTATTTTACCATGCTAGTTTTATTTGTAACTTCTTCACACGTAACACTAATGCAATGAACAAGTTTCCTAAATTTCCAAATAGCAGCAGTCGTGCACAGATTAGAGCAGGGGTAGGCAGCCCAGCACCTTGCAGATGCCCTGGACTCCAACTCCCATCAGCCACAGCCAGCTTCAATGGTCCAGGATAATGGAAGTTGTAGTCCAGCACATTTGGAGGGCACCAGGTTGTTTGCTCCTTGCTTAGAGCAATGAATTCTGCAGTTTGGGGGACATTTGTCAATATTAAAGCAGTTCAATGAGAGTTCTGATACTTACAAAAGATTACCTCTTTAAGAACTGCTGTAATATATGTGTTAAGTTCCCCCAAACTGTAAATTTCATTGCTCTAGTTTGGGGTAGACAACCTGGATTTAACTACTTTTTTAAACTCAGTAAAGCTGGTTAGATAATTAACTGGCTTTCCTAAGTTAAAGTAGTTCAATCATCTTCATGTTTCAAAAGACAATAGGGCATCAAATGCAATCACATATTCCAAACAAGAGTTATTATGGATTTCAGCAAGCCTTTATGGTGAAAACCAACCACAAAGGGTCAAAACCTATTTCTACTAGCAATAGCAGAAGAAGAGTGTAGAAGTGTGTTCCCAACAATAGAGTAAGTCTTCTTGTCTCCAAGGAAGCCCTAAAGTGACCATCTATGACAAGTCAGTTGGGTCTTCTGTCATCCTTCAACATTCATAACCCAGAATCTGTAGGACAAACAACTATATCCTAGTTCAGTCATAAATACTTGGATTGATACATGGAGGAATGGAGATCCAACTAGAAGTTTCAATCAAGTTTCCACCCCCACCCCCTCTTTTCAACTTCCACTTAATACTTCTGAGTACAAAACTAGCAGCCACTGATATAAACAGTTCTTTCAAGTATAGTAAGTAATAATAATAATAATAATAATAATAATAATAATAATAATTTGTATTTATATCCTGCCCTCCCCAGCCGAAGCCGGGCTCAGGGCGGCTAACAACATTAAAAGAGTACAAAGGTACAGCACAAACAACACTCTAAAATCATTCATTATAAAATTGATTCAAATCAAGCCACTGGCAACCATTGTGCCAGAGCTCCACGAAGATTGCCGAGGGAGGGAGTCAGGCTGTGCCCTGGCCAAAGGCCCGGTGGAACAGCTCTGTCTTGCAGGCCCTGTGGAAAGATGTCAAGTCCCGCAGGGCCCTAGTCTCTAGTGACAGAGCGTTCCACCAGATCGGAGCCACAGCCGAAAAAGCCCTGGCTCTAGTTGAGGCCAGCCTAACTTCTCTGTGGCCTGGGACCTTCAAGATGTTTTTATTTGAAGACCGTAAGTTTCTCTGTGGGGCATACCAGGAGAGGCGGTCCCGTAGGTACGAGGGTCCTAGGCCGTATAGGGCTTTAAAGGTTAAAACCAGCACCTTAAACCTGATCCTGTACTCCACCGGGAGCCAGTGCAGCTGGTATAGCACTGGGTGAATGTGGTCTCGCAGCGAAGACCCCGTAAGGAGTCTCGCTGCAGCATTCTGCACCCGCTGGAGTTTCTGGGTCAGTACAACTCTTAATTCAGGAAACCTTGCTAAACAGTGCTGGTCAGAAATAACTAGCATTTTCTAAGGTATCTGCCAAAAATCAGTAATTTTTTCTCTGAATTTCAGTACCCTGAGAAACATACAAAATGTCTGAGAGTCACACTCTGCTCAGCTATAAAGATTCACCACATCCACACACACAGACACAAGGTTGGCATTGAAAGTTAATACTAACAAAGGAAATTTTGGCAAACACACAAGATTCACAACTGGCCAAAATGCCTGGATGTGTATTTTTCAAATGCATTTATAGCTTTTGCTATAACCACTGGGTTGGGGACAAATGGGAAATTGTCTCCTCTATAATTTGTAGGCTTTAGTCAAACGTCTTAAGGTGTGGACTAAATATTTTGCAGGTGCCTAAAAATATGATGGTGACACCTATGAATCTTAATTTTTTTAATCTTAAGTTTTTAGGTTTTTTTACTACCTATGCACACAAATTGTATTTGAACAAAACAAACAAAACCTTGAAGAATCCTGCATAGCAGCACTAATAGTTAATCTGAAATAGCCAGAAACATATGATTTTCAAACATGTCAATACACAACAGCGGTAAGAAGATTATTCTTTCAGCATTCAGTTTCTCCCAAATGATTAAAGTTCAAGTTGCTACTCATTAAACTTATTTCAGCCCAAGAATGCATGTTAGTAGAAAGCCACATCTTGTGATTTTGCTTCTCTCCTAATTCTGGCAGATATGTTCCTATCTTTAAATAATTTGTTCCACAATAGACACGGAGTATGGAGATTGCACTGGCAGCAAGTTTACTGAGTGAAAGTCATCTTCTCAAAATGCAGATGGCCTATTACCCATGTCTGTTCATTTCAATGGGTCTACTCTAAGTAGGACTAGCACTGGGTGCCACTTATAGTTTCCAAAGTACATCTTTATATCCAAAGTTGAACACAGAAATGCTAATTCTAGCACAGCTCATAATGGGGACATGTGTATTTTAAAAAGACAGCATAAAATATAATAAACTGACAGTCATTTAGCATGGTATACATTCCTCCAAACGTGTCAAACTTGGCTGAATTATGGCAGGGGTGAAGAACCTGTGGTTCTCCAGATGTTGCTGCACACCACCCACAAAGGCAGAAAAATGAACTTCCTTTGGGGAGCAAACTAGTTTCCTATTGGACACTACAGTCATACCTCATGTTACGTCTACTTTGTGTTATGTTCCTTCAGGTTACGTCCTGCGGCGACCCAAAAGTACTGGAAAGGGTTACTTCTGGGTTTCGCCGCTCGTGCATGCGCAGAAGCGCAAAATGACACCACACACATGTGCAGAAGCAGCAAATCGCAACCCGTGCATGCACAGATGCGCCGCTGCAGGTTGCGCTCTTTTCATGTTGCGAACGGACCTCCGGAATGGATCCCGTTCGCAACCAGAGGTACCACTGTATTCTGGCTCAACACAAGGCAATGCTGTATAACCCATGATGATGAGCTTCATCAATTACATATAAGTTGCTGGATTCAGCCTCCACCTCACTTCTGTTGCAGGCACCACTACCCAGGCTGATGCTCTCGCAGGGGCTGCCTCAAAGATTACATTGCCCTTCATTCCTGACTACTGGTCATGCTGGCTGGGACTGATGGGAATCTTGAGGATTAGGGTGTTTTACTCTCTCAATCAGAACATCAAAATGTTTGGTGTGTTGTTGTTTTTTAAAAAAACTCCCTCAGTCTTGCTTTTAAAACTTACCAGAGATAAACATCCTAACACGTTGATCAAGTATTTTGAAAGCATTACCTCTTGCTAGAACAAGATACATTATCAGCAGATCTGCTACATCTCCTAGATACAGACACGAACTAGTGAAACTTTATTGTGAAACAATGTATTTTTAAAATGTAATTAATGCAATATTATAACTGAACAGTGTTAACTAAGGTTTATGTAAATTTGGAGAATTCACAAAACAGTTCTTTCCTTTGCTGCTGCTGTTTTTGAAACACTTGAGTCAGCCGCCTCTTAATTTACCTTTTTAAAAAAACAAAAACAAAAAACCCAGCGATATATCTCAGTATGAAAGGTAGTTGGGCTATGGAGACAGCAGTGCTTGTCCTAGGCAACAATCTCTGACACTGATGGCTACTTGTGTTCCTTTCCTGATCAGAGATGTCTGCCACAGAGGCACCCATTCAACAAGAACAGTGTCGCCAGTATTGCATGGACTGGAATCGTAGAGAAAACGGAAGAGTGGCACATTGTCTTAATTCTCAAGATTAATTTCAAAAAAAATTAAAATTCATCAGAAGGATTGAGCCTTTTTGATAAGAACAACGTAGCAACTGTGCTTCCACATCTTCACTCACCATGGCCAAGTGTGCTGTAAACATCTGGCAAGAATGGTGAGCCCCCAGCTTTCCCCCTGAACTGTAGAGCCGCGTAATATCTGCCCCAACAGGCGCATGGAGATATCCAGCACCCTCCCAAGCTCCAAGCTAGGGAAGAAGGCCGGGGTCTTTTGGGATGGTGCATTGGTGAGACACCTGGAGTGCACTGGCAATGTAGAACCAAACAGGCAAACCCTCTCCCCAATCAGCCCCCTCCCAAGCTCCAAGCTTGGGAAGAAGGCCAGGGTCTTTTTGGATGCGTTGGTGAGGCACCTGGAGTGCAGCACTTGGTTGAACCATTGCATGGTTGAATGGCCAAGGTAGCAACTGCTATGCCTCTTTTTCCTCAAGAAAGGGAGGCAGGAAGCTTCTTCAGTTGCACAGTAGCCAAATCAGCAAGGTCTCTGGTTGCCTTTCCGGCAACAGAAAGGCAAGCAGACAGGAGGCAACCACGAGACCTCCGGGTATAGGGCATTATACAAATTCAATAAATAATAAAGTAATTATAATGGCTGCACAGCAGCGTCAACCAACAAGGGGATGTTGAGAGCACCAAGCTCAGCCAGCAGCTGTGGAGCCCTGCTTGTAGGGTCATTTGCACCAACCCCAACTATTTCTGCTAAGTCATTAATAATTCGTTATAATTTAAGATTTCCCTTTTTTAAAAAGAAAAAAGAAAGAAACCTACATAAATAATATAATTCCAAGAAGTTAGAAGTTCAAACACAAGTGTTCTAGAATACTTTCAGTATTACTTCATAAAAGATTCAGGTAGGTAGCCGTGTTGGTCTGACGCAGTCGAAATAAATAATAAAAATAAAAAATTGTCCAGTAACACCTTAGAGGGGACGCGGGTGGCGCTGTGGGTTAAACCACAGAGCCTAAGGCTAGCCGATCAGAAAGTCGGCGGTTCGAATCCCCGCGATGGGGTGAGCTCCCGTTGCTCGGTCCCTGCTCCTGCCAACCTAGCAGTTCGAAAGCATGTCACAATGCAAGTACATAAATAGGTACCGCTCCAGCGGGAAGGTAAATGGCGTTTCTGTGCGCTGCTCTGGTTCGCCAGAAGCGGCTTAGTCATGCAGGCCACCTGACCCGGAAGCTGTATGCCGGCTCCCTCGGCCAATAAAGCGAGATGAGCGCCGCAACCCCCAAGTCGGCCATGACTGGACCTAATGGTCAGGGGTCCCTATACCTTTACCTTTAGCACCTTAGAGACCAACTGCTACTGGACAATTTTTTTATTTATTTCAACTTCATAAAAGGTTCCCCAAGCTGCCTTTAGTGCAGTTTGCACAATAAATGTATTATTTCAAACTCAAAAAAGACGGCTGTAGAAAAGTAAGCGGCCAGCAAGTCATTTTGAAGGTAATGCTGGGTTTAAAGAATACTGAATATAAATGAATTCTGGAGCAATTTGTAAGAGTTTCCTTTAGCTAGTTATTATCATTACATGAAAGACTGACTGAAGGCCATGAGATTTGTCGTTCACAAAGAAGCATCTCTTACTTTTAGTGAAAAGACCTGTGTGATATTTTTAGAAAAAAAATTGCTTTTGTTTAATACAAACACACCTATCGGTTACTGGGGTCAGGCTCTTTAAAAAAAAAACAGTCATGGAAGTTTAACACAGCAACTGGCTACACACTGCATCGACTGCCTGATCCCTATAGTGACACGAAGAAACTCTGTCCCCCTTCCCCGCCAGTGCCTGAAGCAGTTTTACACTTTAAAAAAAAAAAAGATAGCTTACTCAAAGCCTGCAAGAGTCAAGACTGACAGCTATGCCAGCATTCAATCCGTCAGTATTCATGTCTGTTTGGGAGGAAGCCAGACTCACAGCTCATCTTGAGAATTTGCTGTGTACTCTATTTTTGTATTACGTCTTTCAAACTCAGGAGCACATTTTAACACACCTTGAACTTAAAAGCCCAAATCCAATGAAAAGTCCTACAAAAAATAATGGGATAGTGGCAACTAACTTTCTCCACTGGTTTCAATGGAACTTGGGGCTAAATTGCATGCCACCAGACAAATGCAATAATTTTATTCACATATAAAGCGGGGTGCCTTATCCACATGAAATGGAACTAAGGGGGGAATGAAGCTTAGCCATGTGTTTAGTCCACCATATTTCACTTTGCTCTGATGCTTCAAGTGCTTTTCTCTCAACCCATCGCATAATTAAGGAAAGTGAGTCAGGCTGGTGAAAATGCTGCTTGAATAGATGAGGGCAGGTGGGGTGTGTGATTTTGCTCCCCATGCCCATAACACTGTTTTTCACGCAAAAATAATAAAGACAGGGGTGAAAAGACACACACATTTGCTTTAAGTGTGACTAGGGGACACACATGAATGCAAACATGGTTGGCCCATTACATTTGGTTTGGGCCTTAGTCACTACTACGTTTAGCTAGAGAAGGGTCAAATTTTTAATTTTTAATTTTCTGGTCTCAGCAGACAAGAATCAGCTCTTTAAATATTACTTTCACCAATGGGAGCACAGAGAAACCGACATATCAGTGATCTGAAGGACAATTCCAATGCAGTATTTTCAACATTAATTCTTATATAACTTAAGCAAAAAATAATAATAATAATAATTTTCAACAGTTGCTATTGTAAGCTATTTGCATAGTTTTTCTTATCATGCTGTTCATTCATTCATTGCATTTGTATCCCACCTTTTTCTTCAATGACTTCAAAGTGGTGTATGTGGTTCTCCCTGTCCTCATTTAATCTCCACAACAATCTAGTGAGGGAAGTTAGGCTGGGAGGCAATGACTGGCTCAAGGTCACCCAGGGAGCTTCCTGGCTGAGTGGAGATTTGAACCCTGGTTTCCCAGGTCCTAGTCCGACACCCTAACCTTCACCGTCTTACGTCACAAAATATTTCCATTTGAATGATCTTTTCTTCATTAAAGCTAGACTCGAGGGAAATGCTTAAATAAATGCCACCACTTTAAAAGCAGATTTCCCCATAAATTCTATACTGAGTCAATAGTTGTATCTTTAAATGCATCTTTTTTACATGCAACTTCAATAATAGGGTTTTTTTTAAAAAAAATCTGGCCTTGTGTAATTAATGGTTATTAGCAGTACATACTCCTGACAAAAGTATAGATATGATCAACCAATGCTCAATTTTAACACCAGAAGTAGATAGTACTGGTATTGTAACAATAGCGCTGGAAAAATCCCTGGCACTGAAGCTTATGAATTTCATCATCTCTGTGTAGTAAGCTTGTCACCTATACATTTGATGCTAATATAACAGGATTTAAAATATTTCTTGCCATGTCTCCTAAAGTAATACAGGCACCTTCCCACCTGCGTGTGCGATCAGCATGTGCATGACTGCTGACACACATGTCGTGTTCAGCACTCAAAGGGAGCAGGGTGGCAGCAGAACGCAGCAGGGCGGGATGGACTGGATTTGCACCCATCGCACTGGCATGTGTGGCAGCAAGGAACCCCTGTGGAAGCAGGATTCCCCTGTACTAATACTGAACTACCAGAGAGAGTGAGAGTGAGAGAGAGAATATGACCACATGATTTGCAATTATCCCTAGTTGTGTATCAATGCAATTGTATGGCCAAAAGAAGCCAAAACATGATTTGCATCTCAATTTTGTCCTTTTAAGCCATGATATTTGGTTGTGTCGAAAGACTCAACCTATTTTGGCTATTTTGAACTACATTTCTTTACTTTGTTATTATTAAAAGCAGAGTTTAAAGAAATGTTTGGGCAATCTTGATCAACTGATATTTGATGTTAAAACAGTCTAGTAAGCCTTTTAATACTACACCAAAGCTCAGATTGTTATCAAGTTTCATTTCAAAGAATTGACAAGGTCATTTAGGAATTTCATCCCTGGGAATGTAAGAACTGGAAGGTTACATAGCTCAATGTGTTGCCCAGCGGGATAAGTCAGCTGAGTTTTTCATTCTTACTATGCCAAGTTCCTTGGGAAAGGAGAAGGATTAAGAAAGATGTTCAATTTGCAGAAAAATCAACAAAAATGAGTAAGACAAAGCACTGCTGAAACCTTCTAAACTAGGCGTAAACAATGTATTATCAACAGGCTACATACTGCCTGCCAAGAAATTTCGTCTGGAATAGCTTTTAGCCAAGGAGTGAGTTGTCCTATGCAACTGCAGGACTTTATATGGGTCAGGGTAGAAATCTTGGTGAACACTTGATTCACATACACTGACTTATCACTTCCAGAAGCAGTGCTAAGGTACAGTAAAGGACTGGATAGGGGTTAAACTGATATTCAGTTCAGACAAGGAGGTATTGCTGGTGGGTGTTTCTTGGTGGTTGGTGTTCAAACTGTTCTGAAAGGGGCTGCACTCCCCACAAAGGATCAGAGTGTTTGGGAATCAAACATTGTCACTAGAAGCACGAGGAGCTTATGTGGTTCAAAACAACTTTAATCACCTTCATCTGATACACCAGCTATGACCATATGAGGATGGGGATATCTTGGCCATGGATACAGACACACTGGTAATCTCCAGCTACTGCAATGCCTTTAAACGATTATCTAGAAACTGTAGTTAGTTCAAAATAGGACCATAAGATTATTAACTGGAGCTGGCCATTTCAATTACATTATGCCAGTGTTTTATCAGCTTCACTAGCTTCTGGGCTGAATTTAAAGTGGTGTTTTGAAACTTTAAAGCAGGAGTTGGGAAAATGAGGCCCTCCAGATGGAGTTGGGTTCCTACTTTCATCGTCCTTGACCACTAGCCATGCTGGCTGATGGAACTGGAGTCTGTGTGCCCCTGTAAAGTGATACAAGTGACTATTAGGAAGAGGGTCTTCTTGGTTGTAGAACACTTGCTGTAGAATAACCTCCAAATAGAGGCCCTCCTAGTACCTACTTTATTGTCTCTTGGGCAGCAGGTGAAGATCTTCATAGCCATCCAGGCCTTTTAAACACCTAACATTTTAAACTTGCAAATTCTGGGCTCTCATTGTGTAAGTGTGTTTTATTTTACTGAGCTATTTAAAAAGCTCTATGCTGCATTTTATTATCTTTCTTGATGCTTGTAATTATTATCTTGCATTTTATTCCCTGCCCCGTATGCTACCCAGGGAACATGTGTTGATAAGTAGCCATATAATTCTAGTAATAGACAAAGATAGGAGCACTGCCAAATATAGGAAGGCCAAGTTTCTATAACCATGCCTTGCCAATTGCTTGAAAATATTTCCACTAGCAGAAACATGATGGAGAGTATGCATTACTTTTGAGCTATTCATCTCTCCTCTGGGCATATAAGAATGCAATTAAAATCTCCATGAGTAACTTGTCAAAAGAACACAAATTTTTCATTCAGTTTGCAACCCTGTACATATGTGCACACCCCAAAAACAGCAGTTGCACACTTGTAAAGTTATGTAACTTTGCAACATTGGAATTTGCCCTGAAGGTCATTGTAGGGCACAAATTTCAAGTTGAACATGAAATAAAATGTCAAAGGCCAAATGGACAGTGAAAGCAAACATGAGTGGGTGGATAGTATTGCAAATCTGAATCTGGTAGACCTGAGATTGACTCCTGTCTCTGCCATGATATACATTTGCCATCTGTAAAATGGAAACAATAGTCCTACTTCTACAGGTACAAATATGAAGACTATAAAGTACTTTGAAAATTAGGAAACTTGCCTTGTAAAAATAAAGGGTGGTAGCTAATGCTTGGTCTACTCAGAGTAGAATCAATGAAATTAATTGACATTAATCAGTAGGACTAGCTAAATAAACAAGGGGGTGTCCAAGGACAAAAGCTGCCATTTGTACTACATTGTTTTCATGGCTAACAACAATTGCTTTTCCACCCTTTCAAACTTATGGTTATAGACTCAAAGGCTGGAAGAAGAAAAAGATAGCCCTCCTTGTTATGAATGAACATGGAGCTGACTTTCTGTGTCCATCTATACTTGGAGCAACAGTGGAGAAGAGAAAGTGCAGCCAAGATATCCTACTGTGTTTGCTCAGGTGGACAAACAGAGCAGGGTTTGCAGTGCTCATGCTCTCTCTCCCTGTCTGCTGTCACCCCCACCCCCAGCCATAAAGAGTAGCAGAAACTGCAGTCAGAAACTAGGGACAGCCATAGTCACCGGAAAGCAATATTTCTACACCACAGGCAATCAGGTGAGTATTTTTGTTCACAGGCATAGTAGTTGATTTAACGATTTACATCTAATACATTTTTTAATAAAATAAAATAAAATCAGTCTTTAGGCACATTTTTCCTAGACAGCAATCCACTTCTTTCATTTAGACAGGGCTGGGAAACCTTTGCCGCCGTGCCCCCAAGTGCTTCTGGATAACAACTCCCATCATCCCTGATTGCCCATGCGGGTTAAGACTGATGGGAACTGAAGTTCAGAAACTTCTGAAGGGCCAACATTTTCCTACCCGATTTAGGACCTGGAAACTAAAATCAACACATATTTCTCAGTATCCACAACTGCATGACCAGCCAGCACAAATGACCTAGATGCTTGCACATTTCAAACGACAATTACAATGTATCCCAGAAGAATACATTGTATCCCAGAAGAATACTACTCTCTTTCAGGTCCAACAACAACTGGGTTTTCTTTCTGAAGACCACTGTTGACTGGCCTCATACTACCAACCATATAAGAAATATGGGTTGCCAACTGACCAAATATCTTTGCACCAGGGCACATGCATTCAATATTCAGTAGCTATCATTTGAGCAAAATCCACTTGCTCGATAGGAATCCAGTCTTCAAAAGCATTCCGTGATGTGGATTTCAAAAGCATAGGCTATTATAAAGAAAAATGTTAAAATTTTAACTGCCCTGCTCCATGTACACATGCAAAAGTATCAAGATTTTGATAAATATTTCCTTATCAGCAAAGGGAAATAATCAAACGAAGACTGGCATGGCCTGTAGCCAATTAGAACATAAGGCAATGTTAATTTCATTTCCCCGGTGCAGTAACCATCTCCTGAAGCAGGATCTGTAGGAATAATTCACACTATCTGTTGAAAAAGCAATGTACAAGTAGCCAGACTTTCATTATAATTGTTTTTAATTTGCTCCTGTGTAAAAGTACAACTGCATTCACATTATGAGCTCCCATTTTTTGGAAGAGAACTCACAATAATAGAGTCACAAAAATAAACTGTAATAAAGGAGACTAATTACTGCCTGAATGGGACAGACAGTCAAAGAGACAGACAAACAGACAGATTGGCATCCAGGTAAAGTAGCTTACATGGCAGAAATCACAGAGGAGCATAACGCATTCTATAACTGGAACCACACTATGACAAGTCAATGACAACTGTGCAACACAGGCAGTTTTCTGCTGTGAGTGAGTATTCTATCAGCAGGTAAAAACTAACGAAACCTAAACCATAAAATCCATAATTATCACACCATTGATTTTATGTGATAGCTGCACCTCATCATTCCCTTGTTGGCGCTCTCTGTCAAAACGGCTATACCTGTCAGCGCAGATGCCAGTTTGAGGAGAAAGTATTGCCCGTGAAGTGAAATAGGACAACTAAATCAGGTTATGTAACTGGCCACAAAAGCATCACCTCAATGGTAGCTGTTGGGATGAGCCACTCCCATGATTCCTCATGAGCTCCCAGGCTCAACTCCCCCTTCCTATGTAGACAAAGGAAGACATTATGAGCCTGCGGCATGCACCACACTAGCCCAGAGGCTTCAAAAGTATCTTCAAAAATGTCTGAGTAGCATCTCTGGTACAAAGGGCCTTTCAGCAGCTAAGCAGCACAAGTTGCAGCCCCTTTTAGATAAACCCCGGCTGGTCATTGTGACCCATAACGCTAAAACATCCAAGTCATATTTAATGGATGTTGTACATACCTTTGAAGACTAGGCTACTACAATTGATTCAGAACATGTAACTGGCCAGTCGGAACACATCTCACCTGTTCTTGGGTGTGAATTAAAGACTACATAACAAGGAAAGAACTATCGAATATTATCTCAATATATGATTACAGCAGAGAGACTTGTGTGGTCAAAGATGGAAAGACTTATTGTTTAATATGGAGGAATGGTTGTTGAGGTTACTGGAGACAAAGCAGATAGGTTTGAGAAGAGAAAAACCATTGCTGACATTTGTGTGAAAAAGAAAAGGAAATAATCCAAGACATTTGGGTCAGAGGATTAAGGAAATATTGCCTAACAGAAAGTAAATCAGTTGGATGTCATTGTAAAGTGGATATTTTGAATAATTTCTTGCATGTAACTGACAGACAGAAAATCAGAAGTCCTTCTTATTTTCTTTTTAGGTTTTCCTTTGGTGTCCCCTACTCTGGGCCGTTTTTGGGGTCTAAGGATTACACACACATGAAGGGGGTGGATGGTTGGTGGAAGGACCCTGAATGAGAGGCAGGGGAGGGAAGGGAAGACCTTTTAGGATGAGAGACTAGGAGAAGGAAAGGAAAGCTCCCAGGTAAGAGCTGTGAGGGTCCATCACTCAGTGTGAGACATGGGTTAAGAGAGGAAACATTTTCTGTTTCCTATTTCTCTGTGTTTTTGTTTTTATTTAGATTGGTTTCTTTTATCTTATTGTATTATGAAAACAGTTTAATAAAATCTTATTTTTAAAAAAATAAATACAGTGCTACCTCGGGTTAAGTACTTAATTCATTCCAGAGGTCCGTTATTAACCTGAAACTGTTCTTAACCTGAAGCACCACTTTAGCTAATGGGGCCTCCTGCTGCCACCGCACTGCCAGAGCACAATTTCTGTTCTCATCCTGAAGCAAAGTTCTTAACCTGAAGCACTATTTCTGGGTTAGCGGAGTCTGTAACCTGAATCGTATGTAACCTGAAGTACCACTGTAAATCTCATCAGTTCTGGATCAACTGTAGTATTTTCCTGACTGTTTCAAAGTGCTGGTTTTAATATTTAAACCCCTGTATACTGCATAATATACAGCGGGGTCCCCAAGATGGCACCTGCAGGCACCAAAGCCAGTACCGAATATGGTGCCTGCAAAATGTCTCTGTAAATATAACCCCATAAAATCAACAATGCACCAGAAAGTGTTTGCTCTTTCTGCTCAGTTCCTACTTGCACCGGGTCGTCCTCTCCTACATGGACCACACACTCTTAAACATGCCTGAATTTCACTGGATGCCAGGTTTGTTCATCCACCCTCCCTCCCACTCCGAACAGAGGAGAGGTATAAAGACCTTCTTCATGTGAGCAAGTACAGTGGTGGCTGATATAGGTGCCTTTTTTCCATTGTTAAAGAAGGGTGTCGGTGGGCAGGAAATACTCGCATGATTTGTCTTTTTCTGCTTCTTTAGATGTGGCTGCCATTTTGTATTATGCCACACCCCCATAGCATCCATTTTGTGACACTTTCTCAAAATTCCAAATGTGCCCATCAAGGTTACTGACCCCTGGAATACAGAATGAAACCTAGGAATCTGCTACCACATGAACCTGAATGACAATTATAATGATCCGAGGCAAGTGGGTATTGGGGAGAGAGTTTCATTGGTGCTGGTATCCCAGCTATAGGATGCTTCTCCCCTGCCCAGGATGGCTCACCTGGTAACCATTTTCATGACCTTTAGTTGCCATATAAACTTTTTTATTTGCCCAGGCCTTCAATCATTAGAACTTTTATTGCTGCTCACATTTGAATTCTGGCTTCAACTTTATCAACTACTGTGTCATTTATGGTGCTCGAGTTTTTTTAAAAAAAATATTTCTATTGGATTGCACATTGTTTTAATATATATAACGCCTTGAAAATTATTTGAAAGGCTGGTACACGTACATCTTTGAATATAAATACATAGCTGGCACAGAAAGAGTAAGGTAACTGCTATAAAAGTTATGGAAAAGCTTACACTCAAAATAGGACAATCTGAAGGCTTTAAGTTACTCTATATGGGAAACGCAGTAAGAAAAGCACTGCTAGCTTGGGACATGTGGCATTATCAGATTTGCTGGTAATTAGCTAGCTTGAAGGTGAAAGTCTGCAAAGTACTTTTTGGCACCAACAGATTGATAGCAATAATGGATTAGCTAGTGCTAGAAATCTGCCACACGTTAACAGGATTGGAGAAAGGTAAAATTAATAGTCAGGGGTCAGCAAGGTTTATCTTGTCTGGGCCGGATTGGTCCTGCAGAGATCCCTCTGTGGGTCGGATTGTGCGCACACCCCTGTGATTTTCAACATCTGCACATGCGGAGAGTCCCTGCGCTGTGTGGGTTTAGCGCCACACGCGAGTGGGCAGCTCAGTTCGGGGGCGGCTCATGGGCCAGTCAAATGACCTCCGCGGGCCACTTCCGGCCCATGGGCCTTAGGTTGCTGACCCCTGTTAACAGTGTAGCTAATTCAAAAGCCCTTCAGATTGAGAATATATATGGGAAATGATGAAAAACCTCAACATCATTTCTTCCAATTGTGAAGTTGGCAGCCCTTGCCTACTAGTACAACAGCAAAACTCAGCCTCCAAGAGAGAAAAGTTCCTGCAAACACAAGAGGCACTCCAGGTATGCAGAAAAAGTTGTGTATGTGTGTACACGTAGGTTTCAAGAGACCTATGGGGAAGTGTGGAAGGATAAAGGGAAGGCTGACACCTACCCCTGTGCATTGCTCTCAAGCTGCCCTGTAACTTTTGAAAGCGTGACAGCAGATTGTAGGAACAACACGAGACTATTCATATTGACAGCTGGAACCTAACACTGATGGGGTGCATCATGACCCTGATACCCTCCAGCTCAAGATTCCTTTAAAAGGGTACAGAGGGATTGGAAAGATAAATGGTTCCCTTAAAACAGATCAACCCTTAAAAGGACTAGTTAAGCTGTGGATGGGGCACACTCATTCAGCAGTTTGAAGTATTCTGGAAGGGGCAGGAATTAAAGAATCTGCGCACCTTCAGGTATGCATTTTAGGGGAGACTTCATAGCTTAGTGAGAGAGAACCCATTTCAGACACTCCACTGGAAGATTCAGACACAGATGTCCTAGTTCTATGCCTGGGCCCTATTGCACATTAAAGTAGGAGAAATGATTTCCCTATCATTTACTCCTCTTGATTATTTACAGGCAGGGTTTGAAATTAGCAGGGTGCCAGGTGCATTTTGCGCCTAAACATTCTCCATTTGTGAAGAAGAAGAAGAAGAAGAAGAAGAAGAAGAAGAGGAGGAGGAGGAGGAGTTTGGATTTGATATCCCGCCTTTCACTCCCCTTCAGGAGTCTCAAAGCGGCTAACATTCTCCTTTCCCTTCCTCCCCCACAACAAACACTCTGTGAGGTGAGTGGGGCTGAGAGACTTCAAAGAAGTGTGACTAGCCCAAGGTCACCCAGCAGCTGCATGTGGAGGAGCGGAGACGCGAACCCGGTTCCCCAGATTACAAGACTACCGCTCTTAACCACTACACCACACTGGCTCTCTGTGAGTACCTCCAGAAGTCTGGGTGCCATTTTTTGCACCTGGCTAACACTCAAGAATTACTGAAATGTATTTTCTTTGAAGCCTCAAAGTATATGTTAAGGATTGACAGTATGTTAAGGAGTTTAACAATAAAGAGTAGAGTGTTTTGAAAACTGAAGTATTAATTCATTTTGATCAAAATAATAAATAAAAAGTGTTGCTGACACACCCACCCCATGGTGATTAGACATTCTGTTTTGGCGCTCACAATCCAGGTTTCAGAAGCCATTTGGCTCCTAGCTTTCCTATCCCAGTTTCTGACACTGTTCACAGTCATGTTCATATTACTGAACACTAAACTATTATCACAGTGTTGTCTCCCTCTTTCAGTACTGAAAAAAAATGTTTAATACCAATGGTGCTGGAGATCAAATAATAAAAACAGCAAAATATTCAGATAGTTTACACGTTTGGACTTAAAATGAGGAAATTAAAGAGATTTCAGACTGTTACCATCTCATTTCCCCAAAGTGGACTGATTTCTTTGCTGAACTATGCTACAGGAAGGAAAGATGAATTTGTCTCCAATCTATTATAGCAACTTCATGTTTACTTGCACTGCAATACTGGAAAATTAGCTCATTTCCACCAATGAACTCTGGATGGGGGGAAAATGCATGGTTACTGCAAATTAATTTTATTACATTTAGAGAAAGTAAGGTGATGTGCTTTGGTAGAATTAACAATAAGAAATAAATATATTGGGGGAAATACGCTGAAGTACTCTGTCATCAAACAATGAGTAGGGAAGGGATATGTTCAATGTGATTTAATTTGGGTAAAAAATGGTTACTGGTATTATTATTATTATTATTATTATTATTATTATTATTATTAAATTTGTATACCATACCATACCCATAAATCTCAAGGCAATATCAATGGATGGGTCTGTGAACTTTTTCATATATCATCAATCTACCAAAAAATCACCCTAATAGCTACTCGTTCCATTCTGGAGAATAATGAAATATATACAGTTGACCCAAAGCATTTTCAAAATGTAGTAGCATGACAGCTGATTCTATGTTGCTAGATTTCTGCATATAGAATGTCAGAAACAGGCCATAATAAAGTGAAATCCTTATTGTTTTTGTCACTAAGTTGTATAAAATATAAATGCAGGTTACTAAGGCAGCTATTTAGATTAGAAGGTATTTTTGGAATTAAGGGAAGAGGTGTTGCCACTTCAAAGACTACCACGAGAGACCTACCTGCCTCCTGAATTGATGAGCAAATGTGAAAGTTATTGGCCACCACATGGTGTGAGAGCCTACAAAAAGAGGAGGCATAAGGGCCCTCCGGGTGAGAGCTAGAACATCTGCATCATCCCAGATGAGAGATGCTTCTGGGTCCCCTGGATGTTTGGAAAATTTGGATCTCAACTACCGGATAACATGGTTATAGGGAATCCCTGTCCACACTGTCTTTTCTTTGCTGTTGCTGTCAAGGGAAATTTGTTGGATCAAGGCTGGTATGAAGTGCAGGGCAAAGAGGAGGAGGGCTTCCTTGGGCAACACGCTATCAGGCAAAAGTCTAGGTGGTCAAATTTGGCTTGTGGTTTCTTAAGTGCCTGGAAAGCGATGTAGGATGTAGGAGAATGTGAACAGTATTAAAAATATGACTGCATGTGGAGCTTGAAGGTGCAGCTGCAATCTTTACCTTCCTAAATGAAAGGTGGGGATGTTCAGAGAGGGGAAGGGAGGCACATGAGAGCAGGGAAGGAAGACTGCCACACATAAGAGTGTGGTTCCCATCCAATGCATGCAATTTAGTTACAATGAACCTCTGTGGAACAAACACCCTTTTGGAATGGCGATTCCCCCCCTCCCTGCCCAACACACATTTTCTCTCTGCTAGGCATCATTCTCTGTTTAGTTTTCAGCTTGTCTTGTTTTATACAGTGCTGTATGGATTTTTTTGTTTACTTATTGACATTATGGCCATTTCCAATATGTTTTTGAATTGTTATACTTATTGTTAATTTGATATGTGGTGAGCCGCTTGAGGAACAATTTTGTGGAAAAGAAGCATACAATTAGACAGGTGAGGAAAACTGATACTGGATTATTGTGCAAAGATTCAAATGGACTGTCTTACCTTTCAATTTATTGGTAGACAACTAATGGATAACATTACTCAGGAGCCTCTCTGGATATCCCTGTATAAGAACTTTTATCGCCTTGTCTACAGCTGTTCCATTAGTCAGCGATACAGAATGGGTTCAACTGCTCTGTGGTATGTACAAATTATTTTAAGACATGCATTTTGCTGATGCACCTTGCTAAACCAGCTACTGTCTCATGTATTTTATTTCTGACCCTTCAATAATAAATTCAAAGCACAATGAAAAACTATTTTTAAAATGAAAATTATTAAAATGGGTGGTGTGAAAGAACATAGTACAATACTTTTATGGGCAAAAAAGTACTGCAAGATTATATTCTCCATGAAGTACAGGTAACGGTAGCCAGTAAATTCAGCTGCATTTTGGCAAAGAGATGACCCTGCTTTGAAGGCTGGGGCCTTCCAATCCTACAATTTATTATTTTAAACTCAACATGTCTTTCATATGTCTAAATCAGACCCTGTACCTTGATGGGTGACCAGGAAGGAAGCTAAGCTTGCTTGAGTTCACTGAAATTCCACTGCTGGAAGAGAACTGTTAGTACAGTGGTACCTTGGGTTACATACGCTTCAGGTTACAGACTCCGCTAACCCAGAAATAGTGCTTCAGATTAAGAACTTTGCTTCAGGATGAGAACAGAAATCGTGCTCCGGTGGTACGGCGGCAGCAGGAGGCCCCATTAGCTAAAGTGGTGCTTCAGGTTAAGAACAGTTTCAGGTTAAGTATGGACCTCCGGAACGAATTAAGTACTTAACCCGAGGAACCACTGTAAGTGGTAGTGCTGATCAGCTTGAGAAACAGTACAGGTAGGAAATGGTTTTGATTCAATGGGAGGGGGTACAACATGCTTCACATGTGTGAAGTCCAAATTTCCATCTCTGATCTTGCTACTTAAAAGGATCTGAGATAGCAGAGCAAAACCTATTATTATCATCATCATCATCAATTGAATTTATATACCGCCCTATACCTGGGGGTCTCAGGGCGGTTCACAGAATAATTCTATACCCATAATGCTGGAGATCTACTGCTGTCAAGGCATGCAGCATTTGACTAGATGGATCAATGGCCTGACCCAATGTAAGACTGTTCTTTAACCAAAGCTTGCAACTGGATGAGCACCCCTAGCAGAATATACTAATACTACTCAGAGCAAGCTAAAAGGTTAAGTAGCCAGCACTGCTAGCATCTTGTAACACTGCAGTCAGGAAAGATATACAGTGGTACCTCGGGTTAAGAACTTAATTCGTTCTGGAGGTCCGTTCTTAACCTGAAGCTAATGTCACCGTGCCGCCACCACACAATTTCTTTTCTCATCCTGGAGCAAAGTTCTTAACCCAAGGTACTATTTCTGGGTTAGTGGAGTCTGTAACCTGAAGCGTCTGTAACTGTAATGGGATCAGAGTGCTGGCCAGAGCAGTGGGTAATTATGTATCTATAATGCTACACCATGAAAGCAATTTATTTTTGCAAAATAGACAGGTTATTAGGGAAACAAGGTGCTGTAAGAATAAATAACTATGTGATAAACTAGTGTTTAGGACATACACACAACAGTTGGAACATTTCAACACTGAAGCCCATGAGAGAATGGTGGGTTCTGCCATACAGAATGTTCAAGCTCTGATTTCCTGCAATGAACAGGGAGTTTGAATAGATGGCCTACAAGGCTCTCTACAACCATAACAAAAACATCAGAAGATTTTGTCGACAAGTATTATACTGACCAGTTTTCTGAGATCCAAAAGCTAACCGCAAAGGTTTGAAGATGTAGTGAGTATTAACAAATAATAAAATTATAAATATAATCATATTTTTGTTAGGATTACATTTTAAATGATCATCATTATAACACTTAGGTCAACACAGGAGTTGCCAAAATGAAAGATCATGAGATCTGCTTTGAGTAATGATTACTAATCTGAGGTGATGATTATCTTGAGGTTGTTTTTTTTATGCAGCCTTATTCTGACTGCGACTACAGAGCACAATATTACCATAGTTTACCTCACAGGTCAATGCATCTGAGTAGCACACACTATTTTCTATGCTTTCTCAACACCCAATGCCCAACTGTGGTTGCATTTGGACGTAATGTTCAACTATGGCTTAGAGTTATGTGCATGACCCTTGGGCTTGTTAGCTCTACCCTCTGGCATGACCAAAAGCTTTCATTTCCATTTACATGGTTAGTCTGAAGTATTATTTGGGAAACAAGCCAAATTCAAAATGTGGTTTATGATCCTGGCTTGTTTCCCAACCACAGTTGAAACAAACCACATTCTGAGCTTAGGCACCTCAAGAACTTTGGTTAGCAGGTGGGGTATAAATACCCCTGAATACATAAAATAAATAATAGAACACAGTTAACTAAGCAAAACTTCCAATCTCCTCCTTGCATCCACCCTAGAAAAAGAGCTGAACTATGATATGATGTGATGTATGAATGGACAGACTGTAGTTACAGCTTGGCATCTAGGGGCTGCTATGCCTAGAGACAGTAGCGATGAGCTGATAGAAAGAGCTGTAGCTTCATGTTAAGAGTATTTGCTTTGCATACAGAAGGTCCCAGGTAAAATCCTGTTCAGCCAGGGATAGGAAAGACTCCTGGTCTGAAGTCCTGGAGAACGGCTGCCAGTCTGTATAGCCAATACTGTACTAGAAGGGCCTACAGTCTGACTCAATAGAAGACAGTTTCCTATGGTCCTAAATGACAGTAGACACACAGCTCTAAACCATGATTTGGTTACATGTTTGGAAGCACAAACTATGGCTTGGGATCTAAACTATGTTTATCGCAGAGCATCAAACTACTGAATTTAATACCCACACTAAAACAGGGGACAGTACTTAAAGAAATGCACAAAAACAACATCTAACAGACAATTAAGCCTCAGCCACTTTCAGAAGTACAGTACAAGCCTATCTCAAAATTACAGGATTCCCCAGAAGAGAAAACAGTGCACATGGAGAAAAGGTTTGTCCATTAAACTACAAATTTCTACAATAGTAATTGATATTATATCATAAAAATGCAAAGTAAGACTTCTATACCTGTCTGCAAGATGGAAGGGGAGGTGATTTTTCATAATCTGCTTTGCAGGAGAAACTTAGAGGAGTTCCATTCTTTGAAACCAGATTTGTCAACAGAAAGTTTGGGAATTCTAAATGGAACTCTTTTCTTCAGTTTAAGCAAACACTTCGT
The DNA here is from genome assembly GCF_964106915.1 of Podarcis gaigeae. Classification (NCBI taxonomy): domain Eukaryota; kingdom Metazoa; phylum Chordata; class Lepidosauria; order Squamata; family Lacertidae; genus Podarcis; species Podarcis gaigeae. The sequence goes on along the minus strand of NC_139684.1, from coordinate 33,983,642 downwards.
ACTCCAGAGGTAACATTACATTTACTGCAAAGGTTCATATGGGTCCCACATGCCTTGAAGCAGGTTCTAAGAGAGACATACTGCTACCTGAATAAATCCACACGCAACACCAGCAATAAATATGCAGCTAAAATATTCTCTTCTCTACACATTCTAACCTTCTGTGAATATGAGACAATGTGTCCACCCTGCAATGAAAATAATAATGCTGACTCTGCAATGGCACCAGCATTTGTAAAATTAGAAAGTAATGAGAAGTCGAGGTAAAAATCACTGAAACGCTTCCATATATACACAAGATTATTACGATTAAAGATACACAAATCAAACAAGTAAAAGCTGCAAACTACCTTGAAACTACAAAAGCCAAATTGTTTTGCTGAACACTGCAGGTTGTAACTAATGTTAGCTCTACCCAGAGAACCCCCCCTAAACTAAATGGGCATAACTAACACATTGTTGACAGATGTTACATATTGCTGTAAAAATCATTTGAAGTGTACTAAAACACAGTGAATGTGGAATGCTACTACAGTTAAAAAGAAATTCCCAAGCACAGAAGAAACAGGCAGCATGGCCACTTCCTAGAGAACTTTAAAATGCTAGCAATGTCAAAAAATAAAAGCAAAAAGAGCAGACAGGATATGATGGAGGCACAAGAATGGGGCTTTGAGCACAGGTGGGGCATTTTAAGACACGTTGAAATACCTTACATTTAATTTAACAAACGTGTGTGTAACGTGCCATGGAGGAGTTGTGCATCAACTGCGCAGATGACTTTCTTCCACGCCCTCTTTGTACTGCACACAGGCAAAACATTTGTATTCAGAAAGGCACCTATCCCCTGGGACCTTGCATAATGTAACATTATGAGTGACAAAGATTCTCTTTAGAAAATGTGGATTGTACAGAAAATCAGGTCTTTGCAGGAGCTGATAGATGAGGTAACATCCCCTTCCCTGATGTGTTGAACACACAGGCCTTGGTAAAAACCCAAATGTATAGCCCCTGAATGCCATGCTCTTTTTCTCTCTCTGTGTGTAGTAGGCTTCCTGGCCCACACACTACCATGCATTGGAACACATGCTGCGACAGCACAGAAAGACTCAACCCTCAGCGTGTCCTTTGATACCGTGCACATGTGCACCTATTGCTGTGGTTCTCAAGAACATGAGTAGCATGCATTTACTAATTTTCTTCCCTCCATAGAAAAAAATATGCACCTGAGTGCTTCTCCACCCTTTTACATGTGCAATGACCAAATAGCACACCACAGCAAAAATATATAATCTGCGTAACAGGAGATGTGAAAGCTCCCCCCTTCCTGCATTTCAACTTGGATGCACATAGCACACAAAGGTAGAGGAATTCCCATATTCAAAAGAAACAAAGAAAGGGGTGCACTACATCCCAATTTGAGAGAAGGAAGAGAGAAAGAGAGAGACTGACTTGCATCTCAGATAGGAACAGGAACATATTCTTGCTTCCCACGCCATGTGCTCCTGGGCCAAGATTGCCAGACAGCATGTTAAAGAGACCACCTCCTATTAAAGCACATCATTTGCTGCAGAACAAAATGAAAAATGCTACAAGAACTCATATGAGTTATTGTGGATCTCCAGATTAAAAAATAAAACAGTAATACAGGGGTCTTGGTGGTCACATGTTCTCCCCTATGCACCCACCCAATGGCCATTGTGCTAACTGCACCCCAAATTCTGTCAAATTCAAACCTGAGCAGCTGACAAATCTGGCCAATCCCCAAACACACTCCAGGCCCTTTCAGACCTCTGCAGCAAGACAACTCTGTCCCCTGCCCCAATGCCAAAAAGTAAGGGCACAACAGCATTGCCTTGAGTGGCAATCATGTAATCCAGACTAGCCCCCAAGAACAATCCTTCAACAAACCTACTCCGCCATATATTTTCCAGCCTAACCTAGCTAGCATCCCAACCACCTTCCTGACATTGGTATCACTGCCACAGGTTCTTCACTCCAGCTTGTAGGTATGAGCTTTTGGTCAAGTTTCTACTTCTGTCCAGTATTTCTCAATGCTAGCCTATGAGCAATGGGGGAGGGGGACGCCTCAAACAGCACTGGAGAACAGCTATGGAAACCTCAATGCTAAAGGATCCTTAAAAAAGAAGAATCTGCCAGCACATGTGGAATAGCAGCACAGCCTGGCCACTGAGTAACTTCTGCCACCCTAGGCGTCTGGGACTCGACCTGTGGGTCCTACCTCTAGGTCCAAAGGTATAGAAACACTTAAAAAGAAAAAAGGAGGTAAAAGGAAAAGTGAACGAATGAACCTTTGCCTGGAATACTTGCTCTTACCAATCGATACATTAAGTACACATTGCCGGGAAGCAACTGCTCCACCGTTTTATAACCTTGACTAGGGCCTAGTCACACTACCCGCCCCTTTTATTTTCCCCACCCTAACCCTACTTCCCCCGCCCCGATGTGATCCCCTTCCCGAGGCCTCCCTCCACGGTGGAAAAAAAGAGATACTGGGGGTTGGGAGAGAGGGAGAAAGAAGCGCCAGCCTAACCCCCATGTTGGTCTCCTCACCCCACCACTCCTTGGCTGTAGTTCGCCTTCTTCCACGGGGTGCCGGTGTAGGCGGGCTCGTCCGGGCCAGCTTGCGGCCTCCCCAGGGGCCCGTCCCCCGGCGCCGGGACCCCGCTCTCCCCGGCGGGCCCGAGCAGGAGGGTGTAATTGAGCCCGAAGGTGCTGGCCTTGTTGTCGCGCTTCCTCTTGTTGCTGGCGGCCGAAGAACCCGAGCCGGCGGGCGGCGATGAAGTGGAAGACGAAGAAGGGCCAGCTGCCGAAGAGGCGGCGGCGGCGGCCGGGGAAGGAGAAGAGGCGGCGGCGGCGGTGGAAGAAGAAGTAATAGAAGAAGACGAGGAGGAAGAGACGGCCGCGACAGGAGGCGCTGGGGCTGCAGCCGCTGCCCGGGCGCCGGGCCTGCCTGCCCAGGCGGTGGCGGCCGGCGGCTGCGGAGAGGAGGCCTGCCGCCGGTGGAGGTGGTGGTGGTTGTGCTGCTGGTGGTTGGCGCTCTCGAGCGGCAGGAAGTCGGGCTGAGGGTCGCAGCGGGGGCCGCGGGACATGCCGGGCGGCGAGGCCGGGCCGACCCCGGGGTTGGCGGCGGCGGTGACGGCGGTGTTGCTGCTGCTGCTGGAGGCGGCCGAGGCGGGCTGCTGCTGTTGCTGCTGCTGGGCGCGCTGCTGCTCGTGCTGCTGCTGCTGCTGGAAGTAGAGATTGCGGACCCCTTGCGTGGTCTCCCAGATCTGCATCCACAGGCGGTTCGAGGGGCCGAGCTGCTCTGGCTGGAACCAGGCGATCCGGGGATCCATCAAACGGGGACCCGGCCCTCGAGAGACTGGGCGGCGGCGGCGGCTACTCCTCCCCCGCCTGGCCCGGCCCGGCCCAGCCCAGCCGGCCGAGAGCGCGGCGGCGCCCACCGGCTCGCAGCGCTAATGGCGGGCGGACGAAGGCGGCGGCGGCGGCGGCGAGCAATGGAGAGAGAAAAGGGAGACTCTCCTCCGCTGCGCTGTGTCGGCGGCGGCGGCGCCCTCCTCCTCTGCCCAGTGAAATGACTGGCGGTCCGGGGCGAGAGAGGTCGGCCGGGCGCTGAGTGGCTTCCTCCTTGCTTGGGCTGCTCCCACTATCGTTGCTCCTTCGCCGCCGCCTCCAGCACACAGCAACCCCCGCCCCTCTCGGCGAGCGAGGCGGGGCCTTGGCGAAGAGGTGGCTGCCGCCGCCGCCGCACGGGCCGCGCGTAATAAAGGCGTGGGAGGAAGACGAAGGAGGAGGAGGAGCAGGCGGCGGCGGCGACGACGAAGGGAGAACCGCGCTGTGGCCGGGCTTGGCTGCTGCCGAAAGCGTGCGCGGTTCAGGGCTCGGCTAGGCCCGGCCTGGCTCAGCCTGCCTCTGCCGTCGTCGTCCTTCTCCCCCTCAGGCGCGCTCCAGTCCATGGAGTTACATCCTCCACCATGGCAGTCGCACCGTAGCGACGGGCCGCGCTGTACACTAAGCACGCACGCTTCTTTTCTCCTTTCGAGATTATTACTGTTACCATCACCATCGTTATTTCGTGATATAACAATAGCTCTTACGTCGTTCTTTCACTTGGGATGGGGTGGGGGGACACACAGACACAGCGAAGAAGCTCCCGCGTTCTTCCGGAGGAGGGGAAGGCGCGTTTCTGGGGTCACAGAAGGGGGAGCCCTTAAAAGGGCTGACCCGGGATCATGGGGCTGGTCGTGTCCTCTTACCCCCACCCTCACCCCCGCGTCCCATTTCTTTCCGCCGCGTGAAAGGGGCCATCACGCAACTCCCAGCATGGCAAGAGTCCAGAGGTGCAGCCATGTTAAGTCCTGGTTACGGCAAGCGCCAAAATCGAGACCTCTCGGCGCCTTCGAGGGCTTGGGCTGCCATCCTGTGTATACGCGCTGAACTGGGACCGAGTCCCATTTGAACGGGAAAGGACTTCACTCCTGAGCGGGGCAGGCGCAGGGTTGCGCTGAAACTGATTTTATTATTTTATTGCGGCATGGGCTTCTGTGGACTAGAGGCCATTTTATCAGAACACACACACATCCGAGGCATTTCAAATATGTGTAACACAAAATGTAGTCTTGTGGCACCTTAAAAGGACTGCTTCACTTAATGCTGCAGAAACTTTCAGGGAGCTACACCAGCGGCGTGCTTCGGCTGTTCAGCCTAAGTCTCACCATAACTAGCTGGTGCTTTGAACATTAAAAATCCTAGCAACAGTACTCCTGTAAGAACAAAAGAAGCTCCGGTTGAATCAGGTTTATGACCCAACTATTCCTGCATCCTGTTGTTCACCCAGGTGCCTGTGGGAATCCTGCTGCAAGTAGGATTCGGGCATAAGAGCCCTCTCCCCTCCTGTGGTTTTCAGCAACTGGTATTCAGAAGCATTGCTGCCTCCAACTTACATGAAGTTGTCTAATCTATCTATCTAGGTCTGTAGCTATCATCACTGCCTCATGTATGTGAGCAAGTGTCATAGTTTAACTATGTCCTGCATGAATAAGTTCTTCTTTTTATCTGTCCTACATCTCCCACTGTTCAGCTTCACTGGATGTCCACAAATTGTACTATTACGAGAGTGGAAAAACAACTTTTCTCTATCCGCTTTCTCCATACCATGTATACTTTTATAAACTTCTATCATGACCAGAGCCATAGCTAGGTGATCTTGCGCCCCTGGCAGAACCATCCAGATTGCACCCCCTAGCCATGGACAAATTAGCTCTTTTTTCCAACTCTCCTCCAACCCCAACCCCCCCATTCAGTTCACTCTCTATTGAAAACCATTTCTTATGAGGCAATGATCAATATTTATATTTATGGACATATTTTAGCCGATTTTGCGCCCCCCCCATCGCCTGCGCCCCTGGTGGAGGCCCACCTCACCACCCCTAGCTACGACCCTGATCATGACACCTTTCTCATCTTTTCTCTAAACTAAAATATCCAAGACATCACAACCTTTCTTCATAGGAGAGTTGCCTGCAATGACACGATAATAAATTGATTTGTTGACAAGCTGCTATTTCTTTATGCTACCCCAACCCCAAATCTGTCAACCCAACCATCCCTATGATTGTTTTAATAAAGGGCAGTCTAACTTCTCATACCAAGTGGACCACAATAGCACTTCAACATGGAACCTGCAAACCGCACACTGCCTTGTTGTGCAGAGGGCGAGGCGGTGAGGCCAAAAATTGACACCCCACCAGACCACCATGCTTCCTTCCCAAAGGGATAAGTGAGGCACCAGGCTTTGAGGAGGCGGCACAAGGGTCAGGCAGGGTCCTAGAGCTCTCCCGTGTTCTTCTCAAAGCTGGAAAAGCACTAACTAGGCTTTGGAAAGTAGGCTAGAGTAAGGTTACCAGATTTTTTTCAATGAATCCGGGGACACTTTTCAACTTCAATTGATTTTGTATGGGGACTGATTTGTAAATCCGGGGACTGTCCCCAGGAAACGGGGACGTCTGGTAACCTTAGGCTAGAGGCCCCTAGGACCTTTTTCCCAAAGCCCATAATCTTGTTTTCCCGGCTTTGGGAAGGCAGTGCAAAAGCTGTGGGGAGGGTGTCAAATGTTTCCAAGGGCTGCCAAAAAAGGCAGTGAGGGCTTCATGTGGCCCTCAGAGTGCATGTTAGACCATCCTGTTCTAATAGTTCATTTATGTCACTTTACATTGTAAGAGGCTTTGTACCTTATCCTCACAACCTACTGCTCTCACACACCTCCATGCACGCAAATCTTTTGCTGGAGAGACAACAACACACACTCTCCTTCAGTTGCTGTCTGTGTCCACTATCTTCATAAACAGACGTGCCATCTCTCCTTTAGGTTTGCCTGCATTCTATCCACCATACCAATTGGTTTTTCATACCATGCCTCCTCTGTGGAACTTGTGAAGTACCGTAATACTAAAGATAGTCACTTTGACAATGAGTAGAGCGCATTGTTCAGCTCTCTACTTACTTACTAATGCTACGCTTCTCCAACACATATAGGATTAGATACGTTTGCCAAATTCACATTCCCAGGTCCTGACAGCTCCCCCAATTTTGTTTTAAATTTAAGGACTTGGTCAAGACAGAACAATAACCAAGCCTGACAAAATAATTTAATTAAATGGGAAATAAGATTACAGCTGCAGCTCAGTAGCAAAGCATCCCAGCTTCAATGCCCAGCATCTTCAGGTAGGGCCGGGAAACATTCATTTGAAATCCTGGAGAGCTGCCATCAGTGTAGACAATACTGAGCGACATGGACCAATATAAAGCCACTTTCTATCTTCCATTTGGAAACAATGATTTGTCTCTGGTAATAAGAGACTAATTTTGCAAAATTCAATAAAATGAGACTAATTTGTGATAAAAGTGCACCATTTCCCCCTTTAGTCTCATTTTTACGATCCCAAGCAGGTAAGGAAAGCAAGCTTTATTGAACTCTTTCTGTCTGTAATATTGGACTAACAGGCTATATTCAGCGTGGGTCAACCGCACTGCAGGCTTGTCTTACAATGTTGCTTCCAGGAATACATAGACCATAGCACCTTTTACTTTCCAGTTTTATATTCCGATTCCCGCCCCTCCCCTGGCTTCTTTAAATCTGTAGATTGGCTTATAACCATTATGCCTTTTTCTGACTTACACAGTGGCTCCAACTTTCTCCACCTTTCTTTGCTTTTTAATTTACTTTCTAGAATATGGTCATCCTCAAACTCACTGCCATTAGTGTGATCCTTCCTTTTTCAGATACTCGATTGTTTCTTCATGTTGTGCTTTGGTTATCTTCCCTTTCTGCTCTTATCCATGAGTTTTCCTCCCAGATTTATTAATCATGTTCACATATTTTGTAGTATACAAAATCTTTGCTATTATTCACAAATGTGAAAGAAGTGTGTAGCCCAGACTAGATGGCAGTGAAAGAATGAGACTTACTATGGGAACATCCATTGAGATTACTTCTTTGTCCCCATACCACCCCCGCAAATATATTTTAAATGTTAAATGGGCACCACTTTTCCACTATCACAAGGTCAGGTTCAAAAAAGGGACTTCTGCGGGTCCCTTTTTTGAACCATTATTTCAACATGAGAAATGTCTGTTATATAAACACACACACACTTATTAAATGCTGGGAGGGGGCAGCCAAAGAGCTGAGGTCAGCAATATAGCATGCAAGTAAGTGAAGACAGTGTTGGTAGATGTATTAGCAAACTGGTAGATGTATTAGAAAACCAGATAAACTGTCTGGTTGACTAAAGGGATAGTCCTTTTCAAGTGCAAACTTCTATAGTTGCTAATGTGTTTCAGAACACATTTGTTTGAGACCTCCAGGTATAGGGCGGTATATAAATTCAATAAAAATTAATAATAATAATGTTGTTCAACATAGTATTCGGGGCCTGAACTAGTTTCTTCAGGTCAGCTATTTCAGGCCTTCAAAAGCATACTAAGTGCTAAATATGTGAGTGTCCTTTCTGGAGAACACCTTGCTACCACTTCCTCCACAAACAAAAGTTCATCAAAACCATTAGCAAAAATAATTCACAGAATCTTAATCACTATGAATCCACATAAATGAAGAAGTAGTTTGTCAAGTTGAAAATATTTGAACGAGTAACAAAAAATGTTACGCTATTTACTTGTAGCTTGTGCCTCTCTATCACTCAAATGCATTCTGCACTTAACAGGGATGGGGAACCTGTGGCCCTCCAGATGTTGCTAGACTAGAACACTCATCAACTCCAGCCAGCATGGCCAATGGGAACATTAGTTCAACAACATATAGAAGGCCACGCTCCCCTTCACTGAGCTAGACCAGGCTTCCTCAACCTGGGCCCTCCAGAAGTTTTTGGCCTACAACTCCCATGATCCCTAGCTAGCAGGACCAGTGGTCAGGGATGATGGGAATTGTAGTCTCAAAACATCTGGAGGGCCAAGGTTGAGCAAGCCTGAGCTAGACCATACCACCTACAGTGGCATGCCTGGCAGCAATCTAATCTGGCATTTGCAGAAATTGTAGATAGCTATGAAGAAAACTGCACCCATAAAGAATGGTCGAACACCCAAATTTTCGGAATTTGTTTTACAGATGGGGGGCGGGGAAACACTTATTGCCAAAGACATCACATGACAATTGTAAGGTGAATCCCACAACCCAAGGCATTAGTGTTGCTCAGTAGCAAAAGACAAATATATTCCACTAGAAACACTGACCTTTTTTGTCATGCCTAAACTGAGCATCCAAACCCTTCACTCAGCAAGGCATATCATCTGGTCTGATCAAAATAAGAATCTGAGGTGTGAGTTATTACTATTTGGATACTATAACATTTTCTTTCTCTCTCTCTCTCTCATACATACACACTTCGCTGAATAAAAAGGAATCTGAAGTACAGTCCTATGGAGATTACCAGGGAACCTGCCCCAACAATAATATCAAATTGCTTCAAAGCAATTTGTTGTTATTCTGTCTCTCACAGCTACAATAAACCTACCATTAAAATTATGGACTGGTCATTTCTTCGTCGGAGGGCAAACGGGCAAAAGGTAGTGAAGCAATAAACACAGGTCTCAATTAACTGGGTAAGGGAGATTGCTTTGTTTTCATTCGAGTTTCCTCATTCCGATTGTATATTAAAAAAGGTTTTAATTGTTTCGCTTACCAATGGCTCACAGAGATTTTCTATCTCTGAATGCATGATTAAAATTGCTTTGAGCAGATGGTGTGTAAAAATGTACTAAGTGGAAGCTTGATTTCTAAATGTGTAGCACCTCCCACCGAAACAATTCAGGAAATTAGCCAGCAGCAGGTACTGTTTATATTGTGTTTGTATTTAGCAACATGAAAGTGCTATCAGCCTGAACAATATGAAGAGACAGAGGCATGGCCTCTGTAAATCCTCAACATGAGATTCTCTTACCCCAGAAAAGTTGATGCTGAGATTTTCAGAGTTCCAGGTGCCGCCTTCATGCTACCTACAGCTCTGTCTGATATTGTCAACAGACACCGCTTGCAATTTCTCCTCCTTTCTCACCACACCATGGCAAAACCCAAAAGGTTTAAGAGAAGGAAAGCAGAGAAAGCAAACACTTAACAATCACCGCCAAGAATTTTCTCTCTGATTCCTGCCACCCTCATGCAGAACTAGCAATGTGTTTGTGGAGAGAAAATGTCCCTATGAAAGCAGGGCTAAGGTGGTCAGTTTATTGTGTCTTTAGAGGTACGGTTTATTTCCTAGATCTGGAGTCGTGTGATTATTGTTGTCAGCCAGGGATATAAGCACAAATCAGAAATTCCCCATTAAGCCAGATGGGCGGGGTATAAATAATAAATTATTATTAAATTATTATTATGAAAATGTTTAAAGGTAAAAAAAAAAAAGAAATTCCCCATTATTACAGGGCTTCAGTATTTCCAATATTTTACGTATTTTGTGTGATTGCAATTCATGTCATGCCCCTCCACCCCCACAACTTAAGACAAATACTTAACAAACTGAATCACTTTTCAAATAAAATACTATTCAGTTAAAACTTGGCTTACTAAACAGAATCCTTCCAACTTTCCAACTTGTAATCTCCACAATATATATTTTAGTAGAACTGCAAATACTTTAAACATATTTATTTATATGCATCCAAGTTTAGTGCAAAAACACTAAACTATGTGTGAACCACTATGAGCCACTATGATGTGGCTCATTTACCTGCCCATTTGAAACATCACCAGATTCTATGCAAGGTGGGGAGGAGACACTGATCAAATAGCCTTTTTTCTCTATCCAACAATACACAATTTTTAAAAAAGAAAAAACCTCATAGATTTTTGGGCAGGGGGGGTATTAAGAAACAAAATGTAGCGTATTTTCTTGGCCCTAGTATACCGTATTTTTCCGTGTCTAAGACTAGGTCCGCCCCCCTAAAAAATAATGTCTGAAATTTGGGGGGGTCTTATACACGGGGGCCATCTCCCCCCATTTTCTTAAATCAGAGTCCCCCAAAATAGGGGTTGTTTTATACATGGGGGCATCTTATATGGTATATAACAGTTTCAAGGTGATATGACAACAGTCTATGCTACAAATGGTAAAAGAATAATATGCTGAGGATTCCTCTGCTGTGTTGCTCAGGAAGCCTTCTGCAAGTTGACACCTTAGAAGACCATATGTACAATCTTTTGCTGTATGAATGGTGCAGTGCAGAGGATCCAGGTGACTGATACACCAGGGCACGGCCACCCAAAACCTCAATTCACCTGACCACATGTGGCATCCTGCTTGCAGACATCCCCATGGAACCTGGTTGGACATTGTATGAACAGGATCCTGGAGCAGATGGGCCTTTGGTCTGACCCAGCAGGGCTCTTCGGATGTTCACACATGCATGCTGCACACCTGTCAGGAGCCAGCAGAACTGAGTCACAGAATGAGACCTGTGCTAGTTGACGCCTTGGTAGAAGAGGCAGCTTTAAAGCTGGGCACCCTGTGAGCTGGGTAAGGCAGGAAGAATGCCAGCACAGCATATTCTTTTTCCTGGAGCTTCCATGCCCTCCCGTCCACAAACGGAGGCCAGAATTATACTCCAACTAATATATTGTTGTATGAGCTTCTGAAGGAAATACCCTTTTTCATCTGATGCTGCTGGAAGTAGTCACTTGCCTACGAAAGCCGACATTCTACATACACATATTTATGGTAACAAAAGGTGCCGCACGACTCTATTCCTCAGCATGGCTAACCTGCTGCTTTCTGTTAATGCCTGCTTTCAATCCACTTAATCGACTCGAAGGAAATCTCGAGCTGGTTTTCCGCTATCTATATTTTCCCAACTGTTCAGCAAACACATTTCAAGGTGACAGGTGTGGGTGACTTTGCAGAGTGACAACAGTCACACCTGTTGTAGCTGCTCAACAGTAGCAGTCGATAGCAATCTATCATTTATATAGCCCAGGCTGGAAAAATCCCAAGCAAGGCGCTGCCTAGAAAAGGAAATGCTGGAAATATTTTTCCAACCTTGCGTACAGCTGGCACCTATAGGATCAAAACTGGTACTTAGGGAGGGCTCCCCCACCTGCTAGTCTGAGCCTGATACATATGGCAAAGAGTATATTTCAGGTTGAAAGAATCTTGGTATGTTTTTGCAGTGCAGTTAGCTAATATGTAGTTGGCACAAAGCCACCCCTAGGATAAAGCCACTTGGGTCTAATCCACAAGAATATTAAGTGTATTAAAGTAGATCAACTTAAAAGCAAATATTGGTTTTTCAGGGAATTATACCCTCAGAGCAGTCTATAAAAGCATACCTTTTTAATAGTCTTCCAACATAAATTAAATTCACATTTCCTTTGAAGAACAATGCTTTTGTACATGGAAGGCATGTATATTTCCACACAATGAAAATAAAATCCAGAGATTTCAAGCCAGTACCAATGTAATAGTCTAGATTTTTTAACCTTGGTTAAGAGAGTATGAGTACTCCACAGGCTTGCATGCTCCCTCACTTCCCTTTTAATGTCTGCACCAATGTTAACATTAACCATGATTATATCAAATCAGAGCTGGCAGCCATGGTTAGAAGTTGGTGTGCAAACTCCGGTTTGAGCTAACCATGGCCCAACACTACCCTCCAATTATCTCTGAAAAGTGGGGCAGGGAGGAATGCCATGTGCAGATGAAATAGGGAGAGTGGAAGGAAAGCAAGATCTTCCCAATCTTCTAATGATGGTTGGAAGATTAGGAATATTACATTAGGCCTTCAGCAGAGCTTACTCCTAAAATCTGATGCTGGTTCTTGAGAAACTGATGGGCGACATATACTTTTTCCAGTATTTAAGGGCACATTCTGACTACTGTCAACACTGAATCAAAATCAAATGGTGCGGCACTTACGGATGCTGAATCCAGTTTTAACGGCTCCGTAACTCCACAATATCTTAACTCTCCTCCTGCCACCAATCACTGAAAGGTGCTATATAAAAATCCCAAGCTAAAGTATTTAACAAACGATAATAAAAATATAGCTTTACAGTCTTTTTTTCCTATTCAAAAATTATTATTTTCTCTCCAATTTCTCTTGATAGGCAATGAATCTTCTTAAGTTCAGTTTCACATTGTCAAGCACACATAATTGATCTGAGCTGTACTGTCCTTTCCCTTCTTTCCGCATCTGCAATTCAAAAGGGGGAAAAAAGACAAGTGCATTATGTTCATATTCTACAAGAGAGGAATCCCAAACCATCCAAAAACAAACAAGCAAGCAAACAAAAACCCTCTGCAAAAGGAGATGTTGTATGCAGTCCTTTCAAAACCAGGGCATTGATGTCTCTTGCCCAAAGTAACAAGTTGGAGTGGGTGGCAAGAATAACTAAATTATCTTCACTCACAAGCTTAAAATGGGCAGTGCTCCACCAACAGGGATTTAGTTATTTATTAAAAATATTTCTATTCAGCTATTCATAAAAAAATCAGAGCAGTTTACAACAATTATACATAGAAGCATACAGTAAAAAGTTAAAAATCAGAAAGCAGCTATTATGGAAAGATGTATTTTCAATTGCCTGTATAAATCCGACAGAATAGAAACATTTCCAGCAGGCTTTCAGAAGTCGGAAGAGAAGGCGCCTGCTGAATCTCTAGTGACAAAGTGTTCCACAGGACTGGGCTGATGACACTAAAGCAGAGCTTTCCAAACTTTCCACATTGGTGATATACTTTTTAGACATGTATCATTTCACAAGATGGTAATTCAGTTTTACTAGCAAACCAGAGGTTAAATCAACCCTTTTCTAGTTCCGGAAGGAGCGCAGGGAGCATTTGTGTGACGCGCCAACACACTAACGTGTCGCGACACACAATTTAGTAAGCTCTGCACTAAAGGCTTGGTTTCTTGTTACGGTCAAATGAGCCTCACCAACACAGGGAATGTCCAACAGTGCTCCCTGCAGATGATCTCAGTGATCAAGGTGGGCTATAAAACCATGGAATAAATAATAATTATAATCCTGGTGAGCACTCCCTCCCTCTGATAATTCAACACTTTAGGTGGTATCCAATGCTAGTCCTACTCAGCGCAGACCTACTGAAGTTAACACACATGATTTACTTTCATTAGTTGAAGTTGGTCTAATCTCAGTACCTGTTAGGGGGCTACAACCCAAGCGGCAGACTCACACGTGTACAATGCTCAAATACCAGGACCAACTCCAGGTTTGAGGAGGCCCATAGTAGAAGGCCCTCTGTTGGGTCCCCTTCTAATCAATGGAGCTCTTCTGTGTAGGTGAGTCTTAGTGGAATCATCTGATGTCATCAGCAGCAGACAGCACTGGGCAGCTGAAAGTCGCCTTTTAAAATTTTTCCATAATGCCCTAGTGTAGGCATTATGGGAAATTAAAACAACAGCTTTTAAACCAAACTGGTCACTGCTGATTACAGTAGCTGATTGTGGGTGGGTTTTTGTTTCTGTTTCAAGAAGGGCTTAGGACAGGCACCAGAGTTGCGCCTACAGGGATGCTGAGGCCTCAACAGCTGCTGTGTGCTGATCCTAGGGCTTGCTTGCTACTTTTGTCATGGATAACTTGCAACCAAGGCCACAACCACACCATCCATTCAAAAGCCACTCTTATACCACTTTAAACAGTCATGGTTTCCCTCAAAGAACCCTGGGAACTGTAGTTTGTTCAGGGTCTCCTAGCAACTCTCCATACCCTTAAACAAGCTACAATTTCCAGGAATCTTTGTGGGGGCTGATGGTTTGAATTGGTATGTTGTTGCTTTGAATAGATGGTTTAGATGTGAACTGAATGTGTGAACTCCCACCACTGATTAGGCCGTTGTCGATTGATAGGAAAGGTCTGGAAGTGCTGGCTGATGTGTGCTAGCTCATTCACACATGCGCAAGTCTTTACCTGACCTTAAGAACATAAGAAGAGCCTGCTGGATTAGGCCAATGGCTCATCTGGTCCAGAGTTCTGTTCTCACAATGGCCACCCAGATGCCTAAGGATAACTTGCCAGCAGGACCCGAGCACAATAATACTTTCCCCTCCTGTTGCTCCCAGCAACTAGTATTCAGAAGCGATACCCCCCGCCCCAGTGATGAACACATAGGTGTGCACTCAACCCCTTAGTCCTTTCTCCTCCTTGGAGAACCCACACTAGTACACTTTGACTCGGCAAACTAGGAAATGACTAAGCAGCATCTGTCTCCCAGGCTGGCAGACAAGCTCCTTCCTTGTGTTCCAGAGCAACATGTTCTCTGGGGCTGGCAGGTACAGCACTGCAATTATTTCTCAGACGATGCCTTTGCATTAACCCCTCAAAACCTAAAATTTAATCCCCACAAAAAGCCAAATTCTCCGAGATTCCAAACAGCTAGCACTGGCCTGACCTAATAAAAACCACCTGGTCATATTTACTAAACTCTGTTCAGCTGTGACAGAAGCACACACATTATCTGAGCAAAGCTAGGCAAGCTTGTCTTAACAGCAACATGACACTGAAGAAGGACAGACCCAAAAAACGGCTCTTATGAGATGCCGACACGGAGCTGGCTCAGGTCTATGACGACAGACAGGGCTCAACAAAAAGAGAAGGGGGGAAACCAAACACCTTCCTTTCTTACCACTAGCATTCTAACACTTCTAATATTGACTTGCCTCCATCTTTGGAGAGATATTATTGAACCAAGGAGGACTAGAAACTTGCTCTCCCCTTTTTTCCCCTCAACAATATTTTTTTTAAGGTATTCAATATGAATCTTGGATGCAACTGCGGTAAAGAAAAGTTTTCCCAACTGGAGGCATAAGTGAAGTCACAAACCCTATTAGTGTTTCAAGTACTTCCCTCTCACAGTGAATAAAATAGGCTTACCCGCGATTTGAAAACTGGCTGGAATTCCTTAAGTGCATATAACAACTTTATTTGCTCTCCTGCCTTTTCGGCTTCTTTACCATCAGCGAACACATCAAAGAGGGCATCCAGAGCTTCCCCCACCACCACAAGGGAAGGATCCTTCGTTGCAACGTCAAGGAGGAATTTCCCAATCATCTGAAATGACACAGAAACAGGTACCCCAAAAATCACTACAGATCTTACAAGCAGTAATGTCATTGCCAGAAGTGAGAGATAGGTATTTCCATACAGAAGTTTTACCTTTAGTGTTTCTGCTGTGTCTTCCACCTTGGCCAGCACACTGCCAGCAATTCCTAGAATGCTAACCACATTTACTCGGACACTAACATTGGTATTCTGAATACCGGCTTCACATAAAGTCATCAGCTGCTCAGGAGACATGCTCTGTTTAAAAGAATAAAAATTGGGACTGGTGAGGGGAAGAGATAAAACACTCAGCATCCAAGCTGTTTAAAAGCAAATGCCAAAGAACATTTTTTAATTCAAGTGTTTAAGGGATCAAACATATAAAAGTGGAGGGCTAGCACCTCAGGCTATTTACAAACAGGTTGCAAAGAAGCAACGGATATAGACAAAAAGCACTCTGTACATGTTTGGAGACACTGGCTGCATGTTAGGAGAACAGCCTTTCCATACTTCTCCTTCACCCAGTTTTCTCAGTTTATCCCCCTTCTGGCACCTCCATCCCTGGGAAAAAAGCAGTCTCACCTGAGATATATTATTAGACGCCAGTGTTTGCAAAAGGGCTCGCAAGGCGCTGGTTACGGCTTCCAGGAACTCCATTTCCTTTGAAAATTCTGGACAAAAGGAAAAAATCCCAATGAAGTTGTTCAGGGCTTGAAACCCAAGAAGTTACACACGCTTACATGGAGGCAAATTTCATTGAGATAAACACATATGGTATCTGGGGAAATGTTGGTGATTCTCAACACTCTTTAATTATTTTGAGTAGCACCTCACATTACAGAGGTTCAGCATTTGTCTACACACTTTTGCCATCTCCACCTCATCGCAATCTCACCCCCAAATTACCCACCAGCTCTACTTCAAAGGACAACCATTTGCCAAGGTCTTCAAGAAACTATGCCGAATCAACATTGGCTATAGTTATCAATGACTCATTGATAAAAGACTTTCAGCTGGGTTTGTGGTGCTCTAAGGCAGCCAGTTAGTTTTTTAAGTTTACGCTCCACAAGTTTAAATAAAAAGGTTTTGTTGTTGTTGTTGTTTAGTCGTGTCCAACTCTTCGTGACCCCATGGACCAGAGAATGCTAGGCACAGGAGGCTTAGAACACCTCAAATATGGGTGTTGATGGAGAACGTCAGTAAGAGAGATCCACTGCCCCATGTCCTGCTCATGGCCTTGCCACTGTGGGAAACAAGAGTTGGGCCTTTGGACTTCTCCTGTAGGGGTCTTCTTCTGTTCTGTTGTCCCCAGGCTGCGTAACTCCCTGCCCCAGGACATCTGTGTGGCTTCCTCCTTGATAGTGTCCAGGCTTCCACAGGACTCTGATCTGGCTGCCATCCAGTATGTCCTCGCTCTCGGTTTTCCTCCAGAACTGTTTGCCTACTGTGTTATGCTGTTTTTAGGGTGTGTGTCTATGATTCTTAATTGTACTTTTCTTGCTTCTTTCACTTCTCATATTCATTTTATTGTACAGCCATTTGAATTCCAGTTTTAAGTGTTCTTCACAGATACATCATGGACTGCTAGAATGAAGCTTCACAGACCACAGTTTGAGAAACCCTGCTGTTAATAAATAAATAAAAAACCCATACTGCCCACATGTAAACCAGAACGATGTAAGGAAATACAATAAAAGTGGGATGCTGGTAGCAACTGTGAACAGCAGTGGGATGTGGGGTGGGGGAAGGAGAAGCAAAAGGAGAGAAATATGAAGGGAAAGGGCAGAGATTTGCTGAGGTAGCCATGACCGTAGCACATGAAACATACCTGGCTGAGAAAATATTAACTGGGACAGGTGCTGGGAGAGCGACTGAAGCACTGAAGCACCCCCAAGACATTCCACATCAGACACCAACAAAATGCTGTGGAGACAGGTCAGGGCTCTATACTGGACCATGTTCAACCTGTAAGAAAATGGAACATTCAGCACAGCCCCTAATCAAGAGCCATAAAGCAGAGAAGAGGAACACCAACAATACAACCCCCCATCAAAAGAATGGATCTTCCAGCCCCCATTTTCCTAGGGGTCATATGGCTATGTGCTCCATCATGGATTGCCAGCCTTTTTGAGCCAGTGGAATTTTGTGGGTGTTAGCCACAAAATGGTTCCTGTAGAGGTATGGGAAATGACAAAATGGCTGCCGGGGGGAGCCATGTCCTAACACAAAATGGCTGCCATTGAGGTATGGCATAATGGGTGCCACATCTAAAATAGAAGAGCAAGAGAGAGACATGCCTGTCCCTTCAGGGAAAATGCTGTACTCAAATCACAGGGGGCTCTGGAAACCCCTCCTCTATTCAGAACAGATGTGAGGAAGGGTGCCCAACCCCAGCCTCCACTGAAATGTGGGCATGCTTAAAGGGATGCGTTCAAAGTAGGAAAGGGTGAGACAGTGCAAATAAGAAATGAGCAAAAGAGCAGCCCCTTATATATTGCCAATGTCCTGCATTCTGTGCAGTGGAACCAAGCCTGTGGAACTGCATCCCAATTGAGATTAGACAGGCACCTTTCTTGCTGAACATAACTAAGACTTTCTTGTTCCAAAAAAACACCTCAAATGTTTTCAAAGGGTTGTGGGGTGGGGGGGGGGGAGGAAAAATTAACTGAAGTGCAGCAATACAGATCACTGAAACAGACTGCTTTATTAGTATGTCCTTGTATATATAAAAACGTGATAATCATGAACTAGGCAAGTGCTCAGATGTTCAAGTGACAGTTTTTAAATAACAAAAGTGCTCTTGTCTTAATGGAAAAGAATAAAGCCCCGTTTAGTCCCAGTTCTTTTTTTCAATAGCAGTGAGCCTGGATCCCATTGGAAACCCCACAAATGAGGAGACACATTGCTTTCCTAATAATATGACTGGAAACATAACGAAAGTGAATTAACTCCTACTTTTTAATAAGTGGCTTCCAAGCTGGACTGTGCATGCAGACATCAATAGCAACACTGTTGGGAAACCCAGTTTTTTCAAGTATCTAGGAAAAGAAAAAAGCTGTTATGCTTCACCACCACTAAGTACAAAATTCAAATTCCTAAGAACACCAGTTTTCCTTAAAAAACAAATGATGTTTCTAGTCCTTATGGCTGCATAGAAGTGCATGGGCAACAGTTTTAATGGCAGGATAAATTATGCAAAATATGCAATTTTCTTGCTTTGCATAATTTGTAATTCATACAGGTTGTGGAATTGAGCATTTCTTGCTTTGATGCAGAATTTCAGTGCTTTACTGCCTTGATAATCTTCACAACAGTTATGTTAGCATCCTTGACTTCAGGAAGGAACAGGTAAAAGAAAGTTCTTTTTTTCACAGCACATAGTTAAACAATGGAATACCTGCAGGAAGCAGTAATGGCTACCAATTTTGATAGTTCTAAAAGGCAAATTCATGGAGGAAAAGGCTATGCTGTGCCTCTACAGATGGAAGCAGTAATGCTTCTGAACACCAGTTGCTGGAAACCACCAGAGGAGAGAGTGCTCTTGTGCTCATATTCTGTTTGTAGGTTTCCCACAGGTATCTGGTTGGCCACTGTGCGAACAAGATGATGGACTACAATCATATAACTGTAGTTGGAAGGGACCCCAACTGTCATCTAGTCCAACCCCCCGCATTGCAGGAATCAAAACTAAAGAATGCCTGACAGATGGCCAGCCAACCTCTGCTTAAAAACCTCCAGTGAAAAGTACACAAATGAAGGTGAGTTTTACCACCAGAAAGTCCTTCCTCGTGTTTAGTCAGAATCTCCTTCCTTGTAATTCTAATTCTTTGGTGTGGGCATTACCCTGTGGAACTGCAGAAAACCGGCCATGCCTCCAATCCAGGATACTTCCTTGCATTTCCCTTCCAACAGCCAGCCACTATTTTGCAGCCACCGTTGGGTTTTCTTTTTTGGGGGGAGGTGGGAAGTCCCACCCCAAAAGGGATTTTGTCTTCCTAATACCTACTTTACCAAAAGATACATAGGTAGACTTCTTTCTATGAAAAGTGAACCACAACTCCACATCCCAGTATCACAAAAGCACTTTTCCAGAAATGCAATTCAAAGGCCATATCTGGAAACACAGAACTTAACTGGTCACGTGATCATCTGGACCCTGGCACACAGGTGTTGGGGGGAGGGGAGGGAAGAGAAGAGGAGGACTCTACCTTCTTGGGAACAAGGTGGTTCCGAAGCGCTGTATGCAGCTCAGCCGAAAGGCACAGGGGTGACAGAAGCTTCCCACCTTCGTTGTAGTTGTCCATAAAGGCATCGCTTTCATCGCTACTGGATAACTCTTCCCATTCGTCATCGGAGGGGTCTGAAAACATGCAGTTCTGGCATTTAAATAAATCTCAACGGGATCATTTGTTCAATAACTTTTTAAAGTGGTATGATACTGCTTTAAATGTATAGTGCAGCCAGGGCCAAAGATCCGGGGGGGGGGGGGTTGTTATTGTTTCTACAAGAGGAAGGAAACAGAAGCCCAGATACCACCTGAGCAAGAGGGCAACAGAAATACCTTCATTGCAGCACATGTTAACAATGATTTCCAGGGCTGTCTGCTGAGCTAAGAGTAAAGCTGCCACCTGCTTCACCTCCTGCTTACTGCCCTACAAAGCAAATAACACAATAAATATTTGATATACCAGGTCATGCTATTTGTCCATTTGTTTTATTTATTTAAAGGCATTTCTAAACAACTTTCTGTAAAAAAATTAATAAATCTCTACATGGTGTTCGCTGTGTACAGTATAAAAACGATATCCATTAGCACAAAAATGCCACCTAAAACCAATAAAAATAGCATAAAAACAAATAAAACAGCCTGATTCAGAGGTAACTGAGAAATAAGAGCCTCAAATCGCTGGATGGTTGCTTCCAGTGGCCGTGTGTGTGTGTGTGTGTGTGTGTGTGTGTGTGTATTAAACAACACTCAGGATAGAATAATGCCCAGCACCACTCCATAGTACGACTGCCAAGGGGCGGACACATAATCCCCTCAATGCTAAGCCACACCACACCACACATTTGAAGTGTCACGATACCACTTTAAACAGTCATGGCTTCCCTTCAAAGAATTCTGGGAGCTGTAGTTTAATGGAACCCCTCCCATTTCCATCCCAGAGCTACAATTCCCAGAGTTCCCTGTGAAGAGGGACTGAATGTTAAACAATTCCGTGAATTGCAGCTCAGGAAGGGGAGTAGAGGCCACCCAACAACCATCAACACTCGTACCATACTACATCTCCCATAATTCTTTGGAGGAAGCCATGACTATTTAAAGTGGTATCATGGCACTTTAAATGTATGGTGTGCATATGGCCCTAATCTTAGAACCCAGACCCGTAGGAAGGAGCGATACCAGTGCAACACAGTGCCACCAACTCACATGTCTCAAAGACAATGACCCTATCTGGCACTGGGTTGCCTACCTCCAAGGTTAGCCAACATGGGGCCTATCAGATGCAGTTAGACTACAGCTCCCATCAGCCCCAGGCAGTATGGCCGATTTACTTATTTTATGTGCTCCTTCATATTTCCTTGAGCAGTTTACAAATTCTACCCCCCAAAAAAGAACCAATATAAGAAACACAATACAAATCCCACATTCAGCAGCAAACTGTACTACCAATCACCATCATCTTAACAATTAGCCTGCATTTTAAGTGATGTGAATAAATAAACCTTTCAACAATGAACACAAAGAACTGCCAGAAAAGCAAACTGTGTACAAATGATACATAGAAATGCTATATAATTACAATTTACAAATTTCAGAAATATTACCCACAAAGCATGTAATATTACAAAAAAGCACATAATAGAATCACCAAATTGGCTGAGGTTGATGATGCTTTTTAAAAATTTATTACCATCCTTCACCCTACACTCAGTTTCTTTAGAAAAGTGAAACACCCCCACCCCCAGCACCCAAACAGTACTGGTTTTGTATGTGTTTTTTTCCAGCAGAGAAAGTCTAGCTTGCAACATCTAGGGCTAAGATCAGCCACACTTACAGGAAGTAGATCTGAAATGTCACTTTCTTCTTTGGTGGCTCCTTTAGGAGTTTCCTCCATCTCCTCATCATTATTAAGTATTGAGAGGTCCCCATCACCCAGATTTCCCTCAGCCTCTGGTTCAGCTGAGCTTTTCAACCTTTCCACTTCCGCTTCCTTCATCTGAATAATCATCTCACCAGCATCAATGGCTAAGCACTCTGAGAAAATCTTCAGGATGGCATTCATGGTGCTTGCCTGGCTACCAGATGGCAGGGTGTTCCTTATATTCCAAGTGACACCTTAAACAAGAAAGTGATTAACATAGATAAAAGCCATAAACCCTGGTTATAGTATCTGTGGAGCAAATAAAGTGCAAGTGCTCCTCCATGAAAAACAACTCCTTGCATGTAGAAAATCACCCAGGAGAAGAGTACTAGGCTAGCTATCTCCCTGACATTCTAATTTTCTTGATGCGGGGAGTTCCCACATTGGAGAATATCCAAAACACTTGCAATTTCCCCACCTGCCAGAAGGCACTCAAGTCCACGAACAGCTGCTATCACATCATTCTGATGAATATGCAGATCAGGAAAGATAAAGATGAGGTACAAATATTGTATCTGCCCTTAGGTGAACTGGAACCCAAATCCTTTAAAGTGCCTCCACCCGTACCTTATGACCTGAAATCTGGGATGAGAGGCCTGCTTGTGATCACATTGGTAGGAATGGCTCCAAGACAGGGCCTTCTTTGTGGTGGGACCCCAGCTATGGAACTCCCAGGGAAAATCAGGCAGTCCTCCTCTTTAATGGCATTCAGAAGAAGGGAGAGCAGATGTGACTATCATGAAGGGACCCTGCACTTCTGAATTTCCCATTACGCTACTGCCACAACACAGTACTCATTACCCAGTTGAAACCTACCTGCCACCAGAGTCCGTAAAAGAATGTCCTCCATGCCTTTCTCTGATGATAATAAGATCATTTCCAGAACTTGGTGTGCAGAAGAATCAAAGGACGACAGCAGGTCTGGATTATCTTCTGTCACAGCCTGTAAACATGATGCTGTGGAGATAGAAGAAAGCATTTAAACTGAGACTGCAATTCCAAGATGTCACTCATTAAAACACATCTGTCAAGATAACCTTACCCATATATGCCCACTCAACCAATTCAATATGTGGAGCTGTCACTTTTACAAGTGCCATACAGCATTCTTTCTGCAAATAATTCTGTAAAGAAACTGATCCTTCAGTGAGGCAGCAGCTACACTCCCTGCCCAATGACATAAGGCAGCTGCTTTCTCTGTACTGTTTCTGGAGCATCCTAAAATATTTTGTTTGTTTGTTTGTCTGTTTAGGTAAGACTTACATGTATTTTAATATACCATATTATTTCATAATGTATATTTTTAAGCTGTTGCTTTTATTTATTTTGGGGGGAAATAGCTTAACTTGTTTTTGCCTTTCAAGTTCCATCAGTAATTTTAATATTTGCATTTTATATTTCATGTCTACTGCTTAAAGGTTTGTAACAATTAAGCAGTATACAAATGCTGCTAAAGAAGAAATAAAACAGTATGAGTTTCTTCAGCTGCAACAGGTTTCTGCCAACCACAGATTTACCTGTGGAACTGGAATTCAATACAGTGGTACCTTGGGTTAAGAACTTAATTCGTTCTGGAGGTCCGTTCTTAACCTGAAACTGTTCTTAACCTGAGGTACCACTTTAGCTAATGGGGCCTCCCGCTGCCGCTGTGCCACCGGTGTGCGATTTCTGTTCTCATTCTGAGGTAAAGTTCTTAACCCGAGGTACTACTTCTGGGTTAGCAGAGTCTGTAATCCGAAGTGTTTGTAACCCGAGGTACCACTGTACCAGCTTGCTGAGAGGCTCTGGAGGATGTGTTTGCCCAGAAACCCCAGAACCAGTGGACCTGAGAGAGTTTCATATCTGCAAGAGACACCTGACAGAGGCTCTCTGCAGCTGAAAACCTCCCATAAACATGTCCCTTTACTCACCCACTGCGATAGCCAAGTCCACGTTTTTGCGAAATCTCTTCAGATACTGGAGCACAATATCCAAGCAACCTTGTTTGTTGAATATAGAGACCGCTGTACTGTTACATTCGCTAACAAAGACACAAAGGGATCTTTAGCAAACCAGCTTGGCAAGCACATTGAAAACTTAATTTTAAAAAATATATATGCTTCTTTGATCCTGGAACAAAGAAAGCAATGTAAGGCTAAACCACATTTTAGCATTGCAAGGAAATACCAGTGTGTACACTCCCTCTTCACCTCATGACCTCTTTTAAAGCCATGTAGGTAGGTGGCCATCACTGCTTCCTGAGGGAGTTCCATAGCTCAACCACCATGCACAGTCTACCCCCACCAACCAACCTTCCACCTGCCTTCTTATTTACAAAGAGTGCAGGAGAAGGCCATGCCTGACAGTTTCTCCTTGGTCTTGGCGTTGCGCCTTTGTAGTACTCAGCAGGGGACAAGGATGGATACAAAACTAGAATTAGCTGCCTCTGCCTCTCACTGGTTCTGGCTCTGCCTACTGTGGGTCTCCTTGCTTTCCACTGCACCAATCTCAGTGAGCAGCCGCCGCCACGGCCAGTGGGGCCATCAAAATTGGACCCAGCTCCGACACCAAGTATTTCAAGATGGCGCTCACCAGACATTCCAGAGGAGGTTCACAGCCTCGTTGGCAATATCTTCCATACAGTTCTTGTGTGTATCTTTGATTTCCTTCAGAGAGCCGTTGCTCTCCTCAAGTCCTGCTCGACACTGCATTGCAAGATGGGTTACGAAGAGGAGGGTGTAAAAGCAGAACAAATCAGACCAAACAGGTAGTTGCAAGAAGACATTTGAGCCATGTTCACACCACACATTTAAAAGCACTATAGTACCACATTCCTGAGGTAGTTTAACAGCCAATCCTGGGCACCCTGGAAAGTATATCTCTGGGAGGGGAATAGGGGCTTCCTAACAACTCTCATCACCTGTAACAAACTCCAGCTCCCAGAATCCTTTGGGAAAAGCCGTGACTGTTTAAAGTAGTATCACAGCACATGGTGTATATAATTTTAGATATATAATTTTGTGATGTTAAGTTGTTTTAAACCAGGGGTCAGCAACCTAAGGCCCACGGGTCATTTGACCGGCCCACGAGCGGCGCCTGAATCGAGTTGTCTGCTCACGCGCTGTGCTAAACTGGATGCTGGACTAGATGGGCACTTCTTGGTCAGTGCCATATGAAAGCAGCCTAAGGCTGCCTAGTGAGTTAATGGCGGAGGTAGGATTTGAAATGGGAGCTTCCTGGCTCACTGCTCAGTTCTTTCACCACCATGCTGGCTACATACCTCTTTCAACAAAGCTACAAGAGGAGTCATGATATCTTTAGTGACCATGTCGTCGCAGACGTCGAATCCTCCACAAGCACTGAGATTTCTGTAACACAGCCAAAAACTCTGGGTTCAGATTCTTGTTAAAATAAGTTATACCAGATTAAGGTTTATCATCATCATCATCTGTAGCAACAACAATACATAATCAGAGAAATTTCACCTAAAACAAGAACCAAAAGTTTTGAATAACAGATGTATACATTGTCACTTGGGTGGTACAAAACATTTGGAAATAAAATAGTATTCTAATAATTAAACTTCGGCAAACTATGCTGCTGCTGTTAGTCTCTTGGACCTCTGCAAAGTAACAGAAAATCTGGTTCTCACTATCAGGCAAGTGGGATCTGCAACAAAATACTGCAGTGTCTAATGTATTTTCAGGGTACCTGCCCCTCCATTACATCCCTGCCCCCCATATTGTCGGCGTTCTGTCCACAATGCACTCAGTCTCACTGGGTCATTTTGGGAAGTTTTTTTCCTGAGGTTCTCTGCCCAAAAAGTTTATTTTGCTCTTCTACAAAAACCTAGGGGTTCCTCCTACATTGCACCTCCCCTTTATCCACGAATGCTACTCTTTTAGTTACAGTGCTCGTAGTCTGTATATTTGAAATAGAATGATAATAAACAGGGGAGGATAAGGAACAGGGAAGCGAGATGGGGAAAGGATGGGCTTATGAGCTTGTCACTGGGCATGGAGACTATTTGCCTCAAAGCAACAACTGCTGTGATCTGGTACTCTATCTACCACAGGCTACAATGGTTTCTGTCCGGGGGACATATTGGTATAACTAGACCAATCAGTGCAAGCAATACTGAGGTAGATGGACCAATGGTCTGACTCAGCAGAAGGCATATTCTATGTTCCTAAGGGGTGTACTCTTTACACTTGGTGGAATTTGCCTATGTAATGTATCGCCACTTAGATGGCTTTAAAAAAAAAAAGGATTATACAGATTCATCAACCGCTAACAGCCATCACTAAATGGAGCCTCATTGTTCAGGGATAGTATATCTCAAAATATCATGTGCTGAGGACAACAGCAGGGAAAGGCTCATTATCTCCATTCCCTGATTTGGCTGCTTTCTGTAGTGTGACTGAAAAAGACATGGTTTTATGCATTTAAGTGGGGGGGGGGAACAGATGCTCATGAATTCTCAGCACCCACCACCCACATGCCCTCCTGAGCATGCTTCAAAACACTGCTTTCTTCCAGCTTGCCACCATTTGTAACTCACCGAAGAGCTCCTGCCGCTGTCTCTCGAACTGCCAAACTCTTATCGAGCAGCATGGGACCCAAACACCGGACAACATCCCTCTGCAGAAAAGCTGGGATTGTTTGTTTCTGCTGCAATAGTTTGGAGATGCTGGCACAGGCAAATTCTCGCATGTCAGCACTGGGGTGTTGAAGCTAGAAAGAGGCACACAGAGGGAGGTTAGAATACTACAGGGTGGGAGACGCCGACAGATTTTATTTATTTATTTTCTATACTGCCCTTCATTCAAGGATCCCAGGGCAGTTTACAATATAAAAGCTCAAAAATACACACCATAGTGACAAACAAAAACAATAACCCCCCACACAGAGCGTTTAAAAAGCCATGAATTATTTGATTAGCCAAAGGCCTGGGAGAAGAGGAATATTTTTGCCTGGTGCCTAAGGATATGGAAGGAAGGCATCAGGCGAGCCTTCCTGGGGAGAGCATTCCGCAAATGGGGAGCCACAGCAGAAAAGGCCCGTTCTCATGTTGCTGCCCTCCAGACCTATCATGGAGGAAGCACATGAAGAAGGGCCTCAGATGAGGATCGCAGGGTCTGGGTCACTTCATGAGAAGAGGTGGACATTGACGAATTGCAGCCCTGAGGCGTTTAAGGCTTCATAGGTCAAAATCAGCAATTTGAATCGGGTCTGGAAACTTACTGACAGCCTGTGCAGTCGGGGCCAGGATTGGTGTTATATGTTCAAACCATCTTGCTCTGGTGAACAACCTGGCTGTTGAATTCTACACCAGCCGAAGCATCTTTAGAGGCAGCTCTACCTATAATGCTTTGCAGTAATATAACCTCATGAGAAGAGAAGACTCCCTGAAAAAGACCCTGGTGCTGGGAAAGATTGAGGGCACAAGGAGAAGGGGACGAAAGAGGACGAGATGGTTGGACAGCCTAACATGAATTTGACCAAACTGTGGGAGGCAGTGGAAGACAGGAGTGCCTGGCCTGTTCTGGTCCATGGGGTCACAAAGAGTCAGACACAACAAAACAACAACAATAACATAACAGAGGTTAACAGAGCATAGACAACAGAATAAAGCACTTATTCTTTGCAGTAACAACAAGCACCCTAAGAAAAGGTAGGTGGATCTGTCTTGTTCCTCGTGGTTCGTAGTTGAACCCTGTATCTGCCTTTATCAAGAGCTTGCTCTCTTATAGGGCACGAGCAAGCGATCACAGCTTCACGCCCTTTATCAGAAGCTTCACTCGCTGATTTCTCGGGGGGGGGGGGAGGGAGCAGGCCAGGTCAGTTGGCAACCTCCATTCAGGCTCCCTTGGAGCGCGCGCAGGAGCAGACCAGGTCGAATCTTTCCTGGTAAGTTGGCAACCCGAGTTGAAACCCCTTGGCGGGCGATTATGCATGCAGGCGGTTTGCTTTCGCTTTCGGGCTCGGAGAGGGAAGGAGGCGGAAACCGGTTTCTCCCTCCCCCCTCCCCGCCCCGCTCTTACTTTTTCCAGCAGCTCCGCGGCCGGGGATCCTGCTCCGGCCTCCCCGTCTTGCACGCTCAGGGTCCCCGCTGGAGAAAACGGCTCGTGGCGGAACCGCTTGGTCTTGCTTTTGCCCATGATCTTTGCAAACCCTGGACGCTTCCACGGCAAGGAAAGCGAGGAGAGGAACCGGGGCGTGTTGGCCTGGCCTTCACCCCCACGTGTGCGGCTTCGGCGCAGGCGCCGCTGCTGCTGCTTCCCCGGGAAACGTCCGCCCCGGATGCGCTTGCACTGGGGGCCGGGCTGCAGCCAGAAGCAGCTGGGAGACGGAGGGAGAAGCATCTCAGCTAGAATAAGCTGGGAAAAGCCTTTCCCGCCAGCTCATCCAGCTGTGTGCTTAACTCCGCAGCACGCTGGTTGGAGTTGAGGGGGCTTGCTCCCAAGTAAGTACTGTACTGATTGCACGGACTTGCAAATAGATAGCACCAGCCGCTTCAACGTAATCATTTCAGGGGTGTTGGAATATTATGTCACACTTCAAGGTGGCTTTATTATTATTATTATTAATTGTTACTACTATGACTTAATTACTTTAATTAATAAATAATTAAGTTTGTATACTCTCCTTCGCCTGAAGATTCCAGGGCTGTTCACAACATAAAAACGAGAACACAAAATACATAACCAAAACCAAAGCAATAACCCTGAGCTCAATGCCTGGTTGAAGAGAAGCGTTTTAGCCTGGCGCCTTAATCACAGGATCCTAGAATGGCAAAGCTGGAAGGCACCCCAGGGCCCACCCTACCCCAGAGAGGTGCCTCCTCCTACTGCCCCACAAGGGCCTGGGAGGCACCCTCTGGCCAGCCCTAGAGGCACCATTCACCTGGGGAGCTGCTGTGCAAGCCTTTGTGAGGCAGAGATGTGAGAGGGCTTCAGAGATGTGAGGGAAGGAAAGAGGGACAGAGGCCAGTGTTGCCAAACAGCACCCTTGACCATCATTCAAGGCACCGTGGGGTGCCCCAGCACATTGGTTGAAAACCACCGCCTTCTTATAATATAATAATAATAATTTATTATTTGTACCCCGTCCATCTGGCTGGGTCTCCCCAGCCACTCTGGGCGGCTTCCAACAAAGATTAAAAATACATTAAAATGCCACATATTAAAAACTTAAGACTCATACCGACTGTCCTAAGCAGTGGAAAGAAAAAAGAGAGGTTTGTGGACAGCAGCCATGGTTTAGCTTTCCACAGTTTGAAAATTTTTGCAACTTAGGAAAGCCAGAGTGCAAAGTTTTTCAGAACGAAGCTGGTGGCAACATGAACCCAAATGCAGAACACTGCTGCATAGGCTTAAAACTGAATAAAAACATTCACGTTATTAAGGTTTTAGAAGCCTGTGAAACAACACGTGTTCCCCTCAAGCATATCTTACAGCACAGTGCTATGCACATTTCCTCGGAAGCAAGTTCACTGGGACTTACTCCTAGGAAATCGAGCCCAGGACTGAAGCATTAGTTTCTATTTATGCAGTACGGCAAAGCGAACACTTAGATAATAAATGCAAGCTGCTCCCCACAGAAATTAATTAGAAAATGAAAGGTCTCTTATACCACATATTAGGTGATCCGCCAGTGTCAGTCTTGGAAAAATCGATGGAATTGTCAGGAAATTCCTTCGTTGCGCAGAAGGGGGAGAAATGATACCCCAAGTTCTCCAGTATATTTGTCTTGATGAGAATCTTTCCCACATATTGCCTGCTGTGAAGTTTCCTCTTCCATTGTCTTGGTTCAAAATGTAAGACTGCAGCAAAGGCTGGGGAAGACTGGCGGTTTCAGTTATCCAGAAGGGGAAGGGGAGTGTTCATTTACATGCTTACGGAAAATTAGACATGCCCAGACTAGCCCCTGGGGTTGCATGGGCCTGATTCTGATGAAGATCATTATATCATAACAGCCGTAAAATTCAAATAAGAATAAACACTTTGTAAAGCTAATATTTTGGTACTAATACATCAAATGTTACATTCCTCCCCTCCCAAGATTTCAGAAGTTTATTTTATTTATTATTTCACAATACTTATGTGGTGTTTGATTGTAACAAAACCTCTATGAGGTTTGTGAAAGATAAAATTAAAACAGTAAAATTACCAACAAAAGACTATTAAAAACAGCTATTTAAAAACGTTCAAAAATCAACAGTAAGCATGAAAAGATTAAATGGATGTTAGCATTCTACATTTCTGGATAGGCTTGCATAAACAAAAATGTTTTAAGCAGGTGCCGAAGAGTACAGCGAAGGCTTCTGTCTGATGTCAACAGGCAGGGAGTTCCAACGAGTAGGTGCTGATATCCTTAATGATTGATAGGGTCTCACCCATCAGCAATTGTGTTGCAGCATTCTACATTAAGTACCATTTCCAGATCAAGTACAAGGGAAGCCCCAATCAAATATTGAAGTTACCAATATCTGAACTACTGTGGTCAAGCTGAGTAATTAAACCAGGGGGATCCCTTAGACTCATACTGACTGTCCTAAGCAATTGGGGGGGGGGTGGAGGCCATAGTTTGGATTTATGCAGCTTGAAAGTTTCTGCAACTTAGGAAAGCCAGACTGCAAATTTTTTGGAATCAAGCTGGTGGCAACATGAACCCAAATATATAACATTGCTGTATAGACTTAAAACTAATTAAAAACAGAACCTATCATGATCTGGAAAAACAAAAATTGAGATTTATGCAATGTTCAAAGCTCTTACATCTTCACATGATCTGTAATTTAGATATTAAAAAGATTTTCAGTACTGTAATACTAAGCATCAAGTCCTCCTTTAGTTGCTTCAGTATCAAAGCATCTAATAACTGCCAATTTAGGTGATTGTTTTCTTGTATGAAGGGGTTGCATGCATGGCAAACAAACCAGAAAGTTTCCCCTTAACATTTATAGCTTACCAATTACACCAAACTGGGAAACTGCTTAGTAATGGCTTCAGAACAAGACAAGACATTAAACCAACTTCAAACCACAGTGGCTTGTTCTGAACCCC
This sequence comes from Podarcis gaigeae, assembly GCF_964106915.1. Classification (NCBI taxonomy): domain Eukaryota; kingdom Metazoa; phylum Chordata; class Lepidosauria; order Squamata; family Lacertidae; genus Podarcis; species Podarcis gaigeae. The sequence goes on along the minus strand of NC_139684.1, from coordinate 33,952,860 downwards.
TTAGCCAGAGTTTCATGTTTCAGAAGCCACGGGAAACTATGGTTAATGGAAGACTTTCTGGTTTGTTCTCTTACTTGTTATGTCAGTGGGTCAGCATTTAGAACCAAATACTTGTTCTAATAAGCCCAAGATATTACTGAATACCATTAATGACAAAACTCATATGACTATATTTAGATAAAGTTCTCATCCAATTAAGTGATCCATCTCTAAGTTGCCCCAGACTGCTAAAGACTGTCATGGCTGTTTTGGATCTTGTCTGAAATTTTGCAGGAATACAACTACAGTACTGTATGAAATTCCACACCTATCCTGTAGATGCAGAATTGCAGAAGCTGACCTACCCTATATATCTGAAGCAGTTTTTTAAAAAATAGAATTTTCAAAAGTTGGTAACATGAGATGCATTAAATGTGAAATTAATAGATTTCAGCACTCCTAACATTTATATACTTGCAATTTCAAATACAAAAGCCAGCAAACATATTATAAATAAAATGTTTATTTTGTACACATTTCCTACAAAAATTTACAGCACTTAAAAACACAGGTGGAGCAAGAAATGCATAGAAGACTTCGAGAGCACAGGATTTAATTGCAGCATTCAAAGGAGAATTAAACATTGACACAAGTGTAGTTTTGGTTTCCTGTATGTACAAAATCTTCCTTGTGGTGCAGCATTTCCTACACTGCCAGTTGCTTTGTGCTCTTAAAGTTTTATACTCTTCTTAAAATAGCTTGAAACAGGTCTTATAAAAAGGCACAGGAAGGATTTAAAATTAAATTGCTTTTTGTCAGTACTTCAAAGTCATACTATGTGTAACAGCCACTTTTAAGTTTTAACACTTTTCTGTACTAAAGGTAGATTCAGATGGCTGATTTTGCCTCTTCACAAAGCTATTTCAATTGCCATCCCCTATCCACCAAGTTCCACGGGCATTTAAGGATAGAGAATTTGACTCAGTGGCTACTATGCATTTGTCATGCCTGATTAGGATGATCCAACTGGGCAAAGGGAGGGAAATAGATGGTCCTGCATTAAGTGTCATGCTGCCTGTTCATATAATCAGATAGCGTGCCACAGCTTCACATACTCCTCCTCCTCTGGGCATCTAACCCTCTCTTGCAATATCAATAATGCAGCTTATGCTCCACTGCATAGTGAATTAATGCATTATGCTAACATTTCTGCCAACCTTAGCTAATGTCAAACCACAGTTTGCAGCAGTGATTCAAAGCAGGCTTGAAAACTGGCTTGGCACCAAATGTGGTTAGCAAAAACGCTGGCACCAAGGAAGCAGTAACTTTCGCTAGCTCAGAAACTGAAAAGAAGTTTCATGTGAGAGGGAAAAGCACACACAGGTCTGCAGGTTGCCTAATGATGCTTAAGGAATCAGGCAGCATTATGCCAGACTGGGCCCAAAGGAAAGTCTGAATCTACCTTGAGCTTTGTTACATTTGTGGCACTTTCTTTTTATCAAGTAATCTGAAGTTGAGCAATACTAGTTTCATGGCAAAACTACCACAGTGTAAATTTCACGTACAATACATCATTACTGTATGTCCCAAACACACAGAGGTTTTAAAATATTAAAAGCCTAAACATAGAATTTGCTGAAAATAGGCTACTGCTAATGCAATGAACTGAAGAACAGGAGCTTTTGTGACAAAATTCAAAGTAATATGCACCAAGAATAGTTCTGCCAGAAGAATTTTTATATATAAAATGCAGCGTTGGATGGGGAGGGAGATAGCCATGATTAATGAACAAATGTAATGGTAAAATGCTGTGTGAATGGCAGGTTTAAGTATCTCTTCAAATACTGGTTCCATTTTCTATTTACACTGATTTTCACATCATAAAACCCATTGAGTCCTTTTCTAAATAGAGGCTCCCACCTTGCTGAAGATGAAACCCCAGAGACATACTAATACTGTGTGGCAGGGTTGGAGAACCTGTGTCCCTCCAGATGCTATTGGACTACACCTCCCATTATCCCTTACCCACAACTCTGTTTGCTGGGGCTGATGGGAGTCAGAGTCCCCCAGCATTTGGAAGGGTACAGCATACTGCTGCCAGAGAAGGAACTGAAAGCATAAAACAGACAAGAAAACGCAAGGAAATTATGAATAAATAAACCAGATGTTTTCACGCTTTGGCCGTCAACTCAACACCCCACAATCCCATTTGGCCTCACTCTCTCAAACAAAGTTCTTTTCTTACATTTCCACAGCAGCGAGTAGAGTTGAAGGGAAATGATGGGTTACTGGACGTGAAGCCGGGGTTTCAATATTAGTTTTCCAGTCTGGGGAAGAAAGAAATCACTTTCACATTACAGAAACTCCTGCTATGTTGGGATTACTTCTCCGTCGTCTTGCTAAGCCTATGCCAACTTGCTGTCCAGATGTTTTGAACTACAACTCCCATCAGCCCCGTCAGCATGGCCATCTGGAGAGAGCCAAGTTAACAAAGGCTGATCTAGCTTAAAGAGTGGAAACTGAGAACAGAGTTTGTTTGCAAGGATTATGAATCTAATTGATTAGTTATTAGAACAATTCTTTTCTTTTTTATATGCAAACTACAATCATAGGTTACCAGTCCCCTGTGCAATGAATCTACATAATTTATAGATTTTTTTTCATGCTACAGGCCAAAGATAGCACAATATTCACCCTGATTGATTTTTCATTTCTTAATAATTTAGGGATTTCATGTCAAATAAGGAGGCCACTCAGGTTTGTCTACTAGCAACATTATAAGGAATATTTAGGCCACTTCTTATAGAAGGATATAGGGCAAAAAGATCCTTAATGTCTTAGTCCCAAGCAGAATAGACCACCTCGAGTCCACTGATGGGAGGAAGAAACTAGAAGCACATAGAGTAAACTGAGAACTTAAAGACAATAGAGGCTATAAGACAATGTGTATTGGAAGATTATTAGGGGAGGAGACACATTCAGCCAGGGAAACCAAAGCCACTTACATCATCACAGGACATGTTGTATTCTGCCAGGACTGTTCGACATCGCGCTGCTATGCTGAACAGAAAACATCAAAGAAACATACCAGTCTCTAGAGTCAGGGCAAAGCAAAGCAAAGTGATTGCACTAGAGAGAAGAGGCACTGAAGGTCAGGTGGGGAGGTCTCGGGCTGCATTCAGCCCTTGGGTGGTGGTTTCCCACCCAAGTTGTATGCTCTCTGTATTTTATTTATCTGTAAAGTAATAGGTAGCAAAGTTTTGTGGCTATCTTTGCACTCCAGCTATATCCTGGGAACAATTACCATAGAGTCGTTTTGCAGAGTGGCTGTAGGGTCACACACAATTGTGGAAAGTGCCACCCTGAGAGATGATCTTATTCACATGTCACCACAAAGAAGGGAGTACAGGAGCTTAGGTCCATACTCCCCGTTCAAGAAAAGTGTTCAAACTCTCTCTGTTCTCAGAGAGAATAGAACAGTAGCTAAAAGTTTCTTCAGTTAAAATTATTGCCAGTGTGATCATGGTTAAATATATGCCAGGTACTGAATAAAGGATACATTGAGGGTGCCACCACTCTTTTATGTATTCCAGCAAAAAACAAACCTATAAGAGTAATACAGCTAACTGTGAAGAATGGATGATTCCATAGAGATGTGAAGAAAGAAACCTAGGAGAAAACCAAACAACACTTTATACACGATTAGCTTGAAATTAATACAATTAATTTTAAAAGAAGCATATTGTACAGTCGAGAATGAGGAGCAAACAAGTTACTAATTTTAACACTAATATAAGGTGGGATTAAATTATTACCTTAATTTAGAAATTAATATATAAAGTAACAGATTTGATTTCCCTCTCCTTCGCCACTGTGAAAACAGGATGCTGGTCAAGGCAAATCTTTGGTCTGATCCAGCAGGGCTCTTCATAAGCTCTGACTGACATAAAGGTCCCAACTTCCTACCTTTGCAATTATGAAGTGTCCCAAAGAATAGGCACATAGATATGATCTTAATAACATTCTAGCTACTAGATTAAGCTATAACCTAACAAGCCAAAAATCATGATGCAATCCCAGATCCCAGATCGCTGGTTGTAACACAAACATTGTTCTAGTCCACCCTGAAGGATAGAAATACTGAACTGACACTAAATACGATGTCTAAGTTTGGCTATAGGATACCATGGGGAACTTTCCAGCAGTCTATAAAACCTGTTAATACAGTATATGCATAGCATTATGCATGAATTTATGCCACAAGTTCAAATAGATTAAATAGGAAAGCAACACAGTAGCAAGACATTTGAGAATGCTACTACCCACCTTCTGCGTTTCAGGATCTATTAACCAGTTCCAGGCACCAGTTGCTGTACAGACTGATACGACTATAAGTATTACTAATGGAAAAGGAAAATGTTAGAAGCAATATATTTGCACAACATATAAGGGATAACTTCTAAAAAAGGTATTAGTTTTTCTCAAAGAACATGACAGTCATACTAAATTGGGCGATTTACGTTCCACTGAAATAAGTGGAACCTGCAGTTCATTGAACAGCACTTCCTGTACCTCATTCATCCTTTAAAAAATATCTGCACAGGAACAGCCATCAATAGATAATTCTATGCAATTTCCAAAAGGCACAAAAAGTCGGAAGAACTGCCTTTTATTAGGTTAGCTAGTAATTTAAATGTGTTGCAAATTTCCAAGTTCAATAAATACCTCTCCAACACATGGGTATTCAGAGCAGAAGTAACCTCTCTTCCATAGGCAACAATTAACTATAGCAGTATTCAGGCATTCCTCACATGAAAAATAGAAGCACAGTAAAGGGGGTTGCAGTGTTGTGCATTTAGCCCCATCCCTAATGTATTGGGGCACAATTTCTATCACTGAGTGCTGCTCCATAGACGGAAGCATGCCTCCATTCAAAGAGCAGACTCTTTGACAGAAGTTACGCCCTAAAACAGTTTGCCCCTCTTCACGCAAGTAATGTATGAAGAGGACTTCTATTTTCATAGAATTAGCATGACTATTCATTAACTAGCAGCCTTGTATGTGGAATTCCAATAAATCAAAAAATCAGTGCAGTTTTGAAAGGTTCAGTCTGCCATCTTGGTTCAAAATAGAATCCAATTGTATTCAAATATAGATGTTTGCTCCTTGATCTCAGGAATCATCATGTAAATTTTGGTGGCAATATCTTAAGAGGTGTTCAAACACATAATGAACATATAGTAGACACATAGGCAGATAAATAGAGATCTTTCATGTGGGAAATCCAGAATAAAACCCTGCTCAGCTGTAAAGGAATCACAAGGGTCTTGAGTAAATATCTCTAAGCCTAACCTACTTTGTAGGATTGTTGGTATGCCAGAAAAACAAAACAAAAAAGTTGCTGTCCTCATCTTAGTTCCAAAAATAATTGCTTTCAGAAGTTCAGGACACCACTGTACTATAGTTCTCTTTGGCAGTAAGACAGTATTATTTATCATCTTTTCTTATGCAGAATTTTGCATCACAAATATATCATAAAAGCTACTGAAATGTTAATACTACACTATGTAGGTACAATTTGATCGAAGCATTTATAGGCAAATTTGTACTGCTCTTAGAGAGCTTGACTTACTTCTCCAGCGTCCAGTAGCTGGTTGTAAACAAGCTATATATTCAGTAAGCCTTCTTTCAAAAGCCTTGAGATCTGAAATAAAGAAAGGCAACCATCTAATTAGACTTATGCTGAAATACTGTACTGTTTTTAACAGTTGATTGGGAGCCGCCCAGAGTGGCTGGGGAAACTCAGCCAGATGGGCGGGGTATAAATAATAAATAATAATAATAATAATAATAATAATAATAATAATAATAATAATAATTATAACAACAATAATACTATACTTACTGGAAGTAAGCATCATTGAACAAAATGGGGCTTACTTTTGAGTAGACAAGTGTTGGATTGTGGTGTTAGACTGTTTTAAATTTACTTTACACTAGTGAAAAATATGAAGTAGGGCAGACTTTATCCCAGATTAGTTAATCAACAACACATTCACTAGGTTTGACCACCAGCATACAGCTCTCCGCAGTTTACCCAAAGGGAATGTAGCACACAATTGAAAAAAGGTTTGACTATCCCCATCATGCACATTTTGCAGACATTAAGAGGCGGCTTTCAAAACACTCAGCATAGTTGCCTCTATAACAACAATAAACAGTACCAATAATAGGTCTAAAATAAGGTCATATTGCACCATCTGTGAAATATCCCCTAAACCCTGCCTTCAGTAATTTTGTTCTTTTTGACAAAAGTTCAGTTACTAGTGGCTTCAAAAAAACTCAACAGATTTGCTTGTGTTCCTTTTAACAACCACCTGATTTGCAGAAAGCAATTGAGGAGCAACTTGAAGGCATGGAGATAAAAAAAATACTGTCTTATACTGGTGTCTAAAAAGGAAAGTGTTTTGTAGCACTTATTTATGTTATCTATGTATCATTTTCCATGAAACCTCCGGAAGTTATTTAACATTGGAATTGTATTTAAAAACAATTTAAATTCCACTACGGATACAGATTGGGATTTAAAAACAACAGCAAAACCCTCAATTCAAGAGGCTTGTTGGAAAAGGAAGATCATGAATTGGTGCCAAACAGATATTATTTATTTTATTTCACAAAATTTATACCACTTATTTATTTTTTTTAAAAAATCAAATTAGTTTAGAATGAGAATAAAACAATAAATAAAATTATCAGTAGAAACAGTTAAAAACAACTATGCAAAATATTCCAAAATAAAATAAGCAAATAAACTAAAAACAGATTAAAACATACATCAACATTCTACATGTCTGGGTAGGGAAAGGCGCCTGCCTTATATCCATAGGCAGGGAGTTCCAAAGTGTAGGTGCTGCTACACTAAAAAAATCTTATAAATGCAGAACGGGTATTATGTGGCACCTGCAACGGTGCCAGTTCCGCAGACTGGTGAAGTGGGCATATATGGGGGTGAGGCGCTCTCACAGGTAAACTGGCTGCAAGCTTCGATGGGTACAGCACTAACAAAATGTTATTGTGGTGTAAGCTTCCGCAGACCTGAATCCACTTCACAAAAGCTTATGCCACCGCAACAACATCTGTTAATCCTTACCCAGTGCCAACAAGACTGTCATGGTACGACTCGTCTCTCAAGGACCAGTCTGCTGTTTCAAGGCACAACCACATGGGCCAGTTGGATAGTTGTCAGCCCTGCAGCGGGAGGACAATTTAATCGGGAAGACTAAGTTTTGCAGGTCCAGCCGCTTTCTTTCTCTTCCGCGGCGGTTCACTGCCTCAGAAACTCGTTTGGGGACACTGAGAGGAAGAAAAGGAGGATACAGGACAGGCAAAATGTCCTTTCCCTGGAGGGAGGCTGGTGCCTTTATGACGCCCCCTACCCCGCCTCAGGGGAACCCCGAATTACCTTCCGCCTGTTCCAGCGAGTTCATTGTGAGGGCCAGGGAATAAGGAGAACTCGCAGACTACCACCATTCACAGACGCAAAGTCTATGGTTTCCTTCCTCTTCCTCCACCTACTCCCTTTCATGTAGCGCCGTAAGCTCTCGAACTTCCTTCAAATCAATGACAGCGTCGCTTCTTTCTATTGGGCAGTTTCTCCCTCAAGCGCCCGCTGTCCAACAAACCTCATCTTCATTGGACAGGCTACGTATGGGCAAGAGGCTGAAGAAGGGAGGTGAAGGGAAAGGGCAAAGAAGAATACGCATGCGTAACGGTCAGTAGCGTTGTGCCGTCGACCACCCATCGTCTGGTCCCTAGAATTTGTTAAAAGTTGCTGCAAAAGATCCTTACGTTCCTGCTGTGTCTTTGCAGAGGTTTCACTGACAGTTAATTGACCGATGAACGTTATATATTTGCACTTCCAGGGTGGTTCACAAAATAGTGCAAACAAATTCTAAAAGATCACATTAAACTTCTGTAAGGTATTATTACCACTATCAGCACCACTACTATGCTTATTATCCAGGTCTACTACTGTAAGAGACAGCAGGAACTACAATTGCTTGGATTTCTTGGTGCTGCACATTATTTGCTGCCGTTGTTTATCCCACAGTGTTAAAGAAAAACCCAGGCACTATTTAAAAATTAAGAATTTAAGACAGTCCTTGCCAGTCTTCACTAAAAGCACTAAATGCCTTCACTATAAAATAAGGGATCTCTGATTTGACCTTTGTGAGGTTTGCTGTGTCACGCTGAATTATTTGATAGCTTGTTATTTAACTTAATTTTTTTAAAAAAACAACAACACCTAAGGGTAAAGTAAGTTCTAACTCAGGCTAAACCAACAGTGAGTTACTTTTAACTCAGAAATAAACCTCACTGGAACTTATACCCCCAGGATGAAGCAAAAACAGGATTGGAGCCATGCAGCCATGTCCTCTAGTTGCTTATAATTTTAGACCAGTGTTTGAAACTCCCATTATTCTAGGGGCATTTTGCGACAGGGAATTTCATTAGCGGGAGCAGCTTCTGAGTTCTGGGCGCAGTACTGCGCCTAAGATTTCAGTTTAAAACTGCAGAGTGGAAGGAAAGGGGGACCTTTTTCTGCCTCCCCACTTCCAGTTACTCTGAAGACTGGAGAAGAGACCCTCTTAAGAATATTAGGGGGCTGAGCAGGGGAAGGACTAGAGACAATGTGAAAAACGAACATAATATTTTAGGGGCAGTTCATTCATTTTCAGCTTTCTATTCTTGTTATGAAAAAAACACACCTAGACATTCCGTTGTTGCGCCCACACCCTAGGTTTAAGGTGTCATTTAGCCCCTTACTTTCATATATAAGTTTCTTAACACTGTTTTGGACTAGGACTGGGAAGAAGAGACAGGATCAGATCCTTTGTTGTTATTGTACTGTATTCGCACTCTTGACTGAATGACGTTCCTGTCCTTTGTAAGCCCCCACTGGAAGAAAGGCGGCTGAGAAACATTTCGAATCAACAAGCCAGCTAAGCGTACATAGGGATGCATTTTGAGGCCGCGGAGTCGCCGCAGACTGCCGTGCCGTTGCCATGGAAACCAAGCAGGCCGGGGCCTAGCTCAGCCACGGCGCCGGGGGCGCTGTGCTCGTGCGATGGCCGCCCTTCGCTTTCGGCCCTCGGGCTGGCAGGCAGGCGCACGAAGGATGCTCCGCCCCGCGGAAGAGGAGGAGCCGGGGATGGGCGGTAGCGTGTTTGTCTTTGATTCACGCCGCCGCCGCTGCCGCTGTTGTTGCCACCGCTGTTGTTATCGCCCCGGCCGCGCTCCCTCCCAGTTTCTTCCTGACTGTTTCATCTGCGGGAAGGGAAAGAAAAGGTTGAGGCCGTTTCGGGGGGCGGCGGCGGCGGAAGAAGATTCGTGAAGCCTTGAACGTGTGAGTTGGGACGGGGGGGGGGGCTCGACTGGGAAGAGGGTAGCAAGACGGCGATTCGAGGTGGGGAAGTGGATTGCATATTTGTTCCGCATTACTCCCCGGGTCTCTGGGTTGTTTATAATCACCATTGTGTTTTTCTTCATCCGTCCTTTATGCCAGGAACTCAGGGTGGCATAACATGGTCCTCCTCCTTCTCCCTTCCTCGCTACCATGTTATTCTCACAACAGTCCTACGAGGTAGTTGAATGCGACAGGCTCAAGCTCACCCAAAGAGCTTTTGCTTTTGGGGGGATGGGCTTGAGTAGAGATTTGAAGCTGGGTCTTCTTGTTCCTAGTCTCACATGCTTAACTGAAGTGGTGCATCGGCTCATTATTAGTTTGTTTTAGTCTTTATATCCAAGCTTTCCTCTAAGGAGCTCAAAATGGTGTACCTAGGCCTCCTCCTCCTTCCCTTTTTACCCCCATGAAGTAGGTTAGGTAGTTTAGGCTGAAAGGGAGTGACTGGCAGAGGTCACCCAGTGAGGATTGAAATCTTGGTCTCCCAGGTCCAGTGCTGTAACCATGCTGGCTCTCAATAACATTTGGTATTGGGGAGGCACACAAATGCACAATCCACAGCAAAACGTTAAGATGCTCTACCATTAAAAATCCAAAACAGAATGAGACTCTTGCAAATCTTTCCCAACTATGAGCCTTTGAAGAAACTCAATGTGAACCATTTCCTATTCCTCTCCTCCACACCCATACTGAAATTTTTTGGCTAAAAAATAAAAAATATTTTGGCAAAAAGACCCTTGTGGCTTTAGAGTGGGAAGCGCTCCACTCCTGCTCTCCCTCACAACACCCCAACACCCATAGCTGCTTTTATTCTAAGCTGCCTTTTCTAGGTATTAGATTCAGGTAAGTAGCTGTGTTGGTCTGACATGGTTGAAATATATATTAAAAAATAAAAAATTGTCCAGTTGCACCTTAGAGACCAGCTAAGTTTGTGCATGCACACTTCTTCAGATACAGTACACTGAAACAGAAGTCACCAGACCCTTATATATAGTGGGAGGGTGGGGTGGGATGTTTCTCAGGAGGGTAGCAAGAGATGGGTGATTGACTCAATGGGTATGGTAAACCTGTTGACGACTGTTAACGACTGAACAGGAATCCAATGATAAATGGACATAAATCTGACATCAGGAATCACAAGACAGAGAAGCCAGTAGGAGACTACGTCACTCTCTCAGGACATTCAATACAGGATCTCAAAGCAGCTGTCTTATTACAAAAGAATTTCAGAAACAGACTTGAAAGAGAGGTTTATGAATGTCAACTTATCACTAAACTGAAAACTATGGGGAGACCAGGTCTCAATATAGATATTGGATTTCTGTCTCATTATATATGCTGATCATCTGCATACTATACCTTGCTTTTTCCTGTAGGACTAATTGCAGTCCTTAACAGCAAATTCCTGGGCTGGTTTATGCAAACCTACCTGGCTAAGCTAAGGCTATCAAGAAAACAATAGAGGACATTAAAATATAATAGAGCTTCTTGCCCCAGGTGTGAGCCATGGGCTCTTGCCACCCATTGGCAGAGAGAGGGAGGCAGGCATCCAGCTTTTGTAACAATATTTATATATTTGGCAGAATTTGTATTACATGTCCTCTTCCTCTGCTTAATCAAAGAATCTCCAAATCCCTCCCTGCTATCTTAATCTATATTTGCGCTGCTTTGTGTGTTTTTTGCACAATGTATGTAATCGTGTTTGAACTGGTAGCCTGTAATTATATGCAGCATTTTGTGGACTGAAGTTCCCCAGAGAGGGTAAGAGTGTGTTTTTTCTGCGCTCTTGTGATGGAAAAACATAAGGCATCCTTCCTTATTGGAGAAGCATTTTTTTTTTTAGTGGAAAAGAACAGAAAGTTCAGTCCACAACCTGTCTCTTCATTTAGGTGGGATTTGCCCACCCCCAAAGAATATCCCATGTAAGCTAGACTATAGTGGTACATAAACACATAAAAATATAGTTTCAAGAAGGTCACATACCATGGGGGAATTTCTAAATTCATAAAGCTTTCAGTTAACCTGACTTGGGAAAAGACATTTCTAATACTAAATATTAATAGACTTTGAATGTGAACCTGGAGACTCCCTCAAAATAAATGACATTAGAAAGCAAGTCTACTTGACCCAGTATCCTGGTAATATTTTTTGCAGTTCCTTCACTTTTTTGTGAGTGAAAAGGTGAATATAGTTAATGAACAAGTTAATTTGGAGTAAGAAAATGTCTTGAACATTTGGCCTTTGTTTCATTTCAGGAATGAAGTGATAGTCTGAAGGAAACATGTGGTTAACTGTGTCTTTATTGGTGTAATGGTTGTCATGTGAAGAGAAGGTCTGTGAAATATTTTTATTTTGGAAATAATTCACCCTGATGAAAATAATAGTTTCCCCCCCCCTCATATAGAAACTGAAATGTCTTCGTGGGTCAAAGTAACTACAGATCAAGCACAAACACCTGTTCCAGAAAAGAGGTAAAATAACATTGCATTATCTGTTTGTTCTTCTATAGTTAAAAATGATTGGTTGGAATTTAATAATCCCAGAAGCTGTAGTTAAATTGTTTTACTACTACTTCTACTTCAGAGTTAGTAAAATGCTCTTAATTATTTAGTCGAAGGGTGGAAAATCTGTGGCACTCCAGATGTTATTGGATGCCAACTTCCATTAGCCCCAGCCTGCATGAGTAATATTCAGGGATGATGAGAGCTGGTCTAACAACATCTGGAGGGGCAGAACTTCCCTGCCCCTGCTTTACTCCCAATTTAATGATCATTTCCTTTTAAAAGCAACACAGTATATGTTTCTAAGTGCTCTGCTAAATACTTTGAAGTTGACATTTAATAATACAAGAGATAATCCCGTTGATGTCATTCAGAATTCTGCGCATAAATGTAAGTGCAATTATAAAACCTTTAGAAACTACAGGCGAAATTCACTTAAAGGGCTTCCAATTGCGCAACAGGGCTTTCTACCCCTCTCCTGCCTGCACCCGCCCAAAAAGTGGTTCTGGGGTTGTCAGGAAAACCCCCAGATCAGGATGTAATGGGGGGAGCGTTCTGTCTTTCAATCTGAAATGATTGCGCAGTCCAAACATTTGTTACAGTCCATGTGGAATTCTACCCCATAAATATATTATGGTCACAGCCTATCACCCCCCTCCACCTCGTTAGTGACAGGTATTTGCTTTAGTTCAAGTCAGACATTTGGTCTCCAGCTCAGTGCTATCTATCGCTGTGCTGACTGGCCACAGCTTTCCAGGGTTTCAGACAGAACTCTTTGCCAGGCCTTCCTGGAGATGCTCGAGACGGAAGCTTCTGCATTCAGAGCATGTGCTCCTCTACAATCTTGTTCTCATTTCTCATTTCAAGTCCTGTAGTGACTACCCACGCAGTGAAGAGGATGTTACCATGTGGCAGCACGGAAAATGCAGGGTGATGGGGGGCACTGTAATATTATTTAAGTACATTAAATAATAACAGCTTTATCTCATGGCATGATCAGTTGCCATGATTACTGGTAACCACGCAGTGAGGTTATAAACAACCACCAAACAATGTTTGGCCTTCTGCAACTACTCTATCTTCTAGAATTGAGTGAGATGAGGAAAGCAAGTGGAATTTTAAAAAATGAGACTCTTTCCTTAGTAAGAAACATTTGAGGCAGTTGAAATAAATTATTGGTGAGAAGAAAAAGCATTTGCTGTACTGGGTTTACTGAATAATATTACCAATCTCCCTTCTGTTTTAGAAGCTAATAATAGTTTTCTCAGCTCATTGCTAGCAACTGGTGCACTGATGAGATAACCTTGACATTTTAAGATGGAACCTCATAAGTAGTTACCTCAAGTATATTTCTTACATGAAAAAGCAGCTCTCTGTTGCTGCTTTGCACCAGCAAATGGCTGTTATTATCACATATTCCTTGGCAACACTGCTTGTCCTGGGGGGTTTATCCCACCTTGTTTTCTAGTTGCTTCAGTACACCAACTAGTGCATGCCAAATAAATGTCTTGCACAGTGGGACATTTCTGTACCAACAAGGATTACTTGAAGAGTAACTTTACTTGGGTGGCAAAATAAAAAATAAAAAAATGAAGAGTAACTTTACTTGGAGTAAAAGATTGGAGTTGTGTGCTATATTTAGTACCATTACATTGTTGGGCAGTATAATGAACACTGAGTTTCTTGGCCTCTTGGGCTTTATATGTTTGTGTATTTAGATGGAAGCTCTGCTTAAAGGGTTCAGAACGATGCTTCTTATGTTCGAAGTTAAGCTTCGAACTGAATTTGTTTTTATCTGTCCTTTAGCTATAGTTAACAACAAATGAGGCAAGACCAGGCAGCTGTCATCCTTATGCTGTCTCTGATACTTGACATAACTTTCCAGACTATACATCTGTTGTCCTTTTTTCTTTTGGATGGGTTTCTCTACCCAACCTGTGCAGACTTCAAATCCAGCAGCTTAAACAAATATGTGTAGCACAGCTGGATTGCTGAGTTCATCTGGAAGGGGGCAGGAAAGGGTGGTTGCACTATTTGTGTCATTCCCCGTGATATGGCTTCTAGACTTAAAATATAATACTATATTGTAGTGGTTCAAGGGAATCATTGACATAATTCATTGACATGAGTAGCATGCTGCAGCTTCCTTAAATCATCATATCTCTTATTATTTTTCTTCTCTTAATGCTTTATGATGTTAAATCGTTTCTTCTTTACACTGTTGAAAGTCTATTATGTTTGAGTTGCTCTATAGCTATCTCTCTCTAGGTTCAGACCTCTTTCCCAAGAAATCAGATTGTTGAACATTATCCTTCCTGTTCAGAACCAGAATAAGCATTTCTTAAGATGCCTTGCTTCCAACTGGGTTTCTGATGCATCATGTTTTCACCTTTTTCTTTTAATAGATGGTCCCATTGTAAAAAAAAAATGCACTTAAGTATTTCTTCATTTAAGAGATCAGAATTTAGTATGTCTTGGGTTGTAACTTTTTGTAAGATACCCTCAGACTTTTCATAGACCAATCTATTACACCTTTATTATTTTGTATATTTAATTCCTCCCATCCTCCAAGAGCATCAAAATATTTCATTGATAATTATTTGAGGGATTTTTTTTCTTACATTTTACATTTATGATATATACTTCTAGGTGAATTTCTGTGCACTTCTATGTGTATGTGAGTCATGCACCTTATTTTTCTGATTTTAAGTTTTTAAAAATTGTTTTTAATGTTTTTTTTTAGGGTGAATGGTAGGTAATAATAAAAAAGAATATTAATACAGGCAATACTGGCTTCTGTTCTTCCCCCATTTTAAAAAAAGACATAATTTCATATTTTATCCTTTCAGCTTATCATTCTGTCTTAAAGCATTTGGGATTTATAAGGTCTTCATATTCTAAGACAATTTGCACCTTTTACTTCTACAGTGATGTAATTAATGACAGATGCTTGCAGCATATCTTCTGCATAAGTTAACCTACTTTTTTCCACTTTCGGTCTAGGCATAGACCTGGATGGATTCCACGACTTCTAGAGTAAGTAATCCTCAATGTTTTAAGCATTTAAAATACTTTTTTAAATAAACCTTCAAATAGTTTAATGGTTATGTTGTCTTTTTACATTTAAATATAAAAAGGAGACATTGCTTGTGCTGTTGTTGTTCTTTTGAATTAGCTTCTTCTCTGATTCACCCTACTAGCATTTGTTATCCTAGGTCAGTTGTTTAACTTTGTGGTTCTGTTTTGAGGGGAATGAGTACACAATTTCTCCGGCAGTTACATTTTTGGGTAGAAAAATAAGCATAGGAAGCCAATACCAGTTGTGCAAAGAGTCAGTACAGTGGAGCAGCTCATTAGCCTATCACACTTTCTCTTTTCAGAATGTGGTTGTATTTCCATGAGTATCCATAAGTGGCCAGCAGGCAAAGCTGGCTGAGGAATCAACCACCTAGTGGGATTTCTGGTAAATAACTGCACATAGATGAAGCTGGCAATCTTGTACTATATTGTAAAAGTAGAACTGAGCTTTCCAGAAGAGGTGCAAACAATGGCAATCCAGCATCTTAAATATGTTACAATTTTTGTGCCTTGCAGCATAAATCCTTACAAAACCTTTCAGAAGAGCTCTTACTCGTCTCCAGAGGGTTATTCGAAGGACTATGAAGATGCTAACAGGTTAGAGGGGTTTTTCTCAGTACTTATTTGAATAATAACCTGACCCCATCCCCAAAGCTCAAAGAAGATGTGAAACCCAATGTTAACAAATAAGCTCATGTCCTAAAATTTCTTCTTTTCATCAGATATATTGAGACATTTCAGGAAAACTGGGCTATTTACTATTTTGAAACAGATACAGACCAATGGATTCAGCACGTAACAGTGTTTTGAAAGTTCAGTGTATTCAATTAGAACGTAGGATTTAAGTATGGTTTCTTTTTAATTGGCTCTTTATGAATTCACTTTAAGGGTATAACATCATATGAAGTTCATACATACACTTTTATTTTTAGCTTTTAGAAAAGGCTGAATTTCCATAATATATTTATTCCCAACACCTAGAAGTGGCTGATCTCAAGCTCTCTTTGAGCATAACTGCTAAAACCAGCCCATATGGCTCTTACATGGTGGCTTTAGGCAGGCGCTGATTCCATGCGAAGCTGTGGTCTTTGCATAGCATGCCCAGCACCACACTGACCAGACAGTTTCTCATGCCATGAGACTACCCTAAATTTGGGAGGACCACAGCTCCGTGGTAGAGCACATGCTCAGCATGCACAAGGTCACAGGTGCATTTCCTGACATCTCCAGTTAGAAAAGGAAGGATAGCAGATGGTGTGTAAAACTGCTGTCTTGAGATGTTGGAAAGTGGCTGCCAATCAAAGTAGATGATGCCGACAAATAAGTACCTGAGTCTTGCCTGCTACAAGTGAATTTCCTGTGCTCTAAAATTGCACCTAGATATATGCTATATACTTTCAGTTTAGAAGGTGATTTACAATTCAGTTTGAAGCAAATGCCAGCAGTTAATCTCCTAAACAAATTGAATCAAATGGGGGGGGGGGGACAGCAGCCCAAGAGCCACAGGTACACATAACATGCACACATGTTATATATATATAATGCCATGTGATTTATTTATTCTTTATTTTATACCTTCATATTATTAAACATTGATTCAAATGTTCAGTCACATGCCTCCCTCAACAATATTACCAGGACACCCCACTATGCCCTTGTCTTCTGGGGTCCCAATTAGCTGTATCACTGGTATAAGCATTGCACTAAGTGACCAGCAGCATGCTTCATCAAGAAAAATGTTTATACATTAATCACACGCCCCAGTATGAGAAGGTAAAGAGAAAGAGTACTCTTCAAAAACAGGAAGCTTTATTTTAACTCTGCTTGATTCACTTTTGTGTCTTGTATGGTTAGCTTTGAAGAACTCTTTGGGCAGCAATATCATCCATCAACAGGGAATGAAGATAATTATGAGAGATACCAATATTCTCAAAAAGGTAAGAGAGAGTTTCTCTGGCGGCTTGCACCGATGATCAGTGATAGTCATGTCAAATATTGTTGCCTTCTGTTTCTCAGTCCTGTGGGCCAAGATGCCTGTTATGTATTCCTAAATTCTGACTGTTTACTTGGGAGCTATTAAAATGTGTTGACTTGCCTACCCTGAAATTGCAATTGTCTTAGCAAGGAGAGGGTGCAGTCCTTTAAGCAACTCCACTTCAGCCTGTCTGGGTATCTCTTTAGATGATGACTACACAAAGGACGTTCTTCGGGACAAGCTGTACTTGCAGTTTTACCAGCAGTTAAAGAAGGAGTATGACAAAGACAGACCTTCAGACTGTGTCATTGTTTCCATCAGCAAGGATCAAGCGTGAGTTTGTTTTTAAAGATGTACTTAAGGATTCAAGCTGAGCTGTGAGCTAACATCTTAATGTGTAATTCTTTTTTGAGCAAATACAGCTAATCTTTTTAGGATTTCTCTGCTTCCATACCAAAATTTTACCTGAAATGGTACCAGCTGTGACAGTTATGCAAGCCTAAAGCCTGTTTTATATGGGATAGCAGCAGGGGTGTGTCTTTAAAGTTGGACCTGCCTTATTTGCATGTAAGGAGAGATATTAAAGGGACATGCCAAAACTTTCCCTCAGGTTCTTTTCTTCTTAGCTGTGTTGGTATTGGAGCTGTCCTGGGAAAAGCACTTAGTGGTATGGGCCCTGGGGATAAAAGTAAGGGGAGTCAGCTCCTACCACCCACACTCTTTGTGCCCTTTAAACAACCCCTCCCCCCCAAAACTGATTTGTATAGTGTGGCAGACTTTCATTTAAAGATGTGGGCCTGCCATGATCCAGTGCAGTTTGGGGCTTAATTCATGTGCTTCTTGAAGCTGTTACTTTTGATTACCAGTTTATACTTAGCAGGAAGGTCGCTTTAAACAGTGTTGCAGTGTTGTTAATTTGTATCACGGTAAATACAGTCTTTATCCATCAACTAGCAGGTTGCATATATGAATCCCCCCCCCCTTTGATTTTCTTGTATCTTTTGGTAAACCGCTTTGAGGCTTTTTTTGCTTTTTTACAGCCAAGCGGTCTATAAATTTTATGACATTAATAATTTTGAATCCAATTCTCCACGTATATCCCACCCCATACTCTCTGAATCTTAAATGTACAATATGAACCAAAAGAAGTTTCTCTTTTTTTGTATATTAAATACTATAAGTGCTTACATTAAGAGATTATTCTGCAATCTTAAAGTTTCCATTTATAAACCCACTTTTTCCTTGATTGCCCAAACAGAAATTTGATGTTCCCATAATGTAGTGCTGGTAATTAGACTTTAAAAAACAGCAACCCACTTTCTCAATATTTCAACACTTTTTAAGATTAACGTTTGAATGACAAACTAAGCTAAATGAATCTTGTTCACGAAGCATACTCTAGGTTTACAGGACTGTGGGTTTTCATAAAGTTGGTAGTCTGGCAGCCTGTAAGATTGTTTAATCAATTAGATTGTACTGTTATTGAGTACTGAGTGTTTACGTAAGCCGACTTGGAATGCTAGGAACTTCAATAAGCATATCAGCACCTGATATTTAACATTCTAGGTTGCTTCTTAAAATAGCTTTTACTTCTTTTATATTCTTCTTAAAACAAAATACATATTTATAGTCTTGTACTCAACTACTTGTTAATACCTTTCATTGTTTTTAACATTTTGGTGTGGCCCCTGCCCAGAATATTTTCTAATACAAAGGGTGTCTATCAGTTCAAGACAAATATGATGCTTCTGCTTCTAAGCAATGAAATTTCTATGATATTTCAACCAAGTCTTTCTCACTTTGTCATTCCAACCTGACTCTTCAGTCTGTTATAATATTAACTAGAGCTTCTTAATTTGCTCTGAAACCACCCCACTGAAAACTGTTTTCTGATTCTCCACATAATGGTCAAGCATATTTTGAGTCAAAACAGTAATGGCCATCTCTTTTAAAGTGCCACAGTTAGCTGTAGGCTTTCACTGAAAAAGTTACCAGCATAATTTGAACACCTTATTCACTGAAAGTATATTGAATCTGTGTGATGATGTTTAAGCATGCCTTAAACATTCTTAACTTTCCCTTGGATATTATACTAATAAGAAAAATATAGGGTGGTTGTATTAGATTTTTTGCTTTGCTTTAGTAAGCGATTTCCATGACCTCTTCTAATTTCCCATACAGTAGCACATGGAAATGTTGAATACATTTCTGCCTTTCATCCATTGGGCCGCTAATATCACTCGCAGATCTTGGGAGTCCATAGAGCGGGATATATTGGAGATATCAATCATTTGGGTCTCTCGTTAGACCTCTTCCTACAATCTTCAGAACACGAGCACCTTCCTTTCTGGTTGAATGACCGCCTCCCTTTTTAAACCCAGAAGAGTCATTGCAAAGTAACACTTACTAAAACGTTTGCCCAAATGTAATAAAATGTTAGTTAGCAACTGTTCATACTTTCTCAGGTAGCTGAGGTTAATGCATGCCTTTAAAGCCCTCTAATATTGTACTTTCTATTAATTTCAACATTGGCAATTCATTTTACACTTCATGGACACAGACTTTTAACATCACAGTGCATGTTCTGTGCATAGTACCTATATTTTATATTGCTGAAGCTCCAGGTATGTGAACCAACATATATTACAAAGGCTGGGGTACCCATAGTTAATCACATTATATTATCCTGGCTGGCACTCAGTGCCATCTAACTGGATAAACTTGAGTGTTTTGCCCACATGATTTTATCTTTTTATCTTGGTTGTAAAATTAAAGCCTTTGAAATTGATTTCCTGTCCATATTTAGCACAGAATGACCCAGATTGAGAACCTAGTTGCATTGCCATGATTTCATAACACAAAAGGTGTTTTTTGTTTATAAAGTGCTAGTAAAAGTCAAAGAATACATGTATTGCCATAACCAGGTGGTAATTTTCCTAATTACTTTGATATTTAATTCTTGCTGTCCTACCAATTTGGATTCAAAAATACATTTAAAATAACAGAATATAAAGTTGACATGTCTTCACATGCGCATTATCGCATTATCAATTATGGTGCAATTAATCACACAGTGATAAACAAATTTCCATACACACCTGTTTCCAAACCCCACAAATTCCTATTTTACAGGTGTTCATGAGTCCACACTTAAGTGTATTTTGTCCAAATGTTCCTTGACGCCAAGCGGTTTTGCAGCTTAACAGCAGCTGGAAAATTGAACCCATGTATCCCAGTTCAGGACTCTATGCAGCCTTGCTTGAATGGATTCCTCAGGCAGCCAAAGGCTTTGCTATTCAGTTTGGTATGATAAAGAAATCTGTGTTTCCCAAAAGGGAAAACTAAATGAAAATAAGAAGTGTATTGCCTCACCAACAAGTGTATGTCAGTATAGAGCAGTGTTTCCCAACCTTGTGCCTCCAGATGTTTTTGGCCTACAACTCCCATCATCCCTGACCACTGGTCTTGCTAGCTAGGGATGATGGGAGTTGTAGGCCAAAAACATCTGGAGGCACAAGGTTGGGAAACACTGGTATAGAGCATATAGTTAAAAAGTATAATTGAAAATCATAATATGTTGTCAGACACTCTTAACATTCAATTATAGCTTCCAACCCTAAGCTCTGTATATACCCTGCAGTTGGGATAGGCCTTGTTCACAATGAAGCTTCCATTTGCATAAACAACTGCTCAGTTATTGTTTAAGTCCACCATCCAAACCAGATCTGCTCACTCTTCCCAGTTCCAGTGGGTTGCCTGAATCCCAAAGGAATACTGTTGACATAACAAGTCTGGTACTCTTGAGTCTTCTCCGTGCACACATAATGGCAGCGACTAGAACACTGGCACTAATATTTGAGGAGGAATTATTTGTAAAATAACTTGCTTCTTCTTTTTTTCCTTCAAGGGAATATTCAACAGCCATAGGCCATCGGTTGCAGGATCATGGCCTTGTTGTGGAAATGATATACCTTACATCTGAATCAGGTCTTACACGTGCCCTACAAGAAGTTAAAAATGATGGTTCCCCATTCTGTGTTCTTGTTGAACCATCTAACGTAACACTTTCCTCTTGCACCGTAATCATGCTTCATCAGTCTATCAAAAGTAAGTTTAGATTCATTCAGAAACGGTCCCCATTCATAATATGCTATCTAGATCTCCTCCTCAACACATATACAATATTAAAACATGTCACAAGTTGGAATAACACTTCTAACTGAAAATTAATACTGCTTCACAAAACTGCTGGATGTGCTGAGGAACATTTTTTCCATTTATTAAATATTCATACAATTGTAAACCCTTTCTACACTGAGCAAAATTTATTTCATCTTACTGGAGGGTGTTTTTGTACACTTCTCAGATTTCGCCTTCTGTCTGAAACAATAAAGTAAACCATTGGGTTGGGTATTTTCTCTGGATCTTAAAAAGCAAACAAACCCACCTTCAACACTAATTTCTTAGAACTGTTCCTCTATTTAGAAAAGTTTTTGTAAAATTGTTCCAAGCATGGAATTAACTTACTTTAAATGAACACACAAATGAGATCTCACTAGTTAAATGTGCACATTACACTTAATAGAACTGAACATGTTTGTGTTGAATCATGAACATATAACATTCAGTTAAAAATATAAATTTGCTCGTATTGAAACAGACGTTGACTTTGAACTTCAGAATAATGGTTCAGGAACACAGCAGTTTTGTGTTTGGTTTTGTCTTGATGTAACCTTTTAAAAAGCAAGGTATCTCTCTTCTCTATAGTACACCGTAATATGCCCATGGAGGATGCATTGGCTCTGATAGCTAAGGCGTTTGAGAAAATTTGTGCTGAGCGCGAACAACAGGAACGCACAGAGATTTCACACAAAGCAGCTGATCTGGCGAATGACTACCTAGAGCGGGATCTCTATGACAGTTACCATGTGCCTCTAGGCATTAGACATCTCCTCTTTCTGTTAAGTGAGGGAAAACATTTGTATATGGAAGAATTGAACTCAATAAGTGACTTCCTGAAGACCAGGAGAAATAAGCTTGAAGGTATTCATTACTTTCCCACCTGTTCCCCAAGAATGTCCCTATAAATCCCACTATTTTAAAACGGGCTCTTGGTTAAAACTTATATTAAAAATAATAATCAAAATATGGAATGTAAAGGTTAATCCTACCCCATCCCCAAGCCATAAAATCTTACTTCTAACTGGAATGTGAACACTTCTTAAAACTACCTTGCTCTTTTTTGGGCTTTGTAGACATAGTTTTATAATGTGGTATTGGTGGGTAATATTTCCAGCAGGTCTTGCCTGGGTGTGTGTTGGTGGTTAAAATGAATCCAGACTCTCACATGTACATCACACGACACGCATGCACACAGCTCTTCTTTACACAGTGACTCTTGTTTCCAGCTAGGCCTTCAAAGCATGTTGTTACTGCTGTGCAAGAAGACAGTTTTTAAAAGTCCCATTCATACACTTGCGGGGGGAAACTGCGTGTTTTTATCGTGTGGCAGGGCTTTTACTGTTGCTTGCTAAGTTCTTAATGATGGAAGGCAGGAATTAAGCTACCACATTATGGGGTGACAAGAAGTATTCCATGGAAGAGCCCCAGGCCAGTGTGGAAAAACAGTCTTAAAGAGCAAGCACTTCCATTGTTCGTTGCCACCCTCTGGTAACCATCACATTTCACCTGGCAAAAAGACATTACACTTATAACAAGTTATTAAATTAAAATATGAAACCTTAATATTCGCAAAAACAATGGCAGACCCGACCCCTTTATTATG
This sequence comes from Podarcis gaigeae, assembly GCF_964106915.1. NCBI lineage: Eukaryota > Metazoa > Chordata > Lepidosauria > Squamata > Lacertidae > Podarcis > Podarcis gaigeae. Next base: position 33,930,076 of record NC_139684.1, on the reverse strand, counting down.
TTCTGCAAACTGAAGAGTTCAGAAGCTCAGTCCTTAAAATAAATTCAACTTACGTCTGTAAATCTAACTTGAGGCGTCTTTAAAAGATCTGAGGTATTTCCCTGAGGGGAAAAAGTAGGTAGTTAAAGAGTGTGTTATTCCCATAAATCCGAGGCAAACTACAGTCTTTGCTTTTAATAAATCGAGTGTTCACTAATCATTGTGTGTTGCTTGCTAACTCTTGGTTCTCCTAAACCAGGCTTTGTTGCAGAAACAGACCCTTTAGCTGTTGCAGCTGAAGACACGGTGTATCCAGCAAGTGTCCGGCCAAGCACTAGTGCTCTCCCCCAGACTCTAAGCAAACCCCCACCCCTTCTTCCAACTCCTGGCCGGAATTCTGTGTTAGGCCAGTCATCTGTATCTTCAGCTAAGCCAGCTTTGTTGGGTGAAAGACCGTTGACAGGTCTTCTTCCCACACCAGGTTGGTAACCCTGTTAACTGTATTGATGTTTTATTAAAGATTTACAGTGAAGCAGGGAAAGGAAAGTGGAAATAGAAGGGTGGGTGTGGTTGATGGTTAACTCTGGAATAAGACCTGAGGTGAGATGAGAAACCCAGGGTAACTAACAGTGAAACTTAATTGGTCCACCAGAAATGTTAAAATATGCATTGTACATACATATATGCTACATATGCAGTGTAATATCACTCTTTGAATCAATTTCTTTAAAAACAAAAAACCCTTTGGATAAGGCCTACTGGAAAATAACTATATGAAAAAGTACCTCCTTCAATATGAGCATGCCCAGATATTGTAGGTAATCAGCAGAGGCTGTTCTCTGCATCTGCTAGCACCAGAGGCAAGTTGGGCAGCACACGAGAGAGGGCCTTTTCAGTGGTTGCACATACACTGTGGAACTTCTTTCCTAGAGAACCTCAGTTGGTGCCTTTTCTGAAACATTTATTAAGACAGGCCTACTGCTTGTTGAGTTGATTATATTCTGCTGGTAAGCGATAGTAGGTGCTTTATACTCGGCTGCTGTTTTTATCTTACCCTGCTTCTTAGCTGCTAGTTGTGCAACTTCTTGGTATATTATTACATACTAATCATTGATATATGTTAGCAGCATGGGGTGCATATTTGTGGAAAGGCAGGATAGCAACCATAGTGAAATTAAATAATAATTTCTAGTTTGAGTGACCAATTAATAAAGAAATGTTGGCCATTTCCCCCCATTCCATGCTTTCTTCTTCCCTCTTTCCAAACAGGGCTGGCTGGCCCAAAGGGCAACCCTCCACCACTTCTGATAAAGTCTGCTAAAAGACCAGTCCACCTACCTCCATCTCCACATCTGCCTGCAAAGCGGCCACTGCTTAGTGGCAGACCGGGCTTGCTGCCAACACCAGGTGAGAGCTGGGTAAGCTTGGTGCTGAATGCACAGGAATGAAAGGTGGTCATTTTGCACTTCCAATAAACATTTCCCCAATTCATGAAATGGGGTATGGAGTAGTGGGCAGCCTGGTGAACTTCACCAAGGGTTCAAATACCTCCTGGGTGACCCACATTTGGTACTGCAGGAAGGAGCCTTACCCTTGAGCATCCATTCTCTTCATCCACCCTGGCTCTTTGATTCAATTTGCTATTTTTTGCTTGGAGCAAACTGTATTATGTTGTTGCATAAAAACTGGCAAATCACGGTTGGCACTTCCTTTCCAAGAGCTAGGATTGCAAGTCAAACTTGGCATTATGTGTGAACAAGTCATTAAAAGTGTTCCATCCATTATACGAGGTGCATAATGTTATACACATGTTATAGCTTGTTATGTTGCTTTCCTTTCTGCGGAGGGCGGAAGGAGATTGCTTTCCCTCCTTTGTCAGAGCTGAAGGACAGAAAGAAAGCTTCATTGTCATTCCACCACTCCCCAATGGAAGGGTGAGAAGGAAACGTGGGGTTCCCAAGTGCCTGATGCTGCTATGTGAAGCGCTGGAAAGATTTTTTTTCTTGCTCTTCACACAGCAGTAGTGCACGTTTGGGAACACCATAAGGGTGTTGACTGGTAGGCAGCCACACCCACTTGTCATATTTGGACTGAGGGCAATTCTGATAAAGAGCTGGCCCTTTATCTGAGCAAAAAAAGCTTCCCCATCCTTGCCCAATAGATTTGGAACAACTTCAGTAAGACTTCAAATGTAGATTTCTCATTTCTAGATGTTGATGAGACTGGCTGGGTTAATGGCAACCTTCTTTGCAGAAGATGTGTGCAAAATTTAAGTGTGCAAAATTCAGCAACTGCAAACATGATGCTCTAGGACAGTCTTCTGGTGCTTTCCAGATGTTTTGGACTACAATTAACATAATCTCTATCCACTGATTGGAGTTGAAGGGAGTTCAGAGACCAGCAATATCTGGAGAGGCCCATGTTGGGGACTAAGGAGGGTGTTCCACTATTTTTGTGTGCGTTTAAAACCTTAAAGTCAAACTTCAGTACTACTTTCAGGATGGTATTATTAATTAAATTTATTGATCACTTTTTTTTGCCAAGACAACTAAAAACCACTTGCAGTAGTTTTAAACATATACGTGCAAACACACATTAAAACTAGCATTGAAAAACAATCTAAAAGACAAGTCAGTTTTTAAAAACTAGATTAATACATTGTATCCATATAAAAGGACTACAGATAATTAAAAGCCAAAGGCCTGACGAAATATGAATGTTTTTGTCTGGCACTTAAGCTATGTAACAGTGGTGCTTGGGGATGGCATTCCACAATTGGGGGAGGAGTACACAAAGAAGGGCCTTGGACGATGATTGCATGGTCCGGGGACTGGGGAGAGGTAGTGCTTGAGAAAGTAGACCTTTCTTTTTCCATTCATGCCTACTTCTTCATAATGATTGGAATCTTAAGCTAAGGCTGTAAATCCTTGAATTTACAGGATAGAGAATTATGCTCACTTGGAAGCTGGAAGAAATTTTTTATTCTGAAGCTCAGTGGAGGGAGGTGCTAAACAAATGGTTTGCAATCCTTCTCACACTTTGGCACTTCTTTCAGAGTTCATGACTTTTGTCTAAGATTAATAAAATAAGGAGCCTCAAAGACCAGGATTGCTGTGGCTGCTATGGTATTCTTTTTATCCAGTTATACAGTTCCCTGGCTTGAGGAATATTATTCAGTCTTGTTATGGCTCTTGCTTCTCTAGATATTCTCCTGAGTCCAAAAGCTTTGCAAAGCTCTGAACTCTTAGTAATTGTCAACTGAAGCAGACTTCATTTATGAGCTAAGCTAGGAGCCAGTTCTCTTTGCATGCATATATTCTTTATACTGCACTAACAGCAGTTCATGTTTCATATCAAGTAGCGTATGAGAACACCAAGCTGTACAGTCCTGTGGATGTGGGCCAGGGCTGTGTGCAGTCCATGCCTGCAGCCTTCATGGCTGCCAAGAAATATCACGGTAGTGTCTGTTAAAGTTCAAAAGGTCAAATGGGGGAATTGCTGCTCTTGGAGCATATCTGCACCTCCCTCCTAAACGCTACCTTATTTTCCAAGAGATCCATTCAAAATTCTGTGAAGTGCCCCAAAATGACTTTTGGAGTAAATTGTGCAAATTTAAGTCCACATTGGCAACTTTTGTGAGATCCCAAGCCTTCACAATCCAGGCTGTTCTCAAGTGTGACTGAACCATAACTGTTCATTTGTCCTGGTTTTTCTATCTCTGAGTCCAAGCTAATATAAATGAGAGAAGTACACTGATTTAAATGAGAAAATACATTGAATTTTCAGCACCCTTAGGATTCTGGGAGAGTTGAAGAGAGGCTTGTAGGAAAAACAAGTGCATGCAGAAAGTGACAGCTGCCGTATTCCGGTTTCAGTTTTCCAGTTTGCACTGATAAGTTCTGAAGTAAAGGAATGGTTGGGTTTTTTGTTTTTTTGTATTGCATTGTATTGTATTTTAGTCCAGACAAGAGGCTATTTTCTCCCATGTAGAAGGCCACTTTGAACATTAAACATGTTCTATAAAAATTAAAGGCTAAGAGTGTTTCACCACTTAACTCTTCTTCATTTCACAGTTGCTAAGGCACAGCATCTTTGGGTACCCAAGCCAAAGTTCCTAGCTTGACTGGACACCTGGATTAAATGGAGTACACGGCAGTCCCTGCTTGCATCATCCGTCTTGCAAGACAGCAGCACCTGACAAATGTGTGTTAGTACACCAGACAAGCTTAAATGTGTATTGTTTTCTGTTGTACACTTTCCTGGGTATTTTCTTTCTTTTTTTTACTTAAGTGGCAGAGTGAAAATAGGTGTTTGTGGAACTATCAGTATTGTAGATTCCCAGTACTAACATTTTTTTAAAAAACCAATATCATCCCAGAATAAATGACTTATTTCCACAGTTTGTCATTTGATTTCTTTGTCACTTAAGCTCCACTTAGATAATTTGTCTGGTGATAAACTTGTTCCTCTATATATGTAAGCTCCTAGCCAGACTTGAACACTCTTTATGAATACTTCGCTAGCCTTTGGGCCACTCATTATGCTTTTCCAGGAGATCCAGATAAATTAGTTTCCACTGTGTCTGATGTGGCATTGTAAGATTCAGAAAAACTATGGAATAACTTGCCTCACAGACATTTAGCCATAGACTCTCAAAACTAAACATTGCCACAACTTGCTTTATATTACTATATATATATATATGCATTACTGCTCTCTCAAGCATTGCAGGAAATAATATACTCTAATTCCACTTGCTATTTTGCCTTCTTTAAACACAAATCACATATTTGGCCAATGGTAACAGTTGGAACAGTGTGTTTTTTCCTTTTTCTTTCTTAAGGCAGTGTTTGTTACAAACAAATACTTTAGGACTGCTTTTGCAATATTCAAGGATGCATTCAGTGCTTAAAAACACAAGTTAATAAAAAAATAAATTACAAAAACTGCTCCAAACCTCTACTCAACAAATTGAGGGCTGCTGATTCCTGAGGCACTACTATTGGTGTTAACTACCATTCAAAATGTAAATTTTCACAGGACACTTGCAAGTGTCAACACTTTATTAGTTTTCTCTGTTTCATACTTAATTCCCAGCCCTACTGCATTTCATACATCGTGATGTTTTAATGTCCTATAAAGTACTTTCCAACCTGAATATAACCACTGGATGTTGCACTGGCTTATTGGGGAAGACAGTGGTCTTGTTGAGCTCTCTGTGTATACAGTTGGGCACCAGGCACAGCATTAAGGTTGCCACCTGGCTGCTTTTAAACTGGATTGTCGGCTACATACCCTTCCTCACTTGAAAGGACTGCTACATGTCCCCTTGCAATGGTAGCCACATACCTGGAAGTGAAGCAGGAAGTGCTTCCCAAAAGATGCATCTGTTGCCATGGGGAGCAGGGGAGCTACCACCACTAATGTTCTGCATTGTTGCTACTGTTGTACACACACACATCAGATGCATTCAGTCTGACATATGGCTTGCTGGTTTGTGATACATATGCAGGCGACTAGCACAATCGCTGTTGCTGATGCCTAGAAGAGATTAAGAATAAGGGTGCCACACTGCCCCGCCATTTTAATAAATGGCAATTACAACTGGCGATTACATTTTACATATGATAACAATAGAAGAATCTCTGTCCACCCCCACCCACTTCTCATGAAATTCCCTTCCAGCAGAACTTACAACTCAGCCAATCTCCATTTTAAAGAATCACTGGCATTGTACAGCTTTGTCAAACTGTGCCAGTTTAGTTTGACAGAAGAGCTGTAGTTCATACAAGTAATCATCCTGAAGATTAATCACAAACAAGGTATGTTCTCTTCCTCTTGCATTTCTGAGCTTACTGGGCCACTTCGTTTTTCTCCAGAAGGGGGCATCCTTTAACTGGAAGAAATAAAAAACTATTTTCCCCGAATTTGCCAAAGTAGTAGGCATGAGAGGAAAAGGTGACATTTCTGTTCCAGCAACCATCATACGAATAATCTTGCACTTACAAGTAACAACAAAGATACAGGATTTGTATATAAAATCAGGTGTCTTAAATTGACCAATTATGCTTTTTCTGCCTTTATTCATGCTATTTATAAACTGCTTTTCAACAGAAAACTCTTGAGAGATGGTTCGCAAGAGTCTTAAAATACATATACATATTTCTCACTGCTTCACAAGAACATTAAAAAAAACCCATACAAAATGGAAAAGAAACCCAGCTGAAGTAATAGAAATAAACATGTAGAACTATACAGCACATGGAGTCTCTGCTAATCTCTAAGCAGTTGTCTTAAGTATTTTCAACTATCTATGAAAGGAGTCTATGGAAAAACTGGCTGATGGGCCAGAGGAGAGTCATCAGGTAAAAGGCTTTTCTCTTCCTTTGCCCTAGATTGTAAATTGCTCCTCTCTCACATTGTTCTAGGGCCTAGAATAATATTGTGGGGAGCTATACCTTACACCGAGCTAGCTTACTTGAGATTCTTCCAACTCCTTTTATTAATGTGTCCTCATCTGTGTATTGTCCTTTACCTGGGGAAGATAAGGCAGGAACCTGCCCAAAAAGCCAGTTTAGCCCAGGATCCTTCACTCCACCCCAGGGTATTTTCCAACCCTATGCAATGCAGGAATCGCACATGAAGAAATCACAGCAGGTGGTCAGCCAACCTCTGCTTTAAAATCTCCAGCAAAGGAGAGTCCACCAACTTCCAAGGGAACTTCCACTGCCAAATGGCTTTTACCATCAGAACATTCTTCCTGATGTTTTGTCAAAATCGCCTTTCTTGCAGTTTGAATCCATTGGTTTGGGTTCTACCCTCTGGAGCAGGAGCAAACAAGTATGCTCCACCTTCCATGTGACAGCCCTTCAGATACTTGAAGATGGCTATGTTCAAATCTCTGCTGGTTCTCCTTGGTAACAGGTACTGTGGCATGCTGCCTCTGAAGCTGGAGGTTCTATATAACCATCATTGGCCATAAACTGGTAAAGCACATGCTTTCCGTGCAAAAGTTTCAGGTTCAGTCTCCAGGTAGGACTCTGAAAGATCCCTCACCTAAATCTTGCAGAACTGCTGCTTGTTGTTACAGACAATACTGGGTGAGATGGATCATGAGCTGACTCAGAATCAGACAGTCAAAAGGTACTGTGTCATTTAGATCAAACCCCAACACTAGAGGCATCCCTGCTAGGTGGCCATCTGGTACCTACTTAGGAACCTCAAACAAATGAGTGTCCACCACCTTCTGACGCAAACAGTTCCAGACCATTCCTCATTTTCCCCCAAAATCTCATTGCTTGTCTTTTTCACTCGTTGGTTGGGACCCTGTGGAACAATTTTCCTCCATCATCCTTCGGTTACTTGAATATGCCTAGCATCACCTCTCCTATACCTCATCTCCATGCAAAACATACCCAACTTTTTCAACCTTTCTTCATAGGACTTGGTCTCCCAGTCCTTCACCATATTTGTCATCTGTCAGGGAGCCAGTTAGCAACACAGGGTGAGTGAAGTTAACTCTTTATTAGAAGAAGCATGGCTGGCTCAGGAGTGCCAGGCCTAATGAGTACTGCAACTCTTCTTGGTTGGTCTTGCCTCTATGAGGCAGTTGTGGAGGCTGAAGGTCCACAGCTGACTAAATTTCCTCCCCGGCAAAGTGAAACTACGCAGGGGAGAAACCTGGCTTCTTCACCAGCCTGAGCCAACTCTGCCTCTTGAGCTGTCTTCTACTTCTACTTCTGCCTCTGATTCTGATGCTAGACTTATCTCTGCCACAGACTCTCCCTGCTCACTAAACCCTGTTACCTCTTCAGCTTCCAACACCTCCTCCAATGATAATGATTTATTTATATGCCTCCCATCTGACTGGGTTGCCTCAGCCACTCTGAGTGGCTTCCAACAAATTAAACACATTAAGCACAGTAAAACACCTAACATCAAAAACCTCCCTACACAAGGCTGCCTTCAGATGTCTTCTAAAAGTCAGTTGTTTATTTTTTTTTATACACCTGACAGGATCTTTTCCCTCTTCTCCCTCTGACCACTTATTGTCGTCCCTCAATCCCTGGGCTCTGAGCCTTCTTCCCCAGCTGGTTCCTCCCACCATTCCTTTGTGTCCAGCCAGTCCGTGACATCATCTTTCCCTGGGCACATTCCAGTCTGTCCACATCCTACTTAAGGACTCAGTATAAGACAGTTTTCTTCATTCCTAAATATGGCCAAGGTGCTTTTTTAAGAAGCTCACTTCATTCAGATGGTGGTCAATTAAAACTCTCACTTGTTTATAGGCTTCCAGTTGCTTCCTGCCAAATGGGCTTAGCTGTTGTAGGAGTTGTGCATTGCAGATGGCCTCAGGCAGAGCCTTTTAGCAGTTTTGCATTGCATTTGCTCCTGGGAACCTGTCATAGATTCACCCTGATCTTACTGCTTTATTTCCCCAGGGTCTTAGATATGTTGCACAAATACTCACATGAAGGAGGAGGATGCTTTGGGAGGACTCAGTGTGCATCATGAGGACATAAGAGAGAATTAAATAGGCTATTCAGATGCAGATTTGTTCCAAAATTTAACCCTGAAACACACAAGCACACATCTCTTCAATATATTGAGGTTTTTTGTTTTTAAATAGAAGATAGAATAAAAATGGACAAAGCAGGTTACACCCTTCTGTTGTGTACGGATATGCAATCTGAAAAGGTATTTCATAAATAATTCATTTAGACATTAGAAGGAAATAAATCCATTTTGAGTACCAGCCTGAAATTTTTAAAAACAGCACATTGACAGTATTAATACTCTACACATGTTTACTCAGAAGAAAACATTGAGTTCAATGAAAGTTACTCCCAAGTAGATTGCAGGTGTAATATTCTAGAATTTAGACAAATAAAGGGTTTACAGTTCAGTTACAGCTGCAACTTGTGTTCATTTAAACTTGTGTGAAGTCAGCTTTATGCACCTGGCAAAACAACAAACAACAACAACTTAAAAGGGGTGAAAAGGGGATGAGGTTCTAGGAAAAATGACTTTGGCAATCCCATCTGCCATTGAACTCAATGGGCTTTGACTATACACGATTTTGGCTTTAGGCGTGATCCCCAGAACATAATCTCCTCATACGTTGCGGGCTTACTGTAGTTTGTTAGGGACTTTGTGTGGAGTGGTGGTGCCGGACATCCTTGGAACTGCCAACTGGAATTGGATGCCCTCTGTATTTCATGATGCTGCTGTTCCGCATGGACAGGATCACTGCACAAACACGTTGTATGAATCTTACTGATATCAATGGACCACCTTAAAACCACATTTAAAAGGAGCAATACCAAAAAGAACAAGCAAACATGCTGACCATACCAAACATCTGCAACTACCATTTAACATCCCCCGTCCCAGAACTGCTACTATCAGCAGCTGTTCCACCTGTATGCTTCCAAAGAAGGAGACACCAAGGGATCTTCATCAGTTCAGATGGAACCAGCCACTCTTTGGCTATTCCCATCATAGACTTGCCTCCTTCCGTGGCAAAATAGGATTTTTTCTTCTTAGGAGATTTACCCCTATGTGCCCGTATTGGGAAACTGCTCATGCTGAACGAGGTTATTCTAAGACAAGTAATTGATGTCCTTAGCCTTGTTGAGGGATGCTGCTCACATGAATCTTAACACATGAAGTAAACATGGGAAGGATTGGCAGCAGGGCTGGTCCATCCCATTTCACTGCCTGAGGCAAAACAGGAAAGTGCCTCTCCTACCCCTCACTTACTAGAGTAGCATGGCAGCTGTTCTGGAAAGATCTTGCAAAACTCCTGCGAGATCTTACCAGAAATCGCCACTGCTTCTCTGGTGGCGTCTGGGGCCAGTCGGGATGCCCAAGGGGTTGCCTCCCCATGGGATTCTGTCACCTGAGGTGGCTGTCTCAGGCCACTTCATGGGTGACCTGACCCTGGGTGTCAGCAGCAAACTCTCTTCTACACACATTCACTTGATTTTATGTTCCCTAAGTGTTTACAGTTGGCATATGGGGTTGGTGACCTCAAAGAAAACACACAGGGGCTGTATGAACTTTTGAGGAAATTCATGGAGATGCAGGGAGGGGAAGAGAGACTGGTGTCAGATCCTTCCACACAACCTACATGTAGGACCTGTCCTCCAGCAGCATATGAAGGGTCGCAGGCTCCCCCTCCTGGTTTAGTGTGATGTCGTCGTGGGAATGGACCATAGCTCAATGGTCCTTGTTTAATCTCACGCATCTTCATGTAGGGCTGGGAGAGGCCCCAGGCTGTAACCCTGGAAAGATGCTACCAGTTTGTGTGGACAGTACTGAATTAGATCAGGGGCCAGCACCCTAAGGCCCATGGGCCGGAAGCGGCCCACAGAGGTTGTTTGACCGGCCCCCGAGCCGCCCCTGAACCGAGCTGCCTGCTTGCATGCTGCACTAAACTGGCATGCACAGACACCGAAAATCGCAGGCATGTGCGCTCACACGTGCATGTAATATGGCCCACGGAGGGATCTACATGGGACTGATCCAGCCCAGGCAAGATAAACCTTCCTGACCCCTGAACTAGATGGACCAATGGCCTGACTCAGTATAAGTCAGATTTCTATGTTCCTGTGGAAACTTGCAGGTGATACTGTAAATGCAAATGGAAGACCCAAATTTTTTTTTTAAATGACCACTATTTTAAGGAGCATTTTGAGTTTCTCTTAAAAGCTGACACAATTAAATGTTAGGACTTCCCTGTGAAAACATTTCCTAATGCCTGCAGGACAGCATCACGGTCAATGTATTTGTTAACGGACTGAATATCACTAGCCAAAAGTTATCAGAAGTCCATAGTTAAGACACAAACGCAGTTGCATTTGCCAACCCTGGGTGGGGCTGCTGATAGGCAAGTGCTGCTGGAGAAAATATATAAAAAGGAGAAAAGAAGCTGTCTCCTGTCTGTTTTCCTCTTTAATGAAAATCCAAGCAGGAGTGGGTGAGAAAAGGGGAATGGAAAATATCACTTTTTGAGTTTTGAGAAGTTGAACCCTTCTTTGGGGGCATCTTGCAGCTGTTGCAGAGAGAGCCTCATTTAGAGTCGGGTTGTCCATGAGCGACATCTTCCTTCGAGACGACCCTGTGGTCATGGAAGAGACGACCATCAGTTCTCTCCTTCAGCACTCACAGCTGTCTGAAACTCCTTCTGTATTCAGCGGGGATCACTTCTCCCAGAATACTCCTTCCCTCCAGAGCAGGAGTTCCTTCATTATAACTTACTCTGTCTCCTCTTAGGCTGCCCTTGGAAACCTCTCTTTCCTAGACCAAAGCCTGCTAAGATCTTACTAGAATCACCTTCTGCTATGCTTCAAAGCATCTGCCTAGTGGAGACGCCATCACTTAGACAATTTGAGGCATCACTGGGATGCAAGCGATTACGGTGTCTCGGTAAAAGAAAAACTCGTACCCATCCCAAGTGTAAGTTCCTCATCCATTTGTAGCTGCAAATTGAGCCACATGAAAACATTACTAAGCTATGGCGGTAAGGAGGAAATTGTGGTTTCCGGAGATTTTCTTTCTAGGATGAGAGGATGTTGTTATTTCATGGAGCGATAACTTGGGGTGGGGGGTGGGGGTGAATGGCTGTGGGTGAATTTAATCCAATGTTTGACGATGGCAAAAATGCTGCCACCAGATGAGCAGTCTTACAGGGGGTGAGAGAATTGTGCCACCATGATACTAGTGCAACAGCCCAAGTCTATCCAGCATAACAATAGGGATGGAACGATATGTCCATTTTGGTTCTCTCAGTTTATTATTTTTCCAGTCTTAAATTTAGTTATTCACATTTTGCAGCAATTTTCTTTTCTTTATTCTTTTTAAATAAACTCCTTGTGAAAATTCATTCTTGCTCCTAAACAAACACGTTTTTCAATGTAGTTTTGACTAACGTGCATATTTTTGCAAGCAATTTAATGCATTTTTTTGCACATTGCTTTCAATAATACCTTCATTTTTATGCATACTGCCCCCTGCTATATGCATTTTTTTGTAATCATTGATGGGAGAAGCAATATTCAGATCAAGGCAAATTTCAGGGGCTGTGGTGGTGTGGTGACAACATCCACATGCCACCTACAGAGAGAGGGAGACAATGAGCTCACAATAATAGGGGCATACCCCCACCCAGGACGGCCTCATGTCTCCTCCCAACAAAACATCAATGGACAATGCAGCACCTCTACTCAATGAGTTCCTGTCCAGACCCCACTGTTACAAATAGCCAGGCCTTTCTGAAAACAGTGGTTCAAGTCTCCTCATGCCACACATAGCTCACAGGCATGGGTTTTGAGCATAATGCAGAAAGGGATGGTAACTGATGCTGCAGAACGTATAGCTATTTGAAGGATAAGTTGTGATTTAGTTCACATATAGTTTTGGGAAGCACGAATGAAGTAGGTTTGCATTAAAATGCAGATGGAACCAGATTTCTCTCTCGTCCCTAATCCAGCAATATAATTAAACAATCAGTTACATAATAGTTATATGCTGTTACGTCTTCCCATTTTCCTGCAAATTCTAGAACCAGCACTCAGCAGGAGTTGTCTTCCTTCATGAGAGACACACCAGTCTTTTACAGTATTTTATTTATTCATAATTATACAAGCAGAGCTTAGCTCAGGGGTGAAGGCACCACTTTAGCCGGAGGGCCACATTTCCTTCTGAGCAACCTTCCAAGAGCCATATACCAGTGGTGGGTGGAGGCAGAAGAAAACTGGGTAAAACAACACTTGTAAATTTTACTTTTCTACAGTAAGCTAGTTTCTACGTAGCACTCTCTAGCCTCCATCGAGACAAGCGAGAGGAATGATCAGAGTCCAATGACACACTACCAGTTTATAATTTTTCCACCCTTGAGTTTAGTTCTCCACATTTCTGCAGCAGTTTATGAATTTTCCTTTTGAAAATTTGTCAGTGATTTAGTGCAAAATTCTCCTAATATGCAACATTTTTGCATTCACTTCTGCCCTATATATGATTCTTTGCTATGACTTTTAATTAATATAGTTTATTTTATGAATTATTTTTATGTACGTTTTCCTCTAATATACAAGTTTTTGTGCATTTTTTAAAGGGGAGAGCTGCATCACAAAATTCAGAGAAGTGCTGATTTTGAAGGATAGCTGTGCTATTGGTTTGTGTATTGTTTCAGGAAGTGTGAATTAGGTAGGTTCACGTTAAAAACCAAACCAAACAGAATTTCCCCACCATCTCTAGTATTAGCTAGTCCAAAGGCGTTGCGGCCTCTTTAAGAACTGCATTCATGCAGTGCTGTTATACACTCCTAGGAAATGATCTGAAAATACTTTGTGTTTTAATCCTCCTGGAAATCAAACACATTAAACTCCAAAATTATCTGGCTTTCCACTAGCCAACAGACTGGGAATTTCAAGGTCATCCCCTGAACTCAGGTCTCTGAGCATAACCGTTCAATAAACGGTTATGGCTTAGCTGTGCAAGCTAATTTTGCCTAATTGATTTTCTTGTTCCACTGAGTTTGTGTGTAAAAGTAAACAAAAAGGAGCAAGCAAGCTGGAGAAAGGTTTATTAAAGGCATTTTTTCCCCATTTCTAAAATTTCCTTTCTGTATAGTGCCCCAAACTGCACCACAAAGTAAAGAAACTTTGGGTTGAGTGGGGAGCAGCTGAATTTCATAAATTTATTACATACATAGAATCATAGAATTGTAGAGTTGGAAGGAACCATGAGGGTCATCTAGTCCAACCCCCTGCAATGCAGGAATCTCTTAATGCTGCTGTGTGTTGTTTTACTTTAGTACACAAACTCCACTGCGATGGGAAAATCTATTACACATATTTCAATGGCAATATTAGAAAGCGCACACACAGGGCACCAACCATCATTGCCCACTCCCAGACTTGCTGTTTTCTACTCCCAGATTTACTGTTTCCACCCATGGTAGTCTAGTCACAAAACAAGATGGTGCCAAAGTGTGGCAAATCACACTTAACGAAAAAGCTCACTCAATCATTGCATTCTTAAAAGGTCAGAAACATACAGATTCTCTGTGGACTGGCACAACTCTATTTTGTATGCCAGCAAGTCAAGCGACAACCAGTGAGCCAGTGTGGTTTAATAGATAGAGTGTTGAACCTGGGGGAGATGGTGGTTCAAATCCCCACTCAGACATGATGCTGTCTGGATCACTTGCCTCTCAGCCTAACCAGCTTCTCAGGTTTGTTGTGAGGATAAAATGAGGAGAGGGTGTAATGTGTACGGGTCCTTGAGCTCATTTGATGAAAAGGTGGTGTATTAAAGAGGTAAGTAAGAAAGGAAGAAAGAGGAAGTTTAAGGAGAATAAGCAAGGATTTGCAATCTAGGGATGTAAGTGGACTGAATGTAATACACCTATCTCTACAACATCCATCTAGAAGAAACAACAACAACAAAACCACTGATAATGCATTACTAAAGCCAATAATACCTGACAACTTTGTTTATGATTGTATTTTAGCTCTGGATTGAGTTACGTTCTGAAAATATAAATACCGGTACATGATAAGAGAGGAGGAGAGAGTGGACAATTCAAGCCAAAAGGCAAATGGAAACAAACATGTACACAAGCAATTCTCTCCCCCGCCCCCCACAATTATCCTGGAAGTTTGAACCCCTAAATTCTGAAGAAAGAACAACGCTAGAATAATTGACACCAATTGTTTTCTTGGCAGCTCCTAGCCTGGATCACCTGCTGGGATGCAGTTCAGTGGGTGAGAATGACAATAGTCTGGTCTTAGGTGTTTTTGGTGTGTTTTTTTAAAGGGAGGTCCCAGCAGAATATATGACAGATAATAGTTTTGCTTTGTACAGCTGTCAAATAATGCTTAACTAATACTGAATTACTGTCAAGGCTCTCAGGGTGTTCACTTAAATTCTCACCTGAATATCCAATGATGGCATGGCAGTGAATTCTTAATAAATGTGTGGTGGGTGGATGTTTAGAACATTGGGGGGGAGTGTTATAAAGGCCTTTGATTTGTTTAACAGCTTTCTTGTCAAATGAAGCTTACGAGAACTTGGCCGCCTGTGTGAAGTGGAACTGGTTGCTGTCAGTCATCATTATTACTGAACTACTGACGTCCAAGTGGCAGCATTTGCTAGGAAGCTCCCAGACTGGCATAATTAATATAGCTGACAAATATGGCAGATGAACTGTAGTAGGGGAAGGAATATCAAAGGTCATTAGGGTTTGCTATGCCTGTGAGAGAATGGGTGGGACTGAGATCCCTTAAGTTCATATCCCTGCTCAGCTGTGATTCAGAAGTTAGTTTAAAAAAACAGAATGCAAACATGGTCAGGAATCAGAGCTGGATCCTGATGTGCTATCACCAGCTACAGCAAAGCTAGACAACATGGTGCCCTCCAGATATGATGGACTCCAATTCCCATCAGCCTCTTTGAGCATAGCCAAAGGTCAGGGGTGATGGGAGTTGTAGCTCCTCAACAGCTGGAGAATTAGAGCTTAAGCCCGGGGCTGGAGAACCTGTGGCCCTTCAGATATTTTGGGATTGTAGCTGTCATAATCCTCAGCCATTCTGGCTAGGGCATGGAGTCCAGCAACATCTGGAGGGCCACCTTTGGGCTAAATTTAACTAAATCACAATTCCCTGAGCTGAGATGTAACAAGGAGCTGTGCCTTGTTTAAAACAGAACCTGGAAGCTTCCAATCTCCTCTGGCACATGAAAGATAATGAGAAGGGGGGCACATGCTCTTAAGGATCACTGCATTGTTTGCATTGTAGGAGACTGACTCACTGTTATGTGTGAACTGGGCTGGTGTATGTCTTGCCGTTACTGAGACAGAAAGTCACAGGAGAAATCCTGGCCACCTGCCCCAACCTGAACAAATCAAAACACCTCCGTTGCTGTCCGTGTTAGGCCACGGGGGCAACGCTCTGTCTTTTGTAGGTTTCTGGCTCTAGCTAACATTCTCCCAGTGCTATTGTGTTGATGCTTTTGGACAGGAGCAGAAGTGCAAGATCCTTGGGAGCAGGGGAAGGTGCTCATGATGGTCCTGGTTCCAGTTCTGCACAGTCTCAATCACCAGCCTTAAGCTTCAGTATCAGGAGCCTGGTCCATTTCCCCAGTCAGTAGCATGACAGACTTGAGCCCTATCTCCACAATGCATTTTAAAGCAGTATCACATCACTTTAAATAGTTATGGCTCCCCTCCCCCCAAGAATTCTGATAACTCTGTTAGGGATGCTGAGTTATTAGGAGATCCCTATTCTCCTCACGGGACACGGGTGGCGCTGTGGGTTAAACCACAGAGACTACGACTTGCCGATCAGAAGGTTGGCGGTTCGAATCCCTGCAATAGGGTGAGCTCCTGTTGCTCAGTCCCTGCTTTTGCCCACCTATCAGTTTGAAAGCACATCAAGGTGCAAGTAGATAAATAGGGACCGCTCCGGAGGGAAGGTAAACGGTATTTCCATGTGCTGCTCTGGTTCGCCAGAAGCGGCTTAGTCATGCTGGCCACATGACCCGGAAGCTGTATGCCGGCTCCCTCGGCCAATAAAGCGAGATGAGTGCCCCAACCCCAGAGTTGGCTACGACTGGACCTAATGGTCAGGGGTCCCTTTACCTTTACCTTATTCTCCTCAGAGAGCTGCAATTTTCAGAGTTACCTGCAATGAGGGATTGATAGTTAAACCACTCTGAGAACTGTAGCTCTGTGAGGAGAACAGGGGTCTCCTAACAACTCTCAGCACCCTTAATAAACTGCAATAACCAGGATCCCACAAAGGAGGTATAATACAGTGGTACCTCGGGTTACATATGTTTCAGGTTACAGACGCTTCAGGTTACAGACTCCGCTAACCCAGAAATAGTACCTCAGGTTAAGAACTTTGCTTCAGGATGAGTAGAGAAATTGTGCGGCGGCGGTGCGGCGGCAGCGGGAAGCCCCATTAGCTAAAGTGGTGCTTCAGGTTAAGAACAGTTTCAGGTTAAGAATGGACCTCCAGAACAAATTAAGTTCTTAACCCAAGGTTCCACTGTATTGCTTTAAATGTAGAGTGCAGGTGGAGACTTAATCTTCCCAGGTTCCTCTTCTGAGTTTAAGGCCTAGGCCAGGGTTGTGGCACTTATTAACAATTGGACTTTAAGATAAAAAACAATATTATTCATTTCTAATGTCCGGAAAAAATTGTTAATATTTGTACCGTTTTTAAATCTACTTATAAACCCCTGTATTTTAATATGAAATTTATTTCCATTTTGCTGATGAATAAATATATCTGACATGCTTTGAAGGCAATTAAATCTTCATTGTTTGGGTAAATATTTAATTTGTTGTATTAGAGTTTGAAATTGTATCTCTTGTAAATCACTATAAAATTTAATACCATGTAGGTAGGGGTACAAAAGAAAGAACAAAATTAATTAAGGGAAACTTGGCTCTGATAATAGAGGAAAAAGGGCGGAAATCAGATTAACTCAGAAAAAGGAAAAAGAAAAGGGGGAAAAAATAAGATAACAAAATAATTAGAAAATGGTTTGGAAATTTGAAGAGGGCTATGATTGATGCTGCAATACTAACCTTCCCAGGAGGTTGTCTAAAGAGGTTTCGAAAACTCTGCAAGTGCTGTTTTGCCTTCATTGGGGGAGGTCAGATGGTGGAATGACAAGCTACAGAAATAAGGACTCAGATCCGTCAATTTAATTTTTTCATTTTTCTAGTCTTAATAAGAGTTTGGCATATTTCTTCATCAGTTTGCTTTAATTGGGAAAAAAAGTCACCATGAAAATTCATCAGTATATTCTGTGCATTTCTCCTGATACGGATTTCCATACACAATTTTTGCCTAATACACACATATTTATGATAGCAATTTCTGCTAAGATAATGCACTTTTGCATGGTATTTTCACTAGTGTAGGCATTTGTGTGCATATTTTCCTCCAGTACACACACATTCCTAAACATCTTTTGATTGGAGAACTGCACTGCAAAATCTGAACTTCAAAGGATAGTGCTGTTTCACATCACATGTTGTGTAATGAATTGTGAATTACAGCTGACGTGCAACTTACGTGCATTTAACTTTTGCGATTTCAACTTTATGCGCTTGGTGACTGGCCATTTGAAATTGTACAAATTAAGCTCTTGGTTTTCCCAGCACAAAAAGAGCTTTTAAGCTCTCTGCTTAGCTCACCAGGCTCTGATCTCATGGGAGCCTCCCAGAGCCTGGTAGGCAAGGCAGAGAGCTTAAAAGCTCTGGAAGGTAAGATTGCTCATGTGGGGTCAGTTTTGACTAAACGTGAGTTTGGCTATATGTGCCATCCCCAGAACATAAACACCACATAAGTTGCAAATCTACTATAGTTAGTTTCATATTAAAATGTCATGCCCAGCCCTGACCTGGTACCAGACTTAAGAGTCCTCACAGGATGAACCAGATATGCCACAGGTCAAAGGGCACCCTGGATCAAACCCTGATGATCCCTTTTAGGGGCCTTCTAGATTGTTATCAATGAAGAATTCCTGGAACTGTCACAGGAAGAGGTGGAGCATCTCCATGCCCAGCCCTTCTGAGCACAGGTATCAAAAGCTTCTACATCAAGCCAAAGAGTGATGGCACAGTATGCATTCGTGAACCCAGAGCTGTCAGTCTATTCATGAGTAAGCAATCCCATCACTGTCATGAGCAAGGTACTCCTTCACGGCCAGCAGCTGTGATTAGGGTGTAGTTTAGGAGGCCTGAGTATATGAAGCCTCTTCTTTGAACCTTCCAGTTGTTGAAAGCAACAATAACTGTGGGTTCTAATGTCCAAGTCTAGTCTTCATGTCTTACTATGTTGTATCTTGCCTGAACTCCTTGTGATATTGGCCATGGACCATTGGCACACACAGCTCTGCTCTGCACCTGCTGGCTGAGGAAGCTGCTTCATGCTCCCAAATGGTAGGGCTGGTGTTGCATCTATTGCTTTCAGTTGCACAATAGGACCTTCAGGGTTCACATTCGCCTTTCAGATAGCCATTTTCAAATTCCACAAGTACATCCCTTTATAATTTCTCCACATTGCCTTCAACTGACCTAGGAGCCAGGGCAGGAAAAGAATGGGGACAGTTTTGTACCCTGTGTGCATGTGAATGCCTGTTTATCTGACACTTGCCATTCTCTCTCTCCTCCCTTTTGAATTGCTAGCAACAGACAGACTTTGTTCAGGCAGTGTCGGCGAAGCCCTGGAAAAAGTCAACTTCCCATCCTTACCTTGTTACAGAACCATCTATACAAGGGCGGAAGAAAAAATCAGAGGACAAAGAAAGGGCAGGATCAACAAGAGCAGAAGAAAGCCGAGTGCCATGGAGAGGGGTAGGAGAAGATAAAGAGAGTCGTGCGTTTGATGCATTCGTTTCTTCTTATTAGTGGTATCCATGTAGTTAGCGCTCAGGCTGAGATGGCTGACCTGTCCAGAAGTTACAGTGATCCGCACACAATCCACTCCCAATAGTGTAAGAAACTGAGACATTAACAGGATGGGAAAAGAGAAGGTCAAGATGAAGGAAGAAACCATGGGCTGCGAAATATGAACAGGAAGTAACCTATGTTCACCCAAGTGGCAAGAGGTCTACCTCAGATTGTCTTCCTCCTTTCTCTGCATTCTTAACAATCTCAATCCCTCCACCCGTAGATAGGTCGCTTATTCCGTTTTCTACTTTTCAACTGATAAATGGGTCAAAGATGAAAGGACCTAGGAACAGAAGGTCAACCCTTATTCAGTTTCCTTAAATTGTGTGGGTCTACCTTATCTTCTCATTCTAGAAAGAGATAGCAGGAGAAGATGAGAGAGGTGGAAGAAAGAGGCCAAGAATAAACTTTGCCTGAAGCCAGAGTTGAGTGCCGCTCACTAAGCCTCATAAGATGCATGAATGAATAGTATCATTGTGGCGTTTATCACTAGGTGGCACTGGACTTAGTTTTCTCTGGGTGGTGTCCGAATTTTTCTGCCACTTGTCTGTTCTGAAGAGAGGCAACCAAGTTCTTACTTGGCTTCCTGACTGGTGTTTCTTATCAGCTTTCCATGATAGTATATTTATACATGTAGCGGGAAGAAAACAGATCTATGTCTAGTCAATTGGCAAGTTGAGAGGGCCAATGAACTCATCTCATCAGATATCCTTAAGCTCTGGAGGTGAAGGTGGACTGTTACCTTGAGTAAACGGTCCTATTTTTATGAAGGAAACATTCAAAACTTAATTTCCTGTTCCCATTCTGCATCAACTGTTATGGGTTTTTTCCCAAAAAAGGAAAAAACACCATAGAAAGTGTTGGAAACCACACAAGTGAATAATTAATATTGTAATAGCCTCAAGCAGAAAATAGCTTTAAAAATTGAAATCCTATATATTTTCTGCTTGAAATTATTTTAAAAAATAATTCTTTATTAGTGTTTTTAAAAAACATTTTCTTCTTTTTTTCTTATGGGTGGTCCTTCCTTGCCTTTCCCCCCTTTAAACGGGAAAGAGGAAAAACCAACCAATTTCATTTAACAGAACTGTTATGCTACACAGTTAAAATTTAAATGTAATAAGAGTCTTGTAGCACATTAAAGACCAACAGACATGGTCTTTCATAGACTAGAGCTCAGTTCAACAGACATGTGAAGTGTTATCCTTGACAGCTATACAGACATATACAGATGTTAGCATGTTGGCATCCGTCTGTCTCGAGAGACAATAGAAGAGTGCTCCATTGGGGGTAAAGTCAAACGATTGGAGGCAAACCATAGTTAAGGCAGGCAAAACAGCAAACTGTACTTAATAAAAAAGGAAAGGGAGGAGCATTTCCATACACCTCTACATGGCTCTATCAGAGTAGAAGAGTAGCATGAGCCAAAGGCTTAGTTAGACTTATTCCCATCATGCTAAGCCATAGTTTATTGCGACATCCAAATAAGATCCTTGTGAATATTATCTTTCAAAGGGTCATCTGTACAGCTTTTTCCTTAATTAAAAAATGGAGACATGATTCACCCTTATACTTGAAAAGGTTCGCTTTTGGAGTGTGTAAAACTAAGTGCTATTCACTGTGGTTTTTTTCAGCCAGAGCTCACATCAGCTCAGCTCCAGCACCTCTCAGGTGGGCGCCATGGCCATTCTAAGAACAAGGGAGAAGTTTGTGGTGAGCTCCAGCACCTCTTTTTCTAGAAAAAATAGAACTGGCTATTCACTTGCTGGGGTGCCCATCCCTTGTGTTTCTGTGCAACTGTTTTGGATGTGCATTTTGATTGGTAATATTTGCTTCATTCACAAATTTAGAAGTAGAGCATAAATGGATGCAAAGATTAGGCACACTTAAAACAGGCAGCAGATCCATCAGATGCTCAGAGAGATGCTTCTAGCCTTAAGTACACCTCTCTCTTCTCCAAATTCTCTCTTTTGTTTTCTTCCTCTGCACCTCCCCACTTAGTTTAGTATGCTGTATCCAGCTCCCCCCAACTCTGAAGGCTTTCCCATTTCAAATATACCCCGGAGATCCCTGTACAGAGGTACCTCGGGTTACAAACACCTCAGGTTACAAACACTTCGGGTTACAGACTCTGCTAACCAGGAAGTAATACCTTGGGTTAAGAACTTTACCCCAGGATGAGAACAGAAATTGCGTGCCAGCAGCGCGGCAGCAGGGGAAGGCCCCATTAGCTAAAGTGGTACCTCGGGTTAAGAACTGTTTCAGGTTAAGAATGGACCTCCGGAACTAATTAAGTTCGTAACCAGAGGTACCACTGTATTAAGAAAGCGTCTTCTAAGAATTAAGCTCTCATAAAAAAAAGACATCAACCATCCATTAAAGAAAATTAACATTATTTTTTCTGCTCTCAGACTCTGAGCAGTCATCCCTTTAAATAAAATTGATACGTGATAATGCTTTTTCACAGTAATCAGAACAGCAAATCTAAAAACCCACTTCTAGCCAACCCAGGCTCCGATAGCATTTACATACATTGAGAAAAAGAAACAACTAGAAGCTCTTAAAAGGAAAATGTCAAAACCACAAGAAATGACACCTAAAGGAATGCTGATGAAACCTGGGCAGAAGATGTTAAAGTTTCTGAGACCTTGATATTTCTCCATTCTAACCTCTGACAAGGCAGATGTCCCAAAGATTTGGCTTGCACATTTTAAGAATCTGAACCAGAAAGGATTTATCCATGCATTGACCTTAAACCTCTCATCAATGGGACGAGGGCATGGAACTAAAGGTACATTAAGCCTCTGCTGAAGAGGGATATTAAAATGTGAGCAGATCACGCTTTCAACAGGCTTTCAAAGCAGCTGGTGAGATGTCAAGGACTACACGCAGCTCATCCCATTTATATTATGTGGGCTTGAGTTAGAGTGTTGTTTCAACTTAGGCAATGGCTCTTACTTTGCCCAGTTGCTTGCAGTCAACCACAGCAGCACCCAAACATGATGTCACCCCTTGGGAAGCATTGCTAAGCCTGTTACTCCCCGTAGACTGATTGTGTAAAAAGAAATCACTAAAGCCCATAATTGCCTTTTGCAAAAATATTGCATCAGATAATGTTTGCATCAATAAATCTGGTAGAAAAGCACAAGATTGTATTGGGCTAATGTGCCCTTTCCCCCCCAAAAAATATGGACCACCAGCAATGAATCATAGAATTGTAGAGAGGGTGCTGTCCACAGATAATTGATCCAGCACACTAAGTAAGTTGGAACAACTACCCATCATCCCTGACCATTGGTCATGCTGGCTGAGGCTGATGGCACTGTAAATCCAACAACATCCAGAAGACCCAATGCTGGCTACCCTGAATTAGGGGTAGATTATGCTGAAAACTGGCTGAATTAAATAGCATCATAGTTTGCTACGCTAATATGTGAAAATCGTGTTCTGAAATCCTAATACACAACTACAAAAGTCATATAGATACACAGATCTAAACTAAAGGAAGAAGGCTACGTATCAGGTATATGTGGTGGTGTTTTGTTTTTTTTTATAAAAAAGGAGACCCTTCTGTTTTTCTAAAAGCATTCACTGTTAAAGCTAAATTTACCTTTCCAGGCAGCTGAAGACTGCTCAGTTATGTTATTTTGGTAAAAGAGAATATGTCCAGGACAAGGGGGTCTGCTCCTCCAAATGAAAAAAGTCACGCATGTACTAGGGCCTTTGATGCCCCAGATACATCAAACTGCATAATGTTCTCTCCTAATAGGAGCACTGGGATTACACTGGAGGAAATTTGCAATATTTGGTCTGTCACACCCCCTCCAGAAGGATTGAATACGGGGAAAGTATCAGAAAATATGTCACGGTGCGCCTTGCCTCCCTGCATCCCCCCACGTACCGTGGGGAATCCTGCAGCCTGGCTCCTCAGACGGAGCTTCAGGGTGAAATATAGTTTCAGAGTAAGTTTAAATTAGATGGCCTGAAAGCTTCTGCACAAGGGATCCCCAAAGTATTGAGCGCCTTTCCCCAAGGATCTCCGGGCAGCTTTAATATATATTGTGCGATCTGTGCAACGTATCCGCTCGAGAGAGAACGGTTTGTAATGGAGTCGGAAGGGTGCTGTAATCCACTAAAAAGGACAATAGGCAAGGTGTTATGTTGTTATGTTTCGCTGCCTATCATTCTAATGCAGCTCATAATGTATGAATCATACCCCCATTGTGTGTAATTAGATTTCTCCTCCCAACACCCTTCCGAAGTACAGTGAAGAGGGCTGGCCAATGTTAATATTAAAAACAGCACATCTTTTGCAAAGTTAGAGGTCATGCCTTAATTCCTTGCGCATGAAGAGAGTTAATCAAAAGATGACGGGAGAAGAACGAGCAGGAGGACAAGAATACCCCTGTATTATTTCTGAAGGAATTTAATTAGAAAGGAGGTATTAATAGCATTTATTTCTGCAATTAAAAAAAAATCTTGTTATTTGAATTGCTTCACCGTAACTCACGTTTTGCAGACACTCATTTAAATCTGTCTTTATTCCCCTCATTTTTTTTTTAAAGGAAAAGCAAAGCATGCTTCTTACTGAGCAAAATAATGAGGAGGGGGGATAATGAGGAGTGATCCCCGTCATCTCCGATTTCCCCAGAGTTTCTCGTTTAGGACAAGGAATGGTATTAATCAATGAGGAGGTACTGTTTGCACTTTCCTGGTTATGAACCTTTGGCTTCTGGTCTCCACAATACCTGGGGATGGGGTGGGCCTCTCTGGCCTGGAAACCCCCTAATCTATGCTAAAGTTATTTTGTTGGTTGTGTTCAATTAAAATGGAAAAAAGTGGCTTTTCTCACAGGGTCGGGCTAAGGCATGTTGCTGACTGAGGCAAAGGACAAGATTATGTCCCCCGCTGCTACCAGACAGCCAACATCTTAGTCAAGTGATCTGTCAGGTCTCCAATGTCTCATCCCTGCTCACTGTCATGAACTGGCAGGACGATGAAGAGGAGGAAAAGAATCTCAGCAAGGGGTGAAGTACTCACATGCAATGGAGGAAGATCAGGGGATGGAAGTCAGTGTACAGGAACCAGAGCAGCAGGACCCATCACCAGAGCCAGAGGGGCCTTATCCCCACGAACACAGCAGGCTCTGAGGTGTAGGAAGCAGTGAGAGGTGTGCTCTGGGAGGTTGAGGCAGGCAAGGGCCAGGTGTCATCCCTCAGCTGAGGTAGGCTCCAGACAGGTGAGGGTCACATGCTTCGCTAAGCCCAGATGCTGCGATCAGCATGCAAATTACAAAAGGGAAGCAGAGCTGAGGTACTGCCCATGTTGATGGACCTTGACTTGGATGCTCCTGGGCCTTTATGGGACTGTGCTGCAGGTTTGACTCTGAACTCTGTTTCTTGACCTCTGGACTTTGCTCATGTGGATTGAACGTTGGATTTGGCATACTGAACTTGCTGCCAGGTAGGCCAAGGATTCAAGACACTCACGCACCTCTAGTTGGGACCCCAGGTACGCAAATAGGAAATTGATGCTTTTTGTCTGTGTGTCAACGGGCATCACTTTACATGTTTAAAAACTGTGGTATGCTAGGAGAAAATGACTAGACCTGACATGTTCAGTTACCTCAGAACAGTGACAAGAAACCATTGCTGCCAGCGGGGCACTGGCTCAAGTGAATGGGAATTAGCTAGGGGATGCAGAGAGAGCAGCTAGGAGCCAGGAGCTATTTGCTCTGAGGTGGATATCTCACTCTGTCTGTAGAGCCTCCCCTGACCTCTTCAACAGCAGCGCATGCCCAGTCTTGTTCCTGTACAAATGACTTTTCCTCTCACATTGCCTAGCTTAGAAGTCCCACAGCAGATATAAGTAGGGTGATTGTATCAAGAGCAGGACCCATTAATAAATTTGAAGGATGAAATATAAACCTAGATCATAAATAAATAAATAAAATACACTAGGTTTTCAGGATCTACTTTGGTGGTGGTAGGGTTCTGAAACCCTGAGGTAAATTGACTTAAACTAGGTACCAAATCATGGCATAAGATGTGAATCCAGATATAAAATGATGGCTGAGGGGGTGCCCAGCTACCCCTCCACAAGTCATATATAGGGGATGGGCATTGATCCCATAAGCAATACACTGTTCAAGTAACTTTCATAAGCCATATGCTGGGATGAAACATTGAAAGTGCTCTTTTAAGCACAAAGTCGCATTTTATACCTAGGGAACACTGAGTCTCCACCACTGGAATTCTCTTCTGGGGGAGATCAGGCCACCCCATTTGATGGCCATATTCAGGCAGAATTTGAAGGCATTTCTGTTTGTTCATTCATTCTACAGTGGTACCTCTGGTTACGTACTTAATTCGTTCCGGAGGTCCGTTCTTAACCTGAAACTGTTCTTAACCTGAAGCACCACTTTAGCTAATGGGGCCTCCCACTGCTGCCGCATCGCCAGAGCACTATTTCTGTACTCATCCTGAAGTAAAGTTCTTAACCCAAGGTACTACTTCTGGGTTAGTGGAGTCTGTAACCTGAAGCTTATGTAACCTGAAACATATGTAACCCGAGGTACCACTGTATTTGGAAGGGAGATAGCTCACTTTTAGACATTGTAATTGTCATTGTAATTGTCCATGGGGTCACGAAGAGTCGGACACGACTAAACGACTAAATAACAGCAACAACAATTGTCGTGACTGTCACTTAAATTATTGTATACTAGATATGAATAGATTTTATGTTGCTAGCTGCTCTCAGCACCATTTGGCCAGGAAAACTAGATTTGAATAAATTTGCCACTGACACACACAGTATGTGTGCATAGGATTGCAGCCTTTTTGTTTTGTTATCATTGCAATAAGGATGCCTCCAGATTGTAAGTACTTCGTAGGATGAATTCAAGCGCACATTCAAAGTGGTATTTGGACTAGTGTAACAATCTACCTTTTTTTGTTTTAAGCACCTTTCCCAGTTTGGAAAGTGATGGGGAAATGCACTGAAAAGTGTGGGATGAAAAAATGGTTAACAGGAAAACTGACTGACAGGTCGACAACCTTTTTGCATAAGAGGGCACGTTTCAGATGTGTGTGCTGGGGACACCAGTTACAAAATTGCTGATGGAGATCATGGCATAACCCAAAATGGCTGCCATGGTGACACAAAATCAGACAGGCATCCACAACAATGTTATGTTTACAATGGGAAGTCAGCTATGTCCTGCTGGCGAATTTTGATTTCTCTCTCTCTCTCTCTCTCTCTCTCTCTCTCTCTCTCTCTCTCTCTCTTACACACACACACACACACAGAGAGAGAGAGAGAGAGAGAGAGAGAGAGAGATTGTCTAAGAGCAACAGGCAACATTCCTCAGTATTATACTGGGGAGAATATACCAGGTGGCCACAACACACTCACTCTCATTTCACAGAACATGCTTAGAAGGTACCTGTGCATTTTGCCCCATAACTTTCTAAGACTAGAAACTTATTTATTTTTTAAAGAAAGCTCGGGGTCTGAGGCACCTGCTCCAGGCAAAAGTGAAGGCCTTTGAGAATGGATTGGCAGACCCTGATGTGGACATCCCACAAACAAGCTAGGATGAACATAGGATGAGTGTTTATTGTTCTAAAACAGCCCCTTAAACAAATCTGCACAAATGTTCAACAAAGACCAGACACAGTCTAACCATCATGTCACGTTTGTGGAAGGCAAATTGGGATAAATGCTGAATAAGCAGGTCATCTCAAGCTGCCCTTAGAATTTAAGATTGTTTAAGGTATTTCATATTCTATCTCTGCTATTTGCGCAACAAGATGCAAAGGCAGTTGAGTGTTGTTATCCGTGTATCACAGATACAACAGATGAAGCATAGTAGCAGGTTTGTTTGTGGCTGTGGTGAGATTTTAATGCAGGGATTTTCCGCCTTACAGCTCGCACAACATTAGCCGCTGCGGTGTTACACCAGCTGTCAACAAGCACAACAAACAACCCTCTTCACGGTTAATGTGGGCGGCCTTGATATCTTGTCTCTGATATCTCCCTACCTACCTTCAAAGTTTGCCTGCTTCCTATCACAGGCCATTTGTAAAATCAAAGGCGACTGACGGCCGGCCTCTTCAGCAAAACCTCACCTTGGCACAGGAGAGCCGAATCTGTTCCAGCTCCTACTTTTTCCCCACTTTACTGTTGCGATGCTGAAACAAACCAGACCCACCACCATCATCCAAACAAAATTGAATTCTTGAGCCTAAAAAAAGAAAAGGAAAAGCTCTGGCCTCCATGTTGGTTGGCGGAGATAATGCTGTCTATTGTTCCAGGCACTCTCCAAGCACTCTAGGCTGGGCGTTTCCTGAAAGAGGAAAGACATGTTCCTAATATATTTTTGCATTAACAGCTTTGCCATCCTGAGGTTGGGACAGTTACATCTGGGTAGCTGCCTTTCATTAAGTCTGCCTTCTCTCTCTCTCTCTCTCTCTCTCTCTCTCTCTCTTTTTTTAGAAAAACACACCTGGGAGGTTCAGTGTATGTGCCCTGGAATGTTACAGCTCCCTCTGGGATTCTGGTGGGGAGCAGTTCTTGCCTAATTTACTGCTCCAGCAGAACGGTGTATGGAAATGGTAATTACAATAGCAAGCACCTGGCTTAACCAGCCATATAATAGTTTCCTTTTTGGAGCCTGTGTTTTACCTGCTTCTAGACAGGGCTGGCCCAACACTTTGGCCCAGGATGCCTCAGGGACTGCCTGAGCCCTTATAACCTTGCCCAATTGGTGGGGTCTCCAGGGGTGTCATTGTTAGTGGTCCCCCCCCATGACTCAGATGCATGGCTCATATCCACTAGGAATTTGGGTTGCCAAGTCAGGAGCATCCCAGATCCTGAGATTTCAGGACCCAAATCTGAGACCTACAGGGTGGGTCCTGGAGACAGAGGTTAATTGGGAGAGGGGAGCAGAGGTGGGCAGGACCTTCCCTTCCTGAGTGCCTTTGCTAGAATTCTTGATTATACATTTTAGAATGCATTTTAACTTTGTGTTTTTATATTGTTGTAACCTGCCCTGAAACATTATGGCAAAGGGTGAGCAAGAAATCAAACAGATGATGGTGATAAATGGCTTACAAGACTCCCTCCAGCTTTATGGCTTTGTCCCTGTGTTTGTTTATTTCTAATCCTCCATTCATCATTACTGATCTCAGAGCAGAATAAAGCAGAATTAAATCTTGCCCGAATTAAACAGTCACAATAAGAAATCCACTTAATTACAAGAAGCAGGTAAGGCAAATATAATTACAACCTCAGTATACTAATACAGAAATCATTCTCCAAATGTGGATGTTTAAATGTGGCCAAAATGATACCCTCTATGCACAAGAGAGGTTTCAGGAAGCTTGGGGGAAAAAACCCAGTTTGCATTTTTATTTTTATTTTAGTAAAATGAGCTGTATTGGCCCTCCTGGCTGGCCATACTGGGAGGGGCCTGTCAGACCCAGCTTCCAGTTTTGACACATGGGTTTTACCTTGTCTTTGGTGTGGCTGTGGAGGATGATCCATTTGGGCAAATGGGGTAGTGCCCAGCCAACATCATTCTGTCCTCAGCCAGCCCAGTCCCCACCTTCCTGCACTCTTGCTTACAGCCAGGGAGTGGCACTGGTGGTCTGTTTCCTCCTTCTTGGTGTTGCCCTTTTAAACTCAGCAGAGGTAGATAGGGACAAAACTAGAATTACTTCTGTTCTGCCTCTCCTTTGCTGTGGCTCCACCTACTGTTTAGGGGTGGTGATGGAATGGAAAATATTCTACCCCTCAAGGAATTCTTGGCACTGTAGTTTACCCCTCTTAGAGTTCCAGGTCCCAGCAACCCTTAACAAACTACAGTGCCCAGAATTCTCTGTGGGTAAGACTATGCTTTGGATTTGCTTTAAAGGTATAGTATTTACACAGCCTATGTTACTTAACATGCTGGCTGCTTGATGATTCCCTGTCCCATTAAGCTGGTTTGCACAAGATTTCTAGCTATGGGCCTTGCTGAGTTTTCTGTTTTCTGCTTGCTTCAGCTCTGGCGCAGGTTTTCTTTTAAGGCCTTTCTGTTTCTGCGTTGGCACCAATAACCTCAAACCAGGGTGGAGAAATGAAAGACACACAGGCCTGAAGAGAGGCAGAATTCATGTATATAGCCTTACAGGTTGCCTCTCCTAATTCTGCAAAGGCGCCCCAGATAGCAACTTGAAGAGGAATACCTGGCTTTTGTGTTTAATATTATAGCAGAGGGAAGCCGAGTGGCCCTAGAAAAGCTTCAGCGTTGCGGCAGTCCGTCCTCTTCTTGGTTCTCAGCCTTCCGCAGACACTTGGGCTCCAATTATTCTTGTATCTTGCTCTCAGACAAATTAAAATTTCATAATCTTTCTACCGGCCTCGGTGGGCAGAGTGCTATGCTAGGTCAAGTAACATCTTCGAGCTACAGTGCTTCTCTCGGAAGTTTCAATGCCCTTGAGGAATTTGTACCTTTAGGAAAGCCACGGAGAACCTCTTTTTATTCTT
Organism: Podarcis gaigeae; assembly: GCF_964106915.1. Classification (NCBI taxonomy): domain Eukaryota; kingdom Metazoa; phylum Chordata; class Lepidosauria; order Squamata; family Lacertidae; genus Podarcis; species Podarcis gaigeae. The sequence goes on along the minus strand of NC_139684.1, from coordinate 33,900,090 downwards.
CTTTTTAACAAACTGAAGACAAGACAAAACACAGAGAAGTTCCTGCGTTTCCTCCAAGCTGTTTTGTTTTGTTGTTTGGGGGCAGGCAAAACAAAAAACAAAATTTGTCTTTGAAATATGGGGTTGCAGGTAAGGCTACAAGGAGCCCTAAGTTTCATCCTAAAGTGAAATTAAAGTTGAACTACATCATAATCTTTCTCAGCATAATGACAGTGCTAGAAGAATTTGGTAGAACTCCAAGGAAACTTTCTTTGGAGGGGTTTATCTTGCAAGGGGGAAATACACATATTTGATTGCAGGAAACATGGCTAAGTGACTATTTTAGCAGACTGACCACTGTTTTATTTTAGTCGCCACTAGGCTACTTTTCATTAGAAATGTTGTTCATACATCACTATCCAGAATGAAAAGAGATGCTAGAATAAACTGGCATGGCTTCTTTGATTTACTAAACAGGACACTCCTCACGCCTTTCTTAGGCTAGGTGAAACCAGGAACCACCTTAAGAGGCTGGTGGCTTCTTTTACTTATTTCATTCACTGGTGGACAGCTCAGACTACTGTCAATAAAAAGTTTCGCAATCAGACTGATGAATTATTGCAGCCCAACTTTACACAGGCCAGTGCACTCAGTGCCTCTTCCATGGGAAATTTCTTTTAAGGAATCCAAATAGCATCTTGCAATGCACATCATCCTTGGTGGGAGCTGACGTTCAGCAATATCTGGAGGGCCAAATGGTTCCTCATAAACTTGGTCCTATTTGCATCTTGACAAATCAAACAGGCAAACAGACTAAAACTAGCTACCTCTTTGTTTTGGTAGAGCAGGGCGGGGGGGGGGGGTATCTCATGCGGCAATAAATAAATAAATAATAGAAGAGCCTGCTGTTATTAGAGAGCCCTGTCCCATTGATTTCCCCCAGCTCAAGGATCTATAAGAGACCCAGGTAAAGCACTGCAGCGCCAGAGTCTTGCTAAGAACCGGAAGACAGGCTATTAATGATAATTGCACCATGAGTTCTGCCTCCTCTGATCCATTTAGTCACGTCAACTTCTTTTTCTTTTTTTTTTTGCTGTTGGAAGAGCTATAATGTCATCTGTAAGGCACACGCTCAGGACCTGCCTCCAAAACGGTTATTTGCAGGGCCAAGCAATGTGTTTGAATGACGCTGCTACCTATGTGTTATAACGCAGGCCATGCTGTATTTATTTATTACTGCATGTGATCCCATCTTTCCCAAGGAGCTCATGATAACATTCATGCTTCTTCTCCCCCCCCCCCATCCGCCTTTTCCATTTTAAGCTCACAGCAACCCTGCAAAGCAGGTTAGGTTGAGAGACAGGATTGGCCCAAGTCATGCTTCATGTCCAGCTTGTAGGCTTCTTGTTAGGTGTCAGGGTTCTGAAGAGTTGTGGGGAGGGCAAAGGAATGACCCAGGGAAGGGTGATGGCAATTAATGGGGTTTGGTGCTCCCTGCAAGGCAGGAGTCAGGACAGCAGCAAGAGGAGGAAGGGGCAGGGCAGTCTGAGATGGAGGGAGGTGCTCAGGATGTGGTGGAGCAAGAGACTGTTCGGGTAAGGAATGGTCCAGTAGGCTCCCCACCATCTTCCTCCCCCCTGTCTTCTAGAATTGGGAGGAGCTTGAAGAGGAACAGCAGAGAGGACTTCCGTGTAGGACAAGCCTCAGGCTGTGTGTGCGCATCCGTCAGATGAGGGTGCATAAGCCAAAGGGCCACAATAAATGTGATAATGTGTACCTCTGGAAATCCTTGAGTGCACTTCTAATAGGGAAGTTATGGTAACCTGTTGCTTTATGAAACATAAGTTGCTACACAGTGCAAATGGCTACATGTAACACAGGTTCCCAACATGCAGGCTAACACAATGTAACAGCACAAGGTGAGAATCAAAGCTTAGCCAACAGAAATTGGTGAGAATCAAACCTGAACCAGTATAAATTGCCAGTGCTTATCACTGTATTAAACATAAAATGAGGTAATGATGTACACGATTGGTGAAAATTGAAATCCTTTGTTTGGAACTTTATAAATTCTACTGCCAGAACCACTGGGCGTGGTTGCAGTTTTGTGGAATGATTCGACTGTAACCTATTGCTTTGCAACAAACCTTGAACTCCTAAGAACTCAAGCTTCTGGGTTTTTATTGGCATAAACCCAGGAGATAAGCCATTTTTGGCTTACAACAGGGCATAGTCCCCCTGTTGCTGCAACTGCTCCACCTGAGGACAGCTGCCTAGAGATAAGAAGTGTGTGTGTGTATGTTGTGTGTATCCGGAGCACCATGGGATCTGCTGTAAGGATTTCTTTGTCAATAAGGACTTAACTATTGGACATTTGCCATACTTGACTGCGGGGGTCAGGGCAGATCAGAACATTAGGCCATCTGGATGGCCACTGTGAGAACAGGATGTTGAACTAGATGGGTCGTTGCAGGGGCAGTACAGCCTGTTTTGCCCCTTGTGGCGAAACAGGAAGTGCTGCTCTGCTGCTGCTGCCTGTGCCACCTGCCCCGCCACCTCCACCTCTGGTGGAGAAGTGGCACCAGCATTGGTGCCGATTTTGAGTGAGATCTCATGCGTTCTGCAAAAGTTTTTGTGGCACTTCTCTGCCACCGGCAGAGGTGGTAAGGTGCCCATGGGGTGCCATCTCAGGGTCTTTCATTACCTGAGGTGGCAGCCCTACCCCATCTAACGGCTGCACCAGCCCTGATCCAACAGGCTGGCCTCATGTTCTGATGCCCTCCAACACCTTGCAAGCACTCTGTTTACCCCAGTTACCTGCTGCCGGAGGCTTCTGCATCACCCTGCCTAACAGAAGGACAAGCACAAGCTCTGCTTGTCTGAGAGATGGTTAGAATACAAGGCTCTGTTCAAATGGCGTATGTGCATCAGAAGCATATTTAGGGCCCCTTGTGCCATTGGCACCCCCTGGGGGGGGGGAAATCACCTTTGTGCCATGATGCGAGAAAGACAGGAAGTTTACCCGCGTTAGACCTCATTGCTACAGTGGTGGTGATCCACACACATATACATAATACACTGATTTTTATGCTCACCCCTGGTGTCAGCCGGTTTCAGCAAATATGGGAGTTATTTGCTCTTTATTTGCTTGCCATATTTTCCTCCACCCTTTTTCAAAAATTGTAATGCTGGTTTTTGTCTGTGGGGTGTGTGGGTTGTTGTTTTTCCTTAATCCCTTCAATGTGTTGTTTTTCTGTTTGACTGGTGCTGTCTGCCGCTCAGCCTACGGAGGATTAGCCTTGTGCTCCTTCGCTTGGTGGCCTTAAGCAAGGAACTAATGTAGATCACAGATTCCTGTAGATCTCCTGCATTCCTGGAGTACATTATCTATCTCCCTGGTTTAGGGCTTCTGCTCAGCTTGCCTCTCATGTTTTATCCATGTGGCTCAGAGTTCTTACATGCAGAAAGTTTCCTCTAAAACCAGGAGGATCTTTTTAAAAAGAGTGGAGGTAATAGAGATTCAATCCAGGCCTCTCCAAATGGAATTTTAATGATTGTCTTAAAGCAAGAAAGCAGACATTGTAGGGACCTGCCAAAATCCCTTTCCTGGCTTGTGGGGGGGGGGCATAAAGGGTCTCTGAACAGCTGCTGAGGGTAAGCAGATGGAAAGGAGGATGGGGTCCCTATGCCTTTCTTGGCTTTCCAGAAAAGAGGATTTCCACAGGTGTAGCTTTTCTTACAAGGCATGAGTGGTGCTATTCCTGCTCCAAATCCACATTCTGTGCAGGCGCACAAACCTGACTTACACAGAGTCAGTCTATTGATCCATTTTGTCTATAGCACAGGGGTGACTAAACTTTTATGGACAGCAGGCCAAATCCTTATCTCCCCACCCCTGGAAGGGCAAATTTGACAAGGTGAGTGGCCACCTGTCAGTCACCTGAAGTAACTGTGATGCCAGGTGATGCTGCATATTGATGTCCCTGTTTGGGGGACTTTTAAAGCACAGTGCTGGGGTGTTTAGGGGGCTCTGCAAACACCTCTGCACAACTCTGTATACCGCCAAAAACCAGAGGTTCAAAAAGCAGCGTGAGACTGATTGCAAAAGGACTTTCAAACAACCCGTACTGCTCTTTGAGTCTTCAGAGATCTTTCTGGAGGAGCACTCTTATGTTATAGTGCAACAAAAGCAGAACAGATAAACCAGAACATTAGTGTGGTATAAAAATGATTTTTAGAAATCCTTCTCTTTGCTTGCACTTGAGATTTGATGTTATCATGCATTGCTATATATGGCTATACAGTACTGTTTTGATGCATGCATGCTGTATACGTTGTTTTGGAATATTATTTGTTATCATACACGTGCGTTTTTTGTCTTGCTAAAGTATTTCAGCAGGAAGCTATGGGGCATGCACTAATTGCCCCTGCTTTTCTTATGCTATAGCACAAAGAGTGCCTCCCCAGACAGCAAAAATATGAAGCACTGCAGAACAACTAGTAAAGTGGATTGATGTATGGATGGTCCAGTATAAATCCATCATTATTGAGGCAGTCACATGTTATAGAATATACCTGCAAAAGGGGGGGGGGGGAGAACCCTTCTGGACCTGTGACTCCCCAGGCAGAATTGGTTAGCATGGAGCAAGAAGGTGCCCCCCAGGATGACTTGAGTTTGCTTCTCTTCCCCAGCTGTTGTTCCTTCAGGCTTTTAGCATCTGCAGCTCCTTTGCTTCTTTGTGCTGGTTTCGGTTGCATTTTCCTGTTTTATTCTCTCTGCCTCTCCCTCCCACCTCCAATTCCTAACCTCTTTCCCACTCCTCTTTGCCTCCTTCTCCTGTTGCTCTGCCTTGACCTTCTCTTACCCCCTGCTTCTTTGCACTTCTACCTCCTATCCTGCTGTCCTCCATCTCTTCTTCGCCTCCTTTTTCCTTCTGATCTCCCCTCCCACTGCTTTGGACTTCTTGCCCCCTATCTGTTCCCCCTGGATGCCCTGACTGTTCTGCCTTCTCTATCCCCTCCAGCATTTCTCCCATTCCTGCTGTTGCCTTCCATCTTCGCAAAGGCTCCTGCTGTTTGATCTTCTCCCCTTTGGCTCCTGATGCTGTAAGACGCCTCCTGCCCTCTGCAGCTCTTGGATCTTTGCTGGGTCTGCTGGTCTGGAGTGCCACACTTGTAATAAGAAATACATGGATGGTTAATAGCTGTTCGCATTCTCTCTCTTGCACACACACACACACACACACACACACACACACACACACACAGCACCTAGCACCTGTCATTTTTGCACCATCTTCTCCCCCTTCAGATAAAACTCAATGGGTCATATTTGGATTGAGACTTTCAAAGGTTACTCAGATAAATAATACATTTCACAATGTTTTCCTTAAAAACCTTCGAACAGGCTCCAAAGATAATCAGTTGGCAAGGAATTTAACGGAGAGCCATCATCTTGCCCACTTTGTGGTCTCAAAAGATTTTTCCATCCAGAGCTAACGGAGGAAAACCTCTTATGCCGAGTGTGTGTGCGGAAATACAGAAACGGTTCTGTGCAGAAACTGTGCTACTTCTTTTAGAAGAACAGTTTTAGTATCTTTTTCAGGTCTAGCGCTTGTTCACGCATTGCAGTTAATGGGAGCACTTATCTGGGATGAGAAGCAGACTGGAGGTCTTGAAGCAAGCAGAGCTTCTTAACACACAGGGCTCCAGAGCAGATGAGGAGGCTATCTGCAAATCTGCATGGTGGCAGCTGCTGTGCATATGATTCCTAGTGCACAAATTATAGCTGCTATCAAATACTTACCCGAGGTACAACTTTTCAAAAAAAGTTTGTTTTTCCTGAAACAATGTATGAACCAAAACACAGTCCTCCTTCTAAATTCGCACTTCTCTGAAATTTGCAAAGCAGTACTCTAGCCAAGTAATGTGTACAAAAATAGATATACATAGGGTAACATGTGCGGGTGGCATTGTAGTCTAAACCACTGAGCCTTTGGGGCTTGCCGATCAGAAGGTTGGCAGTTCGAATCCCTGTGATGGAGTGAGTTGCCATTGGTCTGTCCCAGCTCCTGCCAACCTAGCAGTTCGAAAGCATGCCAGTGCAAGTAGATAAATAGGTACCGCTGCTGCAGGAAGGTAAATGGAGTTTCTGTGCTCTCTGGCTTTTGTTCTGTTGCACTAGAAGTGGTTTAATCATGCTACCCACATGACCCGGAAAGCTGTCTGTGGACAAACGCCAGCTCCCTTGGCCTGAAAGTGAGATGAGCACCACAACCCCATAGTTGCTTTGACTGGACTTAACCATCCAGGGGTCCTTTACCTTTACTTTTAAGAAATGCATTATAGTTGTAGAAAAAACCCATATGAAATGCATTGCATTTGTGAACAGTGCCTGCAAAACTGTGTATATGTTAGGATTCATATGCTAATGAATTTTCATGAGAGCTTTTAAATAAATAAATCGCAAATTGATGTGGAAATGTGGAGAACTAAATTTAAGATTAGGGAAAAATAAGAAAAGAAGAGAGAGCAAAACTGGCAAATTCCCTCATCTCCACTCATAGGTGTGGGCTTTTTCACAAATTGCACAGCAACGTGTCTGGATTTTCCACCAAGCCTGCCTTTCACCAGTTGACTGGAGATGTCAGACAATGACCCTGAAAAGAGGTGAGTTTCCACATTCAAATAACTTACTCTGAAGTAGTTCCACAGGAGTCTGGGGAACTAACAGCTTGAAGATGATGCCATAGGGGTTGCTTTCGCCTGTTGGTTCCTTTTTGCTATACAGCAGTGAAGGGTTCAGAGCTTCTGTCCAGAAAAAAACTGGAAATTTGACCAAATAAGATGTGATTATGGAGATGTGTGTTGGGATTTCTCGTCTTTTTATGTAAAAAGCAAGTGTGTGGGACAGAAGGAGAGAGAGCATGAGAACCTGCCTGAGGTGAAGGGCAAGATGGTGCCTCTTACCACCACTGTAGGAACATAGGTCACATCCACACCAAACACGCACATTTGAAGCATATAGCCTCCACCCCCAATCCTGGGAGCTTGTAGCTTACCTTCTCACAGAGCTACAGTTCCCAGTTGCAGAATCAGAGGCAGAGGCTGAACCAGGAGAGTAGAAGGCCAAGACAGTGGTGGAGCTTCACTGGGGGCAACGGGGGGTGGACAGCAGACAGGGGTGGGGCTGGCGTGCGTCCCGAGGGCGTGGCACACTGTCCACAGGGGCGTGGTGCACGTCCCAGGGGCGTGGCACGCCGTCTGTGGGGGCATGGCACCCAGTGCGGGCGGGGGGGGGGCAGCTGCGATGGCTCCCCACCAGGATTGCGCTACCGGGGGTGGTGCACTCCCCCCGCACTCCTCTTCCTCCGCCAGTGGGCCAAGAGGCAGAGATGACTCAAGTTGCTGAAGAGTCACAGTTGTCTCCTGTTCCTGCTGCAACAAGCTCCCCTCCACCCTTGTCACCCAGCACTAGAAGAGGCATAAAAAGGGCAGATGAGAGGTTGGCTGCACAAAGGCGTAGTCTCTGATTGCTTGGGGAAAGCTCTGGAGAGGAGGGGATTTAGTTGGCTGTGAAGAGGTGGGGACTTTCAGTCTTGGTAACTCTTCATGGAGTAAGACTACTGGGAATGAGCTCATTAGGTCTGACACTCAGCCAAGTCTGTGGATTTGCTGATAAAGAGTTAACTCCAACTTTGAACTGTGTGATTACTGGCTGGCGTACACCTGTGACAATAGTTTAACATGTATCCTCCCCAAGCAATGCCATAATCTCCTTCCACTGCTTTTTACTCATGGTCCCCCTTCTGGTCCAGGCTCCTCTCCCATAAATACTTGCACCCATTGCTTTTTACAAAATTTAAAGTGGGGGCAGAGAGATGCAATCATGGCTCTCCTCCATCATTTGTCCACTTATGGGAATCTGGGACTAGCCAGCCGTCATGGAAATATTCTTCAGCTCCTATTCTAAGAAAACCTATTCTAAAATGAAGGCTGCAGGCCATTTAGACTAATTCCTCCGAATGGGTTCAAATATATCCACCTTGCATTAAATGTGTGTGGAGCTTTTCCGCGAGACAAAGAACATAAGAGACCAAATGTTCTCACGCAGATGCCACCCACTCCAAACTACAGGTTTGCTGAACTTACTGCCGTTTAGAAAAGCATGTGTGTAACTGTAAATATCTTAACATTAAGAAAAGGGAAAGAAAGAAAATAGCCGCTTCTAAAATACTGGTTTTACAATTGCCTTGTGCCTCACTGTGCACCTGAGGAGTATATTAATCGGTGGCAGCTCGCAGTATGACTTGTCTTATTGCTTAATTATATAGGGAAAGGAGACATGGAAAAGAGGTGTGAGTGGAAACTGTTAATTTTGCAGAACAGTACTTGATTCATGTTTCTGTTTCCCCGTTCCCCGCTCAGTTGGGAAGCAGGTGGTGGCATAGGCATGATCACACCACACACACACACACACACACACACACACACACACACACAGCTACCTTGTGTCTGCCTTGGCTTGCTGGCTAGCCCAAGATGTTTTCCTGACTGGGGCACCTCCTCTACCACCCATGGGTAGGAGAGAAAGTCATTTCAATATGCATTTGAAGGCAAGCCTACCTAATTCACACTTTCCAAAGCAACATGCGAACCGAAACACAGTCACCTTTCAAATCCCACACTTTTCCTAATTTTGCAATGCAAATCTCCAACATGTGTAAAAATGCTTGTGTTGGGGGAGAATATGTGCATTAAAATGTACATCAGTGAACATAATATGCAAAAATGCATTATACGAGGGGAAAATTGGTTTGTAAAAACGTGTATATTATACAAAATTGCCTAGAAAATTGTATGTTAGGAGAAATTCTCACAAAAATGCAAATTGTGGTGGAGATAGTGCGTGTGGGGGGACGACAGAGAGATATACCAAAGTGGCCAGATTCCCCTAGTCTAATACCACATGCAGAAGCCAACCTGACTGATGGTCAGACCTCATTGATTCTGTATAAGGACAGCTTCTATATTTGGAGTGGAGGGTGTCATTTTGGCCTTTGCTTGAGGCAGCAAAATGGTTTGGGCTGGCCCTGGCCATTTGGGGAGAGGGAGAAGGAAGGTGAGTCAATTGTGAAAGCAGTTTGTCTCTTCTTCCCTACAATGCCCACCCCAACATTTGTTCAAACTGGAAAAAGCAGCCAAACGCCAGTACCTACACGAGTTCTCTTAGGATTTGTGCATTCTCTTCAAGGCATTTTTGTTTCCTGATACATCCACTTGCTTGCTTCTTACTCGCATACTTCTCTGTTTCGATTGAAATGTAGGGTGCTAATGATCTGTTTATGCGAAGTGTCCAGAGGCTTTAAGCGTGGATGCTGCAGAGACCAAGAGGGCATCCAGTTGAGTCTTTGCCTCGGCTTTCCAATGTACTTCTCTTGCCTTTGCGCATTCTGATCTCATGTTTATTTTGACTAAGCCTTTGTGCGTCCCATTTGAGATATTTTACTGTCCTTAAAGAGCAATTCTGTTCTGCAGCTCTTGGTGTGATGATATTTGCCTATCAACCCAATGACTGCGGGTGGCACTGTGGTCTAAACCACTGAGCCTCTTGGGCTTGCTGATCAGAAGGTCAGTGGTTCGAATCCCCGAAGTGGGGTGAGCTCCCATTGCTCGGTCCCAGCTCCTGCAAACCTAGCAGTTTGAAAGCATACCAAAAAGTGCAAGTAAATAAATAGGTACTGCTCTGGTGGGAAGGTAAACGACATTTCCCTGCGCTGCTCTGGTTTCGGTGTTCCGCTGTGCCATGTCATGCTGGCCACATGACCTGGAAAAACTGTCTGCGGACAAACGCCAGCTCCCTCGGCCTGTAAAGCGAGATGAGCACCACAACTCCAGAGTTGTTTGCGATTGGACTTAACTGTCAGGGGTCCTTTACCTTTAGGGAACATTGTTCCTAATTCTTTGCACACATGAAAACCCTGAAAGTAATCCTTTAACAAGCAAGTGTTGGGTCATAGAAGACTAGGTGTTAGTTCTTCCAACTCAGTATACAGTCATTCACAACATTTAAATTATTGTGTTAAAACTGGACAAGTGCAAGATCTTTACTATTCATCATCCACCTCATTTTGAATCCTAAGCTGCCATTCAGGTTTTTCCACACTACTATTTATGTCTCCATATCTGCTTGCAACAGGCACACAATGCTGTTGCAACAATGGTGTCAGATGTTCATGCTTTCATGGTAGTGCACTGGTTAGCGATAGGCAAATCTGTTGATTTCGGTGTCTCTCAGTTTCTCATCTTTCCAGCTTACATTCAGTTCATCACATTTCCACAACAGCCTGCAATATATTTTTTTTTAACTCTCATGGAAATTAGACATCTTAGTATATACTTCTCCTAATGCTCTTTCAAGCAATTTTCCCTGATGACCCAGGTGAATGAGGGTCAGTGGAGCCACTGGAGGGATGGAGCGCATGACAAAGAGAGGTATTATTAAGCACATTTGTATCACACTCATTCTGAAGGAATGGGTTTCCCAAACCCCAAAACTGACTGTGCAGGCAGTTTTTAAACTGCACCATAATCCCCATTTCTCCTTAGCTAAAATGCATAAACTTTAGCCGTTGAGCAAATGTAAAACAAGAACACAGCTCTCTCCCTTATCAGTTTGACGGCAAGACTGGCCTTGACTTTACCAGTAGAACAGACACAGACATATCTTATGTCCTGACCACAAATGACGCAGAGACCCAAGTCTGGGACTAATGCCAGAGCATGTTCTCGGAAGTAGTGACCTCTTGCTCCAAGACAGGAGTAGGAACAGGAATATCCTTTTATGGTCAGAAGTACAGGAAGGAAGATCCTTTTATGGTTGAGAGTACCAGAGCAGGAACATATGTGATGTCAACCTGTGTACGCCGACGTGGTTGGGCTCCTAGGGGAGGAGTGAGAGGGTGCCTGGAGGATATATAAACTGCATGAAACCTGTCATTTCTTTGTACTTGCTGTGGACTCACCACGCAGGTGCCTTCTGTTGTCCGGAGAGCAGAATAAACTCTTTCTTTGAACCAACCTCGGTGTCATTTTGACTTCCTTCCTCCTGTCCCAGAGCAACGCAGACCCAATCGGTGAACTCCAATAAGGCTACAATTCTACAACGCAGGGAATCTGTAGATCTCCAGATGAAGGGACTCAAAGCCCATCAACCCCAGCCAGAATGGACAATGGTCAGGAACGATGGGAGTTGGTGTCAGCAATGTCTGGAGAGCATCAGCTTCCCCGGCCCTGGTTCAATGAGCTCATAGTGTAAATCATAGGGTTGCCGACCCCACTCCACCGGGCTGACCTGAAGTGTCCATGCCCTATCTTAATTTTCAACTAGTGACATATTTGCTCATGTGTTAGACTTTTTATTTGACATGCTCATAGCAACTGCAGTCCACCCCCTGTGACATCACCAGGTCTCACCTTGGAGCCTTGAAATCCCCTGGGATGCTCCTCACTTAACACCTCTAGTGAATCAGGCTTACCCTACTTTAATCTCCAGACAACTGCTGCAGACGTAGCCAGCCTGATGTCTTCCAGGTACCATCTCTCATCATTCCTGACCATTGACCATGCTAGCTGGGAATGATGGGAGTTGTAGTCCAAAACATCTGGAGGGGATCGCATTGGCCAGCTCTAGTTCAAGAGGTGTGGGTCAGGTAAATGTTCATATAAGAATGTGATGGCCTGGGATTCCGATTCAGAGGAGGAACCAGAGGAATCCCAGCCTGCACAGGAGTCCCCGCCTCCAGGGCCGGCTGAACTGGGGCAAGGCCTAGATGCTGAAGAACTTGCATCTGTGGCAGAGCACCAGGAGCTGGCCCCAAGTGAAACCCTTCTGGCCCCAGAGGTGCTTGAGGACTCAGTGGCGTCAGGTGAGCCTCCTCCAGGGACCAGTAACCCTTCGGCCTCTCCTGATCTGCAGAGGCTTAGGGCAGAGAGGCGAAGGGAACTGGTTGCTCCCAGGAGGAGTGCTCGCCTTAAGGCCAGAGGAGGCGGGGCTCCTGGGGGCCGGGACTGCCCCCGGCCTTAGAAGAGGATAAAAGCCTAGTCAGCCCGGTCCCAGGTTGCGGGAGCAACGTCGTTGTTGGCTTCGGACCTTCCTGTGTACCTGTCCCCTGCTTGGCCTCCTGTTCCTGACCATCCGGTACTCCTGTTCCCTGCCCGGCCTCCTGTTCCTGACCATCCGGTGCTCCTGTTCCCTGCTCGGCCTCCTGTTCCTGATCATCCGGTGTTCCTGTTCCCTGCTCGGTCTCCTGTTCCAGCGTTCCTGTTCCCCGCCCGACTCTCCGCCTCGGACCTCGCCCCTCTTCGTGTGGACTCTGCTTACGCCCACGGTACCTTACCCCCGGGACCAGCACAAAGAATCTGCAAAAACCAGATCCCTCAAGCATCCCTCTGTATAGTGCCTGTGCAAACAGAATATCCTTGTGACCACTCTGGGTTCACCTTCACTCTTAGCTGTTTTCTCACAGTGGCTTTCTGGGAGAATTGATTGCTGACCCAGACTGGTGGTGGTTTCCAAAAGAACAGTCATTGGCTGCACTTGCCAGCATCACGGCTGATCTAATTCATGCCAATATTCCACAACGCTGAACTAGAATGTAAAGTCTCCATACTGCCTGACCCCCTCAACCCTTTTCTTGTACAGATAAGCAGAATCATGGCACTTACAGTCACAGTGAATCTCTCACTAGGAGCCATGCGCTCTGTTAACACGCTCTCTTTAGGACAGAATGTGTAAAGTGATTAATTGGCACAATTAGCTGATTAATGGCTTGATCATGTTTTAAAAATAGTCTCGATTAATTGAGGTTGGCCATCTGGGCTCTTCTGCTATGAGCTGCAGGGACCCAAGTAGCACCTCTGATGCCTGCTTTTGTACATGCACACACATGTGCACTCCTTCCCACCCTCCCACCAACCAACACACTTACACACACACTAGGGATGTGTGAATCTGTTATAATTTATCTCAGTTTTAAGTTCAGTTCTCCACATTTACACATCACTTTTTTTTAAAAAAAAGTAAATTTGAAAATTCACCAGCATTTTGGGGGCAAATTTGTCCCGAAGCACACATTTTTGACTAATATAAACATTTTTGCAAATATTTATGTCCCTCCTAATCAAACACACTTCTGCAGGTGCCCCCCCCCCCACTGAGCTGTGCATTTCTATGCACATGTTAGCTGAGCATTTGCATTCTTGATCACATTGCTTGGCTGAAGAACTGCACTGCAAAATTTGGAGGAGTGCAAAAATTCAGAGAAAGGCTGTAGTTCAGTTTGTGTACTGCTTTAGAGAGTGAAATGAGGTAGGTTTACTTTTCAATGCCAACTGAATCAAATTTCTCCCCCCTCTCTAATACCCACACTTGTATTGCCTTTCCCCTGCTGGGGGGCCAGCCTTACAACCTACATTAGGGTAAGCACCAATCGGATGCTTTTTGGGTGGCGAGAGCGCAGTGCAGGTCACATGACTTGTCCAGGAGCGCATCCCGGAAGATGTGCATCCCAGTTTTTTATCTGAAAAAGTTGGATGATATGCACTCAATAGCTCAGTGGAAACTAACTGGAACCTTATAATCATAGAATTGTAGAGTTGGAAGGGACTGTGAGGGTCATCTAGTCCAACCCCCTGCAATGCAGGAATCTTTTGCTGCATTCAGACAGCACATTGTTCAGTTTTCCCAACATTTCCTTAACTGACAAGTTCCACATTTTATGTGACGCTTCTGGAATTCCAGCAGAATCTAGTGGAAGTTTAGTGCTCATTTATATGTTAATTGCTTCCAGGAAAAAATATATCAATTTGCCACCCTGTTAGCCCAGAATGTCATGGGAGTTTGGTGCCTGCCACTTTCACTGATCACACTATGGGGCAAATTTGGGGTGGTATTCCAGCATAAAGTTCTTTCCTGCCATTTTCATGGGCGAATCATGAAGGAACAGAAGTGCGCATGTGCAAAAGTGGTGGCGGTGTGTCAGATGATGTCCACGGTTGTGTCAAACCACACCCACTGGTGTGAATGACAGGGTAGTATGTTGATCCAAAAGCCACAGTTCCACAATGCAACAGGTAACACTGTGTAAAAGAAAAGTTAGAACTTGGCACAAAACCTCTATCATAACCAGAAAAACCAATGTATTGATCCCCTTGTCTGAATGCACCCTTAGTCTTACCTATGTAGCAAGTCCTGGTGGCTATGCTGAATGGTTGACCTGTTATTCACAAATAAATACTGCTATTGAACTTTATCTGGCTGTGATGGAGGCAGCTGCTTCCTGCTATTAGGGCAGACCCACTTCAAGGCTTCCTCACAGTTGAGTCCCCTTCCCAAACCCACAGGATACTACAATCCGATTTATAGACACACTTTCCCCAGAGAGACTCACCAGGTGAAGAGCTATTTTATTTTCACAGGCTCTTAATTGTTCTTCTTTTTAAAAAGATTGCTGCCAGTTTCTATCTGCTGTTCTTGTTATGATACCTGTTTCATTGTTACTGTGTAAGCTGTCCTGAGGATATTTAAATTGAAGAGTAGTCCATAAATTAATAATAAAAAAATGATGAAAACACTGCAAGAAAGCAATCAAGCATTTCAAGGGGATGTGAAAGTTCCAACAGCACTTAATCTTTGTTGCTCCACTTTCTGCCAAGATAGTATTTTTTTTTTATTAAAACTCTCATAAATGAAGATATAAGATGCCTGAGAGACAACAAAACGGGTTGAAAACAAAACCCTTTTATTAAACTTGTACATGGACCTGCTCCTGTGCTACGAGATCCTAACCCTTAGATATTACAGCAAAGCCACAACTCAAAGCTCTGGGTCTGCAACTGAATCATTAGACAGAGGTCTAAACATTAACCTCAGAAAACGGGCATGCCTTGTCTCTCTGGCTGATTGTCTTTGAGCATCACTGTGTGGTCTCACTACTTTTTTTTTAAATTATGTCATTGTTTGTCACCTCTCTCTCTCTCTTTGTGTGTGTGTGTATGTGTATGTGTATGTAAACAATACAACGTATTTTAAAAGGCCATTTTAAACAATGGAGCAAATAACCACCATATTTCCCTCTAATGGAAAACATAGGTGGTATGTGCCGACAGGTTCGTAGCTGGGATGGAATCACGGAGAAACAAGAGGCAGGGGAGGTATTGTCATGCTCAGGGAACAGCCTTTCCCATCATTGGGTCCCCAGGTGTTGGACTATAACACACACACACACACACACACACACACACACACACACAAAGGATCAGAGCTACATGATTCCAAACAGTGTTGGGAGGGATGCACGAAGTGGGGTTAAAAAGCTCCCTGCCTTCAGCTATAAAGCAAAAGTGCTGAAGTTCAAGACTGGAAGCCGCCCCTGATCCTGTGCCCTTCAGCACAACACAGCACAGCAGGTGAATATTTCAAAAGGATAAGGAATTAAACTGAAGTTCTCCGAGAGCCCTGAAAGACACTCCAGGTCTCCTGTTCCAACCTGGCTGGAGACCTCTACGGGAGAACTCCTTTAGGGGCTGCAGATAATATCATTTTGTTGCAAGATCCAACCCCTGCTGTATTTATTTTCAGGGAACTTAAGCATGTTTAACTCTGTGGCCCAGTGCAGACATACTGTAGCTATGGCTAGGAGATTGGGAGTGTCCTGGAAGCATGAGCCCTCCTTCTTTCCCTTTCTTCTACCATTTCCAAGCTAACCATGGTAAGCACTAGGCATACATCAGTGTTTCTGCCAACTGTAGATAGTTCAAATCACAATTTTAAAGCCAGGGTTGCAATCTTTAGTTTGCTACTGACCAACTTTGGTTTCCCTGCCTTCTGCCCTGCTAATTCCATCAGGCACCAGTTGCTGCTGAGCAAAAGATAAACAAAAGTGCCAGTGTGGATGTCTTGCTAGCCATAATTAGGGCTGAAGCTGAAGGGAGGAGGGGGTACAAAGGTGTGGGTTGGGGAGGGAACGCATTGCCTGAAGGGATGTTCCTGAACATCTCTACATAGAAGAAGCAGGCCGTATTATATCTCCCAAGACCTGCACTGGGCTGAGATTGTGGACTCCCCAATTGGTTATAAAAAATATTTTATCAAGAGGTAAAGTTGTAATTAGACAGGAATGTTTTTGTTGGTGTGCTTGTGAAAATACATTGGAAATGAAGATTGTTGTTGCTTTAAAAAACAACCATTAAGCTCTGATTCTACTTTAAAAACTAATTAAGGGAATCCTAGATATTCAGAGGGACATGGGTGGCACTGTGGTCTAAACTACTGAGCCTAGGGCTTGCGATCGGAAGGTCAGCGGTTCGAATCCCCGCAATGGGGTAAGCTCCTGTTGCTTGGTCCCAGCTCCTGCCAACCTAGCAGTTCAAAAGCACGACAAAGTGCAAGTAGATAAATAGGTACTGCACCGGTGGGAAGGTAAATGGCGTTTCCGTACGCTGCTCTAGTTTCGCCAGAAGCAGCTTAGTCATGCTGGACACATGACCCAGAAAAACTGTCTGCGGACAAACGTTGGCTCTCTTGGCCTGTAAAGCGAGATGAGCGCAGCAACCCCAGAGTTGTTCGTGACTGGACTTAACTGTCAGGGGTCCTTTTTTCTAAAAAAGTTGCAATTAGACAGGAATGTTTTTGTTTGTGTGCTTGTGAAAATATTTTGGGAATGAAGATTGTTGTTGTTGTTTTAAAAAACAACCATGAAGCTCTTATTCAACTTTAAAAAATATCCTAGATATTCAGAAAGAATTATGGGTCCTTTAAGGTGTAACAGATTGTTAACAGCACAATCCTGGTCGTATACTGATGTGATATAGATATAGATATAGATATAGATGTATAGTATGTAAATTACTGAGAGATGTTTTGTAACAGGTAACTAATACATCAAATAAATAATAATAAAATATGCGATGTATAGAGCCAGTGTAGTGATCAGCATGTTTGGCTACAACTGAAGGCACCTTGGTCCAAATCCTCACTCAGTCATGAGGCTTCCTTTGGGCCAGTCACCTCTCAGCTTCACTAACCTCACAGGGTTGTGAAGATAAAAATGAGGCAGGGAGAGAACCATGTACGCCACCTGGAACTCCTTGCAGAAATGGCAGGATATAAAAGTAATAATGAATTCTAAAAAGTAAGTCCCATTGAGTTCAATGTGGCTTATTCCCAAGTAAGTGGATATAGGATTGCCCACTAAAACAGTGTTTCTAATCTTGTTTTACAAATGATCGAAGCAATATTTACCTGTTTTCTTGTTTCCACCACAAGATCATGTAATTTATCTCTGTGGGACGCAGGTTGTTGTGGTATGTGTGTGTGTGTTTAATGGTTTCAGGTTGTCCAGAATAACTAGCAAGCTAGGGAATGAATTTTCCTCTCAGTGTCTTTTAAGACAGAAAGTATTGATCAGGAAAAGAATGTTAACGTATTTACTGTACCATAAAGCATTGGCACTAGAAGCCATAGGAAGAAGGTTGGTTTTTTTGTTTTTTCTTGGACAGGAGGTTAAAAAAGGAGGAGGAGGAAGTGGTAATGGCCTTTGTTAGCAGGGTTGCAAATTAAGAAAATTGTAAAATGCTTGGAGACTCAGATCAAAGCAGCTATGAGGTTAGCTTGGAATCCCCCCCCCCCCCGATTTGAATTATCGGTATAGAGAATGCAGGGCTTTCTGTAGAGTGGCACCTCTCTCTCTGCCTGTGGAGAATCATTACCAATGTAAGCCAATGGTGTGAGTCAAGTTAATACGGCAATTTGGGTTATATGCAACTAGTTTTCTGTCTCTAGAACTCTGATGGGAGGTTTAGGTAAATGGGACTGTGCAGTCTTTCTGGCATCAATTACTATTGCTCTTTGGTTGCTTTCTTACTCTCTAGTCCCCATATTTTTCAACAAGCAGGGCACAGAAGCAAACAATCATAAGATGAGAAACACACTAGACAAGAGTTTCAAAAAGCATGGGGAAAATGCAGAGAATACTTCACAAAACAGTGCCCTAAAATACATACATGGACTTGTTTAGATTAATGTCTGCAGGAGACTTTGTGGATATTTAAGTTATAATTAGAAAAATCTTAATAATTATTCATAAAGGAAACAGCTTATAAGAAGTAAACGAGGAGGCCAGATACAGGATAAAGGAAGTCTTTTATTTGGTTGTTTTTATTGTTGTATGTTATGCTCATTGTATGGTATGTTCATGTTTAATGAGGGTGGATTTCTGTATTGGGGGGTGGGGGGTTTATGTTAGGTTGTAAATAAAATTTCCAATAAACAAAAGATGAGAAACAAAACAGTATACAGAGAATCAGGATACAGCAACAATCCACAGAAAAAGTTTGTGTGATTGCAGAGGCATGAATTCGCAACTGTGAATGAAGTTCCATGGTTGTATTAACCAAGCTGAAAAATAGAATCCAGGTTGTATCAAAGTGAGCAGTTTTGGATTCATTCCTGGCAACTCTGCAGTATTGTGTGAGGCACTCATACAGTGAAAAATCCAAAACACTCTTCAGCCAGCCTGCTATAGAGGGGTCAGACTCCCAACTTCCAATGTCTAGTGACCTCAATCCATGGTGCCACCAGCAAGGAGAAAAAACAAATCTTTGTATCAGAGCCAGATAAGTCTCTAAAGATGCAAGACCCAGTTCAAGGATTAATTTTTGACCAGTGATGGCCTCCATTTTCTAAACATTCACTCCCGAAAGAGCAGCATGATGGGAAACTCCCATCACATATGCAGGAAGGTTCCATTGGGATCACATCCCCTCTAGCAATTAGAGAAGAATGCCACACTGGGGTCCAGTTCCACCACAGGAGTTTACAGAATAGGCCTCCTGGATTCTATCTGAGGTGCTTTTAGGGGGTGGGTTGACTTCCTATACCACAATAGTGAGCTTCTCTTCCCAAGCTATCCGCAAGCCATTTGAGTCCCCCACAGATTTACATTTTATATATCTCTGAAGCTATCCCCCCAGCTGTTGTGCAGAGGGACTAATACATCTGCCAAAGAGCAAAGCCCCTCTCCCTCATTGATCAGCTGAAAAGCAAATAAGCGGATTTGGAAAACCTGGAACCAGTTGAAGTGAACGCCTTGGAGAGCTTCAGGCAGAGTCCTTTGGGGAACGGGATGGTCCCAGATCACAATATCACAAATGCCAAAGAGACTCCCAACCTTCCATTCTTTGAATAAGAAGGTATATATCAGTATGCCAAAACCCAGAGTGACGCAGGATCAGGGTCAGTGGGGACATCCCCAGAGCTAGCTTTTAGCCCTGCCACATCAACATTGTAATTTGCAAGAAAGGTTTGCTGAGCTTGTTAACAGCAGACCAAGTAGGGTGCAGAAAATGTAAGGACTCTAGTGAAGGCACTGAGGGGGGCAGTTCCAGCTCTACCCATGGGAGACTCCTCAATAATGCAGATTTTTTTAAAATTGGAAGCACTATAGTGAAGCCCAAAGCTGAGAAGCCCAAGCCCCACTTTAGCTCTAGGTTTAAACAGTGTTATTTGCCACCCGTCTGTATTTCCTAGCAGTAGCAAAGTTGTTATTTGGAAAAGTCATCTTTAGGAACGCCTTCAAGGCATTTGACTGAGTGGAGTGGGATTTCCGTGAAAATACTGTTTAGACAAATTACATCTGGGGACAGGTTTATGCACTTGATCTACCAATTGCATCCACGCTTTCCAACAATGATTTCAGGCAACAGCTTCAACTCCTTGGGCATCAGCCTTGCTAGAGGCATCAAACAAGGGTGCCCTCTATTGCTTCTGCTTTTTGCTTTGATAATAAGGGGTGTTGGTTAAGATTGTCTGATCCCAGTGCACTGTGGAGGGGATAGTGGATGTGAGGAGACTCAAACACAGATCCACCCCGTTTGAGGATGATATGCTATTAATGCTGTTTGATCCCCACATTGCCCTCACAGACCTGAATGGGTCTTTGGAGCAGTTCCTTAGTGTGGAAGACTTGGAAATTAATTACACTACAACTATAGTTCTGCCCCTTAACATGCCACCTGAGGACCACATTTGTCTATTCACTGTTTTTGGCTTCACCCTGTGTTGTGAGAGTTTTAAGTATTTGGGGGCTATCATTCCACATGGTTTTAGGCAATTGAAACCTCCTAACTTTAGGAGGCCCTATAAACCAACTCTAAATGAGCTGAAAGGTTAGTGGTAACTCAATCTAAGTTGTCTGGGCAGAATAGCAGACATAAAGATGCTTGGTTTCTGACTAGGTGAGGGATGCTGGAGCTTTTTAGCTAACATCTGAAACTCTGCTAGGTCTCAGTGGCACAATCTGCTGCTTTTAAAGCAGAAGAACAAGTCAGGTTTTGTTCATTGTATCTCTGCAAGATTCACTGATCTCTCCACATTCTGGTCAGTTTCCTTAAGTGGGATAGAGGGAGTGTCTGATTGGATCTCAGAAGAGGCATCCCATGGCATCTCTGTATGAGTGGCTCACTTCATTTCAGTTGGCTGAATGCAGAACCATGGATGCGCTTCTCTGAAAATACGTGGTTCTTATAGTGTACTTCCTAAAAGTCTGGGTTTGGGGTTTTTTTGAGGGGAGGGGTTAAGAGTGAAGCATGCCTCAGCTATTGGTTTGGGGAAACAATAAGAGCCCCACTTGGTTCCTCTCTTCCAATATTCTGTTTCTCACAGGGGCTGACCCAGATGCCCATAAGCAAGTCTTTCCTGCACTGTGGCTCCCACCAGCTGTTTTTCAGAGATGTGCTGCTTTCTAACCTGGAGGTTCCATATACAGTAAGCTCATTTATTTAAAGTATTTATACACAGCTTTTCAGTAGGATTGTCGTTAGTAATAGATCAGTGACAGGCGTATTCTCCCCAAATCTGTCTAACCCCTTTTTAAAGCTGACTACGTTACTGGCCACCATCCCAAACGGTGGCAGAAAATTTAATAACTTTCGTATCCTGTGAAAAAATAAATTTATTTTGCCAGTCTGGAACAATGAATTGAATCCTGTTCTCCTTGTCTTCACTGATCACCCACTTGAACTACTCTCATGCTGCAGTGTTCACACACCCCATAATCCATCCCTCAGCAAATGCTCATCCTTTCCCTGGATTCAGTAAAGGCAATTCCATACTCCCATACTTAAAGGCCTATTTAGCTCAGCTTCCAAAGCTGTGAATCAGATGTCTACCTGATACTTTTGAAGCTGCAATCCTGTGCACTCATGGGGGAACTCAATGAGTCTTACTTTTGAGTAAAGCACTTGGGCTTTCCTGCAGCACAGCTTAAGAACATACCATTTTACCATATAGGTGGTAAAACATATTGGCTTCTTATGTACCTACGTTTGCTCAGAAGTAAGCCAATGGGCCTCACTCCCAGGAAAAGTGTGCATACGACCCGCAGCTTTATTTGAGATTAAACCCCACGCTGAATTTTGCTGGACTTACATTTGAGTAAATCTGTCCGGGCTGCGCTGCGCTCTTACGCATCTAGGTGCATGCTCCATTGAACCCAAACGCGCCTTCTTTCTGAGTAAACCTGCACAGCGTCGGCTTGGAATTGCAAATGATGACCTTGCTGTCGCCTGGTCTTTCAAATCAAAGCAATGTTAGAGGGGTTCAGCTTCACATTAGCGAACGATAAACAAAAAACCGCGTAAGATTTCCTTTCTCTCTCTCTCTCTGAAAGTTTGGGTTAGAGAAAAGAACGGGCGGAAAAATAAAAAGGGCCGTGCGTGCAGACTCGATTCATCCAAATAATAATAATCCGGAGTACAAAGGGAGTCTAAAATCTAAGCAAAATGGGAAGTTGAAGACGGGGGGAGGACTTGCGATGGAGGAATGAAAGAAAATAGTGTGGAGGGTGATCAAAGTAGGTCAGAAAAAAGAGGAAAAGAAGAGAAAATTGTAATGATTTTTTTTTGGGGGGGGGGTAAAGAAAGGCTCCCCCATGCAGCAGCCCAGATGCTGCAGCTACAGAGGCGGCCAAGGCGCGTGTAAGCGAGGGAGGCCGCGAGGAAGCGCCAGCAGCCTGGGCGACCCCTGCGTCCGTCTGCTTGCGCGCCTCCTCGCCGCCGCCGCCGCCGCCGCCGCCTCTTCCTCCTTCTCCTCCTCCTCCGTCTCCCTCCCCCCGCTCTCCTTCGCCTCGGAGGCGGCTTCGGCTGGCCGACTCCAATCCGTCGCTTGGCTCGATTCCTCCCCTTCCTCCGCCCTCGTCGCCGGTCCGTGTTTTGCGTGCGACCCGAGCTGTATTTCCAGGGCTGTCCATGGCTCGGTGCTGTTGGCTCTCTCTCCGTCTGATCAGCGCAGGCTGTGCGGGGCTCCCTACGGGATCAGAGCGCTCCCCCGCCGGGACTCCACTCCTCACATCCTCCTGCTGGGACTCAGCTACATTTCCAGCCAAGCCTGGCTTTATTATGTGTGTCTGCACTGCAGCCCCAGCAGCAAGATCAGGAGGAGGAAAAAGAGCCAGGACAAAGAAAAGAGAGGCTGGCTGGCGAGAGCCGCTCAAGAAAATTAAGAGCCAAGGAAGCGGCGGCGGCGGCGGCTGCGGCGGCGGGAGCAGCGATGAAGGCAGGCGGATCAGGGCCACCACCTCGGCGCGATTAACACATGGAGGCAGCTAGCGAGCCCTGCATCCATGCCAAGAAACATTTGCCTTGTTTTCAGAAGTGCGTTTGTGCGGGAGGAGGAGGAGGTGGTGGTGGTGGAGGCGGAGGCGGCGAAGGAGGACACCAGCCCGGACCGGCGGCCAGGCGCAGGGAAGGACGCGGCTCCCGAGCCACGCTGAGCTTGTGAAAAGACCCACAAAAGAGAGAGAGAGAGAAGAGAAAGAGGAAGGGGGGGGGGGGAGGAAGAGAGAGGAATCCAACCTCACACTCCTTGATATATTTTTTTTTAATTGACAGAAAGCATCCTTCCCCAAATATTGTGCATTGTTGGCCGCCCCTCTTTCGGGGAAAGCGAGCAAAACCTTTTATTGCGAAGGAGGTCAGGGGGGATTAAAAGCAGAGGGAGGGGGGGGGGAAGCAGCCCAGAAAAGGAGGAGGAGGGAGAGAGCGGGGTACATTAGACCCAAGGGGCAGGAAGATACAGGGAGTTTTTTTTAAATGCAACCAGGTTGCTGGAAGGGGGAGAGAGAGAGAATTAAATAAACCCAAAGCTGCCACCTTCTCCCCCAGCTCGTATTTCGTTGTTGCCGCTGACCCCTTTTCCGCCCCCCTCGAGCGCAAGATCGCGCTTGTTTTGCAAATGGGTTGCGTCGCTTTAGAAAGTCTGAACGGCGCTTAAAGAAAAAGAGTTGGTGGTGGTGGGGAAGCCGGAGAAACTTTAAATGAGGACACGCGAAGAGGAGGAGCAGTAAAGAGACGGGTGAAAAAAACAGGGGGGGGGGGAAATCCCTCGAAACGTTTAAATCGGTGTTTTTAAAATTGTATTTATTGATTTGCACCACGTCGCGTGCCCGCGTTTTTATTTTACTCAATTGCATTTGAGAAAGCAGCGGGTTGTTGTTGAAAGGGGGGGGGGCAAAGAGGGTCTCTGGCCCGGGAAAGGTCGAGGTCTTTGGGTGCCCGAAGTGGTGTTTCTTTAAAAAAAAAGGAAAGGAAAGAGAGAGAGAGAGAAAAAAAGAAGAGACTCAGAAGTTGCCGCATTGCAACAGGCAAAGAAGTGAGAAATCAAATAATCGACCCGGGCGCTGCTGCCGCCGCCGCCGCCGCCGCCACAGCTTCGCCTCTTACAGGAGCCGCCAGCAAAGTTTCAAGTGGGAGAAGGAGGAAGAGGAGGGGGGTGGGAAGGAGAGGGAAAGGAAAAGAGGGAGGGGGGAAGGAAGACGAGAAGGAGAGGAGGAGGAGGAGGAAGGAAGAAAAAAAAAAAAGAGGAGAAAATCTCGGAGCTGGAAATGTCCAGAAGGAAGCAAGCCAAGCCGCGCTCGGTGAAAGGTAAGCGCCTGGGCTGGACGCATCCTGCTCGGGTTTGTGTGTGTGGAGAGATCTGCCTCTGTCTGAAGCGGATCCTGCCCGGCGCTGGAGTCTCTCGCCGGGCTCCGGGAAGCGGTGTGAGCGCCAGACAGGCAGCCTGCCTGCCTCTGCCGCGTGACCAATCAGGGCTGGGGCCAGGCTTGGCGGGGATTGCGATTTTGCGAAGCCTTCCTCGCTGCTCCAGCGCCCCCCCCCCCACTCGCTGCCCTTTCCCCCCAAGCTCAGTCCGTGGAGCAGCGGCTCATGCTGTCTCCATCGTCGCCTCATTGAGAGTTTTTGTTTCAAGGCTGCAGGACCAGCGAAGAAAGGACGGGGAGGGAGGAGATTCCCTTGATCTGTGCTGAGTTGCAATTCCAAGTTCTATCGCGGAGAGAGAGAGAAAGAGAGTTGGCTCTTAGAACTCCCAAAAAAGAGAGGGGCATGTGAGCGGGAGAGAGGAATGCCTCTCTCTTTCTGAAAATAGTTTTAGTTCAGCAGTGGAGCCAATGCCTTGCATGTTGAAGGTCCCAGGTGCAACCCCCACCCCGCCCCACATCTCCAGGTAGGGCTGGGGAAGATTTGCCACCTGAAATCCTGGGGAGTTGCTGCCTGTCCATGTAGATGCAATTCTGGGCTAGGTGGGTTGACTCTGTAGAAGGCAACTTCCACTTGAGAGTTACTGTGTCCCATCAGCAGATAGACCACAAGTGAAAGTCACAAGCCATTAAACAAATTAAAAAGAGCTACCTCTACAATTAGCAGATGCATTTAGGTAGGCCTTCCATGCAATCCTCTTCCTGGAGATTTGTGTGGGCTGCAAGATGCTTACACCACTTAGTATTGTGGAAAGGTTGCTACCCTAAAGAGCTTACCCTTGCTAAAATTTGAGATAAGGAATGCTAGCGTATGGGTGAGGGAGATGGATACCATTCATTCAGTTGAATGACTCAGACTTGTTTGGACACAGTAGGCAATTTTTACCTCCTGGCCAACTGGGCTGCAAGCTGTAGACTTTTTACTCCAGGTTAGTTGCCTAATGCTTCAGGACTGCCTTGTATGGCAGTGCACAATGACATTATATATAGGCTTCTACAGGTTGGGTAGCGCATCACTTTGGGACAAGACTCATAGACATCGGTGGGGTGGACAGCTCAGCCACGAGCCATCGTTGACTTTCCTTCCTCCAGAACAGTCCTGTAGACCTCCACAAGGCTTGAAAAGGAACACCAGGCCTGGCTTGTGGTAAATTGCCTTGTAGATGTGGATCCGCAAAGCCCTTACTCCAGAGTTCCCATTGGGCTTTCTTCAGAGTAAGTTGTTTGTAGCTGTAGATGGGCCACTTAATCCAGAAAGGGTTTCATGGGTACCTCCAGAGTAGATCTTAGTGTTGCAGCTTCGAACCAGTGAATAGTTTAATAAGTTTTGGTGGGTCTTTCAGAAAGGTAGACGAGCTTTCTAGCACAACGTATTTAGGTGTATAGCCCAATGTAGACCACTTAGGTTCTAGCAAGTTTCAGATGACTGTTGGCAGGAGAACTCCAGTTGTAAGTATTACAGTTTTGAGGCTAAGAGTTTCACTTACTGTTCACTTCAGAGCCAGTTTTCAGAGACTGTGGAAATATTTCCATAACATAGCCTTAGCCTGCAAGTTGTAAACAGGTTTACTCTGGAGTTGGAAGGCTAGGAGCTCACTGAGACTTTTGGTGAAATTGTTCCAAGGCAACATAGTTCTATGGATTACCATTCTCCTAGCTCTTTTTGAACTGCTGAGCTCCACCATGCCCCATGTATCCCCTAAGAAGAAACCCTCCTTTATCCTTGGTAGACTTGGGGGTTTGCAAAACAAATATTTTGAAAAGGGCAACCAGAATGATCATGGGACTGAAGGAACTCTCCAGTGAGGAAAGGTTGCAACATTTGAGGCTTTCTAGTTAAGGAATTAGGTGAGTGTGGGGTGGTGGTGTCATGATCCAGGTGTGTAAAATTATGTGTGGTGTGGAGAAAGGGGATAGAGTGAGGTTTTCCTCCCTCTCACTTCTAAAACATGAAGGCGTCCAATGCAGGTGGATAGTGGGTGAATCAGGACAGACAAAAGGAAGTACTTCTTAACACTGTGCATAATTAAACTGTGGAACTCGCTGCCTCATGATATATGGTCACCAACTCGGACAGCTTTAAAAGGCATTCAGGCAAATTCCTGGAGGATAAGGCTATCCAAGGCTACTAGTCATGATGGCCATATATTGCCTCCAATATCTGAGATAGTTCCACATGCTGATGGTCACAAATGGGCTGCCATGCTTGTGCCCAGCCTGTGAGCCTCCAACACTCCTCTGCTGGACCAGGGTAAGAACAGGAAGCAGGGCTAGATAGGCCTTTGGTTGGATCCAGCAGGGCTTTTCTTATGATTCTCAGTGGCCCGTCTCAAATACTGGCTCCCCACAGTTCTCTAGCTTTTGCTGATCTTGAAAAGTTGAACCCATGTCCGCCTTCCAAAGCCCACACCTCTAAATTGCCTCTTCTCTGTGGAATTTGCAAGCCATTCTGCCCCCCCTCCCCAACACCACCAAACAAAAGTCACATCCTCTTTCAACAAAAGCAGCCTTATAATAATCCACAGACCAAGGCAGAACAGGCCTGGTTCATTGCCCCCAAGGGCAGTCTTGTGACATTCTGTTGGCAGCTAATGCTGAAATGATTTTTATGTGGGCAGGAGAGTAAAATAACTGCTCTTTCTCCCTTCTTGCTGCCGCCACCGTAAGATTTTATTCCTTGCCATGGGCAGGTTAATGGGGTTTTGTAACAGGGACATGATTTGATCCCCCTCTGGTCTTGGTTTCCATAAAGCCTCCCCCCACTCTCTTAGCCTCCTTCCTTTTCCTTGAATAAAATCAGGAGGAATGGCTCTAAAACTTGTGTTAATGAACGGTTTTCAATTGCTTAGACAAAATGAGGTTCGATTATGAGGGAGAGGGAAAGGGTATCCCCACAATCTGGCTCTGTATGTGTGTTTGTGGGGTGAGGGAGTTCAGCCACTTACTCCATGTGGTGTGAAGGTGCTTGCACTCTCCCCAACCCCTCCAATCATCCATTTTAAAGACTTGTGTGCCCTTGGAAGAGTGGGAGCGGAGTGTGTGTCTGCCTGTCTTTGACCACTTGGTACAATGAACAGCACCATACAAAAAAGATTTGTTTTCGTTTTCCCCTTCGCAATGGGTGCAAACCTTAGCAAACAGCCTTAGCTGATGCATTAGCAGAGGTGTCCCGGCTTCTCCTCCTTCTATTCCTTTCCCCCCTCCCGGCCTCACGCTCAGGAGTATAAGGATTTGTGGCTCTATTTCTGTAATGGCTGCTAGACTGTGCCACTTTCTTGCTGCTCTTATTGCTCAATGCAGACAGTGAGGGCTGGAGGAAAGAGGGGGCAGACTCGTTTGCAGTTTGTGTGACAAAAGTGGATGGTTAAGGAGAAGCAGATTCTCTCTCTCTCTCCCTCTGTGTGTGTGTGTAAAATTGGGATATGTTGTATGCATATGCAATTTGTGATAGTGGCACACTGCTCCTTTTTGTGCCTGTGTGATCTTGAATCGATCGGCACCTTGTAGATATTTTGATTGTTGATGTGGGAAAGTTGACCCCTGTCTCAGCAAAACTGGAGTGTTAATCTTGAATTGTTCTGCTGTTACCTTGAAAATAATCTAACGGGGATAGTAGCCATTACGGAAGTAAGGAGTGTTTGATGTCCAGATCCCAATTTAATGTATGAAGTGAGTTTAGGGGAGGGGGGGGGGGAGGAAGAATACTGTATTGTGAACAGGGATTGGATATTGGGTTGTGGCACAGCACGTTACTTACAGTACAATCCAATACATATTTGCTTGTAGGTAAGTCTCACTGTGTTCAGTGGGGCTTACTCCCTAGTAAGTGTGTTTAGGATTGAAGGCTTAACATAATCAAGTAACGTACATTGCAAATAAAAAAGATGCAAGGAGCTTGATTGTAGACGTATTTTATAACCAATTCTGGCAGGGGAATATTAGAAATGAATGCTGTCACAAGGATGCGGTGTCTGTCTGTCAATCAGTCAGTGAATCATTCAGTCATTTGCTTCAAGCCAATGGTTTGGCACAAGGAGAAATAGAGCCCTGAATGACTAAAACTATCATAGTTGGTTTGTGATAGGTATTATGGAAGGAACTCAAAAGGTGTGGCCAGGCAGAACACACACACACACACACACACACACAAACACAGACACAGAGTCAGAGTGTGCATACCTGATGCCTCCATGTGGTTTACAGAGTTGTGCAAATTCTTATGGTGATTGGTACCATTTCAGGTGGTGGACTGGTGATCATTATTGCACTGATCTAGAAGACAGAACATGGTACAACAGCTCACTTACTGAATAGTTGGTGCTTCCCTTGCTTGAGATATTTCACACTACCCTCAGTTTAACACAAAAAGCTGCTCTGTGAGTGCAGCCTAAAAGCATGAAATTGGAAAATTTGGCATGGCCTAACAAGGTGCCAGTTGATGCTCAGGATTCCAAACTGTGAAAATTTAATGGCCTGTGTTTGCTGAGAATATCTGTCCATTTTACAGAGGCAGTGATGTTTATATTTGCACCTGTGGTTTGTTACTTCCAAGGTACCTCCCTGTGATTTTCAGATGAAGGGCGGTATAGAAATTTAATAAATAATAACAATATTTTTAAAGTGATATGTAATGTTTGAAGACTTTGAAAAGGCACAGCAAACCAGTTGGCTGAGAAATCTTAAAACCTATGCATATATTACAGGGTGATCCTATTCATATATACTCAGAAGTAAGCCCTACTGGGTTCAGTGGGACTTACTCCCAAGTAAATGTGTGCAGGACCATTTGGTTCAAATCCTAAGCACACATATAAAGTCCTGTTGAACTCAGCGGGGCTCAATAGATATGTATAGGACGGCATTCTTTATGATTTGGTGGGTGTGTTGGGTTGAAATCCTAAACACTTACTGGGGAGTAAGCTCCATTGTTGAGTAAACCTGCATATATTTTATGATGCATGGATAGCTGCCAAATGACATTTTATTTCAAACGAAAAAGGAAGGTTATAGGTTTTTTTAAAAAAATGAATAATGCATTTTTAAAAATTCAAAAATATATGTTCTACTCTGGATTTGTAACTGGTTTTTGCAATAAAGTTTATTGTAATTTTTTAAAGTAACCTGTTTTATATTCATAGCATTTGCACACTGTATTGAACCCATAATAATATAAAAACTTTACATAAAAGACCCTTTCACCATCTACAAAATCATTTTCCAGATCAAAATATATATTGTCCATTTGCTTTCCCCCCACTTTCCAGATTAAATACATTTGTCTATGAGCTTTTTCCTCATTTTGCCCTCTTGAACATATTGTCAGCGTAGAAGGATACCATTGAAACCATGTTCCTTTGACATAATTTGAAAACTGGTGGGACAATGAAGAAAAGGCTCCTCATAAAAACTTTCCAGCAACTTCTGATAGTCCTGATCCTAATATTTTTTTCTATTTAAAATGAGGTATTCTTGGGTAAGAAAGGCAGTCTCTTGCATTTTCTTCTCCCCACTCCCAGCTAACTGACTACAAACCTCATACTAAATTTAAATGATTATTAATTGTAGACACTGCCCGTTTTAGTGTCGAGGAGAAATACCTAAATTTTTAAAGGATTTATGGCAGGGAAAATGTTCTTTGTATTTCTTCCTGCAGGCCGAGGACTCTTGCTATAAAATCTGTGTTTAAGGTATCATAAAAGCGAGACCTTCACATGAAACAGAAGTTTGAAGGTGTCTCTTACAGATTGATAGTATATTTTAACCTCTCAGCTGTATGTCAGCTTAACAGTATGATATTATGGACCTCTGCAATCCAGGACAAACTCTTGCAAAAGAAGCCCCAGTAGTAATTGATACAAGAAATATAACAACCTCAAGGAGTGAGAGGATGGGGAGGGGGAGGGAAGAGTGAACTACAACAGTGTCAGGTGGATTGGGAGGGGGAATATTTGAAAGCCAAAGTTGTTCTATGAGGGGGAGAAAGTACAAGGCTTGGGAGGTCTTGACTCTTGCTGGGTTGAGGGTATTTCATTAGAAGTATGGGTTCAGAAATACATCCTGTGATGGTGGCAAAGCAATCCCATTTCCCAGGAAGCCGTCCCAGGGTGGCAGAGATGCATGCTATCTTCTAATACTTGTGATACACATGTTTTATGAGCTCCTTTTAAATTTAGTTAGGTGTCCTCACTTAAGCTGTTCTCTATTATTTTGGTCTGTTTTCATCCTTGTAGTATGCATAATTTGGACAATTATTCTGTAACTGAAGCAAGTGACAGTGTTTGCAATCCAAAATGGTAATTGAAATTCCAGGTTTTGTCTATTTTAAAACTTGGAATTCTCATCTTTTAAAAACATTTAGTGTTGGATGGTCAGAAGGCAAATCGGAGATCCACACATGGACTAATGTTGACTCGATAATTCGTGACTTCATAGTGGAAATACTGATTCAACCAACCTTCTTCTGTCTTTACATTTTTGTACATAAAAGGATATATTATTTTTTGAGGGCTTGTCATTCAGGTTATACAAACAAGTAGCTAGAACTCTCCCCCCCCCCCGTTAAAAAAATACCCACCAAGTGCATTTTAAGATCTTGGGAGCTAGCAATCTAATAGGTTGCCACAATCCATGTTTCCATGGAAATAATTGAGATGGAGAGGTAATAAATAAAGAGTTCTAAGGTCACAGGTCCTTCAACCTAAGACAGGCAGAAAATAGGTTTAAATTACAGAGATCTCTTCAAATAAATGCACACAGGCTTGTTTCCCTAGTTGAAATATTTTTTGGGGGGGCTGTCAGTTTTTCAGTAGCATATAATCACTGTCATGATGACAGAGTTGGATATTAGGACTCCCCCTTTTTTGTAATCCCTTAACACACCTCCTTTAGCAGTTTTTCTTTAGACAGTGTGAACCCATTTCTATGTCAAAAGTTTAAGGATTAAATGATGACATCTGTGGTAAAAAGGATGCACCATTCCATGGGTGAAAATGCAGATCGTGTGGTAATAAAAAGCCATGGATCTGTGTGAATAGCAAGTTTTAAATATGCTGATGGCTCCTCTTTAGTTTTTTTAAGTGGGGTGGAATTACTTAATCAGCCAAATGGGTGTTATGCTTTAAGTAAAAATTCATGAATAGGAACCCATTTTCTTCCCGTATGTTCAGTCTACTAAAAACAAAACTTGTAGTAATTACTGTATCAGTATCCGTTCATTTAGACTGGTAGTGGTAGAACTATTTCTTTGATAAAGGGTTTAAACCTTATAATTAAATACGTTGATTATGTTAACCATCCATTGATAGTATAAATATAATGCAAGCAAGCATTGTGGTTGGCTGATAGAGTTATTTTCATTCAATCTAGTTTTGTTTAGGGGCGTATAAGGATAGTTTTGTAATCTCACTTCAAGCTTTGACTAAAGCCTGCCTAATTATCGTGTGAAAAGTTCACACAAATTTATAGACCAGTTTAGATTTGCATTATGGTGAAGATCCAAAACTGCGACACACACACACACACACACACACACACACACACACACACTTTTAATTGTAGCCAGCTTTTTTTTTTTTTTTTAAAGAATCCAGATGGTAAACAAAGGTATGATATTAGCAATTTGCCTATTAAATGAACAGGATATAGCTGACATCATTTGAAACTGATTCTGGGTGCTTACCATAGGATGCATGGTGATCTCAAAATGTATCAGACTCTTTAAGGTGGAAAGCACTCTGCATAGAAAAAGCATATTTGCTTAATTTGTGTTTTTTCCCCAATTTTATGATGAGAAACTTTGATCTGACTACCCAATGGATTTTACTAAATTTATGTCACAGATTATTTTAGGTTATTATAGAACAGATAAATTAGAGAATCCATTCTGTTTCGTGTTACATGTAATTTCAGAAATGTTCATGTGTACGGTTGGGGAGAGTCATACATCGCTGCGTTAAGCAACCAGATTTCAAACCTGACATGCACATTGGTGGGTAACTTTGACAGCTCTGCAAATTGATGTCAGGTTGTGATGATATTTTTTGGATAAATGTGTTAGTCGGTGATCAAATTGTTTTGCAGTTAAAAAAAGAGGATGCACTAATTAAGCTTATATTTGTTACCTTGCTTGAAGTTGGAGAATTGCTGTCACCTTTTAATTTTTTTTTGCTTTTGCTTGGCAAAATATGCTGATAGAAACTTCTGATTCATAACTTACCTACCTCATTTGTGTCAGTCAAAAACAAAAGAGCACGCACACATGCACACACCCCCTGCCACCAAACCAAGCAACCTAGGAGGCTCCCTACTTCATTATATGCAAAGTAAATAATAAAAAATCTTCATCCTTTTGCTTGGCTCCAATTAGTTGATTACTATGAATGCTCTCCTTTAAAGGAATGTTGTTTTACCTATCTGCTCATACAGAGGTTTGATTTTTAATGTCTTGTGAAAAGGATTTCTTTTTGTCTTGATTGATGTCAAGAATGAAAGCGTGATGGTAATATCCCTTTGAAAGCTATTGTATTGTCAGCTCTGGCTGACAGCGGGAGGCCCTCCTAGTGGTATAGATTAGCGCTGTAGAAACACTGACATTTTCTTTGTTATATTGCTGTTGTTCTGCTTGCAAAGTCAATTATACAATGTCGGAGCTCAGTTACAGAGTTGACTGTGGAAGTAACAATGTCTTTCATACTTGTTTTAAAGATATAATTTTCCCTTCTTCATTCTCTC
This sequence comes from Podarcis gaigeae, assembly GCF_964106915.1. NCBI lineage: Eukaryota > Metazoa > Chordata > Lepidosauria > Squamata > Lacertidae > Podarcis > Podarcis gaigeae. The sequence continues at coordinate 33,867,289 of NC_139684.1, read as the reverse complement.
CCCCCTCTTCCAACACTCCCTGTTCCCTATCTGCTTCCTTTCCCAGCTGATAGCCAGGGATTTTTTGAAGGCAGTGGAATAGTATGATATGAAAATTACATTTTTGCATTGTATAGTCATCGCTGAGGCTTCCGTGATCCTTCTTGGAAAAATAAAAATAAAACACGTACGTTTCGGTTCCTCCTTGTTGTGAATTCAGCAAATGAAATGGTGGGACTCTTTTCTCCCTCCACCTCCCAGGCATCTGTTAAATTAAATTACCGATTATTTTATAATCAGTATGGCACTGTTTTGGATGTGACATCAGTGGAGATGTGGAGCGGTTGTCTGAACCAGCATATTGTGATGGAAAGTGCATAGGCTGGGTAAGGATATGTAGCTTCCATTGTCTTTTATTTCCCTTACAGAGAGTCCAGTGAAGTTTCCCTGAGGAGCACCAGAACGGAGGGGGGGGGGAGCATTTGCATAGCTTACTATCTTATTGGCTGAAATTCTTCACTTGTGTATGAAATGCTTTTAATTTTCATTTTACCTCAGATGGTTCCTGTTGGACCCAAATTGATAAATAGTGTGGGTGGAGGGGAGAAGCAGGAGTGGTTATTAAAGGACAAGTTTTTGGAGTTGGTGTGAATTAATAAGCCAAATGATAAATATAAACCAAGGTGCCTAATTTTCTTTCTTGCTTCTTTTGGTGGCAAAACAAAAAAGGAAGGGAGTAGATGGTTAGCTAAGATGCAGTGGATTCATCATCCCTCCCCTGCCCCTCCCTCTAAAACATTTGTATATAATCAGGGAAGCAGATAGAACATCATTCATTACCAAATTGCCTTAAATAACAAGTATCCAGCGGAACAATCCCTCATTGGGAATGTTAATTGTGGGATTTCTAAATTACTGTTCTAAACTAATAGACAAAAGATTCCACAGTTACCAGTAATTTGTCAGGATTTATTTTGTTTCTCTTCAATAATTGAAAATTAATGTCTTGAAGTGAAAACAGATGTTCGAGCCATCTTCTCAATTGGGTATAAAAAGGGAGGCTTTGTGGATGTACCGTGTTCGCAAGCTCAGTTGATACTGGGCTAATGAAGGGTTTGGTCTTGCCTGTTTGATGGATGGAATATAAGTTTAATTATCCTGTAAGTGAAATGAAAACTCCCGGGCGAATGAAAACTGCATCATTCAATTGTGCACTAATTCTTAGAGTTAATATACATACACGTTTGAAAATGGTTTGTTTTTCCAGCCTTGCCAATGCACACAAAGGCAAAACTCAACAAAAATATTCTACCCATCCATCTACCCAGTTTTGTCCCTGTTCATCACAAGGAAGGTTGAACACAGAGTCTGGAAGGAATTGTTTGCACTTGGGCTACAGGTTTGCAAAGACCCGATTGCCTGGTTGGCTCTAGAGTGAACAAGAATCCTTTCCAGGCAGGCAGCTGAAGCAGCTCTTGCAATATGGTTCTTTGCTTTTGGGTTATCTGTGCATCATAAATTATTGGAGCACCTTCCCAATAAGGAAAACGATCAACTTTTTAGTTTAGGGGGCAAAATGACTAAGGCTGGTTTTAATAGAGGTTTACATTATTTTGCATGGTGTGGGGAAAAATGGATAGAGATAAGTTTCTTTCCTATATCATCTTTCTAGAATTTGGGTCATCCGATGAAATTGAGTGGCAGGGGATACAAGGCAATGCTTTGTCACACAACTCACAAGTAGCTTGTACAGTGGTCCCTCGGTTTAAGAACAGTCCTGTTTATGAACGATTTGGTTTATGAACTCTCAAAACCAGAAGTAGTATCCCAGTTTGCGAATTTTACCTTGGTCTAAGAATGGACTCTGAACGGTGGAAGGGCACCGGTGGCGGGAGACCTCATTAGGGAAAATGTGCCTCGGTTTAAGAACAGTTTCAGTTTAAGAATGGACTTCCGGAATGGATTAAGTTCGTAAACTGAGGTACCACTGTATTGTAAACGCTTCAGGTTGCCTCATGGGAAGCAATTTATAAATGAAATTAATGAATAATAATAGATGGAATTCCCTGCCACATGAATGTAAAAATGGGTGCTAGCATAGACAGAAGAGGTCTTTCAGTGGTAACTTGTCACAATGGCTATATGGAGCATCCAGGTTTTGAGGCTGTACAGTGGTACCTCTACTTACGTTCACCACCGGTTACATATCCTTCGGCATATGTACATGGCAAACCTGGAAGTATTTTTCCGGGTTTCGTCGTGCGCACATGCGCAGAAGCAGTCCCTCTGGTTGTGGAAACCTCAGGATCCGACTGGATCTCCAGAACGGATTCCGTCTGCAACTGGAGGTACCACTGTATATATTGAAATCTCACTTTCTGGAGAGCAGAAGCAAGGGAGAGAGTCTTCATACCCTGGTTGTGGGCTTCCCAGAGACATCTGTTTTGTGACTGTGGAGATTCTGGATTATATGGACCTTTTGATTCAGTGGGGCTCGTCTTATGTCCTTATGATTAACTTAGGAGTGTAGGCTAAAAATGATCCCAGCAGCAATTCTTGCGGACTTCTTTGCAACACTGAAATACACAACTGCTGCAATGTGAGAGCATAACCTGTTTACGAAGCACGCGCCTAAAAGCTCAAGTTAAGCACATTGGGCTTGAAGCTTTTTCTTTTCTTTAGGTGGAGTGAGGGGTGCGGCGGTTACATCTAATTGGCATCTCCAGCTTGGTCTATAAAATGAAGATAATTTCAGTTTGTAGAGAGAATGGTTGGTGGCACTATTACCTTTGAAAATAAATCTCAGCTTGGTTAAACTTTCAAAACCTTTTACAAGCATTCAAAACCTGGGTGCTGAAAATGTGTGTGGCACTTTAGCATACTTTAAAACATGGGGAATAAAGTTGTGTGTGGATGTTGTCACCTTTGTCTCCTGACTTGTGTGCTTTTATTACAGCATCTGTAGAGGGCTCCTACTTCTCCATCTGCATGCATAGGAGTCCTTAACAGCCGGTATAGCAGGGATAGGGAACCTGTAGCTTTCCATATGTTGTTGGACCACACCTCCCATCATTCCTGACTATGCTGCCTTGGGCTGATAAGATTTGGAGTCCAGTAACATCAGGAAGGCTGCAAGCTCCCCTTTCCTATATTATCCCGAATGTACCTAAGTCTGGGTGGGCAGAACTTCCCTCTCTTCTCTCCTACACAATTTGTTAACAGCATTTTCGGACACCTTGAAAGGGCTCTTCTGAACAAGAACCCTTAAAATTCCTGCTTCACAGATCTGTGTCCAACCCATCATACTCTCTGCATCATAATGCTTACTAAGCATGGATTTCCTAATGGATTAAAAATAGCTAGGTAAAAGATTGCTCTTCCGAACTCTTTGTTGACAAGCAGGTACTACTTCCTTCTGCTTCGCAGAGATATGTCTTTAATACATGCTTGAACTGGCACAATTAAGCTTTGTAAATAATTCCTCTTAGGGGGTGAATACATACCTCTGGCACCTCTGGCATTTCCTGCTTCAACTGAGGAAAGGGAATCTGAGCAGTGATATCCTGTGCTGGCTGCAATCTTGGTTCTTTTTCTGACTTTTAGCCCCCAAGGGCTCTTATCCCTTTGAGGATGGAAGAGGGTGAGCTTCCTACACACCCACCATAGTGCTGTACAGTCACCATAGCACTGCATAGCTTTCCCCTTGGATGTTTGCTGGTGAGAATAGCTGATAGTAGGCTAAAGACATTTATTTCCACTGTACAAGGCAGTGACCTGCACAACAGAACTTCCATTTTGCCTACTTCCAGCTAGATAAGGAATGGGAGGGGACTTTTGTTCTGCAAAACTCAAAGAAGACTCATCGCTTAAATCATTTGAAGAACAGGAATGAATGGGGGATAAGGGAGGGAATTACATGGCTCTGCCATCAATGTGTGTAATTCATTTTTAGTTTTTCCCCGTGTGATGCAGGTATGCATTGCATGTAGCCTAGATATACATCAGCCCTGTCGAGCCAATCTTCCCAAAGGCATTTTTATATATGATCTCTTAAGATAACACTCCTTGAACTTGAACATACAAAGCTGGACAGTCGGGTTTGTCTATCCCAGTATTACTGTTCTTTGATAGCAGTGGTCCAAGGCTTCCTGCAAAAATCTTTCCCAGCCTTCCTACCTGGTTCCTTTTAAATATTTATTTCTTTATTGTATTATATAGTGCCATCGGTGTGTGTGGTGATTTACAGCAGCGGTAGCAAAGTAGCACCTTCCTGCTGCAGAACTGCAGCACGTGCTGGCCAGGGATTATGAAAGTTGTAGTCCATCAACATCCAGAGGGAACCACATTGGCCACCCCTCAGTTTACAGCACACAAGAGGACATGTCTCTTTTACTTCCTCCCACTGTTAATGGGGTGCTGGGTAGCAGGAGGGCTCAGGCAGCCCACCTGTCCTCCTCTTAGGTTTTCCTGGCAACACAGAGGTAGGCTTTGCTTTTTAAAGCCCACTACTGCCTTATCTAAAGATAAATGGAGTATATCTTCCCAGTTGTCTGATCAGTTATTTTCAGTGCATGGCTCAAGATTGGCCAGGGGTAGTGGTTTGAAATGTCCTCAGATTTCTCATTTGTTTTGGTGGTGGGTTGTCCTCAGTTGCTGAGAGACTTTTTGATTCTGGAGTGACTATACAGGTCCTTAATCTGTGACACTAGATACTTGCATGGCACTGTGGCTTTGGAAAAACTGCAGCTGCCCTATATCTGTATATGACTTAGCCGGTTGTGTTTACATATGATGGGCCAGGCTCAATTTTAATTGTCCACAATACCTCAGATTGATATTATGTAGACTATATTATGCTGCTCACTGATGCTGCCAGGTAAATCCAGGGGTGTTTGTGGCGGCCTACCAGAAGGTACCTTGCTAAGGGCCTCCACAACCTGTCATGAATGGAAACCTGTATCTCATGTGCTTGGTCAACAGAGTACTGTGGTTCTGTGGAGGAAACAGAAACTCCTCCATTGTATCCTGGGTTAGACACTGCTCATGGATCGCACAGGAAGCCATTGTAAACTGAGCCCACCTTTTTGCTAGAGAGTGATCAGTCTGAGGCTGGTTTTCCTCATTTTATTTGTCATATTTGTGTAGAAAACACAATTTTGGTGTTCATATGAAAAGCAAAAGAGTAGAACAACATTTGAGGCTTCTGAAAATGCCCCCAATTAATCATCTGTCATGTCCATTTGTCTGTCTGTCTGTCTGTCTATCTATCTAAATAATAAAGTATTCCCCCTCCCCTCCCCTTGGATGTGTTAAGTCAACTTTTAGAGCCCTTTAAAAATATGTAATTGAAATTTGCCCTTTTGGTACCTGGGAATGAATTATTTTTGAAATGTTGTCATTACTCACCCTGCTGTGAGGTTTATCTCTTCTGTTGATCCTAATTAAATAAAACATACTGTTGTTCGCCAGTTTCATGTTGAACTGAATTACCTGCCTCTAGGCTTCTGAATGGTGGTTGGGCTGGCTGGATTCTGCGGCAGGCAGGCATTGACTAACCCGCTTGCTCTTAGATTTTCCATTTCAAAGGGATCAGTTGGCGTTAGTGACAGGCGAAATAGCAAATGCTTTACAGTTGCTTTCAAGAGCTGTACAAACAACAAAAAGGCCTAATGCTACTGGAATAGAACAGTAAGCAGAACTGAAATTTGGAGAAAGCAAAGAGGGGGGAAAAGACAAAAAACGTATACTTGCTGGTGTGACTAGCATTGGAGGGCTGCAGGATGTTGTTGGGGTACTTAACTAATGGGTCATCCAGTGGTGTCAAGAATTGCCTGGGAAGAGGGCATGCACCTATTTTGATTGTGTATCAAAATTATAACTTTGTGTATAGAAGGTAGATAAGCACCAAAGCTGGTGGGTGTGCTACTCTTACATAACAACATTTGATACATCCAACAGCTACATTTAAAATACAGAAATGCTACATTAATGACAAAGCACACTATGGCCTGTGTTGGACACAGCGCATCCTCATCACCATTTTATTTGTATGTACCCTTTCCATTGTTAAATCCATGCTCAAGGCAGCTTACAACTTGAAAAGATATACATGATTACAAACGTCACAAAAGTAGTCATAAACAATAAATAAGAACACATCAAAAAGTACACAAAAAACTGAACCACTTCCACCTAAATTGTAACAAGATCTAAAAATATAGATACAGGGAAAAGTAATATCAATATCAGCAATGGCAACACCCAACACATCCCCCTAAACAATGCCCCAGCCCCAGCTGTCTCATCTTGGCAAGCATGAGTCAAGATACGCACAAACCTTTTGCTTATGTACTCTCTCTTTGCTCTGCCCCTTATGCTCTCCCTTCTCTTTCATACCTCTGTCAAAGACTTTCTGAGTTTAATCATAGTTTTATGTTGCATCTGAACCATGGTTACCAGAGTTGGAAACAAACCAGGGTCTGAAACCAGTTTACGGTCCTGGTTTGATCCAAACCTGGTAACAATCATTACTTGGGTTGGATGCCACTGAAAGTGACGGAGACCTCCTGGATTAATTAACCAATTGTGTTGGAAAGGGAAGAAAGAAGGGCATTTATGGGTGGACACAAGGCTCATGCATATCTTGGCTTGACAGGCTGAAATATATTATATTTTACAGTGGAGAAGCAGGTAACACATATTACAAATAAATAAAATTGCCTTGTGCTACTAGCACCCTAACCACTACCCCATGAGATTCAGGGAAATGGTTGTAACATTTGAAACACATGAGGCAATAAGTGGTCTTATGTGCACCTTTTGAGACCTTCCTTTCATTCCATTCCTACATTTTATGCTTGCTTTCCCCCTTTGAAGAATAAGAAGAATAAGAATAGCGGTCGGGTTATTTTTCATTCTTCTTCTTCTTCTTCCTATTATTATTTCTTATGTTCCTGCTGTGTAAACCACTGTGTCATGTCAGAGGTGCCTGAGATTTTTGATCTCCAAAGCATTTTATCTTATTGATTTGTTTTAAATATATCTTTTTTTGCCATCCTAAATAAAAAAAATTATTTGAGCTCAAACAATTAAGATTTGACCAGAAGGTTTTCACCAGTAAGAAATAGATTGAATGACACTGGACTAGTTGTTTTCATATGATAATGAACATACGAAGCTACCTTCAATCAGCATTACCCATTTCTTCTTCCAGTTGCATTCTGACATGTGGAGGACGACCTCAAGCAAGGTGCCCCTTGTACTCATTGAGGTTATCCATGTATTCTAGAAACCAGATTCTAAAATGTTTGGGGAGTCTTTTTGTGTTGGAAGGTGACCGGAATGCCATTGGGGGTGGAGTTATCATGATGGGGTGGAGCTAGCACCCTCCACCCCCACCCCAAGTCTTCCTTGTGTGTTTACTTATCTTGTTGAAGGCTTACGTTGTCGCCTATTGTAAATTTGTGATACGTCAGTTTCGTGAGTGTAATTTTGCCTGCTAGGATCATGTTGGAGATAATTACGAGCAGAATTATGACAGTCCTGTGTGATCTTCATGCTATAAGTCTTAATTCGTAGACTGATGGCTGTGCATTAGAAGGAAATTAGGCTGATAGTTAAATATGAGAGTCAAATTACAATGACATACTTCAGATGTAACTTGCTTTGATTTATTTGTGGCTAATTTCATTTGAAAGGCTATAGTGTCTTCAGTCTGGGGCTACTATGAACATTTCTTCACGTAGTAAAAAGCCGGAGAGAAGTCTTGATGAAAAATACAAAATAAAATTGGAGGTTCTCTGCAAGCATCCTGGATGAAATTTATCTGTTTAATGGGTTTTCAAATAATAGCATATGAAAGGGAGGATGGATTGAATCTGAAAAATTGGTTGTTCCTGTGGGAATATTCAATATATTAACATACTCTTTCCATAAAAGGGTTGCAGATCATCATAAGCCATGGTTCTTAATGGAGACTTGAGAAGGGAGGGAGGGAGTTATTGGCATTTGTGTAGGGGTGTCCGCTTTCTCCTTGGATTCTTCCGCACATTTCCCCATTTAGGACATCCCCCCCTCTCTTTGCAGCCACTGTTTTTTGTCTATAGGGAAGTCTTTGTTACATTTTTTGTTGGTTTCCAGCTCCCATCAGCTCCAGCCACTATGGCCAGTGGTCAGGGATGATGCTGGACTCTCCCAAGGCTAGCATCACATTATGGCTGGAAGTTATTTATTATTTATTTTATTTAAATATTTATGAGCCATGCTTTTCATAATTTACTAAAAACACAACAACATTATTCTATAGATCTCCATAAAACAAAATTGAAGCATCAATAAAACATCAGTAGATATTGGTTGGTTAAAAAGAATAATTCCTATAGTGAAGGCCTGTCAAAACAGCAGCGTTTTTAGAAGATGCCTGGAAGAAGGCAGAGACCATTCCTGCTGAGACTGTACTGGCAGGGAGTTCTACAAGGCAGGGCCTGCCACACTCAAGATCTGGTCCTTCGTGAAGACCAACTGAACCTCAAGGGCATGGGGAGCATCCAGATGTGCCCCATAAGAGGATCTCGGTGACTGAGGTGAAGTATAAGGGAAATAGAAATAAATAGGAATAAGCCCCTTGGAAATAATTTGGACTTCCCAATATATGTGCAAAGATTATGCAGTTAGATGCAGTTATATAGACATAAAGTTCGCCCCTTGGGACTAGTACAGATGTAGCTTCCCCAGTTGCTTAACTACGGTCAAACAGTTGAGAATGGACCATGGAATAAAATGAAGGGCTTCATCTCTTCTCCCTCTGCTCTCTGCTGAGCATGAACTTTCCTCCTTAAGCCGAACTTCAGGTAACCAAACTTTTGGTTTTAACATAAGCCTTAGTGAGGTCTTACCTAGAATTCACATCTAGCCCCTGCTCTGAGTAATGGTTTGATACTGACTTAAGAATGGACACTGAGAGGGCCAACTGCAGGTAATGTTCTCCTCCCAGAATTGTCATGTCTCTCTGACCATTTTGCCCAACTTTGTCAGATGGGTAGGTAAGATGGCAAGGTCCCCACCAGCCGCCATCTTCCCTTCTGGAACTGCCTCCAGCAACATCCTTGCTCTCTAGCTTATTTCCCTCTTTTCCACTCCTGGTCTTTTTCTATTACATTCCATGATCCCCTAAGCCACTAGTTTTGAATGATGGGTGACCAATAGTGTGTTGGTGCAAAGGTGGCATAGAAATATGTCAAGTGAAATAAATGCCAATGAAATGGAGAGCTGTGATTTGAAGTTCATGGATTTCCAAAGTTTCTGCCTTGTGTGAGCTCCTCATTTTATTTTTTATTTTTTGCATGTGAGCTGGTTTGATGTTCTTGCTTCGTGCTGCAGCAAAGAGGTTTTAATGGATACCAATTTTCCTGTCTGTCTCATCGCATGCAAAGTGACATTAGCAATAACTTTGATTGACAAATACAAAGAAGTTCTGTTTAATTTTTTTTAAAAAAAATATTCAGTTGACTAAGTATTGACTCCATGTGGCAATTTGCAATTGCCCTGCATCAATTCCAGTTGTACAATCTAGCTTTTGTTTTATTTGGGGTGGCGGGGGGTGGGGTGGCGTAAGGCTGATGGGTGGGGATGAGCGTTGCAATATGTTTTTGCTTACCAGGCTTGTGCATAGTTTGTTTCAGTAGCAATGCTGTTGGTTTTGACATCTACCTGGGTGGTGGGCACAATTCACATGCTCCATTGTGTGTGATATCTACAAGGGTGCTTTTCAGGAATATCCAACATTTTGTCTTATTTTTGTTTTAAATAACATGGGTTTGAGTTGTTGGTTGTTTTTTTTAAAAAAACTTAAAATAAAATAAAATACAGTTTTGCATTGTGATCCACAACAATTTATTGCACTAGCCATTGTCCACAAAAATAGTTTTCATATAAATTTAATGTTATACAAATTGCAATTGAGTAAAATAGTACAGGTGAAAATACCCCACCCCCCAGCACAATAGAGTCTCAAAAGGATATGCTATCTTTTAAGAAACTCCTATGCTACTTGCCGTGATTCATTTCCTTATTTCTTTCTGTTCCTTTTCACCGTTAGTCCAACTAAGATTGCTTCTTGGGAACTTTGATGATATAGTCCCCAGCAACAAAGAAGAGTTAGTTCCAGCAATTAATAGCTGGGGCTTAAATAAGGCTTCCCCAACCTGGTGCCCTTCAGATGTTTTGGATTACAGCTCCAGCCAGTGTGGTTAATCTTACAGGGCAGCAGGCTGGGGAAAGGCTGCTGTCAATGGAAAAAGTTGCAAGAACCACAGATAACTGACCTGCTGAATAGAGTCTTGGAGCACTCTGTACCTAGTTGTAATCAACTTATTTATACATCGCATTTTCCACAACTAAATCTGTGCTCAAAGCAGATTGCGTTGTTGTTTTTTAAAAAAAGTTTAAACACAGCAGTACAATAATGTTACGTGATGAAAATTACAATATCACTGCAATGTAACGCTAAGAAACACCCAACGATTAACAATCTGTTTAACAGACATCAACGTTTTTAGCAGAGGATAAAGCTGACGAATGGAGATAGGTCAGGTAAAAATATCCAGAAGAATCGCATCCAAAAAATATTCACCAAACTGGCATTAGTATCACACAATCCCCTTCAGTCTTTTATTCCTCAAACCCAAAGGCCAGAGAATAATTCCGAAAGCAACTCCATTATGAAAACTCGTAGGGTGAAGGGTGGAGCGTAGAGCAAGGCAGGGGGAAACAGCCGTTCTCTAATGGTAGACACAGAGGGCAGAGCCATTTAGAGCACATCCCTTCCCTCAAAGAATCCTGGGAACTGTTTAAGAGCGCTAAGAGTGCAAGGGGGAAACTACAGTTCCCAGGATTCTTTGGGGGAAGGGGTGTGCATCAAATAACCTTTTAGTGTTCCTTATGGCTCTGCCCAGAATATCTATCCTCCTGAAAACATGCACATTTAGTCAGATTTCGATAAAATAGTTGATTTTTGAAAGTAAGAATGAATAAACAAATAAATATACAAATCCTTCCGTAAAATAGCACTATGCTTTTTTAAAAGCAATGTGGGGCAGGGGGCTTTGGTTTCAGCAAGGCAAAGGTAGCCAATGTGGTAGCCTTTGAACATTTCAGGCTACAACTTCCTGATGATTGTAGGTAGGGAACTGTAGTCCAAAGCTTCTGTAGGACGCCATGTTGGCTGCCCCTACAATAAGGCATGGCTGACCTGCTTGACCCCATTTCAGCAACAGGGCCCTACCAACCATCTCCAGCTGACCTCCCCTCATCCATCCTGTTGCTGATGTTCTTTCACCTCTGTGTTTCAGCAGCCTACCACCAGCTACCATGTTATCTTATGCTGCTATGTATTTTCTTACAAATATGCAGTGTTGTTGGAAAACATGGCGGCCAAGATTGGGCTGCTGGCAGCCATTGCAAGCAGTCGTCCCTCAAGGCACCACAGGCTGTTGCGTGGGCTGGCTGGCTAGCCCCAGGTCTTGCCATTGCCTGAGGTGACACTTGCCTGATCTTTTAGCTTCTTTTGTTCTACGATTTTAAAGTGACCTCCCTCATACTTAGGAAGGATAAAGCTGCCTAATAATGATACTATGTCTTGTGTATTGGACTCTGAAGTTTCCGCTGCCTTTGGACGCCCTTTTTGCTTTATGCAGCACGAGACTGTTGTATTAAGTGGTATATTTTTCTTCCCACAGAACAGCTTTTATTTGCTTAATTTACTTATTTGGATGTTTTATTTGATTAGCTGCTTTACAGGGGCTTCTATTTAAATGGTCCACTGCTCCTTTCTAGAGAAACAGAAAACATGCATTCACCAATGGGGTTTTTCTTCTTCAAAAAACTGCCTACATATTAACATTTTGAGGGCTAAAATCTGTATATTTTAATTTTTTTTAAGGAACAAAATAATAGTTTGTTCCTCATGAAGCTGTATTTGAATTGCTTATGTTCAAAGGGGTCTTTTAAACCATGTTGGCTTCAAGGCAAAATGTTATATGTGTGTGTATGTGTGTGTTAATTTTCCCACTTACGTTTGTGTTGATATGTGAGGTAGGGGAATCTAATTTTGAAGGCTGTTGTACTGACTTTGTAGAGAGAATGCAATTCAGTATATGAATTAGTTTGAGCATTAGGAATCCTTATGTTTCCCATTTTAAGCTGTTTGTGCCGTGCTTTGAAAATGTAAAGCATATATAAGTGCTTATTATTACTATGTTATTATTCTCTTGCTGAAAAGAGCTCTCTGGGGAGACTTCTGATTTGCATTTTGGTATTTGTATACAAAGTGTTACACACATTCCTTTTCTTTACACATGTTGCTTTCCCCTGTCCCCCACCCCACCCCCATTTGCTTCTGTTAACAACTGTACATTTAAACTTAACTAGCTTCTTTTTCAGTTTAGTTCATTTTGGAGATTTGTGTTCCTGTTTGCTCTTTCTCTCTCTCTCTCTCTTACTCAAAAGCCTGTAAAATACAGGATCAGGTTAATGGCCCATCAAGTCCATCATCTCAAAACGTACATTGACTCCACTATGCTGCATTTTGTTCAAGATGTCTCTTCCCACCCTTCTTTCTCTGCCTTTTAGAGGCAATGTTCTGGTACTAAGCTGAGTTTTTTTGGGAGAAAGTAATGCCTGAGGTTTTCAGTCCTGTTTGCACTCCAGTAAAGTTATTGGAGAGGGAGAATGGCATAGAGGGGTGTGTGTGTGTGTGTGTGTGTGTGTGTGTGTGTGTGTGTGTCATGATAAGCTACAGGGGAGGTGTATGTAGCCAGCAAGAAGTGTCAAATCAAGAATTTCTACCCTGGAAGCATTTATTGAAGTCAGGTAGGAACACCTGACTTCCTCTGACCTATCACTGTTGAGAGGCCTCCTTGCTGAACTTCCTGTGCCTCTTCTTTCCTTTTTGGTCAGAGCTGTTGAATGACACACCTTATTGATTGACTGATCAGTAGGATGTGTATAGCAGTTGGGTTGCATCATTTTAAAGGTGAAAGCCTTCAAGGGACCGTCAACATGATACCCTCCAGATGTTGCCAGACTCCAACACTCATCATCTCTGACCTTTGGCTATGCTGCCTGGGGTTGATTGGAGTTGGAGTCCAACAACATCTTAGAGGACACCACATTTGCTACAAAAACACCCCCTTCTCCTATATCAGGGTGGGGAACCTTTGACCCATGGTAGGGCTGGGCAATATATTGATGTATCGTCTAAAACCGGTTTGAAGTTTGCATCGTGAAAATTGTTTCAAAATATTTGAGCTGGCAATACATCACAAATCACAATGTGTGTAAGGGCTAAGCAATACCTGGTTTTCAATATCGCAATAACTCACCAGCTACACATCGCGATAACTCAGCAGTTAAACATTGTTATAACAGCTAAACATTGCAATGTTACCGGCAGCTAAACCTCACAATGTCACCAGCTAACACTGCAGTGTTAACCACCAGTTAAACACTGCAATCTACCACAATGTCTGAAATAAGGATGGAACTATACAGAGGCCTGCGAGGACTCACAGCAGTGATAGGAGGTGGCGGCAGTAGCGACAGTGGCCTGTGAGGCCTCATGGCAGCAGTGGCAATGACTTGCAAGGCCTCATGGCAGCAACAGAGCAATGGTAGTGGTAGTGGACTGCGAGGCCTCGCAGTAGCGATGGGAGATAGTGGCAGTAGTGGTGGCAGCCTGCAAGGCCTTGTGGTGGTAACAGGGAGTGATGGCAGTGACAGCACCCTGCAATGCTTTGTGGCGGTGACAGCAGGTGGCAGCAGTAGCGCCAGCCTGCAAGGCCTTGTGGCAGCAACAAAACGTGGTAGCAGTAATGGCAGCAGCCTGCAAGGCCTCACAGCAGTGACAAGAAGCAGCAGCAGAAGCAACGGTGGCCTGTGAGTCCTCACAGCAGTGACAGGTGGTGATGGCAGTAGTGGCATCCTGCAAGGCCTCACAGTGGCAACAGGAGATGGCAATAGTAGTGGCAGCCTGCGAGGCCTTCTGGTGACACAAGCAGTGGGGCTTGTGAGGCCTCGCCATGTTGACAAGAAGTAGCGGTGGCCTACAAGTCCTCCTGGCTGTAGTGGGAAGCAGTGGTGGAAGCTGTGGCAGCATGCCTAGGTGAGGCCTTGCAGGCCAGCACTACTGCCGCCATGACGACAAGGCCTTGCAGGCTGCCACTGTTTCTGCCGCTGCCACCCACTGCCGTAGTGAGGCTTCGCAGGCTGCTGATTATTGTTCGACTGTTGCCAGGCTGCCGCTGCTTCTGCCCTGCTTCCCCGCTGTGGTTTATTCTGCCCCCACTATGCTGCTGCCACTTCTGCTGCTTAGAAGGTTTGCTGGAAGTCTGGTAATCCCAGGTGATTTGTATTCACTATGACTCATCACCGTCCTTTGGATTGTCCTGAATACCACCATTTGGTAACCAAGCCCAAACCCAAAAGTCTCATTTGGATGCATTTTGACTTGCCTGCTGCTGAAAGTGACCATGAGGTGTTTGATAATATCATCATGTATCCATTTTAGACCTTTAAGTAGTAGCAGTTACCACAACATTGTCCTGTTTGCCTCTGCGTAGTTCCTTCCTTATTTCAGATATTGTTATATATTGCTATATAGCAATGTTTAGCTGGTGATATATCATGATATTGAAGAAGAAGAAGAAGAGGAGGAGGAGGAGGAGTTTGGATGTGATATCCCGCTTTATCACTACCCTAAGGAGTCTCAAAGCGGCTAACAATCTCCTTTCCCTTCCTCCCCCACAACAAACACTCTGTGAGGTGAGTGAGGTTGAGAGACTTCAAAGAAGTGTGACTAGCCCAAGGTCACCCAGCAGCTGCATGCGGAGGAGCAGGGAAGCGAACCTGGTTCACCAGATTACAAGTCCACTGCTCTTAACCACTACACCACACTGGCTTTCTTGAAAACCAGTTATCACCCAGCCCTACCCATGAGCAATATTTGGCCCACCAGGTCTCTTCATTTGACGTGCCAAGCCTTTTTGGTCAAGCAATGCCCACTGTATTTAACATTCTTGGCCAAGAAGCTTGACCCTCCAAGAACCTTGAGGCTTACATGCTTCTGCAATCCTGTGAGGTAGGCTAAGCTTCATGGCTGAGTTGGGAGTTGAAACCCCTGTTTCTGAGTAGATCCCAATCTACCTTCTGATCAGCAAGTCCTAGGCTCTGTGATTTAACCCACAGCACCACCCGCGTCCCCTGTGCTAACTTCCATTGGTCTGTCTTTATCTAATTCATGAGCTGAATTCAATACATATGTTGAGATGTTCTGATGAAGAACCAAATTAATACGGTGATTAGATTCCCAACCAATTTTTTTCCGGATTTCCTCTTCTCATTCTTTCACTCTCCCTCTCTTCTGGAAATGATTTCTTCCAATACAAAGCAGAGTATGGCATAGTGGTTAGAGTGCTGGACTAGGAACTAGCAGACCAGGGTCCAAATCCCCATTCAACTGTTGTGTGTGTGTGTGTTGACCCTAGGACCAGTCACTATCCACCATCTAACCTACCTCACAGGGTTGTTGTGACAAGGGAAGAAAGAAGGATGGATGCCCCTTGAGCTCCTTGGAGGAACTGCAATAAGGAAAACCAAACAAAAAAACCACAGCTCACACGTGATTAGAAATGAAGTAGTCCCAAAAACACAGCCATCTTTTTTTGGAAGAACAGAAAGGAGTAAAAGCTGAAATGGGGTTTGGGTCAGTAAGTCTATTAAACCTTCCCTCCTTCAGCCATTGGCCTTTGTGGACTGGGCACAGATTGTACCCTTTGAATAGTGGCCCTTTCCTTCTCTCCCTCTCTCTCTCCCTCTCCATCCCCCCCCCAACCCCCTGGCCCAGTCCTTACCTCTCTGTCTCCCAGGGATTTACCCCTGCCATGCCTGCAATAACAAACAGCCTGAGGAATGGGGGCAGATGGCTTCTTTCCAAACAGTGAGGGTCTGTCTCCTCTGGGCTTGTTCCCTGCTGAGCCGGCAACAACAGCAGCCCAGGGAATCAGGCAGATGGTCTACTGGCCGCTACTGGAGTAATTGTCTCGGCTGGTTACCTCTGCAGCTAGCAAAACCCTCTGTTTTGTAGGCCCCCATCAAAGTGATCATATTTTCTTTTTATCTCTTCCTACCCACTCTCTGACCTGTTTTTCTACTTCGTACTTTCTCTTTCTCTCTCTCTTTCTCTTTAATGCCCCACCATCTGGAGACGCAATACCTAGGAATCTTGAAGCATGAAACCAGCACCCTCGTGCTGTTTCAAAACGCACACCTGAGCAAGGTTTTCTGTAGGTGGCAGAAACGGTGCTTTTTAAAACCCATCTCCTCTCAAGCACTCATTTTCCTGCTTGGAAGTATTTAAAAGGTGTGATTTTTGAAAGCACTTCTCTTCTGCATCAGCAGCAGTGTCAGTGAGGATTTAAACAAATACTGTGAGTTTTTGTTAAAAAAAACTTTTTGGTTTTTTTCTTCTTCTTTTTCTTTATCCCCATATTGAGAAGATTAATAGTGACTATGTGACATTCTTATGCTGATTCCTGATTGTTGCCTGGGAACAGGATACTTCATCTGATTCCCACCACCTAGGAGGATGGGATACCTCCACAGTGGCAGGTCCTGTCTGACCTGGGCTTTGGATTCCCAGGGTGGTGGGCTGCAGTTGGGATGCTCTGGGCCCTGCTCTGGGCCCATGGTTAGCATGGTTTGGAATTTTCTGGGGTAGGAGGCAGTGAGAATATACAGCTTCTCTGCCACCTCTGGGTGAAACTGCCACCCTTTTGATGCATTCTCTCATTACCAGTGCAGAAGTTTTAAGTGCCAATCCAGTTTGGTCTTGCACGTGGAATGGTGCAGGAACACCATTTATGAAGAAGGGCCTTAGCATAGTGGTGGGCCACCTGCTGCAGAAGGCCACCGGTTCAATCCCCGGCATCTCCAGGTAGAGCTGGGAGAGAACCCAGTCTGAAATCAGCCAGCCAGTGTAGATAATACTGAACTAGATGAACCAGTGTGTTCCTGTGTCATCATGGCAGCGGTGCCAGCTGTTTTTGGACTACATCTTCCATCATCCCGAGCTAGCAGGACCAGTGGTCAGGGATGATGGGAGTTGTAGTCTAAAAACAGCTGGAGAAACTGGACTAGAGATTCCAAGGGTTAGAACTGGGTACGTTTTCAATGCAAAGCATTCACTCTACTGGTAAGCTATGGACGCTTCCCTAAAGCTAAAGGCTCCCCTTCCCTTCCCAAGCAGGTGTGTGGACTTCAACTATTCCAAGGATGATCCCTGCTATTGAGGAAAAGGCTCCTGGGGCAAAGGACCCTTAGGAGTCCCCTAGTTTAGTTAGCCTTCTGCCCCCAAGGGAAGGGCTGTAGCTTAGTGGTAGGGCACTTGCTTTGCATGTAGAGGGTCCCCGGTTCAATCCCTGGTGGCATCTTAAGTTAGGGATGGGAATGTCCCCTTTCTGAATCTCTGGAGAGCCTCTGCCAGTTAGTGTAGACTAAACTACAGTCCATGGACCAGCAGAGGCCCTTCATTCAGGTGGTCCATGGTGAGAAGAACACCAAAATTTGAATTCTGTAGAATTCACATTGTGATACAGTAAAATACAGCACAAGAAATAAAAGAAACAGTAAGAACGTCATTAAAAAAGCATGCAGCATCTGGCATAGTACATTACAACCGGCAGGGAAAAAAACCTTTAAGCCTAAGACCCATAGCAATTTCCAAGTGGTCTGTTGGGGAAAAGGTTTGGGGACCACTGATGTAGACAGCACTAAGGTAGATGGACTAGTTTTCTGACCCACAATAAGGCAGCTTCCTGTGCCCCTGATTTTTAACATACCACATTATTTCTCAAGTTATTTTCCACCAGTATTTCATTTTTTTGCCCCCTCCTGATATAGCAAATGACTTGAGAACCTCCATGTTCAGAGGCAGTTGTGCCACTGAATGCCGGTTGCTGGGGAGCAACAGCAGGCGAGGAGGACTGATGCTTTTTAGCCCTGCTTGTGGTCTTTCCCCAGAGGCATCCAGCTGCTCAAGGCACAAAGTGGGATGTTGGGCTGAGATGGACCTTTTGGTCTGTCCCAGCAGGGCTTTCCTTCAGCTGCAGGCAGTGGGATGGCGCTGAGGCTGGTCTCTGCAGCAGCTGGCAATCTGCACATGCTCCTGTCATCCCTCATGGAGCTCTGGCTTTTCTTCCCCCCCTTGCACAGCATCGTATTTATTTGTCCCTGGTGAATTTATATTTCCCCCCCATTTCTGCTGCCTGCTGGAAAGTATATTCTCAGCGGGTTAGCGAAGACTACTGGTCCCCAGCCAAAGGTCTCCTCCCCCCCCTCCTCACTCCCTCCCCTCCTCCCAAGGCACCTGATTCTCTTTCTCTCTCTGTCCCCAAAGAGAGCTTTGGTGCTCTGGAGCATCTGTGTTCCATGCCCAGCAGGGAAGAGACGGAAAATCATGCTGTGGGACCCGCTGACTTTGTTCTGCCTTTGTTCTTCAGGGTGTTGCCTGCAACATTTCTGTGGCGGCCAACTTGTCGCTGACCACTGGGCTCCCTTAATCCTGAGCCGGAGGATTAGTCCAGCCAAGCCCCGCTCTCCTTTTATTCCCTCCCTCGGTTATATTTTGCGCCCCAGCTGACATGTAGTTTGCCCCCCTGCCTATCTTTGTGATTGGCTCCTCCAGTTTTCGAGAAAGCTTTTTCTCCTGACAGGAGGGAGAGTTTGCTCGATTGATTTTCCCCTCACCCTCTCTTCCCAACCCCACCCCCTGCCCCAAATCTCCCCCTCCTGTCCTTTTAATCAGGGGGTTTGGAATTTTGTGCTCAAGCAACAGTTCTGCAACTCAGGAGGGAAAACAATCCTACAATCTGCAGCTAGAATATATTGTGCAAATTTGGCAGGCTGCAAGGGGGCTGCTTTGTTGGGATCCCGCTTTGCTGGAGATGTGCTAAACCTGCTCTGTGTGTGCATGGCTGAGAGAGGGGAAGCAAATAGAGCCACAAACCAGGGAAAGGATGTTTGACGGTTTATACATTGGCAGGAGTAATATTGCTTTCTGTCTTGCATAGGTTTACACATTTTTATTTGCTTATTTCTTAAAAAAGAAAATACTTTAAAGCAAAAACTGGACACATACTTTTTTTTGGGTGTAGGGGTGGAGTTCTTGCTTGGTTTGCATGTCATGCTAAGCACAACAGAGCACAAGTTCAAGTGCTTCAAGCGAAAATTATGACTGCTTTGCTCCTTCCTGGGTCCTGCTGCTGCTGCTGCTGCAGTACTTGGAGTTTAGCTATGGTTTGGCTTAGCATTACTTGTGAACCCAGAGTTGTGACTTCTCTTGCTCTCAACAACTGCGATCCAAGGTAGTCAAGGTTTGTTCTTGGCCTTACCATTCATGGTTTGTTTGGCTCAGCTGCTGGAGAAGTGAAGCAGCTGCAAAGTACCCTCATGCTTGCTCATTCACATTTAGCCATGGTTTGGTTTAGTGTTATGTGTGATCTCATTCGAATCTGCGCGATGGTGCGCTCCCATTGCTCTGTCCCTACTTCTGCCAACCTAGCAGTTCTAAAGCACACCAGTGCAAGTAGATAAAAAGGTACCGCTATGGTGGGAAGGTAAACAGTTTTTCTGTGCGCTCTGTGCGCCAGAAGTGGTTTAGCCATGCTTGCCACATGACCTGGAAAGTTGTCTGTGGACAAACGCCGGCTCTCTTGGCCTGAAGCGAGATGAGTGCTGTACCCCATAGTCACCTCTGACTGGATTTAACCACCCAGGGGTCCTTCACCTTTACCTTTATGTGTGAGCTGGAGCAGAGTCTGGCTTGTGGACAGTGTTGACCCAAGGAGAGAATCAACTTGCTGGTTGAGTTTATGGTTCATGGAAAGGCTAATAGATGCAACTTTAGGTAAGGTAAAATATGTTTAGCTCATCAACAAATTGCTCAGACTGGAGAGGCAGGCCTGGGAGAGAGAGCTAATATACAGCCCACAGAGCCCCTATTGGCTCCCCAGGTCACCTGAGTTTGGGCTGATTGGCTGCAGTTTCCCTTCCTGCCGCTGTCAGGTGTGTGTGCTGTGGATCACCAAATCTCAGGCCAGCAAGTCCATCCTGTAGGCTTGTATTGGAACCTACTGTCATAAGCTGTTCTTTCTGTACAGCCCTGGCTTGACTCTACATAAACAAGTTCTCAACATTTTATTCTTTTAAGTGTGTTCAAGCAACCTAAAGTATTCATCTCTTTGCTCCATGCTGTATTTAAATTTGAGTGTAAACATATTTGCTTGTGGTATTCAGTTTGTTTGCTCCAAAAAGTAAATAAGAATCATAAAAAACAACATAGAACCTCAACCGTTGCTAATAATATTGCTTTGTTTTCTGTGTTTGTAGCAAGTAGTATTAAGGGCTCATTCTGTATCTATTTATGGGATTTCCCCATGGACACAAACTCTTCAGAGGGTTCTGTTCATGACGTAGCTAGATCTCAGCAAGAGATTTTGCTGGTGGCCTTGCATCCTGTTCTATTGTCTGTGAAGGAAGAGGCATATTTCTGTGATGGTGTCAATATTTCCTATAGGATAAGTTCATCTTTTGAGGATCAAGAATTAAGTGGCCAATTCAAGGGTGCTGTTGTAATGTGCTTTACTGGCATTAGTGCATCACTTTAATACTCATGAGTAATACCACATCTGGAATACTGTGTCCAGTTCTGGGCACTACAATTTAAGAAGGATGCTGCCAACCTGGAATGTGTGCAGAGGCAGAAACCCAGATGATCAAGGTTCTGGAAACCAAGCCTTGTGAGGAATGGATAAAGGAGCTGGGTATGTTTAGCCTGGAAAAGAGGAAAGTGAGAGGAGGGTAGGACTTGAACCAATGGCTTCAAGTTACAAGAAAGGAGATTTCAACTAAACATCAGGAAGAACTTTCTGACAGTAAGAGCTGTTTGACAGTAGAACTGTTTCCCAGGAAGTTGTGGACTCTCCTTCATTAGAGGTTTTTAATCAGAGGTTGGATGGCCATCTGTCATGGATGCTTTAGTTGAGATTCCTGTATTGCAGGGATCCCTCCCAACTCAACAATTCTATGATTCTAGGGTGTTTCCATTTGTGAATGCTATTTTGCTGCCCTCCACTAGCCACTGCGTTCAAGGTTGTGAGACACAACCTGTGGTCCTTCAGCTCTTGTTGGATTCGAACTCACTTAGAGTTGTATCTGATAGAGCATTAAGTAACTTGCTCTGTCAATCTCCCACCCCATCGATGTCAGGGGTGGACTTTGGTTTTTCAAATTTCAGCAGTGCCCTGTGCAAGGCCCAAATTCAGCATCTCCCTGCCCCTCTCCTTCTGTTCTGCTTCTGTTCTGTTCTCCTTCTGTTCTCAGTTCACTACATCATAGTTGTGGTGCCCTGAGGCAACCCCCTAGACTCAGAACCAGTTCTGCTGCCTTAAGTCCACCTCTGCATCTGTTATGGTGTGAAGGTAGAAGATGAGGATTCCCTTCTCAAGCTGCTTTGCCTCTTCTCCTGCCCTTCTCACTTACCTGGTTCTTTCCTACCAGGCTAGCCAAGACTCTCCCTCCTCTCTAAATTCCATGTATGCCTGTAATGATTTTTTTTTTAAAGTGAAACTTTCCATGAATCTTGCTTTTTGGACAGTTTCCTACTCTGCCTTTATATATTTTAGGTAGAATTTTATGTTTGGATATGGTATAAGGAAGCATTTCCCTCCAAAGTTCTAACCAACGTTGGTTTTGACTTGAGCAGAGCAGGCCCCTCCCTCATTTTTGTCGGGCTGGGGGCTGGGAGTAAGTGTCCTTGCAAGTCTTCAAAGAAGAAAGTGAACCAGGAAATGCACATCTATGAAGATACTTTTCAGCAAGCCAAGGACAATATTATGTTAGCCCAACAAATGGGTTATTCAAGCAAAGTTCTACCAAGACAAACAGGAGAAAGTCAAGGATAAGTGAGTTTTCAAGCAATAAGGGATGTGAGCCTCTTAAGTCATGCTATCAAAGCCCTACAGCCTTGCAGATGGCAATGTATGATTTAAAGCCCGCCTTCAAAATGGACTCCAGCACATATATGAAAAATAATTACTAACAGCAATTTTTTTGTCCGCGCACACAGAGTGAATGAGTTGATTTGCCTGCTAAAGGCAAATTACCTGTAAACTCATTACAGGAGATCAACAGGAAAATAGCAGTAAAGGATCTCCAGTAAGTTGTTTCAAAATCTTGGGGCCCAAACCAAAAAAGGCTCTGTTCCTTGTAGGAGAAATTGTAATCTTTCTGTAAGATGTGGGAGACCTTTTTTAAGATAGTTAAGGAAGAAGTGGCATCAAAGACTCAAAGCAGGGATGGGGAACCTGTGGCACTCCAAGTGTTGTTGGACTACAAATCCCATCATCCTTGACCATTGGCCATGCTGGCTGGCAGGGGCTGATGGGAGCTGTAAGACAACAATAGCATGAGGGGCACAGCCCCCCCATCCCCAAGGAAGGGTAGGGAAATGGTGGCCCTCCATAAGTTGTTTGACTCTAAACTTCCATCTGCCCTAGCCAGCCTGACCAATGGCCACGGACGACCTTTGTAATTCTGCAGCATCTAGAGGACCACAGCTTCCTCATCCCTTGTCTTAGTTTTGTTTGCCAACCTTGTGCCCTCCAGATATTTTGGACTGCAGAGGACCAAGTTGGCACAGTTGGCTCTGCAGACTAGATCCAGTATCCTACATTGAGTATGAAAACTTGCTGGCAGTCAATGCCATTTTTAGGGCACTATTTCCAGAGGCACTCTTTCCAGAGTCATAGGGACATGGGTGGCGCTGTGGGTTAAACCACAGAGCCTAGGACTTGCTGATCAGAAGGTCAGCGGTTCAAATCCCCGCGACGGGGTGAGCTCCTGTTGTTTGGTCTCTGCTCTTGTCAACCTGGCAGTTCGAAAGCACCTCAAAGTGCAAGTAGATAGGTACCGCTCCAGCGGGAAGATAAACGGCGTTTCTGTGCACTGCTCTGGTTCGCCAGAAGCAGCTTAGTTATACTGGCCACATGACCCAGAAGCTATACGCTGGCTCCCTCGGCCAGTAAAGTGAGATGAGCACCGCAACCCCAGAGTCGGTCACGACTGGACCTAATGGTCAGGGGTTCCTTTACCTTTACCTTTACCTCCAGAGTCATAACCCAAGTGGAAACTGATAGTTTTTGTGCATTTTTGTTAACTAACCAGTGCAGTCAGGATGGCTTAGCTGGCTACTATTGTTTTAAGCTACAGCACAGTCTGGCGCAAGAGGAAAATGTCCACGGAAGCCTACAGGAAGTCAGTCAGGAAATGGAGCAGATGCTTTATCAAAGCCCCCCCCCCTTTAAATGCATTGTCTTGTTAAGGGGCCAGCACAGTTTCTGCAGTAAAACCCAGAGGAAGAAAAGACATTTCCTTGAGTAGGAATTGTAACTGTGTAGTAAAGGACCCAATCCTAGTCCTCTGCAACGTCAGCCTTTGGGGCTTCTATCCAAGTACTGCCTGTGAGCATTCACACTGAATTTGGAAAATGTAGCCAAGAAGGAAAAGGTGAGTGGAATTAGGGGTTGTCTGCTTTGACACAGTTGCGTGGAATTCCTACAACACCAGGGACTGCACAAGTCACTTGCACTGACTGTCTGGCTGCAATCAAGAAAACTCTTCACCTACTTCTACATTCTCAGCCCAGCTTTTGTTCTTGTACATCAGGGGTTGGGAACTGGGTCTAGCTGGCAGGCTGAAACTGGCCCCATGGACCAGGTTTAGTCATCAAGTTGACCCATTTTTGTTCACATGGTTGGAAATCAAACTGGGCAGGCAAAGCCATAGCCCACAAAGTGCCCCCCATCAACACTGTGCACAGGCAGGATGGGAGGGCTTGGTGGGCTCGAATAGTTTCTTGGACTGGCGGTTCCTATTGCTCGTGTACATTTGTCAGTGGCAGTTCCTGTGTTTTTCCATGCTTCTAAAGCTTCACCGCTTTTGAAGTTTGGGGATTTCTAACGCCATTTGTGAAACTGATGGGAGAGTTGGTTGCTGCAAGAAAAAATAAAGTTCCACTGAGCATGTGCTAACTTATTAGTCCTGTTTTAAGTTGTTTCACAGATTGTGGTCTGAGAAAAAAGCCTCTTGACATCCTTCTTCCCTCTTTCTTTCTCCCTCTTTTCTGCTTTGTATATGCCTACAGTCATGGATTCTGCAACGTGGTGAACCCAACAGAATGTACTAGGCTGGAGATCATTGGGCCTAGGGGATGAATGCATGCTGCCCCCTCTCCAGACTCTCTTGTCTGGTCCTCGGCACTCTCCCTGGCCACACCCCTCTCCCCAGGATAGCACTCCCACTTCTTGGCCCTGCTTTTCATTCTCTTTAAGTGGTTTTGCCAGGTTGGAATGTGTACCTGATAATGTCTTATGCTTGTCTGAAGGGAAGATAGAAGGAAGGATGTGCTGAGTGTATGTAGGAACTAGCCTCCTGTACAAATGCAAAAATTACGTTTGTCAGAAGGTTGTCCGGAAGGGAGTGTGACCATCTCACTGAAAATCTTTGCCACTTGGTTGTTTAAGGCACCAGAAAAGAGGTGGAGTTTCCATCCTCTTCTTTAGCAAAGGCCAGGTATTGGTCCCCTTCCATAACCCATCTACAGTTCAGGTTTCGGAGTCTGGGCAACCACAGACTCAGTAACATTACACCATGTGAGTTGTGTCTCATCAGGTTGTGCCTCTCTCCACTACCCTTTTCAAAAATATAATGGCAGACGTGAAAAGCCAAAGGAAACAGCCTGCATCCTGAACGACATCCTGTGTGCCATGGCAACACTTGCTTTTTGTTTGAGATTCCCAGCCAAGGGAATGGGATCCAGTCCACATGAAAATGTAGTTTGCCTCGTGAAAATTACGCGCAAGTGATTTTTGCAAACCTAGGAGCTACGACCAAAAGCAAGCAGCCAGTTTAATTGAATTTGAATTATCTGGAGAATATGCCAATAGTGGTGATTTGAATTCATTTCAGTAATTTCAGGCTCACAGACCAACATTCTTCATTAATGATTACTTACTCCTTTAAAAACAACAACCATGTGCTGATGATTTGTAATGATTCCCCTCCTCCCTGCTTTTAAGAAATACATAAGTTTCGTAGTTGAGATGAAGTATAAACAGCAAATTGAGCTTGAATCTGGATGATGTGTTTGGTGTTTGAATCCCCACTCCTCTGGTGGTGGATTCCCTTGGAGGCCTCGTTTAAGACACGTTCTCTCTCGGCCGCAGTTTTTCTTTACAATGGTTGTGTTAATTTATTTATTAGAATAATCCATGCTCCATCTTTCCACTTAACAGAGTGGAACTCAAGGAGGCAAACAACATTTAAATTCAAAGAGCATTTAAAGAGCAAATATAATAATAATAATAATAATAATAATAATAATAATAATAATAATACAACAAAATAAGACATCCTTCAGCATTTGAACAATTTTAAATCATGCATTGGAGAGGGCTGGCATAGATGACCCTTGGGGTTCCTTCCAACTCTGCAATTCTGCAAAAGCAATTGAAAACAACAAAAGTAGATAAGGGTGGCAGATAAGTTTTTATTGTCGGCCTGCTTAGAAGTGTTGAGGCTAATAAAAAAAATTCCGCCACCAACCCCCTGGAACAGAACTGTATTCACCTGGTGGTAAAGGTAAAGGGACCCCTGGCCATTAGGTCCAGTCGTGACCGACTCGGGTTGCAGCGCTCATCTCACTTTATTGACCGAGGGAGCCGGCGTGCAGCTTCCGGGTCATGTGGCCAGCATGACAGAGCCGCTTCTGGCAAACCAGAGCAGCGCATGGAAATGCAGTTTACCTTCCTGCCAGAGCGGTACCTATTTATCTACTTGCACTTTGACGTGCTTTTGAATTGCTAGGTTGGCAGGAGCAGGGACCGAGCAATGGGAGCTCACCTCGTTGCGGGGATTCGAACCGCTGACCTTCTGATCGGCAAGTCCTAGGCTCTGTGGTTTAACCCACAGCGCCACCCGCGTCCCAGCACCTGGTGGTAGGAAGGTAGAAAAAGTGTGGCCGAGTGAGCTTCCCATAGGATAGTCCCATATTTAGAGAGCACACAAAAAAGGTGCTCTGATCTCCACATAAGCATTGGGTGCAGTCAGGATAGTGATGGCGGAGGATGACATAAGAATAGCTCTGCTGGTCAAAAGCCCATCTAGACCAGCATTCTGTTCCCACAGTGGCCAACTGGATGCCTGTGGGAATCATGAAAGCAGGATCTGAACACACCAGCAACTCTCTCCACCTGTGATTCCCAGCAACGGGATTTGAGATGCATGTACTTGAACACTTTTGGGCATATCTAGTTTCCCTTCAGCTCCTCATGCTGCATGAAATGTTGCTCATGGGGGTCCTTTAGATCAGTGTTTTTTAACCTCGCTTCCCCCAGATGTGGGTAGACTACAAGTCCCATCATCCACAGCCAATTTAGCCCAGTGGTCAAGGATGATGGGATTTGTAGTCTACCTGCATCTGGGGACCCTAGGTTAAATAAGCTCAGGGAAAGGGGGAGGTTGAAGCTACAGAGCCCAAGTGGAAAGTTCCCAGTGACTCTTTGGATTTTGCCCTACAGATTCCTAGAATTTGAAGGACGCTCAGTGGTACCTCTCATGACAGCTGAGAGCAACATTTTATTGTTTTTAAATTAAAGGTATTATATTCTTCTCACCTGGCTTGCCTTGTCGCCTTTATGTAAGAACACTGGAAATGTGGGTACTGTATCTTCCTACCTGTACAGCACTCCTGGATAAGTCTTTTGTAATAAAGGAAAAAGAATTATGTGAAATTAATTTAACCTTGCCCATAACAGTGGGGGGTGATTTACTCCTGTCTCTTATTATTTTCTAGTCATACTTAATGAAGATGGATAAGAGAGGTTGGCTTCTCTACTGAGTTAATTTGCCAGTCTTTCAAACTGAAGGTATTAAATAAGATGTATGTGAAACATCATTTGGATTTTTTGACAGTGCTTGTGTTCCTGTTTTGTGCTGCGCATTAAATCTCGGTGTGCTCCCCTCCCTTTCCTGCTGCTAGAGCACATAAGGGTTGAAGGAAAGGGGAAAAGGCCTAGAATAAGATGGGGAAAACTATGGCCCGTCAAATGTTGCTGGACTCCAGATATTCCACCATTCTTGGTCACTGGCCATGCATACTCTCACCCCTGGCCTAGGAAATCTAACCCCTCATTTATTCTTCTAAAATAAGCCAAAGGTGGAAACTAACATAGGTGTGATCCATCCCGTCTAACAAAGGCAGATCTGGCTTGTTGTACACACTGAGTAGAACTGAGGGGCTTTCTTTTCTCTCAGAACACATTATATATATAGTGTGTGTGTGGGGGGGGGGAATAGGGAACCCTTTCTCCTTATGCTTGCCTCTGGTGGTGGTATTTTCCCTGCTCCAAGTTTTGATGAAGAGACAACAGCTGTTCTCCTCTGCTTCTTAGCACCAGGCTTGTGGAACTGACTGCTACAAGTTGCAGCCTGCCTGTGGCTGTTTGTGTTCTTCTTAACAGTGTTACTGGTTCATTCAGTCCTTTGCACAAAGGGTTTTAAAAATTGAAATGGTTATTTAAAAAACAAACACAGCAATACTGTATCTTTTAACCTTATCCACCTCACAATTCCTTTGGACATCTAAGCTTTGAGAGCTGTGGTTGCCTTAAATTATGGTTTCAGAAGAAGTTGAATCCTTGGTTTGATCCTGGTTTAAGCAAACTATATTTCTTGTGTCGGAATGTCTTGGAGCTGCGGTTTGTTTAAAATGGGAAGCAAAGGCTTCAAATTCATCCTGCAAGAAAGTACAGGAGCTCTTGCCTGTTCATGTTGTCACTATGTTGTAGTGGTAAAGCATGGTTTCCTGTTGCATCTGAATTAGTCCAGAGTTTTCTGACCCCCCCTCCAAGATTTTATTATATTTTTTAAATAGTCTAGTATAGATGCTCTGTATTTCCCTCTTTTTAAAATTATTATATGTTAGCTTTTTCCAGACTGATAAATTTCTTTTTAAAAAGAGTTTGTTAACATTATAAACCTGTGGATCATACTCCTTTTTAAAAAAATATTTTTGTAGGAAAAGCTCCTGCCGTGGTGTTAGAAATAATCTGACATCTTACTCAAATTGGACTCCAAGGTTTAAGAAAATATAGAGTGCAGGAGGCTTTGCTATAAATTCTCTGAGACCAATTTAAACGAAATATTCATTTAGGCATATAGAAAAATAGATTTTTTAAAATTGTGCTGTGCGCTATGAATAATAAAAGGCCTCTGATTAATCACTGATAGTAGCAATCCTTTCTGGTTTTTCATTAATTGTAACATTTTCTTCAGTCCCTTGAGTGTTTCCAGCCCCTCTAAATTGCAATGCAAACTAACTCAAATTATGAAGCGTACTAGCATAATGTCCATCAATACAATAGTTCCCAGGTATGTGGGGTGTGTGTGTGCGTGTGTGTATGTGCATGCATGGATACAGCTTTGTGTAAGATTTCTCTATGAGGCTCTCGCTTTGGCCTCATTTACCAGAGTTGTATTGGATTCTTTATACGGCAGATTGAGCTGTTAGAAGGGACCGTACGATTTCAGACCGCGGATGAGGCTATTCTAAAACCAGGTAGTGGAACCATAGCAAAGCTCCCCCGTCATGAGGAAAACTAGTGAATGAGGAACAAATATTCTCACCCATCCTTGTGTTAGTTTTCTACTTATTGGGAGAAATTTACATAGGGATGCAGTTAAAGAAATGGACCTAGATCTGATGTAGAGTAGGGTGTACCTGTCATTTGTGTGTGTGTTCCTCTTTTCTGAAAAAAATATAATAAGGACATTAATTACACTCATCTCTGAGAAACCTTTTCTCTACCAGATTATTTACTTCATAGGAATGGTTTTAAGTCTGCATTTTGTATAGCACATCTACACAAAATTAGGAATGCACATAGGCACTTGTGTGTGATTTTATAAGGAAAGCTTTTTTCTATTTTGGTAGCCCTCTGAGCTTGGAGGTGTGGGGGTGGGGAATGCTGTTTTGCAAAGGGGCCATGATTTAGTTGTGCTTTGGTTAATTGCAAAAGGCTTTAATGCTACTACTAATAATGGTCTGAATATTCACCAGTAAGGCAACCCCCCCCCCCCCCCGATAAGGACGTGTCCCTTCAGCGTTTTGCAAAACAAAGTAATGCAGATATCAGTAGCTGAGACACGACATGAAGCGTAAAGATAGTAAGTTTGAAACAGTTCTGGGAGTTAAGAATTTACATGTCTTTATTAATTATTAGATGTTATTAGTGTGTGACTAAGGAGCTGGGAAGCTCTAAGCGTTCTTTTGAAGTAGTGTACCCAAATTAGACTGCAAAATAAATAAATAAAATAAATCCAGTAATGTCTGCTCTAATGAATTTTTCTAAATACACAAATCACACTTTATTAAGGCAGTGGATCTTTTAACTGTAAAAATATTATGACTGCTACACAGGGGAAATCCATTTTGAATTATAAAACATTTTGGGCACTTTGGTTTTGTTTTGTTTTTTTAATTTCAGTGCCGGGGTTAGAAATCTATTGTGACTTTTTAAATTTATTTATTAAAACAAAAAACAAAAACGGGCTATAAAAATGTATCTCAAACCTCACCACCCCTTGCCAGGTTTTTGCATGCATGCCAGTTTCTGGAATGAAATTATCCCTATTTAAAACAAACTTGAATGTATAACAAGTTATTGAAATCTATTTATGGTAAAGTTAGCATGAGGCACATGTCGTTAAGGAGTCATAAAAAAGAATTTAGTTTCCACTTTATGTAGGGTCTCATTTTCCCCTCCCTGCCTTATAAACTTGTTGTAGAAATACACATGTTGTAATATATCTCACAATCCTAAACACTTCATTTCTTTTTCATTTTAATTTATAATGTTAATGAAAAAGCAAATGCCATTTCCCCAAAATGCAATAAAGCAAACTTTCTGGAATTTTGAGTGACCTCCTCAGTGATATTTTATGGGAGGTATATATATATATATATATATATATATATATATATATATACATACACACACACACATACATACAAGACTGTGCTTGCACATGGTGGTTTTTTATATGATCTAGTGGGACTGTTCATATACCAGAAGTTCATGATTACACATGTCTGCCTTGATTCCTCACAAGTGTTGAAGTTCCGGCAAGTCAGGCGCATTTTGCGACTTGCGACCAAGTTGAGATGTCCTGTTACCAGACTTGGCGACTGACATCTGCTGCAGTGTGAGTCAGTGCTGATACATTTGAATACAGTGGTACCTCGGGTTACATACGCTTCAAGCTACCGTATTTTTTGCTCTATAAGACTCACTTTTTCCCTCCTAAAAAGTAAGGGGAAATGTGTGTGTGTCTTATGGAGCGAATGCAGGCTGCGCAGCTATCCCAGAAGCCAGAACAGCAAGAGGGATTGCTGCTTTCACTGCACAGCGATCCCTCTTGTTGTTCTGGCGACTGAGATTCAGAATATTTTTTCCCTTGTTTTCCTCCTCCAAAAACTAGGCGCGTCTTGTGGTCTGGTGCGTCTTATAGAGTGAAAAATACGATACATAAGCTTCAGGTTAAAGACTCCGCTAACCCAGAAATAGTGCTTCAGGTTAAGAACTTTGCTTCAGGATAAGAACAGAAATCGGGCTCCAGCGGCGCAGCAGCAGCGGGAGGCCCCATGAGCTAAAGTGGTGCTTCAGGTTAAGGACAGTTTCAGGTTAAGTATGGACCTCCAGAACAAATTAAGTTCTTAAGCCAAGGTACCACTGTACTATGCTTGGGGTGGGGAGGCGTCTAGGCAAATGCAACCTAAGTTTAAAGGGCTATTTGGTGAATAGCTTATATATCTGAGTTTCTAACACAGCATGTGGTGCTCTCCTGCCTCTAAGGTCTTCCCCTTGTACCAGGAGCTGCTAACTTTTGTTGTTGTTGACCCAAAAGCTTCATTTGCCCTTGGCCAGTTCTCTGAGTGCCACATGACAGCAGGGGGTAACAGCACTCCAGCTTCACTCTCACACAAAGACACAGAGCCACGCAGCTTTCTCACACAGCTGAGGTGGGTGGGGTTTTAATGCCTCTTCTGTGCTTCTGATCCATCTAATAGCAGAGGAGAGGGCAATTTCTGTCCCCAGCAATGTGCTGGGTTCCTCCTTGTCCCAGTGTTGTGTTTACTTTATTCTCTTTCACCACTGCCGTAAAAATTGGTGGAGTGGGGGATGTTTGGAGAGGGGCAGATCAGGCCACTTCTGGGCCTGCTTGATGTGAACGGGACAGCTCTCTGTGTGTGTTTGTCATTTTCTATGTCAAAGTAAGGATGTTGGAGGATTCCAGTGACAACAGGAACAGAAATGGCCGATTTTTCTCTTGTTCGGTACAGAAATCAATCCCATGATGCAGTTGCTATTTGCTGGTGTTCATAGAATAATAGAACTGTAGAGTTGGAGGGAGCCCAAGGGTCATGTAGTCCAACCCCCAGCACTTTTGTCATTCAGTTTACTCTGTTCCAGTTCAAATGAATACTCTGAACCAGCTTGAATTAAACTAATAGTGGATGGAAAGGCTGAATGAAGGAGGATTTACTGGCTGTTGCAAAATAATTGTGTAAAATCTCACCATTGCAGACAGTGAGACAAACAATGTAGCTTTTGTCTAAAGTTGAACTGCAGTAGAATGGAAGCAGTGCTGCATGTGACAGAGCTGGGTGGAACAGAAATCTATGCCTTCTTGCATCACAGTGCTGAAATAAATGGAAGTTGTAGTAGCAGCAGCAGCAGCATGCTGAGTGTGGTGGAGCTGGTACACTATTTTTTTTGGCATGGGCGCTGTTGCTTATTGGGTGGTAGGGGCAAGGTGGTGGGGAGGTCAGTTGTGGTGGACCCATTTTGGTAGAGCCACTCCAACACTTCTGCTGTTGCATTTGCACTGACCTCCCTGCCACCTCACCCCTCGCCTGCCTGGTAAGAAACAATGGCCCACCTCCCAGAAAGTTAGCCTAGTGGCTCCGCCCTAACTCATTCAGCCACTTCTGAATGGAAGTAAGAGGTGAAATGAATGGTAGGTAACACTGGGGTACAGAATGGGCCTCTGGATCAGGGGTTTAGGTTGTCTTCTCAAATAACAGGAAAACTCTCCCCCTACCCCGATTCACTTGAACGTGTCACAGAGCTTCTCTCAGCCTAACCTACCTCACAGGGTGGTTGTGAGGGTAAAATGGAACATGGATAGCCACCTTGAAATAGAAAATGTTACACGGAGACAAAAATTACTTTGTTTCCAAATGTCAAAGGTTCTTGGAACAGCTCCACAGTACCCATATTGTACAGAATCCTCTCTGTGTTTTTATTGTTCCTGTGTGCCATTTCAAGATGTGGGAGTGATGTTGAGGAGCTCTCCCATGTTACAACCGCATTTCCCAAATGACTCGCCTCAGAGCAGCCCTGCAGACCTCCACTGAGGCTATTCTGGATTAGGCTGCATTCCAGATGCCACTTTACTTATGCTTCCCCTATCCCGTTCCCTCCACCCCCACCTCGTTCCCCATCCCTGGCTTTCTTTTAATGTAGTTAAGTTTTGCGTTTTAAATTTTTATTGCTTAAGAGTATATTGGCACATGCACAAGCAATGCAGACTCCCATTCCGCCCCCCTGCCGGCTCTTTCTTTAAAAGCCTGTACTAAAGTCTAAGTTGATTTTGTTATTTGCTAGGCTTCAGTCCTGCACGTACCTATGTGGGAGTAAGTCCCATTGAACTAAGCAGGGCTTACTTCAGAGTAGACATGCATAGGATTGCAATACATGGGACCTGAAGAGATTATAAATGCAAATTTATACTCATTTGCACTCATTTTTGCTTTCCCCCACTTTCCTTAAGAAGAATATGTGTGTGTGTGTGTGTGTGTGTGTGTGTGTATCCTGGGAGATAGCATAATTAAAATGATGGCGCTGGGGAATATTAGCACTCTTTCGCGCATGCAGACCCACTCACATCAATACTATACTGTTTGTCAATCCTAAACTTGCAGCCTAATACAAATGTATGCTTACATGGAGGAAAGCTTTCTAGCAATTGGTGGTAATTTCTTCCATGCAAGGGAATTTAGGATTATTGATGTCACAGAATGATATAATGCAGGGGTCAGCAAACTTTTTCAGCAGGGGGCAGGTCCACCGTCCCTCAGACCTTGTGGGGGGGCCAGACTATAAGCTATCCCCCCCGACTCTCTCCTCCCTTCTCCACAGCACCGGACAAGCCCCGGTGGCTGCTTACCTGTGTCTTGCGAGTGACAGGGGCTGGCGGCGGTGGCGGAGGGATGCTGAGCGGTGCACGAAAGGGCTCTGGAGAGGGGCTGCTTAAAATGGCGGCCGCTCAAGTGCTGCTGCTGCTGGCACCAACAAAGCCCAGACCCTTTCCTCCTCTAGGCAGGGCAGGGAGAAGCCAGGAGGAGGGAGGGAGGAGGCACCGCCACCATGTGAGGAAGAGGGAGGGAGAGGGAAAGAACTGGCATGCTGGCAATCCACACAGTGATTCCTAGACAATTGGGCCTGATCTGGCCCGCGGACCTTAGTTTGCCGACCCATGATGTAATGCATAAATGTCTTTATTTATAAAAAATATTTATAGGCTGCTATCACATAGCATCCGCTTTCCATGCAGAAGGTCCCAGGTTCAATCTCTAACATCTCCAGGTAGGGCTGGGAATTTCCCCTTGCCTGAAAAGCTGGAAAGCCGCTGCCAGTCCAGGCAGATGGACTGATGGTTTGATTCAATATAAAGGCTGGCCCATTCATGAGGTAGACCAAAGGCACCTGACTTGGGCAGTGGAATCCACAGGGTGGCAACCAGTGGGCACCTTACCTATCCCCACCAGAGAATGGAGAAGTGGTGACAACAGGTTCTGTGTTCTGGCAAGATCTTGTGGAGCTCTTGTGGGAAGCCTGTTTCTTGTTTCTCCAGCTGCTGCACCCACCCACTATGGGAGAAGCGAGAGGAAATGGCTGCCACTCCCACTGAGATCTTGCCGAGCTCTCGTGAGATCTTGCCGGAAGCTGCTGTGGCTATATGAACCTGGAAAGCAGGGTTTCCATGGGGGACAGGGAGTGGTGGCGGCACCTTCCTGTTTTGCTTCAGGCAGTGGAATGGAATGGGCTGCCCCTGCTCTCACCTTCCTTATTTACTTGGGCTGTGTTTGGGATGCAACCTCATTTTCCCTCTGAGCCCATGCCAGTCACCTTGGATATCTAGGCCCAGTGCTATTTTTCTAGAAAAAGAGGTCCCAGAACTCACCATGAACACCTCACTTGTTCTCTAAAAATGGCAAAGGTGCCCACCTGAGAGGCGCCAGAACTGAGTTCTGGTGAGTTCAGGCTGAAGAAAAACCCTGGTCCTTGTAAAGGAGGTCCCACCCTCGAGAGAATCAGGCCTTGCTTTTCAGAGGCCCTGACCCAGTGACTGTCATGTTTAGGGTGGCCTTAGCCTGTCAATGCCTAGGGTTGGCGCAATGTCATCTGGTTTGGTGTTGCTGTGCCCCTTTGGCTGATATTGCTAGTCCATTTTGGCCTAGTAGTGATTGGGCTCTGGACCAGGATGGACCATGTCCAGCTTTGCTTGTGTTGGAGGTGCTGAATCAGCAGTCCTGCCACTTTCAAAAAGCCCCTTCAATTTGCTGGAGGAAACAGCTGTCTGGAAAACGCCTGGTGAAAAAGCTAGTCAGGAAAAAAGTGGTCTCTCTTTCTCCCCTCCCCCTTTCCTGTGCCATTTATTTATGGATTAATAGTTGGGTAATAGAAAAGAAAATCTTTACCTTCTAGAGATTAGCAGTAAAGTACGAGGTGTATGCATGCATGGTTTTCTTTCTTTCTTTTTTTTTTATAAAAAAAGGCTGAGGTGTGGAAATCTGGGTGAAGATTGATTTATAATTCCAGGAATGATTTAATGGGGCTTTACTGTTGTAACACTTTATATCATTATATTTTTAATAAGAGGCAAACAGAATGGAATTGGAAGTTTGGTGTGGGCTGAACTTGTTTGTATTCTCCCCCACCCCTCATAAGTAAGTTTACCGGAAGTTTATCTGTGGGGGCAATTCATTAATAAACTGGGAAAGCAAAGTCTGGTGGCTCACACCAGTTTTGCCCTTCGATAATAAGAGTGCTAGAATGTGCACAATATTTGTATTGCTACTGGGGCATATTTTGGACTGGATTCTGTCTAGTGGCTTGTGGCTTCCTAGCAGACATCACCAGTATACAGGGTTTGTTTATATTATTAATTATCGTTACAGTGCTTTCTGTGTTCTCAGCCTTGTAAAAACTTGTGTTAAGTTGTGGGTGACCAAGACCACCCATTGAGATTTATGGCTTGGGATCTCCAACATCAAAACCAAACCCTCTCCCCTTCTCCACTGTACCACACTGTTTCTTAAAAGGCCTTTTATAAAAGGCTAGGAAGTTCCTTCAGATTGTTGTGGGAGAGCAAGAATACTGTATTGTGAAGCTGGCATGAAACCAGCAGCTTAAGCATACAGATGAAGAGTGCTTGTTTTGTTTAACAGTTGTGTGAGGGAGTAGGCCTGGAGAACTTGTGTCCCTCTAGGTGTTGTCAGATTCCTGTCAGTCTCAGCACAGTCAGTGGTCAAGGGTGCAAAAGTGGAGAGCAGGTGGGGGCGGGGCTGGTGCACATCCTGGGGTGTGTCACGCATCCCGGGGGCATGGCACCCAGTGCGGACGGGGGGGGGGGAGCTGCGATGGCACCTCACCGGGATCACGCTGCTGGGGGCGGTGCGCTCCCCCTGCACTCCTCTTCCTCCGCCAGTGCAAGGGTGATAGGAGATGTAGTCTGGCATGCGGTTGGGAGGCCCTAGGTTTTCTACCCCCAATCTAGAGAACTATTCTCCCTGATAGGCTATACTTCTAAATATAATTTTTCTTTTCAAATTTGAGGGATTGGTTCAAAAATGCACCACCATCCCTGTTTGCATGGTACACTTCAGGAGGGACTTCTGGGAATGTTTGGCTTGGCTCTTACTTACATATCAGATTCATTTTTATAAAGAAAAAGGTATGGAAACTGTGGCATAGGCCAAAGTTTCTTGTTTGTCGCTCCCAGCAGGCCAGAGCAAAATGGGAGCGAGTCAGCAATGTGAGCTACTATGGTCTCTATAGTAAAAGGCGAAAGATTTATACGATCTGAGGTGAAACCAGAGTATGCCTTAAACTTGTGAGCTACTATGGTCTCATTCGTGGTCAGGCATAAATTACGATATGAGCTTCAGCCCTTTGTCAATTCAGACACACACCAAACCATAGTTACATGTTCTTAACCCATGGTTTAGCATAATGTCTGAATTTGAGTCAAAATCACAGTGATTCTGATTTCTTCCCTTCTATGTCTGGAAAGCAGGAAAGAGACAGATTTCTGTGGAATAATAATGCCCAGGAGGATTTGATAGCCCATAATTTGACCTTCTCGGCTAAACATGCTAGTGCTGTTTTTGTTTGTTTGTTTGCTGTTATCATAGCTGTTGTTTCTTCCTCGGATTTCTTTCTTTCTGCCCCCTCCCTCTCCATTTAGTCTAAATTAACTGTAAGGACCAGTCCTATCATTGGACAATGTGAGGGGGTGCCTTAGGCAGCAGATTCTGAGGGGTTTGGAGCAGGCAGGTGTGTGTGTGTGTGTGTGGCGTGTGTGTGTGTGTGTGCCTCCTAAACTAGCTGCCTCGAGTATGTTGGAAGATCCTTCCCATTCCCTGTATTGAAGTAACATTTAGTGGCAGTGTGGTTTTCTGAACATGTGTTGGCATGGGGAGGCATCACCTTGTCCTTGTAACCAGGCAGCCAAATACCCTGGAACCACCCCTGCTAACTTGTGTGTGTGTGTGTGTGTGTGTGTGTGTGTGTTTGTGTGTGTGTTTCACCCCCACCTCCTTGACCCCTACCTCCTTGACCAGGCTTCAGCTGCCTGGATTTCATGTCCTCTTCCTTGTCCATTCAGAAAGCTGGTTTCTGCCAACAGAACAAAGCATTCACCAAATCCAAGCATCTGCCCATCCCCATTATGACTTTGCTGGAGAACCTGTGTGAGCTTAGGCTGTGAACTAGCTAAATAAGCTGTGTAAAAAGCTCCCCCCTTGTCTTTTTTATGGGTTTGCTCAGCCATGAAAGGGGTGATGCATAATGGTCCCATTAAGGAGTGGCAGGGAAAAACTGGCAGAGGGCCACGGCTCACACTGTGTCTTGCAATGAGGTTTAGGAAAATTCCCGATAGCCTGTTCTTCAGCTCTCCTCCAAAAGCTAAAGAGCAGTTGAGCTTTGAAGGAGAGCTTACTGACCGGAGATTCTTGAACCTGAAAGTGTCCTTAAATCAAGTGATGTATTGTCTTTGCTTGCAGATGCTGTGGCATTTCTGTCAGGCTGTTAGCTATATGCTGGCCTGCTTCCCCCTCCCACTTCGGCTCATAGGGAAGCCTGAGACTACAATGGTATGGGGTGGACTGAACTGGCAGAGGTGCTCTGCTCAGCCCTAGGGGAGAGCAATAGCTCAGTGGCAGAGCCCATGCTTTTGATGCAGAAGGTGATACGTTCAATGCATGGTAGAAATCAGGTAGCAGATGATGGGGGGAAAGAGCATCTCTTGAGACTCTGGAGAGATGCTGCCAGTCAGACTCAGTATAAGGTAACTTCATGCATTTTATATGTCAGGGTGTTGGTTGGCTATATTCATTCATTTAATGTTGTTTATTTAAAAGCATTTTTTCTTCTTTTTAATTTTTTTTAAATTTTTTATTGTTAAAATAATTCAACATTAATACACATACAAACATACATTTCATACAACATACCTACATACATACAACATACCTACAACATACCTACACTCAATCCCACAGATAATTCCCATCACCATCCACCAGCCCTCACCCTTTGTGTTAGACTTCCAATCTACTCAATTGCAATTTCTTTCCACTTCTATTACTTTCTTTCACACACCTTTAACCTAATTTCATACTTCTTTTTCTATTACACATTGTTATCCATCTTATTTAGTATTCCAATATTTGAAACGAAACTTGTTTATTCTAATAATTCTGATTTTTCGATATAGTTTTGCAAGTATCTTTTAAAATATTTATTTAAAAGCATTTCTAAATCACTGAATAGTGAAAATCTCTTAAGCACAGAACATAGAAACATTGCATCATAAAAACAGCGCAAGGATACAATATAAAAGGTAAAGGTAAAGGGACCCCTGGCCATTAGGTCCAGTCGTGGCCGACTCTGGGGTTGCGGCACTCATCTCGCTTTACTGACTGAGGGAGCCGGCGTATAGCTTCTGGGTCATGTGGCCAGCATGACTAAGCCACTTCTGGCGAATCAGAGCAGCACATGGAAACGCCATTTA
The DNA here is from genome assembly GCF_964106915.1 of Podarcis gaigeae. Classification (NCBI taxonomy): domain Eukaryota; kingdom Metazoa; phylum Chordata; class Lepidosauria; order Squamata; family Lacertidae; genus Podarcis; species Podarcis gaigeae. Next base: position 33,828,781 of record NC_139684.1, on the reverse strand, counting down.
CCTTCCTGCCCGAGTGGTACCTGTTTATCTACTTGCACTTTGACGTGCTTTCGAACTGCTAGGTTGGCAGGAGCAGGGACCGAGCAACGGGGGCTCACCCTGTCACGGGGATTTGAACTGCCAACCTTCCGATCAGCAAGTTCTAGGCTCTGTGGTTTAACCCACAGCGCCACCCGCGTCCCAAGGATACAATATAAAAACCAGTAAAAGAGTTTTAATTAAAGAAAGAAGCAAAACTCATTCAAAATATGAGTTCTGTAACGATAGTCATGGAGGCAAAAAGAAATATCTTTGTAAGATGCCTGAAGTAACTGATGGATAATTCCTCATGTGTGTTTTTGCAGAGTTGGTTATAAGCTGTCACCTGGGCGACTTCAGGTATGTTCACCTGAAAGTACCATAGTTATCCAGGTCTACCTAACGTAGTTCTGCAATCTGTGTGCCAGCAGCACTGTGGAAGTGTTGGTGGGTATTCCTTTTGTTAGTTGTATTCAACAAATTCTTAAGCGATCCTCCTCAATAAGTGGGCAAAGGCTACTAGCCTTCAAAAAGTTTACTGGCCTCTTGGGGGTTAGCAGAGGAAGGTTGTCTTGCAGCAGCCTGCTGGATTTCTCTGCTGGGGGAGGGGGGGTTTCTCTCCCTTGTTTCTTTGCTGTGCACAGAGGAAGGATTGGGTCATTCGGCCTTCTCCTGTGCCAGCTCAGCCACATGGCTGCATGGAATTCCATGTGTTTCCTTGCATGCAAGTCCTTCTGCTACTGCTTAAGTACAAGGCTTCTTTAAACACAATGCTTGACCAATAACTGAATCTATGGTAAGGATTGAGAGGGGTGGGAATAATTTGTTTGCTTCAGGTTTTAATGCAGACCTATCAAATTCACACTTTCTGAACCAATGTGTAAAGTGGGACACTTTGAAATTTGCACCTTCGCAGATTTTATGTTGTGGTTCTCCAACCAGATTCAGAATCCTAACACCCCAACGTGTACATTAGTTGAAATAATATGAAAAGATACTCAAGAGTGTATGCATTAGGCAAAATCATGCAGAAAGAATACATATATTAGGAGACATGTGCATGAAAAACATGTGATTTTTTCATGTGGAATTTTTAACACAAAATGACCGGAAGAGTGTGGAAATGGAGCGAACTGAAATTAGAGGTTGAAAAAATGAGGAACAGAAATTGAGAGATCCATGCATTCCTAACCTATGGAAGACAATATGTGCAATATAGATCTTTATCCATAGAGGGTATCCAAATTAAGGGTCTTCTACAAAAAGCAGAAAGCTGAAATTTTATGCCCACATAGCCCAAGGGCTCTGATTACCAGTAAAGTTAACACAGCCACACATATAAAAGAGTAGTGTAAACTAGGTAATATGTGGTGACAGTGGCAGCAAATCTTGTGATGCATTTCTACACATTGGGAGTTTCATGAGGTGTCTGGTGTAGCATATAAGACTCCGAGCAGAGATATTCCTGGGAATCTCTCTCCTCATGAAAGAACCCGACCTAGTTTTGCAATCTGTCAACAGCTCTGGGGAAGTGGTGTTGAGCAAGGTGGTGTGGACACGTTTTTTTAGCTGTGTTGGTTCTGAATGGAAGGAATCTTTCAAATGGGTCAGAAGCCTTTTTAGGAGACTGGAGTGGGGAGTGGTTGTTGTCCCTTTGAAAGGAAAGACTCTTTCCTAAAAGCAGATGTTTCGGTCCTGACAGGGGAAGGGCTTTAATATGGCTCCCATTTAGCTGAAAAGCTAGAGTGAGGCAGTCATGCTTGGGCGATCCTGGAACAGCAAGGGATAGTTGGACAAATCTCAACACTGGCTATGCCTTCCAAACTGACCATCTGGCTGAGATTTCTGGATCTAAAAAGCCCTTTTATTTTATCAGTTGTACAGAAGACCCTCACTGCCATAGAAGGAGCGCAAAAGCTGCTGTTAATTATGCTCTCCCCATTGATGTAAATGCCTGTGAGAGATCAGTGGTAGAGCACATGCTTCATGTGCAGAAGGTCCCAGGTTCAGTCCTTGGCATCTCCAGGGAGGGCTGAGGATGACCTCCTGAGACCACAGAGATCGACAGTCCAATGTCGACAGTCCAAAGCTAGATGCAATAGTTGCCAGACTTTCATAACTAGGCAGTTTCCTATTTTCCTGTGACTTGCAACTATCAGCAAAACACAAACAGCTGAAAATAAAAGTGAAACGGGCGAGAATAAAAACTGAACAAGCCAATAAACACATTGACTAACATTAATTTGAAAGCATCTTAAATATCTTTAAAAGCTGGAGAGGATAGACTTTGCTGGTCATGTAGAAGGTATCAGAGATGGTGGACTTGCACAGTGTTTGGGGTCTACCACAGAGTAGACCCCTCTCCTCTGTAGCCACTCGCCTGGTCTCAGAAGGCATGTGGAGATCTGATCTAAAGGCATGTGATCTAAAGGGGCACACCTAGCAACTCAGTTCTGTACCTTTTAATAGGTTCCATGGTCTCTTTTCCCTTCAATAAATGCCTGTGTCCATTGCTGTGTTGAGAGCAGAGTGGCCACCACGTTTGTGCGTGCCCAAGAGTCCCGTGCTTTTCTTTCGTTCATGGATGTCTCATTCTGCAAGTTGTCCGCAGCCAGTGCCTGTGTTAAGTCATGTGAGCCATGACTTCACCCACACCTCCCAGTTGGCCCCCATCAGTTATTGTTGGGGGTACCAATTGGACACCAATATGGGAAAACACTTCAGCTGTGTTCAGCAATGTCTCTTAGGCCATAGTCACACCACACATTTAAAAAACTACACTTTCACTTTAAACAGTCATGTCTTCCCCCAAAGAAGTTTCAGAAGTTTCAGAACGGTAGTTTGTTAAGGGTGTGGAAAGTTGTTAGGAGACACCTATTTCCCTTCCAGACCAACAATTCCTAGAGTGGTTAAACAATCAAAACCTCTTCCTAGGGAATTCTGGGAATCGTGGCTTTGTGAGGTGAGCAGGGGTCTCATAACCGTTTTCTGTATTTTTAATGAACTTCAGCTCCCAGAATTCTTTGGGGGAAACCATAACTGTTTAATGTGTTATCATAATGTTGAAAATGTATGGTGTTAGTGAGAAGGGCGAAATATTATCACTTTCCTCCAAAGGCGAAAAGTAAATGGAAAAGAGAAGAAAATACATCAGAGTCTCTCTCTCTCTTTCTCTCTGTGTGTGACCTGACTTTATATGTGTGTCAGAATCATAATTTCCCCATTTGGATGACTTGCTAGTAGCTGAAGATTAACGTCTGATTTTATACATTTTCTGAGCAGCGGAAGATCTGAGTCCCCATGGCTGCTTCCCACACGACTCCAGTAATGTTTGTAGGATAGACTGGGAGATCAGCATAGAGAAGCAATCTCACCAATGTTGTCCCTAACCCCAGAGCCCAACGGTGTTGCCACTGGAAGCAAACAATTAGTTTCTTAACCTACCTGCAATTCCATCCTACAAATGTTAACCAGAGTATATGAGATCAGCCATGGGGGAAATGGTTCCTGTACTACTCCAGGAACCTAAATTGGCCTTTAGTTTCAGACAGATAGTCTGCTCAAAAAGAACATTAATTGGAGTTGTTTAGAACTATGATAGTAAAGTTGTTTTCTGTCTTTCTCGCACACTGGGTTATTTTCTGTGTTAGGGTTGTGAAAGAAAGCTCTTTCACATATATGCTCAGGAGGAAAGCCAAGCACACCAATGTCGTGGCAGTCTGTTGAAAAGTGTTTAACTTTGCTTCGGAGGTGCTTCTGAAGCACTGTGTCTTTCTTGAAGTATTAAAGCTGCTTAAGGACTACAGTGGTACCTTGGGTTACATACGCTTCAGGTTACATAAGCTTCAGGTTACAGACTCCGCTAACCCAGAAATAATGCTTCAGGTTAAGAACTTTGCTTCAGGATAAGAACAGAAATCATGCTCCGGCGGCACGGCGGCAGCAAGAGGCCCCAGGTTAAGAACAGTTTCAGGTTAAGAATGGACCTCCGGAATGAATTAAGTACTTAACCCGAGGTACCACTATATAGCAGTTGAGGTGTCTGCCCAAAGTCATGCTGCTGATGTGAAGTTCTGCAAATTATCATGCATGGTTAGCTGTGTTTACTGTTAGCACTTAGATAGCATTTCCTCTAATAGTGAATTGTGGTGATTGAGTACCTATTATTTTGGGAGTGAAATGGGGCCACCCAAAATAAGCTAGCAGCTTCTACATACTTGGGGGATACCTTTGCAATGCAGGAAGTACAGAAACTTGTGAACCAGAATAAAAATTTTCCCCATTGTTTTTTGTTCATTATGGTTGTGAACAGCAGTTATTCAGGCACTCACCCTCCCAATACAGTTTTGTTACTATACAGCAGGATCCCCAACGTAAGAGGCTAAATATTGGTTTCATTAAAGAGCTGAAATTGTTCAGTAGTTCTGCCATAAAAATACTCTTCCATCAAAAGTCCATAAATTGCAATAGTTGAGTATTGATTAGAGTACATTGGACATTTATCATTCATATTAAAAAGTCTGTTACTTTTGTTCCAATTTCTTTTAACCCCCTCTGCATCAATTTGGTAGGCTAGCAACAAGGTTGTTTTGGGCCCATGGGGGAAAGTGGGGCAATAGGCTTCTAGGAAATAAAACAAAATTAATCTAAAGGCCATAACTGCTTTAAGGTCTGATTTCTCTCTCTCTCTATATATAAAATGTCCATTATACCCTGTTGAAATTGTGTGTGTGAATAAGCTTAAAAGTGTTGCCGTGGCCCATATGGTAGAATCACAATTTGAGGTTCAGTTAAGAGCCAGAGTGTCTTGTGATCCAATAGCTTGTCTGTATATTTCCTTTGCAAACAGATTGGACTTTGTATTTGAATTTAGTAAAGCTTCCACCAAACTAAAGCAGCCAAACTGGAATTTTAGCTACTGGTTGCTCTGGCTTTGCTGAAGGGATACCAGTTCATTTGAGATGCAGATTTATTATTTGATGGGGACACAAAAAGTTGCCTTGCATAGAGTCAGATCATTGGTCCATCTAAGCTTTTGTCCCTGCTGACTGGCAGTAACCCTGGAAGGTTTCAGTCAGGGGTTTTCCCCACCTCTGCCTCAGGACGAGAAGGACTGAACCTGGGGCCTTCTGCATGCAAAGCATATCCTCAGCCACTAAGCTGTGGCTATCCTGATTGGAGCAAAATGTGCAAATTATGTTTAATGCAGGTCAGCTCCAAAATTTTGCGCAGTGCAGTTAAAACAGTTCCCCTTCCCCTCAATTGTTACACTATTAAAGCACAAAACAGTAAGGCTTGAACATTTGCACAATACACCCAAAGGCTTGCTGGGCCCACTGGGCTGAAATATTGATATGGATCAGGGATCTGATCCCTGTTTCATTTATCCTCAGTTCTGAGAGTGATCTGGGAGTGTGGGTGGCCTATCTTGCAGGGTGGTTGTGAGGATGAATAATTCTAAAGTAGCTTCAGTGCTCCCCCCCAATGTTTAGGGGTACTCTCGTTTTGAAATCCTGCCCCTCAATGAGGCCAAACTTAGATTCACAAAATGTTTAGGGGTATGCGTACCCCTGCATCCCCTCAGAAAAAAGCACTGTGTAGCTTGCATACTTGAAAGCACTGTGGGCAGGTTTTAATAATGACTTGGGTGGGTCGCCGGTCAGATATATTTTTTGTTTCCATGTGAGCACATTACCAAATGTAACTGCAGAAATTCTCAGTTTACCCCCCCTGGGTTTCCTGTGGTGTAAGGTGTATCAAATGTGGTGCCCTCCAGATATTGCAATAACTTTTCCATGGAACAGGCTTTCCCAACCTTTTTCCATCTCAGTGTTGTTGGACACCCCTGACCATTGGCCATGCAGGAGCCCATGGGAGTTGGAGTCCCACCACATTGAGAGGGCACCATGTTGGCCACTCAACAGGTCAGCTTTTTGAATAATGTGTTAGGTCCGTTTCTCTTTTATCCTGCCCCCTGAAACTTACTGTACTTTTCTTCTTCTTCTCTTCTCAGTTGAAGAAGGCGAGTCATCGGATTTCACTTTGAACTGGGACTCGTCCGTGACCCAATCAGGTAAAGGTGGTGGTTGTTTCATACAGGAAACTGCTTTTTGTGTGTGTTGCATTCCTGCCTTTACTCCCAAACCTATCGGTTGCAACTCAGCTTCTTAGATTGGTTCCATATGTCCAATAAAACCCATTACATACAAAGACTAATATACTCTTATCCTCTCAGGAGCCATTCTTCCTTCTGGTGGGCACATTGAATCGGGTTATGACTTTCTCAGGTATGGCTGCTTTGAAGTCTCCTGCCATGGCCACCGTTGGACCTTCATTCCAATATAATTATAAAAAAGTGACCTTTGATGGGATTTCTCCTCCCCCCCCCCTTTCAATCTCAGCGATGTAACGTTTGTGTGCTTTCTGTTTTTTGGGAGAAATTGCAAAGCGGCGGAATGTGTCGCTGTTGATGAATTGATGATTGGTTCATTGGTAAAGGGCCAGGGCTCGCTTTTCTGATGATGTGCAAAGGCTTTGAAATGAAGATAAAGTGTAACGACATTTGAGGTTCTGTGTGCTGGCAAGGTCCAGGACTCCTTCAGTAAAGAATGTAATGGAACGGGGTTCTTTTGGGGGAAATCGTTTGGCTCTAACGGTAATTAAATCTTTCTGCGGGTGCAGGGAAGGTGAATATGAATGTACAGTAGAATCCAAACTTGCTATCTGTTTTTTTTAAAAACAAAAACAACCCCCCCCAACCTCAGAATGACTGTAGATCAGGAATAGGTAACATGGTTGCCTTGCAGATGTTGTTGGACACTTTTGTGGAGTGACTTCTGTTACAAGGAAAGGTTGCAGTGTTTGGTACTCTTTAACTATACAGAAAAAGCAAGTGATATAAAATTATGCATGGCATAGAGAAAGTAGAGGGAGAAAATATTTTCTCCCTCTTGTAAATAACACTAGAACTTGCAGTCATCCGGTGAAAGTGAATGTTGGAAGATTTGGAATAGATTAAAAAAAAGCTACTTCACGCAGTGCATAGTTGTAACTATGGAACTGAGACAGGAATGGCCACCAACTTGGATGACTTTAAAAGAGGAATGGAAGAAATTAATGAAGGATAAGGCCATGTTTTGCCTCCACTGTCAGAGGCAGCGTGTTTCTGGATGCATGTCTCTGGATACCATACAGGAAGGGAGAGTGCACTTGACTTTGCAGGCTTCTCACAGACATCTGGGTGGCCACTGTGAGAACAGGATGCTGGACTAGAGGGGACATTGGGCTCTTATTATGTTCTTATGACTACAACACCCATAATCCCTGGCCATTTGCCGTGCTGGCTGGGGCTGATGGGAGTTGTGGTCCAAAATTATCTCACGTGTTAGCTGCTCCTGCTGTAAATGGCACCAAGAAGTGGCAATGGAGGCAGTGGAAATGGCCACCTCCGTCATCATTAACACTTAGGACGAACCTAAAAACATTCCTGCATATAAAGGATTAAAGGCAACCTTGAAATGATTAGCTGTGAGGGTATTGCGAACTGTTTAAAAATGTTTTCAGTATTTTAATTCATTGTATTTTATATTTTAATTGTTAGCACCTTTTTTGTTTGCTGCCCTGGGTGCTTTTGGGAGGAAGGGTATTAAAATGAAATGGATAAGATGGCCATTGGCCATGATGGTGGATATATTGAACCTCCATGTTCAGGGGTAGTTATGGCTCTGAATATCAGTTGCTGGAGAGCACCCTCTGGAGAGTTTTAGGGGCTTCCTAAGGGGATTTTCTCAGGCAATATGAAAACTCAGATTTCATCCACAGTATTTATTTACTTATTTATTAATAAAATTTGCACAGTGCTTTCAAGTGTTTGAAGCATTTCACCTGAAATCTGATGCACAGCACCCTGTAAGGTAAGTTGATATCATTCCCCATACTGCAGATGAGGGGGCATGGTGGTTGAAAGAGAGTAGCTTGCCTGTGGCCACCTAATGAGTTGATGGCAGGGGCAAGATTCAAAATGGAGACTTCCTGGTTCACAGCTCTGTTTCTTAGCTACTGTATTAAACCAGCACTCCAAGCTACCTCTCATATGCCACGTTTGAGGGCAAGCCCTTCCAGGGAGTCATTCTTTTAAAGTCCCTTTCATCTCTACATTCTTGTTTAGTATCGTTGCACGACTTGTAACCCAGAAGATGGTTGCCCCATTAAGGTGCAACCCAGTGAGCCCCTTTTTATTTGCGTGGATAGGTTTGCCTGCCAGCATGCAAAGCAGCTCTTTCTCTTTTTCTAAAAGGAGCACTTGCCATGAATCAGCACAAAATTGTTTTTTTTTAAAAAAAAAAAACTTGGGTGGTTCCAGAAAGAAAAATGCAAATGAATGCCTATTTTGTGATTTTTCTTTTCTTTTCTGGAATTGTCATGGTGAAGAGCACATATTAGTTTTGGTTTGCTAGAAAATATTTTCCTATGTACACATTCTCCTCTAAGGATCTTATTTTTCAGTTTATGCAAAGCATATGCTGCAGCATATATTTTCCTGGGCCACAACTTCCCTGCACCCGGTATGGCTGTGTTTGAACAACTTTTTTTTACCGTTCTTTTGATGGCGAGTATTTCTGCTCTGAAAACCAACTGCTGGCTGTGAGACAGAAGGCCCCTTTGTGCCTGGAGCGAACAGTGCATTAACAAACAAAATCCAAAATTTAAAAAACTTCTGGGTCTCTTACTGGATCTTAATCTCAAGCAGTAGAAGACCAGATTCTCCAGCTACCTTGAATTATATTGAGCGGCAGGCAAACCAACGACAGGATATGGGAAACCCCCTTACCCCAATTCAGAGCACTCCAATTTGGGTTTTGGGGAACGTTCTTGAAATCTGTGCTTTTTTCTTTTCTTTTTGGATCAAGGTGGCAATCCCATGCACACTTAATTTGGGAGTAAGTTCCATTGAGCTCTCCGGGACTTGGTTCTGAGGAGAGAAACATGCACTGTTGGGGGGGGTGTAGACTGCAGCTCCCAGAATTCTTTGGGGGAGGCCATGTGCTTCAAATGTATGGTGTGGCCGATTTTAGAATACAGTGGTACCTCTGGTTACATACTTAATTCATTCCAGAGGTCCGTTCTTAACCTGAAACTGTTCTTAACCTGAAGCACCACTTTAGCTAATGGGGCCTCCCGCTGCTGCCGCGCCGCCAGAGCACAATTTCTGTTCTCATCCTGAAGCAAAGTTCTTAACCCGAGGTACTATTTCTGGGTTAGCGGAGTCTGTAACCTGAAGCGTATGTAACCTGAGGTACTACTGTAATAAAATCATAAGGGACCACAAGGATCATCTAGTCCAACCCCCTGCAATGCAGGAATCTTTTGCTCTACCAACTGAGTCATCCCAGGAGATCAATAGAGTTGCCAGTGATTTTTCCTTAGATTTCTCTCATTGTGTGGGAACTGTTGTAGCATGACTTCTTCTCACATCACCAGAGTACCAAGCCGCTGGAAACTGGGGCCAGCAGTGCAGGGTGATGTTGTAGCCTGGGGTTCACCCATGAGGCTGAGAACTTACTGCGTCACCCAGCGTGGCATTCAAAGGAGATGTGATGCAGAAGAACTGGTGAATGTGAGGAGAAGGTTCACCCTCATTTGTTGGCCCTCTTTGTTCAGGACAGATGAAAGGAAGTTCTTCTTCCTGGAGCACATAGTTCTTAAACTATGGAAGTCGCTCACACAGGAGGCAGTGATGGCTGCCAACTTGGATGGCTTTAAAAGAGGAATAGACAAATTCATGGAAGAGAAGGCTTTCAGTGGCTACGAACCATGTTGGCTATGCTCCGTCTCCACAGCTGGAGGCAGTAATGCTTCGGAATACCAGTTTCTGGAAACCACAGGAAGGAAGAGGACTCATGTGCTCAAATTATTCTTGCTGGTGTTGCGCAGGCACCTGGTTGGCTGCTGTGAGAACAGGATGCTGGATTAGATGGGCCATTGGCCTGATCCAGCAGCCTCTTCTTATGTCCTTATCTACTGCTGTTGTTAGGATTATTATTTACTCATTTTGTAAGTTCTTTATAAAACTTAATAAGTAAGGGTGGCTTTATGGAACTTGCAGGTTCAGGAGCAGACATTCTCTGTTTGTTGGTTTCTTGGGGGTGAGTGATCTGCCTTCATGCCCTGCTTATCTGCTTCTTGGAAGCATCTGATTGACCACTGTGGAAAACAGGATGCTGGTCTCAAGGGATCTTTTGTCTGATCCAGCAAGGCTGCTCTTGCGTTCTGTGACCTGCATTAGCTACACAATTCATAGCAGTGATTGGCGAAGTTCTGTGCAGGCTGCAGAAACCAAGCCCCTGCCCCTGCCCTTCACCCACCCTGGCTTCTGTGGTCACGCTTGGCATTTCTCCTGCATTTCCAAGCTTACGTTGCAGAGGCTTAAGGACTGCAATTTAAAAAAATAAAACAAAACAAAATTCTGCAATGTTAGTTTTGTCTGTGGCTGCAGAACTGCAGAGTCCCCATAGCTCTGTGGCAATTCTTGGTGTCACCTCAATGATACCAGTTTGTCTGTGTCTGTGCAGGAGGACAGTGTGGTGCCCAGCTGCCCACACTCAAGGAGCGATGCATCCGAGTCTCTGAACGTGTGTGCAGTTCAGTCTTCACGCTTTCTGATGCGCAAACAGAGAAAGGGAGTGAAAGGGAGATCCTGTTAATTTAAAACATCTGGCAAAATGATTTGGTTTCGTGGACTTTTTCTTCTTTTTTTGAAGTGGCAGAGGCAATGGCAGGGGAGAGGAGAGAGAGAGAGCAGAGGGTGCGGGGAGATGTTGTTGATTTGGGCCGGGGCACAAAAATGAAAAGTGAGGCATGTTTATTCCCCCGTTATTGAAGTTCTACATCACTTTGCTGGTGCTAATGCAAACAGGAAGATCATAAAGGAACATAATGAAAGTCTTGCACACTGGGACCATGGGGCTGGTTTCGGTTACTGAATATAGCTTTGGAGACACCCCACGCAATGGAAAGCAACTCCACAGTATTACTCCACTATATATTATGGCTTTTTAATGGTTTCTCCACATCCACCTCTACTCTTGTATAGCTTTTCCATCTTATTCCACTCAGAAGCTTCATGTAATCTTTTTCCTTTTTTATATATGCTGCTCAGTACAGCTGAACAATATAATTGTGCTTGACTTTTTTTTAAAAAAAGTGCAATTCTATCATTCAAATCTTATTAAAAAATCAAGGGGTGTCCATATCATTTTTTTGGTGTCTCATTATAACCCAGTGACAGCATCCAGAATAATAGATTGGGAGGGGCACAGAAGGGGCAAGTTTTTGGTGGGGTAGGGTAGAGGTTTGCCCTGCATGTTAGATTGCTGTAAGAGCAATGAATTAGATTTTATGTTAACACTTCCTTGCTAAACGTATTTTCCTTTGGAGTATCTCTCATAGATTTCAATGGTATAACTTTCAAGTAAGCAGGTTCAGGACTGCAAACATTATTTTCCAGTGCTATTTTTCTAGAAAAAGAGGTGCTGGAACTCACCGTGAGCACCCACCTTGTTCTCTTGTAATGGCAATGACGACCACCTAAGAGGTGCCAGAACTGAGTTCTGGCTGACAAAAAGCCATTATTTCCTGTTTATGATGCTGTTATAATTACTAATTGGGGGAGAAGATAGTGTTTTTCTTTTAGGTAAATGCAGGGGTCCAGCAGCGGGGAGTCAACTGTGTTGGTGGGGTGTGTGTATGTACCACTTATATTATCACTTTTTACTCTTGGCTATTTCTTACTGTACATTTCCATCTACAGTCGTACCTTGGAAGTTGAACAGAATCTGTTCTGGAAGTCCATTAAACTTTCAAAACATTCGGAAACCAAAGCGCTGCTTCTGATTGGCTGCAGGAAGCTCCTTCAGCCAATTGGAAGCTGCAGAAGCTCCATCGGATGTTCAGCTTCCAAAAATTGTTCAAAAACTGGAACATTCACTTCTGGGTTTTGATTGTTTGGGAGCCGATTTGTTTGAGAGCCAAGGCGTTTGAGATCCAAGGTATGACTGTATTTCAACTGGAATTACAGGCTCAGGGTGGTATTCAGCTAGGTTTTACTCAGAGTAGACCCATTAGAATGGACCTAATTTAGTCATGCTAATTTCAGTGGGTCTACAAAGAGTAAAATCTAGTTGAATACTTAACATTTTGTTTAACCAATGATCAATTAACAAACTTTTATTATTACTACTGTATTTTAATAATTTCGTTTGTTAGATGCCTACTACAAAAATGTTTCAATGCAACTTGCAGTACAAAAATTACATTGCAATACAAAATAAGGTTTAAGAACGACAATAAGCACAGAAATTTATCACTGACCAGTTCTGAAAGCATCAGACAGAAACCCCACTTCCCTCCAGCCACGTGATCAAGAAATAAATTTGCCAGCTGCAGCACCCACAGAGATATTCCCATGCATTGTCCAGTCATTGCAGTGGAGGAGAGGGAATTGTAAAAAGAGCCAAATTCCAAGATCATGACACAGCCGTGCTTGAGAAATGTAGGGAATGGGTGCACAGATGCCTTGCCTAGCCTAGGGCTGAGTTGACCTGAGTCTTGCTCAGTTGGCTTAAAAAGAAAATAGAATTGCGAACATCAAGCAACATGTTCTAAATTTACAGGCAGGATTGCATACTCAGGATCACTTAACATAGACTATGTCTAAGCTGCATAGAGGTGGTGAGTATGCGTTGCTGTTTTTACCGAAGCTCCCTGTCTATGGAATGCTCTCCCCAGGTAGGCCCACCTGGTGCCAACTTAGCCATTGTTTTGCCCCTAGACAAAGGTTGTTTCCCTGGGCATTTGGGCAGCTACAATGATTGGATGTTTTAATATGTTTATGTATTTTTATTATTGCATTTTACTCACTTCGTCCATTGCTTAGGGACTTCTTGTTGTGAGAAGCAATACATCAATCCAGTAAACCTAATGCAGAGCAGGGGGGGACTTAGGTCATTTTTTGTAATATAGCACCATGAGCGAGGCCAAAGTTTGGCTCCCCCAAATAGATCTTCTCAGTTTTGGACCCCCTCGGCTCTGCATCCTAAGCCCTAAATCCAATGCTGCACAAGGAATATGAATAAGTGCTTTTCTGGATCTGATCAAGGTCCAGCCCCTCTGGTTTCTTTTAAAAAATGCTAGCAACCAGGAGATGCTGCCTCCTCCACTAGAAATTGGTCGGTGCTTCATCTGTGGATGGCAGTGAACAAACCGGAAAACTTTCAGTAATTTAGGGAAAGGAGTGGTGAGACAACATTTAGGAAGAAGGACAATGCAAGACTTGTATTCACCAGGCCAATCATGGGAAGGCTTAACAGGGTGGGGATTTCAAGTGAAGATTCCCCAAATAGCTACAGATCACAAGATCCTACACACGTTGTTGAAACAGCTTTATGCTGAATCAGACCTCTGATACATCTTGCTAGGTGTTAAAAATTCTGAGGGCCAATTCTCTCCGGATCAACCTTCATAGTCTCCTGGCTCTGTTAACTGAGATTTGTTGTCACTAGAGATTCTAGATCTCTAGATTCTAGATCTCTAGTGGGGCTTCCCTCATACAAAGCTTGTGCCCCACTGTTGAGCTGTAGGCCTTCCCTGTGTTGTGATGTTGATGGTGCCTTTTTATTGCGCTGGCATCTATAACAGAGTTTGCTGTGGCTCTGCTTCTATGAGGTACTTGTATGATGACAGTGTATTTTCAGTCCCCAATGTTAGGAATGTAACCTTGACTGAGCAAATGTCTTGTGCCAATGTTTTCTATATGTTTCCTTGGAGCCTGTTCTTTCCAGCACTGTGCAGTGCAATGCAGCCATGGTGGTCTTTCAATTCACATACAGAACTTATAAAATGTGGCCTTCTAGAGTTTACAGTCTCAGCAGGACCAGAGAGGCAGCCTCAGATAGCTTGCTGTGAGTGGAGGTTTAAGAAAGTTAACTGTATGGTTGAAAATGTCGTAATGGCCACCAACTTGGATGGCTTTGAAAGAGAATAGGGGAGATCCATGGAAGATAAAGCCATCAGTGGCTGCTAGCCTTGATGGTGATGTTCTACCTCCACTGTTGGAGGCAGTATGCTTCTTAACAATTGCAAGTGGGAGGAGCACTATTGCACTGCTTGCAAGTTTGCCATGGGGATCTGCTTGGCTACTGTGAGACCAGAATGCTGCGCTAGATGGATGTTTGGCTTGATCTAGCAGGGCTTTCTCTTAACCTTGTTTTCCATCTGAACTTTGGCAATGTGATTACTGATTTCTGACTCTTTGTTTGAAACAATAATGAGCTAGATGGACCCATGGCCTGGCTCTTAATGAGGATCTCAGGGTCTGGATGGCTTATGAATGTGTGTGTTGTTGTTTTTCTAATAACCACATTGTGGTTTTAGTTTCAGTGGACAGAATGGTATTCTCTTTGTGCTTGCTGCGACTTAAGAGATCTGGCTTTCTATTAAATAGTGGTTCAGGAACATTTTATTGTTTAAATACACCAACATCTTACCCAGGCAGGAGGTTGTTTTCCCAGAGGGTGTGTGCGATAGAGCTTGAGTTCACCTACTCTTTTCACGACACAACAATTGTACAATGTACTGCTTGCGTGCACATTTGATGCGAGTCACCAACAAAGGGGTAGGCTATGGAAGGAGGTGTCAGGGGAGACTCCTGAAAAGATGATGGCCAGGGAAGCATTTGCTGGTCAGAGTTTGTAAAAAAAGAAAGAAAAAGAGGTTTTTAAAAGTCCTCCCCCCCCCACAAGATTTAATAGTTGTCTGGCCAGCTTATTGCATTGCACTGCTACATGGTTGTTGTAATATATCACGGGTGCATTATCTTGAGGAGCAACAAGGGACATGTTAAAGAAGCAAAGAAGTCTTACTAAATATATAGAGAATTTAAGGCATTTTTAAAGACTTACGGGAAGTTTAAAGATATATACAGCTTGCTGGGGAGTTTCTCATTAGCCTTCGTAGGCAGCCTTTGGAGAGTGGGGTGGGGGAGAAAAGGTTCAAAACAGTTATTTAG
Source organism: Podarcis gaigeae (assembly GCF_964106915.1). NCBI lineage: Eukaryota > Metazoa > Chordata > Lepidosauria > Squamata > Lacertidae > Podarcis > Podarcis gaigeae. Next base: position 33,813,699 of record NC_139684.1, on the reverse strand, counting down.
TCTTTTAATATTGATGAACATTTGAGTGCCTTTCTTGTTCATATTCATAAGAATGATATCACAGGCTCAAAGCCATAAATGTAGAAGTGGTGGTGGTTGTTTGCACCTCCTTCCCCACTATGGAGTAGGCGTTATGTTAACACACATTATTATATTGTTGGGGAAAAGGGAGAAAGTGGCAAGGTCTTTTGCCTTGTCCTTTTTTGTAACCTTTTTGGGTGATAATACGAATAATAAGAAGAAGGTGATTTTCTGCTGGATCAAAGCATTATTATAGCTGGGACATTTATATGTGTTTTGTAATTTTGATGTGCCTGTTTGTATGGAAAATGGTTATGCATGCTGATAAACAGTTCGTTTTTATGTATGCATTTCTGCTTGGGAATGCTAATGATTTAAGTGGTATATAAATGCCAAAAGTAAATAAACAATCATTTTTGGTGAAGTTTCAATGGATAGCCAGTGACCACAACTTTCTTTGGGCTTCAGAACCATCAGGACCTCACAATTCTGGCCTGCTGCATTTATTTTATCTCTCCCCACCCTTTAAATTTATATCCCACCTTTTTCTGTTATGGGACCCAGTTGTTGTTGTTCTCTGTTCGACTTCTTAGTCATGTAATAGAAAATTTAAAAGTCTCTAAGCGACTTACAACAGAAAAGGCGCTGGGCAGACCCCAACCTGCTTAGCTTCAACAAGGCTGTGGCTTCATTTGCCTTCAGACGATATCAGGCTATTCTGCATCATCTTCTCTGAGGGTCAGCATCTACAATATTCTATCTCCTTACACTGGGTCTACCACTTTTGGCTCTGCTGTTTCCACATCTTCCTTCCACTACAGCAGGGGTGGGGAACTTCAGACCCTCCAGATGTTGTTGTATTCCAGGCACTATTAGCCTTTGCCAGGATGGTCAATGGTCAGGGCTGATGGGAATTGCAGCCCAAAGACACCTGGAGGGCTACAGGTGTCTCTATGCTTGCTCTGTAGCAACCCTCACATCCACTGTGCTACTTCCCAATAAAGAACTGTCTTTCTTTCAGTGTGTTCTTATGAAAATGATTTCTCAGTCTCCAAGCAGGACCCATGTTCTCCAACCCACCCACCCAACATGCAGATAGGTGTGTGGTTTCCCTTAGTTGTCTATAGAAATGAAATTGATCATCACCTCAAATCTGAAGGAAGCGGGGATATATGGGGTGCCTCTGCTTGTTCAGAGGGTCCATTGGGTTGTGTAAACAAATCTGAGGCTGAAAGAAACAAATGTGGCTTTCTGTTTCTGGATAACCGGTCGTGTAAACAAGCTACCGCCTTGCTGTCGTTGATTCCATACGCCCAAGTAATCTGCCGCCTTCCTGCTGTGGTCCTGCCAGTAAGGTGGTTTACCCGAGTTCAAACACTGCTTTTGTCAGTGAGCCGGTCTTTTAATCAGGAGGAACAGAAAATCCTGCCCACAAGGTATAGTTTAATTGCTTCATGCAACTCAATACAGCTGAGATTGCTAGTTACAGCCACATATTTCTCTTGTTGGATTTCACTGCTGGGCAAGGGCAAATTGTTTTGACCTGTGCGTGTGTTTATAAAGTTAGTATAGTTAGTGAGGAAAGTTTTGGACCAGGAAGGCATGAGCTCAGACAGACATGAATTTTGGTAGGTAGACTTGAGCAAGCCCCTTACACTTAGTCTGAATTATCTCCCGTGGGGTTTTTTGCGAGGATAAGATGGGATAATTGCAGTTATAGCTAATAAGCATCCATCCCTAAAGTCATGTAGGAAAAAATCATGACCACATCTCAAAGTATTCTACGGCAATAGCAAGAGTATATACACTGTTTTAATTACAGGCATGATCTTGGAGCAAGCCTATTTTTGACACAAAGGTGAAACAGGTGTAGTCAAATGTCATTAGCTGAAACTATGGTTTATTAACAAGCCAGGATAATATCACCTTTATTTGCATCTTTTTCCGCCTCAACTTCTGTGGATCATGTGATGCATCCTGGCTGTTACTCAAAAATGTCATTTGGTGTTTTGCCAGCACTTGTTAGTGTTAAACACCAGGCAACTTTTTAATTGCCTGTGCTCTTTTTTTAAAGGTAAAATTAGCAGCTTTCATTTTCAAAGACCAACTACAGAACAACAAACCGTGGTTAGTTTCTGTTTTCTGCTCTTCTTCTCACCTTGTATATCTCTATCTCTGTTGGCTGCAGCAAAGGAATATTCATTTCACTGTGATTTACATGGCACGGTTTCCCTTTTTGTTTGTTAAGGCGTTGGAACCTGACTGAGAAATAGCACTTCTGTATTTATTTATTTTTTAAAAAACCCTTTAAAAAATCCTCGTTTCTTTCATCTTCATTTTGCACATCACTAATTCTTATTTAATTCCCATTTCCTTAATTGCCTTGTTAACAAATCCACAAAATATGACACTTTTATATTCAGCAGGCGACAGTTTTCCTTCCCTGTTACAAAATGTAGGTGATCGTCCAAGCCAGTATTAGACACTTGTATCTTTCAAGCAGCCTTTGTGATTGCACCTTATTGGGGTCTTAGCCAGCCAGTGAGTTTTTAAGGTTTGGAATGCACCATTTAAGCAACAACAACAAATTTATGCATAGTTTATTACATTAAAAAAAATGTCCATAAAAGTGCAAAGAGCAAACGTGAACAGTAAAGAAAATGGCAAACACTGGGGCAAAGCGTGTCAATTCATAATGCCATTAAGAAAATCAAAGCCAAAAATAAATAAGCAAATAAGCAAATAAAGATGGAGGGGGTAGGGAGAGAAGGGGCCATAAAGGAAAGGGGAGGGAGGGGATATGCCCCTGAGAGCCCACAATATGTACAGATCACGCAAACAGCTCTATGCAGGAACCCCAGGTATCAGAGTATGTAGTCTCTTTATGCTACCAAACAAAGGTAGCCCTTTCATGATTATGGCATCTCCCTTTTCATACGCTGCAAAGGAAAGAAGGTTCTCTGGCTGATGAACAATTGGGGGACCCATTCAATCCTTCCAGTGTTGGAAGGTGAATCTCTTGGTCACCAATAAAACACGCAGGATCCAGCTGCAGTGTCCCTCTGTCAAAAATGCAACCAGATTTATACTGGGAGGATGGACAATCTGTTCAATCAACTTTAATGCTGCTGTATTACATAATGGTTGCATTAGCATGTCATGCTGAAGTATTATTTACTGCAGCCTTCCTCAACCTTGTGCTCACCACATCCCCATCGGTCCTGGTCGGCGTGGCTATTTATTAGGGATGATGGGAGTTGTAGTTGAACATCTGCTGAGCACTAGGTTGGGGACGCTTGCTGTAGCAAGATGCACTTGTCTAGGAAGGAGCTACTGTGAGCCATAGCCAGGATTGTGGTTTATTCCTAATTATGGCTTTTTCAGAAGGGGACCAGATTTTGTGATATTGTGGCGAGACAAACAGGGAAGGTGAAAATAAACACAGCAGAAGGCATTATTCCAGCTGTGCAGGTGTGGGAAGCATACAAGCCCAACCCTTGCAGTGGCTCTTTTCTGCTTGACCATGTTTAGCTAAACCATGGTTTAGCACATGGGTCGGCAAACTAAGGCCCGTGGGCCAGATCAGGCCCAATTGCCTTCTAGATCCGGCACGTGGACAGTCCAGGAATTCAGGCAGCCGGCATAATGTGCAATGGTTTTTGTGACTCAGCCAGGCTTGGGGGTCAAAAGTGAGGTGGGTGGCTGCTCAAGACAAGCCCCTTCTCCGTCCATTGCATGCACATCAATCTTTTCTTCCAGGGTGGGGGGTGGGAAAGAGGGAAAAGGAGCCACAGTTTGGATTTCCACCATGGAGCTGCCAGCGACTGACTTCAGGAAGGGCAGCTGCGGCGGCAGGGGCTCGGAGGCGCCTCGGGAGCGATGCCTGTCAGTGTCTGTGGCGGTGGTGCTCCTCACCAGAGAAAGCGGGGAGTGCCTGGGCGGCTGCACTCTGCTGGGGAGGCTGCTCATTAGCTACATGGTGCAAGCCATGGAAAGGTAAATAGCTGCCTTGTCTTCCCTCACGCAGGGAGGAGAACATTTTTGCTTGAGCGGCGCCTGCCTGACTTAGTGTGGCCAATGGGTTTTCCCTTCACCCACACATGTGCACACACACTCCAGGGCTGGCAGGAATGGTGCACTTACCTCAGCCCCCCAACCCCCTTACGAGAGAAATAATAACTGTCAATGCATAAACCACAAAGGAAGCAGCATGGGTGTATGAGGGAACACCCCCCCCCAAAAAAAAAATCACATTTGGGCAACGTTGGGGTTGGTCCCAAAAAGGGTTTTTGCCAAAAATGTGGGTCATAATCATGGCAACATATAGTCCGGCCCCCCACAAGGTTTGAAGGACAGTCGACTGGCCCCCTGCTGAAAAAGTTTGCTGACCCCTGGTTTAGCGTGACCTGCAAACCACAAATAGAGAAAATGTGCATCTGTGGTTAAATGAAAGTTTAATCATAATTTTTTAAAAAACAAAACAAGACAACCCATTCTGATAGTAACTGAATTGAAACAGTGTAGAGATTCCACACTTTGGTGCTCCAACATGTATCTGATGCTCTATGTGTGCAAGCTGCCCTGTTTTTCTCTCAAATGTGGAACACACTACAGATGCTGTGGGAAGTTAGAGACAACGGAGATTCTAAGAATGACACACCATGCAATGTGGGATAGGTTGGACTTTGTATGGAAAAATGGAAGTCTAGCTGGCTCCTTCAGAACTTGCTACTATTTCCAAGCATACTGTTTCAGCTACAGTAAAAACAAGCTCTTAAGCTGTTAGTATATACTTTCCACAAGATATAAAGAATGGACTGTAAGATGAAGACTTCAACCTGGTGTATTAAAAGTAGCTCAGGAGGCTTGTATTAGTTTTGCAGATCAAGCTGATTTCCATGCCAGCAAGCACCAATTGTAACAAATAAAGTTCTTATTTATGGACGTCCACTTGATGGCTACTCCCTCTAAAGAGTGTTTAGGGTTGGATGTCATGTAGGAAGATATTAACTGTCTGAATGGATCTAAGATTTTCCAAATATCTGTACAAGACCTCAACTGAAGTTTCTGTTGAGCTTCTGCCAAGAAGTCCAGGTGCATTTCATGATATTAAATCCACCCTTGTAACCAGGGCATCTGCATATTGAGAGATATTTCAGTGCTGTGTACTTGAAAGTGGGTCTGATGAATACTTCTTTTTATATAGGAATATATTGGCAGTTGTTACAGGTCCTTGCCCAGAGCTTATAATTATCAGTTGACTGTCTGTGATGCTTGAGTTGGGTGGCTAACCATAGTGGGCTGCTGATCAATGCAACATTGATCAGTAGAATCATACTTTATTGCAGGGGTCAGCAAACTTTTTCAGCAGGGGGCCGGTCCACTATCCCTCAGACCTTGTGGGTGGCGGCGGCCTATATTTTCAAGAAAAAAAAGGGATTGGGAAGAGGATGTCGGTGGGGAGGATGGGAAATGTCCGTTCTGCAGTTTCTGAGAGTCTTAGTTTATTTAAGAAGATTCATAGACCACTTTTTTAAATTAAAAAACCCTTAGTCATTGGTTCTCAACCTGTGGGTCCCCAGATGTCGTTGGACTACAACTCCCATCATCCCTAGCTAGCAAAGCCAGAGCTCAGGGATGATGGGAGTTGTAGTCCAACAACATCTGGGGACCCACAGGTTGAGAACCCCTAGGAGGTCTATGCAATATAGTATAAAATAGTAATAAGAAAAGATCATCAGACTTTAAAAAACAAGTAGACATTATAAAATTATCAGTCAACTACATTTCCAAACAAATATGCTAACGAAAACATTTTTAGCACTTGTGGAAAATATTACAACAACACTAAGAGATCATTTCTACACAGGTGCAGAACAAACATCACATATTTTTAGATGGAACTAATTAGGTTAATATCTGGTACAAAAAGCTGCTTACTACACACAGCATGTTGGGATGATGATGATATTATGGTAATTGTAGTCCAACCACTTCTGGGGACCGAATCATGGTTGAAGAACATTGCTCTAGACAACCAAGCTGGCTTAGAGGCAAACTATGAGCTCCTTGGAGAAAAAAAGTGGGATATAAATTCAATCAACCCATCTCCCTTTTTTTGTAGGAGCAGGGGGAAAATAGTTTTTCTGTTTTGCCTTTTTAATGCAGTGACTGCATTAAAGTTTTCCTTTGCTTTTGCCTTTAGGTTTGACATTCTAGAATTATATTTTAGGGAGCAAGGCCAATTGTGAGATAATATTGCAAGAGGTATCCATTTAGTTATTTAATTTTTGGGGGGTGGGGGGAAGCAAATCTTCATCCTAAAAGACAGATTTAAACCCTGCTTTCATCACATGCTTCAAGGGAGTGAGTGAGAGAGAGAGAGAGAGAGAGAGAGAGAGAGAGAGAGAGAGAGCGCTTGCCTTTTTTGCCTGTAAGATAAGATTACTTCCTGTGACTGAATTTTAGTTCATATCTGGACAAGCCCAGCAGAAAATGGAATGTTTTTCCTTTGAACAACTAAGCTGTTAGCTGGAGTGACAGAAGATCCCCTGGGTTCCGTGTTCTGTTAGAGACTGACATCCTGTGGCCGCATCACCTTAAGGACATGGAGGACTATGAAAAATTTAATTCTTTCTGAAGTGGCTCTTTCAGACCCCACAGCTGTGCCGAGGTTCTTCAGTACGCTCCCATCTGTCATGGAAACAGACGTCCCATAAATCGATTCTTAACGTCCCTTGTGGTGTGGTTCTAGAGGTGTTCACAGCTTGCTGAGGGAGCAAAACTTTTCCTTGAACAGTCGTCTGGCATGTTCTGTTGATGCAGTAGTGCATTTGTGGCCTGGATTTGAAAGAGGCTTTAGGAAATGGACCTTTTGCTGGGAGAATCAACCGCTGGGCAATTTTCTGCAACAGGAGGAACAATGCCAGGAGAGTTGGACAAAGATGCCAGTAGTTCAGAGACCTGCTATTTGCCTGTAGATGCCAAGGATTCATTTAGCATAAAAACGTGAGCTGCCTCAAGGGCGAGCGTTAGACCTCTGTCCCACCCGAGCTGGGAAGCTGAGGTCAAGGAACTGTTGGAATTGCAGCAGCAAAGATCATTCTATGTGCAATTTAAGGGTTAATTCTGTTAATGCTAAGGTCAGCTAGCCAAGCACAGGGACTGCTGGAGGTGCTGCTTTGCAACCATCCAAGAGGGGCGTGATCTTTGCTGAGGTGGCACATGCTCTGATTGGCTATATGTTTGTTTGTTTGGCTGGTTGACTTCCTGTTGCATACAAGGCCTGACCTAAGAAAGACAAAAGCATGCCTCTTCCTTTCTCCTCCAATTATACTGTTTTTGTTCAGTTTTGCTTGGTAAAGCGTTATCAGAACTTTTCTCTCTGGGCTCCATCTGTGTTATTTAAGGGACTTTGCAGGCCAGAAATCAGGGCTGATTAAGCAACTAGGCATCAGAGTAGATAAACAGCAGAAACCAGAACAAAAGACACGCTGGATGTTGGAGCACAGGGAAAAGCAGGAATGGCAAGTAGGGAACAAGTCAGAAGATGGAGCTGAGGGTGATGATGAAAAGCAGGAAGACTTCCCTGTTTAGGAAAGTCCAGACAGGAAGCCCTCTTTATGTCCAGGATATAGGATCCCCTTCAAGGAGTGCCAGGTCTTTTTTCTGGTTAGTAATCTTCTAGCAAGGACCATGACAAAGCTGGCAAGGACCAAACTCCCACTGACCATTTGAAGCTAGATTTGCTACATGTCCAGAACCTGTGTTCATGTGCTTTATGGTATATTCACTCTGTGCTCTCCAGTACACAAATAGTTTGACCTCACTGCTTGCTTCTGGTTGACATGATGCTTTAAGAATCTGTCCTGCTAGAGGTGTCCTTTTACGAGTAGACTCCTCTGAAAGTCGGCTCCTCTGAAAGACCACTTGCCCATTTTTTTTCCCTTCGGCAAGCAAGTTGATATGGAAAGAGCTTCTTTGAAGTCAAAAGGAAGAAGATGGGAAGATGGGAAACACAAGGCTCATTCTATCAGCTTTGCCAAAAGACCATCTCCATCAGGCACCTCCTGATCTGAATGGTGCCAGCTGGTCATTTATATGAACAACTGCTTAAGAACTGATGCCTGAGTTTGATTCTTTCCTCTTCCCTCCCTTTCCCTTTTCCCTTGTGCGTCGTGTTTCTTTTCAGATTGTAAGCCTGCGGGCAGGGACTGTCTTGTTTTAATGGACTGCATGTAAGCCACCCTGGGGGGCTTTTTGGCTGAAGAGCAGGGTGCACATGGTCTAAATAAATAAATATACTGATGATTCCATCCTCATTCTTCCTGTTCTTTTGGAGCGAGAGGCCTTTTCAAATCTTGGGAGTCTTTTGTCCTACAATTTTTCCTCTTTAATTCTGGTTTCATTCAAAGAACCTGCATCCCACTTCTCCTTGCAGAATGGCTGCTCCCTGTGAGGTTGGTTATTGCCACAGCTTGCGAGCGTAATAGGAGGAAGGCTCATCTCCCTTTCTCGGTTTCCTTTTCCTGACAGCAGCTGCTTTTCTGCAAGTTTTGGTTCCTTCTTTATTGTCCCGCCCCCCGCCCCCCGTACAGTGGCCAAGAAAAGGGATGAGTTCAGATGAAAACCGTAGGTGTTTTTTTGGATACAAATTAGATTTGTTGTTCTAGGAAGGCCCGAGGGAGCATAACTAGCAATAACGGGATGAACTTGAAGCACAAGAAACCTTCAGCTGAGTATTAGGAAATCATTCCTGGTAGTAAGATTGAATGAACTGGGATAATCTCCCATTGCTGAGGTCATTTTCCAGCAGGACCAGGCAGAAACCAGCAACAAAACACTTGAAAACAGAGCTTCAGAAAATATCTTTAAACTGGCAGGGTGTCTGAATGAAGCTTGGTGTATCTCTTGATGGTTGAATACAGGGAGCTGCCCGTCGACCCTGCGCACCCAGATAATGCAGTGTCTTTCGGCAGTCAAGAAGAGCCAGATTTGGGAAAGGGATGCATCTCAGAGATAGGGCACATGTTGTTCACGCAGAAGACCCCAGGTTGAATCCTTGGTATCTCTGGGTACTTGCAAAGCAGTTGCCAGTCTGTTTATACCAGCAGTTGACATCCTGGTGCCCTCCAGATGTTGTTTGACTCAAAACTCCCATCAGCTCCAGCCAACATGGCTTTGGACAATGCAACTCTAGTCAATAGGAACAAACCAACATCAGTTTTAATACTGGTTTTAAATTTTGCTTCCTATCTCCTTGCATATGTGAAAGAGAAGGAAGAGAAGAGAGGTGGAAGTATGCAAGGTCAAAGTTCATTCATGCTTGTTGGTGTTGTGGGAAACCATGGTTGCTCATTACATCTGAACCAGGCCATAGTGTGGTTTTCTAGACAGACCCTTATTGATTTTACATGGAACAATTACATATTGTAAATTACCCTCATTGTGGGCCCAGGTGCAGTGAGCCTTAGGTTCCTGGGGCAGGGGCGTAGGAAGCAATAACAACAACATGATGGCAACTTGGGATTGAAATGGCCACAACTTTATTGATTACAGCTGTCAGTAGGCTTTGGCATAGGCACTGGGCCATTTCGACAGAATTTTTCTCTGCAGAAATGGTAAGTGCTCTTTATGGCATAGAAAGGTTCTAAGTAAGTAGTGGTACCTCAGCTTACAAACGCTTTGGATTACAAACGCTTCAGGTTACAGACTCCGCTAACCCGGAAGTAGTACCTCAGGTTAAGAACTTTGCTTCAGGATGAGTACAGAAATTATGCTCCGGTGGTGCAGCAGCAGCGGGAGGCCCCATTAGCTAAAGTGGTGCTTCAGGTTAAGAACAGTTTCAGGTTAAGAACTGACCTCCGGAACAAATTAAGTTCTTAACCTGAGGTACCACTGTACTAACACACCATCAACCACATGCTATCCTAAATAATCCAACAGTAAAAGCGGCCACTAGGCCCTTGACCACATTTGAAAGCCTTCTTTTGTCCGCAGATGGACATGGTAGGGGGATGACATCCGCAATATACAAAATACTGCTCTTCTTGATCCTTTAAAAAAAATCCTTGTGTTTGTTCTTTCCTTGTCACTTAACAGCCAAATTACATTAGCGAGGCATAAGTATCAATAAACTGAAGGCTCTCACCCTCATCAGTCATAAATTGCTGGCGATACTTAAGCAAATGAAGGCAACAATTCATTTTAAGAGCACATCGTTCAGGAACATTCAGATTTAATGCCACTCTGACTCAGTGTTTTGTTGCATTGCTGATGCATCTTATTTCTGAAAGAACTGCACTTAAAAACTGGAGATTTATGCAGACCTTCCCCTACCCACAAGTTCTAATTCCATCACAACAGACATATCACCAAAACAAAGGGATTTCCCTCCCCCTCCAAAACCTTCGCTTTTATTTGGCTCATGTGCCCTTGGAGGCATCTTAGGAAAGATCAGCTTTTAATTAACATTTTTGAACTTTAGTCCAGTACACATCCCTTTTAATCCCAAGCAGAGGAATTTTCTAGTTCAATTCTGTCACGTAATGGTAAGACCCACCAAGGTTAACAATTTGGACTAAGGGCCCAAACACAGCTAGATTTTATTTCTTATAATAAAAAAACTGATGGATGTATGGTTTGTTGAAAAGTGAAGTATTTTTATCATGTATCAAAACCGTATGAAATTTATAATAATACATCCGAAAATAAAAACGATGGTTATAATACAGTACAGTGGTATCTCAGGTTACATACGCTTCAGGTTACATACGCTTCAGGTTACAGACTCTGCTAACCCAGAAATAGTGCTTCAGGTTAAGAACTTTGCTTCAGGATGAGAACAGAAATCGTGCTCCAGCAGCGTGGTGGCAGCAGGAGGCCCCATTAGCTAAAATGGTGCTTCAAGTTAAGAACAGTTTCAGGTTAAGTACGGACCTCCAGAACAAATTAAGTACTTAACCCGAGGTACCACTGTATTGTCAGATGGCATGCATTTTCACTGTATCATAAGGCTAAAAACCTTCCCCAGTTTTACCATCACATTAATCAACTAAAGCTTTGGTTCTTTAACTGATAGAGGACAATTTTAAATCAGTAAACTACTTATGTTCAATTCCTAAGGGCATTTTGATTTTGGCATTTAACCATATTGGAACAGGAAATGTTGACTTTCCTTCTACCAAACATTGAACATTGTCCTGCTATCCCTGCCCCCACTCTCTTAAGGAGATTGTGACATGCAAATTTGTTTACGCTTGATTGACTAATCTGTTAGAATGGAGGTAAAAGATCAATCAAATAAGAAAACCTCACAACATCATTAGGGCTGAGAACTAGCAATTCCTTCTATTACCAGTGGTTCAAGAGTGGCCGAATGCCATTGCTCATGTAGCAAATATGGTAACCTGCATGCATCAGGCTCAAGGAAACAGGGGGGACCCAGAAGACCTCAATGCATATGGCCCCAAAATGATGATTCAGGTGAAAAAGAAAACTAGATGGAATGGCATGAAGCGAACTGGAAGCATGCATTGCAGGCTCGCTGGCTAGTTGGAACAGTGAGCAGGAGCATTCAACACTGCAAAATTTTGTTGCTGATCCCACTTGTTCTTATAGTTTATTAATTTGTGAATGCAGAATACAAAACTGTGCATGCTGGGCTTGGTTTTCTTTTACAAACTTTGTTTTCTTTAAAAAATAAAACCTATTTTCATAGGTTTCCCTAACATTCCTTTTGACTAAATTATCTACTACTGTACATCTTAATCTCATTTCCCCCTATTTTTAAATCTCACCAAATTACTTCTGCAGTAACCATTGCAGAAAGCCAGCAGCAGCCAAGGTTAAGGTTGGACATTTAATACAAATAGTTTTAGTGATCAAAAAGACTCACTCTGACATGACATGCATGTTGGAGATTCACCGATCTACTCCAATGTTGAGATCTACAAGTTCTATATGCTCTCCAGGGAACACAAATTCACTTTACAGTGGTACCTTCGGTTAAGTACTTAATTCGTTCTGGAGGTCCGTTCTTAACCTGAAACTGGTCTCAACCTGAAGCACCACTTTAGCTAATGGGGCCTCCCGCTGCCGCTGCGCCGCTGAAGCACGATTTCTGTTCTTATCCTGAAGCAAAGTTCTTAACCCAAGGTACTATTTCTGGGTTAGCGGAGTCTGTAACCTGAAGCATATGTAACCCAAGGTACCACTATAGCTACTTTTTGTTTCCAGGCATGGATAGTGTGAATCTATTCAGTGTTGAGGGGAGTTTTATCAGTGTGGGAATTCCCCAACCCCCTTCTGAGTGGGGGAGGTGCAAATATTTGGGGCTTATTCTTGACTTTTTTTTTTGTATGAGAAAATGAATGACTGTAATTTTTTCTGCCATTTACGGAGTTGGATTGGCGGAATCCAGATTGGAAGGGTTTGGAATAAGTAGGTTAATTTTGGGAAAACGATCATTTTGATCATGGCTAATCTATCTGAGAGAGTAAAGCTAGTTTTATTCCATCTTCTCGGGTCTTTGTTGATTTGTCACCAGAGAGGCTTGTAATTTTGGAGGTATAATTTGTTAAGGTTTCTGGTTATTTGTATCCCTATGTATCTAAACCTGGTATGGCAGAGCTTTATCTTTGTGATGTTGATGAATTCTTTTTGGATACGAGAGGGAGGGTTGAAGCACATTTTAGCAAAGTTCACCTCAAGGCCTGACACCATTACAAAAAGTGTTGAGATCTTCAGTCAGAGTGGTTGCTGTTTTAATTGGGTCTGGTGCCATGATCATCAGGCCATCCGCAAAGAGTCCTAGTTTATATGTTTTGCCTTTTAATTCCACACCCTTGATATTAGGGGCTGCCTGGAGTTGAATTGCTAAGGATTCCAGGGCCAGGATGAAAGGGAGACAGCAGCTTCCAAACAAGTACAAAATAACCCCTCTGCAGCGCCACAAATCCAACTCAATGGTGTAACGTTGGAAAATGTAGATCACCTCTCCTACCTAGGCAGTTATCTTTCCACAAGGGCCAACATTGATGCTGAAATCCAGCAGTGCCTGACCTCTGCGAGTGCGGCTTTCTCCCGATTGAAGTACAGAGGGTTTGAGGACTGGGACATTTGCAGGGAAACCAAAATGCTTGTTTACAAAGCTATTGTACTACCAACCTTACTGTATGCTTGTGAAACATGGATTACTTATAAACTCCATCTCCAACTCCTTGAAGGATTCCATCAACGGTGTCTCCAAAAATTTTTACACATCACTTGGGAAGACAGGCGAACTAATATAAGGATACTGGAAGAAGCAAAGATCACCAGTGTTGAAGCAATGATTCTTCAGCATCAACTTCGTTGCACTGGTCATATTGGGCAGGTGCCTGATGATCGTCTTCCAAATCAACTACTCTATTCTGAACTTAAAAATGGAAAGCATAATGCTGGTGGTCAACAAAAGAGGTTTAAAGACTGTCTCAAGGCAGATCTAAAAAAATGTAGTATAAACACTGACAACTGGGAAACACTGGCCTGTGAGCGCTCCTTTAGCAAAGGTGTCATGGGCTTTGAAAATACTCAAACTCAGGACGCAAGGGAGAAATATGCTAAGAGGAAGGCACGCTTGGCAAATCCACACCGTGATCAGCTCCTGCCCAGAAACCAATGTCCCCAATGTGGAACGACGTGTGGATCCAGAACTGGCCTCCACAGTCGCTTACAGACTCATTGTTAAAACCGTGTTTATGGAAGACAATCTTACTCGGCTACAAGTGATCGCCGAAGAAGAAGAAGTTGTTGACTGTGCATTTAGCTGAGGCTTGGGAATAAATTTGTCTGAGGGTTTATAGTACAGAGGGACCGAAATTCATGCTAGTTAATACTGCTAGGAGGTATTTCCACTCTAAGCAATCAAAGACTTTGAGTATATCTAGGGACATAATTGTCAGTGGATTTTTAGTTATTTTGCTATGATTGATCAGATTCAGTAACCTCTTGATGAAATCTGTTATGTTGCAACCAGAGATGAAGCCAGCTTGGTCTGGGGCTGTTAGTTTGTGTACGAATACTTTTAGGCGGTTTGTCAGGATTTATGTGAATATTTTGTAGTCCTGATTTATCAGTGAGATTTGGCAATATGATTCTACTTTGAGGCTATCTTTGAATGGTTTTGGGATAGAGACTATTTTGGAGGAAGTCCAGGTTTTTGGAATGGGGACCCCTTTTAGGATGTCATTAAATGAGTGAGTCATGTAGGGCACCATATAGAAAATACTATATTGTACGGTGGTACCTTGGTTTTCAAATGTCTTGACATAGATTATGAAATAAACTCTACCCAATGGACTACAATGTGGTCCAAACCTCCCTTTAAATCCATCTCAGCCAAAAGAAGGGAATTCACTTTGAAACTTATCTATCGATGGCATCTGACATAAAGGAAAATGGTGTTAATACATCCAGGAACCTTACCAAAATGCTGGAGAGGTTGTACTTCTATAGGCGCATATCTCCACATGTGGTGGGAGTGTCCCCAAATCCAACCCTTTTGGACAGCTGCTTTCATAGAGAGTTATGTTCATAAAATAGAAGAACCATCGGAGCTGGGGATGTTGTGCAGGGCCCCATAAATTGTACTTCTTGTCCAAAGATGAGTGAGGTGGAAGCTATAACATCTGATGTTCAGGAGTCTGAAGAAAGAGAAGCATTTTAGGGAATGGTCACGATAATGAGTGATGGAGAAGAGAAGCAATTTTCAGAACAGTTAATAAAAGTATCAGCTCTTGTAGAAATGAGGAAAGAAATATATAAATGAGATGTTGCCTAGGATGAATGTTCTTTTATGGATGAATGGAATTTGCCCAGTATTAGAAACTCAGCTATATAAGCTAGGCTCTTAAACCAGTGTTACAGTCGCCAAAATGGAATGCCTAGTTGCCATTTTTGGGCCAGACAACTCAAAAGTCATATTTTTCAATACGACTTTTTGGTTCCTGAAATTCATTCTGATTGTGCAGATAAAATATCATGGATACAATTCTACGAGATGTGTTGCTAGTATGTGAAAACAGTCAAGATCCAAGGATTCCCAGACATGTATCTGCAGATGGTGGAGATGTCAGGCACCATCCTGGTGCTTGGGCATCTTTACTTGCGTGGCTGATAGCCAAGTGCAAAATACCCCTGCCCCCTGGTGAATTTCTAACACTGAATCTGCCTATAAACAGCAGGCACAGTGCCTTGGGAAGAAGAATCTCTTTAGAGCCACCTTAGAGCCCCCAGCTCAGTGTTCTTCAACCTTGAGTCCAGTCCCCAGATGTTGTTGGACTACATCTCCCATCAACCTCAGCCACCTTAGATAGTTATCAAGGATGATGGGAGTTGTAGTCCAGCAACATCTGAGGACCCAAGGTTGATGAACACCACTGTAGGCTGATGGTAGTTGTGGTCTGAAACATCTGCTGGAGGGCACTTGATTGGTGAAGACTGCTTTAGAACAGATACATTCTAGTTTAATAATAATAATCCCCAACCTGTGATCCACTGAGAACTGTTATTAATAAAAAAAGTTTTTTTAAAATAATAAGACTAAATGTTGGAGAAAATTTCTCCCTCCTTAAGACGCAGAAGGAAAAGCAGTGTAACTTTCAGTGTGATAATTCCTGCCTAACAGACCAAGGTTACAGAGGGACAAAACAGCAGAACATTGTGAGATGTAAGAAATGTAGTGTTCCTCCCCCTCCACTTTTTTTTTTTTGAATTAGCGTTGTTGTGTTCGACATGGGATCTCTTGGTCTCCGCTGCCCTCCTAGTGCAGTTCTCTGAAGATATGGTCCATAGGGAAGCAGTTCTTCCTGGCATTGCATCCCTGTAAAAAAAAAAAGTGTGTGTGTGTGTGGGGGGAGAGAACATTGGCAGGAAAATGTCTGCAAGAAGGTTAAAGAAAAGAATTTTCTGTGTGTAATCTCCTCTCTCCCAAGGCATTGCTATATATTGTGCTTCTGCGGTGAGTCAAACTCTCAAGTGTGGTTTTTCTTAATTGTCAGCATTGAAAAAATGCTAGAATGCAAATTTAACAATTTAAGGCCTAACTCTGAGCCTTAAAAGTCCATTGTAAAGAAGTCCACTTTTTACTTTAAAAATGGCTTATCTATTATTATTATTATTATTATTATTATTATTATTATTATTATTTCCGTTTACCTTGCTGGAAGTATGTGGGGAATGAGAATACAAAAAGAGTGTACAGGAACTAAATTAGGGTTAATTAGGAGGCCTCCCAAATAGCTAGTGCTTCATCAGCAGCAGAACAGCATGTAAATAAATTTAATTCTCTTCCCCCACCAACTGAACTCTTCTTGAGCTTAATTACAGCAGCAACCTCCCCCCCCCCCTTTTCATTAGTGGGAGACAGTCATTATTAGCTCTGTCTGGAAAATGGTATTATGAGCAGTCCTGGTCCCCCACCTTTCCTGGGTGCCCTTTGAGGATGAGAGGACTCGAGGAACTTTCCATCAGATATTAGAGCCCAATTAAGGATCCTTGGAAGAAATATGAGAAGCAGGGAGCACCCAGGCAAATAAAAATGTTACTAATGAAAACTCTGGCGAGACTTTATTTAATTACTTAAGCTGCTTCCCTTTTTGGTGTTTAGCCTCTCTCCATTCCGTTACCATTAAAGAAAAGGCTGTGACTCTTGGACACGGTAATCTAGCTCAGTTCAAACAATAATCTAATCTTCCAGGAACAGGGAACTTGTGGCCCTGTAGATGCTGAACTCCAACACACACCATCCATGACTACTGGACATGCTCTTTGGGGCTGATTGGAGTTGAAGTCCAATAACATTTGGAGTGCCCACTGCTTCCCACATCTGGTCAGAATGATTGCCATGGCAGGCTTCAGATTCGTGTGATTTCTTTCCCTCCTCCCCTCTGTCATATGTAAGAGGGGGAAATTTCTGCTTTCATTTTACAGCTAACCATAGTTTGGGATGGTTTATGGATGCGTGGAGCTGTGGTTTGTTTTAAGAGCATTTAGCTAAAATAAGCCAGGATCAAACAGTTGTCACTTAACTCATCCAAGGATCATTCTGGTGTAGTTCCTAATGTTTTCTTTCTGACCACAAACCTAAGCGACTAAGTAGAGTGACATGAGTATAAATGTTGGTTTAAACGAAGCGACAGCAGAAGGAGAAATTGTGGCACCAATCATCTCCTCCGCCAGGCCCCTGAGCAGAACTGAGCACCACAAATATGAACTCCACCCCACCCCCTCTCAGCAGAGGAGGGCTAGATGTGTGTAGAACCCTTGGCCCTCCAGAAGTTGCTTAAACTCCCATCAGCCCCAGTAAAAATGACCGATGGTCGGGAATGATGGGAGTTGTAGTTCAGTAACATCTGGAGGGCCAAAAGCTTCCCATACCTAGGCTAGATGATGAAGAGGGAATAATACAACTGTCCATGCCCATTTTTGGGGTGGGAGTAGCCAAGCTGGTGGCCTCCAGATGTTGTTGGACTACACCTCACATCTCCCTTGACTATTAACCATGTTGGCTGGGACTGAAGATTGACAACATCTGGAGGGCCACAGGTTCACCGTGTCTGATGTAGAGTCAAATGGTTTAAAAGTTGTGTGTGTCACGTAGCATGTCCAATCACGGCATGAACTCCCCTTGCCCTGAATGATAATTTTAGGTCGTTTAACCACAGGACCCAAATTTTGGGAAGCCAACACTAACTGAAACCAACAAAGATGCAGAATTTAATAAACTACTTGTGGAAGGTGTTCTTTTTCTTTTTTGTTTTTAAAGAGATATTGGTTTACTCCATGCAGGTTCACTGAGTTTGCACGTTAACATCTCTTAAATGACTTTTAGGCAGATTCAGGTTTGACGTCAAGGTAATGATTTAAGCATAAATTGACCCTTGATGAGGGAACTGGAGTCTAAGGTTTAATGCATCCTTGCAATTTTCTGTTGCTTTTGGTGCCTTCCTCTGCCACACATAATTCTTTTGTAACAAGTGCCTTTTCAGAAGATGTATGCTGCTGACAGTTAATATAGAATTATTGCCCCTGAATGCATTTTTTTGTAATTACTTCCCAGAGATCTGTCTTTGTGTTTAGAAGACATTTCACACTTTAGTAGCATAAGTGTTTAGGGAGAGCATGAAGAGTAATTGCAAGCGGGCTCCTTTTGTGTGGATTTGCCTTTCTGTGGAAAATGACCCTAAGAAAATGTTAAAAGCTAATGAAAAGGTTGGTTTAGGAGCCATTGAGGAATGTGCTTGGCATGTTATACATGTTTGTATGATTTAAGTTTTTAATAACGAACCTAAAAAAAGAGGGAAGTAAAGGCACAAAGAAAAACTACTTCCTAATTCTTAAGCAAAGGGAAAGAAAAGCTGATTAAAGATGACATGTTTCTGGTGATGAAAATAAAGAAACTTAATATGAGCACTCCTGTAGGAGATTCTGGCTATAATGGAAAATGAAATGACGCGCAGTTTGATCAGCGTGAAAAAATTAGCAGCATTCAATGACTGATTCTACTTGTTAACTACGTAGTACAAGTGGGACCAGCAACAAAATCACATAGTGTGGAGATCTGCTGCTCAGAGTTCCTGCCAGTCACCCTTGCCCCTTTCCAGGAGATTCCATTCCCTGCTCATTTTTCTGCCCCTGTCCCGCTTCCCACAGCCAGACAGTGTGCCTAGGCCACTGAGCATTCTTAATCCACATTGGACTGTTCTGGGGACATTTTCATATTTGTTTTAATATGTTTTATTTACTTTCAAATTAGTTACAAAATCTACTGAACATTCCACCCCCCACACCCCCGATGGAACAGAACCTGAAGTTGTGATTCCAGAAGATGCCAAACACCAGAACTTGTAATAGAAAATTCTGTAAAATATTTCAAGAAAATAATCTAAATTGCATCTGCCTGCTGGAGCTCTTACTTGATTGGTCAATTTTTTGGTCAGCGCTGTTGTCCATTTTTTTTTTGTTTCTACACAGCAATATGTAAATTTTCCAGACTTTTCCAGTTTGGCACTATAAGCTGATGTGCTGACATGAAAAGGAAGGCGATTAGTTACTTGTCATGGAGTTTTGCTTGTTCCTCCTCAAAAAGTGTCACAGTGTACATCTTATCTTGCAACGTGGCTTAATTCTTCAAATATCCTTTCCCAAAATTGGACACTAGGTTTTTAGCCTAAGGAGCTTTCATATTTCTGTTACCTTCCAGGTAGAATAATAGAATTGTAGAGTTGGAAGGGACCCACGTACTCCAACCCACAGCAATTCAGGAATATGCAGCTGTCCCATATGGGGACTGAACCTGCAACCTTGGTGTTATTAGCACCACGCTGTAACCAACTGAATTATGTCCAGGGTACTCTTGAGTTAGGGGCTGTTATAGTTATGTAAGGATCAGTGCTCAGAGAGCTGAATTTGCAATTAGCATACAGGACCATAGCTTGATTGCAAGACTGGAAAGGTGAGGAAACGTTTTGTGTCTTCCCCCTCTCACAGGTGAAAATTGAAGCCACCCAGTCCCAGGTTCCACAGCATCTCCAGGTGGGGCTGGGTATGACCCATGTCTGAAACGCTGTAGAGCTTCTGCCAGTCAATGTGTATTGCCTACACGGGCTGGCAATGACTCTCCAGGGTTTAAGGCAGGAGATATTTCCACCCCTACCTGGAGATTAGGGATTGAACCTGGAACCTTCTGCGTGCAAGGCAGTTTCTCTACCACTGAGCTATGGCCTGTGGTCTGATTTTTTGCCACAGAACCATTTTCCTGCATGTATATGTAGCAGAAGGCCACCTAAAAGGGCTCTGCATAGTAACTGTGTTTGTATTTTCCATCCTTCACTGATATGTATATGCCACATGTACAGCACTGGGTGCTCCCTGTGCCATTGGCTTGTGTTATTATTGCCAAGCAGACCTACCCGATAAAGGTTTGTTCACCCCTGCCCTCCTTTCCTTCGCTGTGTTTGCTCTCCTCTTCCATCTGCCATCAAAATCGGACAAATGACAGCTTGGAGAAGTTAGAATGGTCGCAGCGCTAGGAGGTCAGGAGGAGGTAACAATATACAATTTTCCGTGGTTCAAGGGTAGCCATATCCTACTGTTCTTCATTACAGTGCTGCAGTGAGATCAATTTTATTAAGTTGTAAGTCTTAGGAAGCCAACACCATTAACTACGTGCTGGACCAAATAATTTTCCCCCCATGTTTGCGTATTGCAGTTGTGTTCCTTCCCTCTCCCTTTATTGAGGGAGAGAGTGGGGAAAGAAGGATTTTATGCATAGAAGTCTTAAGAGCCATTTCGTGCAAGATGGGTACAATTTCTGCATGGGGACGCTGCATGCACATACCATGTGTGAGAGAGATGTCCCTGCTGCAGATTGGACTGCAGAGGTGTCATGGTGAATTGTTATTTGGATATATAGTTTATGCTGGGCTCTATTTTAGTAATTTGGGGGAAAGGCCATAGCCCAGTGGCAGAACATCCTCCTTTCACAAAGAAGGTCCTGAGTTGAATCCCCAGTTGCATCTCTAGGTTAGGGCTGGGAGAGACCCATCTGGAATCCCGGAGACCTGCTGCCAGTCAGTGTAAACTTTACTAAGGTAGACAGGCCCATTGGTCCAGTGGCGTAGCGTGGGTTGTCAGCACCCGGGGCAAGGCAAGTAATTTGCGCCCCCTAACCCGTGGACTTGTGCCCCCTAACCCTAACCCCCAGATGTTGCGCCCGGTGCGGCCGGCCCTCCCTGCACCCCCCATGCTACGCCACTGCATTGGTCTGATTTAGTATAAGGCAGCTTCGTATGTTCCTAATAGGTTTATATCCGAACATTAGTGATACTCAAAAGTCGACCTAGTTAAAGTAATGGACGTAGCCAACTTACGTTCATTATTTTAATTGAACATACCTCACTCTACTTACAGGCTCTGTTGTAAGTGGCCATTAGAGAAGAGACACTTTTGGTGGTGGCACCCCAGTTATGGAACAGCCTTCCCAGTGTCTGCAGTCTTTTTATTCACTCAGCTTTAAAAACTCCATTTTAAAATAGCCGTGGCCCCTTGTGACTTAGTATGCTTTTAATCCACATGGTAAACTGGCTATGTAGTCTCTGTTATAAGGAAAGAGCAGAGTTTTATTTTGACTGTTGTTTTTTATTGTTTTTAGTGATTGTACAACATAAATTTAATATTGTCTCATTTGTAAGCTATTAAGGGAATCTTTACTGATGGACAGCCATGTAAATCTAATGAATAAGCAAAACATACAAACCCTCAAGGCAGGTAACATAACAAAATAAAAGCACACATCCTAATATAATATCATAATTTTAAACAGATATGCTGTAATTACTTTTTTAAAAGAGAAAAGCAACAGAAAATCTGGAAAAAATGACATAATTTCTATACACAGTGAAACCAAAAGAACAATTGATAACGTAAACCAAAGATCTGCCAAAATCAAATCTTCAGAGAATGGACAAATATTGGTAAATAGGGGGCATGTTACATTTCCTGGGGAAGGGAGCTATATATTCTGGGTGCCACAACCAAGAAGGCCCTTTTCCTTACACACATGAACTGTACTTCTGCTGGTGGCAGGATGTACAAAAGGGGCATTTCTTCCTAACCACAGTGGACAGACTGGTTTGTATAGAGCAGTGGGAGGCCAATGTGGGGGCCCTTCAGATGTTGTGGTCTACAATTCCCATCAGCCTCAGTCAGTGAGCCAGTGGCCAGGGATGATGGGAATTGTAGCCCTCCAATGTCTTGAGATCACCATGATTGCTACCCTAGTTTAGAGAGGAATGCCCCTTTTAGGTAGCCTGGCACTAAGTCTAAACCAGTTGCCTGGCTCTGCCCTGACTGTGTTGAAAGTCTTCCTGTTAATACCTTTTTGATCTCCAGGCCTATTGGGAAGGGGTCTTTGACATCTCACAGTCCCGGTTTGGAGCGTCTGCCACCACACAAGCATTTCTAGTGATCTCCCTGTGGTGGTTGTGGGCGATTTTGAGCAGGCTTGCAGCCTAACTTTAAAATGAAAAAATATCAACGAGCTATCTCAGAGGGGTGCTTAAATACGAATTGCAAAATACTCTGAGTGCTTTAGAAATGAATAACAAAAATAGGTCCCTTGGATGAATTTTCACCCAACCTTTTTTTCCGGTCTTCGGCAACGTTCGGCTGCTCGTACGTTTTCCATTAGTGGCTGGGGCAGATTTGGATGGCAGTTCTTTAAATTAAATTTATATACTTGGACTCTTTTTATAGGTTTCAGCCTTATAAAATCAGTGAGTTGGCATCCTGATTTATTAACTATCAGCTCTACAGGACACGCAGGTTTTAAAGAGATTGAATTGGCGTTAATGTTCGTGATTTGCATTTGGAATGCGAAGACGTTCAAAAGGTGCACCCAGTAAATATGACAAAATGGAAAGTGATAATTGGAATGCAGTCTTGGAGGAAAATGCGGACTTAACTGTGGCTTATTATTGTTATTATAATACAAATAGTACTACAGAGCCGTCTAGGTCTATGGCTTTCTTTCTCCCACTACTGTCTTATTTTTTTTACAAAAGTGAAAAAGGAGATCGTAAAAAACAAGCATAAGACTGTGAAAATGGCACTTTGCTTGAATCAACACGAGTTCAGATGTAGGTGGTTACTTGAAAAATGGAATTTCTTTCCAAATCCTGTGACCAGCACAAAGCTCAACAGCTAGATATTTTAATGGAAGGTTTCTGTGGCTAATGTGCTGGTATAGTGTAACAACTGCTGAATCTGAAAATGTGGTGTTGATTTAAACATTGAGAGATCTTATGATACACTGAAAGCTCATGCATTGATTTTTAATATTTCCATTTCTATCCAAAGGGTGTCACCCACTGTGATTACTCCCTGGAAAACTATACAGTGTGGTTTTTTTGTCCCCTATTAGTAGATTGATGCTAGCTTGCTCAGTGCGGTGAATTTGTGAAATTTTGGTTTTCAGTGGCTTGAGTTAAAAGGAACCCCACCAATAGTTGCAACACTGGCTTAGCAGTTTTGAGTGTGAAATAAATTGTATTTCTTGGCCGAGTTCCAGTTTATCAGTGTTGGTCAATGTTAACTGTCTTTCCAGCCTCAGAGATGGGAGCCATTGATCCATGAGTTGTTTTCTTAAAGGGATTATACAAATGGCAAACAATGCGCTAAAATCCTAATTTATAATTTGGAAATAATTCTCTCGACCATTAGCACCAGTTTAAGGGTTTCCCATGTTTACTTTCTAGAGAGCTGAGGATTTGTTTTGTGGGGTCTACTATGTGTACATGAACAGCCAGCTTCTAGGCTTTTGAGGCATTTGGGGCCCCTTGATCTAGAAACAAATCATTCTTCCAAGCTGTCTCCCAAATGCCTGGTGAGAATAATGGCATTATTAGGGTGACAGGCTTTTGTTGGTCCCAAGTCCTCTACTGCTTTTCAAAGCCTTCCCGATCTGCAGATTTTTTTTTTTTAAGGTTAAGAAGAATACGAGCAGTTTGACTGTTGAACATCCTTGTTTTGAAATCATCAATGTTTTCTAAAAACCAGGGGTGAGATACCAATCAAATAAGATCCTGCATGTTTTGTTGCCACCAACCTGGATGACTTTAAAAGAGAATTAGACAAATTCAAGGAGGATAGGACTATCAGTGGCCGCCAGCCATGATGACTATGCTCTGCATCTACAGTTGGAGGCAGCAATGCTTCGAAATACCAGTTGATGGAAACAAAGGGAGGTTTCTTGTGCTCAGGTCCTGCTCACTGGTTTCCCACAGGCATCTGGTTGGCCATTTTTAGAACAGGATGCTGAACTAGATATGCAATTGGCCTGATCCAGCAGGCAATTCTTATGTTACTCATGGTAGACAGGTCTGGGGCCAGAACTGTGGGGTGGGTTGAGCCAATGGTAAATGGGATACCCCTTTTCTTACTGTTTCTGCCACTCCTGTTTTTTCTCTGCCTGTGCTGCCCCCATGAATTAGGCCAAGTGCAACATGAAATTTTACCCAAGGCTACCTGTTCCTGGTTTAAAAGCTGGGCAATACAGAAGCCAGGTTGAATTTACAGATTGATGCTTCTAGCTGCATGGATAGATGGCTGTACTCTGGGCCTGTGCCCAGCATTGCCTTTCTGCAGTTGATTGGATTATCCATTTGGTTCTTCTGCATGGAGGACCATAGCTCAATGGTGGAATAACCAATTTGCATACAGAAGGTATCACCAGATTCAGCCCTTGGCATCACCAGGTAGGGCTGGGAATGACCCTTACCTTAAACCCCGGAGAGCTGCTATAAGTCAGTATAGGCAGTGCTGAGCTCAATGGACTAGTGGTCTGATTCAGTTTAATGCAGCTTCCTATGTTCCTACAGACAGGGTTTTAGCGATAGTGATGGAGATTTCAGATTCACAGCTGCGCCATAAGGCTGCAGCACCATGGGGAGAGCTTTTAGGTGGACATTTCTCCTTTTCATCTTAATCAGCCTGCAGGTATTCAGTAGTGTGGCTTTTCTTTGTCCTGTTTAGCAAGGTAGCTCTGGCTGTTTCAGAAAAGTGCCTTCGAATATACTTTGATTTCTCTCTTCATTTTACTGTTTAGTATTTGAGTGGTCATTATTTTCTGGCTGGCGGAGGGGAATTAAAGAGTTGAAAAATGGCATGTTAGCCTTATTATTAGGCTGTAATTAAACCTCGTCAATTTTCAGTGTAGTGTAGAAATAATAATGGTTGAAATAATATCACTGACAATCAGCATTATTTTCTGTTAAGGGATGAAATAAGAAAGTAAAGCATGTGTTCTATTGGAACAAAAGTGAGGAAGGAATAAAAATTGAAATAAATAGCTACTAAAGACATCATTGTGGTGTGCTACTTAGAGGCCATTTAGATACACACACACCCCACCCACGTAATCCACCTCCGCTATAGACCGTCTCAGGTGCTGAGATTGGCAGAAGGGGCCCTCTTCGGAGTTCCTCCACCCTCATAGGCTTGAAGTGAGGGGCCTGGGAGATGGCATTCCCTGTGGCAGCTCCCACATTGTGGAACTCCCTCCCACAGAGGTATATTTAGCACATTCACAATACAGCTCCCAGTGAATGCTGAAGGCACACTTCTTTGCCCTGGCTTTTGACACTTGAAGTGCATATTTTTAGGACCCACCTTATTTTTTTGATTGTAAACTGTTCAAAACCTTTTTTTTTTTTGACATTGTGTTTTAATATTTCAACCTGCCCTGGGACCTAAGGGTGAAGGGGTGAGTAGTAGCAGTAGTAGTAGTAGTAGTAATGATGATGATGATGATGATGATGTAATTACTGTATTTTCAATAAATTGAAAGTGTGAGAGGAATCATAACGAAAGTGCGGTTATATGACTTGCTAACTTGATAATCGAGTTGTTCTGTTTTTTGAAACTTCCATGCAATCCCAACTTACCGCAGCGTCTGTTCTTGCTGGCAGGAGGCCTTGGAGGGGAACTGGAGAATGATACGAGGGACAGCCGGGCCTTGGAAGAGAGGAACAGCATTACAAGCCAGGAAGAGAGAAATGAGGAAGATGAAGACATGGAGGACGAGTCAATTTACACCTGCGATAACTGTCAGCAGGACTTCGATTCGCTGGCAGACCTGACCGAACACAGGGCACACAACTGTCCTGGAGGTAATGTTAAACTAGCTTTACAATTCTGACAGGTGGTTAGCTGGGTAATTGGACATAGCAACAGCTTGAGGCCTCAAGTGAGATTAAAGAATTAATAATGTAATTTTACAGTTAATGTAATTTTATTGTGGTGCCTTGGGTAGTCTTTGTTCACTTCTTCTTAATAAAATTAAAATAAAAAAGCAACTTTGCTTTTCCAGTTGCAATTCTGACAGTAATTATATTAGATTATTAAAGGGGGAAAAACCCTTAGTGTTGTTTTATCTTTTTTTATATAAGCAATAAAACTTCTAGACAGTTTGCCTGTGAAACTCCCTCACCTCCTCACTCCCTTCCCACAATTCTGTGTTAATTCAGTGGAATTATTTTAAGTGTTCAAAACGCTGGGGATGGATCCAGAGTGTTTTGAGCCACTCAAGTGAGTGCAATTATTTCTGAAGCAAGGCATTGTTGGGAATAGGTGGTCAGGCCTTGAGAAAAGAATGGAACAGCATGCAGGGCATTTAGTTTCCAGGAGCCTAGAAACTTTGGGGCTGCCATCTAGGAATTTAAAATAAGATTCACAGAAGTTGTGGAGAGGTTGTCAGCAAACTTCTGCTTGTGAGACCTTGAATGCCAGGATGCTTGGGACTCATTGTAGTTCAGATACCAGCCCTTTCGAATCTGTTGCAACCTGGAATACCTGGGAAGGGTTGTAGCTTAGTGGTAGAGCATCTCAGAAGGTCCAAGACTCAACCCCCAGCATCTCCAGGTGGAGCCCCCATCTGAAATCCTGGAGAGCTGCCGCCAGTGTTGAGCTAGGTGGACCAATGCTTTGACTTGGTATGAGGTAGCTTCCTACTTTCCTCTCAGAAGGGGAGACAAATGACTTAGAAATGTTGACATTGCTCCATAGTCTTACCATTGCCACTAGCAGTCCTGAATCACCTGAGTGCAGAGTTTCTGGACTGCACTCTGGTGCCCTGTGTGTAACAGTGTCAGGGCACAGTGATTTGCTGGCTGAGGGCTTGTAAACTGAATTCTGGATGTCCTGTGGAAGAGTGGTTGAGGATATAGATCAGTGACTTGCTCTGGAGTTGGTTGTGCTCTCTTGGAAATGCTCCTTGTCCTTGGGGCCCCAGGTGGCCTTGGTGGCTTTCTACCTGTTTCTGCTGGTATGTCAGCTAGAGCTGTTCTTGCATAGGGATAGCCTGGCTATGCTGGTCCATACATTGTTAGCCTCGGGACTGAATTATTGCAATGCACTCTATGTAGGCCTGCCCTTATACTTGTTCCAGAAGTATATGGCTTGTGGCTGATGCTGAGGGAACTGCATTGTCTGCTGAGATGCAACTTTGTCAGGTTTAAGGTTTTGTGGTTAGTAAGTATCCAATGACTTATACAACTTATCAACCAGGACATTGCATTATTTTTTATATCCCTGCCTGATCACTAGGGTTATCTGTGTGGTACTGCATGCGCTGGAGGGTCACTCTGCAACTGTTTAAAGTAGAGTCTTTAGTGCAGAGACGCCTGCAGACCAGCGCCAACAATCTCTACTTTATGGTGCATACGGAAAGCATTTTTATTTCAGCAGGCCTTCCAAGAAGGGAGAGCATATTCACTGATAGGAATTGGTTTATGAAAAAGATTTTCAGCTGTGAGATTAGAAGCCTCTGTTTTTGTTCAACCACAGTTTAGTGTGGCATCCAAACCCTAAATGGTGGTTAATCTTCACTAAGGTTAGTTGGAACAAGCCACCACCAGGGGGTGGTGCTAAAAGAATAAGCTTGAAAATCCATCAAAAGGATTGTCATTTCAGGGTAAGTATTTGTAAAAGGAGGTGCCAAATAGATGTTTTTGAAGCGAATATGCTGTATAAAGCCTGATAGTATTCCTCCCCTCCACCTACAGAATCTGCCCGGCCTTTCTCTCTCTGTATGTATGCTGTGCCTGTGTGACTGTTTATTCCAACATGGCCCTCTCCGTTTTGTAAATGTGTTTGACAATAGGCAGTTTCTTTCGGGAGCTGTAAAGTAGTCCTTGTTCATGACGGGAGGCGTGTAGCTGCTGGCTCACTCACCCTTGATTAGGTGATGGTTGGGTTCATAGTGCTGGGAAGCATCTTGCCTTCTGGAGATGCAAGCAGAGGTGCACCAGCTGCTGCAGGAATACTTTGTACACATTAAGGAAAAGAACACATAAATGTTTTAGCACTCTGCCTCACTTGCCTATGCATGTGTTATGTCTGGGTAGAGCAAGCTCTACATAAAAAACAACAACGGCAACTCTCAAACCCAGGTACAGTCTTAACTTCTTGCACATGGATTGGAAAATGGGTTGACAAGTTGTGTGTCTTAATTAGTGGTAATTTTAAGATGGGAAGATGGACCCACCCACCTTTACAAACACACACACACACACACACACACACACACACACACATTTTACAGCTTTGTTACATAATCAAAGGCAACAAAACCCAAGAACTACAACTCCCTACTCTTGTAATAATATCAGTTCCTCCGCAATAATGGCAGAGATTTCTATAAACAGAAAAATATGTATTTAAACAAAATCCATTAAAACAGCATTAAAAATAAGGGTTAGGAGAAAATCAGCAGCAAGGTATCTGAAATCGAAAAACAGTGCACAGATACAAAATCTTCTCTCTAACCAAAGGTAGCACTTGATCTTGGCTGCTTCACACAAAATGAACCTGCCTGTTCTTCGGGATCATTTGGGAAGCCCTTCTCTGAGCTCCTCCTCATCCTCCTGAGGTTAGAAGAGAGTGCCCAGAGAAGGGGGAAAGTTCTATGGCTCAGATGTGGCTCATCTGTTTTGCACACTGAAGGTCTAAGGTTCGACCTCTGCATCACCATTTGTAAGGTTCAGATAGCAAGTGATTGGAAAAACCCCTTTCAGAAACCCTAGAGAGCTGCTGCCAGTCAGAGTGGACAGTACTGGGCTAGAATGACAGTCTTACTTTTATAAGGCAGTTCCCTATCTTCCTATGTAACAGATCTTGTCCATGATGGTGCTCTGCCTTTCAAGTGCCCTCCATAGGTAACATTTTGCCAGCTACAACCATTGTTAGGCTCTTGATCAATCCAATTTTATTTGCTTAGGCATTTGAATTTTATTTGCCCAGGCATACCCATACGAAGTTAGAGTATTTGACACTGTGTTGATCTGTTTCATTTGCGGCTATGTTTTTGTTTTTAGTTTCCAGTCCTCTCATCACTGGTGTATGTCTTGTGGTTGATATCTATTACTCTACATTTTTGTGGCTTGTAAGCTGATTTGAAGAATCAAGATTGTGATAAAGCAAGATACTGAAATATAAATCGACCCCAGAGGCAACAAGATAACATGTGACAAAAGTGGTGACACGTTATACAAGTGGCTCCATGTGTTGGGCCACAGGGGCTCATACCCCCCCCCCCAAAGAGGAGATGCTCAATTGCGTAACTTTGGTGTGAATGGTTATGGCCCCCTGTGCACTCATGTTTCATGCTCCTTATATGGAGAAGGGCACATGCCCATACTTTCCCCACCACATCACGAGGATTTCAAGCCAAAGTGTGAACCAGTTCCAAGTGTTCACAGCAAAAAGGGAGCAAGAGCTTTGGTACTGGAAGATCAAGAAACTTGAATAAAAGTCATATATCTGAATTTCGGACACTATCTGTCTTATTTGCAGGTTCTTGTCTGACAGAGTTGAGTTTATAATGTGTAGTATTTGAGTTAGCTTTCCATATTTCTATTTGATGCTGTTAAGCGTCTTGCGTGGCTTCAGATCAATACTGGTATTTATTTGGGCTGATAATGTTGCATTTGCAGCTGATATAATATAACTAATGACTTCCTCAGGGATGCGGAAGTTTAGAAGACCCTGCAGCTTGGGAGCTGTGCAGGAACATAGGCAATAGCTCCCAAAGAATAGGATACACCATCTATTTCACTGGAATCCCTTAGAAATTCATTATAGTGCAAGAACGTTAAAATATGTGTTGAAATCAGTTGCTTTGCCCTGGCATGAAGTTTGCAGCCATTTTAGCCTAACCCTTTTGAGCTCCTCGTAACTCTCCTTCATTCAGGGCTAAACCTCAGTTGGAAACTTTGACATCTCTCTCCATCTTCAATTGGTTCTGTTCAGAAATGGGGCCCACACAACCAATCTAGTTTTTTCAGGTCTTACTGTAAAACTCTTAGCCTTATGATGCATAATGTTAATATGTGATTGTGGTACATAGAGGTTGTGCTGGAGGTAGCATCCAAGCAATTAAGTTCATAAAAGTGATTAGCCCATAAGAAGTTTTACTAGTCCACATGGCCGTACATATTCATGTTGTTCATTTGCTGCACATTCATAGCTTAAATAGGGGATCAGGAAGGGAGAATTGTTTAGCTCAAATGCAGTCGCTTCCTCTGCACTTCCTCCAGGTTACAGGTAAAGTAAAGGGACCCCTGACCATTAGGCCCAGTCGTGACCGACTCTGGGGTTGCAGTGCTTATCTCGCTTTATTGGCCGAGGGAGCCTGCGTACAGCTTCTGGGTCATGTGGCCAATATGACTAAGCTGCTTCTGGTGAACCAGAGCAGCGCACAGAAACACCGTTTACCTTCCCGCCGGAGCGGTACCTATTTATCTACTTGCACTTTGACGTGCTTTCGAACTGCTAGGTTGGCAGGAGCAGGGACCAAACAATGGGAGCTCACCCCGTTGTGGGGATTTGAACCGCTGACCTTCTGATCGGCAAGCCCTAGGCTCCATGGTTTAACTCACAGCGCCACCCGCGTCCCTCCTCCACGTTACCATTATAGTATTGTGTAATGCTTGTATTGTGTGTCCTGGGCACACTCAGCCAAGGAAGGCACATGTGTGATGGTTCATTATTTATTGACAAAAGCACACACTTACAACAATGCCCAAGGTGCTCTGGATACACACACACACACACACACACACACACACACACACACACGCTTCTTGGCAGTTGTCCCCAGGTCTGTGCCTTGCTGAGCAGTTACAGCAACAGTAGGACCTCACCTTTCTCCCACTTATGTACCCTCATCTGATGGGGTGTGTGTACACAACCTGAGGCTTCTCCTAAATGGAAGTCAGCACTGCTCTTTCCTCTCCAAGCCCCTCCTGGTTCTACGAGACAGGAGGGCGGGAGATAGTGGGGATTTGACTGACCTGTCCCTCACTTGAACAGTCTCTCCTTCCGACACGTCCCATGCACCCATCTCCATTTCTGATGGCTCTGACCATTCTTCTTCTTCCCCTGGTGCTGCCAAACCCCATAAATCACTGGCCCCCTCTTCTGGGTCAACTCCCTGGATCTATAAAATAAAATTTATGTTTTTTAAAGCTTAATGTTTCAAACATCTCCTAAGTGGCATCTAGTCTTACAAGGAAAAAACCAAGAACAAAAGCTCAGCCTAAAACAAAACAGCAAAGTTAAAACCCCATAGAAAAAAACTGAAAAGCGGAAGATTCAAACACATAAAATAGGGTTGAATCTTATGGGTCAGGGAAAGCCTGGGCAAAATTAAACATATGCCATAGGCTTAGGTTATATACCACCACTGTGAGAGTAGCTGTAGCAATTTCTACCCCAAACGAAAATACCTACCCCAAACAAAAACGCCTTGGCATTTACAGTGGTACCACGGGTTACAAACGCTTTGGGTTACAAACACTTCTGGTTACAAACTCCACTAACCTGGAAGTAGTACCTCGGGTTGAGAACTTTGCCCCAGGATGAGAATGGAAATCACACAGCGGCGGCATGGCGGCAGCTGGAGGCCCCATTAGCGAAAGCGCACCTCAGGTTAAGAACAGTTTTGGGTTAAGAACGGACCTCCGGAACGAATTAAGTTAGTAACCCGAGGTACCACTGTGGTATCAAAATCTCCAATTTTTCCAAAACCACCCCACTCCTTTTACTAGATACTTTGTCTCCCTTTCTGCATATCTCAGCTTGTAATTGTATCTATACAAAAGATAGTTGGAAGGCAACTGCGTTGCTTTAGATAGTTTATTTAAATATCCAAGTTATTTGTGTATACTTGTTCTTTGTGCTGCTTAGTCCAGGAAAACTACTGCCCCCTATTTCATACTCTTGATCATTAAAAGGGGGTTGAAGTCCCCATATAGGAAACCCCCCCCTTATTATGAAAGGGTAGGCAGAGTTTACTCATTGACCACCTTTCTTGTGAGATCAAATAGTGACTTAATTTGGACTGGTGGCGCTGTGGGTTAAACCACAGAGCCTATGACTTGCTGATTGGAAGGTTGGTGGTTTGAATCCCCGCGATGGGGTGAGCTCCTGTTGCTCGGTCCCTGCTCCTGCCAACCTAGCAATTTGAAAGCACGAAGTGCAAGTAGGTACCGCTCCGGCGGGAAGGTAAACTGCATTTCCGTGCACTGCTCTGGTTCGCCAGAAGTGGCTTAGTCATACTGGCTACATGACCCGGAAGCTGTATGCTGGCTCCCTTGGCCAGTAAAGCAAGATGAGCGCCGCAACCCCAGAGCCGGTCACGACTGGACCTAATGGTCAGGGGCCCCTTTACCTTTACCTAACATCTTCTCAAGCTGAGATATACACCAGCATCATGTAACCCCTTTGCCCCTCTCTTTGTGTATGAATAGGGAATTGAGCCAGGAAGGTGCGGTTAACCCTAGCTTCCAGTTGTGCCTGGACCAGGATTGTATAGTTAATGACTTCTATGTGGCTTCATATTCTGGCTTGTTTGTAAGCTATTAACCATAGTTTCTAGGTTTGGGAGGTAAAGGGAAGCTATGGTAAACCAAGGTACAGGGGTTGTGTGTGGATGCAGGAAGCCCGTGTCTGTTTTGTCATCTGACCATGACTGGACCATGGCCAATGCCCAAATTGCAGTTTAAGATTTATTTATTTATTTACTTAATGTTTTTATTTCCACCTTTTCCTCAAGTTGGGATTCATGGTAGTTTCCAACATTTAAAAACATTATAAAATGGAAAGTAATGAAAATAATCTAGTTAAAAACAATAATTAAAATACATGAAAACAACATGTTTAGAACCAGTAATTAAGATAGAGTTCCCCCCCGTACAGCAACCCAGTGATCAGCATCATCTGCTCCTTAGTATTCAAAGCCCTCTTTGAACAGGAAGATCTTAGCCTGTTGGCAGAAGGATAACAAAGAGGGAGCCAATCTGATCTCTCTTGGGAGTGAATTCCGCAGTATATCGGAGCTGCCACAGAAAAGGCTCTCTCTTGCATCAGCTCCAATTGTGGCACCAAGAGAAAGGTTCTTACCTGAGGACCAGGGCAGGTTCGCAAAGGGAGATAAAATCTTTCAGGTAGTTCTGATTAGTGACTATAATGCAGGTTGCTGTATCAGACATAATGGGCAACTGTACTTCAAGCTAATCAGAACTGGTGCATTAGCACCAATTTGAAGCTCCACCCTCTATAAAATAAACAAGTTTGGGCAGTAGTTCAGACAGACTATAAAATTTAAGTTTGTTATATTTCACATTCAAAAACAACGCAATTTCTTTGCACTTGCTGTTGTTGCCATTGCTGTATGTCATGACTTGTACATGACTTGTATTTTGTTGTCTATAACAAACCTTTGGCTTAGCAAAATGTGTGCAAGGTGCTTTCCCCCACCTCCCAGAGTGGAAGACTGGGACAGGCTTTTAGCCTGTTTTATTTATTAAATGATAGGAAGAAGATAGTGTTCCCTCAATTTCAGATCAGATTTCTTTTGCTTCTTCTATCCACACCTATTTTCCCACCCACTGGGGAAGGGTGGCGGCTTGTAAATTTCTGCCTCTCTGGTTTCTCAGCTTGAGGATGGAGCACATTAGCACATCAATGAACTGGACGATATGAGGTTACAACTGGGGTCCCTGAGCATTTCATGAGGTCCTCTTCTGTTGTTGAGAACTTTACAGGTTGTCTGTTTCAAGCAGCAGCTGAGCTCATTGTGGAAATCGCCAGTGTGGAGGCGGCTGGTGCTTCTAAACTGCTGCATGGTAGATTTGATTATAACTAAAAGATTATTTTGGTAGTTAATCATAAAATGCATCATTGCCTGATCACCAGGGTTTGTTTTCAGCATGGAATATATGTGCACATATATGTTAAATTTTAAAGGTTCCTGTATGCGCAGATTAAAAGAGTGGCAGTTGTCTTGCTACAGTACATACATAATGTTAATAGAGCTGCTGATCTATATAAAGTAATGGTAAAGGGACCCCTGACCATTAGGTCCAGTCGTGACCGACTCCGGGGTTGTGGCGCTCATCTCACTTTATTAGCCGAGGGAGTCGGTGTTTCTCCGCAGACAACTTCCGGGTCATGTGCCAGCATGACTAAGCTGCTTCTGGCGAACCAGAGCAGTGCACGGAAATGCCATTTACCTTCCTGCTGGAGTGGTACCTATTTATCTACTTGCACTTTGATGTGCTTTTGAACTGCTAGGTTGGCAGGAGCAGGGACCGAGCAATGGGAGCTCACCCCCTCACGAGGATTCAAACGGCCAACCTTCTGATCTGCAAGTCCTAGGCTCCGTGGTTTAACCCACAGTGCCACCCGCGTCCCTGTTGATCTATATAAAGGCCTATAAATATATTAAGTGGTGCAATTTAGCAGCATTCAACAATCAGAAAGTAGGGAGGCCACTACTAACAGCTTTTGAATGTTTTGTTCAGAGGGAATGGCCATTGGCTCACCGATACAGCATCTGCTTTGTGTACAGAAAGTTTCAGGTTGAACCCCTAGCATCTCCAGGTAGGGCTGGGAGAGACACCTGCCTGGAACCCTGGGGATCTGCTGCCAATCAGTGCAGACATTACTGAGCTAGCAGTGTTTGAAATTAGCCAGGCGTATTTTGCACCTGGCTATTGACCACTTGTGACCAAGTAAAGATGTGTGGGTGCCAGGATCTCTACCATCTGGAAGGGCATGCCTGGGGATCTTTGGATATTTACTCTTTTCACACACTAATGCCCCATCCTGTAGAGTTATATTTTATCTGCATAATTGGAATGAATTTCAGAAAGCAAAATGCTTTTTCTGTGCAGCCTGAACAGGAGCAGTCACCATTAAGAAAAAGAGATCAGAATAGGCCAATATATATATGTGGACTGTCCCTGGATCAAGTGACTTTTCTTCTTTAGATTCTTAAAACTCTTAACCTAGTTCAAGGTTGTCATCTGAACTAGCCAAATGTGCAGCTATCAATCACAGTCAGTCCATCATTGCAAAATAAGACTTTAGAGCTTTCTCGCCCCAAAATGGCAACTAGACATTCTGTTTTGGTGACTGTAACTTTGGTTTAAGGAGCTATTTGGAGCCTAGGTTATATATCTGAGTTTCTAACACTTTGAGCTAGATAGACCAATGTATTGACTTGGTGCGAAGCCGTTTCCTATGTTTATACTTAACTGCATGCTTATTTTGCCCTTCCTCTGATGAGTTTGGGGGTGGGCTGTATGTAATCTACTGCCCATCTCCCCTCCTTTTTTTGTTCTTCACAGCAGCCTATGAGGTAGGTCAGGCACAGAAATTGTCATCCAATGAGCTTCCTGGCTGAGAGTGCAGTCCTAACCATGCCTACTCAGAAGTAAGTCCTGTTGTATTCAGTTGGACTTACTCCCAGTTAGGTAGGGCTAGGATTGCAACCCGAGAGAAGATTTGAACCCAGAGTCTTTCCAGTTTGGTTCCACACACTGCCATCGATAGCCCTAGCATCTATGGCATTTCTATTCAGTTTAGAGCTAGCTAAAGTCAGTGGTCATCACTGCACCTTTTGTTCCTGAATCCCAGAAGTTGGTTATATGTTGTGCGGAGCAATACTTCCTTTGTTTGTCCTGTACCACTGGGATCTTGCCTTGCGCAAGGCGCACTGAAGCAGATCTGTGTTCCTGCGCGACTCTCAGGATGAAGTTCCCGGTGGATTGCAGCCTTAGTTTATACAGCTGTAGCTGTAATGACCTGCTGGTTCTGCTTTATTTTTCTTTGGCTGGGAGAGAGTGCTGTTTTATTTGACAGAATCAAGTCCTTCCCTCTTAACCTGGCTAAGGTTTTTGCTCTTTTCTATTTTTAAAAAAAGAATCCCCCCCTTTTGCAGCAATGCAATCATTTCCCTCTTTTACAGTGATCTTTGCAGAGTGCATTAAATTTTACAGCTTAGTAACCTAGTAACACTACCCCAAAGTTTGAGGAGAATCCTGCCTTACATTAAGCCAATACTGAAGGAAAGTTCAGGTGATCTCCCTGACCCCCCCCCCCACACACATTGAAAAAATGTGTGAAAGGGCAACATGGGATAAAACTCTCCCTGCATGTTGTTGTTGTTGTTACCTGTCCTTTACCCTAAGATCCCAGGATGAGGTTAGAACATTAAAACACAATATTAAAAACCATTTAAAACAACTTCAAAAATAAACTGTGTCCTAAAAATAGAATTGTCGAGTTGGAAGGGACCACAAGGATCATCTAGTCCAACCCCTTGTAATGCAGGAATCTTTTGCCAAATGTGGAGCTTGCACCCACGACCCCAGAGTCTCATGCTCTACCAACTGAGCTACCCAGCTGAAAGGCGCCCTGTGGAAGGCCCTCC
Organism: Podarcis gaigeae; assembly: GCF_964106915.1. NCBI lineage: Eukaryota > Metazoa > Chordata > Lepidosauria > Squamata > Lacertidae > Podarcis > Podarcis gaigeae. The sequence goes on along the minus strand of NC_139684.1, from coordinate 33,777,362 downwards.
CACGAGATGTCAAAGAGAACAACAACTACCAGACTTTTAGAAGACATTTGAAGGCAGCCCTGTTTAGGGAAGCCTTTAATGCTTGACGGACTGATACTACAGACTCATCTGGTGGACTTGCCTCTGGGGCTGTCCCTGCATGCAGTTCTGCTTCTGACTCCTCAATCCCATCCCCTGGAGAAGGGGAATCTGATCCCAGAGATATGACAGCCAGGTGCCAGGCACTGGGGAGTGCGGGTGTGTGCTTCACATGCTCAGCGAATGAACTGAGGGAGGAGTAAGAGACTGAGCAATGCATGTAGGTCCCTTTTATCCTATTGCCAAACACTGGACATGTTGAGAAATAGGCCAGCAGGAGTGATCCTGCTCTCTCCACGTGTACACATTGTGGGGTGGGATTGTGTGCATATCCCTCAAGCGTGCCATAATCAAGTGTCAGCATGTGCAGGTTCAAACCAGACCAATGGTGTGGGCCTTCAGAAGATGTTTGTTTGTTTTTGATCTGCATGGAGAGCTTGCTAGGCCAAGACCTTTCTCTGGTTTAAAATCTCCTGATGAATAGCTGAAGAGAAATAATGGGATTCAATAGTAGAGAGTTAACGGAATTCCAGGAACAGTGCCGTTATGCGTGATGATTAAGCACTTTGGTCTTGGCGCTCTCAGTCGATCTGAAAACGAAATACGTTCAGATTATTTTGTTTCCCCTCCATTATTGAGAGGACAGAAGTTCCGTCGCCTAATGGACTCCTGAAAAGCCGGTGTTGTGTGTGTGTGCGTTTGTGTGTGTGTGTATCAAGGGCATTCGTGCATCTTTGTCGCTAAGTGCCCAAGAAGTTTTCCGGAGTTGGCAAGTACCAGAGAGATACTGAACATCCGCTTCATGTATGCTTGGCAGCTGTATCTTTATTCTAGGATGTAAGTCAATGTCATATTAGAATCACAGAATTGTAGAGTTGGAAGGGACTCAAAGGGTCATCTAGTCCAACCCCCTAGTATCAACATATGGCATCCTTGGATAACTGCTGAGGGCCTAGCACCCCAGAGTTGTCTCTTGAGTTGGGCCAGCCTGTTGACCTAGGACGTTTAGCCTGAAATTACTAAGTGGCAATTGCAGGAGGTTAATATTTTGTAGCTTTCACCATTGCCCATAATGATGCTACATTGGGGCATTGTGGAAATGTCAAAATGGTGGATGACTTGCAGTCACTTACCACACTGACAGTGTGGGAGTCCCAAGCCTTTGGTCCTTTCTGACCTTGCACCTGCTTTATTCTGAACTTGTGAAGGATTTTAACTGAAAGCCACTTTGGGTCATAGAATAACTGTAGGGTTGGAAGGTCCACCAAGGGCCATCTAGTCCAAAACCCTGCAATGCAGGAACTACAGCTAAAGAATCCCCTTGTTTTAAAACCTCAAATGAAGGAGAGTTTGCCCCCTTCAGTGGTAGTCCGTTCCACTTTTGAACAGCTTTGGCCACCAAAAAGTTCTTCCTAACGTTTAGTCAGAATCTTCTTTCTTGCAATTTGAATCCATTGGTTTGGATCCTGCCCTCTGGAGCAGCAGAAAACAATCTTGCTCCATTTCCTTTTTATTTTTGAGGGTTTTTTCTTCAGTTTTACAGTCACCTCTTCTTTATATACAATAAATCTATTCGACTTCCCACCCAGTGTTTCATGACAGTTTTTATACATCTTGTTTAGCTGCATATACATTCGATCCTTCACCCCATTTTCCACACTCTCTTATCTTTCATATTGTCAGCTGTTGGTCACAGAGTACCCCCTACCTGGAATTTATATTTAAGGTCTTGTTTTTGTAAATATTCCCCTAAGTACTCCCACTCACTCCTCGTCAATTTGTCATCTCGGTTTCTTATTTTGGGTGTCATACTGGCAAGCTCTGCGTATTCAGTTAGTTTGTATACCCATTGTTCTTTCAAGCTTGCTCCATTTCCTATGTGACAGCCCTTTAGATCTTTGAAGATAGCTATCCTGTCACCTCTCAGTCTCCTCCAAGCTGAACATGCCCAGCTTCCTCAGTCATTCCTTGGTTTCCAGATCCTTCATCACCTTGGTTGCCCTTCTCTGCACTTGCTCTAGCTTGTCAGTGTCCTTGTTAAAATGTGGTCAGAACTGGGCACAGTACTCCAGGTGGGGTCTGACCAAGGCAGAATAGAATAGTACTATTACATCTCTTGATCTGGAATCTGAGTGTTGTTCATTTTGACTGAGAAGCAGGATAATGAGTATAATAAAAAAGATTGACACAGACTTCCATGTTCACAAAGGCAGCAGACCTCTGAATGTCAGGTGCTTGCAAGGCCATTGACTTCATGCTTTGCTGGTGAACTTTCCAAAGGTATCGAGTTGGCTGCTTTTGGTGAGTGAATGGTGGGCTAGAAGAAATGCTTTGGTCTGATCCAGTAGGCTTTTTTTTTTTTTTTTAAAAAAAGTAGCTGCCACTTGGCTACTGATCATGTAAACTCAGCGACTCTCCTGCAATTACGCAAAAGTGGTTGAGTTTCCTGTACACAGACACAAGTATCATTCTCCTATTATGTGCAGCCTTAAAACAAAACAAAACAAAATGTATACTGGTATATTAAAAATGTGTCAGGAAGCGTTCATGCCTTCCTCTGAATTTCTGGCTAGGAAAAGCAGGAAAACATGGAAATTTTTGTAGTATACATTTGAATGCTCTTGTTGGAGCCTCATTAAACTTGGCTTGTTTGCAAACACAGCTGGCATGTGTCTCTCACTGAGCTTCAGGCTTGGGGAAGCCAGAATGCAGCCTCCCTCTGGTGCCAGCTGGCTTGGGGGAAGTGTGCCAGCACAGCTTGGTCTTCTCCACATAGCCAGTTCCGGGGCGGCTACCAATCGCGTTTCTTCAGATGTCCCCTAAGTCTGAATAACCCGGGGCATGTCCAGATGGCAAGAATTTTTCCAGAATGGGGAATGCTGTCTCGGTGTTAAGACTGTATGGCCCAGATGTGCAGGGGGTTGGGAGGTTTTTAGCACACGCTGGTCTTTGCCGGTCCCCACATCTGACTGAGACAGGAGAGGGACCAATGCAGGCTTTCTATCTTCTGCATAGCTGATCATGCAGCAGTGCTCATCCTGGAATGCACCATTTGAGACTGGAAGTGGAAGCTTTCATGCTTGAATATCCCTCTGCCAAACCCCCTTCAATATATAGATACTACATATTTGAGAGAAGCTAGCCTGAAACTTTTCTCCTAGTTGCCTTTGCACAGAAATTTCCCTTCCTTTCTGGTGAGTCTTCAGGAGTCTGTGGAGTGTCTTTTCTTGAGGAACCTAAGCAAGAGGCAGCAGTTCTTTAAGCCACCAGGGCTCCTATTGACTCCCCTGATCCAGCTAGCCTGTCTGGACTGGCAAGTTGCAGAACATCATCCAGCCATTATCTGGTTGGCGCAGCAAGGGTCAGCCAGAAGGTCCCAGGGTTCAGTTGCTCTGATGATTAAAAGAATGAAGCCGTTTTATTGGCAACATCACTGAGGCTCAGACAGTGCTGTCCACAGCTGGCCTACTTCAAGTTTGGGAACCATGCCCCCACCCCCAAGTTAAACCCCAGAGAGGATTGCGTTTTCAGAATGGTAGCAGTGACATCTGTCTTCACAAGTATTTCATTTGTCTTCATCCACTGCTTAACTGGTTGCTCCATTAATTGAAAACAGTCTTATTTTAACCTCTCATAATTACCAGCTCCACAACCTCTCCTCTAACTCTATAATGTGAGCATGTTGCAATATTTCTTTAAAAAGCACTGCTTCCACGAATCTTGTTCTCACTCCAATTACAAATCCCGTAATTCCCGTCTCCCTTGGTTCCCCCCCTTCTTATTTCCAAACTCCTTGACCGTGATGACTAAAACAGCTGTCTAGATTTCTTTTCCAGTTCTGGCTTAAACCTTTTTCCCATCCAGGTTTCATTTCATAAATTCCACACAAGCAGATCTTGGCAATTTTTCTGTGCACTTCTTCTGGGCCTAAGCTCACTAAATGGCCTTTATCTTCATTGAGTTTTATTGACTATGGTTTTTTTTAATTTTTGCAATATTATAATGACACATAAATCATACAATAGCCCCTGACTGCCCTCATTTGGCAATTTGACTGCCCTCTTCCCGCTCCAGATGTGTGACAGGACATGTAGGACCTACAACAAAATGTTGCAATCTGGAGATTTCCTCCTCAGATGATATGCCCTCCTCCATATTACTTCATTTTATTATTTTACCCAGTTTTCTGTTCACCTTCTAGCAGCAAAGCATTGAGCAGTCCTTATTGGGTTGTTGAAGTTTCCCCCTGTGATGGCACTGAGCTGTAGTCTACACCATGGGGGCACAGGTAGGTAAGCAAACCTGCCAAATCAACTCCTCCTTTTGTTAACTGCACAGTTGCCACCAATTGGTTATCTTTTCATTTTCTCTGGCTAGCTCTGCTAATCAGCACTTCAACCTCCTCCCTATACTGGGTAGAGTGGTATGGCATCTTAAGTGTGGGGTGAATAACAAGGCTCCAGGCCATTCTCCCCTCCCCCCAAATAAACTGTACATTTTAATAAGCATTCAGTAAGGCAGCATCTTAAAAAGCAGAGACATCACCTTGCCAACAAAGGTCTGTATAGTAAAAGCTATGGTTTTCCCAGTAGTGATGAATGGAAGTGAGAGCTGGACCATAAAGAAGGCTGATCGCCGAAGCATTGATGCTTTTGAATTATGGTGATGGAGGAGACTCTTGAGAGTCCCATGGACTGCAAGAAGATCAAACCTCTCCATTCTTAAGGAAATCAGCCCTGAGTGTTCACTGGAAGGACAGATCGAGAAACTGAGGCTCCAATACTTATCCACCTCATGAGAAGAGAAGACTCCCTGGAAAAGACCCTGATGTTGGGAAAGATGGAGGGCACAAGGAGAAGGGGATGACAGAGGACGAGATGGTTGGACAGTGTTCTCAAAGCTACCAGCATGAGTTTGACTAAACTGCGGGAGACAGTGGAAGACAGGAGTGCCTGGCGTGCTCTGGTCCATGGAGTCATGAAGAGTTGGACACGACTAAACGACTGAACAACAACAACAAAGGCAATAAGTTTAACTGCTTTTGTGAAAGTTATTTTTAGGGGAAAAAAACTAATTTTACAGTTACATTTATCACAATTTTTTATTTGTTCTTATGGGCAACTACTCAAACACATCCAGCTATACCTATGCTAGACTGTTTGCATGACCAAGCCTGTTACTAATATCTTTGTAGCCCTCAGTTCAGCTTCTGTGTTCCTTTGTGGTTTTCTCCATGGCACTTTCTGCTGCAGTGTTCATCCATGCTTCCTAACACTTTTCAGTCGTCCAGCTTTCTTAAAGCATTTCTGCCCTTTTCCCTCTCTAGCAGCTTTTTGCTTCTTAAAATTTCTGTTTCTACAACTTTTTCATTTCAATTCGTGCAACTAATTGCTTTTTTCCAACTCTGCTTCTGTGCAATTTGAGGAAGGATGCAGCTCAGTGGTGGAGCATCAACTTTGTATGTGGAACATTCCGATTTAGTCCCCAGCATCTCCAGCTGGGGCTGGAAGTCACCCCTGTCTGAAATTTTGGAGAGTTGTTGCCAGTTATTGTAGACAATTCTGAGTTAGATGGACCAATAGTCTGATTTGGTGTAAGGTAGCTTTGCAATCTTTTAACCAGTAAGAAAGTGGGTAGACTCCTGGTTAAGTTTGTGTTTCTTCTTAATTTCCAGCTTCCTAGGCTGAACCTTTGACATCCCCTGCTCAAAACATCCCCTATACTTTTGACTCTCCTGAATAGCCTCCCCGTGAACTTTTGACCCTAAAGTAAAACCAACTAATTTTACAACTTATTTTTTACAACCAAAAGCAAAACAGAAAATGACTGAAAGGTACTCCACACACCTCTCAGGATTTTTGTCCCCACCCCTGAAAAAGATTGCTTGTACTTTTGCAAACCTTGGGGTTCCCTGAGGTCTGCTGATACCAGCATGAGTGGTGCAGATTTGGCTCCATCTGCAATGGCACACAGAGCCTAAACCTTGGAAGTGGAACGATGAAGGACAAAGTGTATGTTAGGCTGGAGATCTATGATTGGGTTCCCCGATATTGTTTTTACTTTTTGTGTATCCACAGGGAATCTGAATTTAATTGGTGAAGCGGAACTGGTGTGTCTGGGTGTGTGTTTAACCTTCTTCCCAATACCATTTTCCTGACTGAAGTGCTCCCCTGTGGTGCTGTTATACACGTAGGATACAAAAAAAGGCTTCAGTATTCTTTGTTGGGACTGAAAATGGTTTGGGGCGGGGGGAAGTTTCAGATCAGGAAAATGATGTGTTGAGGGAGGAAAAATGTTAAACACCCCTCTCTTTGTGCCTCTGGTTTTGAATTCTCATTAAAGTGCACACATACCTGTTGAGAGAGCCAATCCCAGATCTCCATGTAATGTGTAACTTGGCTCTGAAGCACCCTTTTTGCCTGAGCTAAAATTCTTAGGCGTAACCTTTTTACACCCAGAAGGTTTTATGAAAGGACCCGGTGCTCAGTGGTAAAAGCTTCCTTTGCATGCAAAAGATCATAGGTTCAATCCCTGGCATCTCCAAGAGGGACTGGAAAAGGGACCACCATCTGAAGTTCTGGAGAGCCCCTGCCAATCAGTGCAGTCAAGTAATGAGCTAGATGCACTATGGGTCTGACTAGACACAAGGCAACTACCTACATTTATCTTTAGACAATGAGGTGGAATGACATGCCCACAGTGGAGGCCACATTGCTGTATCTCTGCACGAGTCCTTGATCAGGGCATTTCTGCTGAATGGAAGGAGGCAAAGCCCCAAAGTGTGTCTTATCCAGTGAAGTCCATTGGGAGGAACTAACAAGTCCATCTGATGGAGCAGGTGGCTACCTATCTCTGGAATATGCCTCCCTCCCTCCACTGCAGGCCGAGTCTGCTACTCACATAGAGACATGGTGGCAGCCTCTGCTGCCAGTGGATGCTTTTAGGGTTCTGGCCTCACACAGCACACTGTTTGGGATTTACCAGCCTATTCATTAATTTACTTTCAGAGCAGCTTTAGGATGCATGTCCCAGACCAAAGGCCCACTGGAAAGGGATCTTCTTCTCTCTTTATAGAGATTATTGTGGCTACCTTTCCTGCTCTTAAGCGCCAGGACATTCTTTCCAGTCAAGGGGGAAAATGTATTGGTACAGCTGGGATGTGGGAGGAGCTGCTGGCTCTCGCCTCCTTCCCTGGGGACGCTTGCTATTTACCCCAGTGAGCCGCTAATTGCACCTCTGTCATAACTATCACAATGCAGAGAACAAGACACCACATTTTCCATTCTCAAATGGCTCAGCAGCACTGAAACTTAGGTCCTTTCAACAAGACCCATTGTAAATGCAAAAGGAGGCAAAGCAGGCTTTTTGTATTTTGCTGTATGCGTAGAACTTTTCCTAGAAGTTTCTAACCAAGGCTTACAACTCCACAAACGCCATCCCTTTATTACTAGGGCACATAAAATACCTCCCTGCCCCTGTTTCATTTTGCAGACTTGATGGGTTGAAGGTGAGCAAGTTGGTGTGGTGAAGAGGAAAAGTCTTTGGGTCTGAATGTACAGTATTTGATGAAATTGTGCTTCACATCTTTCAGCTCCTTTGACAACTGTAGCCGTGATGATTTCAGGGTGTGTGAGTGTGTGCCTATCCATGTCATTAACTGACAGATGATTGGCTGAGCTCTGGGAAGCCCAGCCAGATGGGCGGGGTATACATAAATTATTATTATTATTATTATTATTATTATTATTATTATTATTGGAATGAGTGACCACACATGGGAAAGATACAGAAGAGAATATTCACAAGCTTGTTACAGGGACAAGTAATAAAACCCTGTAATTAAAAGCCAACTGGAATAGGTGGGTCTTCAAAGCCTTTTATTTTTCTGACTTCACAATTGGAGCCAGTTGTACATCACTTGGAAGGGAGTTCCATAAGCAAGGCTAATGCATGCACTGAGAAGCAGTTGCCATGTAACATTGGTGGAAAGGGTTCAAGTAATGTTTGTTGTGTAACATGTGGAGCTGTTTTATACACTTGGAGATTTTATTGTTTTTGAGTGCTGGGCAATTTTGTACACTGCATTTTGTCAATCCATTTCACTGCACACCTCAAATCACTTTTATAGCATGTTTAGTGGTGCTGACTCTCTAGTAAATTTGTTTAGGATTATTGCAAAAAGCTGGAATGTTTGTTAATTTCCCTCTTCTCACTGCGTAAGTGTAAGTGTGTTACTTGAGCAAGTAAACTCTTGTTTCCTCTTTACAAAAACAGTCCTAGCTGGATTGATCTAGTAGATCAATTTCTACTACTATTTCTCTTACTTGTTTTGCTGTTGCGTCTCATTGTGGGATGGTTTGCGGAATTTGCAAGCCATCTCTTGCACTACAGTAAAGTTACTGCATTTGTAAGGTGTGTGGATCATTGCCTTAACAGCATTTTGCTGCTGAAACTCTGTGTGTGTTCTGCCCAATAGTTGTTTGCATAAATGTTGAACATGAGAAGTTTTATCCTCCCGTTTGACGCTGTTTGCTGCTTTTGACGACTGGAGGACTTGGCTTCTGAAGTCTGCTGCATTCTAAATTCGTCCCTTGAAATAACGTTTTGTTTGCTGCCTGGCTAAGGAGAATGGCACGCATGAGTTAAAAAGGAAAGCAGGGAGGTCAAGGAGCTCTGTGATTAGCCTCTTTGCCCATTTACGTTTATTTATGCTACATGTGGCTTCCCGTCTGTTGTCTATGCGGCTTCCAGAACCCATTGATGGGTAGATGAATTGAAGCACTTGTATGTAAAAGAGAAGAAAAATGCTAATCCTTTACATTTTTAAGATTGCTGTGGTTTCTTGAACCTTTCCTATCCAAACCTAGCACAGGAAAACAAATTTGGGACTGGTACAGATGAAATGCTCCCAATCCCTTAACAATGGCTGAAGAGTTGAGAGCAAGCAGTGGAACTAAGCACTTCCTCATAAGGAACATAGGAAGCCGCCTTATACCAGGGCAGACGGTCTCTATATGGCCTGATACTGATACTCTGACTGGCAGCACCTTTCTAGAGTTTCAGGAACAGGAAGGTCTTTTCTGTCACCTTAAAAAAATATCATTTTAAAAGCACTGAAACATTTTGTCTGGTCTTGCTGCATAGTGGCCCTTTTGGGGACAAAGTTCTTCCTTACCCATATTAGCCTGGTTCTAGAAACGTTTGCATTAACATTTTCAGATGCCAGTGCTATACTGCATTGTTTTCCATTGACTTCAGTGCTGGATGACCCAATAAGCAGACTAAGCACATGCTTAGGACACCAACAAAATGGAGGCACCAAAAATAAAAATGAGAGAGAGAGAGAGAGAGAGAGAGAGAGAGAGAGAGAGAGATTTTTTAAAGAATTTGACCCCCCTCTCTCTCCCTCCCTCCCCCAAAGCATCAAAGTAGCCATCATGGGAAAAAATCAGACTTTGTTACACTCCACTACATGCTCGTCCTCACTTTTTTCTGTTCTTTTTTTATTACTTAGCCCCACCTATACCAGAGGGCGCATCCTACTAATGTAGATCTAAATAACACAAGAAAATCAGATCTGGTCATGCATTGCACATGATGTATATGCATGCACATTTCAGCATATAGATAGATTAGATATAGATAGATAGATTAGATAGATAGATAGATAGATAGATAGATGATAGATAGATAGATAGATGATAGATAGATAGATAGAAGATAGATAGATGATAGATAGATGATAGATGGATGATAGATAGAAATAGATAGATATGGTTTAGTATTGTTTTTGAATTACATATGGGGTACATCATAATATTTTCAGGGCTCAGGGCCTCAAAAGGTCTTAATCTAGCCCTGGAATTAGTGCACTGGAGCTGGACCCTGCATGCCTTCTTGGTGGCCAAGTCTTGCAAGATCTTGCAGCACTGGATAGATAGAATAGCTCCTCCATTTGCTTGTTCATCCAAGGATCTTCCTTTAATTGCAGCATAATGATATGCACACATAGACACACATACCACTCTGAGATCTGGAACTGCTATCTAGAACCGTTGGCATTGTCTGTCCCCCATATGGGCTCTGCTAGAGTCTTTTCTCTCCTTTCCCTTCCTTTTTCTCCTTCTATTTTCTTTACTCCTTTTAAAACTTAGCTTCTATGATATATTGGCTGATCTTCTTAATGGTATGAAGAATCAACATGCTGCTTTTTTAAAAAAAAGTTCATGCTTGTTATATGCATTGCTACAAGCATTCTCAAAAACCAATAAACCATGTCTCATTTTAACTGGATAACGTTTTAATATAAAAAACCTGCAGTCTTTTATCCTGCTATGTTTGCATGTTATTAATGGTATTTTAAGTGTTTTGTTCACATTCTATTGTTTTGTTCTCATTTTAATTTGTATTGTTATAAATACATTTTTTTTAGCTGCCTTGGAATCCAGGGTAATAAAATGAAATGAATAAATTATTGCTGGCATATGCCTGTGAAGGGAGCATGGGTTCTGGGAAGGCTAGTAAAGAACTCTGCCTGAGACTCTACAGAGTCATAGCCAGCCTTAGTGGAGGGCGCTGGACTAGGTGGGCTGGTGACCTGGGTCTGTTAAAAAACAACAACACAGCAGCAGCAGCAGCAGCAGCTTGGATAGATAACTAAGCCTCCCTTCATTCATTTAGTACATTCTCTCCCACTGCCAGTGTTAGAAACTGAGATATGAAAGCTAGGCGCTAAATGGCACCTTAAATTTAGGTTATGGGAGCAACAACAAAATGTCTAGGCACACTTTTTTAATAACAAGAATACAAAGCTAAATAAACTGCAGCTAAAATATTATGCCCCCCCCCACATGGTCTAGTCCTTCCCCTGCCCACCCCCCTAATATTCTTAAGTGGATCTCTTATCTGGTCTTCAGAGAGTAACTGCAAGTGGGGAGGCAGAAAAAGGTCCTCCTTTCCTTCCACTCTGCAGTTTGGATCTGAAATCTTAGGTGCAGAACTGCGCCCAGAACCTGCTTGTGCAAATGAAATTCCCTGTCGCAAAATGCGCCTAGAACAATGGGAGTTTTGAACACTGCCCACCATTCCAGGTAGGGGATATTATCTCCTAGGCATTTCAAACTTTAACTCCATGTTAAGTCATGATGGCTAAAACAGAATTGCAACCAATATTTGAATATACTTTTGCTCTCCATTCTTCATATGTTCTTCATATTTTGATATTTTTCCTATTGTTATTCATCTTCTCCTTTTGAGGAATAGCTTTGTAGATCTCTCTCCCCTCCCCCTTCCCCCGGCCTCCATATGGCTCTGAAAAACGAAAACATCTGTCGGCATGGTCATTCCAGCTTGAGAGGCTCTTGGAGAATATCTAAGGAGTTTCATAACTCTTGGACCCATGCTTACACCAACACTGGTTGCAGTGCTGGAGATTTTATTCCCAATGTGCTGTTTCCAGTTTCGTTTATATTATCTAGAGTTACCCCACTGCTGAAATCATTGGAGTCGAGAGAGATTGTTGGTCACGGCTATATTGAAACATCTGCTGCAAATTCGGCTGCAGTGGTGTCACAATATGAATTAAGAACAAGAACATGAGAGGAGTCCTGCTGGATCAGGCCAAAGGCCTGTGTATCTCAGCATCCTCTTCTTGTGGTGGCCAGGGTCAGTCAGATACCTGCAGGAAGCCCACAAGCAAGAGCCCACTTGTGATCCCCAGCAACTGGTATTCCAAGGCATACTGCTTCCATTACTGGGTAAACAAACCACCATGTCCAGTAGCCATCAATGGCCTTGTTTTCCATGAACTTATCCAAGCTCCTATCCAGGCCCCTGAAGGAGCGTCTCCACCCCCATCGTTCTATCCCATACACTGAGGTCCAGCTCCGAGGGCCTTCTGGCGGTTCCCTCATTGCGAGAAGCAAAGCTACAGGGAACCAGGCGGAGGGCCTTCTCGGTAGTGGCGCCCGCCCTGTGGAACGCCCTCCCATCAGATGTCAAAGCGATCAACAATTACCTGACATTCAGAAGACATCTTAAGGCAGCCCTGTTCAGGGAAGTTTTTAATGTGTGATTTGAGTGTATTTTTTATTTCTGTGGAAGCGGCCCAGAGTGGCTGGGGAAACCCAGCCAGATGGGCGGGGTACAAATAATAAATTATTATATTATTATTAAAGCATCCAAGTTCATCACTACATCTTGTAATAGAGAATTCTATAGTACTATGTACAGTGTGACAAAGTGCTTTCTTCCGTCAGTCCTGAATCTTCCAATATTCAGCTTGATTGGGTAATCCCAGGTCCCAGTATTATGAGGGTTGGAGGAAGACTTCTCCCTGTCCAGACTTCTCCACAACATGTCTATTTTTATATGCCTCTGTCATGACTTCTGCTACCTTTTTTCTAGACTAAAAAGTTCCAGATGTTTTCTTCATAGAGAAGTTGTTCCTGCTCCATGTTAATTTTGGTTTCTCTTTTCTGAACATTTCCAACTCTGCAAAGGTCACTTTTTTTCTAGGTGTGGCAATCAGAGCTGAATATAGTAATTGCATCATAGATGTGCACAGTGGCATTATATCATCCTCATATCCCTCCCTCCCTCCCTTCCCTAATGATCCCTAACATGGAATTCACCACACACTGGGCCATCATTTTCACCCAGCTATCCACCACGGACCCCAAGTTCTCATTCCTGATCAGTCACTTCTAGTTCAGACCTCATTAGCATATAAATGAAATTAGGATTTTTTTCCCTTACCCCAGTATACATCCCTTCACACTTTTCCATATTGAATCACTATTGCCATTTTTATGCCCTTTCAACTAACTTGGATAGCTCTTCACAGATCTTTTGTTTTGTTTTTCTACCTTGACAATTTGATATTGCCAGCAAACTTGGCCAATGCACTGGTCATTTATAAGTAAGCTAAAAAGCACAGGTTCTAATAATGACCCTTGGGGACCCCTTCTTCTTCCATCATCCATTGTGAGTACTCTCCATTTCTTCCTCCTTTCTTCTTCATGTTCTTTAATCAGTTACTGATGCATAAGAGGACCCGCCTCCCCCAATTGGTGTGACTCTCCAAATAAAAGTGCTGCTATACATGGAATGTATCGGCACCAGATAAAATAACAGTTTGCTCAACTTGCACAACATGTTTCTGTTGCATTCATTTTATTTTATTTAAAATATTTGTACAGTATACCAGCCTTCAGCAAAACATTAGAAAGGATGCAAAAACTCCTATTCATTTGTGGGTTTTTTGGGGGGTATTTTTTTGCCCTCCAACAAATATTTCACCCTTGTTCTTTTCTTGTGTTCCAGCTGACCTTGAGATTTGTGTTTACATGTTCTTAGAACTTACGGGTGGGGGTGGGTGGGGAGTAGTACTTCAATTCACTTATCCAGTCATACCCCTCCAGAATACCCCACTCCATTCTCCCTTCCACCCAGTTTTTTGCTCCCATCCCACAACCATCAATATGCATTCTGCGGTCACTTAGCATGCTCAATCTTCATGGAGCTGTTATTTTTTTCTTAACATTTTGGGTAGTTCCCCAAAGCCTGCTGATCCTCACCTTCATGCACAGATGGTCCTGTTTTAGGTACACACCAACCCGCACTGACCCCTGAGCTTTGGAAACAGAGCAAATGATTCAAATATGCAGTGGCCTATGTGGTGGGGGAAAGGGAAGGTTATGTATGGATGTGTGTTTTGATGCCACCTAATGGCTAATGTGAAACTGACATTGTGATCTTTACAATGCCTGAGATGTTGGTGAGCTGCTGCTGATCAGTGTAGACAGTACTGAGCTGGATCAACAGTTTCCTGTGCTCATGCTGGGCTGGCTTCTGATATTTTGGGTGGGGTTGTAGCTCATTGTTTTGATGACCTGGTCATTGGCATCTCCAGAAAGGAATTGGAAAGATCTCTGTCTGAAGACCCTATGCTAGAGGAAGACCGTATGCTCCCAGGTGATGTAGACAATACTCAGCTAGGTCTGACTCAATATATGGCAGCTTGCGAAGTGTTCTCTCCTATTGCTGTGGTTTGCTCCTTGCTTGGGAAGAAGAACCATCCAGTCAATATTGCATCTCATTTCTACGAGTTAGCTGATGATGTGTCCTTTAGAGAGGGCTGAGTGGGGTGCTCTGGGAGAGATGTGGGGGGCTTGGTGAACATTTGCTTTCTGGATGTTGCTCAGCTACATCATCCCTGACCATTGGCTATGCTGACTGGAGCTGATGGGAATTACAATCCAAAAACATCTAGAGGACCACAGGCTCCCCATCCCGTAGCAAGGGGACTGTGACAGTGGTTTCTAACATCAAATGTGAATACTGTGGCACGAGGAAAAAAAATACTCCTTTCTTGTTGCTAGAACTTTAGGGCAACCCACCGAAATTGTTAGCTAGTGTGTTCAGAACTGACAGAGGGAAGAAGCACAGTTTCACACAAGGGATGATAAACCTGTGGCTAGGATGGGGAATTGTGGCTCTCCAGATGTTGGACTAAACTGCTATCAACCCTAATTATTGGCTGGCTTGGGATGCTAGGAGTTGTAGCCAATCAGAAGGACCACAGGTTCCCCATCTCTGGCTTAGGAGTTTCTTGACTACAAGATGCTCACTTGTGTGGACAGTTTTAAAAAGAAGAAAAAGGATAAATCTGGAGAGGGAAGGTTCTGTCCATGGCTACTATGACAGCACACTGAATCCTTCATCTGCAGAGGCAGAAAACTTCTGAATACCAGATTATGAGGGTGAACAAGAGGAGAAAACCATCACTACTGCGCCCTGTTTGATCATTTCCCAGAACCATCACACTGTCGGCTGATGAAGGTTGAATAGAAGGCTGGCATCATACCCTGTATGTGTTGCTCATTTGTGTGTTTGTTTGTGCATGTGTGCATACACCTCCCCCTAAAATCTGCCTGATTGGGATATCTGTTTAATTGATTTGTGTTTATTGCGAGAGGAAGTGTGGCAAGTCCATAAATGTGGCTGTAGAGTCAAGGCTGTATGAAATGCATTGGCTGGTGAGGCTTAACAGGTTAGCTTTTCTCCTGATAATGCTCCTATCAGACAGCCTTATAAGCATTTCTCTGGGAATTATTGGAAAGTTGGCTGTATGTTTTCTCTCTCTCTCAGAACAGGAAGAGTGGACCAAATGTTGTCAGTCCGTGGGGTGTTACCCGGGAGCAACTTGGCTTTTCAAAACAAGTTTGTGTCTACTTTGTTTGCTGTCTTCTGCATGGAAGCTGGACTGATGACCTATAACCACCCCTGGCCTCTGAGAAAGAGGGCAGCCATCCAGCAAAACAACTCCCTTCTATGCTCCTCAGGCACAATCTGCCTGACTGGCCTCTCTCAAACTACTCACTACTGATTTCTGTTCTTCCCAATTCACAATATGTACCAAGGAAGGTCCTTTCTCGTCTTGTTGCTGTGCCCCCAGAGCCTTTAGGGAAATGTCTCTGAGTCCCAGCTTCTTTTGAGGGCTCCCTGACAAGCTTTAGTAAGGGCTTATGGGTAAAGGGGATCTGATAGCAGCTTTTGTAGTGTGAGCTTGAGGTGTGGAAGCTAGGAGGGACATCTTGACTAATGGGCATACAAGGATTGCTTCCCTG